>NW_028115595.1:0-1466768 GCF_964273445.1 Streptopelia decaocto | reverse complement strand
CCTTTCCACGTCCAAATCTCTCAAACTCCTGGGAGAGATTCTCAAAACCAAGGTTGACATGTTTCAAGTCCTTTCAACATTTTGGAATCCCGCTGAAACTTTGGACATTCTCGCGAAGGGTTCCTAGCGACTGAGTATCCTTTCACGTCCAAATCTCTCAAACTCCGGGAGAGATTCTCAAAACCAAGGTTGACATGTTTCAAGTTCCTTTCAACATTTTGGAAATCCCGCTGAAACTTTGGACATTCTCGCGAAGGGTTCCCAATCCCCGACAAGACTGGTACCCTTTCACGTCCAAATCTCTCAAACTCCGGGAGAGATTCTCAAAACCAAGGTTGACATGTTTCGAGTTCCTTTCAACATTTTGGAAATCCCGCTGAAACTTTGGACATTCTCGCGAAGGTTTCCCAATCCCCGACAAGACTGGTACCCTTTCACGTCCAAATCTCTCAAACTCCGGGAGAGATTCTCAAAACCAAGGTTGACATGTTTCGAGTTCCTTTCAACATTTTGGAAATCCCGCTGAAACTTTGGACATTCTCGCGAAGGGTTTCCAATCCCCGACAAGACTGGTACCCTTTCACGTCCAAATCTCTCAAACTCCGGGAGAGATTCTCAAAACCAAGGTTGACATGTTCGAGTTCCTTTCAACATTTTGGAAATCCCGCTGAAACTTTGGACATTCTCGCGAAGGGTTCCCAATCCCCGACAAGACTGGTACCCTTTCACGTCCAAATCTCTCAAACTCCGGGAGAGATTCTCAAAACCAAGGTTGACATGTTTCGAGTTCCTTTCAACATTTTGGAAATCCCGCTGAAACTTTGGACATTCTCGCGAAGGGTTCCCAATCCCCGACAAGACTGGTACCCTTTCACGTCCAAATCTCTCAAACTCCGGGAGAGATTCTCAAAACCAAGGTTGACATGTTTCGAGTTCCTTTCAACATTTTGGAAATCCCGCTGAAACTTTGGACATTCTCGCGAAGGGTTCCCAATCCCCGACAAGATTGGTACCCTTTCACGTCCAAATCTCTCAAAGTCCGGGAGAGATTCTCAAAACCAAGGTTGACATGTTTCGAGTTCCTTTCAACATTTTGGAAATCCCGCTGAAACTTTGGACATTCTCGCGAAGGGTTTCCAATCCCCGACAAGACTGGTACCCTTTCACGTCCAAATCTCTCAAACTCCGGGAGAGATTCTCAAAACCAAGGTTGACATGTTTCGAGTTCCTTTCAACATTTTGGAAATCCCGCTGAAACTTTGGACATTCTCGCGAAGGGTTCCCAATCCCCGACAAGATTGGTACCCTTTCACGTCCAAATCTCTCAAACTCCGGGAGAGATTCTCAAAACCAAGGTTGACATGTTTCGAGTTCCTTTCAACATTTTGGAAATCTCGCTGAAACTTTGGACATTCTCGCGAAGGGTTCCCAATCCCCGACAAGATTGGTACCCTTTCATGTCCAAATCTCTCAAACTCCGGGAGAGATTCTCAAAACCAAGGTTGACATGTTTCGAGTTCCTTTCAACATTTTGGAAATCCCGCTGAAACTTTGGACATTCTGGCGAAGGGTTCCCAATCCCCGACAAGACTGGTACCCTTTCACGTCCAAATCTCTCAAACTCCGGGAGAGATTCTCAAAACCAAGGTTGACATGTTTCGAGTTCCTTTCAACATTTTGGAAATCCCGCTGAAACTTTGGACATTCTCGCGAAGGGTTCCCAATCCCCGACAAGACTGGTACCCTTTCACGTCCAAATCTCTCAAACTCTGGGAGAGATTCTCAAAACCAAGGTTGACATGTTTCGAGTTCCTTTCAACATTTTGGAAATCCCGCTGAAACTTTGGACATTCTCGCGAAGGGTTCCCAATCCCCGACAAGACTGGTACCCTTTCACGTCCAAATCTCTCAAACTCCGGGAGAGATTCTCAAAACCAAGGTTGACATGTTTCGAGTTCCTTTCAACATTTTGGAAATCCCGCTGAAACTTTGGACATTCTCGCGAAGGGTTCTCAATCCCCGACAAGACTGGTACCCTTTCACGTCCAAATCTCTCAAACTCCGGGAGAGATTCTCAAAACCAAGCTTGACATGGTTCAAGTTCCTTTCAACATTTTGGAAATCCCGCTGAAACTTTGGACATTCTCGCGAAGGGTTCCCAATCCCCGACAAGACTGGTACCCTTTCACGTCCAAATCTCTCAAACTCCGGGAGAGATTCTCAAAACCAAGGTTGACATGTTTCGAGTTCCTTTCAACATTTTGGAAATCCCGCTGAAACTTTGGACATTCTCGCGAAGGGTTCCCAATCCCCGACAAGACTGGTACCCTTTCACGTCCAAATCTCTCAAACTCCGGGAGAGATTCTCAAAACCAAGGTTGACATGTTTCGAGTTCCTTTCAACATTTTGGAAATCCCGCTGAAACTTTGGACATTCTCGCGAAGGGTTCCCAATCCCCGACAAGATTGGTACCCTTTCACGTCCAAATCTCTCAAACTCCGGGAGAGATTCTCAAAACCAAGGTTGACATGTTTCGAGTTCCTTTCAACATTTTGGAAATCCCGCTGAAACTTTGGACATTCTCGCGAAGGGTTTCCAATCCCCGACAAGACTGGTACCCTTTCACGTCCAAATCTCTCAAACTCCAGGAGAGATTCTCAAAACCAAGGTTGACATGTTTCGAGTTCCTTTCAACATTTTGGAAATCCCGCTGAAACTTTGGACATTCTGGCGAAGGGTTCCCAATCCCCGACAAGATTGGTACCCTTTCACGTCCAAATCTCTCAAACTCCGGGAGAGATTCTCAAAACCAAGGTTGACATGTTTCGAGTTCCTTTCAACATTTTGGAAATCCCGCTGAAACTTTGGACATTCTCGCAAAGGGTTCCCAATCCCCGACAAGACTGGTACCCTTTCACGTCCAAATCTCTCAAAATCCGGGAGAGATTCTCAAAACCAAGGTTGACATTTTTCGAGTTCCTTTCAACATTTTGGAAATCCCGCTGAAACTTTAGACATTCTCGCGAAGGGTTCCCAATCCCCGACAAGACTGGTACCCTTTCACGTCCAAATCTCTCAAACTCCGGGAGAGATTCTCAAAACCAAGGTTGACTGTGGATTATCTGAATTTAGAGTTGATAAGCTAAGTTTTTGTATTTGGAGTTAATAAGTTAGTTTGCTATATGTTTGCTGTGTTGGTGAGGTTAAGTTTTGTAATAGTTGCGAGGTGTGGTGTGCTCGGGCAGGACTTGGAGGAGGGGAGCTTGTGGACAATAGCAGTGCCTGTACCCTGAGGTGGGAAGCAGCTGGTAAATACTGGTTAGACGCATTAACCACGAAATGGCCGATTTGTTGCCATGCGAACACTGACTGACCAACGTTCACACCTTAGTCAGCCTTCTGTCTGTCAAAGTGATTAGCCAATCAGCAATAAGACATGTGTGCCTTCTGATGTATAAAAAGGTGCTCATCGAGCAAATAAATTGGACACTTTGCTTGCATCAAGTTGCGTCCCCATCTCTCAGTCGCGTCAAATTGGTGATCTCCGACGTGATCGTCCGTGACAGGAACGCAGGTCAGATAACCGCCTGCCTGGAGGCAGCCCAGGGCAAGGTGGCAGGTCGCGACGTCCCGCAGAACTTGGAGTGCTGCTGAAAAAAGCCGGCCGGCGAATCAATCACCCCCGTCTGGAACGAGAGGTGAGCTGCGGGAAACTAGAAAATGGGGAATCAGGAGAGTTCCCCTGAGAGAGACGTTTATGAGCACTCGAAAGCTCTGCCTGAAAAGCAGGGAAGAGGAGCTCTTAAAAGAGATGTTTGTGAGCACTCGAAAGCTCTGCCTGAAAAGCAGGGAAGAGGAGCTCTTAAAAGAGATGTTTATGAGCACATGAAAGCTCTACTTAAAAAGCAGGGAAGAAAAATTCTTTCGGGACAAGATCTTAAGTTAATCCTTAAATGGGTGCAAGTTACGGTCCCTATGGTGACTACCTCCTCAATTTTTTCGCGTGAACTTTGGGACAATGTGGGGGTAAAGTTATGGGATGCAGCCACCTCAGGAAATGAGGAAGCGCAGCGTATGCTCCCTAGTTGGAGAAAAATTTTTGAAGCCGTATCGGCACAGGATCCTCCTAATATCGCTGGTGGGGCGGGATCCTCGGCGCGGTCGTTGTGCTGCCGCCGCCTCGAGGCTTTGCCGTCGGTGGGCAGAGAACCGGAAGTTTCCCGCTCTGAGTCTCTGGGGCAATGTGACAAAAAACCGGAAATGCAACTAGGGGACTGTCCGGATGAGGCAGGCCCTGAGTGCCGCCCTCCGCCTACAGCTCCACCTCTGCCCTGCCCCGAGCCAGACACGCCCCCTCTGAGACCATCGCGTCAGGCGGGCCCGGCCCGGCCAGGCCGTCGGGGCCGGGGCCGCCCCACGACGTGCCTCCACAAACACCTGTGGAAGTTTCTTGTGAGCCTCCTTCTACATCATTGGGCTCACCCCAAATTAGCTGTGGAACAGCTATCCATGGGACACATTGTGCCTTCTACTAGCCCCTGGAACTCGCCTGTTTTTGTAATCAAAAAACGGAATGGCAAGTGGCGTTTGCTCCATGACCTCCGGAAAATTAATGGCGCTATGGAAGACATGGGAGCCCTGCAACCCGGGCTACCGTCACCTACCATGATCCCTCGAGATTGGCATTTAACTATCATAGATCTCAAAGATTGTTTTTTCAACATTCCATTGCATCCGGATGATGCTCCTAAATTTGCCTTTTCGGTCCCTAGCGTCAACATGCAAGCTCCTTTGCAAAGGTATCATTGGGTTGTGCTACCACAGGGAATGAAAAATAGCCCTACAATATGTCAATGGTATGTGGCGAAAATACTTAGTCCTGTCAGAATTGTGGTACCTGCTGCATTGTTATATCATTATATGGATGACATTCTAGTGGTAGCACAACACTATGAGATCATGGAGAAAGCCGTAGCCCTTGTCATGGCTGCTGTAAAATCAGCAGACCTCTGTATTGCGCCAGAAAAAATTCAAAAAATACCACCTTGGAAATACTTAGGATGGCGTATAAGAGCTCAAACTATTGCTCCGCAACCTTTACAAATACAGGTGAATATAAAAAATTTGCATGATGTACAGAAACTGCTAGGAACAATCAATTGGGTCAGACCATTGTTAGGAATCACTAATGCAGATCTCAGTCCCTTATTCGAAATGCTTAAAGGAAGCTCGGACTTAAACGCTCCACGAAGTCTCAGTCCTGAAGCCATAGCTTCCTTGCATAAAGCTGCAGCAGCGATTACCTCCAGACAAGCACATCGATGGGAACCAGAATTACCTTTTCAATTAATCATCCTTAATCCTGCTCGACAGCCTCATGCGCTTATTTTCCAATGGGACTGCCAGAAAACGGACCCTTTACTGATCATTGAATGGATCTTTTTGCCTAACCAAGCCACAAAGACTATTTCAACACAACATGAGATGTTTGCATCTTTAATTATCAGGGCTCGACAGCGATTACTTACCCTGGCAGGCACGGACTTTAGCCTTATATGTATGCCAGTAACAAGTGTTTACCTGCAATGGTTGCAACAACAATCAGATGCACTAGGCATAGCTCTAACTGGCTATGCAGGCCAACTCACTTCTCATCCGCCTTCTCACAAACTGTTAAATGTTGATTTTCACCTTTTACCTATTCCAAAGCGGAGTGACCAACCTTTACAGGCTCTTACTGTTTTCACAGATGGCTCTGGGAGATCTCACAAGTCGGTTATCCTTTGGTGGGATGATCAACACCAATGGTGGGAATCTGATGTCAAAACTGTTCAAGGTTCTCCTCAAATAGTAGAATTGTCTGCAGTTGTTAGAGTTTTTCGTAAATGGTCTGTTCCTCTTAACATAATTACTGATTCTGCTTATGTTGCAGGAATTGTTAGCCGAGCCAAGGCTTCTGTATTACGAGATGTTTCTCACGCGGCACTGTTTAACTTGTTGCAAGAACTTATCTTCTTCTTGGACTCTCGTCTTCATCCTTATTTCATTATGCATGTTAGATCTCATACTTCCTTACCAGGTTTTATCGCGGAAGGAAACCGGCAGGCTGACATGCTGACGTTACCAGTACAGGTATTACCAGACCGTGTAGCACAAGCTAAGCTTAGTCATTCCTTTTTTCACCAAAATGCTGGAGGCTTAAAACGTCAATTTAACCTTACCTTACAACAAGCCCATAATATCATTGCGGTCTGTCCTGATTGTCAAAGGCACTCTTTTCCTTCCATAGCAGGAGGAGTCAACCCCAGAGGTTTACAGAGTCTTCAACTCTGGCAAACAGATGTTACTCATTTTGCTGAATTTGGCCGTTTAAAGTTTATTCATTGCTCTGTTGACACATTTTCGGGAATGTTATTTGCCTCCTGTCATACAGGAGAAAAAGCACGCGATGTGCAAAGACATCTAATGCGCGCTTTTGCCACTCTAGGGGTACCCTCTCAAATTAAAACAGACAATGGTCCTGCATATGTCTCTCAATCAGTGAAAACCTTTTTTACCTTTTGGGGAATTTCTCACATCACAGGCATCCCTCATTCTCCCACGGGTCAAGCTCTAATTGAACGCTCTCACCAAACCTTAAAACGCTTATTATTAAAACAAAAAGGGGGAATAGGAATAGGTGCTGCTACGCCAGAGGAGCGAATACAGAAAGCTTTATATGTTTTTAACTTTTTGAATTGTTCTCTGTTAGATAATAATCCTCCAGTAGTTCGCCATTTCAGCACAAACAACCTTTTTGAACCCAGGGTTAAGCCGCCAGTATTGATCCGGGACCCAGAAACAGGTAAGATAATGGGACCCTATCCCCTTGTCACATGGGGAAGAGGCTATGCTTGTATTTCCACAGAAAGAGGCCCTCGCTGGATTCCGGCAAAAAAACGTGAGACCTTTCCGAGAGACACTACAGCAGTCTCCTGAAGACATTTCTGGTCCTGATCCTGCGACTGATATAGAAGACACTACCGATCAATAATTGAATGAACTCTGTTCCAGAGGTTGCGAAAATGGGCAAAAGAATAGTTGTTTTAATTGTTATTTTAATTGTGATTATTGCAAAGCCCATAGCTACTGGCTTTGATTTGCACAACATTGATCCTCGCACTAATGTGGACCAAAGTCAGAAAGGAATCACTAACAGCTCCGTACTACTGTTGGTAAAACAGGATGTCCTCGAGTTGGTCGGTCGCCGACCTTGGGAGGTACCAGTTAATTAAAACAAAAAAGGGGGAGATGTGGATTATCTGAATTTAGAGTTGATAAGCTAAGTTTTTGTATTTGGAGTTAATAAGTTAGTTTGCTATATGTTTGCTGTGTTGGTGAGGTTAAGTGTTGTAATAGTTGCGAGGTGTGGTGTGCTCGGGCAGGACTTGGAGGAGGGGAGCTTGTGGACAATAGCAGTGCCTGCACCCTAAGGTGGGAAGCAGCTGGTAAATACTGGTTAGACGCATTAACCACGAAATGGCCGATTTGTTGCCATGCGAACACTGACTGACCAACGTTCACACCTTAGCCAGCCTTCTGTCTGTCAAAGTGATTAGCCAATCAGCAATAAGACATGTGTGCCTTCTGATGTATAAAAAGGTGCTCATCGAGCAAATAAATTGGACACTTTGCTTGCATCAAGTTGCGTCCCCATCTCTGAGTCGCGTCAGTTGACATGTTTCGAGTTCCTTTCAACATTTTGGAAATCCCGCTGAAACTTTGGACATTCTCGCGAAGGGTTCCCAATCCCCGACAAGACTGGTACCCTTTCACGTCCAGATCTCTCAAACTCCGGGAGAGATTCTCAAAACCAAGGTTGACATGTTTCGAGTTCCTTTCAACATTTTGGAAATCCCGCTGAAACTTTGGACATTCTCGCGAAGGGTTCCCAATCCCCGACAAGACTGGTACCCTTTCACGTCCAAATCTCTCAAACTCCGGGAGAGATTCTCAAAACCAAGGTTGACATGTTTCGAGTTCCTTTCAACATTTTGGAAATCCCGCTGAAACTTTGGACATTCTCGCGAAGGGTTCCCAATCCCCGACAAGACTGGTACCCTTTCACGTCCAAATCTCTCAAACTCCGGGAGAGATTCTCAAAACCAAGGTTGACATGTTTCGAGTTCCTTTCAACATTTTGGAAATCCCGCTGAAACTTTGGACATTCTCGCGAAGGGTTCCCAATCCCCGACAAGACTGGTACCCTTTCACGTCCAAATCTCTCAAACTCCGGGAGAGATTCTCAAAACCAAGGTTGACATGATTCGAGTTCCTCTCAACATTTTGGATATCCCGCTGAAACTTTGGACATTCTCGCGAAGGGTTCCCAATTCCCGACAAGACTGGTACCCTTTCACGTCCAAATCTCTCAAACTCTGGGAGAGATTCTCAAAACCAAGGTTGACATGTTTCGAGTTCCTCTCAACATTTTGGAAATCCCGCTGAAACTTTGGACATTCTGGCGAAGGGTTCCCAATCCCCGACAAGACTGGTACCCTTTCACGTCCAAATCTCTCAAACTCCGGGAGAGATTCTCAAAACCAAGGTTGACATTTTTCGAGTTCCTTTCAACATTTTGGAAATCCCGCTGAAACTTTGGACATTCTCGCGAAGGGTTCCCAATCCCCGACAAGACTGGTACCATTTCACGTCCAAATCTCTCAAACTCCGGGAGAGATTCTCAAAACCGAGGTTGACATGTTCCTAGTGCCTCTCAACATTTTGGAAATCCCGCTGAAACTTTGGACATTCTGGCGAAGGGTTCCCAATCCCCGACAAGACTGGTACCCTTTCACGTCCAAATCTCTCAAACTCCGGGAGAGATTCTCAAAACCGAGGTTGACATGTTTCGAGTGCCTCTCAACATTTTGGAAATCCCGCTGAAACTTTGGACATTCTCGCGAAGGGTTCCCAATCCCCGACAAGACTGGTACCCTTTCACGTCCAAATCTCTCAAAATCCGGGAGAGATTCTCAAAACCAAGGTTGACATTTTTCGAGTTCCTTTCAACATTTTGGAAATCCCGCTGAAACTTTGGACATTCTCGCGAAGGGTTCCCAATCCCCAACAAGATTGGTACCCTTTCACGTCCAAATCTCTCAAACTCCGGGAGAGATTCTCAAAACCAAGGTTGACATGTTTCGAGTTCCTTTCAACATTTTGGAAATCCCGCTGAAACTTTGGACATTCTCGCGAACGTTTTCCAATCCCCGACAAGACTGGTACCCTTTCACGTCCAAAACTCTCAAACTCCGGGAGAGATTCTCAAAACCAAGGTTGACATGTTTCGAGTTCCTTTCAACATTTTGGAAATCCCGCTGAAACTTTGGACATTCTCGCGAAGGGTTCCCAATCCCCGACAAGACTGGTACCCTTTCACGTCCAAATCTCTCAAACTCCGGGAGAGATTCTCAAAACCAAGGTTGACATGTTTCGAGTTCCTCTCAACATTTTGGAAATCCCGCTGAAACTTTGGACATTCTGGCGAAGGGTTCCCAATCCCCGACAAGACTGGTACCCTTTCACGTCCAAATCTCTCAAACTCCGGGAGAGATTCTCAAAACCAAGGTTGACATGTTTCGAGTTCCTTTCAACATTTTGGAAATCCCGCTGAAACTTTGGACATTCTCGCGAAGGGTTCCCAAACCCGACAAGACTGGTACCCTTTCACGTCCAAATCTCTCAAACTCCGGGAGAGATTCTCAAAACCAAGGTTGACATGTTTCGAGTTCCTTTCAACATTTTGGAAATCCCGCTGAAACTTTGGACATTCTCGCGAAGGGTTCCCAATCCCCGACAAGACTGGTACCCTTTCACGTCCAAATCTCTCAAACTCCGGGAGAGATTCTCAAAACCAAGGTTGACATGTTTCGAGTTCCTTTCAACATTTTGGAAATCCAGCTGAAGCTTTGGACATTCTCGCGAAGGGTTCCCAATCCCCGACAAGATTGGTACCCTTTCACGTCCAAATCTCTCAAACTCCGGGAGAGATTCTCAAAACCAAGGTTGACATGTTTCGAGTTCCTTTCAACATTTTGGAAATCCCGCTGAAACTTTGGACATTCTCGCGAAGGGTTCCCAATCCCCGACAAGACTGGTACCCTTTCACGTCCAAATCTCTCAAACTCCGGGAGAGATTCTCAAAACCAAGGTTGACATGTTTCGAGTTCCTTTCAACATTTTGGAAATCCCGCTGAAACTTTGGACATTCTCGCAAAGGGTTCCCAATCCCCGACAAGACTGGTACCCTTTCACGTCCAAATCTCTCAAACTCCGGGAGAGATTCTCAAAACCAAGGTTGACATGTTTCGAGTTCCTTTCAACATTTTGGAAATCCCGCTGAAACTTTGGACATTCTCGCGAAGGGTTCCCAAACCCGACAAGACTGGTACCCTTTCACGTCCAAATCTCTCAAACTCCGGGAGAGATTCTCAAAACCAAGGTTGACATGTTTCGAGTTCCTTTCAACATTTTGGAAATCCCGCTGAAACTTTGGACATTCTCGCGAAGGGTTCCCAATCCCCGACAAGACTGGTACCCTTTCACGTCCAAATCTCTCAAACTCCGGGAGAGATTCTCAAAACCAAGGTTGACATGTTTCGAGTTCCTTTCAACATTTTGGAAATCCAGCTGAAGCTTTGGACATTCTCGCGAACGGTTCCCAATCCCCGACAAGATTGGTACCCTTTCACGTCCAAATCTCTCAAACTCCGGGAGAGATTCTCAAAACCAAGGTTGACATGTTTCGAGTTCCTTTCAACATTTTGGAAATCCCGCTGAAACTTTGGACATTCTCGCGAAGGGTTCCCAATCCCCGACAAGATTGGTACCCTTTCACGTCCAGATCTCTCAAACTCCGGGAGAGATTCTCAAAACCAAGGTTGACATGTTTCGAGTTCCTTTCAACATTTTGGAAATCCCGCTGAAACTTTGGACATTCTCGCGAAGGGTTCCCAATCCCCGACAAGATTGGTACCCTTTCACGTCCAAATCTCTCAAACTCCGGGAGAGATTCTCAAAACCAAGGTTGACATGTTTCGAGTTCCTTTCAACATTTTGGAAATCCCGCTGAAACTTTGGACATTCTCGCGAAGGGTTCCCAATCCCCGACAAGACTGGTACCCTTTCACGTCCAAATCTCTCAAACTCCGGGAGAGATTCTCAAAACCAAGGTTGACATGTTTCGAGTTCCTTTCAACATTTTGGAAATCCCGCTGAAACTTTGGACATTCTCGCAAAGGGTTCCCAATCCCCGACAAGACTGGTACCCTTTCACGTCCAAATCTCTCAAACTCCGGGAGAGATTCTCAAAACCAAGGTTGACATGTTTCGAGTTCCTTTCAACATTTTGGAAATCCCGCTGAAACTTTGGACATTCTCGCGAAGGGTTCCCAAACCCGACAAGACTGGTACCCTTTCACGTCCAAATCTCTCAAACTCCGGGAGAGATTCTCAAAACCAAGGTTGACATGTTTCAAGTTCCTTTCAACATTTTGGAAATCCCGCTGAAACTTTGGACATTCTCGCGAAGGGTTCCCAATCCCCGACAAGACTGGTACCCTTTCACGTCCAAATCTCTCAAACTCCGGGAGAGATTCTCAAAACCAAGGTTGACTGTGGATTATCTGAATTTAGAGTTGATAAGCTAAGTTTTTGTATTTGGAGTTAATAAGTTAGTTTGCTATATGTTTGCTGTGTTGGTGAGGTTAAGTTTTGTAATAGTTGCGAGGTGTGGTGTGCTCGGGCAGGACTTGGAGGAGGGGAGCTTGTGGACAATAGCAGTGCCTGTACCCTGAGGTGGGAAGCAGCTGGTAAATACTGGTTAGACGCATTAACCACGAAATGGCCGATTTGTTGCCATGCGAACACTGACTGACCAACGTTCACACCTTAGTCAGCCTTCTGTCTGTCAAAGTGATTAGCCAATCAGCAATAAGACATGTGTGCCTTCTGATGTATAAAAAGGTGCTCATCGAGCAAATAAATTGGACACTTTGCTTGCATCAAGTTGCGTCCCCATCTCTCAGTCGCGTCAAATTGGTGATCTCCGACGTGATCGTCCGTGACAGGAACGCAGGTCAGATAACCGCCTGCCTGGAGGCAGCCCAGGGCAAGGTGGCAGGTCGCGACGTCCCGCAGAACTTGGAGTGCTGCTGAAAAAAGCCGGCCGGCGAATCAATCACCCCCGTCTGGAACGAGAGGTGAGCTGCGGGAAACTAGAAAATGGGGAATCAGGAGAGTTCCCCTGAGAGAGACGTTTATGAGCACTCGAAAGCTCTGCCTGAAAAGCAGGGAAGAGGAGCTCTTAAAAGAGATGTTTGTGAGCACTCGAAAGCTCTGCCTGAAAAGCAGGGAAGAGGAGCTCTTAAAAGAGATGTTTATGAGCACATGAAAGCTCTACTTAAAAAGCAGGGAAGAAAAATTCTTTCGGGACAAGATCTTAAGTTAATCCTTAAATGGGTGCAAGTTACGGTCCCTATGGTGACTACCTCCTCAATTTTTTCGCGTGAACTTTGGGACAATGTGGGGGTAAAGTTATGGGATGCAGCCACCTCAGGAAATGAGGAAGCGCAGCGTATGCTCCCTAGTTGGAGAAAAATTTTTGAAGCCGTATCGGCACAGGATCCTCCTAATATCGCTGGTGGGGCGGGATCCTCGGCGCGGTCGTTGTGCTGCCGCCGCCTCGAGGCTTTGCCGTCGGTGGGCAGAGAACCGGAAGTTTCCCGCTCTGAGTCTCTGGGGCAATGTGACAAAAAACCGGAAATGCAACTAGGGGACTGTCCGGATGAGGCAGGCCCTGAGTGCCGCCCTCCGCCTACAGCTCCACCTCTGCCCTGCCCCGAGCCAGACACGCCCCCTCTGAGACCATCGCGTCAGGCGGGCCCGGCCCGGCCAGGCCGTCGGGGCCGGGGCTGCCCCACGACGTGCCTCCACAAACACCTGTGGAAGTTTCTTGTGAGCCTCCTTCTACATCATTGGGCTCACCCCAAATTAGCTGTGGAACAGCTATCCATGGGACACATTGTGCCTTCTACTAGCCCCTGGAACTCGCCTGTTTTTGTAATCAAAAAACGGAATGGCAAGTGGCGTTTGCTCCATGACCTCCGGAAAATTAATGGCGCTATGGAAGACATGGGAGCCCTGCAACCCGGGCTACCGTCACCTACCATGATCCCTCGAGATTGGCATTTAACTATCATAGATCTCAAAGATTGTTTTTTCAACATTCCATTGCATCCGGATGATGCTCCTAAATTTGCCTTTTCGGTCCCTAGCGTCAACATGCAAGCTCCTTTGCAAAGGTATCATTGGGTTGTGCTACCACAGGGAATGAAAAATAGCCCTACAATATGTCAATGGTATGTGGCGAAAATACTTAGTCCTGTCAGAATTGTGGTACCTGCTGCATTGTTATATCATTATATGGATGACATTCTAGTGGTAGCACAACACTATGAGATCATGGAGAAAGCCGTAGCCCTTGTCATGGCTGCTGTAAAATCAGCAGACCTCTGTATTGCGCCAGAAAAAATTCAAAAAATACCACCTTGGAAATACTTAGGATGGCGTATAAGAGCTCAAACTATTGCTCCGCAACCTTTACAAATACAGGTGAATATAAAAAATTTGCATGATGTACAGAAACTGCTAGGAACAATCAATTGGGTCAGACCATTGTTAGGAATCACTAATGCAGATCTCAGTCCCTTATTCGAAATGCTTAAAGGAAGCTCGGACTTAAACGCTCCACGAAGTCTCAGTCCTGAAGCCATAGCTTCCTTGCATAAAGCTGCAGCAGCGATTACCTCCAGACAAGCACATCGATGGGAACCAGAATTACCTTTTCAATTAATCATCCTTAATCCTGCTCGACAGCCTCATGCGCTTATTTTCCAATGGGACTGCCAGAAAACGGACCCTTTACTGATCATTGAATGGATCTTTTTGCCTAACCAAGCCACAAAGACTATTTCAACACAACATGAGATGTTTGCATCTTTAATTATCAGGGCTCGACAGCGATTACTTACCCTGGCAGGCACGGACTTTAGCCTTATATGTATGCCAGTAACAAGTGTTTACCTGCAATGGTTGCAACAACAATCAGATGCACTAGGCATAGCTCTAACTGGCTATGCAGGCCAACTCACTTCTCATCCGCCTTCTCACAAACTGTTAAATGTTGATTTTCACCTTTTACCTATTCCAAAGCGGAGTGACCAACCTTTACAGGCTCTTACTGTTTTCACAGATGGCTCTGGGAGATCTCACAAGTCGGTTATCCTTTGGTGGGATGATCAACACCAATGGTGGGAATCTGATGTCAAAACTGTTCAAGGTTCTCCTCAAATAGTAGAATTGTCTGCAGTTGTTAGAGTTTTTCGTAAATGGTCTGTTCCTCTTAACATAATTACTGATTCTGCTTATGTTGCAGGAATTGTTAGCCGAGCCAAGGCTTCTGTATTACGAGATGTTTCTCACGCGGCACTGTTTAACTTGTTGCAAGAACTTATCTTCTTCTTGGACTCTCGTCTTCATCCTTATTTCATTATGCATGTTAGATCTCATACTTCCTTACCAGGTTTTATCGCGGAAGGAAACCGGCAGGCTGACATGCTGACGTTACCAGTACAGGTATTACCAGACCGTGTAGCACAAGCTAAGCTTAGTCATTCCTTTTTTCACCAAAATGCTGGAGGCTTAAAACGTCAATTTAACCTTACCTTACAACAAGCCCATAATATCATTGCGGTCTGTCCTGATTGTCAAAGGCACTCTTTTCCTTCCATAGCAGGAGGAGTCAACCCCAGAGGTTTACAGAGTCTTCAACTCTGGCAAACAGATGTTACTCATTTTGCTGAATTTGGCCGTTTAAAGTTTATTCATTGCTCTGTTGACACATTTTCGGGAATGTTATTTGCCTCCTGTCATACAGGAGAAAAAGCACGCGATGTGCAAAGACATCTAATGCGCGCTTTTGCCACTCTAGGGGTACCCTCTCAAATTAAAACAGACAATGGTCCTGCATATGTCTCTCAATCAGTGAAAACCTTTTTTACCTTTTGGGGAATTTCTCACATCACAGGCATCCCTCATTCTCCCACGGGTCAAGCTCTAATTGAACGCTCTCACCAAACCTTAAAACGCTTATTATTAAAACAAAAAGGGGGAATAGGAATAGGTGCTGCTACGCCAGAGGAGCGAATACAGAAAGCTTTATATGTTTTTAACTTTTTGAATTGTTCTCTGTTAGATAATAATCCTCCAGTAGTTCGCCATTTCAGCACAAACAACCTTTTTGAACCCAGGGTTAAGCCGCCAGTATTGATCCGGGACCCAGAAACAGGTAAGATAATGGGACCCTATCCCCTTGTCACATGGGGAAGAGGCTATGCTTGTATTTCCACAGAAAGAGGCCCTCGCTGGATTCCGGCAAAAAAACGTGAGACCTTTCCGAGAGACACTACAGCAGTCTCCTGAAGACATTTCTGGTCCTGATCCTGCGACTGATATAGAAGACACTACCGATCAATAATTGAATGAACTCTGTTCCAGAGGTTGCGAAAATGGGCAAAAGAATAGTTGTTTTAATTGTTATTTTAATTGTGATTATTGCAAAGCCCATAGCTACTGGCTTTGATTTGCACAACATTGATCCTCGCACTAATGTGGACCAAAGTCAGAAAGGAATCACTAACAGCTCCGTACTACTGTTGGTAAAACAGGATGTCCTCGAGTTGGTCGGTCGCCGACCTTGGGAGGTACCAGTTAATTAAAACAAAAAAGGGGGAGATGTGGATTATCTGAATTTAGAGTTGATAAGCTAAGTTTTTGTATTTGGAGTTAATAAGTTAGTTTGCTATATGTTTGCTGTGTTGGTGAGGTTAAGTGTTGTAATAGTTGCGAGGTGTGGTGTGCTCGGGCAGGACTTGGAGGAGGGGAGCTTGTGGACAATAGCAGTGCCTGCACCCTAAGGTGGGAAGCAGCTGGTAAATACTGGTTAGACGCATTAACCACGAAATGGCCGATTTGTTGCCATGCGAACACTGACTGACCAACGTTCACACCTTAGCCAGCCTTCTGTCTGTCAAAGTGATTAGCCAATCAGCAATAAGACATGTGTGCCTTCTGATGTATAAAAAGGTGCTCATCGAGCAAATAAATTGGACACTTTGCTTGCATCAAGTTGCGTCCCCATCTCTGAGTCGCGTCAGTTGACATGTTTCGAGTTCCTTTCAACATTTTGGAAATCCCGCTGAAACTTTGGACATTCTCGCGAAGGGTTCCCAATCCCCGACAAGACTGGTACCCTTTCACGTCCAGATCTCTCAAACTCCGGGAGAGATTCTCAAAACCAAGGTTGACATGTTTCGAGTTCCTTTCAACATTTTGGAAATCCCGCTGAAACTTTGGACATTCTCGCGAAGGGTTCCCAATCCCCGACAAGACTGGTACACTTTCACGTCCAAATCTCTCAAACTCCGGGAGAGATTCTCAAAACCAAGGTTGACATGTTTCGAGTTCCTTTCAACATTTTGGAAATCCCGCTGAAACTTTGGACATTCTCGCGAAGGGTTCCCAATCCCCGACAAGACTGGTACCCTTTCACGTCCAAATCTCTCAAACTCCGGGAGAGATTCTCAAAACCAAGGTTGACATGTTTCGAGTTCCTTTCAACATTTTGGAAATCCCGCTGAAACTTTGGACATTCTCGCGAAGGGTTCCCAATCCCCGACAAGACTGGTACCCTTTCACGTCCAAATCTCTCAAACTCCGGGAGAGATTCTCAAAACCAAGGTTGACATGATTCGAGTTCCTCTCAACATTTTGGATATCCCGCTGAAACTTTGGACATTCTCGCGAAGGGTTCCCAATTCCCGACAAGACTGGTACCCTTTCACGTCCAAATCTCTCAAACTCTGGGAGAGATTCTCAAAACCAAGGTTGACATGTTTCGAGTTCCTCTCAACATTTTGGAAATCCCGCTGAAACTTTGGACATTCTGGCGAAGGGTTCCCAATCCCCGACAAGACTGGTACCCTTTCACGTCCAAATCTCTCAAACTCCGGGAGAGATTCTCAAAACCAAGGTTGACATTTTTCGAGTTCCTTTCAACATTTTGGAAATCCCGCTGAAACTTTGGACATTCTCGCGAAGGGTTCCCAATCCCCGACAAGACTGGTACCCTTTCACGTCCAAATCTCTCAAACTCCGGGAGAGATTCTCAAAACCGAGGTTGACATGTTCCGAGTGCCTCTCAACATTTTGGAAATCCCGCTGAAACTTTGGACATTCTGGCGAAGGGTTCCCAATCCCCGACAAGACTGGTACCCTTTCACGTCCAAATCTCTCAAACTCCGGGAGAGATTCTCAAAACCGAGGTTGACATGTTTCGAGTGCCTCTCAACATTTTGGAAATCCCGCTGAAACTTTGGACATTCTCGCGAAGGGTTCCCAATCCCCGACAAGACTGGTACCCTTTCACGTCCAAATCTCTCAAAGTCCGGGAGAGATTCTCAAAACCAAGGTTGACATGTTTCGAGTTCCTCTCAACATTTTGGAAATCCCGCTGAAACTTTGGATATTCTCGCGAAGGGTTCCCAATCCCCGACAAGACTGGTACCCTTTCACATCCAAATCTCTTAAACTCCGGGAGAGATTCTCAAAACCAAGGTTGACATGATTCGACTTCCTCTCAACATTTTGGAAATCCCGCTGAAACTTTGGACATTCTCGCGAAGGGTTCCCAATCCCCGACAAGACTGGTACCCTTTCACGTCCAAATCTCTCAAACTCCGGGAGAGATTCTCAAAACCAAGGTTGCCATGTTTCGAGTTCCTCTCAACATTTTGGAAATCCCGCTGAAACTTTGGACATTCTCGCGAAGGGTTCCCAATCCCCGACAAGACTGGTACCCTTTCACGTCCAAATCTCTCAAACTCCGGGAGAGATTCTCAAAACCAAGGTTGACATGTTTCGAGTTCCTCTCAACATTTTGGAAATCCCGCTGAAACTTTGGACATTCTGGCGAAGGGTTCCCAATCCCCGACAAGACTGGTACCATTTCACGTCCAAATCTCTCAAACTCCGGGAGAGATTCTCAAAACCGAGGTTGACATGTTTCGAGTTCCTCTCAACATTTTGGAAATCCCGCTGAAACTTTGGACATTCTGGCGAAGGGTTCCCAATCCCCGACAAGACTGGTACCCTTTCACGTCCAAATCTCTCAAACTCCGGGAGAGATTCTCAAAACCAAGGTTGACATGTTTCGAGTTCCTCTCAACATTTTGGAAATCCCGCTGAAACTTTGGACATTCTCGCGAAGGGTTCCCAATCCCCGACAAGACTGGTACCCTTTCACGTCCAAATCTCTCAAAGTCCGGGAGAGATTCTCAAAACCGAGGTTGACATGTTTCGAGTTCCTCTCAACATTTTGGAAATCCCGCTGAAACTTTGGACATTCTGGCGAAGGGTTCCCAATCCCCGACAAGACTGGTACCCTTTCACGTCCAAATCTCTCAAACTCCGGGAGAGATTCTCAAAACCAAGGTTGACATGTTTCGAGTTCCTTTCAACATTTTGGAAATCCCGGTGAAGCTTTGGACATTCTCGCGAAGGGTTCCCAATTCCCGACAAGACTGGTACCCTTTCACGTCCAAATCTCTCAAACTCCGGGAGAGATTCTCAAAACCGAGGTTGACATGTTTCGAGTTCCTCTCAACATTTTGGAAATCCCGCTGAAACTTTGGACATTCTGGCGAAGGGTTCCCAATCCCCGACAAGACTGGTACCCTTTCACGTCCAAATCTCTCAAACTCCGGGAGAGATTCTCAAAACCAAGGTTGACATGTTTCGAGTTCCTCTCAACATTTTGGAAATCCCGCTGAAACTTCGGACATTCTCGCGAAGGGTTCCCAATTCCCGACAAGACTGGTACACTTTCACGTCCAAATCTCTCAAACTCCGGGAGAGATTCTCAAAACCAAGGTTGACATGATTCGAGTTCCTCTCAACATTTTGGAAATCCCGCTGAAACTTTGGACATTCTCGCGAAGGGTTCCCAATCCCCGACAAGACTGGTACCCTTTCACGTCCAAATCTCTCAAACTCTGGGAGAGATTCTCAAAACCAAGGTTGACATGTTTCGAGTTCCTCTCAACATTTTGGAAATCCCGCTGAAACTTTGGACATTCTCGCGAAGGGTTCCCAATCCCCGACAAGACTGGTACCCTTTCACGTCCAAATCTCTCAAACTCCGGGAGAGATTCTCAAAACCAAGGTTGACATGTTTCGAGTTCCTTTCAACATTTTGGAAATCCCGCTGAAGCTTTGGACTTTCTCGCGAAGGGTTCCCAATCCCCGACAAGACTGGTACCCTTTCACGTCCAAATCTCTCAAACTCCGGGAGAGATTCTCAAATCCAAGGTTGACATGTTTCGAGTTCCTCTCAAAATTTTGGAAATCCCGCTGAAACTTTGGACATTCTGGCGAAGGGTTCCCAATCCCCGACAAGACTGGTACCCTTTCACGTCCAAATCTCTCAAACTCCGGGAGAGATTCTCAAAACCAAGGTTGACATGTTTCGAGTTCCTTTCAACATTTTGGAAATCCCGGTGAAGCTTTGGACATTCTCGCGAAGGGTTCCCAATCCCCGACAAGACTGGTACCCTTTCACGTCCAAATCTCTCAAACTCCGGGAGAGATTCTCAAAACCAAGGTTGACATGGTTCGAGTTCCTTTCAACATTTTGGAAATCCCGCTGAAACTTCGGACATTCTCGCGAAGGGTTCCCAATCCCCGACAAGACTGGTACCCTTTCACGTCCAAATCTCTCAAACTCCGGGAGAGATTCTCAAAACCGAGGTTGACATGTTTCGAGTTCCTCTCAACATTTTGGAAATCCCGCTGAAACTTTGGACATTCTGGCGAAGGGTTCCCAATCCCTGACAAGACTGGTACCCTTTCACGTCCAAATCTCTCAAACTCCGGGAGAGATTCTCAAAACCAAGGTTGACATGTTTCGAGTTCCTCTCAACATTTTGGAAATCCCGCTGAAACTTTGGACATTCTGGCGAAGGGTTCCCAATTCCCGACAAGACTGGTACCCTTTCACGTCCAAATCTCTCAAACTCCGGGAGAGATTCTCAAAACCGAGGTTGACATGTTTCGAGTTCCTCTCAACATTTTAGAAATCCCGCTGAAACTTTGGACATTCTGGCGAAGGGTTCCCAATCCCCGACAAGACTGGTACCCTTTCACGTCTAAATCTCTCAAACTCCGGGAGAGATTCTCAAAACCAAGGTTGACATGTTTCGAGTTCCTTTCAACATTTTGGAAATCCCGCTGAAACTTTGGACATTCTGGCGAAGGGTTCCCAATCCCCGACAAGACTGGTACCCTTTCACGTCCAAATATCTAAAACTCCGGGAGAGATTCTCAAAACCAAGGTTGACATGTTTCGAGTTCCTCTCAACATTTTGGAAATCCCGCTGAAACTTTGGACATTCTGGCGAAGGGTTCCCAATCCCCGACAAGACTGGTACCCTTTCACGTCCAAATCTCTCAAACTCCGGGAGAGATTCTCAAAACCAAGGTTGACATGTTTCGAGTTCCTCTCAACATTTTGGAAATCCCGCTGAAACTTTGGACATTCTCGCGAAGGGTTCCCAATCCCCGACAAGACTGGTACCCTTTCACGTCCAAATCTCTCAAACTCCGGGAGAGATTCTCAAAACCGAGGTTGACATGTTTCGAGTTCCTCTCAACATTTTGGAAATCCCGCTGAAACTTTGGACATTCTGGCGAAGGGTTCCCAATCCCCGACAAGACTGGTACCCTTTCACGTCCAAATCTCTCAAACTCCGGGAGAGATTCTCAAAACCAAGGTTGACATGTTTCGAGTTCCTCTCAACATTTTGGAAATCCCGCTGAAACTTTGGACATTCTCGCGAAGGGTTCCCAATCCCCGACAAGACTGGTACCCTTTCACGTCCAAATCTCTCAAAGTCCGGGAGAGATTCTCAAAACCGAGGTTGACATGTTTCGAGTTCCTCTCAACATTTTGGAAATCCCGCTGAAACTTTGGACATAGTCGTGAAGGGTTCCCAATCCCCGACAAGACTGGTACCCTTTCACGTCCAAATCTCTCAAACTCCGGGAGAGATTCTCAAAACCGAGGTTGACATGTTTCGAGTTCCTTTCAACATTTTGGAAATCCCGGTGAAGCTTTGGACATTCTCGCGAAGGGTTCCCAATTCCCGACAAGACTGGTACCCTTTCACGTCCAAATCTCTCAAACTCCGGGAGAGATTCTCAAAACCAAGGTTGACATGTTTCGAGTTCCTCTCAACATTTTGGAAATCCCGCTGAAACTTTGGACATTCTGGCGAAGGGTTCCCAATCCCCGACAAGACTGGTACCCTTTCACGTCCAAATATCTAAAACTCCGGGAGAGATTCTCAAAACCAAGGTTGACATGTTTCGAGTTCCTCTCAACATTTTGGAAATCCCGCTGAAACTTTGGACATTCTGGCGAAGGGTTCCCAATCCCCGACAAGACTGGTACCCTTTCACGTCCAAATCTCTCAAACTCCGGGAGAGATTCTCAAAACCAAGGTTGACATGTTTCGAGTTCCTCTCAACATTTTGGAAATCCCGCTGAAACTTCGGACATTCTCGCGAAGGGTTCCCAATCCCCGACAAGACTGGTACCCTTTCACGTCCAAATCTCTCAAACTCCGGGAGAGATTCTCAAAACCAAGGTTGACATGTTTCGAGTTCCTCTCAACATTTTGGAAATCCCGCTGAAACTTTGGACATTCTGGCGAAGGGTTCCCAATCCCCGACAAGACTGGTACCATTTCACGTCCAAATCTCTCAAACTCCGGGAGAGATTCTCAAAACCGAGGTTGACATGTTTCGAGTTCCTCTCAACATTTTGGAAATCCCGCTGAAACTTTGGACATTCTGGCGAAGGGTTCCCAATCCCCGACAAGACTGGTACCCTTTCACGTCCAAATCTCTCAAACTCCGGGAGAGATTCTCAAAACCAAGGTTGACATGTTTCGAGTTCCTCTCAACATTTTGGAAATCCCGCTGAAACTTTGGACATTCTCGCGAAGGGTTCCCAATCCCCGACAAGACTGGTACCCTTTCACGTCCAAATCTCTCAAAGTCCGGGAGAGATTCTCAAAACCGAGGTTGACATGTTTCGAGTTCCTCTCAACATTTTGGAAATCCCGCTGAAACTTTGGACATTCTGGCGAAGGGTTCCCAATCCCCGACAAGACTGGTACCCTTTCACGTCCAAATCTCTCAAACTCCGGGAGAGATTCTCAAAACCAAGGTTGACATGTTTCGAGTTCCTTTCAACATTTTGGAAATCCCGGTGAAGCTTTGGACATTCTCGCGAAGGGTTCCCAATTCCCGACAAGACTGGTACCCTTTCACGTCCAAATCTCTCAAACTCCGGGAGAGATTCTCAAAACCGAGGTTGACATGTTTCGAGTTCCTCTCAACATTTTAGAAATCCCGCTGAAACTTTGGACATTCTGGCGAAGGGTTCCCAATCCCCGACAAGACTGGTAACCTTTCACGTCTAAATCTCTCAAACTCCGGGAGAGATTCTCAAAACCAAGGTTGACATGTTTCGAGTTCCTCTCAACATTTTGGAAATCCCGCTGAAACTTTGGACATTCTGGCGAAGGGTTCCCAATCCCCGACAAGACTGGTACCCTTTCACGTCCAAATATCTAAAACTCCGGGAGAGATTCTCAAAACCAAGGTTGACATGTTTCGAGTTCCTCTCAACATTTTGGAAATCCCGCTGAAACTTTGGACATTCTCACGAAGGGTTCCCAATCCCCGACAAGACTGGTACCCTTTCACGTCCAAATCTCTCAAACTCCGGGAGAGATTCTCAAAACCAAGGTTGACATGTTTCGAGTTCCTCTCAACATTTTGGAAATCCCGCTGAAACTTTGGACATTCTGGCGAAGGGTTCCCAATCCCCGACAAGACTGGTACCCTTTCACGTCCAAATCTCTCAAACTCCGGGAGAGATTCTCAAAACCAAGGTTGACATGTTTCGAGTTCCTCTCAACATTTTGGAAATCCCGCTGAAACTTCGGACATTCTCGCGAAGGGTTCCCAATTCCCGACAAGACTGGTACACTTTCACGTCCAAATCTCTCAAACTCCGGGAGAGATTCTCAAAACCAAGGTTGACATGATTCGAGTTCCTCTCAACATTTTGGAAATCCCGCTGAAACTTTGGACATTCTCGCGAAGGGTTCCCAATCCCCGACAAGACTGGTACCCTTTCACGTCCAAATCTCTCAAACTCTGGGAGAGATTCTCAAAACCAAGGTTGACATGTTTCGAGTTCCTCTCAACATTTTGGAAATCCCGCTGAAACTTTGGACATTCTCGCGAAGGGTTCCCAATCCCCGACAAGACTGGTACCCTTTCACGTCCAAATCTCTCAAACTCCGGGAGAGATTCTCAAAACCAAGGTTGACATGTTTCGAGTTCCTTTCAACATTTTGGAAATCCCGCTGAAGCTTTGGACTTTCTCGCGAAGGGTTCCCAATCCCCGACAAGACTGGTACCCTTTCACGTCCAAATCTCTCAAACTCCGGGAGAGATTCTCAAATCCAAGGTTGACATGTTTCGAGTTCCTCTCAAAATTTTGGAAATCCCGCTGAAACTTTGGACATTCTGGCGAAGGGTTCCCAATCCCCGACAAGACTGGTACCCTTTCACGTCCAAATCTCTCAAACTCCGGGAGAGATTCTCAAAACCAAGGTTGACATGTTTCGAGTTCCTTTCAACATTTTGGAAATCCCGGTGAAGCTTTGGACATTCTCGCGAAGGGTTCCCAATCCCCGACAAGACTGGTACCCTTTCACGTCCAAATCTCTCAAACTCCGGGAGAGATTCTCAAAACCAAGGTTGACATGGTTCGAGTTCCTTTCAACATTTTGGAAATCCCGCTGAAACTTCGGACATTCTCGCGAAGGGTTCCCAATCCCCGACAAGACTGGTACCCTTTCACGTCCAAATCTCTCAAACTCCGGGAGAGATTCTCAAAACCGAGGTTGACATGTTTCGAGTTCCTCTCAACATTTTGGAAATCCCGCTGAAACTTTGGACATTCTGGCGAAGGGTTCCCAATCCCTGACAAGACTGGTACCCTTTCACGTCCAAATCTCTCAAACTCCGGGAGAGATTCTCAAAACCAAGGTTGACATGTTTCGAGTTCCTCTCAACATTTTGGAAATCCCGCTGAAACTTTGGACATTCTGGCGAAGGGTTCCCAATTCCCGACAAGACTGGTACCCTTTCACGTCCAAATCTCTCAAACTCCGGGAGAGATTCTCAAAACCGAGGTTGACATGTTTCGAGTTCCTCTCAACATTTTAGAAATCCCGCTGAAACTTTGGACATTCTGGCGAAGGGTTCCCAATCCCCGACAAGACTGGTACCCTTTCACGTCTAAATCTCTCAAACTCCGGGAGAGATTCTCAAAACCAAGGTTGACATGTTTCGAGTTCCTCTCAACATTTTGGAAATCCCGCTGAAACTTTGGACATTCTGGCGAAGGGTTCCCAATCCCCGACAAGACTGGTACCCTTTCACGTCCAAATATCTAAAACTCCGGGAGAGATTCTCAAAACCAAGGTTGACATGTTTCGAGTTCCTCTCAACATTTTGGAAATCCCGCTGAAACTTTGGACATTCTGGCGAAGGGTTCCCAATCCCCGACAAGACTGGTACCCTTTCACGTCCAAATCTCTCAAACTCCGGGAGAGATTCTCAAAACCAAGGTTGACATGTTTCGAGTTCCTCTCAACATTTTGGAAATCCCGCTGAAACTTTGGACATTCTCGCGAAGGGTTCCCAATCCCCGACAAGACTGGTACCCTTTCACGTCCAAATCTCTCAAAGTCCGGGAGAGATTCTCAAAACCGAGGTTGACATGTTTCGAGTTCCTCTCAACATTTTGGAAATCCCGCTGAAACTTTGGACATTCTGGCGAAGGGTTCCCAATCCCCGACAAGACTGGTACCCTTTCACGTCCAAATCTCTCAAACTCCGGGAGAGATTCTCAAAACCAAGGTTGACATGTTTCGAGTTCCTTTCAACATTTTGGAAATCCCGGTGAAGCTTTGGACATTCTCGCGAAGGGTTCCCAATTCCCGACAAGACTGGTACCCTTTCACGTCCAAATCTCTCAAACTCCGGGAGAGATTCTCAAAACCGAGGTTGACATGTTTCGAGTTCCTCTCAACATTTTAGAAATCCCGCTGAAACTTTGGACATTCTGGCGAAGGGTTCCCAATCCCCGACAAGACTGGTAACCTTTCACGTCTAAATCTCTCAAACTCCGGGAGAGATTCTCAAAACCAAGGTTGACATGTTTCGAGTTCCTCTCAACATTTTGGAAATCCCGCTGAAACTTTGGACATTCTGGCGAAGGGTTCCCAATCCCCGACAAGACTGGTACCCTTTCACGTCCAAATATCTAAAACTCCGGGAGAGATTCTCAAAACCAAGGTTGACATGTTTCGAGTTCCTCTCAACATTTTGGAAATCCCGCTGAAACTTTGGACATTCTCACGAAGGGTTCCCAATCCCCGACAAGACTGGTACCCTTTCACGTCCAAATCTCTCAAACTCCGGGAGAGATTCTCAAAACCAAGGTTGACATGTTTCGAGTTCCTCTCAACATTTTGGAAATCCCGCTGAAACTTTGGACATTCTGGCGAAGGGTTCCCAATCCCCGACAAGACTGGTACCCTTTCACGTCCAAATCTCTCAAACTCCGGGAGAGATTCTCAAAACCAAGGTTGACATGTTTCGAGTTCCTCTCAACATTTTGGAAATCCCGCTGAAACTTCGGACATTCTCGCGAAGGGTTCCCAATTCCCGACAAGACTGGTACACTTTCACGTCCAAATCTCTCAAACTCCGGGAGAGATTCTCAAAACCAAGGTTGACATGATTCGAGTTCCTCTCAACATTTTGGAAATCCCGCTGAAACTTTGGACATTCTCGCGAAGGGTTCCCAATCCCCGACAAGACTGGTACCCTTTCACGTCCAAATCTCTCAAACTCTGGGAGAGATTCTCAAAACCAAGGTTGACATGTTTCGAGTTCCTCTCAACATTTTGGAAATCCCGCTGAAACTTTGGACATTCTCGCGAAGGGTTCCCAATCCCCGACAAGACTGGTACCCTTTCACGTCCAAATCTCTCAAACTCCGGGAGAGATTCTCAAAACCAAGGTTGACATGTTTCGAGTTCCTTTCAACATTTTGGAAATCCCGCTGAAGCTTTGGACTTTCTCGCGAAGGGTTCCCAATCCCCGACAAGACTGGTACCCTTTCACGTCCAAATCTCTCAAACTCCGGGAGAGATTCTCAAATCCAAGGTTGACATGTTTCGAGTTCCTCTCAAAATTTTGGAAATCCCGCTGAAACTTTGGACATTCTGGCGAAGGGTTCCCAATCCCCGACAAGACTGGTACCCTTTCACGTCCAAATCTCTCAAACTCCGGGAGAGATTCTCAAAACCAAGGTTGACATGTTTCGAGTTCCTTTCAACATTTTGGAAATCCCGGTGAAGCTTTGGACATTCTCGCGAAGGGTTCCCAATCCCCGACAAGACTGGTACCCTTTCACATCCAAATCTCTCAAACTCCGGGAGAGATTCTCAAAACCAAGGTTGACATGGTTCGAGTTCCTTTCAACATTTTGGAAATCCCGCTGAAACTTCGGACATTCTCGCGAAGGGTTCCCAATCCCCGACAAGACTGGTACCCTTTCACGTCCAAATCTCTCAAACTCCGGGAGAGATTCTCAAAACCGAGGTTGACATGTTTCGAGTTCCTCTCAACATTTTGGAAATCCCGCTGAAACTTTGGACATTCTGGCGAAGGGTTCCCAATCCCTGACAAGACTGGTACCCTTTCACGTCCAAATCTCTCAAACTCCGGGAGAGATTCTCAAAACCAAGGTTGACATGTTTCGAGTTCCTCTCAACATTTTGGAAATCCCGCTGAAACTTTGGACATTCTGGCGAAGGGTTCCCAATTCCCGACAAGACTGGTACCCTTTCACGTCCAAATCTCTCAAACTCCGGGAGAGATTCTCAAAACCGAGGTTGACATGTTTCGAGTTCCTCTCAACATTTTAGAAATCCCGCTGAAACTTTGGACATTCTGGCGAAGGGTTCCCAATCCCCGACAAGACTGGTACCCTTTCACGTCTAAATCTCTCAAACTCCGGGAGAGATTCTCAAAACCAAGGTTGACATGTTTCGAGTTCCTCTCAACATTTTGGAAATCCCGCTGAAACTTTGGACATTCTGGCGAAGGGTTCCCAATCCCCGACAAGACTGGTACCCTTTCACGTCCAAATATCTAAAACTCCGGGAGAGATTCTCAAAACCAAGGTTGACATGTTTCGAGTTCCTCTCAACATTTTGGAAATCCCGCTGAAACTTTGGACATTCTGGCGAAGGGTTCCCAATCCCCGACAAGACTGGTACCCTTTCACGTCCAAATATCTAAAACTCCGGGAGAGATTCTCAAAACCAAGGTTGACATGTTTCGAGTTCCTCTCAACATTTTGGAAATCCCGCTGAAACTTTGGACATTCTCGCGAAGGGTTCCCAATCCCCGACAAGACTGGTACCCTTTCACGTCCAAATCTCTCAAACTCCGGGAGAGATTCTCAAAACCAAGGTTGACATGTTTCGAGTTCCTCTCAACATTTTGGAAATCCCGCTGAAACTTTGGACATTCTCGCGAAGGTTTCCCAATCCCCGACAAGACTGGTACCCTTTCACGTCCAAATCTCTCAAACTCCGGGAGAGATTCTCAAAACCAAGGTTGACATGATTCGAGTTCCTTTCAACATTTTGGAAATCCCGCTGAAGCTTTGGACATTCTTGCGAAGGGTTCCCAATCCCCGACAAGACTGGTACCCTTTCACGTCCAAATCTCTCAAACTCCGGGAGAGATTCTCAAAACCAAGGTTGACATGTTTCGAGTTCCTCTCAAAATTTTGGAAATCCCGCTGAAACTTTGGACATTCTGGCGAAGGGTTCCCAATCCCCGACAAGACTGGTACCCTTTCACGTCCAAATCTCTCAAACTCCGGGAGAGATTCTCAAAACCAAGGTTGACATGTTTCGAGTTCCTTTCAACATTTTGGAAATCCCGGTGAAGCTTTGGACATTCTCGCGAAGGGTTCCCAATCCCCGACAAGACTGGTACCCTTTCACGTCCAAATCTCTCAAACTCCGGGAGAGATTCTCAAAACCAAGGTTGACATGGTTCGAGTTC
This sequence comes from Streptopelia decaocto, assembly GCF_964273445.1. Classification (NCBI taxonomy): domain Eukaryota; kingdom Metazoa; phylum Chordata; class Aves; order Columbiformes; family Columbidae; genus Streptopelia; species Streptopelia decaocto. The sequence goes on along the minus strand of NW_028115595.1, from coordinate 1,438,375 downwards.
CTTTCAACATTTTGCAAATCCCGCTGAAACTTCGGACATTCTCGCGAAGGGTTCCCAATCCCCGACAAGACTGGTACCCTTTCACGTCCAAATCTCTCAAACTCCGGGAGAGATTCTCAAAACCGAGGTTGACATGTTTCGAGTTCCTCTCAACATTTTGGAAATCCCGCTGAAACTTTGGACATTCTGGCGAAGGGTTCCCAATCCCTGACAAGACTGGTACCCTTTCACGTCCAAATCTCTCAAACTCCGGGAGAGATTCTCAAAACCAAGGTTGACATGTTTCGAGTTCCTCTCAACATTTTGGAAATCCCGCTGAAACTTTGGACATTCTGGCGAAGGGTTCCCAATTCCCGACAAGACTGGTACCCTTTCACGTCTAAATCTCTCAAACTCCGGGAGAGATTCTCAAAACCAAGGTTGACATGTTTCGAGTTCCTCTCAACATTTTGGAAATCCCGCTGAAACTTTGGACATTCTGGCAAAGGGTTCCCAATCCCCGACAAGACTGGTACCCTTTCACGTCCAAATATCTAAAACTCCGGGAGAGATTCTCAAAACCAAGGTTGACATGTTTCGAGTTCCTCTCAACATTTTGGAAATCCCGCTGAAACTTTGGACATTCTGGCGAAGGGTTCCCAATCCCCGACAAGACTGGTACCCTTTCACGTCCAAATATCTAAAACTCCGGGAGAGATTCTCAAAACCAAGGTTGACATGTTTCGAGTTCCTCTCAACATTTTGGAAATCCCGCTGAAACTTTGGACATTCTCGCGAAGGGTTCCCAATCCCCGACAAGACTGGTACCCTTTCACGTCCAAATCTCTCAAACTCCGGGAGAGATTCTCAAAACCAAGGTTGACATGTTTCGAGTTCCTCTCAACATTTTGGAAATCCCGCTGAAACTTTGGACATTCTCGCGAAGGGTTCCCAATCCCCGACAAGACTGGTACCCTTTCACGTCCAAATCTCTCAAACTCCGGGAGAGATTCTCAAAACCAAGGTTGACATGTTTCGAGTTCCTCTCAACATTTTGGAAATCCTGCTGAAACTTTGGACATTCTGGCGAAGGGTTCCCAATCCCCGACAAGACTGGTACCCTTTCACGTCCAAATCTCTCAAACTCCGGGAGAGATTCTCAAAACCAAGGTTGACATGTTTCGAGTTCCTCTCAACATTTTGGAAATCCCGCTGACACTTCGGACATTCTCGCGAAGGGTTCCCAATTCCCGACAAGACTGGTACCCTTTCACGTCCAAATCTCTCAAACTCCGGGAGAGATTCTCAAAACCAAGGTTGACATGATTCGAGTTCCTCTCAACATTTTGGAAATCCCGCTGAAACTTTGGACATTCTCGCGAAGGGTTCCCAATCCCCGACAAGACTGGTACCCTTTCACGTCCAAATCTCTCAAACTCTGGGAGAGATTCTCAAAACCAAGGTTGACATGTTTCGAGTTCCTCTCAACATTTTGGAAATCCCGCTGAAACTTTGGACATTCTCGCGAAGGGTTCCCAATCCCCGACAAGACTGGTACCCTTTCACGTCCAAATCTCTCAAACTCCGGGAGAGATTCTCAAAACCAAGGTTGACATGTTTCGAGTTCCTTTCAACATTTTGGAAATCCCGCTGAAGCTTTGGACATTCTTGCGAAGGGTTCCCAATCCCCGACAAGACTGGTACCCTTTCACGTCCAAATCTCTCAAACTCCGGGAGAGATTCTCAAAACCAAGGTTGACATGTTTCGAGTTCCTCTCAACATTTTGGAAATCCCGCTGAAACTTTGGACATTCTGGCGAAGGGTTCCCAATCCCCGACAAGACTGGTACCCTTTCACGTCCAAATCTCTCAAACTCCGGGAGAGATTCTCAAAACCAAGGTTGACATGTTTCGAGTTCCTTTCAACATTTTGGAAATCCCGGTGAAGCTTTGGACATTCTCGCAAAGGGTTCCCAATCCCCGACAAGACTGGTACCCTTTCACGTCCAAATCTCTCAAACTCCGGGAGAGATTCTCAAAACCAAGGTTGACATGGTTCGAGTTCCTTTCAACATTTTGGAAATCCCGCTGAAACTTCGGACATTCTCGCGAAGGGTTCCCAATCCCCGACAAGACTGGTACCCTTTCACGTCCAAATCTCTCAAACTCCGGGAGAGATTCTCAAAACCAAGGTTGACATGATTCGAGTTCCTCTCAATATTTTGGAAATCCCGCTGAAACTTTGGACATTCTCGCGAAGGGTTCCCAATCCCCGACAAGACTGGTACCCTTTCACGTCCAAATCTCTCAAACTCCGGGAGAGATTCTCAAAACCGAGGTTGACATGTTTCGAGTTCCTCTCAACATTTTGGAAATCCCGCTGAAACTTTGGACATTCTGGCGAAGGGTTCCCAATCCCTGACAAGACTGGTACCCTTTCACGTCCAAATCTCTCAAACTCCGGGAGAGATTCTCAAAACCAAGGTTGACATGTTTCGAGTTCCTCTCAAAATTTTGGAAATCCCGCTGAAACTTTGGACATTCTGGCGAAGGGTTCCCAATCCCCGACAAGACTGGTACCCTTTCACGTCCAAATCTCTCAAACTCCGGGAGAGATTCTCAAAACCGAGGTTGACATGTTTCGAGTTCCTCTCAACATTTTAGAAATCCCGCTGAAACTTTGGACATTCTGGCGAAGGGTTCCCAATCCCCGACAAGACTGGTACCCTTTCACGTCTAAATCTCTCAAACTCCGGGAGAGATTCTCAAAACCAAGGTTGACATGTTTCGAGTTCCTCTCAACATTTTGGAAATCCCGCTGAAACTTTGGGCATTCTGGCGAAGGGTTCCCAATCCCCGACAAGACTGGTACCCTTTCACGTCCAAATATCTAAAACTCCGGGAGAGATTCTCAAAACCAAGGTTGACATGTTTCGAGTTCCTCTCAACATTTTGGAAATCCCGCTGAAACTTTGGACATTCTCGCGAAGGGTTCCCAATCCCCGACAAGACTGGTACCCTTTCACGTCCAAATCTCTCAAACTCCGGGAGAGATTCTCAAAACCAAGGTTGACATGTTTCGAGTTCCTCTCAACATTTTGGAAATCCTGCTGAAACTTTGGACATTCTGGCGAAGGGTTCCCAATCCCCGACAAGACTGGTACCCTTTCACGTACAAATCTCTCAAACTCCGGGAGAGATTCTCAAAACCAAGGTTGACATGTTTCGAGTTCCTCTCAACATTTTGGAAATCCCGCTGAAACTTCGGACATTCTCGCGAAGGGTTCCCAATTCCCGACAAGACTGGTACCCTTTCACGTCCAAATCTCTCAAACTCCGGGAGAGATTCTCAAAACCAAGGTTGACATGATTCGAGTTCCTCTCAACATTTTGGAAATCCCGCTGAAACTTTGGACATTCTCGCGAAGGGTTCCCAATCCCCGACAAGACTGGTACCCTTTCACGTCCAAATCTCTCAAACTCCGGGAGAGATTCTCAAAACCGAGGTTGACATGTTTCGAGTTCCTCTCAACATTTTGGAAATCCCGCTGAAACTTTGGACATTCTCGCGAAGGGTTCCCAATCCCCGACAAGACTGGTACCCTTTCACGTCCAAATCTCTCAAACTCCGGGAGAGATTCTCAAAACCAAGGTTGACATGTTTCGAGTTCCTCTCAACATTTTGGAAATCCCGCTGAAACTTTGGACATTCTCGCGAAGGGTTCCCAATTCCCGACAAGACTGGTACCCTTTCACGTCCAAATCTCTCAAACTCCGGGAGAGATTCTCAAAACCGAGGTTGACATGTTTCGAGTTCCTCTCAACATTTTAGAAATCCCGCTGAAACTTTGGACATTCTGGCGAAGGGTTCCCAATCCCCGACAAGACTGGTACCCTTTCACGTCTAAATCTCTCAAACTCCGGGAGAGATTCTCAAAACCAAGGTTGACATGTTTCGAGTTCCTCTCAACATTTTGGAAATCCCGCTGAAACTTTGGACATTCTTGCGAAGGGTTCCCAATCCCCGACAAGACTGGTACCCTTTCACGTCCAAATCTCTCAAACTCCGGGAGAGATTCTCAAAACCAAGGTTGACATGTTTCGAGTTCCTCTCAACATTTTGGAAATCCTGCTGAAACTTTGGACATTCTGGCGAAGGGTTCCCAATCCCCGACAAGACTGGTACCCTTTCACGTCCAAATATCTAAAACTCCGGGAGAGATTCTCAAAACCAAGGTTGACATGTTTCGAGTTCCTCTCAACATTTTGGAAATCCCGCTGAAACTTCGGACATTCTGGCGAAGGGTTCCCAATTCCCGACAAGACTGGTACCCTTTCACGTCCAAATCTCTCAAACTCCGGGAGAGATTCTCAAAACCAAGGTTGACATGTTTCGAGTTCCTTTCAACATTTTGGAAATCCCGGTGAAGCTTTGGACATTCTCGCGAAGGGTTCCCAATCCCCGACAAGACTGGTACCCTTTCACGTCCAAATCTCTCAAACTCCGGGAGAGATTCTCAAAACCAAGGTTGACATGGTTCGAGTTCCTTTCAACATTTTGGAAATCCCGCTGAAACTTTGGACATTCTCGCGAAGGGTTCCCAATCCCCGACAAGACTGGTACCCTTTCACGTCCAAATCTCTCAAACTCCGGGAGAGATTCTCAAAACCGAGGTTGACATGATTCGAGTTCCTCTCAATATTTTGGAAATCCCGCTGAAACTTTGGACATTCTCGCGAAGGGTTCCCAATCCCCGACAAGACTGGTACCCTTTCACGTCCAAATCTCTCAAACTCCGGGAGAGATTCTCAAAACCGAGGTTGACATGTTTCGAGTTCCTCTCAACATTTTGGAAATCCCGCTGAAACTTTGGACATTCTGGCGAAGGGTTCCCAATCCCTGACAAGACTGGTACCCTTTCACGTCCAAATCTCTCAAACTCCGGGAGAGATTCTCAAAACCAAGGTTGACATGTTTCGAGTTCCTCTCAACATTTTGGAAATCCCGCTGAAACTTTGGACATTCTGGCGAAGGGTTCCCAATCCCGACAAGACTGGTACCCTTTCACGTCCAAATCTCTCAAACTCCGGGAGAGATTCTCAAAACCGAGGTTGACATGTTTCGAGTTCCTCTCAACATTTTGGAAATCCCGCTGAAACTTTGGACATTCTCGCAAAGGGTGCCCAATCCCCGACAAGACTGGTACCCTTTCACGTCCAAATCTCTCAAACTCCGGGAGAGATTCTCAAAACCAAGGTTGACATGTTTCGAGTTCCTTTCAACATTTTGGAAATCCCGCTGAAACTTTGGACATTCTCGCGAAGGGTTCCCAATCCCCGACAAGACTGGTACCCTTTCACGTCCAAATCTCTCAAACTCCGGGAGAGATTCTCAAAACCAAGGTTGACATGTTTCGAGTTCCTCTCAACATTTTGGAAATCCCGATAAACTTCGGACATTCTCGCGAAGGGTTCCTAATTCCCGACAAGACTGGAACCCTTTCACGTCCAAATCTCTCCAACTCCGGGAGAGATTCTCAAAACCAAGGTTGACATGATTCGAGTTCCTCTCAAAATTTTGGAAATCCCGCTGAAACTTTGGACATTCTGGCGAAGGGTTCCCAATCCCCGACAAGACTGGTACCCTTTCACGTCCAAATCTCTCAAACTCCGGGAGAGATTCTCAAAACCAAGGTTGACATGTTTCGAGTTCCTCTCAACATTTTGAAATCCTGCTGAAACTTTGGACATAGTCGTGAAGGGTTCCCAATCCCCGACAAGACTGGTACCCTTTCACGTCCAAATCTCTCAAACTCCGGGAGAGATTCTCAAAACCAAGGTTGACATGTTTCGAGTTCCTTTCAACATTTTGGAAATCCCGCTGAAACTTTGGACATTCTGGCGAAGGGTTCCCAATTCCCGACAAGACTTGTACCCTTTCACATCCAAATCTCTCAAAATCCGGGAGAGATTCTCAAAACCAAGGTTGACAGGTTTCGAGTTCCTCTCAACATTTTGGAAATCCCGCTGAAACTTTGGACATTCTGGCGAAGGGTTCCCAATCCCCGACAAGACTGGTACCCTTTCACGTCCAAATCTCTCAAACTCCGGGAGAGATTCTCAAAACCGAGGTTGACATGTTTCGAGTTCCTCTCAACATTTTGGAAATCCCGCTGAAACTTTGGACATTCTCGCGAAGGGTTCCCAATCCCCGACAAGACTGGTACCCTTTCACGTCCAAATCTCTCAAACTCCGGGAGAGATTCTCAAAACCAAGGTTGACATGATTCGAGTTCCTCTCAACATTTTGGAAATCTCGCTGAAACTTTGGACATTCTCGCGAAGGGTTCCCAATCCCCGACAAGACTGGTACCCTTTCACGTCCAAATCTCTCAAACTCTGGGAGAGATTCTCAAAACCATGGTTGACATGTTTCGAGTTCCTCTCAACATTTTGAAATCCCGCTGAAACTTTGGACATTGTCGCGAAGGGTTCCCAATCCCCGACAAGACTGGTACCCTTTCACGTCCAAATCTCTCAAACTCCGGGAGAGATTCTCAAATCCAAGGTTGACATGTTTCGAGTTCCTCTCAACATTTTGGAAATCCCGCTGAAACTTTGGACATTCTCGCGAAGGGTTCCCAATTCCCGACAAGACTGGTACCCTTTCACGTCCAAATCTCTCAAACTCCGGGAGAGATTCTCAAAACCAAGGTTGACATGTTTCGAGTTCCTCTCAACATTTTGGAAATCCCGCTGAAACTTTGGACATTCTGGCGAAGGGTTCCCAATCCCCGACAAGACTGGTACCCTTTCACGTCTAAATCTCTCAAACTCCGGGAGAGATTCTCAAAACCAAGGTTGACATGTTTCGAGTTCCTCTCAACATTTTGGAAATCCCGCTGAAACTTTGGACATTCTGGTGAAGGGTTCCCAATCCCCGAGAAGACTGGTACCCTTTCACGTCCAAATATCTAAAATTCCGGGAGAGATTCTCAAAACCAAGGTTGACATGTTTCGAGTTCCTCTCAACATTTTGGAAATCCCGCTGAAACTTTGGACATTCTGGCGAAGGGTTCCCAATCCCCGACAAGACTGGTACCCTTTCACGTCCAAATCTCTCAAACTCCGGGAGAGATTCTCAAAACCGAGGTTGACATGTTTCGAGTTCCTTTCAACATTTTGGAAATCCCGCTGAAACTTTGGACACTCTCGCGAAGGGTTCCCTATCCCAGACATGACTGGTACCCTTTCACGTCCAAATCTCTCAAACTCCGGGAGAGATTCTCAAAACCGAGGTTGACATGTTTCGAGTTCCTCTCAACATTTTGGAAATCCCGCTGAAACTTTGGACATTCTGGCGAAGGGTTCCCAGTCCCCGACAAGACTGGTACCCTTTCACGTCCAAATCTCTCCAACTCCGGGAGAGATTCTCAAAACCAAGGTTGACATGTTTCGAGTTCCTCTCAACATTTTGGAAATCCCGCTGAAACTTCGGACATTCTCGCGAAGGGTTCCCAATCCCCGACAAGACTGGTACCCTTTCACGTCCAAATCTCTCAAAGTCCGGGAGAGATTCTCAAAACCAAGGTTGACATGTTTCGAGTTCCTTTCAACATTTTGGAAATCCCGCTGAAACTTTGGACATTCTCGCGAAGGGTTCCCAATCCCCGACAAGACTGGTACCCTTTCACGTCCAAATCTCTCAAACTCCGGGAGAGATTCTCAAAACCAAGGTTGACATGATTCGAGTTCCTCTCAACATTTTGGAAATCCCGCTGAAACTTTGGACATTCTCGCGAAGGGTTCCCAATCCCCGACAAGACTGGTACCCTTTCACGTCCAAATCTCTCAGACTCCGGGAGAGATTCTCAAAACCGAGGTTGACATGTTTCGAGTTCCTCTCAACATTTTGGAAATCCCGCTGAAACTTTGGACACTCTCGCGAAGGGTTCCCTATCCCAGACATGACTGGTACCCTTTCACGTCCAAATCTCTCAAACTCCGGGAGAGATTCTCAAAACCGAGGTTGACATGTTTCGAGTTCCTCTCAACATTTTGGAAATCCCGCTGAAACTTTGGACATTCTCGCGAAGTGTTCCCAGTCCCCGACAAGACTGGTACCCTTTCACGTCCAAATCTCTCAAACTCCGGCAGAGATTCTCAAAACCGAGGTTGACATGTTTCGAGTTCCTCTCAACATTTTGGAAATCCCGCTGAAACTTTGGACATTCTCGCGAAGGGTTCCCAATCCCCGACAAGACTGGTACCCTTTCACGTCCAAAACTCTCAAACTCCGGCTAAGATTCTCAAAACCAAGCTTGACATGTTTCGAGTTCCTTTCAACATTTTGGAAATCCCGCTGAAACTTTGGACATTCTCGCGAAGGGTTCCCAATCCCCGACAAGATTGGTACCCTTTCACGTCCAAATCTCTCCAACTCCGGGAGAGATTCTCAAAACCAAGGTTGACATGTTTCGAGTTCCTTTCAACATTTTGGAAATCCCGCTGAAACTTTGGACATTGTCGCGAAGGGTTCCCAATCCCCGACAAGATTGGTACCCTTTCACGTCCAAATCTCTCAAAGTCCGGGAGAGATTCTCAAAACCAAGGTTGACATGTTTCGAGTTCCTTTCAACATTTTGGAAATCCCGCTGAAACTTTGGACATTCTGGCGAAGGGTTCCCAATCCCCGACAAGATTGGTACCCTTTCACGTCCAAATCTCTCAAACTCCGGGAGAGATTCTCAAAACCAAGCTTGACATGTTTCGAGTTCCTTTCAACATTTTGGAAATCCTGCTAAAACTTTGGACATTCTGGCGAAGGGTTCCCAATCCCTGACAAGATTGGTACCCTTTCACGTCCAAATCTCTCAAAGTCTGGGAGAGATTCTCAAAACCAAGGTTGACATGTTTCGAGTTCCTTTCAACATTTTGGAAATCCCGCTGAAACTTTGGACATTCTCACGAAGGGTTCCCAATCCCCGACAAGACTGGTACCCTTTCACGTCCAAATCTCTCAAACTCCGGGAGAGATTCTCAAAACCAAGGTTGACATGTTTCGAGTTCCTTTCAACATTTTGGAAATCCCGCTGAAACTTTGGACATTGTCGCGAAGGGTTCCCAATCCCCGACAAGATTGGTACCCTTTCACGTCCAAATCTCTCAAAGTCCGGGAGAGATTCTCAAAACCAAGGTTGACATGTTTCGAGTTCCTTTCAACATTTTGGAAATCCCGCTGAAACTTTGGACATTCTGGCGAAGGGTTCCCAATCCCCGACAAGATTGGTACCCTTTCACGTCCAAATCTCTCAAACTCCGGGAGAGATTCTCAAAACCAAGGTTGACATGTTTCGAGTTCCTTTCAACATTTTGGAAATCCCGCTGAAACTTTGGACATTCTCGCGAAGGGTTCCCAATCCCCGACAAGACTGGTACCCTTTCACGTCCAAATCTCTCAAACTCCGGGAGAGATTCTCAAAACCAAGGTTGACATGTTTCGAGTTCCTTTCAACATTTTGGAAATCCCGCTGAAACTTTGGACATTGTCGCGAAGGGTTCCCAATCCCCGACAAGATTGGTACCCTTTCACGTCCAAATCTCTCAAAGTCCGGGAGAGATTCTCAAAACCAAGGTTGACATGTTTCGAGTTCCTTTCAACATTTTGGAAATCCCGCTGAAACTTTGGACATTCTGGCGAAGGGTTCCCAATCCCCGACAAGATTGGTACCCTTTCACGTCCAAATCTCTCAAACTCCGGGAGAGATTCTCAAAACCAAGGTTGACATGTTTCAAGTTCCTTTCAACATTTTGGAAATCCCGCTGAAACTTTGGACATTCTCGCGAAGGGTTCCCAATCCCCGACAAGACTGGTACCCTTTCACGTCCAAAACTCTCAAACTCCGGCTAAGATTCTCAAAACCAAGCTTGACATGTTTCGAGTTCCTTTCAACATTTTGGAAATCCCGCTGAAACTTTGGACATTCTCGCGAAGGGTTCCCAATCCCCGACAAGATTGGTACCCTTTCACGTCCAAATCTCTCAAAGTCCGGGAGAGATTCTCAAAACCAAGGTTGACATGTTTCGAGTTCCTTTCAACATTTTGGAAATCCCGCTGAAACTTTGGACATTCTCGCGAAGGGTTCCCAATCCCCGACAAGACTGGTACCCTTTCACGTCCAAATCTCTCAAACTCCGGGAGAGATTCTCAAAACCAAGGTTGACATGTTTCGAGTTCCTCTCAACATTTTGGAAATCCCGATAAACTTCGGACATTCTCGGGAAGGGTTCCTAATTCCCGACAAGACTGGAACCCTTTCACGTCCAAATCTCTCCAACTCCGGGAGAGATTCTCAAAACCAAGGTTGACATGATTCGAGTTCCTCTCAAAATTTTGGAAATCCCGCTGAAACTTTGGACATTCTGGCGAAGGGTTCCCAATCCCCGACAAGACTGGTACCCTTTCACGTCCAAATCTCTCAAACTCCGGGAGAGATTCTCAAAACCAAGGTTGACATGTTTCGAGTTCCTCTCAACATTTTGAAATCCTGCTGAAACTTTGGACATAGTCGTGAAGGGTTCCCAATCCCCGACAAGACTGGTACCCTTTCACGTCCAAATCTCTCAAACTCCGGGAGAGATTCTCAAAACCAAGGTTGACATGTTTCGAGTTCCTTTCAACATTTTGGAAATCCCGCTGAAACTTTGGACATTCTGGCGAAGGGTTCCCAATTCCCGACAAGACTTGTACCCTTTCACATCCAAATCTCTCAAAATCCGGGAGAGATTCTCAAAACCAAGGTTGACAGGTTTCGAGTTCCTCTCAACATTTTGGAAATCCCGCTGAAACTTTGGACATTCTGGCGATGGGTTCCCAATCCCCGACAAGACTGGTACCCTTTCACGTCCAAATCTCTCAAACTCCGGGAGAGATTCTCAAAACCGAGGTTGACATGTTTCGAGTTCCTCTCAACATTTTGGAAATCCCGCTGAAACTTTGGACATTCTCGCGAAGGGTTCCCAATCCCCGACAAGACTGGTACCCTTTCACGTCCAAATCTCTCAAACTCCGGGAGAGATTCTCAAAACCAAGGTTGACATGATTCGAGTTCCTCTCAACATTTTGGAAATCTCGCTGAAACTTTGGACATTCTCGCGAAGGGTTCCCAATCCCCGACAAGACTGGTACCCTTTCACGTCCAAATCTCTCAAACTCTGGGAGAGATTCTCAAAACCAAGGTTGACATGTTTCGAGTTCCTCTCAACATTTTGAAATCCTGCTGAAACTTTGGACATAGTCGTGAAGGGTTCCCAATCCCCGACAAGACTGGTACCCTTTCACGTCCAAATCTCTCAAACTCCGGGAGAGATTCTCAAAACCGAGGTTGACGTGTTTCGAGTTCCTCTCAACATTTTGGAAATCCCGCTGAAACTTTGGACATTCTCGCGAAGGGTTCCCAATCCCCGACAAGACTGGTACCCTTTCACGTCCAAATCTCTCAAACTCCGGGAGAGATTCTCAAAACCAAGGTTGACATGTTTCGAGTTCCTCTCAACATTTTGGAAATCCCGCTGAAACTTTGGACATTCTGGCGAAGGGTTCCCAATCCCCGACAAGACTGGTACCCTTTCACGTCCAAATCTCTCAAACTCCGGGAGAGATTCTCAAAACCAAGGTTGACATGTTTCGAGTTCCTCTCAACATTTTGGAAATCCCGCTGAAACTTTGGACATTCTGGCGAAGGGTTCCCAATCCCCGACAAGACTGGTACCCTTTCACGTCCAAATCTCTCAAACTCCGGGAGAGATTCTCAAAACCAAGGTTCACATGTTTCGAGTTCCTCTCAACATTTTGGAAATCCCGCTGAAACTTTGGACATTCTCGCGAAGGGTTCCCAATCCCCGACAAGACTGGTACCCTTTCACGTCCAAATCTCTCAAACTCCGGGAGAGATTCTCAAAACCGAGGTTGACATGTTTCGAGTTCCTCTCAACATTTTGGAAATCCCGCTGAAACTTTGGACATTCTGGCGAAGGGTTCCCAATCCCTGACAAGATTGGTACCCTTTCACGTCCAAATCTCTCAAACTCCGGGAGAGATTCTCAAAACCGAGGTTGACATGTTTCGATTGCCTCTCAACATTTTGGAAATCCCGCTGAAACTTTGGACATTCTGGCGAAGGGTTCCCAATTCCCGACAAGACTGGTACCCTTTCACGTCCAAATCTCTCAAACTCCGGGAGAGATTCTCAAAACCGAGGTTGACATGTTTCGAGTTCCTCTCAACATTTTGGAAATCCCGCTGAAACTTTGGACATTCTGGCGAAGGGTTCCCAATCCCCGACAAGACTGGTACCCTTTCACGTCCAAATCTCTCAAACTCTGGGAGAGATTCTCAAAACCAAGGTTCACATGTTTCGAGTTCCTCTCAACATTTTGGAAATCCCGCTGAAACTTTGGACATTCTGGCGAAGGGTTCCCAATCCCCGACAAGACTGGTACCCTTTCACGTCTAAATCTCTCAAACTCCGGGAGAGATTCTCAAAACCAAGGTTGACATGTTTCGAGTTCCTTTCAACATTTTGGAAATCCCGCTGAAACTTTGGACATTCTGGCGAAGGGTTCCCAATCCCCGACAAGATTGGTACCCTTTCACGTCCAAATCTCTCAAACTCCGGGAGAGATTCTCAAAACCAAGGTTGACATGTTTCGAGTTCCTCTCAACATTTTGGAAATCCCGCTGAAACTTCGGACATTCTCGCGAAGGGTTCCCAATTCCCGACAAGACTGGTACCCTTTCACGTCCAAATCTCTCAAACTCCGGGAGAGATTCTCAAAACCAAGGTTGACATGATTCGAGTTCCTTTCAACATTTTGGAAATCCCGCTGAAACTTTGGACATTCTCGCGAAGGGTTCCCAATCCCCGACAAGACTGGTACCCTTTCACGTCCAATCTCTCAAACTCCGGGAGAGATTCTCAAAACCAAGGTTGACATGTTTCGAGTTCCTCTCAACATTTTGGAAATCCCGCTGAAACTTTGGACATTGTCGCGAAGGGTTCCCAATCCCCGACAAGACTGGTACCCTTTCACGTCCAAATCTCTCAAACTCCGGGAGAGATTCTCAAATCCAAGGTTGACATGTTTCGAGTTCCTCTCAACATTTTGGAAATCCCGCTGAAACTTTGGACATTCTCGCGAAGGGTTCCCAATTCCCCACAAGACTGGTACCCTTTCACGTCCAAATCTCTCAAACTCCGGGAGAGATTCTCAAAACCGAGGTTGACATGTTTCGAGTTCCTCTCAACATTTTGGAAATCCCGCTGAAACTTTGGACATTCTGGCGAAGGGTTCCCAATCCCCGACAAGACTGGTACCCTTTCACGTCTAAATCTCTCAAACTCCGGGAGAGATTCTCAAAACCAAGGTTGACATGTTTCGAGTTCCTCTCAACATTTTGGAAATCCCGCTGAAACTTTGGACATTCTGGTGAAGGGTTCCCAATCCCCGAGAAGACTGGTACCCTTTCACGTCCAAATATCTAAAATTCCGGGAGAGATTCTCAAAACCAAGGTTGACATGTTTCGAGTTCCTCTCAACATTTTGGAAATCCCGCTGAAACTTTGGACATTCTGGCGAAGGGTTCCCAATCCCCGACAAGACTGGTACCCTTTCACGTCCAAATCTCTCAAACTCCGGGAGAGATTCTCAAAACCGAGGTTGACATGTTTCGAGTTCCTTTCAACATTTTGGAAATCCCGCTGAAACTTTGGACACTCTCGCGAAGGGTTCCCTATCCCAGACATGACTGGTACCCTTTCACGTCCAAATCTCTCAAACTCCGGGAGAGATTCTCAAAACCGAGGTTGACATGTTTCGAGTTCCTCTCAACATTTTGGAAATCCCGCTGAAACTTTGGACATTCTGGCGAAGGGTTCCCAGTCCCCGACAAGACTGGTACCCTTTCACGTCCAAATCTCTCCAACTCCGGGAGAGATTCTCAAAACCAAGGTTGACATGTTTCGAGTTCCTCTCAACATTTTGGAAATCCCGCTGAAACTTCGGACATTCTCGCGAAGGGTTCCCAATCCCCGACAAGACTGGTACCCTTTCACGTCCAAATCTCTCAAACTCCGGGAGAGATTCTCAAAACCGAGGTTGACATGTTTCGAGTTCCTCTCAACATTTTGGAAATCCCGCTGAAACTTTGGACATTCTGGCGAAGGGTTCCCAATCCCTGACAAGATTGGTACCCTTTCACGTCCAAATCTCTCAAACTCCGGGAGAGATTCTCAAAACCGAGGTTGACATGTTTCGATTGCCTCTCAACATTTTGGAAATCCCGCTGAAACTTTGGACATTCTGGCGAAGGGTTCCCAATTCCCGACAAGACTGGTACCCTTTCACGTCCAAATCTCTCAAACTCCGGGAGAGATTCTCAAAACCGAGGTTGACATGTTTCGAGTTCCTCTCAACATTTTGGAAATCCCGCTGAAACTTTGGACATTCTGGCGAAGGGTTCCCAATCCCCGACAAGACTGGTACCCTTTCACGTCCAAATCTCTCAAACTCTGGGAGAGATTCTCAAAACCAAGGTTCACATGTTTCGAGTTCCTCTCAACATTTTGGAAATCCCGCTGAAACTTTGGACATTCTGGCGAAGGGTTCCCAATCCCCGACAAGACTGGTACCCTTTCACGTCTAAATCTCTCAAACTCCGGGAGAGATTCTCAAAACCAAGGTTGACATGTTTCGAGTTCCTTTCAACATTTTGGAAATCCCGCTGAAACTTTGGACATTCTGGCGAAGGGTTCCCAATCCCCGACAAGATTGGTACCCTTTCACGTCCAAATCTCTCAAACTCCGGGAGAGATTCTCAAAACCAAGGTTGACATGTTTCGAGTTCCTCTCAACATTTTGGAAATCCCGCTGAAACTTCGGACATTCTCGCGAAGGGTTCCCAATTCCCGACAAGACTGGTACCCTTTCACGTCCAAATCTCTCAAACTCCGGGAGAGATTCTCAAAACCAAGGTTGACATGATTCGAGTTCCTTTCAACATTTTGGAAATCCCGCTGAAACTTTGGACATTCTCGCGAAGGGTTCCCAATCCCCGACAAGACTGGTACCCTTTCACGTCCAATCTCTCAAACTCCGGGAGAGATTCTCAAAACCAAGGTTGACATGTTTCGAGTTCCTCTCAACATTTTGGAAATCCCGCTGAAACTTTGGACATTGTCGCGAAGGGTTCCCAATCCCCGACAAGACTGGTACCCTTTCACGTCCAAATCTCTCAAACTCCGGGAGAGATTCTCAAATCCAAGGTTGACATGTTTCGAGTTCCTCTCAACATTTTGGAAATCCCGCTGAAACTTTGGACATTCTCGCGAAGGGTTCCCAATTCCCCACAAGACTGGTACCCTTTCACGTCCAAATCTCTCAAACTCCGGGAGAGATTCTCAAAACCGAGGTTGACATGTTTCGAGTTCCTCTCAACATTTTGGAAATCCCGCTGAAACTTTGGACATTCTGGCGAAGGGTTCCCAATCCCCGACAAGACTGGTACCCTTTCACGTCTAAATCTCTCAAACTCCGGGAGAGATTCTCAAAACCAAGGTTGACATGTTTCGAGTTCCTCTCAACATTTTGGAAATCCCGCTGAAACTTTGGACATTCTGGTGAAGGGTTCCCAATCCCCGAGAAGACTGGTACCCTTTCACGTCCAAATATCTAAAATTCCGGGAGAGATTCTCAAAACCAAGGTTGACATGTTTCGAGTTCCTCTCAACATTTTGGAAATCCCGCTGAAACTTTGGACATTCTGGCGAAGGGTTCCCAATCCCCGACAAGACTGGTACCCTTTCACGTCCAAATCTCTCAAACTCCGGGAGAGATTCTCAAAACCGAGGTTGACATGTTTCGAGTTCCTTTCAACATTTTGGAAATCCCGCTGAAACTTTGGACACTCTCGCGAAGGGTTCCCTATCCCAGACATGACTGGTACCCTTTCACGTCCAAATCTCTCAAACTCCGGGAGAGATTCTCAAAACCGAGGTTGACATGTTTCGAGTTCCTCTCAACATTTTGGAAATCCCGCTGAAACTTTGGACATTCTGGCGAAGGGTTCCCAGTCCCCGACAAGACTGGTACCCTTTCACGTCCAAATCTCTCCAACTCCGGGAGAGATTCTCAAAACCAAGGTTGACATGTTTCGAGTTCCTCTCAACATTTTGGAAATCCCGCTGAAACTTCGGACATTCTCGCGAAGGGTTCCCAATCCCCGACAAGACTGGTACCCTTTCACGTCCAAATCTCTCAAAGTCCGGGAGAGATTCTCAAAACCAAGGTTGACATGTTTCGAGTTCCTTTCAACATTTTGGAAATCCCGCTGAAACTTTGGACATTCTCGCGAAGGGTTCCCAATCCCCGACAAGACTGGTACCCTTTCACGTCCAAATCTCTCAAACTCCGGGAGAGATTCTCAAAACCAAGGTTGACATGATTCGAGTTCCTCTCAACATTTTGGAAATCCCGCTGAAACTTTGGACATTCTCGCGAAGGGTTCCCAATCCCCGACAAGACTGGTACCCTTTCACGTCCAAATCTCTCAGACTCCGGGAGAGATTCTCAAAACCGAGGTTGACACGTTTCGAGTTCCTCTCAACATTTTGGAAATCCCGCTGAAACTTTGGACACTCTCGCGAAGGGTTCCCTATCCCAGACATGACTGGTACCCTTTCACGTCCAAATCTCTCAAACTCCGGGAGAGATTCTCAAAACCGAGGTTGACATGTTTCGAGTTCCTCTCAACATTTTGGAAATCCCGCTGAAACTTTGGACATTCTCGCGAAGTGTTCCCAGTCCCCGACAAGACTGGTACCCTTTCACGTCCAAATCTCTCAAACTCCGGCAGAGATTCTCAAAACCGAGGTTGACATGTTTCGAGTTCCTCTCAACATTTTGGAAATCCCGCTGAAACTTTGGACATTCTCGCGAAGGGTTCCCAATCCCCGACAAGACTGGTACCCTTTCACGTCCAAAACTCTCAAACTCCGGCTAAGATTCTCAAAACCAAGCTTGACATGTTTCGAGTTCCTTTCAACATTTTGGAAATCCCGCTGAAACTTTGGACATTCTCGCGAAGGGTTCCCAATCCCCGACAAGATTGGTACCCTTTCACGTCCAAATCTCTCAAACTCCGGGAGAGATTCTCAAAACCAAGGTTGACATGTTTCGAGTTCCTTTCAACATTTTGGAAATCCCGCTGAAACTTTGGACATTGTCGCGAAGGGTTCCCAATCCCCGACAAGATTGGTACCCTTTCACGTCCAAATCTCTCAAAGTCCGGGAGAGATTCTCAAAACCAAGGTTGACATGTTTCGAGTTCCTTTCAACATTTTGGAAATCCCGCTGAAACTTTGGACATTCTGGCGAAGGGTTCCCAATCCCCGACAAGATTGGTACCCTTTCACGTCCAAATCTCTCAAACTCCGGGAGAGATTCTCAAAACCAAGCTTGACATGTTTCGAGTTCCTTTCAACATTTTGGAAATCCTGCTAAAACTTTGGACATTCTGGCGAAGGGTTCCCAATCCCTGACAAGATTGGTACCCTTTCACGTCCAAATCTCTCAAAGTCTGGGAGAGATTCTCAAAACCAAGGTTGACATGTTTCGAGTTCCTTTCAACATTTTGGAAATCCCGCTGAAACTTTGGACATTCTCACGAAGGGTTCCCAATCCCCGACAAGACTGGTACCCTTTCACGTCCAAATCTCTCAAACTCCGGGAGAGATTCTCAAAACCAAGGTTGACATGTTTCGAGTTCCTTTCAACATTTTGGAAATCCCGCTGAAACTTTGGACATTGTCGCGAAGGGTTCCCAATCCCCGACAAGATTGGTACCCTTTCACGTCCAAATCTCTCAAAGTCCGGGAGAGATTCTCAAAACCAAGGTTGACATGTTTCGAGTTCCTTTCAACATTTTGGAAATCCCGCTGAAACTTTGGACATTCTGGCGAAGGGTTCCCAATCCCCGACAAGATTGGTACCCTTTCACGTCCAAATCTCTCAAACTCCGGGAGAGATTCTCAAAACCAAGGTTGACATGTTTCGAGTTCCTTTCAACATTTTGGAAATCCCGCTGAAACTTTGGACATTCTCGCGAAGGGTTCCCAATCCCCGACAAGACTGGTACCCTTTCACGTCCAAATCTCTCAAACTCCGGGAGAGATTCTCAAAACCAAGGTTGACATGTTTCGAGTTCCTTTCAACATTTTGGAAATCCCGCTGAAACTTTGGACATTGTCGCGAAGGGTTCCCAATCCCCGACAAGATTGGTACCCTTTCACGTCCAAATCTCTCAAAGTCCGGGAGAGATTCTCAAAACCAAGGTTGACATGTTTCGAGTTCCTTTCAACATTTTGGAAATCCCGCTGAAACTTTGGACATTCTGGCGAAGGGTTCCCAATCCCCGACAAGATTGGTACCCTTTCACGTCCAAATCTCTCAAACTCCGGGAGAGATTCTCAAAACCAAGGTTGACATGTTTCAAGTTCCTCTCAACATTTTGGAAATCCCGCTGAAACTTTGGACATTCTCGCGAAGGGTTCCCAATCCCCGACAAGACTGGTACCCTTTCACGTCCAAAACTCTCAAACTCCGGCTAAGATTCTCAAAACCAAGCTTGACATGTTTCGAGTTCCTTTCAACATTTTGGAAATCCCGCTGAAACTTTGGACATTCTCGCGAAGGGTTCCCAATCCCCGACAAGATTGGTACCCTTTCACGTCCAAATCTCTCAAACTCCGGGAGAGATTCTCAAAACCAAGGTTGACATGTTTCGAGTTCCTTTCAACATTTTGGAAATCCCGCTGAAACTTTGGACATTCTCGCGAAGGGTTCCCAATCCCCGACAAGATTGGTACCCTTTCACGTCCAAATCTCTCAAAGTCCGGGAGAGATTCTCAAAACCAAGGTTGACATGTTTCGAGTTCCTTTCAACATTTTGGAAATCCCGCTGAAACTTTGGACATTCTCGCGAAGGGTTCCCAATCCCCGACAAGATTGGTACCCTTTCACGTCCAAATCTCTCCAACTCCGGGAGAGATTCTCAAAACCAAGGTTCACATGTTTCGAGTTCCTCTCAACATTTTGGAAATCCCGCTGAAACTTTGGACATTCTCGCGAAGGGTTCCCAATCCCCGACAAGACTGGTACCCTTTCACGTCCAAATCTCTCAAACTCCGGGAGAGATTCTCAAAACCAAGGTTGACATGTTTCGAGTTCCTTTCAACATTTTGGAAATCCCGCTGAAACTTTGGACATTGTCGCGAAGGGTTCCCAATCCCCGACAAGATTGGTACCCTTTCACGTCCAAATCTCTCAAAGTCCGGGAGAGATTCTCAAAACCAAGGTTGACATGTTTCGAGTTCCTTTCAACATTTTGGAAATCCCGCTGAAACTTTGGACATTCTGGCGAAGGGTTCCCAATCCCCGACAAGATTGGTACCCTTTCACGTCCAAATCTCTCAAACTCCGGGAGAGATTCTCAAAACCAAGGTTGACATGTTTCAAGTTCCTTTCAACATTTTGGAAATCCCGCTGAAACTTTGGACATTCTCGCGAAGGGTTCCCAATCCCCGACAAGACTGGTACCCTTTCACGTCCAAAACTCTCAAACTCCGGCTAAGATTCTCAAAACCAAGCTTGACATGTTTCGAGTTCCTTTCAACATTTTGGAAATCCCGCTGAAACTTTGGACATTGTCGCGAAGGGTTCCCAATCCCCGACAAGATTGGTACCCTTTCACGTCCAAATCTCTCAAACTCCGGGAGAGATTCTCAAAACCAAGGTTGACATGTTTCGAGTTCCTTTCAACATTTTGGAAATCCCGCTGAAACTTTGGACATTCTCGCGAAGGGTTCCCAATCCCCGACAAGATTGGTACCCTTTCACGTCCAAATCTCTCAAAGTCCGGGAGAGATTCTCAAAACCAAGGTTGACATGTTTCGAGTTCCTTTCAACATTTTGGAAATCCCGCTGAAACTTTGGACATTCTCGCGAAGGGTTCCCAATCCCCGACAAGATTGGTACCCTTTCACGTCCAAATCTCTCCAACTCCGGGAGAGATTCTCAAAACCAAGGTTCACATGTTTCGAGTTCCTCTCAACATTTTGGAAATCCCGCTGAAACTTTGGACATTCTCGCGAAGTGTTCCCAGTCCCCGACAAGACTGGTACCCTTTCACGTCCAAATCTCTCAAACTCCGGCAGAGATTCTCAAAACCGAGGTTGACATGTTTCGAGTTCCTCTCAACATTTTGGAAATCCCGCTGAAACTTTGGACATTCTCGCGAAGGGTTCCCAATCCCCGACAAGACTGGTACCCTTTCACGTCCAAAACTCTCAAACTCCGGCTAAGATTCTCAAAACCAAGCTTGACATGTTTCGAGTTCCTTTCAACATTTTGGAAATCCCGCTGAAACTTTGGACATTCTCGCGAAGGGTTCCCAATCCCCGACAAGATTGGTACCCTTTCACGTCCAAATCTCTCAAACTCCGGGAGAGATTCTCAAAACCAAGGTTGACATGTTTCGAGTTCCTTTCAACATTTTGGAAATCCCGCTGAAACTTTGGACATTGTCGCGAAGGGTTCCCAATCCCCGACAAGATTGGTACCCTTTCACGTCCAAATCTCTCAAAGTCCGGGAGAGATTCTCAAAACCAAGGTTGACATGTTTCGAGTTCCTTTCAACATTTTGGAAATCCCGCTGAAACTTTGGACATTCTGGCGAAGGGTTCCCAATCCCTGACAAGATTGGTACCCTTTCACGTCCAAATCTCTCAAAGTCTGGGAGAGATTCTCAAAACCAAGGTTGACATGTTTCGAGTTCCTTTCAACATTTTGGAAATCCCGCTGAAACTTTGGACATTCTCACGAAGGGTTCCCAATCCCCGACAAGACTGGTACCCTTTCACGTCCAAATCTCTCAAACTCCGGGAGAGATTCTCAAAACCAAGGTTGACATGTTTCGAGTTCCTTTCAACATTTTGGAAATCCCGCTGAAACTTTGGACATTGTCGCGAAGGGTTCCCAATCCCCGACAAGATTGGTACCCTTTCACGTCCAAATCTCTCAAAGTCCGGGAGAGATTCTCAAAACCAAGGTTGACATGTTTCGAGTTCCTTTCAACATTTTGGAAATCCCGCTGAAACTTTGGACATTCTGGCGAAGGGTTCCCAATCCCCGACAAGATTGGTACCCTTTCACGTCCAAATCTCTCAAACTCCGGGAGAGATTCTCAAAACCAAGGTTGACATGTTTCGAGTTCCTTTCAACATTTTGGAAATCCCGCTGAAACTTTGGACATTCTCGCGAAGGGTTCCCAATCCCCGACAAGACTGGTACCCTTTCACGTCCAAATCTCTCAAACTCCGGGAGAGATTCTCAAAACCAAGGTTGACATGTTTCGAGTTCCTTTCAACATTTTGGAAATCCCGCTGAAACTTTGGACATTGTCGCGAAGGGTTCCCAATCCCCGACAAGATTGGTACCCTTTCACGTCCAAATCTCTCAAAGTCCGGGAGAGATTCTCAAAACCAAGGTTGACATGTTTCGAGTTCCTTTCAACATTTTGGAAATCCCGCTGAAACTTTGGACATTCTGGCGAAGGGTTCCCAATCCCCGACAAGATTGGTACCCTTTCACGTCCAAATCTCTCAAACTCCGGGAGAGATTCTCAAAACCAAGGTTGACATGTTTCAAGTTCCTTTCAACATTTTGGAAATCCCGCTGAAACTTTGGACATTCTCGCGAAGGGTTCCCAATCCCCGACAAGACTGGTACCCTTTCACGTCCAAAACTCTCAAACTCCGGCTAAGATTCTCAAAACCAAGCTTGACATGTTTCGAGTTCCTTTCAACATTTTGGAAATCCCGCTGAAACTTTGGACATTCTCGCGAAGGGTTCCCAATCCCCGACAAGATTGGTACCCTTTCACGTCCAAATCTCTCAAACTCCGGGAGAGATTCTCAAAACCAAGGTTGACATGTTTCGAGTTCCTTTCAACATTTTGGAAATCCCGCTGAAACTTTGGACATTCTCGCGAAGGGTTCCCAATCCCCGACAAGATTGGTACCCTTTCACGTCCAAATCTCTCAAAGTCCGGGAGAGATTCTCAAAACCAAGGTTGACATGTTTCGAGTTCCTTTCAACATTTTGGAAATCCCGCTGAAACTTTGGACATTCTCGCGAAGGGTTCCCAATCCCCGACAAGATTGGTACCCTTTCACGTCCAAATCTCTCCAACTCCGGGAGAGATTCTCAAAACCAAGGTTCACATGTTTCGAGTTCCTCTCAACATTTTGGAAATCCCGCTGAAACTTTGGACATTCTCGCGAAGGGTTCCCAATCCCCGACAAGACTGGTACCCTTTCACGTCCAAATCTCTCAAACTCCGGGAGAGATTCTCAAAACCAAGGTTGACATGTTTCGAGTTCCTTTCAACATTTTGGAAATCCCGCTGAAACTTTGGACATTGTCGCGAAGGGTTCCCAATCCCCGACAAGATTGGTACCCTTTCACGTCCAAATCTCTCAAAGTCCGGGAGAGATTCTCAAAACCAAGGTTGACATGTTTCGAGTTCCTTTCAACATTTTGGAAATCCCGCTGAAACTTTGGACATTCTGGCGAAGGGTTCCCAATCCCCGACAAGATTGGTACCCTTTCACGTCCAAATCTCTCAAACTCCGGGAGAGATTCTCAAAACCAAGGTTGACATGTTTCAAGTTCCTTTCAACATTTTGGAAATCCCGCTGAAACTTTGGACATTCTCGCGAAGGGTTCCCAATCCCCGACAAGACTGGTACCCTTTCACGTCCAAAACTCTCAAACTCCGGCTAAGATTCTCAAAACCAAGCTTGACATGTTTCGAGTTCCTTTCAACATTTTGGAAATCCCGCTGAAACTTTGGACATTGTCGCGAAGGGTTCCCAATCCCCGACAAGATTGGTACCCTTTCACGTCCAAATCTCTCAAACTCCGGGAGAGATTCTCAAAACCAAGGTTGACATGTTTCGAGTTCCTTTCAACATTTTGGAAATCCCGCTGAAACTTTGGACATTCTCGCGAAGGGTTCCCAATCCCCGACAAGATTGGTACCCTTTCACGTCCAAATCTCTCAAAGTCCGGGAGAGATTCTCAAAACCAAGGTTGACATGTTTCGAGTTCCTTTCAACATTTTGGAAATCCCGCTGAAACTTTGGACATTCTCGCGAAGGGCTCCCAATCCCCGACAAGACTGGTACCCTTGCACGTCCAAATCTCTCAAACTCCGGGAGAGATTCTCAAAACCAAGGTTGACATGTTTCGAGTTCCTTTCAACATTTTGGAAATCCCGCTGAAACTTTGGACATTCTGGCGAAGGGTTCCCAATTCCCGACAAGACTGGTATCCTTTCACGTCCAAATCTCTCAAACTCCGGGAGAGATTCTCAAAACCAAGGTTGACATGTTTCGAGTTCCTTTCAACATTTTGGAAATCCCGCTGAAACTTTGGACATTCTCGCGAAGGGTTCCCAATCCCCGACAAGACTGGTACCCTTTCACGTCCAAATCTCTCAAACTCCGGGAGAGATTCTCAAAACCAAGGTTGACATGATTCGAGTTCCTCTCAACATTTTGGAAATCCCGCTGAAACTTTGGACATTCTCGCGAAGGGTTCCCAATCCCCGACAAGACTGGTACCCTTTCACGTCCAAATCTCTCAAACTCCGGGAGAGATTCTCAAAACCAAGGTTGACATGTTTCGAGTTCCTTTCAACATTTTGGAAATCCCGCTGAAACTTTGGACACTCTCGCGAAGGGTTCCCTATCCCAGACATGACTGGTACCCTTTCACGTCCAAATCTCTCAAACTCCGGGAGAGATTCTCAAAACCAAGCTTGACATGTTTCGATATCCTCTCAACATTTTGGAAATCCCGCTGAAACTTTGGACATTCTCGCGAAGTGTTCCCAGTCCCCGACAAGACTGGTACCCTTTCACGTCCAAATCTCTCAAACTCCGGGAGAGATTCTCAAAACCGAGGTTGACATGTTTCGAGTTCCTCTCAACATTTTGGAAATCCCGCTGAAACTTTGGACATTCTCGCGAAGGGTTCCCAATCCCCGACAAGATTGGTACCCTTTCACGTCCAAATCTCTCCAACTCCGGGAGAGATTCTCAAAACCAAGGTTGACATGTTTCGAGTTCCTTTCAACATTTTGGAAATCCCGCTGAAACTTTGGACATTCTCGCGAAGGGTTCCCAATCCCCGACAAGATTGGTACCCTTTCACGTCCAAATCTCTCAAACTCCGGGAGAGATTCTCAAAACCAAGCTTGACATGTTTCGAGTTCCTTTCAACATTTTGGAAATCCCGCTGAAACTTTGGACATTGTCGCGAAGGGTTCCCAATCCCCGTCAAGAATGGTACCCTTTCACGTCCAAATCTCTCAAACTCCGGGAGAGATTCTCAAAACCAAGGTTGACATGTTTCGAGTTCCTTTCAACATTTTGGAAATCCCGCTGAAACTTTGGACATACTCGCGAAGGGTTCCCAATCCCCGACAAGATTGGTACCCTTTCACGTCCAAATCTCTCAAACTCCGGGAGAGATTCTCAAAACCAAGGTTCACATGTTTCGAGTTCCTTTCAACATTTTGGAAATCCCGCTGAAACTTTGGACATTCTGGCGAAGGGTTCCCAATCCCCGACAAGATTGGTACCCTTTCACGTCCAAATCTCTCAAACTCCGGGAGAGATTCTCAAAACCAAGGTTGACACGTTTCGAGTTCCTTTCAACATTTTGGAAATCCCGCTGAAACTTTGGACATTCTGGCGAAGGGTTCCCAATCCCCGACAAGATTGGTACCCTTTCACGTCCAAATCTCTCAAACTCCGGGAGAGATTCTCAAAACCAAGGTTGACATGTTTCGAGTTCCTTTCAACATTTTGGAAATCCCGCTGAAACTTTGGACATTCTCGCGAAGGGTTCCCAATCCCCGACAAGATTGGTACCCTTTCACGTCCGAATGTCTCAAACTCCGGGAGAGATTCTCAAAACCAAGGTTGACATGTTTCGAGTTCCTTTCAACATTTTGGAAATCCCGCTGAAACTTTGGACATTCTGGCGGAGGGTTCTAGATCCCCGACAAGATTGGTACCCTTTCACGTCCAAATCTCTCAAAGTCCGGGAGAGATTCTCAAAACCAAGGTTGACATGTTTCGAGTTCCTTTCAACATTTTGGAAATCCCGCTGAAACTTTGGACATTCTCGCGAAGGGTTCCCAATCCCCGACAAGATTGGTACCCTTTCATGTCCAAATCTCTCAAACTCCGGGAGAGATTCTCAAAACCAAGGTTGACATGTTTCGAGTTCCTTTCAACATTTTGGAAATCCCGCTGAAACTTTGGACATTCTCGCGAAGGGTTCCCAATCCCCGACAAGATTGGTACCCTTTCACGTCCAAATCTCTCAAACTCCAGGAGAGATTCTCAAAACCAAGGTTGACATGTTTCGAGTTCCTTTCAACATTTTGGAAATCCCGCTGAAACTTTGGACATTCTCGCGAAGGGTTCCCAATCCCTGACAAGATTGGTACCCTTTCACGTCCAAAACTCTCAAACTCCGGCTAAGATTCTCAAAACCAAGCTTGACATGTTTCGAGTTCCTTTCAACATTTTGGAAATCCCGCTGAAACTTTGGACATTCTCGCGAAGGGTTCCCAATCCCCAACAAGTTTGGTACCCTTTCACGTCCAAATCTCTCAAACTCCAGGAGAGATTCTCAAAACCAAGGTTGACATGTTTCGAGTTCCTTTCAACATTTTGGAAATCCCGCTGAAACTTTGGACATTCTGGCGAAGGGTTCCCAATCCCCGACAAGACTGGTACCCTTTCACGTCCAAATCTCTCAAACTCCGGGAGAGATTCTCAAAACCAAGGTTGACATGTTTCGAGTTCCTTTCAACATTTTGGAAATCCCGCTGAAACTTTGGACATTCTCGCGAAGGGTTCCCAATCCCCGACAAGACTGGTACCCTTTCACGTCCAAATCTCTCAAACTCTGGGAGAGATTCTAAAAACCAAGCTTGACATGTTTCGAGTTCCTTTCAACATTTTGGAAATCCCGCTGAAACTTTGGACATTCTCGCAAAGGGTTCCCAATCCCCGACAAGATTGGTACCCTTTCACGTCCAAATCTCTCAAAGTCCGGGAGAGATTCTCAAAACCAAGGTTGACATGTTTCGAGTTCCTTTCAACATTTTGGAAATCCCGCTGAAACTTTGGACATTGTCGCGAAGGGTTCCCAATCCCCGACAAGATTGGTACCCTTTCACGTCCAAATCTCTCAAACTCCGGGAGAGATTCTCAAAACCAAGGTTGACATGTTTCGAGTTCCTTTCAACATTTTGGAAATCCCGCTGAAACTTTGGACATTGTCGCGAAGGGTTCCCAATCCCCGACAAGATTGGTACCCTTTCACGTCCAAATCTCTCAAAGTCCGGGAGAGATTCTCAAAACCAAGGTTGACATGTTTCGAGTTCCTTTCAACATTTTGGAAATCCCGCTGAAACTTTGGACATTCTCGCAAAGGGTTCCCAATCCCCGACAAGATTGGTACCCTTTCACGTCCAAATCTCTCAAAGTCCGGGAGAGATTCTCAAAACCAAGGTTGACATGTTTCGAGTTCCTTTCAACATTTTGGAAATCCCGCTGAAACTTTGGACATTGTCGCGAAGGGTTCCCAATCCCCGACAAGATTGGTACCCTTTCATGTCCAAATCTCTCAAACTCCGGGAGAGATTCTCAAAACCAAGGTTGACATGTTTCGAGTTCCTTTCAACATTTTGGAAATCCCGCTGAAACTTTGGACATACTCGCGAAGGGTTCCCAATCCCCGACAAGATTGGTACCCTTTCACGTCCAAATCTCTCAAACTCCGGGAGAGATTCTCAAAACCAAGGTTGACATGTTTCGAGTTCCTTTCAACATTTTGGAAATCCCGCTGAAACTTTGGACATTCTGGCGAAGGGTTCCCAATCCCCGACAAGATTGGTACCCTTTCACCTCCAAATCTCTCAAACTCCGGGAGAGATTCTCAAAACCAAGGTTGACACGTTTCGAGTTCCTTTCAACATTTTGGAAATCCCGCTACAACTTTGGACATTCTCGCGAAGGGTTCCCAATCCCCGACAAGATTGGTACCCTTTCACGTCCAAATCTCTCAAACTCCGGGAGAGATTCTCAAAACCAAGGTTGACATGTTTCGAGTTCCTTTCAACATTTTGGAAATCCCGCTGAAACTTTGGACATTCTCGCGAAGGGTTCCCAATCCCCGACAAGATTGGTACCCTTTCACGTCCAAATCTCTCAAACTCCGGGAGAGATTCTCAAAACCAAGGTTGACATGTTTCGAGTTCCTTTCAACATTTTGGAAATCCCGCTGAAACTTTGGACATAGTCGCGAAGGGTTCCCAATCCCCGACAAGATTGGTACCCCTTCACGTCCAAATCTCTCAAACTCCGGGAGAGATTCTCAAAACCAAGGTTGACATGTTTCGAGTTCCTTTCAACATTTTGGAAATCCCGCTGAAACTTTGGACATTCTGGCGAAGGGTTCCCAATCCCCGACAAGATTGGTACCCTTTCACGTCCAAATCTCTCAAAGTCCGGGAGAGATTCTCAAAACCAAGGTTGACATGTTTCGAGTTCTTTCAACATTTTGGAAATCCCGCTGAAACTTTGGACATTCTGGCGAAGGGTTCCCAATCCCCGACAAGACTGGTACCCTTTCACGTCCAAATCTCTCAAACTCCGGGAGAGATTCTCAAAACCAAGCTTGACATGTTTCGAGTTCCTTTCAACATTTTGGAAATCCCGCTGAAACTTTGGACATTCTGGCGAAGGGTTCCCAATCCCCGACAAGATTGGTACCCTTTCACGTCCAAATCTCTCAAACTCCGGGAGAGATTCTCAAAACCAAGGTTGACATGTTTCGAGTTCCTTTCAACATTTTGGAAATCCCGCTGAAACTTTGGACATTCTCGCGAAGGGTTCCCAATCCCCGACAAGACTGGTACCCTTTCACGTCCAAATCTCTCAAAGTCCGGGAGAGGTTCTCAAAACCAAGGTTGACATGTTTCGAGTTCCTTTCAACATTTTGGAAATCCCGCTGAAACTTTGGACATTGTCGCGAAGGGTTCCCAATCCCCGACAAGATTGGTACCCTTTCACGTCCAAATCTCTCAAACTCCGGGAGAGATTCTCAAAACCAAGGTTGACATGTTTCGAGTTCCTTTCAACATTTTGGAAATCCCGCTGAAACCTTGGACATACTCGCGAAGGGTTCCCAATCCCCGACAAGATTGGTACCCTTTCACGTCCAAATCTCTCAAACTCCGGGAGAGATTCTCAAAACCAAGGTTGACATGTTTCGAGTTCCTTTCAACATTTTGGAAATCCCGCTGAAACTTTGGACATTCTGGCGAAAGGTTCCCAATCCCCGACAAGATTGGTACCCTTTCACGTCCAAATCTCTTAAACTCCGGGAGAGATTCTCAAAACCAAGGTTGACACGTTTCGAGTTCCTTTCAACATTTTGGAAATCCAGCTACAACTTTGGACATTCTAGCGAAGGGTTCCCAATCCCTGACAAGATTGGTACCCTTTCACGTCCAAATCTCTCAAACTCCGGGAGAGATTCTCAAAACCAAGGTTGACATGGTTCCAGTTCCTTTCAACATTTTGGAAATCCCGCTGAAACTTTGGACATTGTCGCGAAGGGTTCCCAATCCCCGACAAGATTGGTACCCTTTCACGTCCGAATTTCTCAAACTCCGGGACAGATTCTCAAAACCAAGGTTGACATGTTTCGAGTTCCTTTCAACATTTTTGAAATCCCGCTGAAACTTTGGACATTCTGGCGGAGGGTTCTAGATCCCCGACAAGATTGGTACCCTTTCACGTCCAAATCTCTCAAACTCCGGGAGAGATTCTCAAAACCAAGGTTGACATGTTTCGAGTTCCTTTCAACATTTTGGAAATCCCGCTGAAACTTTGGACATTCTCGCGAAGGGTTCCCAATCCCTGACAAGACTGGTACCCTTTCACCTCCAAATCTCTCAAAGTCCGGGAGAGATTCTCAAAACCAAGGTTGACATGTTTCGAGTTCCTTTCAACATTTTGGAAATCCCACTGAAACTTTGGACATTCTCGCGAAGGGTTCCCGATCCCCGACAAGATTGGTACATTTTCACGTCCAAAACTCTCAAACTCCGGCTAAGATTCTCAAAACCAAGCTTGACATGTTTCGAGTTCCTTTCAACATTTTGGAAATCCCGCTGAATCTTTGGACATTCTCGCGAAGGGTTCCCAATCCCCGACAAGATTGGTACCCTTTCACGTCCAAATCTCTCAAAGTCCGGGAGAGATTCTCAAAACCAAGGTTGACATGTTTCGAGTTCCTTTCAACATTTTGGAAATCCCGCTGAAACTTTGGACATTGTCGCGAAGGGTTCCCAATCCCCGACAAGATTGGTACCCTTTCACGTCCAAATCTCTCAAACTCCGGGAGAGATTCTCAAAGCCAAGGCTGACATGTTTCGAGTTCCTTTCAACATTTTGGAAATCCCGCTGAAACTTTGGACATTCTGGCGAAGGGTTCCCAATCCCCGACAAGACTGGTACCCTTTCACGTCCAAATCTCTCAAACTCTGGGAGAGATTCTCAAAACCAAGGTTGACATGTTTCGAGTTCCTTTCAACATTTTGGAAATCCCGCTGAAACTTTGGACATTCTGGCGAAGGGTTCCCAATCCCCGACAAGACTGGTACCCTTTCACGTCCAAATCTCTCAAACTCTGGGAGAGATTCTCAAAACCAAGCTTGACATGTTTCGAGTTCCTTTCAACATTTTGGAAATCCTGCTGAAACTTTGGACATTCTCGCGAAGGGTTCCCAATCCCCGACAAGATTGGTACCCTTTCACGTCCAAATCTCTCAAACTCCGGGAGAGATTCTCAAAACCAAGGTTGACATGTTTCGAGTTCCTTTCAACATTTTGGAAATCCCGCTGAAACTTTGGACATTGTCGCGAAGGGTTCCCAATCCCCGACAAGATTGGTACCCTTTCACGTCCAAATCTCTCAAAGTCCGGGAGAGATTCTCAAAGCCAAGGCTGACATGTTTCGAGTTCCTTTCAACATTTTGGAAATCCCGCTGAAACTTTGGACATTCTGGCGAAGGGTTCCCAATCCCCGACAAGACTGGTACCCTTTCACGTCCAAATCTCTCAAACTCTGGGAGAGATTCTCAAAACCAAGGTTGACATGTTTCGAGTTCCTTTCAACATTTTGGAAATCCCGCTGAAACTTTGGACATTCTGGCGAAGGGTTCCCAATCCCCGACAAGACTGGTACCCTTTCACGTCCAAATCTCTCAAACTCTGGGAGAGATTCTCAAAACCAAGCTTGACATGTTTCGAGTTCCTTTAAACATTTTGGAAATCCTGCTGAAACTTTGGACATTCTCGCGAAGGGTTCCCAATCCCCGACAAGATTGGTACCCTTTCACGTCCAAATCTCTCAAAGTCCGGGAGAGATTCTCAAAACCAAGGTTGACATGCTTCGAGTTCCTTTCAACATTTTGGAAATCCCGCTGAAACTTTGGACATTGTCGCGAAGGGTTCCCAATCCCCGACAAGATTGGTACCCTTTCACGTCCAAATCTCTCAAACTCCGGGAGAGATTCTCAAAACCAAGGTTGACATGTTTCGAGTTCCTTTCAACATTTTGGAAATCCCGCTGAAACTTTGGACATTCTCGCGAAGGGTTCCCAGTCCCCAACAAGATTGGTACCCTTTCACGTCCAAATCTCTCAAACTCCGGGAGAGATTCTCAAAACCAAGCTTGACATGTTTCGAGTTCCTTTCAACATTTTGGAAATCCCGCTGAAACTTTGGACATTCTCGCGAAGGGTTCCCAATCCCCGACAAGATTGGTACCCTTTCACGTCCAAATCTCTCAAACTCCGGGAGAGATTCTCAAAACCAAGGTTGACATGTTTCGAGTTCCTTTCAACATTTTGGAAATCCCGCTGAAACTTTGGACATTGTCGCGAAGGGTTCCCAATCCCCGACAAGATTGGTACCCTTTCACGTCCAAATCTCTCAAAGTCCGGGAGAGATTCTCAAAACCAAGGTTGACATGTTTCGAGTTCCTTTCAACATTTTGGAAATCCCGCTGAAACTTTGGACATACTCGCGAAGGGTTCCCAATCCCCGACAAGATTGGTACCCTTTCACGTCCAAATCTCTCAAACTCCGGGAGAGATTCTCAAAACCAAGCTTGACATGTTTCGAGTTCCTTTCAACATTTTGGAAATCCCGCTGAAACTTTGGACATTGTCGCGAAGGGTTCCCAATCCCTGACAAGATTGGTACCCTTTCACGTCCAAAACTCTCAAACTCCGGCTAAGATTCTCAAAACCAAGCTTGACATGTTTCGAGTTCCTTTCAACATTTTGGAAATCCCGCTGAAACTTTGGACATTCTCGCGAAGGGTTCCCAATCCCCGACAAGATTGGTACCCTTTCACGTCCAAATCTCTCAAACTCCAGGAGAGATTCTCAAAACCAAGGTTGACATGTTTCGAGTTCCTTTCAACATTTTGGAAATCCCGCTGAAACTTTGGACATTCTGGCGAAGGGTTCCCAATCCCCGACAAGACTGGTACCCTTTCACGTCCAAATCTCTCAAACTCCGGGAGAGATTCTCAAAACCAAGGTTGACATGTTTCGAGTTCCTTTCAACATTTTGGAAATCCCGCTGAAACTTTGGACATTCTCGCGAAGGGTTCCCAATCCCCGACAAGGCTGGTACCCTTTCACGTCCAAATCTCTCAAACTCTGGGAGAGATTCTAAAAACCAAGCTTGACATGTTTCGAGTTCCTTTCAACATTTTGGAAATCCCGCTGAAACTTTGGACATTCTCGCAAAGGGTTCCCAATCCCCGACAAGATTGGTACCCTTTCACGTCCAAATCTCTCAAACCCCGGGAGAGATTCTCAAAACCAAGGTTGACATGTTTCGAGTTCCTTTCAACATTTTGGAAATCCCGCTGAAACTTTGGACATTGTCACCAAGGGTTCCCAATCCCCGACAAGATTGGTACCCTTTCACGTCCAAATCTCTCAAACTCCGGGAGAGATTCTCAAAACCAAGGTTGACATGTTTCGAGTTCCTTTCAACATTTTGGAAATCCCGCTGAAACTTTGGACATTGTCGCGAAGGGTTCCCAATCCCCGACAAGATTGGTACCCTTTCACGTCCAAATCTCTCAAACTCCGGGAGAGATTCTCAAAACCAAGGTTGACATGTTTCGAGTTCCTTTCAACATTTTGGAAATCCCGCTGAAACTTTGGACATTCTCGCAAAGGGTTCCCAATCCCCGACAAGATTGGTACCCTTTCACGTCCAAATCTCTCAAAGTCCGGGAGAGATTCTCAAAACCAAGGTTGACATGTTTCGAGTTCCTTTCAACATTTTGGAAATCCCGCTGAAACTTTGGACATTGTCGCGAAGGGTTCCCAATCCCCGACAAGATTGGTACCCTTTCATGTCCAAATCTCTCAAACTCCGGGAGAGATTCTCAAAACCAAGGTTGACATGTTTCGAGTTCCTTTCAACATTTTGGAAATCCCGCTGAAACTTTGGACATACTCGCGAAGGGTTCCCAATCCCCGACAAGATTGGTACCCTTTCACGTCCAAATCTCTCAAACTCCGGGAGAGATTCTCAAAACCAAGGTTGACATGTTTCGAGTTCCTTTCAACATTTTGGAAATCCCGCTGAAACTTTGGACATTCTGGCGAAGGGTTCCCAATCCCCGACAAGATTGGTACCCTTTCACGTCCAAATCTCTCAAACTCCGGGAGAGATTCTCAAAACCAAGGTTGACACGTTTCGAGTTCCTTTCAACATTTTGGAAATCCCGCTACAACTTTGGACATTCTCGCGAAGGGTTCCCAATCCCCGACAAGATTGGTACCCTTTCACGTCCAAATCTCTCAAACTCCGGGAGAGATTCTCAAAACCAAGGTTGACATGTTTCGAGTTCCTTTCAACATTTTGGAAATCCCGCTGAAACTTTGGACATTCTCGCGAAGGGTTCCCAATCCCCGACAAGATTGGTACCCTTTCACGTCCAAATCTCTCAAACTCCGGGAGAGATTCTCAAAACCAAGGTTGACATGTTTCGAGTTCCTTTCAACATTTTGGAAATCCCGCTGAAACTTTGGACATTCTGGCGAAGGGTTCCCAATCCCCGACAAGATTGGTACCCTTTCACGTCCAAATCTCTCAAAGTCCGGGAGAGATTCTCAAAACCAAGGTTGACATGTTTCGAGTTCTTTCAACATTTTGGAAATCCCGCTGAAACTTTGGACATTCTGGCGAAGGGTTCCCAATCCCCGACAAGACTGGTACCCTTTCACGTCCAAATCTCTCAAACTCCGGGAGAGATTCTCAAAACCAAGCTTGACATGTTTCGAGTTCCTTTCAACATTTTGGAAATCCCGCTGAAACTTTGGACATTCTGGCGAAGGGTTCCCAATCCCCGACAAGATTGGTACCCTTTCACGTCCAAATCTCTCAAACTCCGGGAGAGATTCTCAAAACCAAGGTTGACATGTTTCGAGTTCCTTTCAACATTTTGGAA
Organism: Streptopelia decaocto; assembly: GCF_964273445.1. Taxonomy (NCBI): domain Eukaryota; kingdom Metazoa; phylum Chordata; class Aves; order Columbiformes; family Columbidae; genus Streptopelia; species Streptopelia decaocto. Next base: position 1,404,643 of record NW_028115595.1, on the reverse strand, counting down.
ATCCCGCTGAAACTTTGGACATTCTCGCGAAGGGTTCCCAATCCCCGACAAGACTGGTACCCTTTCACGTCCAAATCTCTCAAAGTCCGGGAGAGATTCTCAAAACCAAGGTTGACATGTTTCGAGTTCCTTTCAACATTTTGGAAATCCCGCTGAAACTTTGGACATTGTCGCGAAGGGTTCCCAATCCCCGACAAGATTGGTACCCTTTCACGTCCAAATCTCTCAAACTCCGGGAGAGATTCTCAAAACCAAGGTTGACATGTTTCGAGTTCCTTTCAACATTTTGGAAATCCCGCTGAAACCTTGGACATACTCGCGAAGGGTTCCCAATCCCCGACAAGATTGGTACCCTTTCACGTCCAAATCTCTCAAACTCCGGGAGAGATTCTCAAAACCAAGGTTCACATGTTTCGAGTTCCTTTCAACATTTTGGAAATCCCGCTGAAACTTTGGACATTCTGGCGAAAGGTTCCCAATCCCCGACAAGATTGGTACCCTTTCACGTCCAAATCTCTCAAACTCCGGGAGAGATTCTCAAAACCAAGGTTGACACGTTTCGAGTTCCTTTCAACATTTTGGAAATCCAGCTACAACTTTGGACATTCTAGCGAAGGGTTCCCAATCCCTGACAAGATTGGTACCCTTTCACGTCCAAATCTCTCAAACTCCGGGAGAGATTCTCAAAACCAAGGTTGACATGGTTCCAGTTCCTTTCAACATTTTGGAAATCCCGCTGAAACTTTGGACATTGTCGCGAAGGGTTCCCAATCCCCGACAAGATTGGTACCCTTTCACGTCCGAATTTCTCAAACTCCGGGAGAGATTCTCAAAACCAAGGTTGACATGTTTCGAGTTCCTTTCAACATTTTGGAAATCCCGCTGAAACTTTGGACATTCTGGCGGAGGGTTCTAGGTCCCCGACAAGATTGGTACCCTTTCACGTCCAAATCTCTCAAACTCCGGGAGAGATTCTCAAAACCAAGGTTGACATGTTTCGAGTTCCTTTCAACATTTTGGAAATCCCGCTGAAACTTTGGACATTCTCGCGAAGGGTTCCCAATCCCTGACAAGACTGGTACCCTTTCACCTCCAAATCTCTCAAAGTCCGGGAGAGATTCTCAAAACCAAGGTTGACATGTTTCGAGTTCCTTTCAACATTTTGGAAATCCCACTGAAACTTTGGACATTCTCGCGAAGGGTTCCCGATCCCCGACAAGATTGGTACACTTTCACGTCCAAAACTCTCAAACTCCGGCTAAGATTCTCAAAACCAAGCTTGACATGTTTCGAGTTCCTTTCAACATTTTGGAAATCCCGCTGAAACTTTGGACATTCTCGCGAAGGGTTCCCAATCCCCAACAAGTTTGGTACCCTTTCACGTCCAAATCTCTCAAACTCCGTGAGAGATTCTCAAAACCAAGGTTGACATGTTTCGAGTTCCTTTCAACATTTTGGAAATCCCGCTGAAACTTTGGACATTCTGGTGAAGGGTTCCCAATCCCCGACAAGACTGGTACCCTTTCACGTCCAAATCTCTCAAACTCCGGGAGAGATTCTCAAAACCAAGGTTGACATGTTTCGAGTTCCTTTCAACATTTTGGAAATCCCGCTGAAACTTTGGACATTCTGGCGAAGGGTTCCCAATCCCCGACAAGACTGGTACCCTTTCACGTCCAAATCTCTCAAACTCTGGGAGAGATTCTCAAAACCAAGCTTGACATGTTTCGAGTTCCTTTCAACATTTTGGAAATCCTGCTGAAACTTTGGACATTCTCGCGAAGGGTTCCCAATCCCCGACAAGATTGGTACCCTTTCACGTCCAAATCTCTCAAAGTCCGGGAGAGATTCTCAAAACCAAGGTTGACATGTTTCGAGTTCCTTTCAACATTTTGGAAATCCCGCTGAAACTTTGGACATTGTCGCGAAGGGTTCCCAATCCCCGACAAGATTGGTACCCTTTCACGTCCAAATCTCTCAAAGTCCGGGAGAGATTCTCAAAGCCAAGGCTGACATGTTTCGAGTTCCTTTCAACATTTTGGAAATCCCGCTGAAACTTTGGACATTCTGGCGAAGGGTTCCCAATCCCCGACAAGACTGGTACCCTTTCACGTCCAAATCTCTCAAACTCTGGGAGAGATTCTCAAAACCAAGGTTGACATGTTTCGAGTTCCTTTCAACATTTTGGAAATCCCGCTGAAACTTTGGACATTCTGGCGAAGGGTTCCCAATCCCCGACAAGACTGGTACCCTTTCACGTCCAAATCTCTCAAACTCTGGGAGAGATTCTCAAAACCAAGGTTGACATGTTTCGAGTTCCTTTCAACATTTTGGAAATCCTGCTGAAACTTTGGACATTCTCGCGAAGGGTTCCCAATCCCCGACAAGATTGGTACCCTTTCACGTCCAAATCTCTCAAAGTCCGGGAGAGATTCTCAAAACCAAGCTTGACATGGTTCGAGTTCCTTTCAACATTTTGGAAATCCCGCTGAAACTTTGGACATTGTCGCGAAGGGTTCCCAATCCCCGACAAGATTGGTACCCTTTCACGTCCAAATCTCTCAAACTCCGGGAGAGATTCTCAAAACCAAGCTTGACATATTCCGAGTTCCTTTCAACATTTTGGAAATCCCGCTGAAACTTTGGACATTCTCGCGAAGGGTTCCCAGTCCCCAACAAGATTGGTACCCTTTCACGTCCAAATCTCTCAAACTCCGGGAGAGATTCTCAAAACCAAGCTTGACATGTTTCGAGTTCCTTTCAACATTTTGGAAATCCCGCTGAAACTTTGGACATTCTCGCGAAGGGTTCCCAATCCCCGACAAGATTGGTACCCTTTCACGTCCAAATCTCTCAAACTCCGTGAGAGATTCTCAAAACCAAGGTTGACATGTTTCGAGTTCCTTTCAACATTTTGGAAATCCCGCTGAAACTTTGGACATTCTGGTGAAGGGTTCCCAATCCCCGACAAGACTGGTACCCTTTCACGTCCAAATCTCTCAAACTCCGGGAGAGATTCTCAAAACCAAGGTTGACATGTTTCGAGTTCCTTTCAACATTTTGGAAATCCCGCTGAAACTTTGGACATTCTGGCGAAGGGTTCCCAATCCCCGACAAGACTGGTACCCTTTCACGTCCAAATCTCTCAAACTCTGGGAGAGATTCTCAAAACCAAGCTTGACATGTTTCGAGTTCCTTTCAACATTTTGGAAATCCTGCTGAAACTTTGGACATTCTCGCGAAGGGTTCCCAATCCCCGACAAGATTGGTACCCTTTCACGTCCAAATCTCTCAAAGTCCGGGAGAGATTCTCAAAACCAAGGTTGACATGTTTCGAGTTCCTTTCAACATTTTGGAAATCCCGCTGAAACTTTGGACATTGTCGCGAAGGGTTCCCAATCCCCGACAAGATTGGTACCCTTTCACGTCCAAATCTCTCAAAGTCCGGGAGAGATTCTCAAAGCCAAGGCTGACATGTTTCGAGTTCCTTTCAACATTTTGGAAATCCCGCTGAAACTTTGGACATTCTGGCGAAGGGTTCCCAATCCCCGACAAGACTGGTACCCTTTCACGTCCAAATCTCTCAAACTCTGGGAGAGATTCTCAAAACCAAGGTTGACATGTTTCGAGTTCCTTTCAACATTTTGGAAATCCCGCTGAAACTTTGGACATTCTGGCGAAGGGTTCCCAATCCCCGACAAGACTGGTACCCTTTCACGTCCAAATCTCTCAAACTCTGGGAGAGATTCTCAAAACCAAGGTTGACATGTTTCGAGTTCCTTTCAACATTTTGGAAATCCTGCTGAAACTTTGGACATTCTCGCGAAGGGTTCCCAATCCCCGACAAGATTGGTACCCTTTCACGTCCAAATCTCTCAAAGTCCGGGAGAGATTCTCAAAACCAAGCTTGACATGGTTCGAGTTCCTTTCAACATTTTGGAAATCCCGCTGAAACTTTGGACATTGTCGCGAAGGGTTCCCAATCCCCGACAAGATTGGTACCCTTTCACGTCCAAATCTCTCAAACTCCGGGAGAGATTCTCAAAACCAAGCTTGACATATTCCGAGTTCCTTTCAACATTTTGGAAATCCCGCTGAAACTTTGGACATTCTCGCGAAGGGTTCCCAGTCCCCAACAAGATTGGTACCCTTTCACGTCCAAATCTCTCAAACTCCGGGAGAGATTCTCAAAACCAAGCTTGACATGTTTCGAGTTCCTTTCAACATTTTGGAAATCCCGCTGAAACTTTGGACATTCTCGCGAAGGGTTCCCAATCCCCGACAAGATTGGTACCCTTTCACGTCCAAATCTCTCAAACTCCGGGAGAGATTCTCAAAACCAAGGTTGACATGTTTCGAGTTCCTTTCAACATTTTGGAAATCCCGCTGAAACTTTGGACATTGTCGCGAAGGGTTCCCAATCCCCGACAAGATTGGTACCCTTTCACGTCCAAATCTCTCAAAGTCCGGGAGAGATTCTCAAAACCAAGGTTGACATGTTTCGAGTTCCTTTCAACATTTTGGAAATCCCGCTGAAACTTTGGACATACTCGCGAAGGGTTCCCAATCCCCGACAAGATTGGTACCCTTTCACGTCCAAATCTCTCAAACTCCGGGAGAGATTCTCAAAACCAAGCTTGACATGTTTCGAGTTCCTTTCAACATTTTGGAAATCCCGCTGAAACTTTGGACATTCTCGCGAAGGGTTCCCAATCCCCGACAAGATTGGTACCCTTTCACGTCCAAATCTCTCAAAGTCCGGGAGAGATTCTCAAAACCAAGGTTGACATGTTTCGAGTTCCTTTCAACATTTTGGAAATCCCGCTGAAACTTTGGACATTGTCGCGAAGGGTTCCCAATCCCCGACAAGATTGGTACCCTTTCACGTCCAAATCTCTCAAAGTCCGGGAGAGATTCTCAAAGCCAAGGCTGACATGTTTCGAGTTCCTTTCAACATTTTGGAAATCCCGCTGAAACTTTGGACATTCTGGCGAAGGGTTCCCAATCCCCGACAAGACTGGTACCCTTTCACGTCCAAATCTCTCAAACTCCGGGAGAGATTCTCAAAACCAAGGTTGACATGTTTCGAGTTCCTTTCAACATTTTGGAAATCCCGCTGAAACTTTGGACATTCTGGCGAAGGGTTCCCAATCCCCGACAAGACTGGTACCCTTTCACGTCCAAATCTCTCAAACTCTGGGAGAGATTCTCAAAACCAAGCTTGACATGTTTCGAGTTCCTTTCAACATTTTGGAAATCCTGCTGAAACTTTGGACATTCTCGCGAAGGGTTCCCAATCCCCGACAAGATTGGTACCCTTTCACGTCCAAATCTCTCAAAGTCCGGGAGAGATTCTCAAAACCAAGGTTGACATGTTTCGAGTTCCTTTCAACATTTTGGAAATCCCGCTGAAACTTTGGACATTGTCGCGAAGGGTTCCCAATCCCCGACAAGATTGGTACCCTTTCACGTCCAAATCTCTCAAAGTCCGGGAGAGATTCTCAAAACCAAGCTTGACATGTTCCGAGTTCCTTTCAACATTTTGGAAATCCCGCTGAAACTTTGGACATTCTCGCGAAGGGTTCCCAGTCCCCAACAAGATTGGTACCCTTTCACGTCCAAATCTCTCAAACTCCGGGAGAGATTCTCAAAACCAAGGTTGACATGTTTCGAGTTCCTTTCAACATTTTGGAAATCCCGCTGAAACTTTGGACATTCTCGCAAAGGGTTCCCAATCCCCGACAAGATTGGTACCCTTTCACGTCCAAATCTCTCAAACTCCGGGAGAGATTCTCAAAACCAAGGTTGACATGTTTCGAGTTCCTTTCAACATTTTGGAAATCCCGCTGAAACTTTGGACATTCTGGTGAAGGGTTCCCAATCCCCGACAAGATTGGTACCCTTTCACGTCCAAATCTCTCAAACTCCGGGAGAGATTCTCAAAACCAAGGTTGACATGTTTCGAGTTCCTTTCAACATTTTGGAAATCCCGCTGAAACTTTGGACATTCTCGCGAAGGGTTCCCAATCCCCGACAAGATTGGTACCCTTTCACGTCCAAATCTCTCAAACTCCGGGAATGATTCTCAAAACCAAGGTTCACATGTTTCGAGTTCCTTTCAACATTTTGGAAATCCCGCTGAAACTTTGGACATTCTGGCGAAGGGTTCCCAATCCCCGACAAGATTGGTACCCTTTCACGTCCAAATCTCTCCAACTCCAGGAGAGATTCTCAAAACCAAGGTTGACACGTTTCGAGTTCCTTTCAACATTTTGGAAATCCCGCTGAAACTTTGGACATTCTCGCGAAGGGTTCCCAATCCCCGACAAGATTGGTACCCTTTCACGTCCAAATCTCTCAAACTCCGGGAGAGATTCTCAAAACCAAGGTTGACATGTTTCGAGTTCCTTTCAACATTTTGGAAATCCCGCTGAAACTTTGGACATTCTGGCGGAGGGTTCTAGATCCCCGACAAGATTGGTACCCTTTCACGTCCAAATCTCTCAAAGTCCGGGAGAGATTCTCAAAGCCAAGGCTGACATGTTTCGAGTTCCTTTCAACATTTTGGAAATCCCGCTGAAACTTTGGACATTGTCGCGAAGGGTTCCCAATCCCCGACAAGATTGGTACCCTTTCACGTCCAAATCTCTCAAAGTCCGAGAGAGATTCTCAAAACCAAGCTTGACATGTTTCGAGTTCCTTTCAACATTTTGGAAATCCCGCTGAAACTTTGGACATTCTCGCGAAGGGTTCCCAATCCCCGACAAGACTGGTACCCTTTCACGTCCAAATCTCTCAAACTCCGGGAGAGATTCTCAAAACCAAGGTTGACATGTTTCGAGTTCCTTTCAACATTTTGGAAATCCCGCTGAAACTTGGGACATTCTCGCGAAGGGTTCCCAGTCCCCAACAAGATTGGTACCCTTTCACGTCCAAATCTCTGAAACTCCGGGAGAGATTCTCAAAACCAAGCTTGACATGTTTCGAGTTCCTTTCAACATTTTGGAAATCCCGCTGAAACTTTGGACATTGTCGCGAAGGGTTCCCAATCCCCGACAAGATTGGTACCCTTTCACATCCAAATCTCTCAAAGTCCGGGAGAGATTCTCAAAACCAAGGTTGACATGTTTCGAGTTCCTTTCAACATTTTGGAAATCCCGCTGAAACTTTGGACATTCTCGCGAAGGGTTCCCAATCCCCGACAAGATTGGTACCCTTTCACGTCCAAATTTCTCAAACTCTGGGAGAGATTCTCAAAACCAAGGTTCACATGTTTCGAGTTCCTTTCAACATTTTGGAAATCCCGCTGAAACTTTGGACATTCTGGCGAAGGGTTCCCAATCCCCGACAAGATTAGTACCCTTTCACGTCCAAATCTCTCAAACTCCGGGAGAGATTCTCAAAACCAAGGTTGACACGTTTCGAGTTCCTTTCAACATTTTGGAAATCCCGCTGAAACTTTGGACATTCTCGCGAAGGGTTCCCAATCCCCGACAAGATTGGTACCCTTTCACGTCCAAATCTCTCAAACTCCGGGAGAGATTCTCAAAACCAAGGTTCACATGTTTCGAGTTCCTTTCAACATTTTGGAAATCCCGCTGAAACTTTGGACATTCTGGCGGAGGGTTCCCAATCCCCGACAAGATTGGTACCCTTTCACGTCCAAATCTCTCAAACTCCGGGAGAGATTCTCAAAACCAAGGCTGACATGTTTCGAGTTCCTTTCAACATTTTGGAAATCCCGCTGAAACTTTGGACATTCTGGCGGAGGGTTCTAGATCCCCGACAAGATTGGTACCCTTTCACGTCCAAATCTCTCAAACTCCGGGAGAGATTCTCAAAACCAAGCTTGACATGGTTCGAGTTCCTTTCAACATTTTGGAAATCCCGCTGAAACTTTGGACATTCTCGCGAAGGGTTCCCAGTCCCCGACAAGATTGGTACCCTTTCACGTCCAAATCTCTCAAACTCCGAGAGAGATTCTCAAAACCAAGGTTGACATGTTTCGAGTTCCTTTCAACATTTTGGAAATCCCGCTGAAACTTTGGACATTCTCGCGAAGGGTTCCCAATCCCCGACAAGACTGGTACGCTTTCACGTCCAAATCTCTCAAACTCCGGGAGAGATTCTCAAAACCAAGGTTGACATGTTTCGAGTTCCTTTCAACATTTTGGAAATCCCGCTGAAACTTTGGACATTCTCGCGAAGGGTTCCCAATCCCCGACAAGATTGGTACCCTTTCACGTCCAAATCTCTCAAACTCCGGGAGAGATTCTCAAAACCAAGCTTGACATGTTCCGAGTTCCTTTCAACATTTTGGAAATCCCGCTGAAACTTTGGACATTCTCGCGAAGGGTTCCCAGTCCCCAACAAGATTGGTACCCTTTCACGTCCAAATCTCTCAAACTCCGGGAGAGATTCTCAAAACCAAGCTTGACATGTTTCGAGTTCCTTTCAACATTTTGGAAATCCCGCTGAAACTTTGGACATTCTCGCGAAGGGTTCCCAATCCCCGACAAGATTGGTACCCTTTCACGTCCAAATCTCTCAAACTCCGGGAGAGATTCTCAAAACCAAGGTTGACATGTTTCGAGTTCCTTTCAACATTTTGGAAATCCCGCTGAAACTTTGGACATTCTGGTGAAGGGTTCCCAATCCCCGACAAGATTGGTACCCTTTCACGTCCAAATCTCTCAAACTCCGGGAGAGATTCTCAAAACCAAGGTTGACATGTTTCGAGTTCCTTTAAACATTTTGGAAATCCCGCTGAAACTTTGGACATTCTCGCGAAGGGTTCCCAATCCCCGACAAGATTGGTACCCTTTCACGTCCAAATCTCTCAAACTCCGGGAATGATTCTCAAAACCAAGGTTCACATGTTTCGAGTTCCTTTCAACATTTTGGAAATCCCGCTGAAACTTTGGACATTCTGGCGAAGGGTTCCCAATCCCCGACAAGATTGGTACCCTTTCACGTCCAAATCTCTCCAACTCCAGGAGAGATTCTCAAAACCAAGGTTGACACGTTTCGAGTTCCTTTCAACATTTTGGAAATCCCGCTGAAACTTTGGACATTCTCGCGAAGGGTTCCCAATCCCCGACAAGATTGGTACCCTTTCACGTCCAAATCTCTCAAACTCCGGGAGAGATTCTCAAAACCAAGGTTGACATGTTTCGAGTTCCTTTCAACATTTTGGAAATCCCGCTGAAACTTTGGACATTCTGGAGGAGGGTTCTAGATCCCCGACAAGATTGGTACCCTTTCACGTCCAAATCTCTCAAAGTCCGGGAGAGATTCTCAAAGCCAAGGCTGACATGTTTCGAGTTCCTTTCAACATTTTGGAAATCCCGCTGAAACTTTGGACATTGTCGCGAAGGGTTCCCAATCCCCGACAAGATTGGTACCCTTTCACGTCCAAATCTCTCAAAGTCCGGGAGAGATTCTCAAAACCAAGCTTGACATGTTTCGAGTTCCTTTCAACATTTTGGAAATCCCGCTGAAACTTTGGACATTCTCGCGAAGGGTTCCCAATCCCCGACAAGACTGGTACCCTTTCACGTCCAAATCTCTCAAACTCCGGGAGAGATTCTCAAAACCAAGGTTGACATGTTTCGAGTTCCTTTCAACATTTTGGAAATCCCGCTGAAACTTGGGACATTCTCGCGAAGGGTTCCCAGTCCCCAACAAGATTGGTACCCTTTCACGTCCAAATCTCTGAAACTCCGGGAGAGATTCTCAAAACCAAGCTTGACATGTTTCGAGTTCCTTTCAACATTTTGGAAATCCCGCTGAAACTTTGGACATTGTCGCGAAGGGTTCCCAATCCCCGACAAGATTGGTACCCTTTCACATCCAAATCTCTCAAAGTCCGGGAGAGATTCTCAAAACCAAGGTTGACATGTTTCGAGTTCCTTTCAACATTTTGGAAATCCCGCTGAAACTTTGGACATTGTCGCGAAGGGTTCCCAATCCCCGACAAGATTGGTACCCTTTCACGTCCAAATTTCTCAAACTCTGGGAGAGATTCTCAAAACCAAGGTTCACATGTTTCGAGTTCCTTTCAACATTTTGGAAATCCCGCTGAAACTTTGGACATTCTGGCGAAGGGTTCCCAATCCCCGACAAGATTAGTACCCTTTCACGTCCAAATCTCTCAAACTCCGGGAGAGATTCTCAAAACCAAGGTTGACACGTTTCGAGTTCCTTTCAACATTTTGGAAATCCCGCTGAAACTTTGGACATTCTCGCGAAGGGTTCCCAATCCCCGACAAGATTGGTACCCTTTCACGTCCAAATCTCTCAAACTCCGGGAGAGATTCTCAAAACCAAGGTTCACATGTTTCGAGTTCCTTTCAACATTTTGGAAATCCCGCTGAAACTTTGGACATTCTGGCGGAGGGTTCTAGATCCCCGACAAGATTGGTACCCTTTCACGTCCAAATCTCTCAAACTCCGGGAGAGATTCTCAAAACCAAGGCTGACATGTTTCGAGTTCCTTTCAACATTTTGGAAATCCCGCTGAAACTTTGGACATTCTGGCGGAGGGTTCTAGATCCCCGACAAGATTGGTACCCTTTCACGTCCAAATCTCTCAAACTCCGGGAGAGATTCTCAAAACTAAGCTTGACATGGTTCGAGTTCCTTTCAACATTTTGGAAATCCCGCTGAAACTTTGGACATTCTCGCGAAGGGTTCCCAGTCCCCGACAAGATTGGTACCCTTTCACGTCCAAATCTCTCAAACTCCGAGAGAGATTCTCAAAACCAAGGTTGACATGTTTCGAGTTCCTTTCAACATTTTGGAAATCCCGCTGAAACTTTGGACATTCTCGCGAAGGGTTCCCAATCCCCGACAAGACTGGTACGCTTTCACGTCCAAATCTCTCAAACTCCGGGAGAGATTCTCAAAACCAAGGTTGACATGTTTCGAGTTCCTTTCAACATTTTGGAAATCCCGCTGAAACTTTGGACATTCTCGCGAAGGGTTCCCAATCCCCGACAAGATTGGTACCCTTTCACGTCCAAATCTCTCAAACTCCGGGAGAGATTCTCAAAACCGAGGTTGACACGTTTCGAGTTCCTTTCAACATTTTGGAAATCCCGCTGAAACTTTGGACATTCTGGCGAAGGGTTCCCAATCCCCGACAAGATTGGTACCCTTTCACGTCCAAATCTCTCAAAGTCCGGGAGAGATTCTCAAAGCCAAGGCTGACATGTTTCGAGTTCCTTTCAACATTTTGGAAATCCCGCTGAAACTTTGGACATTGTCGCGAAGGGTTCCCAATCCCCGACAAGATTGGTACCCTTTCACGTCCAAATCTCTCAAAGTCCGGGAGAGATTCTCAAAACCAAGGTTGACATGTTTCGAGTTCCTTTCAACATTTTGGAAATCCCGCTGAAACTTTGGACATTCTCGCGAAGGGTTCCCAATCCCCGACAAGACTGGTACCCTTTCACGTCCAAATCTCTCAAACTCCGGGAGAGATTCTCAAAACCAAGGTTGACATGTTTCGAGTTCCTTTCAACATTTTGGAAATCCCGCTGAAACTTTGGACATTCTCGCGAAGGGTTCCCAGTCCCCAACAAGATTGGTACCCTTTCACGTCCAAATCTCTCAAACTCCGGGAGAGATTCTCAAAACCAAGCTTGACATGTTTCGAGTTCCTTTCAACATTTTGGAAATCCCGCTGAAACTTTGGACATTCTCGCGAAGGGTTCCCAATCCCCGACAAGATTGGTACCCTTTCACGTCCAAATCTCTCAAAGTCCGGGAGAGATTCTCAAAACCAAGGTTGACATGTTTCGAGTTCCTTTCAACATTTTGGAAATCCCGCTGAAACTTTGGACATTCTCGCGAAGGGTTCCCAATCCCCGACAAGACTGGTACCCTTTCACGTCCAAATCTCTCAAACTCCGGGAGAGATTCTCAAAACCAAGGTTGACATGTTTCGAGTTCCTTTCAACATTTTGGAAATCCCGCTGAAACTTTGGACATACTCGCGAAGGGTTCCCAATCCCCGACAAGATTGGTACCCTTTCACGTCCAAATCTCTCAAACTCCGGGAGAGATTCTCAAAACCAAGGTTGACATGTTTCGAGTTCCTTTCAACATTTTGGAAATCCCGCTGAAACTTTGGACATTGTCGCGAAGGGTTCCCAATCCCCGACAAGATTGGTACCCTTTCACGTCCAAATCTCTCAAAGTCCGGGAGAGATTCTCAAAGCCAAGGCTGACATGTTTCGAGTTCCTTTCAACATTTTGGAAATCCCGCTGAAACTTTGGACATTCTGGCGAAGGGTTCCCAATCCCCGACAAGACTGGTACCCTTTCACGTCCAAATCTCTCAAAGTCCGGGAGAGATTCTCAAAACCAAGGTTGACATGTTTCGAGTTCCTTTCAACATTTTGGAAATCCCGCTGAAACTTTGGACATTCTGGCGAAGGGTTCCCAATCCCCGACAAGACTGGTACCCTTTCACGTCCAAATCTCTCAAACTCTGGGAGAGATTCTCAAAACCAAGCTTGACATGTTTCGAGTTCCTTTCAACATTTTGGAAATCCTGCTGAAACTTTGGACATTCTCGCGAAGGGTTCCCAATCCCCGACAAGATTGGTACCCTTTCACGTCCAAATCTCTCAAAGTCCGGGAGAGATTCTCAAACCCAAGGTTGACATGTTTCGAGTTCCTTTCAACATTTTGGAAATCCCGCTGAAACTTTGGACATTGTCGCGAAGGGTTCCCAATCCCCGACAAGATTGGTACCCTTTCACGTCCAAATCTCTCAAACTCCGGGAGAGATTCTCAAAACCAAGCTTGACATGTTCCGAGTTCCTTTCAACATTTTGGAAATCCCGCTGAAACTTTGGACATTCTCGCGAAGGGTTCCCAGTCCCCAACAAGATTGGTACCCTTTCACGTCCAAATCTCTCAAAGTCCGGGAGAGATTCTCAAAACCAAGGTTGACATGTTTCGAGTTCCTTTCGACATTTTGGAAATCCCGCTGAAACTTTGGACATTCTCGCGAAGGGTTCCCAATCCCCGACAAGATTGGTACCCTTTCACGTCCAAATCTCTCAAACTCCGGGAGAGATTCTCAAAACCAAGGTTGACATGTTTCGAGTTCCTTTCAACATTTTGGAAATCCCGCTGAAACTTTGGACATTCTGGTGAAGGGTTCCCAATCCCCGACAAGATTGGTACCCTTTCACGTCCAAATCTCTCAAACTCCGGGAATGATTCTCAAAACCAAGGTTCACATGTTTCGAGTTCCTTTCGACATTTTGGAAATCCCACTGAAACTTTGGACATTCTGGCGAAGGGTTCCCAATCCCCGACAAGATTGGTACCCTTTCACGTCCAAATCTCTCCAACTCCAGGAGAGATTCTCAAAACCAAGGTTGACACGTTTCGAGTTCCTTTCAACATTTTGGAAATCCCGCTGAAACTTTGGACATTCTCGCGAAGGGTTCCCAATCCCCGACAAGATTGGTACCCTTTCACGTCCAAATCTCTCAAACTCCGGGAGAGATTCTCAAAACCAAGGTTGACATGTTTCGAGTTCCTTTCAACATTTTGGAAATCCCGCTGAAACTTTGGACATTCTGGCGGAGGGTTCTAGATCCCCGACAAGATTGGTACCCTTTCACGTCCAAATCTCTCAAAGTCCGGGAGAGATTCTCAAAGCCAAGGCTGACATGTTTCGAGTTCCTTTCAACATTTTGGAAATCCCGCTGAAACTTTGGACATTGTCGCGAAGGGTTCCCAATCCCCGACAAGATTGGTACCCTTTCACGTCCAAATCTCTCAAAGTCCGGGAGAGATTCTCAAAACCAAGCTTGACATGTTTCGAGTTCCTTTCAACATTTTGGAAATCCCGCTGAAACTTTGGACATTCTCGCGAAGGGTTCCCAATCCCCGACAAGACTGGTACCCTTTCACGTCCAAATCTCTCAAACTCCGGGAGAGATTCTCAAAACCAAGGTTGACATGTTTCGAGTTCCTTTCAACATTTTGGAAATCCCGCTGAAACTTGGGACATTCTCGCGAAGGGTTCCCAGTCCCCAACAAGATTGGTACCCTTTCACGTCCAAATCTCTGAAACTCCGGGAGAGATTCTCAAAACCAAGCTTGACATGTTTCGAGTTCCTTTCAACATTTTGGAAATCCCGCTGAAACTTTGGACATTCTGGCGAAGGGTTCCCAATCCCCGACAAGATTGGTACCCTTTCACATCCAAATCTCTCAAAGTCCGGGAGAGATTCTCAAAACCAAGGTTGACATGTTTCGAGTTCCTTTCAACATTTTGGAAATCCCGCTGAAACTTTGGACATTGTCGCGAAGGGTTCCCAATCCCCGACAAGATTGGTACCCTTTCACGTCCAAATTTCTCAAACTCCGGGAGAGATTCTCAAAACCAAGGTTCACATGTTTCGAGTTCCTTTCAACATTTTGGAAATCCCGCTGAAACTTTGGACATTCTGGCGAAGGGTTCCCAATCCCCGACAAGATTAGTACTCTTTCACGTCCAAATCTCTCAAACTCCGGGAGAGATTCTCAAAACCAAGGTTGACACGTTTCGAGTTCCTTTCAACATTTTGGAAATCCCGCTGAAACTTTGGACATTCTCGCGAAGGGTTCCCAATCCCCGACAAGATTGGTACCCTTTCACGTCCAAATCTCTCAAACTCCGGGAGAGATTCTCAAAACCAAGGTTCACATGTTTCGAGTTCCTTTCAACATTTTGGAAATCCCGCTGAAACTTTGGACATTCTGGCGGAGGGTTCTAGATCCCCGACAAGATTGGTACCCTTTCACGTCCAAATCTCTCAAACTCCGGGAGAGATTCTCAAAACCAAGGCTGACATGTTTCGAGTTCCTTTCAACATTTTGGAAATCCCGCTGAAACTTTGGGCATTCTGGCGGAGGGTTCTAGATCCCCGACAAGATTGGTACCCTTTCACGTCCAAATCTCTCAAACTCCGGGAGAGATTCTCAAAACCAAGCTTGACATGGTTCGAGTTCCTTTCAACATTTTGGAAATCCCGCTGAAACTTTGGACATTCTCGCGAAGGGTTCCCAGTCCCCGACAAGATTGGTACCCTTTCACGTCCAAATCTCTCAAACTCCGGGAGAGATTCTCAAAACCAAGGTTGACATGTTTCGAGTTCCTTTCAACATTTTGGAAATCCCGCTGAAACTTTGGACATTCTCGCGAAGGGTTCCCAATCCCCGACAAGACTGGTACGCTTTCACGTCCAAATCTCTCAAACTCCGGGAGAGATTCTCAAAACCAAGGTTGACATGTTTCGAGTTCCTTTCAACATTTTGGAAATCCCGCTGAAACTTTGGACATTCTCGCGAAGGGTTCCCAATCCCCGACAAGATTGGTACCCTTTCACGTCCAAATCTCTCAAACTCCGGGAGAGATTCTCAAAACCGAGGTTGACACGTTTCGAGTTCCTTTCAACATTTTGGAAATCCCGCTGAAACTTTGGACATTCTGGCGAAGGGTTCCCAATCCCCGACAAGATTGGTACCCTTTCACGTCCAAATCTCTCAAAGTCCGGGAGAGATTCTCAAAGCCAAGGCTGACATGTTTCGAGTTCCTTTCAACATTTTGGAAATCCCGCTGAAACTTTGGACATTGTCGCGAAGGGTTCCCAATCCCCGACAAGATTGGTACCCTTTCACGTCCAAATCTCTCAAAGTCCGGGAGAGATTCTCAAAACCAAGGTTGACATGTTTCGAGTTCCTTTCAACATTTTGGAAATCCCGCTGAAACTTTGGACATTCTCGCGAAGGGTTCCCAATCCCCGACAAGACTGGTACCCTTTCACGTCCAAATCTCTCAAACTCCGGGAGAGATTCTCAAAACCAAGGTTGACATGTTTCGAGTTCCTTTCAACATTTTGGAAATCCCGCTGAAACTTTGGACATTCTCGCGAAGGGTTCCCAGTCCCCAACAAGATTGGTACCCTTTCACGTCCAAATCTCTCAAACTCCGGGAGAGATTCTCAAAACCAAGGTTGACATGTTTCGAGTTCCTTTCAACATTTTGGAAATCCCGCTGAAACTTTGGACATTCTCGCGAAGGGTTCCCAATCCCCGACAAGATTGGTACCCTTTCACGTCCAAATCTCTCAAAGTCCGGGAGAGATTCTCAAAACCAAGGTTGACATGTTTCGAGTTCCTTTCAACATTTTGGAAATCCCGCTGAAACTTTGGACATTCTCGCGAAGGGTTCCCAATCCCCGACAAGACTGGTACCCTTTCACGTCCAAATCTCTCAAACTCCGGGAGAGATTCTCAAAACCAAGGTTGACATGTTTCGAGTTCCTTTCAACATTTTGGAAATCCCGCTGAAACTTTGGACATACTCGCGAAGGGTTCCCAATCCCCGACAAGATTGGTACCCTTTCACGTCCAAATCTCTCAAACTCCGGGAGAGATTCTCAAAACCAAGGTTGACATGTTTCGAGTTCCTTTCAACATTTTGGAAATCCCGCTGAAACTTTGGACATTCTGGCGAAGGGTTCCCAATCCCCGACAAGATTGGTACCCTTTCACGTCCAAATCTCTCCAACTCCGGGAGAGATTCTCAAAACCAAGGTTGACATGTTTCGAGTTCCTTTCAACATTTTGGAAATCCCGCTGAAACTTTGGACATTCTCGCGAAGGGTTCCCAATCCCTGACAAGACTGGTACCCTTTCACGTCCAAATCTCTCAAACTCCGGGAGAGATTCTCAAAACCAAGCTTGACATGGTTCCAGTTCCTTTCAACATTTTGGAAATCCCGCTGAAACTTTGGACATTCTGGCGAAGGGTTCCCAGTCCCCGACAAGATTGGTACCCTTTCACGTCCAAATCTCTCAAACTCCGGGAGAGATTCTCAAAACCAAGGTTGACATGTTTCGAGTTCCTTTCAACATTTTGGAAATCCCGCTGAAACTTTGGACATTCTCGCGAAGGGTTCCCAATCCCCGACAAGACAGGTACGCTTTCACGTCCAAATCTCTCAAACTCCGGGAGAGATTCTCAAAACCAAGGTTGACATGTTTCGAGTTCCTTTCAACATTTTGGAAATCCCGCTGAAACTTTGGACATTCTCGCGAAGGGTTCCCAATCCCCGACAAGATTGGTACCCTTTCACGTCCAAATCTCTCAAACTCCGGGAGAGATTCTCAAAACCGAGGTTGACACGTTTCGAGTTCCTTTCAACATTTTGGAAATCCCGCTGAAACTTTGGACATTGTCGCGAAGGGTTCCCAATCCCCGACAAGATTGGTACCCTTTCACGTCCAAATCTCTCAAACTCCGGGAGAGATTCTCAAAACCAAGGTTGACATGTTTCGAGCTCCTTTCAACATTTTGGAAATCCCGCTGAAACTTTGGACATTCTGGCGAAGGGTTCTAGATCCCCGACAAGATTGGTACCCTTTCACGTCCAAATCTCTCAAAGTCCGGGAGAGATTCTCAAAACCAAGGTTGACATGTTTCGAGTTCCTTTTAACATTTTGGAAATCCCACTGAAACTTTGGACATTCTCGCGAAGGGTTCCCGATCCCCGACATGATTGGTACCCTTTCACGTCCAAAACTCTCAAACTCCGGCTAAGATTCTCAAAACCAAGCTTGACATGTTTCGAGTTCCTTTCAACATTTTGGAAATCCCGCTGAAACTTTGGACATTCTCGCGAAGGGTTCCCAATCCCCAACAAGTTTGGTACCCTTTCACGTCCAAATCTCTCAAACTCCGGGAGAGATTCTCAAAACCAAGGTTGACATGTTTCGAGTTCCTTTCAACATTTTGGAAATCCCGCTGAAACTTTGGACATTCTCGCGAAGGGTTCCCAATCCCCGACAAGACTGGTACCCTTTCACGTCCAAATCTCTCAAAGTCCGGGAGAGATTCTCAAAACCAAGGTTGACATGTTTCGAGTTCCTTTCAACATTTTGGAAATCCCGCTGAAACTTTGGACATTCTGGCGAAGGGTTCCCAATCCCCGACAAGACTGGTACCCTTTCACGTCCAAATCTCTCAAACTCCGGGAGAGATTCTCAAAACCAAGGTTGACATGTTTCGAGTTCCTTTCAACATTTTGGAAATCCCGCTGAAACTTTGGACATTCTCGCGAAGGGTTCCCAATCCCCGACAAGATTGGTACCCTTTCACGTCCAAATCTCTCAAAGTCCGGGAGAGATTCTCAAAACCAAGGTTGACATGTTTCGAGTTCCTTTCAACATTTTGGAAATCCCGCTGAAACTTTGGACATTGTCGCGAAGGGTTCCCAATCCCCGACAAGATTGGTACCCTTTCACGTCCAAATCTCTCAAAGTCCGGGAGAGATTCTCAAAGCCAAGGCTGACATGTTTCGAGTTCCTTTCAACATTTTGGAAATCCCGCTGAAACTTTGGACATTGTCGCGAAGGGTTCCCAATCCCCAACAAGATTGGTACCCTTTCACGTCCAAATCTCTCAAAGTCCGGGAGAGATTCTCAAAACCAAGGTTGACATGTTTCGAGTTCCTTTCAACATTTTGGAAATCCCGCTGAAACTTTGGACATTGTCGCGAAGGGTTCCCAATCCCCGACAAGATTGGTACCCTTTCACGTCCAAATCTCTCAAACTCCGGGAGAGATTCTCAAAACCAAGGTTGACATGTTTTGAGTTCCTTTCAACATTTTGGAAATCCCGCTGAAACTTTGGACATTCTCGCGAAGGGTTCCCAATCCCCGACAAGATTGGTACCCTTTCACGTCCAAATCTCTCAAACTCCGGGAGAGATTCTCAAAACCAAGCTTGACATGGTTCGAGTTCCTTTCAACATTTTGGAAATCCCGCTGAAACTTTGGACATTCTCGCGAAGGGTTCCCAATCCCCGACAAGATTGGTACCCTTTCACGTCCAAATCTCTCAAACTCCGGGAGAGATTCTCAAAACCAAGGTTGACATGTTTCGAGTTCCTTTCAACATTTTGGAAATCCCGCTGAAACTTTGGACATTCTCGCGAAGGGTTCCCAATCCCCGACAAGATTGGTACCCTTTCACGTCCAAATCTCTCAAACTCCGGGAGAGATTCTCAAAACCAAGGTTGACATGTTTCGAGTTCCTTTCAACATTTTGGAAATCCCGCTGAAACTTTGGATATTCTCGCAAAGGGTTCCCAGTCCCCGACAAGATTGGTACCCTTTCACGTCCAAATCTCTCAAAGTCCGGGAGAGATTCTCAAAGCCAAGGCTGACATGTTTCGAGTTCCTTTCAACATTTTGGAAATCCCGCTGAAACTTTGGACATTCTCGCGAAGGGTTCCCAATCCCCGACAAGACTGGTACCCTTTCACGTCCAAATCTCTCAAACTCCGGGAGAGATTCTCAAAACCAAGCTTGACATGGTTCCAGTTCCTTTCAACATTTTGGAAATCCCGCTGAAACTTTGGACATTCTCGCGAAGGGTTCCCAGTCCCCGACAAGATTGGTACCCTTTCACGTCCAAATCTCTCAAACTCCGAGAGAGATTCTCAAAACCAAGGTTGACATGTTTCGAGTTCCTTTCAACATTTTGGAAATCCCGCTGAAACTTTGGACATTCTCGCGAAGGGTTCCCAATCCCCGACAAGACAGGTACGCTTTCACGTCCAAATCTCTCAAACTCCGGGAGAGATTCTCAAAACCAAGGTTGACATGTTTCGAGCTCCTTTCAACATTTTGGAAATCCCGCTGAAACTTTGGACATTCTCGCGAAGGGTTCCCAATCCCCGACAAGATTGGTACCCTTTCACGTCCAAATCTCTCAAAGTCCGGGAGAGATTCTCAAAACCGAGGTTGACACGTTTCGAGTTCCTTTCAACATTTTGGAAATCCCGCTGAAACTTTGGACATTGTCGCGAAGGGTTCCCAATCCCCGACAAGATTGGTACCCTTTCACGTCCAAATCTCTCAAACTCCGGGAGAGATTCTCAAAACCAAGGTTGACATGTTTCGAGTTCCTTTCAACATTTTGGAAATCCCGCTGAAACTTTGGATATTCTCGCAAAGGGTTCCCAGTCCCCGACAAGATTGGTACCCTTTCACGTCCAAATCTCTCAAAGTCCGGGAGAGATTCTCAAAGCCAAGGCTGACATGTTTCGAGTTCCTTTCAACATTTTGGAAATCCCGCTGAAACTTTGGACATTCTCGCGAAGGGTTCCCAATCCCCGACAAGACTGGTACCCTTTCACGTCCAAATCTCTCAAACTCCGGGAGAGATTCTCAAAACCAAGCTTGACATGGTTCCAGTTCCTTTCAACATTTTGGAAATCCCGCTGAAACTTTGGACATTCTCGCGAAGGGTTCCCAGTCCCCGACAAGATTGGTACCCTTTCACGTCCAAATCTCTCAAACTCCGAGAGAGATTCTCAAAACCAAGGTTGACATGTTTCGAGTTCCTTTCAACATTTTGGAAATCCCGCTGAAACTTTGGACATTCTCGCGAAGGGTTCCCAATCCCCGACAAGACAGGTACGCTTTCACGTCCAAATCTCTCAAACTCCGGGAGAGATTCTCAAAACCAAGGTTGACATGTTTCGAGCTCCTTTCAACATTTTGGAAATCCCGCTGAAACTTTGGACATTCTCGCGAAGGGTTCCCAATCCCCGACAAGATTGGTACCCTTTCACGTCCAAATCTCTCAAACTCCGGGAGAGATTCTCAAAACCGAGGTTGACACGTTTCGAGTTCCTTTCAACATTTTGGAAATCCCGCTGAAACTTTGGACATTGTCGCGAAGGGTTCCCAATCCCCGACAAGATTGGTACCCTTTCACGTCCAAATCTCTCAAACTCCGGGAGAGATTCTCAAAACCAAGGTTGACATGTTTCGAGCTCCTTTCAACATTTTGGAAATCCCGCTGAAACTTTGGACATTCTGGCGAAGGGTTCTAGATCCCCGACAAGATTGGTACCCTTTCACGTCCAAATCTCTCAAACTCCGGGAGAGATTCTCAAAACCAAGGTTGACATGTTTCGAGTTCCTTTTAACATTTTGGAAATCCCACTGAAACTTTGGACATTCTCGCGAAGGGTTCCCGATCCCCGACATGATTGGTACCCTTTCACGTCCAAAACTCTCAAACTCCGGCTAAGATTCTCAAAACCAAGCTTGACATGTTTCGAGTTCCTTTCAACATTTTGGAAATCCCGCTGAAACTTTGGACATTCTCGCGAAGGGTTCCCAATCCCCAACAAGTTTGGTACCCTTTCACGTCCAAATCTCTCAAACTCCGGGAGAGATTCTCAAAACCAAGGTTGACATGTTTCGAGTTCCTTTCAACATTTTGGAAATCCCGCTGAAACTTTGGACATTCTCGCGAAGGGTTCCCAATCCCCGACAAGACTGGTACCCTTTCACGTCCAAATCTCTCAAAGTCCGGGAGAGATTCTCAAAACCAAGGTTGACATGTTTCGAGTTCCTTTCAACATTTTGGAAATCCCGCTGAAACTTTGGACATTCTGGCGAAGGGTTCCCAATCCCCGACAAGACTGGTACCCTTTCACGTCCAAATCTCTCAAACTCCGGGAGAGATTCTCAAAACCAAGGTTGACATGTTTCGAGTTCCTTTCAACATTTTGGAAATCCCGCTGAAACTTTGGACATTCTCGCGAAGGGTTCCCAATCCCCGACAAGATTGGTACCCTTTCACGTCCAAATCTCTCAAAGTCCGGGAGAGATTCTCAAAACCAAGGTTGACATGTTTCGAGTTCCTTTCAACATTTTGGAAATCCCGCTGAAACTTTGGACATTGTCGCGAAGGGTTCCCAATCCCCGACAAGATTGGTACCCTTTCACGTCCAAATCTCTCAAAGTCCGGGAGAGATTCTCAAAGCCAAGGCTGACATGTTTCGAGTTCCTTTCAACATTTTGGAAATCCCGCTGAAACTTTGGACATTGTCGCGAAGGGTTCCCAATCCCCAACAAGATTGGTACCCTTTCACGTCCAAATCTCTCAAAGTCCGGGAGAGATTCTCAAAACCAAGGTTGACATGTTTCGAGTTCCTTTCAACATTTTGGAAATCCCGCTGAAACTTTGGACATTGTCGCGAAGGGTTCCCAATCCCCGACAAGATTGGTACCCTTTCACGTCCAAATCTCTCAAACTCCGGGAGAGATTCTCAAAACCAAGGTTGACATGTTTTGAGTTCCTTTCAACATTTTGGAAATCCCGCTGAAACTTTGGACATTCTCGCGAAGGGTTCCCAATCCCCGACAAGATTGGTACCCTTTCACGTCCAAATCTCTCAAACTCCGGGAGAGATTCTCAAAACCAAGCTTGACATGGTTCGAGTTCCTTTCAACATTTTGGAAATCCCGCTGAAACTTTGGACATTCTCGCGAAGGGTTCCCAATCCCCGACAAGATTGGTACCCTTTCACGTCCAAATCTCTCAAACTCCGGGAGAGATTCTCAAAACCAAGGTTGACATGTTTCGAGTTCCTTTCAACATTTTGGAAATCCCGCTGAAACTTTGGACATTCTCGCGAAGGGTTCCCAATCCCCGACAAGATTGGTACCCTTTCACGTCCAAATCTCTCAAACTCCGGGAGAGATTCTCAAAACCAAGGTTGACATGTTTCGAGTTCCTTTCAACATTTTGGAAATCCCGCTGAAACTTTGGATATTCTCGCAAAGGGTTCCCAGTCCCCGACAAGATTGGTACCCTTTCACGTCCAAATCTCTCAAAGTCCGGGAGAGATTCTCAAAGCCAAGGCTGACATGTTTCGAGTTCCTTTCAACATTTTGGAAATCCCGCTGAAACTTTGGACATTGTCGCGAAGGGTTCCCAATCCCCGACAAGATTGGTACCCTTTCACGTCCAAATCTCTCAAAGTCCGGGAGAGATTCTCAAAACCAAGGTTGACATGTTTCGAGTTCCTTTCAACATTTTGGAAATCCCGCTGAAACTTTGGACATTGTCGCGAAGGGTTCCCAATCCCCGACAAGATTGGTACCCTTTCACGTCCAAATCTCTCCAACTCCGGGAGAGATTCTCAAAACCAAGGTTGACATGTTTTGAGTTCCTTTCAACATTTTGGAAATCCCGCTGAAACTTTGGACATTCTCGCGAAGGGTTCCCAATCCCCGACAAGATTGGTACCCTTTCACGTCCAAATCTCTCAAACTCCGGGAGAGATTCTCAAAACCAAGCTTGACATGGTTCGAGTTCCTTTCAACATTTTGGAAATCCCGCTGAAACTTTGGACATTCTCGCGAAGGGTTCCCAATCCCCGACAAGATTGGTACCCTTTCACGTCCAAATCTCTCAAACTCCGGGAGAGATTCTCAAAACCAAGGTTGACATGTTTCGAGTTCCTTTCAACATTTTGGAAATCCCGCTGAAACTTTGGACATTCTCGCGAAGGGTTCCCAATCCCCGACAAGATTGGTACCCTTTCACGTCCAAATCTCTCAAACTCCGGGAGAGATTCTCAAAACCAAGGTTGACATGTTTCGAGTTCCTTTCAACATTTTGGAAATCCCGCTGAAACTTTGGATATTCTCGCAAAGGGTTCCCAGTCCCCGACAAGATTGGTACCCTTTCACGTCCAAATCTCTCAAACTCCGGGAGAGATTCTCAAAACCAAGGTTGACATGTTTCGAGTTCCTTTCAACATTTTGGAAATCCCGCTGAAACTTTGGACATTCTGGCGAAGGGTTCCCAATCCCCGACAAGATTGGTACCCTTTCACGTCCAAATCTCTCAAAGTCCGGGAGAGATTCTCAAAGCCAAGGCTGACATGTTTCGAGTTCCTTTCAACATTTTGGAAATCCCGCTGAAACTTTGGACATTGTCGCGAAGGGTTCCCAATCCCCGACAAGATTGGTACCCTTTCACGTCCAAATCTCTCAAAGTCCGGGAGAGATTCTCAAAACCAAGGTTGACATGTTTCGAGTTCCTTTCAACATTTTGGAAATCCCGCTGAAACTTTGGACATTGTCGCGAAGGGTTCCCAATCCCCGACAAGATTGGTACCCTTTCACGTCCAAATCTCTCAAACTCCGGGAGAGATTCTCAAAACCAAGGTTGACATGTTTTGAGTTCCTTTCAACATTTTGGAAATCCCGCTGAAACTTTGGACATTCTCGCGAAGGGTTCCCAATCCCCGACAAGATTGGTACCCTTTCACGTCCAAATCTCTCAAACTCCGGGAGAGATTCTCAAAACCAAGCTTGACATGGTTCGAGTTCCTTTCAACATTTTGGAAATCCCGCTGAAACTTTGGACATTGTCGCGAAGGGTTCCCAATCCCCGACAAGATTGGTACCCTTTCACGTCCAAATCTCTCAAAGTCCGGGAGAGATTCTCAAAACCAAGGTTGACATGTTTCGAGTTCCTTTCAACATTTTGGAAATCCCGCTGAAACTTTGGACATTCTGGCGAAGGGTTCCCAATCCTTGACAAGACTGGTACCCTTTCACGTCCAAATCTCTCAAACTCCGGGAGAGATTCTCAAAACCAAGGTTGACATGGTTCGAGTTCCTTTCAACATTTTGGAAATCCCGCTGAAACTTTGGACATTCTCGCGAAGGGTTCCCAATCCCCGACAAGATTGGTACCCTTTCACGTCCAAATCTCTCAAACTCCGGGAGAGATTCTCAAAACCAAGGTTGACATGGTTCGAGTTCCTTTCAACATTTTGGAAATCCCGCTGAAACTTTGGACATTCTGGCGAAGGGTTCCCAATCCCCGACAAGATTGGTACCCTTTCACGTCCAAATCTCTCAAACTCCGGGAGAGATTCTCAAAACCAAGGTTGACATGGTTCCAGTTCCTTTCAACATTTTGGAAATCCCGCTGAAACTTTGGACATTCTCGCGAAGGGTCCCCAGTCCCCGACAAGATTGGTACCCTTTCACGTCCAAATCTCTCAAAGTCCGGGAGAGATTCTCAAAACCAAGGTTGACATGTTTCGAGTTCCTTTCAACATTTTGGAAATCCCGCTGAAACTTTGGACATTCTCGCGAAGGGTTCCCAATCCCCGACAAGACTGGTACCCTTTCACGTCCAAATCTCTCAAAGTCCGGGAGAGATTCTCAAAACCAAGGTTGACATGTTTCGAGTTCCTTTCAACATTTTGGAAATCCCGCTGAAACTTTGGACATTCTGGCGGAGGGTTCTAGATCCCCGACAAGATTGGTACCCTTTCACGTCCGAATGTCTCAAACTCCGGGAGAGATTCTCAAAACCAAGGTTGACATGTTTCGAGTTCCTTTCAACATTTTGGAAATCCCGCTGAAACTTTGGACATTCTCGCGAAGGGTTCCCAATCCCCGACAAGATTGGTACCCTTTCACGTCCAAATCTCTCAAAGTCCGGGAGAGATTCTCAAAACCAAGGTTGACATGTTTCGAGTTCCTTTCAACATTTTGGAAATCCCGCTGAAACTTTGGACATTCTCGCGAAGGGTTCCCAATCCCCGACAAGATTGGTACCCTTTCAGGTCCAAAACTCTCAAACTCCGGGAGAGATTCTCAAAACCAAGCTTGACATGTTTCGAGTTCCTTTCAACATTTTGGAAATCCCGCTGAAACTTTGGACATTCTCGCGAAGGGTTCCCAATCCCCGACAAGATTGGTACCCTTTCACGTCCGACTGTCTCAAACTCCGGGAGAGATTCTCAAAACCAAGGTTGACATGTTTCGAGTTCCTTTCAACATTTTGGAAATCCCGCTGAAACTTTGGACATTCTGGCGAAGGGTTCCCAATCCCCGACAAGATTGGTACCCTTTCACGTCCAAATCTCTCAAACTCCGGGAGAGATTCTCAAAACCAAGGTTGACATGTTTCGAGTTCCTTTCAACATTTTGGAAATCCCGCTGAAACTTTGGACATTCTCGCGAAGGGTTCCCGATCCCCGACAAGATTGGTACCCTTTCACGTCCAAATCTCTCCAACTCCGGGAGAGATTCTCAAAACCAAGGTTGACATGTTTCGAGTTCCTTTTAACATTTTGGCAATCCCACTGAAACTTTGGACATTCTCGCGAAGGGTTCCCGATCCCCGACAAGATTGGTACCCTTTCACGTCCAAATCTCTCAAACTCCGGGAGAGATTCTCAAAACCAAGGTTGACATGTTTCGAGTTCCTTTCAACATTTTGGAAATCCCGCTGAAACTTTGGACATTCTCGCGAAGGGTTCCCAATCCCCGACAAGATTGGTACCCTTTCACGTCCAAATCTCTCAAACTCTGGGAGAGATTCTCAAAACCAAGGTTGACATGTTTCGAGTTCCTTTCAACATTTTGGAAATCCCGCTGAAACTTTGGACATTCTGGCGAAGGGTTCCCAATCCCCGACAAGACTGGTACCCTTTCACGTCCAAATCTCTCAAAGTCCGGCTAAGATTCTCAAAACCAAGCTTGACATGTTTCGAGTTCCTTTCAACATTTTGGAAATCCCGCTGAAACTTTGGACATTCTGGCGAAAGGTTCCCAATCCCCGACAAGACTGGTACCCTTTCACGTCCAAATCTCTCAAACTCCGGGAGAGATTCTCAAAACCAAGGTTGACATGTTTCGAGTTCCTTTCAACATTTTGGAAATCCCGCTGAAACTTTGGACATTCTCGCGAAGGGTTCCCAATCCCCGACAAGATTGGTACCCTTTCACGTCCAAATCTCTCAAACTCCGGGAGAGATTCTCAAAACCAAGGTTGACATGTTTCGAGTTCCTTTCAACATTTTGGAAATCCCGCTGAAACTTTGGACATTCTCGCGAAGGGTTCCCAATCCCCGACAAGATTGGTACCCTTTCACGTCCAAATCTCTCAAAGTCCGGGAGAGATTCTCAAAGCCAAGGCTGACATGTTTCGAGTTCCTTTCAACATTTTGGAAATCCCGCTGAAACTTTGGACATTGTCGCGAAGGGTTCCCAATCCCCGACAAGATTGGTACCCTTTCACGTCCAAATCTCTCAAAGTCCGGGAGAGATTCTCAAAACCAAGGTTGACATGTTTCGAGTTCCTTTCAACATTTTGGAAATCCCGCTGAAACTTTGGACATTCTCGCGAAGGGTTCCCAATCCCCGACAAGATTGGTACCCTTTCACGTCCAAATCTCTCAAAGTCCGGGAGAGATTCTCAAAACCAAGGTTGACATGTTTCGAGTTCCTTTCAACATTTTGGAAATCCCGCTGAAACTTTGGACATAGTCGCGAAGGGTTCCCAATCCCCGACAAGATTGGTACCCCTTCACGTCCAAATCTCTCAAACTCCGGGAGAGATTCTCAAAACCAAGGTTGACATGTTTCGAGTTCCTTTCAACATTTTGGAAATCCCGCTGAAACTTTGGACATTCTCGCGAAGGGTTCCCAATCCCCGACAAGATTGGTACCCTTTCACGTCCAAATCTCTCAAACTCCGGGAGAGATTCTCAAAACCAAGGTTGACATGGTTCCAGTTCCTTTCAACATTTTGGAAATCCCGCTGAAACTTTGGACATTCTCGCAAAGGGTTCCCAGTCCCCGACAAGATTGGTACCCTTTCATGTCCAAATCTCTCAAAGTCCGGGAGAGATTCTCAAAACCAAGGTTGACATGTTTCGAGTTCCTCTCAACATTTTGGAAATCCCGCTGAAACTTTGGACATTCTCGCGAAGGGTTCCCAATCCCCGACAAGATTGGTACCCTTTCACGTCCAAATCTCTCAAACTCCGGGAGAGATTCTCAAAACCAAGGTTGACATGGTTCCAGTTCCTTTCAACATTTTGGAAATCCCGCTGAAACTTTGGACATTCTCGCGAAGGGTTCCCAGTCCCCGACAAGATTGGTACCCTTTCACGTCCAAATCTCTCAAAGTCCGGGAGAGATTCTCAAAACCAAGGTTGACATGTTTCGAGTTCCTTTCAACATTTTGGAAATCCCGCTGAAATTTTGGACATTCTGGCGAAGGGTTCCCAATCCCCGACAAGACTGGTACCCTTTCACGTCCAAATCTCTCAAACTCCGGGAGAGATTCTCAAAACCAAGGTTGACATGTTTCGAGTTCCTTTCAACATTTTGGAAATCCCGCTGAAACTTTGGACATTCTCGCGAAGGGTTCCCAATCCCCAACAAGTTTGGTACCCTTTCACGTCCAAATCTCTCAAACTCCGGGAGAGATTCTCAAAACCAAGGTTGACATGTTTCGAGTTCCTTTCAACATTTTGGAAATCCCGCTGAAACTTTGGACATTTTCGCGAAGGGTTCCCAATCCCCGACAAGATTGGTACCCTTTCACGTCCGAATGTCTCAAACTCCGGGAGAGATTCTCAAAACCAAGGTTGACATGTTTCGAGTTCCTTTCAACATTTTGGAAATCCCGCTGAAACTTTGGACATTCTGGCGGAGGGTTCTAGATCCCCGACAAGACTGGTACCCTTTCACGTCCAAATCTCTCAAAGTCCGGGAGAGATTCTCAAAACCAAGGTTGACATGTTTCGAGTTCCTTTCAACATTTTGGAAATCCCGCTGAAACTTTGGACATTCTCGCGAAGGGTTCCCAATCCCCGACAAGATTGGTACCCTTTCACGTCCAAATCTCTCAAAGTCCGGGAGAGATTCTCAAAACCAAGGTTGACATGTTTCGAGTTCCTTTCAACATTTTGGAAATCCCGCTGAAACTTTGGACATTCTCGCGAAGGGTTCCCAATCCCCGACAAGATTGGTACCCTTTCACGTCCAAAACTCTCAAACTCCGGGAGAGATTCTCAAAACCAAGGTTGACATGTTTCGAGTTCCTTTCAACATTTTGGAAATCCCGCTGAAACTTTGGACATTCTCGCGAAGGGTTCCCAATCCCCGACAAGATTGGTACCCTTTCACGTCCAAATCTCTCAAACTCCGGGAGAGATTCTCAAAACCAAGGTTGACATGTTTCGAGTTCCTTTCAACATTTTGGAAATCCCGCTGAAACTTTGGACATTCTGGCGAAGGGTTCCCAATCCCCGACAAGACTGGTACCCTTTCACGTCCAAATCTCTCAAACTCCGGGAGAGATTCTCAAAACCAAGGTTGACATGTTTCGAGTTCCTTTCAACATTTTGGAAATCCCGCTGAAACTTTGGACATTCTGGCGAAGGGTTCCCAATCCCCGACAAGATTGGTACCCTTTCACGTCCAAATCTCTCAAAGTCCGGGAGAGATTCTCAAAACCAAGGTTGACATGTTTCGAGTTCCTTTCAACATTTTGGAAATCCCGCTGAAACTTTGGACATTCTGGCGAAGGGTTCCCAATCCCCGACAAGACTGGTACCCTTTCACGTCCAAATCTCTCAAAGTCCGGGAGAGATTCTCAAAGCCAAGGCTGACATGTTTCGAGTTCCTTTCAACATTTTGGAAATCCCGCTGAAACTTTGGACATTCTGGCGAAAGGTTCCCAATCCCCGACAAGACTGGTACCCTTTCACGTCCAAATCTCTCAAACTCCGGGAGAGATTCTCAAAACCAAGGTTGACATGTTTCGAGTTCCTTTCAACATTTTGGAAATCCCGCTGAAACTTTGGACATTCTGGCGAAGGGTTCTAGATCCCCGACAAGATTGGTACCCTTTCACGTCCAAATCTCTCAAAGTCCGGGAGAGATTCTCAAAACCAAGGTTGACATGTTTCGAGTTCCTTTCAACATTTTGGAAATCCCGCTGAAACTTTGGACATTCTCGCGAAGGGTTCCCAATCCCCGACAAGATTGGTACCCTTTCACGTCCAAATCTCTCAAAGTCCGGGAGAGATTCTCAAAGCCAAGGCTGACATGTTTCGAGTTCCTTTCAACATTTTGGAAATCCCGCTGAAACTTTGGACATTGTCGCGAAGGGTTCCCAATCCCCGACAAGATTGGTACCCTTTCACGTCCAAATCTCTCAAAGTCCGGGAGAGATTCTCAAAACCAAGGTTGACATGTTTCGAGTTCCTTTCAACATTTTGGAAATCCCGCTGAAACTTTGGACATTCTCGCGAAGGGTTCCCAATCCCCGACAAGATTGGTACCCTTTCACGTCCAAATCTCTCAAAGTCCGGGAGAGATTCTCAAAACCAAGGTTGACATGTTTCGAGTTCCTTTCAACATTTTGGAAATCCCGCTGAAACTTTGGACATAGTCGCGAAGGGTTCCCAATCCCCGACAAGATTGGTACCCCTTCACGTCCAAATCTCTCAAACTCCGGGAGAGATTCTCAAAACCAAGGTTCACATGTTTCGAGTTCCTTTCAACATTTTGGAAATCCCGCTGAAACTTTGGACATTCTCGCAAAGGGTTCCCAATCCCCGACAAGATTGGTACCCTTTCACGTCCAAATCTCTCAAACTCCGGGAGAGATTCTCAAAACCAAGGTTGACATGGTTCCAGTTCCTTTCAACATTTTGGAAATCCCGCTGAAACTTTGGACATTCTCGCAAAGGGTTCCCAGTCCCCGACAAGATTGGTACCCTTTCACGTCCAAATCTCTCAAAGTCCGGGAGAGATTCTCAAAACCAAGGTTGACATGTTTCGAGTTCCTCTCAACATTTTGGAAATCCCGCTGAAACTTTGGACATTCTCGCGAAGGGGTCCCAATCCCCGACAAGATTGGTACCCTTTCACGTCCAAATCTCTCAAACTCCGGGAGAGATTCTCAAAACCAAGGTTGACATGGTTCCAGTTCCTTTCAACATTTTGGAAATCCCGCTGAAACTTTGGACATTCTCGCGAAGGGTTCCCAGTCCCCGACAAGATTGGTACCCTTTCACGTCCAAATCTCTCAAAGTCCGGGAGAGATTCTCAAAACCAAGGTTGACATGTTTCGAGTTCCTTTCAACATTTTGGAAATCCCGCTGAAACTTTGGACTTTCTCGCGAAGGGTTCCCAATCCCCGACAAGACTGGTACCCTTTCACGTCCAAATCTCTCAAAGTCCGGGAGAGATTCTCAAAACCAAGGTTGACATGTTTCGAGTTCCTTTCAACATTTTGGAAATCCCGCTGAAACTTTGGACATTCTCGCGAAGGGTTCCCAATCCCCGACAAGATTGGTACCCTTTCACGTCCAAATCTCTCAAAGTCCGGGAGAGATTCTCAAAACCAAGGTTGACATGTTTCGAGTTCCTTTCAACATTTTGGAAATCCCGCTGAAACTTTGGACATTCTCGCGAAGGGTTCCCAATCCCCGACAAGATTGGTACCCTTTCACGTCCGAATGTCTCAAACTCCGGGAGAGATTCTCAAAACCAAGGTTGACATGTTTCGAGTTCCTTTCAACATTTTGGAAATCCCGCTGAAACTTTGGACATTCTGGCGGAGGGTTCTAGATCCCCGACAAGACTGGTACCCTTTCACGTCCAAATCTCTCAAAGTCCGGGAGAGATTCTCAAAACCAAGGTTGACATGTTTCGAGTTCCTTTCAACATTTTGGAAATCCCGCTGAAACTTTGGACATTCTCGCGAAGGGTTCCCAATCCCCGACAAGATTGGTACCCTTTCACGTCCAAATCTCTCAAAGTCCGGGAGAGATTCTCAAAACCAAGGTTGACATGTTTCGAGTTCCTTTCAACATTTTGGAAATCCCGCTGAAACTTTGGACATTCTCGCGAAGGGTTCCCAATCCCCGACAAGATTGGTAGCCTTTCACGTCCAAAACTCTCAAACTCCGGGAGAGATTCTCAAAACCAAGGTTGACATGTTTCGAGTTCCTTTCAACATTTTGGAAATCCCGCTGAAACTTTGGACATTCTGGCGAAGGGTTCCCAATCCCCGACAAGACTGGTACCCTTTCACGTCCAAATCTCTCAAACTCCGGGAGAGATTCTCAAAACCAAGGTTGACATGTTTCGAGTTCCTTTCAACATTTTGGAAATCCCGCTGAAACTTTGGACATTCTGGCGAAGGGTTCTAGATCCCCGACAAGATTGGTACCCTTTCACGTCCAAATCTCTCAAAGTCCGGGAGAGATTCTCAAAACCAAGGTTGACATGGTTCGAGTTCCTTTCAACATTTTGGAAATCCCGCTGAAACTTTGGACATTCTCGCGAAGGGTTCCCAATCCCCGACAAGATTGGTACCCTTTCACGTCCAAAACTCTCAAACTCCGGCTAAGATTCTCAAAACCAAGGTTGACATGTTTCGAGTTCCTTTGAACATTTTGGAAATCCGGCTGAAACTTTGGACATTGTCGCGAAGGGTTCCCAATCCCCGACAAGATTGGTACCCTTTCACGTCCAAATGTCTCAAACTCCGGGAGAGATTCTCAAAACCAAGGTTGATATGTTTCGAGTTCCTTTCAACATTTTGGAAATCCCGCTGAAACTTTGGACATTCTGGCGAAGGGTTCCCAATCCCCGACAAGATTGGTACCCTTTCACGTCCAAATCTCTCAAACTCCGGGAGAGATTCTCAAAACCAAGGTTGACATGTTTCGAGTTCCTTTCAACATTTTGGAAATCCCGCTGAAACTTTGGACATTCTGGCGAAGGGTTCTAGATCCCCGACAAGATTGGTACCCTTTCACGTCCAAATCTCTCAAACTCCGGGAGAGATTCTCAAAACCAAGGTTGACATGTTTCGAGTTCCTTTCAACATTTTGGAAATCCCGCTGAAACTTTGGACATTGTCGCGAAGGGTTCCCAATCCCCGACAAGATTGGTACCCTTTCACGTCCAAATCTCTCAAACTCCGGGAGAGATTCTCAAAACCAAGGTTGATATGTTTCGAGTTCCTTTCAACATTTTGGAAATCCCGCTGAAACTTTGGACATTCTCGCGAAGGGTTCCCAATCCCCGACAAGATTGGTACCCTTTCACGTCCAAATCTCTCAAACTCCGGGAGAGATTCTCAAAATCAAGGTTGACATGGTTCCACTTCCTTTCAACATTTTGGAAATCCCGCTGAAACTTTGGACATTCTCGCGAAGGGTTCCCAATCCCCGACAAGATTGGTACCCTTTCACGTCCAAATCTCTCAAACTCCGGGAGAGATTCTCAAAACCAAGGTTGACATGTTTCGAGTTCCTTTCAACATTTTGGAAATCCCGCTGAAACTTTGGACATTCTCGCGAAGGGTTCCCGATCCCCGACAAGATTGGTACCCTTTCACGTCCAAAACTCTCAAACTCCGGCTAAGATTCTCAAAACCAAGCTTGACATGTTTCGAGTTCCTTTCAACATTTTGGAAATCCCGCTGAAACTTTGGACATTCTCGCGAAGGGTTCCCAATCCCCGACAAGATTGGTACCCTTTCACGTCCAAATCTCTCAAACTCCGGGAGAGATTCTCAAAACCAAGGTTGACATGTTTCGAGTTCCTTTCAACATTTTGGAAATCCCGCTGAAACTTTGGACATTCTCGCGAAGGGTTCCCGATCCCCGACAAGATTGGTACCCTTTCACGTCCAAATCTCTCAAAGTCCAGGAGAGATTCTCAAAACCAAGGTTGACATGTTTCGAGTTCCTTTCAACATTTTGGAAATCCCGCTGAAACTTTGGACATTCTGGCGGAGGGTTCTAGATCCCCGACAAGATTGGTACCCTTTCACGTCCAAATCTCTCAAAGTCCGGGAGAGATTCTCAAAACCAAGGTTGACATGTTTCGAGTTCCTTTCAACATTTTGGAAATCCCGCTGAAACTTTGGACATTCTCGCGAAGGGTTCCCAATCCCCAACAAGTTTGGTACCCTTTCACGTCCAAATCTCTCAAACTCCGGGAGAGATTCTCAAAACCAAGGTTGACATGTTTCGAGTTCCTTTCAACATTTTGGAAATCCCGCTGAAACTTTGGACATTCTGGCGAAGGGTTCCCAATCCCCGACAAGACTGGTACCCTTTCACGTCCAAATCTCTCAAAGTCCGGGAGAGATTCTCAAAACCAAGGTTGACATGTTTCGAGTTCCTTTCAACATTTTGGAAATCCCGCTGAAACTTTGGACATTCTGGCGAAGGGTTCCCAATCCCCGACAAGACTGGTACCCTTTCACGTCCAAATCTCTCAAAGTCCGGGAGAGATTCTCAAAACCAAGGTTGACATGTTTCGAGTTCCTTTCAACATTTTGGAAATCCCGCTGAAACTTTGGACATTCTCGCGAAGGGTTCCCAATCCCCGACAAGATTGGTACCCTTTCACGTCCAAATCTCTCAAACTCCGGGAGAGATTCTCAAAACCAAGGTTGACATGTTTCGAGTTCCTTTCAACATTTTGGAAATCCCGCTGAAACTTTGGACATTGTCGCGAAGGGTTCCCAATCCTCGACAAGATTGGTACCCTTTCACGTTCAAATCTCTCAAAGTCCGGGAGAGATTCTCAAAGCCAAGGCTGACATGTTTCGAGTTCCTTTCAACATTTTGTAAATCCCGCTGAAACTTTGGACATTGTCGCGAAGGGTTCCCAATCCCCGACAAGATTGGTACCCTTTCACGTCCAAATCTCTCAAAGTCCGGGAGAGATTCTCAAAACCAAGGCTGACATGTTTCGAGTTCCTTTCAACATTTTGGAAATCCCGCTGAAACTTTGGACATTCTCGCGAAGGGTTCCCAATCCCCGACAAGATTGGTACCCTTTCACGTCCAAATCTCTCAAACTCCGGGAGAGATTCTCAAAACCAAGGTTGACATGTTTCGAGTTCCTTTCAACATTTTGGAAATCCCGCTGAAACTTTGGACATTCTGGCGAAGGGTTCTAGATCCCCGACAAGATTGGTACCCTTTCACGTCCAAATCTCTCAAAGTCCGGGAGAGATTCTCAAAACCAAGGTTGACATGTTTCGAGTTCCTTTCAACATTTTGGAAATCCCGCTGAAACTTTGGACATTCTGGCGAAGGGTTCCCAATCCCCGACAAGACTGGTACCCTTTCACGTCCAAATCTCTCAAAGTCCGGGAGAGATTCTCAAAACCATGGTTGACATGGTTCCAGTTCCTTTCAACATTTTGGAAATCCCGCTGAAACTTTGGACATTCTGGCGAAGGGTTCCCAATCCCCGACAAGACTGGTACCCTTTCACGTCCAAATCTCTCAAACTCCGGGAGAGATTCTCAAAACCAAGGTTGACATGTTTCGAGTTCCTTTCAACATTTTGGAAATCCCGCTGAAACTTTGGACATTCTGGCGAAGGGTTCTAGATCCCCGACAAGATTGGTACCCTTTCACGTCCAAATCTCTCCAACTCCGGGAGAGATTCTCAAAACCAAGGTTGACATGTTTCGAGTTCCTTTCAACATTTTGGAAATCCCGCTGAAACTTTGGACATTCTCGCGAAGGGTTCCCAATCCCCGACAAGACTGGTACCCTTTCACGTCCAAATCTCTCAAACTCCGGGAGAGATTCTCAAAACCAAGGTTGACATGTTTCGAGTTCCTTTCAACATTTTGGAAATCCCGCTGAAACTTTGGACATTCTCGCGAAGGGTTCCCAATCCCCGACAAGATTGGTACCCTTTCACGTCCAAATCTCTCAAAGTCCGGGAGAGATTCTCAAAACCAAGGTTGACATGTTTCGAGTTCCTTTCAACATTTTGGAAATCCCGCTGAAACTTTGGACATTCTCGCGAAGGGTTCCCAATCCCCGACAAGATTGGTACCCTTTCACGTCCAAAACTCTCAAACTCCGGGAGAGATTCTCAAAACCAAGGTTGACATGTTTCGAGTTCCTTTCAACATTTTGGAAATCCCGCTGAAACTTTGGACATTCTCGCGAAGGGTTCCCAATCCCCGACAAGATTGGTACCCTTTCACGTCCAAATCTCTCAAACTCCGGGAGAGATTCTCAAAACCAAGGTTGACATGTTTCGAGTTCCTTTCAACATTTTGGAAATCCCGCTGAAACTTTGGACATTCTGGCGAAGGGTTCCCAATCCCCGACAAGACTGGTACCCTTTCACGTCCAAATCTCTCAAACTCCGGGAGAGATTCTCAAAACCAAGGTTGACATGTTTCGAGTTCCTTTCAACATTTTGGAAATCCCGCTGAAACTTTGGACATTCTGGCGAAGGGTTCTAGATCCCCGACAAGATTGGTACCCTTTCACGTCCAAATCTCTCAAAGTCCGGGAGAGATTCTCAAAACCAAGGTTGACATGTTTCGAGTTCCTTTCAACATTTTGGAAATCCCGCTGAAACTTTGGACATTCTGGCGAAGGGTTCCCAATCCCCGACAAGACTGGTACCCTTTCACGTCCAAATCTCTCAAAGTCCGGGAGAGATTCTCAAAACCATGGTTGACATGGTTCCAGTTCCTTTCAACATTTTGGAAATCCCGCTGAAACTTTGGACATTCTCGCGAAGGGTTCCCAGTCCCCGACAAGATTGGTACCCTTTCACGTCCAAATCTCTCAAACTCCGGGAGAGATTCTCAAAACCAAGGTTGACATGTTTCGAGTTCCTTTCAACATTTTGGAAATCCCGCTGAAACTTTGGACTTTCTCGCGAAGGGTTCCCAATCCCCGACAAGATTGGTACCCTTTCACGTCCAAATCTCTCAAACTCCGGGAGAGATTCTCAAAACCAAGCTTGACATGGTTCGAGTTCCTTTCAACATTTTGGAAATCCCGCTGAAACTTTGGACATTCTCGCGAAGGGTTCCCAATCCCCGACAAGATTGGTACCCTTTCACGTCCAAAACTCTCAAACTCCGGCTAAGATTCTCAAAACCAAGGTTGACATGTTTCGAGTTCCTTTGAACATTTTGGAAATCCGGCTGAAACTTTGGACATTGTCGCGAAGGGTTCCCAATCCCCGACAAGATTGGTACCCTTTCACGTCCAAATGTCTCAAACTCCGGGAGAGATTCTCAAAACCAAGGTTGATATGTTTCGAGTTCCTTTCAACATTTTGGAAATCCCGCTGAAACTTTGGACATTCTCGCGAAGGGTTCCCAATCCCCGACAAGATTGGTACCCTTTCACGTCCAAATCTCTCAAACTCCGGGAGAGATTCTCAAAACCAAGGTTGACATGTTTCGAGTTCCTTTCAACATTTTGGAAATCCCGCTGAAACTTTGGACATTCTGGCGAAGGGTTCTAGATCCCCGACAAGATTGGTACCCTTTCACGTCCAAATCTCTCAAAGTCCGGGAGAGATTCTCAAAACCAAGGTTGACATGTTTCGAGTTCCTTTCAACATCTTGGAAATCCCGCTGAAACTTTGGACATTGTCGCGAAGGGTTCCCAATCCCCGACAAGATTGGTACCCTTTCACGTCCAAATCTCTCAAACTCCGGGAGAGATTCTCAAAACCAAGGTTGATATGTTTCGAGTTCCTTTCAACATTTTGGAAATCCCGCTGAAACTTTGGACATTCTCGCGAAGGGTTCCCAATCCCCGACAAGATTGGTACCCTTTCACGTCCAAATCTCTCAAACTCCGGGAGAGATTCTCAAAATCAAGGTTGACATGGTTCCACTTCCTTTCAACATTTTGGAAATCCCGCTGAAACTTTGGACATTCTCGCGAAGGGTTCCCAATCCCCGACAAGATTGGTACCCTTTCACGTCCAAATCTCTCAAACTCCGGGAGAGATTCTCAAAACCAAGGTTGACATGTTTCGAGTTCCTTTCAACATTTTGGAAATCCCGCTGAAACTTTGGACATTCTCGCGAAGGGTTCCCGATCCCCGACAAGATTGGTACCCTTTCACGTCCAAAACTCTCAAACTCCGGCTAAGATTCTCAAAACCAAGCTTGACATGTTTCGAGTTCCTTTCAACATTTTGGAAATCCCGCTGAAACTTTGGACATTCTCGCGAAGGGTTCCCAATCCCCGACAAGATTGGTACCCTTTCACGTCCAAATCTCTCAAACTCCGGGAGAGATTCTCAAAACCAAGGTTGACATGTTTCGAGTTCCTTTCAACATTTTGGAAATCCCGCTGAAACTTTGGACATTCTCGCGAAGGGTTCCCGATCCCCGACAAGATTGGTACCCTTTCACGTCCAAATCTCTCAAAGTCCAGGAGAGATTCTCAAAACCAAGGTTGACATGTTTCGAGTTCCTTTCAACATTTTGGAAATCCCGCTGAAACTTTGGACATTCTGGCGGAGGGTTCTAGATCCCCGACAAGATTGGTACCCTTTCACGTCCAAATCTCTCAAAGTCCGGGAGAGATTCTCAAAACCAAGGTTGACATGTTTCGAGTTCCTTTCAACATTTTGGAAATCCCGCTGAAACTTTGGACATTCTCGCGAAGGGTTCCCAATCCCCAACAAGTTTGGTACCCTTTCACGTCCAAATCTCTCAAACTCCGGGAGAGATTCTCAAAACCAAGGTTGACATGTTTCGAGTTCCTTTCAACATTTTGGAAATCCCGCTGAAACTTTGGACATTCTGGCGAAGGGTTCCCAATCCCCGACAAGACTGGTACCCTTTCACGTCCAAATCTCTCAAAGTCCGGGAGAGATTCTCAAAACCAAGGTTGACATGTTTCGAGTTCCTTTCAACATTTTGGAAATCCCGCTGAAACTTTGGACATTCTGGCGAAGGGTTCCCAATCCCCGACAAGACTGGTACCCTTTCACGTCCAAATCTCTCAAAGTCCGGGAGAGATTCTCAAAACCAAGGTTGACATGTTTCGAGTTCCTTTCAACATTTTGGAAATCCCGCTGAAACTTTGGACATTCTCGCGAAGGGTTCCCAATCCCCGACAAGATTGGTACCCTTTCACGTCCAAATCTCTCAAACTCCGGGAGAGATTCTCAAAACCAAGGTTGACATGTTTCGAGTTCCTTTCAACATTTTGGAAATCCCGCTGAAACTTTGGACATTGTCGCGAAGGGTTCCCAATCCTCGACAAGATTGGTACCCTTTCACGTTCAAATCTCTCAAAGTCCGGGAGAGATTCTCAAAGCCAAGGCTGACATGTTTCGAGTTCCTTTCAACATTTTGGAAATCCCGCTGAAACTTTGGACATTGTCGCGAAGGGTTCCCAATCCCCGACAAGATTGGTACCCTTTCACGTCCAAATCTCTCAAAGTCCGGGAGAGATTCTCAAAACCAAGGTTGACATGTTTCGAGTTCCTTTCAACATTTTGGAAATCCCGCTGAAACTTTGGACATTCTCGCGAAGGGTTCCCAATCCCCGACAAGATTGGTACCCTTTCACGTCCAAATCTCTCAAACTCCGGGAGAGATTCTCAAAACCAAGGTTGACATGTTTCGAGTTCCTTTCAACATTTTGGAAATCCCGCTGAAACTTTGGACATTCTGGCGAAGGGTTCTAGATCCCCGACAAGATTGGTACCCTTTCACGTCCAAATCTCTCAAAGTCCGGGAGAGATTCTCAAAACCAAGGTTGACATGTTTCGAGTTCCTTTCAACATTTTGGAAATCCCGCTGAAACTTTGGACATTCTGGCGAAGGGTTCCCAATCCCCGACAAGACTGGTACCCTTTCACGTCCAAATCTCTCAAAGTCCGGGAGAGATTCTCAAAACCATGGTTGACATGGTTCCAGTTCCTTTCAACATTTTGGAAATCCCGCTGAAACTTTGGACATTCTGGCGAAGGGTTCCCAATCCCCGACAAGACTGGTACCCTTTCACGTCCAAATCTCTCAAACTCCGGGAGAGATTCTCAAAACCAAGGTTGACATGTTTCGAGTTCCTTTCAACATTTTGGAAATCCCGCTGAAACTTTGGACATTCTGGCGAAGGGTTCTAGATCCCCGACAAGATTGGTACCCTTTCACGTCCAAATCTCTCCAACTCCGGGAGAGATTCTCAAAACCAAGGTTGACATGTTTCGAGTTCCTTTGAACATTTTGGAAATCCCGCTGAAACTTTGGACATTCTCGCGAAGGGTTCCCAATCCCCGACAAGACTGGTACCCTTTCACGTCCAAATCTCTCAAACTCCGGGAGAGATTCTCAAAACCAAGGTTGACATGTTTCGAGTTCCTTTCAACATTTTGGAAATCCCGCTGAAACTTTGGACATTCTCGCGAAGGGTTCCCAATCCCCGACAAGATTGGTACCCTTTCACGTCCAAATCTCTCAAACTCCGGGAGAGATTCTCAAAACCAAGGTTGACATGTTTCGAGTTCCTTTCAACATTTTGGAAATCCCGCTGAAACTTTGGACATTCTCGCGAAGGGTTCCCAATCCCCGACAAGATTGGTACCCTTTCACGTCCAAATCTCTCAAAGTCCGGGAGAGATTCTCAAAGCCAAGGCTGACATGTTTCGAGTTCCTTTCAACATTTTGGAAATCCCGCTGAAACTTTGGACATTGTCGCGAAGGGTTCCCAATCCCCGACAAGATTGGTACCCTTTCACGTCCAAATCTCTCAAAGTCCGGGAGAGATTCTCAAAACCAAGGTTGACATGTTTCGAGTTCCTTTCAACATTTTGGAAATCCCGCTGAAACTTTGGACATTGTCGCGAAGGGTTCCCAATCCCCGACAAGATTGGTACCCTTTCACGTCCGAATGTCTCAAACTCCGGGAGAGATTCTCAAAACCAAGGTTGACATGTTTCGAGTTCCTTTCAACATTTTGGAAATCCCGCTGAAACTTTGGACATTCTGGCGAAGGGTTCTAGATCCCCGAAAAGATTGGTACCCTTTCACGTCCAAATCTCTCAAAGTCCGGGAGAGATTCTCAAAACCAAGGTTGACATGTTTCGAGTTCCTTTCAACATTTTGGAAATCCCGCTGAAACTTTGGACATTCTGGCGAAGGGTTCCCAATCCCCGACAAGACTGGTACCCTTTCACGTCCAAATCTCTCAAAGTCCGGGAGAGATTCTCAAAACCAAGGTTGACATGTTTCGAGTTCCTTTCAACATTTTGGAAATCCCGCTGAAACTTTGGACATTCTGGCGAAGGGTTCCCAATCCCCGACAAGACTGGTACCCTTTCACGTCCAAATCTCTCAAACTCCGGGAGAGATTCTCAAAACCAAGGTTGACATGTTTCGAGTTCCTTTCAACATTTTGGAAATCCCGCTGAAACTTTGGACATTCTGGCGAAGGGTTCTAGATCCCCGACAAGATTGGTACCCTTTCACGTCCAAATCTCTCAAAGTCTGGGAGAGATTCTCAAAACCAAGGTTGACATGTTTCGAGTTCCTTTCAACATTTTGGAAATCCCGCTGAAACTTTGGACATTCTCGCGAAGGGTTCCCAATCCCCGACAAGATTGGTACCCTTTCACGTCCAAATCTCTCAAACTCCGGGAGAGATTCTCAAAACCAAGGTTGACATGTTTCGAGTTCCTTTCAACATTTTGGAAATCCCGCTGAAACTTTGGACATTGTCGCGAAGGGTTCCCAATCCTCGACAAGATTGGTACCCTTTCACGTTCAAATCTCTCAAAGTCCGGGAGAGATTCTCAAAGCCAAGGCTGACATGTTTCGAGTTCCTTTCAACATTTTGGAAATCCCGCTGAAACTTTGGACATTGTCGCGAAGGGTTCCCAATCCCCGACAAGATTGGTACCCTTTCACGTCCAAATCTCTCAAAGTCCGGGAGAGATTCTCAAAACCAAGGTTGACATGTTTCGAGTTCCTTTCAACATTTTGGAAATCCCGCTGAAACTTTGGACATTGTCGCGAAGGGTTCCCAATCCCCGACAAGATTGGTACCCTTTCACGTCCAAATCTCTCAAACTCCGGGAGAGATTCTCAAAACCAAGGTTGACATGTTTCGAGTTCCTTTCAACATTTTGGAAATCCCGCTGAAACTTTGGACATTCTGGCGAAGGGTTCTAGATCCCCGACAAGATTGGTACCCTTTCACGTCCAAATCTCTCAAAGTCCGGGAGAGATTCTCAAAACCAAGGTTGACATGTTTCGAGTTCCTTTCAACATTTTGGAAATCCCGCTGAAACTTTGGACATTCTGGCGAAGGGTTCCCAATCCCCGACAAGACTGGTACCCTTTCACGTCCAAATCTCTCAAAGTCCGGGAGAGATTCTCAAAACCATGGTTGACATGGTTCCAGTTCCTTTCAACATTTTGGAAATCCCGCTGAAACTTTGGACATTCTGGCGAAGGGTTCCCAATCCCCGACAAGACTGGTACCCTTTCACGTCCAAATCTCTCAAACTCCGGGAGAGATTCTCAAAACCAAGGTTGACATGTTTCGAGTTCCTTTCAACATTTTGGAAATCCCGCTGAAACTTTGGACATTCTGGCGAAGGGTTCTAGATCCCCGACAAGATTGGTACCCTTTCACGTCCAAATCTCTCAAACTCCGGGAGAGATTCTCAAAACCAAGGTTGACATG
This sequence comes from Streptopelia decaocto, assembly GCF_964273445.1. Taxonomy (NCBI): domain Eukaryota; kingdom Metazoa; phylum Chordata; class Aves; order Columbiformes; family Columbidae; genus Streptopelia; species Streptopelia decaocto. The sequence goes on along the minus strand of NW_028115595.1, from coordinate 1,362,476 downwards.
TTTCGAGTTCCTTTCAACATTTTGGAAATCCCGCTGAAACTTTGGACATTCTCGCGAAGGGTTCTAGATCCCAGACAAGACTGGTACCCTTTCACGTCCAAATCTCTCAAACTCCGGGAGAGATTCTCAAAACCAAGGTTGACATGTTTCGAGTTCCTTTCAACATTTTGGAAATCCCGCTGAAACTTTGGACATTCTCGCGAAGGGTTCCCAATCCCCGACAAGATTGGTACCCTTTCACGTCCAAATCTCTCAAACTCCGGGAGAGATTCTCAAAACCAAGGTTGACATGTTTCGAGTTCCTTTCAACATTTTGGAAATCCCGCTGAAACTTTGGACATTCTGGCGAAGGGTTCCCAATCCCCGACAAGACCGGTACCCTTTCACGTCCAAATCTCTCAAACTCCGGGAGAGATTCTCAAAACCAAGGTTGACATGTTTCGAGTTCCTTTCAACATTTTGGAAATCCCGCTGAAACTTTGGACATTCTGGCGAAGGGTTCTAGATCCCCGACAAGATTGGTACCCTTTCACGTCCAAATCTCTCAAAGTCCGGGAGAGATTCTCAAAACCAAGGTTGACATGTTTCGAGTTCCTTTCAACATTTTGGAAATCCCGCTGAAACTTTGGACATTCTGGCGAAGGGTTCCCAATCCCCGACAAGACTGGTACCCTTTCACGTCCAAATCTCTCAAAGTCCGGGAGAGATTCTCAAAACCATGGTTGACATGGTTCCAGTTCCTTTCAACATTTTGGAAATCCCGCTGAAACTTTGGACATTCTCGCGAAGGGTTCCCAGTCCCCGACAAGATTGGTACCCTTTCACGTCCAAATCTCTCAAACTCCGGGAGAGATTCTCAAAACCAAGGTTGACATGTTTCGAGTTCCTTTCAACATTTTGGAAATCCCGCTGAAACTTTGGACATTGTCGCGAAGGGTTCCCAATCCCCGACAAGATTGGTACCCTTTCACGTCCAAATCTCTCAAACTCCGGGAGAGATTCTCAAAACCAAGGTTGATATGTTTCGAGTTCCTTTCAACATTTTGGAAATCCCGCTGAAACTTTGGACATTCTCGCGAAGGGTTCCCAATCCCCGACAAGATTGGTACCCTTTCACGTCCAAATCTCTCAAACTCCGGGAGAGATTCTCAAAATCAAGGTTGACATGGTTCCACTTCCTTTCAACATTTTGGAAATCCCGCTGAAACTTTGGACATTCTCGCGAAGGGTTCCCAATCCCCGACAAGATTGGTACCCTTTCACGTCCAAATCTCTCAAAGTCCGGGAGAGATTCTCAAAACCAAGGTTGACATGTTTCGAGTTCCTTTCAACATTTTGGAAATCCCGCTGAAACTTTGGACATTCTCGCGAAGGGTTCCCGATCCCCGACAAGATTGGTACCCTTTCACGTCCAAAACTCTCAAACTCCGGCTAAGATTCTCAAAACCAAGCTTGACATGTTTCGAGTTCCTTTCAACATTTTGGAAATCCCGCTGAAACTTTGGACATTCTCGCGAAGGGTTCCCAATCCCCGACAAGATTGGTACCCTTTCACGTCCAAATCTCTCAAACTCCGGGAGAGATTCTCAAAACCAAGGTTGACATGTTTCGAGTTCCTTTCAACATTTTGGAAATCCCGCTGAAACTTTGGACATTCTCGCGAAGGGTTCCCGATCCCCGACAAGATTGGTACCCTTTCACGTCCAAATCTCTCAAAGTCCGGGAGAGATTCTCAAAACCAAGGTTGACATGTTTCGAGTTCCTTTCAACATTTTGGAAATCCCGCTGAAACTTTGGACATTCTGGCGGAGGGTTCTAGATCCCCGACAAGATTGGTACCCTTTCACGTCCAAATCTCTCAAAGTCCGGGAGAGATTCTCAAAACCAAGGTTGACATGTTTCGAGTTCCTTTCAACATTTTGGAAATCCCGCTGAAACTTTGGACATTCTCGCGAAGGGTTCCCAATCCCCAACAAGTTTGGTACCCTTTCACGTCCAAATCTCTCAAACTCCGGGAGAGATTCTCAAAACCAAGGTTGACATGTTTCGAGTTCCTTTCAACATTTTGGAAATCCCGCTGAAACTTTGGACATTCTGGCGAAGGGTTCCCAATCCCCGACAAGACTGGTACCCTTTCACGTCCAAATCTCTCAAAGTCCGGGAGAGATTCTCAAAACCAAGGTTGACATGTTTCGAGTTCCTTTCAACATTTTGGAAATCCCGCTGAAACTTTGGACATTCTGGCGAAGGGTTCCCAATCCCCGACAAGACTGGTACCCTTTCACGTCCAAATCTCTCAAAGTCCGGGAGAGATTCTCAAAACCAAGGTTGACATGTTTCGAGTTCCTTTCAACATTTTGGAAATCCCGCTGAAACTTTGGACATTCTCGCGAAGGGTTCCCAATCCCCGACAAGATTGGTACCCTTTCACGTCCAAATCTCTCAAACTCCGGGAGAGATTCTCAAAACCAAGGTTGACATGTTTCGAGTTCCTTTCAACATTTTGGAAATCCCGCTGAAACTTTGGACATTGTCGCGAAGGGTTCCCAATCCTCGACAAGATTGGTACCCTTTCACGTTCAAATCTCTCAAAGTCCGGGAGAGATTCTCAAAGCCAAGGCTGACATGTTTCGAGTTCCTTTCAACATTTTGGAAATCCCGCTGAAACTTTGGACATTGTCGCGAAGGGTTCCCAATCCCCGACAAGATTGGTACCCTTTCACGTCCAAATCTCTCAAACTCCGGGAGAGATTCTCAAAACCAAGGTTGACATGTTTCGAGTTCCTTTCAACATTTTGGAAATCCCGCTGAAACTTTGGACATTCTCGCGAAGGGTTCCCAATCCCCGACAAGATTGGTACCCTTTCACGTCCAAATCTCTCAAACTCCGGGAGAGATTCTCAAAACCAAGGTTGACATGTTTCGAGTTCCTTTCAACATTTTGGAAATCCCGCTGAAACTTTGGACATTCTGGCGAAGGGTTCTAGATCCCCGACAAGATTGGTACCCTTTCACGTCCAAATCTCTCAAAGTCCGGGAGAGATTCTCAAAACCAAGGTTGACATGTTTCGAGTTCCTTTCAACATTTTGGAAATCCCGCTGAAACTTTGGACATTCTGGCGAAGGGTTCCCAATCCCCGACAAGACTGGTACCCTTTCACGTCCAAATCTCTCAAAGTCCGGGAGAGATTCTCAAAACCATGGTTGACATGGTTCCAGTTCCTTTCAACATTTTGGAAATCCCGCTGAAACTTTGGACATTCTGGCGAAGGGTTCCCAATCCCCGACAAGACTGGTACCCTTTCACGTCCAAATCTCTCAAACTCCGGGAGAGATTCTCAAAACCAAGGTTGACATGTTTCGAGTTCCTTTCAACATTTTGGAAATCCCGCTGAAACTTTGGACATTCTGGCGAAGGGTTCTAGATCCCCGACAAGATTGGTACCCTTTCACGTCCAAATCTCTCAAACTCCGGGAGAGATTCTCAAAACCAAGGTTGACATGTTTCGAGTTCCTTTCAACATTTTGGAAATCCCGCTGAAACTTTGGACATTCTCGCGAAGGGTTCCCAATCCCCGACAAGATTGGTACCCTTTCACGTCCAAATCTCTCAAACTCCGGGAGAGATTCTCAAAACCAAGGTTGACATGTTTCGAGTTCCTTTCAACATTTTGGAAATCCCGCTGAAACTTTGGACATTGTCGCGACGGGTTCCCAATCCCCGACAAGATTGGTACCCTTTCACGTCCAAATCTCTCAAACTCCGGGAGAGATTCTCAAAACCAAGGTTGACATGTTTCGAGTTCCTTTCAACATTTTGGAAATCCCGCTGAAACTTTGGACATTGTCGCGAAGGGTTCCCAATCCCCGACAAGATTGGTACCCTTTCACGTCCAAATCTCTCAAAGTCCGGGAGAGATTCTCAAAACCAAGGTTGACATGTTTCGAGTTCCTTTCAACATTTTGGAAATCCCGCTGAAACTTTGGACATTGTCGCGAAGGGTTCCCAATCCCCGACAAGATTGGTACCCTTTCACGTCCGAATCTCTCAAAGTCCGGGAGAGATTCTCAAAACCAAGGTTGACATGTTTCGAGTTCCTTTCAACATTTTGGAAATCCCGCTGAAACTTTGGACATTCTGGCGAAGGGTTCTAGATCCCCGACAAGATTGGTACCCTTTCACGTCCAAATCTCTCAAAGTCCGGGAGAGATTCTCAAAACCAAGGTTGACATGTTTCGAGTTCCTTTCAACATTTTGGAAATCCCGCTGAAACTTTGGATATTCTGGCGAAGGGTTCCCAATCCCCGACAAGACTGGTACCCTTTCACGTCCAAATCTCTCAAAGTCCGGGAGAGATTCTCAAAACCAAGGTTGACATGTTTCGAGTTCCTTTCAACATTTTGGAAATCCCGCTGAAACTTTGGACATTCTGGCGAAGGGTTCCCAATCCCCGACAAGACTGGTACCCTTTCACGTCCAAATCTCTCAAACTCCGGGAGAGATTCTCAAAACCAAGGTTGACATGTTTCGAGTTCCTTTCAACATTTTGGAAATCCCGCTGAAACTTTGGACATTCTGGCGAAGGGTTCTAGATCCCCGACAAGATTGGTACCCTTTCACGTCCAAATCTCTCAAAGTCCGGGAGAGATTCTCAAAACCAAGGTTGACATGTTTCGAGTTCCTTTCAACATTTTGGAAATCCCGCTGAAACTTTGGACATTCTGGCGAAGGGTTCCCAATCCCCGACAAGACTGGTACCCTTTCACGTCCAAATCTCTCAAAGTCCGGGAGAGATTCTCAAAACCAAGGTTGACATGTTTCGAGTTCCTTTCAACATTTTGGAAATCCCGCTGAAACTTTGGACATTCTGGCGAAGGGTTCCCAATCCCCGACAAGACTGGTACCCTTTCACGTCCAAATCTCTCAAAGTCCGGGAGAGATTCTCAAAGCCAAGGCTGACATGTTTCGAGTTCCTTTCAACATTTTGGAAATCCCGCTGAAACTTTGGACATTGTCGCGAAGGGTTCCCAATCCCCGACAAGACTGGTACCCTTTCACGTCCAAATCTCTCAAAGTCCGGGAGAGATTCTCAAAACCAAGGTTGACATGTTTCGAGTTCCTTTCAACATTTTGGAAATCCCGCTGAAACTTTGGACATTCTGGCGAAGGGTTCCCAATCCCCGACAAGACTGGTACCCTTTCACGTCCAAATCTCTCAAAGTCCGGGAGAGATTCTCAAAACCAAGGTTGACATGTTTCGAGTTCCTTTCAACATTTTGGAAATCCCGCTGAAACTTTGGACATTCTGGCGAAGGGTTCCCAATCCCCGACAAGATTGGTACCCTTTCACGTCCAAATCTCTCAAAGTCCGGGAGAGATTCTCAAAGCCAAGGCTGACATGTTTCGAGTTCCTTTCAACATTTTGGAAATCCCGCTGAAACTTTGGACATTGTCGCGAAGGGTTCCCAATCCCCGACAAGATTGGTACCCTTTCACGTCCAAATCTCTCAAAGTCCGGGAGAGATTCTCAAAACCAAGGTTGACATGTTTCGAGTTCCTTTCAACATTTTGGAAATCCCGCTGAAACTTTGGACATTCTGGCGAAGGGTTCCCAATCCCCGACAAGACTGGTACCCTTTCACGTCCAAATCTCTCAAACTCCGGGAGAGATTCTCAAAACCAAGGTTGACATGTTTCGAGTTCCTTTCAACATTTTGGAAATCCCGCTGAAACTTTGGACATTCTGGCGAAGGGTTCCCGATCCCCGACAAGATTGGTACCCTTTCACGTCCAAAACTCTCAAACTCCGGCTAAGATTCTCAAAACCAAGCTTGACATGTTTCGAGTTCCTTTCAACATTTTGGAAATCCCGCTGAAACTTTGGACATTCTGGCGAAGGGTTCCCAATCCCCGACAAGATTGGTACCCTTTCACGTCCAAATCTCTCAAACTCCGGGAGAGATTCTCAAAACCAAGGTTGACATGTTTCGAGTTCCTTTCAACATTTTGGAAATCCCGCTGAAACTTTGGACATTCTCGCGAAGGGTTCCCAATCCCCGACAAGATTGGTACCCTTTCACGTCCAAAACTCTCAAACTCCGGCTAAGATTCTCAAAACCAAGCTTGACATGTTTCGAGTTCCTTTCAACATTTTGGAAATCCCGCTGAAACTTTGGACATTGTCGCGAAGGGTTCTAGATCCCCGACAAGATTGGTACCCTTTCACGTCCAAATCTCTCAAACTCCGGGAGAGATTCTCAAAACCAAGGTTGATATGTTTCGAGTTCCTTTCAACATTTTGGAAATCCCGCTGAAACTTTGGACATTCTCGCGAAGGGTTCCCAATCCCCGACAAGATTGGTACCCTTTCACGTCCAAATCTCTCAAACTCCGGGAGAGATTCTCAAAACCAAGGTTGACATGTTTCGAGTTCCTTTCAACATTTTGGAAATCCCGCTGAAACTTTGGACATTCTCGCGAAGGGTTCCCAATCCCCGACAAGATTGGTACCCTTTCACGTCCAAATCTCTCAAAGTCCGGGAGAGATTCTCAAAACCAAGGTTGACATGTTTCGAGTTCCTTTCAACATTTTGGAAATCCCGCTGAAACTTTGGACATTGTCGCGAAGGGTTCCCAATCCCCGACAAGATTGGTACCCTTTCACGTCCAAATCTCTCAAACTCCGGGAGAGATTCTCAAAACCAAAGTTCACATGTTTCGAGTTCCTTTCAACATTTTGGAAATCCCGCTGAAACTTTGGACATTGTCGCGAAGGGTTCCCAATCCCCGACAAGATTGGTACCCTTTCACGTCCAAAACTCTCAAACTCCGGGAGAGATTCTCAAAACCAAGGTTGACATGTTTCGAGTTCCTTTCAACATTTTGGAAATCCCGCTGAAACTTTGGACATTCTCGCGAAGGGTTCCCGATCCCCGACAAGATTGGTACCCTTTCACGTCCAAAACTCTCAAACTCCGGCTAAGATTCTCAAAACCAAGCTTGACATGTTTCGAGTTCCTTTCAACATTTTGGAAATCCCGCTGAAACTTTGGACATTCTCGCGAAGGGTTCCCAATCCCCGACAAGATTGGTACCCTTTCACGTCCAAATCTCTCAAACTCCGGGAGAGATTCTCAAAACCAAGGTTGACATGTTTCGAGTTCCTTTCAACATTTTGGAAATCCCGCTGAAACTTTGGACATTCTCGCGAAGGGTTCCCGATCCCCGACAAGATTGGTACCCTTTCACGTCCAAAACTCTCAAAGTCCGGGAGAGATTCTCAAAACCAAGCTTGACATGTTTCGAGTTCCTTTCAACATTTTGGAAATCCCGCTGAAACTTTGGACATTCTCGCGAAGGGTTCCCAATCCCCGACAAGACTGGTACCCTTTCACGTCCAAATCTCTCAAACTCCGGGAGAGATTCTCAAAACCAAGGTTGACATGTTTCGAGTTCCTTTCAACATTTTGGAAATCCCGCTGAAACTTTGGACATTCTGGCGGAGGGTTGTAGATCCCCGACAAGATTGGTACCCTTTCACGTCCAAATCTCTCAAACTCCGGGAGAGATGCTCAAAACCAAGGTTGACATGTTTCGAGTTCCTTTCAACATTTTGGAAATCCCGCTGAAACTTTGGACATTCTCGCGAAGGGTTCCCAATCCCCGACAAGATTGGTACCCTTTCACGTCCAAAACTCTCAAACTCCGGCTAAGATTCTCAAAACCAAGCTTGACATGTTTCGAGTTCCTTTCAACATTTTGGAAATCCCGCTGAAACTTTGGACATTGTCGCGAAGGGTTCCCAATCCCCGACAAGATTGGTACCCTTTCACGTCCAAATCTCTCAAACTCCGGGAGAGATTCTCAAAACCAAGGTTGACATGTTTCGAGTTCCTTTCAACATTTTGGAAATCCCGCTGAAACTTTGGACATTCTCGCGAAGGGTTCCCAATCCCCGACAAGATTGGTACCCTTTCACGTCCAAAACTCTCAAACTCCGGCTAAGATTCTCAAAACCAAGCTTGACATGTTTCGAGTTCCTTTCAACATTTTGGAAATCCCGCTGAAACTTTGGACATTGTCGCGAAGGGTTCCCAATCCCCGACAAGATTGGTACCCTTTCACGTCCAAATCTCTCAAACTCCGGGAGAGATTCTCAAAACCAAGGTTGATATGTTTCGAGTTCCTTTCAACATTTTGGAAATCCCGCTGAAACTTTGGACATTCTCGCGAAGGGTTCCCAATCCCCGACAAGATTGGTACCCTTTCACGTCCAAATCTCTCAAACTCCGGGAGAGATTCTCAAAACCAAGGTTGACATGTTTCGAGTTCCTTTGAACATTTTGGAAATCCCGCTGAAACTTTGGACATTGTCGCGAAGGGTTCCCAATCCCCGACAAGATTGGTACCCTTTCACGTCCAAATCTCTCAAAGTCCGGGAGAGATTCTCAAAACCAAGGTTGACATGTTTCGAGTTCCTTTCAACATTTTGGAAATCCCGCTGAAACTTTGGACATTGTCGCGAAGGGTTCCCAATCCCCGACAAGATTGGTACCCTTTCACGTCCAAATCTCTCAAACTCCGGGAGAGATTCTCAAAACCAAGGCTGACATGTTTCGAGTTCCTTTCAACATTTTGGAAATCCCGCTGAAACTTTGGACATTCTCGCGAAGGGTTCCCAATCCCCGACAAGACTGGTACCCTTTCACGTCCAAATCTCTCAAAGTCCGGGAGAGATTCTCAAAACCAAGGTTGACATGTTTCGAGTTCCTTTCAACATTTTGGAAATCCCGCTGAAACTTTGGACATTCTGGCGAAGGGTTCCCAATCCCCGACAAGACTGGTACCCTTTCACGTCCAAATCTCTCAAACTCCGGGAGAGATTCTCAAAACCAAGGTTGACATGTTTCGAGTTCCTTTCAACATTTTGGAAATCCCGCTGAAACTTTGGACATTCTGGCGAAGGGTTCTAGATCCCCGACAAGATTGGTACCCTTTCACGTCCAAATCTCTCAAACTCCGGGAGAGATGCTCAAAACCAAGGTTGACATGTTTCGAGTTCCTTTCAACATTTTGGAAATCCCGCTGAAACTTTGGACATTCTCGCGAAGGGTTCCCAATCCCCGACAAGATTGGTACCCTTTCACGTCCAAAACTCTCAAACTCCGGCTAAGATTCTCAAAACCAAGCTTGACATGTTTCGAGTTCCTTTCAACATTTTGGAAATCCCGCTGAAACTTTGGACATTGTCGCGAAGGGTTCCCAATCCCCGACAAGATTGGTACCCTTTCACGTCCAAATCTCTCAAACTCCGGGAGAGATTCTCAAAACCAAGGTTGACATGTTTCGAGTTCCTTTCAACATTTTGGAAATCCCGCTGAAACTTTGGACATTCTCGCGAAGGGTTCCCAATCCCCGACAAGATTGGTACCCTTTCACGTCCAAAACTCTCAAACTCCGGCTAAGATTCTCAAAACCAAGCTTGACATGTTTCGAGTTCCTTTCAACATTTTGGAAATCCCGCTGAAACTTTGGACATTGTCGCGAAGGGTTCCCAATCCCCGACAAGATTGGTACCCTTTCACGTCCAAATCTCTCAAACTCCGGGAGAGATTCTCAAAACCAAGGTTGATATGTTTCGAGTTCCTTTCAACATTTTGGAAATCCCGCTGAAACTTTGGACATTCTCGCGAAGGGTTCCCAATCCCCGACAAGATTGGTACCCTTTCACGTCCAAATCTCTCAAACTCCGGGAGAGATTCTCAAAACCAAGGTTGACATGTTTCGAGTTCCTTTGAACATTTTGGAAATCCCGCTGAAACTTTGGACATTGTCGCGAAGGGTTCCCAATCCCCGACAAGATTGGTACCCTTTCACGTCCAAATCTCTCAAAGTCCGGGAGAGATTCTCAAAACCAAGGTTGACATGTTTCGAGTTCCTTTCAACATTTTGGAAATCCCGCTGAAACTTTGGACATTGTCGCGAAGGGTTCCCAATCCCCGACAAGATTGGTACCCTTTCACGTCCAAATCTCTCAAACTCCGGGAGAGATTCTCAAAACCAAGGCTGACATGTTTCGAGTTCCTTTCAACATTTTGGAAATCCCGCTGAAACTTTGGACATTCTCGCGAAGGGTTCCCAATCCCCGACAAGACTGGTACCCTTTCACGTCCAAATCTCTCAAAGTCCGGGAGAGATTCTCAAAACCAAGGTTGACATGTTTCGAGTTCCTTTCAACATTTTGGAAATCCCGCTGAAACTTTGGACATTCTCGCGAAGGGTTCCCGATCCCCGACAAGATTGGTACCCTTTCACGTCCAAAACTCTCAAAGTCCGGGAGAGATTCTCAAAACCAAGCTTGACATGTTTCGAGTTCCTTTCAACATTTTGGAAATCCCGCTGAAACTTTGGACATTCTCGCGAAGGGTTCCCAATCCCCGACAAGACTGGTACCCTTTCACGTCCAAATCTCTCAAACTCCGGGAGAGATTCTCAAAACCAAGGTTGACATGTTTCGAGTTCCTTTCAACATTTTGGAAATCCCGCTGAAACTTTGGACATTCTGGCGGAGGGTTCTAGATCCCCGACAAGATTGGTACCCTTTCACGTCCAAATCTCTCAAACTCCGGGAGAGATGCTCAAAACCAAGGTTGACATGTTTCGAGTTCCTTTCAACATTTTGGAAATCCCGCTGAAACTTTGGACATTCTCGCGAAGGGTTCCCAATCCCCGACAAGATTGGTACCCTTTCACGTCCAAAACTCTCAAACTCCGGCTAAGATTCTCAAAACCAAGCTTGACATGTTTCGAGTTCCTTTCAACATTTTGGAAATCCCGCTGAAACTTTGGACATTGTCGCGAAGGGTTCCCAATCCCCGACAAGATTGGTACCCTTTCACGTCCAAATCTCTCAAACTCCGGGAGAGATTCTCAAAACCAAGGTTGACATGTTTCGAGTTCCTTTCAACATTTTGGAAATCCCGCTGAAACTTTGGACATTCTCGCGAAGGGTTCCCAATCCCCGACAAGATTGGTACCCTTTCACGTCCAAAACTCTCAAACTCCGGCTAAGATTCTCAAAACCAAGCTTGACATGTTTCGAGTTCCTTTCAACATTTTGGAAATCCCGCTGAAACTTTGGACATTGTCGCGAAGGGTTCCCAATCCCCGACAAGATTGGTATCCTTTCACGTCCAAATCTCTCAAACTCCGGGAGAGATTCTCAAAACCAAGGTTGATATGTTTCGAGTTCCTTTCAACATTTTGGAAATCCCGCTGAAACTTTGGACATTCTCGCGAAGGGTTCCCAATCCCCGACAAGATTGGTACCCTTTCACGTCCAAAACTCTCAAACTCCGGCTAAGATTCTCAAAACCAAGCTTGACATGTTTCGAGTTCCTTTCAACATTTTGGAAATCCCGCTGAAACTTTGGACATTGTCACGAAGGGTTCTAGATCCCCGACAAGATTGGTACCCTTTCACGTCCAAATCTCTCAAACTCCGGGAGAGATTCTCAAAACCAAGGTTGATATGTTTCGAGTTCCTTTCAACATTTTGGAAATCCCGCTGAAACTTTGGACATTCTCGCGAAGGGTTCCCAATCCCCGACAAGATTGGTACCCTTTCACGTCCAAATCTCTCAAACTCCGGGAGAGATTCTCAAAACCAAGGTTGACATGTTTCAAGTTCCTTTCAACATTTTGGAAATCCCGCTGAAACTTTGGACATTCTCGCGAAGGGTTCCCAATCCCCGACAAGATTGGTACCCTTTCACGTCCAAATCTCTCAAAGTCCGGGAGAGATTCTCAAAACCAAGGTTGACATGTTTCGAGTTCCTTTCAACATTTTGGAAATCCCGCTGAAACTTTGGACATTCTCGCGAAGGGTTCCCAATCCCCGACAAGATTGGTACCCTTTCACGTCCAAATCTCTCAAACTCCGGGAGAGATTCTCAAAACCAAAGTTCACATGTTTCGAGTTCCTTTCAACATTTTGGAAATCCCGCTGAAACTTTGGACATTGTCGCGAAGGGTTCCCAATCCCCGACAAGATTGGTACCCTTTCACGTCCAAATCTCTCAAAGTCCGGGAGAGATTCTCAAAACCAAGGTTGACATGTTTCGAGTTCCTTTCAACATTTTGGAAATCCCGCTGAAACTTTGGACATTCTCGCGAAGGGTTCCCGATCCCCGACAAGATTGGTACCCTTTCACGTCCAAAACTCTCAAACTCCGGCTAAGATTCTCAAAACCAAGCTTGACATGTTTCGAGTTCCTTTCAACATTTTGGAAATCCCGCTGAAACTTTGGACATTCTCGCGAAGGGTTCCCAATCCCCGACAAGATTGGTACCCTTTCACGTCCAAATCTCTCAAACTCCGGGAGAGATTCTCAAAACCAAGGTTGACATGTTTCGAGTTCCTTTCAACATTTTGGAAATCCCGCTGAAACTTTGGACATTCTCGCGAAGGGTTCCCGATCCCCGACAAGATTGGTACCCTTTCACGTCCAAAACTCTCAAAGTCCGGGAGAGATTCTCAAAACCAAGCTTGACATGTTTCGAGTTCCTTTCAACATTTTGGAAATCCCGCTGAAACTTTGGACATTCTCGCGAAGGGTTCCCAATCCCCGACAAGACTGGTACCCTTTCACGTCCAAATCTCTCAAACTCCGGGAGAGATTCTCAAAACCAAGGTTGACATGTTTCGAGTTCCTTTCAACATTTTGGAAATCCCGCTGAAACTTTGGACATTCTGGCGGAGGGTTGTAGATCCCCGACAAGATTGGTACCCTTTCACGTCCAAATCTCTCAAACTCCGGGAGAGATGCTCAAAACCAAGGTTGACATGTTTCGAGTTCCTTTCAACATTTTGGAAATCCCGCTGAAACTTTGGACATTCTCGCGAAGGGTTCCCAATCCCCGACAAGATTGGTACCCTTTCACGTCCAAAACTCTCAAACTCCGGCTAAGATTCTCAAAACCAAGCTTGACATGTTTCGAGTTCCTTTCAACATTTTGGAAATCCCGCTGAAACTTTGGACATTGTCGCGAAGGGTTCCCAATCCCCGACAAGATTGGTACCCTTTCACGTCCAAATCTCTCAAACTCCGGGAGAGATTCTCAAAACCAAGGTTGACATGTTTCGAGTTCCTTTCAACATTTTGGAAATCCCGCTGAAACTTTGGACATTCTCGCGAAGGGTTCCCAATCCCCGACAAGATTGGTACCCTTTCACGTCCAAAACTCTCAAACTCCGGCTAAGATTCTCAAAACCAAGCTTGACATGTTTCGAGTTCCTTTCAACATTTTGGAAATCCCGCTGAAACTTTGGACATTGTCGCGAAGGGTTCCCAATCCCCGACAAGATTGGTACCCTTTCACGTCCAAATCTCTCAAACTCCGGGAGAGATTCTCAAAACCAAGGTTGATATGTTTCGAGTTCCTTTCAACATTTTGGAAATCCCGCTGAAACTTTGGACATTCTCGCGAAGGGTTCCCAATCCCCGACAAGATTGGTACCCTTTCACGTCCAAATCTCTCAAACTCCGGGAGAGATTCTCAAAACCAAGGTTGACATGTTTCGAGTTCCTTTGAACATTTTGGAAATCCCGCTGAAACTTTGGACATTGTCGCGAAGGGTTCCCAATCCCCGACAAGATTGGTACCCTTTCACGTCCAAATCTCTCAAAGTCCGGGAGAGATTCTCAAAACCAAGGTTGACATGTTTCGAGTTCCTTTCAACATTTTGGAAATCCCGCTGAAACTTTGGACATTGTCGTGAAGGGTTCCCAATCCCCGACAAGATTGGTACCCTTTCACGTCCAAATCTCTCAAACTCCGGGAGAGATTCTCAAAACCAAGGCTGACATGTTTCGAGTTCCTTTCAACATTTTGGAAATCCCGCTGAAACTTTGGACATTCTCGCGAAGGGTTCCCAATCCCCGACAAGACTGGTACCCTTTCACGTCCAAATCTCTCAAAGTCCGGGAGAGATTCTCAAAACCAAGGTTGACATGTTTCGAGTTCCTTTCAACATTTTGGAAATCCCGCTGAAACTTTGGACATTCTCGCGAAGGGTTCCCGATCCCCGACAAGATTGGTACCCTTTCACGTCCAAAACTCTCAAAGTCCGGGAGAGATTCTCAAAACCAAGGTTGACATGTTTCGAGTTCCTTTCAACATTTTGGAAATCCCGCTGAAACTTTGGACATTCTCGCGAAGGGTTCCCAATCCCCGACAAGACTGGTACCCTTTCACGTCCAAATCTCTCAAACTCCGGGAGAGATTCTCAAAACCAAGGTTGACATGTTTCGAGTTCCTTTCAACATTTTGGAAATCCCGCTGAAACTTTGGACATTCTGGCGGAGGGTTCTAGATCCCCGACAAGATTGGTACCCTTTCACGTCCAAATCTCTCAAACTCCGGGAGAGATGCTCAAAACCAAGGTTGACATGTTTCGAGTTCCTTTCAACATTTTGGAAATCCCGCTGAAACTTTGGACATTCTCGCGAAGGGTTCCCAATCCCCGACAAGATTGGTACCCTTTCACGTCCAAAACTCTCAAACTCCGGCTAAGATTCTCAAAACCAAGCTTGACATGTTTCGAGTTCCTTTCAACATTTTGGAAATCCCGCTGAAACTTTGGACATTGTCGCGAAGGGTTCCCAATCCCCGACAAGATTGGTACTCTTTCACGTCCAAATCTCTCAAACTCCGGGAGAGATTCTCAAAACCAAGGTTGACATGTTTCGAGTTCCTTTCAACATTTTGGAAATCCCGCTGAAACTTTGGACATTCTCGCGAAGGGTTCCCAATCCCCGACAAGATTGGTACCCTTTCACGTCCAAAACTCTCAAACTCCGGCTAAGATTCTCAAAACCAAGCTTGACATGTTTCGAGTTCCTTTCAACATTTTGGAAATCCCGCTGAAACTTTGGACATTGTCGCGAAGGGTTCCCAATCCCCGACAAGATTGGTACCCTTTCACGTCCAAATCTCTCAAACTCCGGGAGAGATTCTCAAAACCAAGGTTGATATGTTTCGAGTTCCTTTCAACATTTTGGAAATCCCGCTGAAACTTTGGACATTGTCGCGAAGGGTTCCCAATCCCCGACAAGATTGGTACCCTTTCACGTCCAAATCTCTCAAACTCCGGGAGAGATTCTCAAAACCAAGGTTGACATGTTTCGAGTTCCTTTGAACATTTTGGAAATCCCGCTGAAACTTTGGACATTGTCGCGAAGGGTTCCCAATCCCCGACAAGATTGGTACCCTTTCACGTCCAAATCTCTCAAAGTCCGGGAGAGATTCTCAAAACCAAGGTTGACATGTTTCGAGTTCCTTTCAACATTTTGGAAATCCCGCTGAAACTTTGGACATTGTCGCGAAGGGTTCCCAATCCCCGACAAGATTGGTACCCTTTCACGTCCAAATCTCTCAAACTCCGGGAGAGATTCTCAAAACCAAGGCTGACATGTTTCGAGTTCCTTTCAACATTTTGGAAATCACGCTGAAACTTTGGACATTCTCGCGAAGGGTTCCCAATCCCCGACAAGACTGGTACCCTTTCACGTCCAAATCTCTCAAAGTCCGGGAGAGATTCTCAAAACCAAGGTTGACATGTTTCGAGTTCCTTTCAACATTTTGGAAATCCCGCTGAAACTTTGGACATTCTGGCGAAGGGTTCTAGATCCCCGACAAGATTGGTACCCTTTCACGTCCAAATCTCTCAAAGTCCGGGAGAGATTCTCAAAACCAAGGTTGACATGTTTCGAGTTCCTTTCAACATTTTGGAAATCCCGCTGAAACTTTGGACATTCTCGCGAAGGGTTCCCAATCCCCAACAAGTTTGGTACACTTTCACGTCCAAATCTCTCAAACTCCGGGAGAGATTCTCAAAACCAAGGTTGACATGTTTCGAGTTCCTTTCAACATTTTGGAAATCCCGCTGAAACTTTGGACATTCTCGCGAAGGGTTCTAGATCCCCGACAAGATTGGTACCCTTTCACGTCCAAATCTCTCAAAGTCCGGGACAGATTCTCAAAACCAAGGTTGACATGTTTCGAGTTCCTTTCAACATTTTGGAAATCCCGCTGAAACTTTGGACATTCTGGCGAAGGGTTCCCAATCCCCGACAAGACTGGTACCCTTTCACGTCCAAATCTCTCAAAGTCCGGGAGAGATTCTCAAAACCATGGTTGACATGGTTCCAGTTCCTTTCAACATTTTGGAAATCCCGCTGAAACTTTGGACATTCTCGCGAAGGGTTCCCAGTCCCCGACAAGATTGGTACCCTTTCACGTCCAAATCTCTCAAAGTCCGGGAGAGATTCTCAAAACCAAGGTTGACATGTTTCGAGTTCCTTTCAACATTTTGGAAATCCCGCTGAAACTTTGGACTTTCTCGCGAAGGGTTCCCAATCCCCGACAAGATTGGTACCCTTTCACGTCCAAATCTCTCAAAGTCCGGGAGAGATTCTCAAAACCAAGGTTGACATGTTTCGAGTTCCTTTCAACATTTTGGAAATCCCGCTGAAACTTTGGACATTCTCGCGAAGGGTTCCCAATCCCCGACAAGATTGGTACCCTTTCACGTCCAAATCTCTCAAAGTCCGGGAGAGATTCTCAAAACCAAGGTTGACATGTTTCGAGTTCCTTTCAACATTTTGGAAATCCCGCTGAAACTTTGGACATTGTCGCGAAGGGTTCCCAATCCCCGACAAGATTGGTACCCTTTCACGTCCAAATCTCTCAAACTCCGGGAGAGATTCTCAAAACCAAGGTTGACATGGTTCGAGTTCCTTTCAACATTTTGGAAATCCCGCTGAAACTTTGGACATTCTCGCGAAGGGTTCCCAATCCCCGACAAGATTGGTACCCTTTCACGTCCAAATCTCTCAAACTCCGGGAGAGATTCTCAAAACCAAGGTTGACATGTTTCGAGTTCCTTTCAACATTTTGGAAATCCCGCTGAAACTTTGGACATTCTCGCGAAGGGTTCCCGATCCCCGACAAGATTGGTACCCTTTCACGTCCAAATCTCTCAAAGTCCGGGAGAGATTCTCAAAACCAAGGTTGACATGTTTCGAGTTCCTTTCAACATTTTGGAAATCCCGCTGAAACTTTGGACATTCTGGCGAAGGGTTCTAGATCCCCGACAAGATTGGTACCCTTTCACGTCCAAATCTCTCAAACTCCGGGAGAGATTCTCAAAACCAAGGTTGACATGTTTCGAGTTCCTTTCAACATTTTGGAAATCCCGCTGAAACTTTGGACATTCTCGCGAAGGGTTCCCAATCCCCAACAAGTTTGGTACACTTTCACGTCCAAATCTCTCAAACTCCGGGAGAGATGCTCAAAACCAAGGTTGACATGTTTCGAGTTCCTTTCAACATTTTGGAAATCCCGCTGAAACTTTGGACATTCTGGCGAAGGGTTCCCAATCCCCGACAAGACTGGTACCCTTTCACGTCCAAATCTCTCAAAGTCCGGGAGAGATTCTCAAAACCAAGGTTGACATGTTTCGAGTTCCTTTCAACATTTTGGAAATCCCGCTGAAACTTTGGACATTCTGGCGAACGGTTCCCAATCCCCGACAAGACTGGTACCCTTTCACGTCCAAATCTCTCAAACTCCGGGAGAGATTCTCAAAACCAAGGTTGACATGTTTCGAGTTCCTTTCAACATTTTGGAAATCCCGCTGAAACTTTGGACATTCTCGCGAAGGGTTCCCAATCCCCGACAAGATTGGTACCCTTTCACGTCCAAATCTCTCAAACTCCGGGAGAGATTCTCAAAACCAAGGTTGACATGTTTCGAGTTCCTTTCAACATTTTGGAAATCCCGCTGAAACTTTGGACATTCTCGCGAAGGGTTCCCAATCCCCGACAAGATTGGTACCCTTTCACGTCCAAATCTCTCAAAGTCCGGGAGAGATTCTCAAAGCCAAGGCTGACATGTTTCGAGTTCCTTTCAACATTTTGGAAATCCCGCTGAAACTTTGGACATTGTCGCGAAGGGTTCCCAATCCCCGACAAGATTGGTACCCTTTCACGTCCAAATCTCTCAAAGTCCGGGAGAGATTCTCAAAACCAAGGTTGACATGTTTCGAGTTCCTTTCAACATTTTGGAAATCCCGCTGAAACTTTGGACATTGTCGCGAAGGGTTCCCAATCCCCGACAAGATTGGTACCCTTTCACGTCCAAATCTCTCAAACTCCGGGAGAGATTCTCAAAACCAAGGTTGACATGGTTCGAGTTCCTTTCAACATTTTGGAAATCCCGCTGAAACTTTGGACATTCTCGCGAAGGGTTCCCAATCCCCGACAAGATTGGTACCCTTTCACGTCCAAATCTCTCAAACTCCGGGAGAGATTCTCAAAACCAAGGTTGACATGTTTCGAGTTCCTTTCAACATTTTGGAAATCCCGCTGAAACTTTGGACATTCTCGCGAAGGGTTCCCAATCCCCGACAAGATTGGTACCCTTTCACGTCCAAATCTCTCAAACTCCGGGAGAGATTCTCAAAACCAAGGTTGACATGTTTCGAGTTCCTTTCAACATTTTGGAAATCCCGCTGAAACTTTGGACATTCTCGCGAAGGGTTCCCGATCCCCGACAAGATTGGTACCCTTTCACGTCCAAAACTCTCAAACTCCGGCTAAGATTCTCAAAACCAAGCTTGACATGTTTCGAGTTCCTTTCAACATTTTGGAAATCCCGCTGAAACTTTGGACATTCTCGCGAAGGGTTCCCAATCCCCGACAAGATTGGTACCCTTTCACGTCCAAATCTCTCAAACTCCGGGAGAGATTCTCAAAACCAAGGTTGACATGTTTCGAGTTCCTTTCAACATTTTGGAAATCCCGCTGAAACTTTGGACATTCTCGCGAAGGGTTCCCGATCCCCGACAAGATTGGTACCCTTTCACGTCCAAAACTCTCAAACTCTGGCTAAGATTCTCAAAACCAAGCTTGACATGTTTCGAGTTCCTTTCAACATTTTGGAAATCCCGCTGAAACTTTGGACATTGTCGCGAAGGGTTCCCAATCCCCGACAAGATTGGTACCCTTTCACGTCCAAATCTCTCAAACTCCGGGAGAGATTCTCAAAACCAAGGTTGACATGTTTCGAGTTCCTTTCAACATTTTGGAAATCCCGCTGAAACTTTGGACATTCTCGCGAAGGGTTCCCAATCCCCGACAAGACTGGTACCCTTTCACGTCCAAATCTCTCAAAGTCCGGGAGAGATTCTCAAAACCAAGGTTGACATGTTTCGAGTTCCTTTCAACATTTTGGAAATCCCGCTGAAACTTTGGACATTCTCGCGAAGGGTTCCCAAACCCCGACAAGATTGGTACCCTTTCACGTCCAAATCTCTCAAACTCCGGGAGAGATTCTCAAAACCAAGGTTGATATGTTTCGAGTTCCTTTCAACATTTTGGAAATCCCGCTGAAACTTTGGACATTGTCGCGAAGGGTTCCCAATCCCCGACAAGATTGGTACCCTTTCACGTCCAAATCTCTCAAACTCCGGGAGAGATTCTCAAAACCAAGGTTGACATGTTTCGAGTTCCTTTCAACATTTTGGAAATCCCGCTGAAACTTTGGACATTCTCGCGAAGGGTTCCCGATCCCCGACAAGATTGGTACCCTTTCACGTCCAAATCTCTCAAACTCTGGCTAAGATTCTCAAAACCAAGGTTGACATGTTTCGAGTTCCTTTCAACATTTTGGAAATCCCGCTGAAACTTTGGACATTCTCGCGAAGGGTTCCCAATCCCCGACAAGATTGGTACCCTTTCACGTCCAAATCTCTCAAACTCCGGGAGAGATTCTCAAAACCAAGGTTGACATGTTTCGAGTTCCTTTCAACATTTTGGAAATCCCGCTGAAACTTTGGACATTCTCGCGAAGGGTTCTAGATCCCCGACAAGATTGGTACCCTTTCACGTCCAAATCTCTCAAAGTCCGGGACAGATTCTCAAAACCAAGGTTGACATGTTTCGAGTTCCTTTCAACATTTTGGAAATCCCGCTGAAACTTTGGACATTCTGCCGGAGGGTTCTAGATCCCCGACAAGATTGGTACCCTTTCACGTCCAAATCTCTCAAAGTCCGGGAGAGATTCTCAAAACCAAGGTTGACATGTTTCGAGTTCCTTTCAACATTTTGGAAATCCCGCTGAAACTTTGGACATTCTCGCGAAGGGTTCCCAATCCCCAACAAGTTTGGTACACTTTCACGTCCAAATCTCTCAAACTCCGGGAGAGATGCTCAAAACCAAGGTTGACATGTTTCGAGTTCCTTTCAACATTTTGGAAATCCCGCTGAAACTTTGGACATTCTGGCGAAGGGTTCCCAATCCCCGACAAGACTGGTACCCTTTCACGTCCAAATCTCTCAAAGTCCGGGAGAGATTCTCAAAACCAAGGTTGACATGTTTCGAGTTCCTTTCAACATTTTGGAAATCCCGCTGAAACTTTGGACATTCTGGCGAAGGGTTCCCAATCCCCGACAAGACTGGTACCCTTTCACGTCCAAATCTCTCAAACTCCGGGAGAGATTCTCAAAACCAAGGTTGACATGTTTCGAGTTCCTTTCAACATTTTGGAAATCCCGCTGAAACTTTGGACATTCTCGCAAAGGGTTCCCAATCCCCGACAAGATTGGTACCCTTTCACGTCCAAATCTCTCAAAGTCCGGGAGAGATTCTCAAAGCCAAGGCTGACATGTTTCGAGTTCCTTTCAACATTTTGGAAATCCCGCTGAAACTTTGGACATTGTCGCGAAGGGTTCCCAATCCCCGACAAGATTGGTACCCTTTCACGTCCAAATCTCTCAAAGTCCGGGAGAGATTCTCAAAACCAAGGTTGACATGTTTCGAGTTCCTTTCAACATTTTGGAAATCCCGCTGAAACTTTGGACATTCTCGCGAAGGGTTCCCAATCCCCGACAAGATTGGTACCCTTTCACGTCCAAATCTCTCAAACTCCGGGAGAGATTCTCAAAACCAAGGTTGACATGTTTCGAGTTCCTTTCAACATTTTGGAAATCCCGCTGAAACTTTGGACATTCTCGCGAAGGGTTCCCAATCCCCGACAAGATTGGTACCCTTTCACGTCCAAATCTCTCAAAGTCCGGGAGAGATTCTCAAAACCAAGGTTGACATGTTTCGAGTTCCTTTCAACATTTTGGAAATCCCGCTGAAACTTTGGACATTCTCGCGAAGGGTTCCCAATCCCCGACAAGATTGGTACCCTTTCACGTCCAAAACTCTCAAACTCCGGGAGAGATTCTCAAAACCAAGGTTGACATGTTTCGAGTTCTTTTCAACATTTTGGAAATCCCGCTGAAACTTTGGACATTCTCGCGAAGGGTTCCCAATCCCCGACAAGATTGGTACCCTTTCACGTCCAAATCTCTCAAACTCCGGGAGAGATTCTCAAAACCAAGGTTGACATGTTTCGAGTTCCTTTCAACATTTTGGAAATCCCGCTGAAACTTTGGACATTCTCGCAAAGGGTTCCCAATCCCCGACAAGATTGGTACCCTTTCACGTCCAAATCTCTCAAAGTCCGGGAGAGATTCTCAAAACCAAGGTTGACATGTTTCGAGTTCCTTTCAACATTTTGGAAATCCCGCTGAAACTTTGGACATTCTGGCGAAGGGTTCCCAATCCCCGACAAGACTGGTACCCTTTCACGTCCAAATCTCTCAAACTCCAGGAGAGATTCTCAAAACCAAGGTTGACATGTTTCGAGTTCCTTTCAACATTTTGGAAATCCCGCTGAAACTTTGGACATTCTCGCGAAGGGTTCCCAATCCCCGACAAGATTGGTACCCTTTCACGTCCAAATCTCTCAAACTCCGGGAGAGATTCTCAAAACCAAGGTTGACATGTTTCGAGTTCCTTTCAACATTTTGGAAATCCCGCTGAAACTTTGGACATTCTCGCGAAGGGTTCCCAATCCCCGACAAGATTGGTACCCTTTCACGTCCAAATCTCTCAAACTCCGGGAGAGATTCTCAAAACCAAGGTTGACATGTTTCGAGTTCCTTTCAACATTTTGGAAATCCCGCTGAAACTTTGGACATTCTCGCGAAGGGTTCCCAATCCCCGACAAGATTGGTACCCTTTCACGTCCAAATCTCTCAAACTCCGGGAGAGATTCTCAAAACCAAGGTTGACATGTTTCGAGTTCCTTTCAACATTTTGGAAATCCCGCTGAAACTTTGGACATTCTCGCGAAGGGTTCCCAATCCCCGACAAGACTGGTACCCTTTCACGTCCAAATCTCTCAAAGTCCGGGAGAGATTCTCAAAGCCAAGGCTGACATGTTTCGAGTTCCTTTCAACATTTTGGAAATCCCGCTGAAACTTTGGACATTGTCGCGAAGGGTTCCCGATCCCCGACAAGATTGGTACCCTTTCACGTCCAAATCTCTCAAACTCCGGGAGAGATTCTCAAAACCAAGGTTGACATGTTTCGAGTTCCTTTCAACATTTTGGAAATCCCGCTGAAACTTTGGACATTCTCGCGAAGGGTTCCCAATCCCCGACAAGATTGGTACCCTTTCACGTCCAAATCTCTCAAACTCCGGGAGAGATTCTCAAAACCAAGGTTGACATGTTTCGAGTTCCTTTCAACATTTTGGAAATCCCGCTGAAACTTTGGACATTCTCGCGAAGGGTTCCCAATCCCCGACAAGATTGGTACCCTTTCACGTCCAAATCTCTCAAACTCCGGGAGAGATTCTCAAAACCAAGCTTGACATGGTTCGAGTTCCTTTCAACATTTTGGAAATCCCGCTGAAACTTTGGACATTGTCGCGAAGGGTTCCCAATCCCCGACAAGATTGGTACCCTTTCACATCCAAATCTCTCAAACTCCGGGAGAGATTCTCAAAACCAAGGTTGACATGTTTCGAGTTCCTTTCAACATTTTGGAAATCCCGCTGAAACTTTGGACATTCTCGCGAAGGGTTCCCAATCCCCGACAAGATTGGTACCCTTTCACGTCCAAATCTCTCAAAGTCCGGGAGAGATTCTCAAAGCCAAGGCTGACATGTTTCGAGTTCCTTTCAACATTTTGGAAATCCCGCTGAAACTTTGGACATTCTCGCGAAGGGTTCCCAATCCCCGACAAGATTGGTACCCTTTCACGTCCAAATCTCTCAAAGTCCGGGAGAGATTCTCAAAGCCAAGGCTGACATGTTTCGAGTTCCTTTCAACATTTTGGAAATCCCGCTGAAACTTTGGACATTGTCGCGAAGGGTTCCCAATCCCCGACAAGATTGGTACCCTTTCACTTCCAAATCTCTCAAAGTCCGGGAGAGATTCTCAAAACCAAGGTTGACATGTTTCGAGTTCCTTTCAACATTTTGGAAATCCCGCTGAAACTTTAGACATTCTCGCGAAGGGTTCCCAATCCCCGACAAGATTGGTACCCTTTCACGTCCAAATCTCTCAAAGTCCGGGAGAGATTCTCAAAACCAAGGTTGACATGTTTCGAGTTCCTTTCAACATTTTGGAAATCCCGCTGAAACTTTGGACATTCTCGCGAAGGGTTCCCAATCCCCGACAAGATTGGTACCCTTTCACGTCCAAATCTCTCAAACTCCGGGAGAGATTCTCAAAACCAAGGTTGACATGTTTCGAGTTCCTTTCAACATTTTGGAAATCCCGCTGAAACTTTGGACATTCTCGCGAAGGGTTCCCAATCCCCGACAAGATTGGTACCCTTTCACGTCCAAAACTCTCAAACTCCGGGAGAGATTCTCAAAACCAAGGTTGACATGTTTCGAGTTCCTTTCAACATTTTGGAAATCCCGCTGAAACTTTGGACATTCTCGCGAAGGGTTCTAGATCCCCGACAAGATTGGTACCCTTTCACGTCCAAATCTCTCAAAGTCCGGGAGAGATTCTCAAAACCAAGGTTGACATGTTTCGAGTTCCTTTCAACATTTTGGAAATCCCGCTGAAACTTTGGACATTCTCGCGAAGGGTTCCCAATCCCCGACAAGATTGGTACCCTTTCACGTCCGAATGTCTCAAACTCCAGGAGAGATTCTCAAAACCAAGGTTGACATGTTTCGAGTTCCTTTCAACATTTTGGAAATCCCGCTGAAACTTTGGACATTCTCGCGAAGGGTTCCCAATCCCCGACAAGATTGGTACCCTTTCACGTCCGAATGTCTCAAACTCCAGGAGAGATTCTCAAAACCAAGGTTGACATGTTTCGAGTTCCTTTCAACATTTTGGAAATCCCGCTGAAACTTTGGACATTCTGGCGAAGGGTTCCCAATCCCCGACAAGACTGGTACCCTTTCACGTCCAAATCTCTCAAAGTCCGGGAGAGATTCTCAAAACCAAGGTTGACATGTTTCGAGTTCCTTTCAACATTTTGGAAATCCCGCTGAAACTTTGGACATTCTGGCGAAGGGTTCCCAATCCCCGACAAGACTGGTACCCTTTCACGTCCAAATCTCTCAAACTCCGGGAGAGATTCTCAAAACCAAGGTTGACATGTTTCGAGTTCCTTTCAACATTTTGGAAATCCCGCTGAAACTTTGGACATTCTCGCGAAGGGTTCCCAATCCCCGACAAGATTGGTACCCTTTCACGTCCAAATCTCTCAAAGTCCGGGAGAGATTCTCAAAACCAAGGTTGACATGTTTCGAGTTCCTTTCAACATTTTGGAAATCCCGCTGAAACTTTGGACATTCTCGCAAAGGGTTCCCAATCCCCGACAAGATTGGTACCCTTTCACGTCCAAATCTCTCAAAGTCCGGGAGAGATTCTCAAAACCAAGGTTGACATGTTTCGAGTTCCTTTCAACATTTTGGAAATCCCGCTGAAACTTTGGACATTCTGGCGAAGGGTTCCCAATCCCCGACAAGACTGGTACCCTTTCACGTCCAAATCTCTCAAACTCCAGGAGAGATTCTCAAAACCAAGGTTGACATGTTTCGAGTTCCTTTCAACATTTTGGAAATCCCGCTGAAACTTTGGACATTCTCGCGAAGGGTTCCCAATCCCCGACAAGATTGGTACCCTTTCACGTCCAAATCTCTCAAACTCCGGGAGAGATTCTCAAAACCAAGGTTGACATGTTTCGAGTTCCTTTCAACATTTTGGAAATCCCGCTGAAACTTTGGACATTCTCGCGAAGGGTTCCCAATCCCCGACAAGATTGGTACCCTTTCACGTCCAAATCTCTCAAACTCCGGGAGAGATTCTCAAAACCAAGGTTGACATGTTTCGAGTTCCTTTCAACATTTTGGAAATCCCGCTGAAACTTTGGACATTCTCGCGAAGGGTTCCCAATCCCCGACAAGATTGGTACCCTTTCACGTCCAAATCTCTCAAACTCCGGGAGAGATTCTCAAAACCAAGGTTGACATGTTTCGAGTTCCTTTCAACATTTTGGAAATCCCGCTGAAACTTTGGACATTCTCGCGAAGGGTTCCCAATCCCCGACAAGACTGGTACCCTTTCACGTCCAAATCTCTCAAAGTCCGGGAGAGATTCTCAAAGCCAAGGCTGACATGTTTCGAGTTCCTTTCAACATTTTGGAAATCCCGCTGAAACTTTGGACATTGTCGCGAAGGGTTCCCGATCCCCGACAAGATTGGTACCCTTTCACGTCCAAATCTCTCAAACTCCGGGAGAGATTCTCAAAACCAAGGTTGACATGTTTCGAGTTCCTTTCAACATTTTGGAAATCCCGCTGAAACTTTGGACATTCTCGCGAAGGGTTCCCAATCCCCGACAAGATTGGTACCCTTTCACGTCCGAATGTCTCAAACTCCGGGAGAGATTCTCAAAACCAAGGTTGACATGTTTCGAGTTCCTTTCAACATTTTGGAAATCCCGCTGAAACTTTGGACATTCTCGCGAAGGGTTCCCAATCCCCGACAAGATTGGTACCCTTTCACGTCCAAATCTCTCAAACTCCGGGAGAGATTCTCAAAACCAAGCTTGACATGGTTCGAGTTCCTTTCAACATTTTGGAAATCCCGCTGAAACTTTGGACATTCTCGCGAAGGGTTCCCAATCCCCGACAAGATTGGTACCCTTTCACATCCAAATCTCTCAAACTCCGGGAGAGATTCTCAAAACCAAGGTTGACATGTTTCGAGTTCCTTTCAACATTTTGGAAATCCCGCTGAAACTTTGGACATTCTCGCGAAGGGTTCCCAATCCCCGACAAGATTGGTACCCTTTCACGTCCAAATCTCTCAAAGTCCGGGAGAGATTCTCAAAGCCAAGGCTGACATGTTTCGAGTTCCTTTCAACATTTTGGAAATCCCGCTGAAACTTTGGACATTCTCGCGAAGGGTTCCCAATCCCCGACAAGATTGGTACCCTTTCACGTCCAAATCTCTCAAAGTCCGGGAGAGATTCTCAAAGCCAAGGCTGACATGTTTCGAGTTCCTTTCAACATTTTGGAAATCCCGCTGAAACTTTGGACATTGTCGCGAAGGGTTCCCAATCCCCGACAAGATTGGTACCCTTTCACTTCCAAATCTCTCAAAGTCCGGGAGAGATTCTCAAAACCAAGGTTGACATGTTTCGAGTTCCTTTCAACATTTTGGAAATCCCGCTGAAACTTTAGACATTCTCGCGAAGGGTTCCCAATCCCCGACAAGATTGGTACCCTTTCACGTCCAAATCTCTCAAAGTCCGGGAGAGATTCTCAAAACCAAGGTTGACATGTTTCGAGTTCCTTTCAACATTTTGGAAATCCCGCTGAAACTTTGGACATTCTCGCGAAGGGTTCCCAATCCCCGACAAGATTGGTACCCTTTCACGTCCAAATCTCTCAAACTCCGGGAGAGATTCTCAAAACCAAGGTTGACATGTTTCGAGTTCCTTTCAACATTTTGGAAATCCCGCTGAAACTTTGGACATTCTCGCGAAGGGTTCCCAATCCCCGACAAGATTGGTACCCTTTCACGTCCAAAACTCTCAAACTCCGGGAGAGATTCTCAAAACCAAGGTTGACATGTTTCGAGTTCCTTTCAACATTTTGGAAATCCCGCTGAAACTTTGGACATTCTCGCGAAGGGTTCTAGATCCCCGACAAGATTGGTACCCTTTCACGTCCAAATCTCTCAAAGTCCGGGAGAGATTCTCAAAACCAAGGTTGACATGTTTCGAGTTCCTTTCAACATTTTGGAAATCCCGCTGAAACTTTGGACATTCTCGCGAAGGGTTCCCAATCCCCGACAAGATTGGTACCCTTTCACGTCCGAATGTCTCAAACTCCGGGAGAGATTCTCAAAACCAAGGTTGACATGTTTCGAGTTCCTTTCAACATTTTGGAAATCCCGCTGAAACTTTGGACATTGTCGCGAAGGGTTCCCAATCCCCGACAAGATTGGTACCCTTTCACGTCCAAATCTCTCAAAGTCCGGGAGAGATTCTCAAAACCAAGGTTGACATGTTTCGAGTTCCTTTCAACATTTTGGAAATCCCGCTGAAACTTTGGACATTCTGGCGAAGGGTTCCCAATCCCCGACAAGACTGGTACCCTTTCACGTCCAAATCTCTCAAACTCCAGGAGAGATTCTCAAAACCAAGGTTGACATGTTTCGAGTTCCTTTCAACATTTTGGAAATCCCGCTGAAACTTTGGACATTCTCGCGAAGGGTTCCCAATCCCCGACAAGATTGGTACCCTTTCACGTCCAAATCTCTCAAACTCCGGGAGAGATTCTCAAAACCAAGGTTGACATGTTTCGAGTTCCTTTCAACATTTTGGAAATCCCGCTGAAACTTTGGACATTCTCGCGAAGGGTTCCCAATCCCCGACAAGATTGGTACCCTTTCACGTCCAAATCTCTCAAACTCCGGGAGAGATTCTCAAAACCAAGGTTGACATGTTTCGAGTTCCTTTGAACATTTTGGAAATCCCGCTGAAACTTTGGACATTGTCGCGAAGGGTTCCCAATCCCCGACAAGATTGGTACCCTTTCACGTCCAAATCTCTCAAACTCCGGGAGAGATTCTCAAAACCAAGGTTGACATGTTTCGAGTTCCTTTCAACATTTTGGAAATCCCGCTGAAACTTTGGACATTCTCGCGAAGGGTTCCCAATCCCCGACAAGATTGGTACCCTTTCACGTCCAAATCTCTCAAACTCCGGGAGAGATTCTCAAAACCAAGGTTGACATGTTTCGAGTTCCTTTCAACATTTTGGAAATCCCGCTGAAACTTTGGACATTGTCGCGAAGGGTTCCCAATCCCCGACAAGATGGGTACCCTTTCACGTCCATATCTCTCAGACTCCGGGAGATTCTCAAAACCAAGCTTGACATGTTGTGAGTTCCTTTCAACATTTTGGAAATCCCGCTGAAACTTTGGACATTCTCGCGAAGGGTTCCCAATCCCCGACAAGATTGGTACCCTTTCACGTCCAAATCTCTCAAAGTCCGGGAGAGATTCTCAAAACCAAGGTTGACATGTTTCGAGTTCCTTTCAACATTTTGGAAATCCCGCTGAAACGTTGGACATTCTCGCGAAGGGTTCCCAATCCCCGACAAGATTGGTACCCTTTCACGTCCAAATCTCTCAAACTCCGGGAGAGATTCTCAAAACCAAGGTTGACATGTTTCGAGTTCCTTTCAACATTTTGGAAATCCCGCTGAAACTTTGGACATAGTCGCGAAGGGTTCCCAATCCCCGACAAGATTGGTACCCTTTCACGTCCAAATCTCTCAAACTCCGGGAGAGATTCTCAAAACCAAGGTTGACATGTTTCGAGTTCCTTTCAACATTTTGGAAATCCCGCTGAAACTTTGGACATTGTCGCGAAGGGTTCCAAATCCCCGACAAGATTGGTACCCTTTCACGTCCAAATCTCTCAAACTCCGGGAGAGATTCTCAAAACCAAGGTTGACATGTTTCGAGTTCCTTTCAACATTTTGGAAATCCCGCTGAAACTTTGGACATTCTCGCAAAGGGTTCCCAGTCCCCGACAAGATTGGTACCCTTTCACGTCCAAATCTCTCAAAGTCCGGGAGAGATTCTCAAAACCAAGGTTGACATGTTTCGAGTTCCTTTCAACATTTTGGAAATCCGCTGAAACTTTGGACATTCTCGCGAAGGGTTCCCAATCCCCGACAAGATTGGTACCCTTTCACGTCCA
Organism: Streptopelia decaocto; assembly: GCF_964273445.1. NCBI lineage: Eukaryota > Metazoa > Chordata > Aves > Columbiformes > Columbidae > Streptopelia > Streptopelia decaocto. Next base: position 1,333,325 of record NW_028115595.1, on the reverse strand, counting down.
AATCTCTCAAACTCCGGGAGAGATTCTCAAAACCAAGGTTGACATGTTTCGAGTTCCTTTCAACATTTTGGAAATCCCGCTGAAACTTTGGACATTCTCGCGAAGGGTTCCCAGTCCCCGACAAGATTGGTACCCTTTCACGTCCAAATCTCTCAAAGTCCGGGAGAGATTCTCAAAACCAAGGTTGACATGTTTCGAGTTCCTTTCAACATTTTGGAAATCCCGCTGAAACTTTGGACATTCTCGCGAAGGGTTCCCAATCCCCGACAAGACTGGTACCCTTTCACGTCCAAATCTCTCAAAGTCCGGGAGAGATTCTCAAAACCAAGGTTGACATGTTTCGAGTTCCTTTCAACATTTTGGAAATCCCGCTGAAACTTTGGACATTCTGGCGAAGGGTTCCCAATCCCCGACAAGATTGGTACCCTTTCACGTCCAAATCTCTCAAACTCCGGGAGAGATTCTCAAAACCAAGGTTGACATGTTTCGAGTTCCTTTCAACATTTTGGAAATCCCGCTGAAACTTTGGACATTCTCGCGAAGGGTTCCCAATCCCCGACAAGACTGGTACCCTTTCACGTCCAAATCTCTCAAACTCCGGGAGAGATTCTCAAAACCGAGGTTGACACGTTTCGAGTTCCTTTCAACATTTTGGAAATCCCGCTGAAACTTTGGACATTGTTGCGAAGGATTCCCAATCCCCGACAAGATTGGTACCCTTTCACGTCCAAATCTCTCAAACTCCGGGAGAGATTCTCAAAACCAAGGTTGACATGTTTCGAGTTCCTTTCAACATTTTGGAAATCCCGCTGAAACTTTGGACATTCTCGCGAAGGGTTCCCAATCCCCGACAAGATTGGTACCCTTTCACGTCCGAATGTCTCAAACTCCGGGAGAGATTCTCAAAACCAAGGTTGACATGTTTCGAGTTCCTTTCAACATTTTGGAAATCCCGCTGAAGCTTTGGACATTCTGGCGGAGGGTTCTAGATCCCCGACAAGTTTGGTACCCTTTCACGTCCAAATCTCTCAAAGTCCGGGAGAGATTCTCAAAACCAAGGTCGACATGTTTCGAGTTCCTTTCAACATTTTGGAAATCCCGCTGAAACTTTGGACATTCTCGCGAAGGGTTCCAAATCCCCGACAAGATTGGTACCCTTTCACGTCCAAATCTCTCAAACTCCGGGAGAGATTCTCAAAACCAAGGTTGACATGTTTCGAGTTCCTTTCAACATTTTGGAAATCCCGCTGAAACTTTGGACATTGTCGCGAAGGGTTCCCAGTCCCCGACAAGATTGGTACCCTTTCACGTCCAAATCTCTCAAACTCCGGGAGAGATTCTCAAAACCAAGGTTGACATGTTTCGAGTTCCTTTCAACATTTTGGAAATCCCGCTGAAACTTTGGACATTCTCGCGAAGGGTTCCCAATCCCCGACAAGATTGGTACCCTTTCACGTCCAAATCTCTCAAACTCCGGGAGAGATTCTCAAAACCAAGGTTGACATGGTTCCAGTTCCTTTCAACATTTTGGAAATCCCGCTGAAACTTTGGACATTCTCGCGAAGGGTTCCCAGTCCCCGACAAGATTGGTACCCTTTCATGTCCAAATCTCTCAAAGTCCGGGAGAGATTCTCAAAACCAAGGTTGACATGTTTCGAGTTCCTTTCAACATTTTGGAAATCCCGCTGAAACTTTGGACATTGTCGCGAAGGGTTCCCAATCCCCGACAAGATTGGTACCCTTTCACGTCCAAATCTCTCACACTCTGGGAGAGATTCTCAAAACCAAGGTTGACATGTTTCGAGTTCCTTTCAACATTTTGGAAATCCCGCTGAAACTTTGGACATTCTCGCGAAGGGTTCCCAATCCCCGACAAGACTGGTACCCTTTCACGTCCAAATCTCTCAAAGTCCGGGAGAGATTCTCAAAACCAAGGTTGACATGTTTCGAGTTCCTTTCAACATTTTGGAAATCCCGCTGAAACTTTGGACATTGTCGCGAAGGGTTCCCAATCCCCGACAAGATTGGTACCCTTTCACGTCCAAATCTCTCAAACTCCGGGAGAGATTCTCAAAACCAAGGTTGATATGTTTCGAGTTCCTTTCAACATTTTGGAAATCCCGCTGAAACTTTGGACATTCTCGCGAAGGGTTCCCGATCCCCGACAAGACTGGTACCCTTTCACGTCCAAATCTCTCAAAGTCCGGGAGAGATTCTCAAAACCAAGGTTGACATGTTTCGAGTTCCTTTCAACATTTTGGAAATCCTGCTGAAACTTTGGACATTCTCGCGAAGGGTTCCCAATCCCCGACAAGACTGGTACCCTTTCACGTCCAAAACTCTCAAAGTCCGGGAGAGATTCTCAAAACCAAGGTTGACATGTTTCGAGTTCCTTTCAACATTTTGGAAATCCCGCTGAAACTTTGGACATTCTCGCGAAGGGTTCCCAATCCCCGACAAGATTGGTACCCTTTCACGTCCAAATCTCCCAAACTCCGGGAGAGATTCTCAAAACCAAGGTTGACATGTTTCGAGTTCCTTTCAACATTTTGGAAATCCCGCTGAAACTTTGGACATTCTCGCGAAGGGTTCCCAATCCCCGACAAGATTGGTACCCTTTCACGTCCAAATCTCTCAAACTCCGGGAGAGATTCTCAAAACCGAGGTTGACACGTTTCGAGTTCATTTCAACATTTTGGAAATCCCGCTGAAACTTTGGACATTCTCGCGAAGGGTTCCCAATCCCTGACAAGATTGGTACCCTTTCACGTCCAAATCTCTCCAACTCCGGGAGAGATTCTCAAAACCAAGGTTGACATGTTTCGAGTTCCTTTCAACATTTTGGAAATCCCGCTGAAACTTTGGACATTCTCGCGAAGGGTTCCCAATCCCCGACAAGATTGGTACCCTTTCACGTCCAAATCTCTCAAACTCCGGGAGAGATTCTCAAAACCAAGGTTGACATGTTTCGAGTTCCTTTCAACATTTTGGAAATCCCGCTGAAACTTTGGACATTCTCGCGAAGGTTTCCCAATCCCCGACAAGATTGGTACCCTTTCACGTCCAAATCTCTCAAACTCCGGGAGAGATTCTCAAAACCAAGGTTGACATGTTTCGAGTTCCTTTCAACATTTTGGAAATCCCGCTGAAACTTTGGACATTCTCGCGAAGGGTTCCCAATCCCCGACAAGATTGGTACCCTTTCACGTCCAAATCTCTCAAAGTCCGGGAGAGATTCTCAAAACCAAGGTTGACATGTTTCGAGTTCCTTTCAACATTTTGGAAATCCCGCTGAAACTTTGGACATTCTCGCGAAGGGTTCCCAATCCCCGACAAGATTGGTACCCTTTCACGTCCAAAACTCTCAAAGTCCGGGAGAGATTCTCAAAACCAAGGTTGACATGTTTCGAGTTCCTTTCAACATTTTGGAAATCCCGCTGAAAGTTTGGACATTCTCGCGAAGGGTTCCCAATCCCCGGCAAGATTGGTACCCTTTCACGTCCAAATCTCTCAAACTCCGGGAGAGATGCTCAAAACCAAGGTTGACATGTTTCGAGTTCCTTTCAACATTTTGGAAATCCCGCTGAAACTTTGGACATTCTCGCGAAGGGTTCCCAATCCCCGACAAGATTGGTATCCTTTCACGTCCAAATCTCTCAAACTCCGGGAGAGATTCTCAAAACCAAGGTTGACATGTTTCGAGTTCCTTTCAACATTTTGGAAATCCCGCTGAAACTTTGGACATTCTGGCAAAGGGTTCTAGATCCCCGACAAGATTGGTACCCTTTCACATCCAAATCTCTCAAAGTCCGGGAGAGATTCTCAAAACCAAGGTTGACATGTTTCGAGTTCCTTTCAACATTTTGGAAATCCCGCTGAAACTTTGGACTTTCTCGCGAAGGGTTCCCAATCCCCGACAAGATTGGTACCCTTTCACGTCCAAATCTCTCAAAGTCCGGGAGAGATTCTCAAAACCAAGGTTGACATGTTTCGAGTTCCTTTCAACATTTTGGAAATCCCGCTGAAACTTTGGACATTCTCGCGAAGGGTTCCCAATCCCCGACAAGATTGGTACCCTTTCACGTCCAAATCTCTCAAACTCCGGGAGAGATTCTCAAAACCGAGGTTGACACGTTTCGAGTTCATTTCAACATTTTGGAAATCCCGCTGAAACTTTGGACATTCTGGTGAAGGGTTCCCAATCCCTGACAAGATTGGTACCCTTTCACGTCCAAATCTCTCAAACTCCGGGAGAGATTCTCAAAACAAAGGTTGACATGTTTCGAGTTCCTTTCAACATTTTGGAAATCCCGCTGAAACTTTGGACATTCTCGCGAAGGGTTCCCAATCCCCGACAAGATTGGTACCCTTTCACGTCCAAATCTCTCAAACTCCGGGAGAGATTCTCAAAACCAAGGTTGACATGTTTCGAGTTCCTTTCAACATTTTGGAAATCCCGCTGAAACTTTGGACATTCTCGCGAAGGGTTCCCAATCCCCGACAAGATTGGTACCCTTTCACGTCCAAATCTCTCAAAGTCCGGGAGAGATTCTCAAAACCAAGGTTGACATGTTTCGAGTTCCTTTCAACATTTTGGAAATCCCGCTGAAACTTTGGACATTCTCGCGAAGGGTTCCCAATCCCCGACAAGATTGGTACCCTTTCACGTCCAAAACTCTCAAAGTCCGGGAGAGATTCTCAAAACCAAGGTTGACATGTTTCGAGTTCCTTTCAACATTTTGGAAATCCCGCTGAAAGTTTGGACATTCTCGCGAAGGGTTCCCAATCCCCGACAAGATTGGTACCCTTTCACGTCCAAATCTCTCAAACTCCGGGAGAGATGCTCAAAACCAAGGTTGACATGTTTCGAGTTCCTTTCAACATTTTGGAAATCCCGCTGAAACTTTGGACATTCTCGCGAAGGGTTCCCAATCCCCGACAAGATTGGTATCCTTTCACGTCCAAATCTCTCAAACTCCGGGAGAGATTCTCAAAACCAAGGTTGACATGTTTCGAGTTCCTTTCAACATTTTGGAAATCCCGCTGAAACTTTGGACATTCTGGCAAAGGGTTCTAGATCCCCGACAAGATTGGTACCCTTTCACATCCAAATCTCTCAAAGTCCGGGAGAGATTCTCAAAACCAAGGTTGACATGTTTCGAGTTCCTTTCAACATTTTGGAAATCCCGCTGAAACTTTGGACTTTCTCGCGAAGGGTTCCCAATCCCCGACAAGATTGGTACCCTTTCACGTCCAAATCTCTCAAAGTCCGGGAGAGATTCTCAAAACCAAGGTTGACATGTTTCGAGTTCCTTTCAACATTTTGGAAATCCCGCTGAAACTTTGGACATTCTCGCGAAGGGTTCCCAATCCCCGACAAGATTGGTACCCTTTCACGTCCAAATCTCTCAAACTCCGGGAGAGATTCTCAAAACCGAGGTTGACACGTTTCGAGTTCATTTCAACATTTTGGAAATCCCGCTGAAACTTTGGACATTCTGGTGAAGGGTTCCCAATCCCTGACAAGATTGGTACCCTTTCACGTCCAAATCTCTCAAACTCCGGGAGAGATTCTCAAAACCAAGGTTGACATGTTTCGAGTTCCTTTCAACATTTTGGAAATCCCGCTGAAACTTTGGACATTCTCGCGAAGGGTTCCCAATCCCCGACAAGATTGGTACCCTTTCACGTCCAAATCTCTCAAACTCCGGGAGAGATTCTCAAAACCAAGGTTGACATGTTTCGAGTTCCTTTCAACATTTTGGAAATCCCGCTGAAACTTTGGACATTCTCGCGAAGGGTTCCCAATCCCCGACAAGATTGGTACCATTTCACGTCCAAATCTCTCAAACTCCGGGAGAGATTCTCAAAACCAAGGTTGACATGTTTCGAGTTCCTTTCAACATTTTGGAAATCCCGCTGAAACTTTGGACATTCTCGCGAAGGGTTCCCAATCCCCGACAAGATTGGTACCCTTTCACGTCCAAATCTCTCAAAGTCCGGGAGAGATTCTCAAAACCAAGGTTGACATGTTTCGAGTTCCTTTCAACATTTTGGAAATCCCGCTGAAACTTTGGACATTCTCGCGAAGGGTTCCCAATCCCCGACAAGATTGGTACCCTTTCACGTCCAAAACTCTCAAAGTCCGGGAGAGATTCTCAAAACCAAGGTTGACATGTTTCGAGTTCCTTTCAACATTTTGGAAATCCCGCTGAAACTTTGGACATTCTCACGAAGGGTTCCCAATCCCCGACAAGATTGGTACCCTTTCACGTCCAAATCTCTCAAACTCCGGGAGAGATGCTCAAAACCAAGGTTGACATGTTTCGAGTTCCTTTCAACATTTTGGAAATCCCGCTGAAACTTTGGACATTCTGGCGAAGGGTTCTAGATCCCCGACAAGATTGGTACCCTTTCACATCCAAATCTCTCAAAGTCCGGGAGAGATTCTCAAAACCAAGGTTGACATGTTTCGAGTTCCTTTCAACATTTTGGAAATCCCGCTGAAACTTTGGACATTCTCGCGAAGGGTTCCCAATCCCCGACAAGATTGGTACCCTTTCACTTCCAAATCTCTCAAACTACGGGAGAGATTCTCAAAACCAAGGTTGACATGTTTCGAGTTCCTTTCAACATTTTGGAAATCCCGCTGAAACTTTGGACATTCTCGCGAAGGGTTCCCAATCCCCGACAAGATTGGTACCCTTTCACGTCCAAAACTCTCAAACTCCGGTTAAGATTCTCAAAACCAAGGTTGACATGTTTCGAGTTCCTTTGAACATTTTGGAAATCCCGCTGAAACTTTGGACATTGTCGCGAAGGGTTCCCAATCCCCGACAAGATTGGTACCCTTTCACGTCCAAATCTCTCAAACTCCGGGAGAGATTCTCAAAACCAAGGTTGACATGTTTCGAGTTCCTTTCAACATTTTGGAAATCCCGCTGAAACTTTGGACATTCTCGCGAAGGGTTCCCAATCCCCGACAAGATTGGTACCCTTTCACGTCCAAATCTCTCAAACTCCGGGAGAGATTCTCAAAACCAAGGTTGACATGTTTCGAGTTCCTTTCAACATTTTGGAAATCCCGCTGAAACTTTGGACATTGTCGCGAAGGGTTCCCAATCCCCGACAAGATTGGTACCCTTTCACGTCCAAATCTCTCAAAGTCCGGGAGAGATTCTCAAAACCAAGGTTGATATGTTTCGAGTTCCTTTCAACATTTTGGAAATCCCGCTGAAACTTTGGACATTGTCGCGAAGGGTTCCCAATCCCCGACAAGATTGGTATCCTTTCACGTCCAAAACTCTCAAAGTCCGGGAGAGATTCTCAAAACCAAGGTTGACATGTTTCGAGTTCCTTTCAACATTTTGGAAATCCCGCTGAAAGTTTGGACATTCTCGCGAAGGGTTCCCAATCCCCGACAAGATTGGTACCCTTTCACGTCCAAATCTCTCAAACTCCGGGAGAGATGCTCAAAACCAAGGTTGACATGTTTCGAGTTCCTTTCAACATTTTGGAAATCCCGCTGAAACTTTGGACATTCTCGCGAAGGGTTCCCAATCCCCGACAAGATTGGTATCCTTTCACGTCCAAATCTCTCAAACTCCGGGAGAGATTCTCAAAACCAAGGTTGACATGTTTCGAGTTCCTTTCAACATTTTGGAAATCCCGCTGAAACTTTGGACATTCTGGCAAAGGGTTCTAGATCCCCGACAAGATTGGTACCCTTTCACATCCAAATCTCTCAAAGTCCGGGAGAGATTCTCAAAACCAAGGTTGACATGTTTCGAGTTCCTTTCAACATTTTGGAAATCCCGCTGAAACTTTGGACTTTCTCGCGAAGGGTTCCCAATCCCCGACAAGATTGGTACCCTTTCACGTCCAAATCTCTCAAAGTCCGGGAGAGATTCTCAAAACCAAGGTTGACATGTTTCGAGTTCCTTTCAACATTTTGGAAATCCTGCTGAAACTTTGGACATTCTCGCGAAGGGTTCCCAATCCCCGACAAGATTGGTACCCTTTCACGTCCAAATCTCTCAAACTCCGGGAGAGATTCTCAAAACCGAGGTTGACACGTTTCGAGTTCATTTCAACATTTTGGAAATCCCGCTGAAACTTTGGACATTCTGGTGAAGGGTTCCCAATCCCTGACAAGATTGGTACCCTTTCACGTCCAAATCTCTCAAACTCCGGGAGAGATTCTCAAAACCAAGGTTGACATGTTTCGAGTTCCTTTCAACATTTTGGAAATCCCGCTGAAACTTTGGACATTCTCGCGAAGGGTTCCCAATCCCCGACAAGATTGGTACCCTTTCACGTCCAAATCTCTCAAACTCCGGGAGAGATTCTCAAAACCAAGGTTGACATGTTTCGAGTTCCTTTCAACATTTTGGAAATCCCGCTGAAACTTTGGACATTCTCGCGAAGGGTTCCCAATCCCCGACAAGATTGGTACCCTTTCACGTCCAAATCTCTCAAAGTCCGGGAGAGATTCTCAAAACCAAGGTTGACATGTTTCGAGTTCCTTTCAACATTTTGGAAATCCCGCTGAAACTTTGGACATTCTCGCGAAGGGTTCCCAATCCCCGACAAGATTGGTACCCTTTCACGTCCAAATCTCTCAAAGTCCGGGAGAGATTCTCAAAACCAAGGTTGACATGTTTCGAGTTCCTTTCAACATTTTGGAAATCCCGCTGAAACTTTGGACATTCTCGCGAAGGGTTCCCAATCCCCGACAAGATTGGTACCCTTTCACGTCCAAAACTCTCAAAGTCCGGGAGAGATTCTCAAAACCAAGGTTGACATGTTTCGAGTTCCTTTCAACATTTTGGAAATCCCGCTGAAACTTTGGACATTCTCACGAAGGGTTCCCAATCCCCGACAAGATTGGTACCCTTTCACGTCCAAATCTCTCAAACTCCGGGAGAGATGCTCAAAACCAAGGTTGACATGTTTCGAGTTCCTTTCAACATTTTGGAAATCCCGCTGAAACTTTGGACATTCTGGCGAAGGGTTCTAGATCCCCGACAAGATTGGTACCCTTTCACGTCCAAATCTCTCAAAGTCCGGGAGAGATTCTCAAAACCAAGGTTGACATGTTTCGAGTTCCTTTCAACATTTTGGAAATCCCGCTGAAACTTTGGACATTCTCGCGAAGGGTTCCCAATCCCCGACAAGATTGGTACCCTTTCACTTCCAAATCTCTCAAACTACGGGAGAGATTCTCAAAACCAAGGTTGACATGTTTCGAGTTCCTTTCAACATTTTGGAAATCCCGCTGAAACTTTGGACATTCTCGCGAAGGGTTCCCAATCCCCGACAAGATTGGTACCCTTTCACGTCCAAAACTCTCAAACTCCGGTTAAGATTCTCAAAACCAAGGTTGACATGTTTCGAGTTCCTTTGAACATTTTGGAAATCCCGCTGAAACTTTGGACATTCTCGCGAAGGGTTCCCAATCCCCGACAAGATTGGTACCCTTTCACGTCCAAATCTCTCAAACTCCGGGAGAGATTCTCAAAACCAAGGTTGACATGTTTCGAGTTCCTTTCAACATTTTGGAAATCCCGCTGAAACTTTGGACATTCTCGCGAAGGGTTCCCAATCCCCGACAAGATTGGTACCCTTTCACGTCCAAATCTCTCAAACTCCGGGAGAGATTCTCAAAACCAAGGTTGACATGTTTCGAGTTCCTTTCAACATTTTGGAAATCCCGCTGAAACTTTGGACATTGTCGCGAAGGGTTCCCAATCCCCGACAAGATTGGTACCCTTTCACGTCCAAATCTCTCAAAGTCCGGGAGAGATTCTCAAAACCAAGGTTGATATGTTTCGAGTTCCTTTCAACATTTTGGAAATCCCGCTGAAACTTTGGACATTGTCGCGAAGGGTTCCCAATCCCCGACAAGATTGGTACCCTTTCACGTCCAAATCTCTCAAACTCCGGAAGAGATTCTCAAAACCAAGGTTGACATGTTTCGAGTTCCTTTCAACATTTTGGAAATCCCGCTGAAACTTTGGACATTCTCGCGAAGGGTTCCCAATCCCCGACAAGATTGGTACCCTTTCACGTCCAAATCTCTCAAAGTCCGGGAGAGATTCTCAAAACCAAGGTTGACATGTTTCGAGTTCCTTTCAACATTTTGGAAATCCCGCTGAAAGTTTGGACATTGTCGCGAAGGGTTCCCAATCCCCGACAAGATTGGTACCCTTTCACGTCCAAATCTCTCAAACTCCGGGAGAGATTCTCAAAACCAAGCTTGACATGTTTCGAGTTCCTTTCAACATTTTGGAAATCCCGCTGAAACTTTGGACATTCTCGCGAAGGGTTCCCAATCCCCGACAAGATTGGTACCCTTTCACGTCCGAATGTCTCAAACTCCGGGAGAGATTCTCAAAACCAAGGTTGACATGTTTCGAGTTCCTTTCAACATTTTGGAAATCCCGCTGAAGCTTTGGACATTCTGGCGGAGGGTTCTAGATCCCCGACAAGTTTGGTACCCTTTCACGTCCAAATCTCTCAAAGTCCGGGAGAGATTCTCAAAACCAAGGTCGACATGTTTCGAGTTCCTTTCAACATTTTGGAAATCCCGCTGAAACTTTGGACATTCTCGCGAAGGGTTCCAAATCCCCGACAAGATTGGTACCCTTTCACGTCCAAATCTCTCAAACTCCGGGAGAGATTCTCAAAACCAAGGTTGACATGTTTCGAGTTCCTTTCAACATTTTGGAAATCCCGCTGAAACTTTGGACATTGTCGCGAAGGGTTCCCAGTCCCCGACAAGATTGGTACCCTTTCACGTCCAAATCTCTCAAAGTCCGGGAGAGATTCTCAAAACCAAGGTTGACATGTTTCGAGTTCCTTTCAACATTTTGGAAATCCCGCTGAAACTTTGGACATTGTCGCGAAGGGTTCCCAATCCCCGACAAGATTGGTACCCTTTCACGTCCAAATCTCTCAAACTCCGGGAGAGATTCTCAAAACCAAGGTTGACATGGTTCCAGTTCCTTTCAACATTTTGGAAATCCCGCTGAAACTTTGGACATTCTCGCGAAGGGTTCCCAGTCCCCGACAAGATTGGTACCCTTTCATGTCCAAATCTCTCAAAGTCCGGGAGAGATTCTCAAAACCAAGGTTGACATGTTTCGAGTTCCTCTCAACATTTTGGAAATCCCGCTGAAACTTTGGACATTGTCGCGAAGGGTTCCCAATCCCCGACAAGATTGGTACGCTTTCACGTCCAAATCTCTCACACTCTGGGAGAGATTCTCAAAACCAAGGTTGACATGTTTCGAGTTCCTTTCAACATTTTGGAAATCCCGCTGAAACTTTGGACATTCTCGCGAAGGGTTCCCAATCCCCGACAAGACTGGTACCCTTTCACGTCCAAATCTCTCAAAGTCCGGGAGAGATTCTCAAAACCAAGGTTGACATGTTTCGAGTTCCTTTCAACATTTTGGAAATCCCGCTGAAACTTTGGACATTGTCGCGAAGGGTTCCCAATCCCCGACAAGATTGGTACCCTTTCACGTCCAAATCTCTCAAACTCCGGGAGAGATTCTCAAAACCAAGGTTGATATGTTTCGAGTTCCTTTCAACATTTTGGAAATCCCGCTGAAACTTTGGACATTCTCGCGAAGGGTTCCCGATCCCCGACAAGACTGGTACCCTTTCACGTCCAAATCTCTCAAAGTCCGGGAGAGATTCTCAAAACCAAGGTTGACATGTTTCGAGTTCCTTTCAACATTTTGGAAATCCTGCTGAAACTTTGGACATTCTCGCGAAGGGTTCCCAATCCCCGACAAGACTGGTACCCTTTCACGTCCAAAACTCTCAAAGTCCGGGAGAGATTCTCAAAACCAAGGTTGACATGTTTCGAGTTCCTTTCAACATTTTGGAAATCCCGCTGAAACTTTGGACATTCTCGCGAAGGGTTCCCAATCCCCGACAAGATTGGTACCCTTTCACGTCCAAATCTCCCAAACTCCGGGAGAGATTCTCAAAACCAAGGTTGACATGTTTCGAGTTCCTTTCAACATTTTGGAAATCCCGCTGAAACTTTGGACATTCTCGCGAAGGGTTCCCAATCCCCGACAAGATTGGTACCCTTTCACGTCCAAATCTCTCAAACTCCGGGAGAGATTCTCAAAACCGAGGTTGACACGTTTCGAGTTCATTTCAACATTTTGGAAATCCCGCTGAAACTTTGGACATTCTCGCGAAGGGTTCCCAATCCCTGACAAGATTGGTACCCTTTCACGTCCAAATCTCTCAAACTCCGGGAGAGATTCTCAAAACCAAGGTTGACATGTTTCGAGTTCCTTTCAACATTTTGGAAATCCCGCTGAAACTTTGGACATTCTCGCGAAGGGTTCCCAATCCCCGACAAGATTGGTACCCTTTCACGTCCAAATCTCTCAAACTCCGGGAGAGATTCTCAAAACCAAGGTTGACATGTTTCGAGTTCCTTTCAACATTTTGGAAATCCCGCTGAAACTTTGGACATTCTCGCGAAGGTTTCCCAATCCCCGACAAGATTGGTACCCTTTCACGTCCAAATCTCTCAAAGTCCGGGAGAGATTCTCAAAACCAAGGTTGACATGTTTCGAGTTCCTTTCAACATTTTGGAAATCCCGCTGAAACTTTGGACATTCTCGCGAAGGGTTCCCAATCCCCGACAAGATTGGTACCCTTTCACGTCCAAATCTCTCAAAGTCCGGGAGAGATTCTCAAAACCAAGGTTGACATGTTTCGAGTTCCTTTCAACATTTTGGAAATCCCGCTGAAACTTTGGACATTCTCGCGAAGGGTTCCCAATCCCCGACAAGATTGGTACCCTTTCACGTCCAAAACTCTCAAAGTCCGGGAGAGATTCTCAAAACCAAGGTTGACATGTTTCGAGTTCCTTTCAACATTTTGGAAATCCCGCTGAAAGTTTGGACATTCTCGCGAAGGGTTCCCAATCCCCGACAAGATTGGTACCCTTTCACGTCCAAATCTCTCAAACTCCGGGAGAGATGCTCAAAACCAAGGTTGACATGTTTCGAGTTCCTTTCAACATTTTGGAAATCCCGCTGAAACTTTGGACATTCTCGCGAAGGGTTCCCAATCCCCGACAAGATTGGTACCCTTTCACGTCCAAATCTCTCAAACTCCGGGAGAGATTCTCAAAACCAAGGTTGACATGTTTCGAGTTCCTTTCAACATTTTGGAAATCCCGCTGAAACTTTGGACATTCTGGCAAAGGGTTCTAGATCCCCGACAAGATTGGTACCCTTTCACATCCAAATCTCTCAAAGTCCGGGAGAGATTCTCAAAACCAAGGTTGACATGTTTCGAGTTCCTTTCAACATTTTGGAAATCCCGCTGAAACTTTGGACTTTCTCGCGAAGGGTTCCCAATCCCCGACAAGATTGGTACCCTTTCACGTCCAAATCTCTCAAAGTCCGGGAGAGATTCTCAAAACCAAGGTTGACATGTTTCGAGTTCCTTTCAACATTTTGGAAATCCCGCTGAAACTTTGGACATTCTCGCGAAGGGTTCCCAATCCCCGACAAGATTGGTACCCTTTCACGTCCAAATCTCTCAAACTCCGGGAGAGATTCTCAAAACCGAGGTTGACACGTTTCGAGTTCATTTCAACATTTTGGAAATCCCGCTGAAACTTTGGACATTCTGGTGAAGGGTTCCCAATCCCTGACAAGATTGGTACCCTTTCACGTCCAAATCTCTCAAACTCCGGGAGAGATTCTCAAAACCAAGGTTGACATGTTTCGAGTTCCTTTCAACATTTTGGAAATCCCGCTGAAACTTTGGACATTCTCGCGAAGGGTTCCCAATCCCCGACAAGATTGGTACCCTTTCACGTCCAAATCTCTCAAACTCCGGGAGAGATTCTCAAAACCAAGGTTGACATGTTTCGAGTTCCTTTCAACATTTTGGAAATCCCGCTGAAACTTTGGACATTCTCGCGAAGGGTTCCCAATCCCCGACAAGATTGGTACCCTTTCACGTCCAAATCTCTCAAAGTCCGGGAGAGATTCTCAAAACCAAGGTTGACATGTTTCGAGTTCCTTTCAACATTTTGGAAATCCCGCTGAAACTTTGGACATTCTCGCGAAGGGTTCCCAATCCCCGACAAGATTGGTACCCTTTCACGTCCAAATCTCTCAAAGTCCGGGAGAGATTCTCAAAACCAAGGTTGACATGTTTCGAGTTCCTTTCAACATTTTGGAAATCCCGCTGAAACTTTGGACATTCTCGCGAAGGGTTCCCAATCCCCGACAAGATTGGTACCCTTTCACGTCCAAAACTCTCAAAGTCCGGGAGAGATTCTCAAAACCAAGGTTGACATGTTTCGAGTTCCTTTCAACATTTTGGAAATCCCGCTGAAACTTTGGACATTCTCACGAAGGGTTCCCAATCCCCGACAAGATTGGTACCCTTTCACGTCCAAATCTCTCAAACTCCGGGAGAGATGCTCAAAACCAAGGTTGACATGTTTCGAGTTCCTTTCAACATTTTGGAAATCCCGCTGAAACTTTGGACATTCTGGCGAAGGGTTCTAGATCCCCGACAAGATTGGTACCCTTTCACATCCAAATCTCTCAAAGTCCGGGAGAGATTCTCAAAACCAAGGTTGACATGTTTCGAGTTCCTTTCAACATTTTGGAAATCCCGATGAAACTTTGGACTTTCTCGCGAAGGGTTCCCAATCCCCGACAAGATTGGTACCCTTTCACTTCCAAATCTCTCAAACTACGGGAGAGATTCTCAAAACCAAGGTTGACATGTTTCGAGTTCCTTTCAACATTTTGGAAATCCCGCTGAAACTTTGGACATTCTCGCGAAGAGTTCCCAATCCCCGACAAGATTGGTACCCTTTCACGTCCAAAACTCTCAAACTCCGGTTAAGATTCTCAAAACCAAGGTTGACATGTTTCGAGTTCCTTTGAACATTTTGGAAATCCCGCTGAAACTTTGGACATTGTCGCGAAGGGTTCCCAATCCCCGACAAGATTGGTACCCTTTCACGTCCAAATCTCTCAAACTCCGGGAGAGATTCTCAAAACCAAGGTTGACATGTTTCGAGTTCCTTTCAACATTTTGGAAATCCCGCTGAAACTTTGGACATTCTCGCGAAGGGTTCCCAATCCCCGACAAGATTGGTACCCTTTCACGTCCAAATCTCTCAAACTCCGGGAGAGATGCTCAAAACCAAGGTTGACATGTTTCGAGTTCCTTTCAACATTTTGGAAATCCCGCTGAAACTTTGGACATTCTCGCGAAGGGTTCCCAATCCCCGACAAGATTGGTACCCTTTCACGTCCAAATCTCTCAAACTCCGGGAGAGATTCTCAAAACCAAGGTTGACATGTTTCGAGTTCCTTTCAACATTTTGGAAATCCCGCTGAAACTTTGGACATTCTGGCAAAGGGTTCTAGATCCCCGACAAGATTGGTACCCTTTCACATCCAAATCTCTCAAAGTCCGGGAGAGATTCTCAAAACCAAGGTTGACATGTTTCGAGTTCCTTTCAACATTTTGGAAATCCCGCTGAAACTTTGGACTTTCTCGCGAAGGGTTCCCAATCCCCGACAAGATTGGTACCCTTTCACGTCCAAATCTCTCAAAGTCCGGGAGAGATTCTCAAAACCAAGGTTGACATGTTTCGAGTTCCTTTCAACATTTTGGAAATCCCGCTGAAACTTTGGACATTCTCGCGAAGGGTTCCCAATCCCCGACAAGATTGGTACCCTTTCACGTCCAAATCTCTCAAACTCGGGAGAGATTCTCAAAACCGAGGTTGACACGTTTCGAGTTCATTTCAACATTTTGGAAATCCCGCTGAAACTTTGGACATTCTGGTGAAGGGTTCCCAATCCCTGACAAGATTGGTACCCTTTCACGTCCAAATCTCTCAAACTCCGGGAGAGATTCTCAAAACCAAGGTTGACATGTTTCGAGTTCCTTTCAACATTTTGGAAATCCCGCTGAAACTTTGGACATTCTCGCGAAGGGTTCCCAATCCCCGACAAGATTGGTACCCTTTCACGTCCAAATCTCTCAAACTCCGGGAGAGATTCTCAAAACCAAGGTTGACATGTTTCGAGTTCCTTTCAACATTTTGGAAATCCCGCTGAAACTTTGGACATTCTCGCGAAGGGTTCCCAATCCCCGACAAGATTGGTACCCTTTCACGTCCAAATCTCTCAAAGTCCGGGAGAGATTCTCAAAACCAAGGTTGACATGTTTCGAGTTCCTTTCAACATTTTGGAAATCCCGCTGAAACTTTGGACATTCTCGCGAAGGGTTCCCAATCCCCGACAAGATTGGTACCCTTTCACGTCCAAATCTCTCAAAGTCCGGGAGAGATTCTCAAAACCAAGGTTGACATGTTTCGAGTTCCTTTCAACATTTTGGAAATCCCGCTGAAACTTTGGACATTCTCGCGAAGGGTTCCCAATCCCCGACAAGATTGGTACCCTTTCACGTCCAAAACTCTCAAAGTCCGGGAGAGATTCTCAAAACCAAGGTTGACATGTTTCGAGTTCCTTTCAACATTTTGGAAATCCCGCTGAAACTTTGGACATTCTCACGAAGGGTTCCCAATCCCCGACAAGATTGGTACCCTTTCACGTCCAAATCTCTCAAACTCCGGGAGAGATGCTCAAAACCAAGGTTGACATGTTTCGAGTTCCTTTCAACATTTTGGAAATCCCGCTGAAACTTTGGACATTGTCGCGAAGGGTTCTAGATCCCCGACAAGATTGGTACCCTTTCACATCCAAATCTCTCAAAGTCCGGGAGAGATTCTCAAAACCAAGGTTGACATGTTTCGAGTTCCTTTCAACATTTTGGAAATCCCGATGAAACTTTGGACTTTCTCGCGAAGGGTTCCCAATCCCCGACAAGATTGGTACCCTTTCACTTCCAAATCTCTCAAACTACGGGAGAGATTCTCAAAACCAAGGTTGACATGTTTCGAGTTCCTTTCAACATTTTGGAAATCCCGCTGAAACTTTGGACATTCTCGCGAAGAGTTCCCAATCCCCGACAAGATTGGTACCCTTTCACGTCCAAAACTCTCAAACTCCGGTTAAGATTCTCAAAACCAAGGTTGACATGTTTCGAGTTCCTTTGAACATTTTGGAAATCCCGCTGAAACTTTGGACATTGTCGCGAAGGGTTCCCAATCCCCGACAAGATTGGTACCCTTTCACGTCCAAATCTCTCAAACTCCGGGAGAGATTCTCAAAACCAAGGTTGACATGTTTCGAGTTCCTTTCAACATTTTGGAAATCCCGCTGAAACTTTGGACATTCTCGCGAAGGGTTCCCAATCCCCGACAAGATTGGTACCCTTTCACGTCCAAATCTCTCAAACTCCGGGAGAGATTCTCAAAACCAAGGTTGACATGTTTCGAGTTCCTTTCAACATTTTGGAAATCCCGCTGAAACTTTGGACATTGTCGCGAAGGGTTCCCGATCCCCGACAAGATTGGTACCCTTTCACGTCCAAATCTCTCAAACTCCGGGAGAGATTCTCAAAACCAAGGTTGACATGTTTCGAGTTCCTTTCAACATTTTGGAAATCCCGCTGAAACTTTGGACATTCTCGCGAAGGGTTCCCAATCCCCGACAAGATTGGTACCCTTTCACGTCCAAATCTCTCAAAGTCCGGGAGAGATTCTCAAAACCAAGGTTGACATGTTTCGAGTTCCTTTCAACATTTTGGAAATCCCGCTGAAACTTTGGACATTCTCGCGAAGGGTTCCCAATCCCCGACAAGATTGGTACCCTTTCACGTCCAAAACTCTCAAAGTCCGGGAGAGATTCTCAAAACCAAGGTTGACATGTTTCGAGTTCCTTTCAACATTTTGGAAATCCCGCTGAAACTTTGGACATTCTGGCGAAGGGTTCTAGATCCCCGACAAGATTGGTACCCTTTCACATCCAAATCTCTCAAAGTCCGGGAGAGATTCTCAAAACCAAGGTTGACATGTTTCGAGTTCCTTTCAACATTTTGGAAATCCCGATGAAACTTTGGACTTTCTCGCGAAGGGTTCCCAATCCCCGACAAGATTGGTACCCTTTCACTTCCAAATCTCTCAAACTACGGGAGAGATTCTCAAAACCAAGGTTGACATGTTTCGAGTTCCTTTCAACATTTTGGAAATCCCGCTGAAACTTTGGACATTCTCGCGAAGGGTTCCCAATCCCCGACAAGATTGGTACCCTTTCACGTCCAAAACTCTCAAACTCCGGTTAAGATTCTCAAAACCAAGGTTGACATGTTTCGAGTTCCTTTGAACATTTTGGTAATCCCGCTGAAACTTTGGACATTGTCGCGAAGGGTTCCCAATCCCCGACAAGATTGGTACCCTTTCACGTCCAAATCTCTCCAACTCCGGGAGAGATTCTCAAAACCAAGGTTGACATGTTTCGAGTTCCTTTAAACATTTTGGAAATCCCGCTGAAACTTTGGACATTCTCGCGAAGGGTTCCCAATCCCCGACAAGATTGGTACCCTTTCACGTCCAAATCTCTCAAACTCCGGGAGAGATTCTCAAAACCAAGGTTGACATGTTTCGAGTTCCTTTCAACATTTTGGAAATCCCGCTGAAACTTTGGACATTGTCGCGAAGGGTTCCCAATCCCCGACAAGATTGGTACCCTTTCACGTCCAAATCTCTCAAAGTCCGGGAGAGATTCTCAAAACCAAGGTTGATATGTTTCGAGTTCCTTTCAACATTTTGGAAATCCCGCTGAAACTTTGGACATTGTCGCGAAGGGTTCCCAATCCCCGACAAGATTGGTACCCTTTCACGTCCAAATCTCTCAAACTCCGGAAGAGATTCTCAAAACCAAGGTTGACATGTTTCGAGTTCCTTTCAACATTTTGGAAATCCCGCTGAAACTTTGGACATTCTCGCGAAGGGTTCCCAATCCCCGACAAGATTGGTACCCTTTCACGTCCAAATCTCTCAAAGTCCGGGAGAGATTCTCAAAACCAAGGTTGACATGTTTCGAGTTCCTTTCAACATTTTGGAAATCCCGCTGAAACTTTGGACATTGTCGCGAAGGGTTCCCAATCCCCGACAAGATTGGTACCCTTTCACGTCCAAATCTCTCAAACTCCGGGAGAGATTCTCAAAACCAAGCTTGACATGTTTCGAGTTCCTTTCAACATTTTGGAAATCCCGCTGAAACTTTGGACTTTCTCGCGAAGGGTTCCCAATCCCCGACAAGATTGGTACCCTTTCACGTCCAAATCTCTCAAACTCCGGGAGATATTCTCAAAACCAAGGTTGACATGTTTCGAGTTCCTTTCAACATTTTGGAAATCCCGCTGAAACTTTGGACATTCTCGCGAAGGGTTCCCAATCCCCGACAAGATTGGTACCCTTTCACGTCCAAATCTCTCAAACTCCGGGAGAGATTCTCAAAACCGAGGTTGACACGTTTCGAGTTCATTTCAACATTTTGGAAATCCCGCTGAAACTTTGGACATTCTGGTGAAGGGTTCCCAATCCCTGACAAGATTGGTACCCTTTCACGTCCAAATCTCTCAAAGTCCGGGAGAGATTCTCAAAACCAAGGTTGACATGTTTCGAGTTCCTTTCAACATTTTGGAAATCCCGCTGAAACTTTGGACATTGTCGCGAAGGGTTCCCAATCCCCGACAAGATTGGTACCCTTTCACGTCCAAATCTCTCAAACTCCGGGAGATATTCTCAAAACCAAGGTTGACATGTTTCGAGTTCCTTTCAACATTTTGGAAATCCCGCTGAAACTTTGGACATTCTCGCGAAGGGTTCCCGATCCCCGACAAGATTGGTACCCTTTCACGTCCAGAACTCTCAAACTCCGGCTAAGATTCTCAAAACCAAGGTTGACATGTTTCGAGTTCCTTTCAACATTTTGGAAATCCCGCTGAAACTTTGGACATTCTCGGGAAGGGTTCCCAATCCCCGACAAGTTTGGTACCCTTTCACGTCCAAATCTCTCAAACTCCGGGAGAGATTCTCAAAACCAAGGTTGACATGTTTCGAGTTCCTTTCAACATTTTGGAAATCCCGCTGAAACTTTGGACATTGTCGCGAAGGGTTCCCAATCCCCGACAAGATTGGTACCCTTTCACGTCCAAATCTCTCAAACTCCGGGAGAGATTCTCAAAACCAAGGTTGACATGTTTCGAGTTCCTTTCAAGATTTTGGAAATCGCGCTGAAACTTTGGACTTTCTCGCGAAGGGTTCCCAATCCCCGACAAGATTGGTACCCTTTCACGTCCAAATCTCTCAAAGTCCGGGAGAGATTCTCAAAACCAAGGTTGACATGTTTCGAGTTCCTTTCAACATTTTGGAAATCCCGCTGAAACTTTGGACATTGTCGCGAAGGGTTCCCAATCCCCGACAAGATTGGTACCCTTTCACGTCCAAATCTCTCCAACTCTGGGAGAGATTCTCAAAACCAAGGTTGACATGTTTCGAGTTCCTTTCAACATTTTGGAAATCCCGCTGAAACTTTGGACATTGTCGCGAAGGGTTCCCGATCCCCGACAAGATTGGTACCCTTTCACGTCCAAATCTCTCAAACTCCGGGAGAGATTCTCAAAACCAAGGTTGACATGTTTCGAGTTCCTTTCAACATTTTGGAAATCCCGCTGAAACTTTGGACATTGTCGCGAAGGGTTCCCAATCCCCGACAAGATTGGTACCCTTTCACGTCCAAATCTCTCAAACTCCGGGAGAGATTCTCAAAACCAAGGTTGACATGTTTCGAGTTCCTTTCAACATTTTGGAAATCCCGCTGAAACTTTGGACATTCTCGCGAAGGGTTCCCAATCCCCGACAAGATTGGTACCCTTTCACGTCCGAATGTCTCAAACTTCGGGAGAGATTCTCAAAACCAAGGTTGACATGTTTCGAGTTCCTTTCAACATTTTGGAAATCCCGCTGAAACTTTGGACATTCTGGCGGAGGGTTCTAGATCCCCGACAAGATTGGTACCCTTTCACGTCCAAATCTCTCAAACTCCGGGAGAGATTCTCAAAACCAAGGTTGACATGTTTCGAGTTCCTTTCAACATTTTGGAAATCCCGCTGAAACTTTGGACATACTCGCGAAGGGTTGCCAATCCCCGACAAGACTGGTACCCTTTCACGTCCAAATCTCTCAAAGTCCGGGAGAGATTCTCAAAACCAAGGTTGACATGGTTCGAGTTCCTTTCAACATTTTGGAAATCCCGCTGAAACTTTGGACATTCTGGCGAAGGGTTCCCAATCCCCGACAAGATTGGTACCCTTTCACGTCCAAATCTCTCAAAGTCCGGGAGAGATTCTCAAAACCAAGGTTGACATGGTTCCAGTTCCTTTCAACATTTTGGAAATCCCGCTGAAACTTTGGACATTCTCGCGAAGGGTTCCCAGTCCCCGACAAGATTGGTACCCTTTCACGTCCAAATCTCTCAAAGTCCGGGAGAGATTCTCAAAACCAAGGTTGACATGTTTCGAGTTCCTTTCAACATTTTGGAAATCCCGCTGAAACTTTGGACATTGTCGCGAAGGGTTCCCAATCCCCGACAAGATTGGTACCCTTTCACGTCCAAATCTCTCAAACTCCGGGAGAGATTCTCAAAACCAAGGTTGACATGTTTCGAGTTCCTTTCAACATTTTGGAAATCCCGCTGAAACTTTGGACATTGTCGCGAAGGGTTCCCAATCCCCGACAAGATTGGTACCCTTTCACGTCCAAATCTCTCAAACTCCGGGAGAGATTCTCAAAACCAAGGTTGACATGGTTCGAGTTCCTTTCAACATTTTGGAAATCCCGCTGAAACTTTGGACATTCTCGCGAAGGGTTCCCAATCCCCGACAAGACTGGTACCCTTTCACGTCCAAATCTCTCAAAGTCCGGGAGAGATTCTCAAAACCAAGGTTGACATTTTTCGAGTTCCTTTCAACATTTTGGAAATCCTGCTGAAACTTTGGACATTCTGGCGAAGGGTTCCCAATCCCCGACAAGACTGGTACTCTTTCACGTCCAAATCTCTCAAACTCCGGGAGAGATTCTCAAAACCGAGGTTGACATGTTTCGAGTTCCTTTCAACATTTTGGAAATCCCGCTGAAACTTTGGACATTCTCGCGAAGGGTCCCCAATCCCCGACAAGATTGGTACCCTTTCACGTCCAAAACTCTCAAACTCCGGCTAAGATTCTCAAAACCAAGGTTGACATGTTTCGAGTTCCTTTTAACATTTTGGAAATCCCGCTGAAACTTTGGACATTCTCGCGAAGGGTTCCCGATCCCCGACAAGATTGGTACCCTTTCACGTCCAGAACTCTCAAACTCCGGCTAAGATTCTCAAAACCAAGGTTGACATGTTTCGAGTTCCTTTCAACATTTTGGAAATCCCGCTGAAACTTTGGACATTCTCGGGAAGGGTTCCCAATCCCCGACAAGTTTGGTACCCTTTCACGTCCAAATCTCTCAAACTCCGGGAGAGATTCTCAAAACCAAGGTTGACATGTTTCGAGTTCCTTTCAACATTTTGGAAATCCCGCTGAAACTTTGGACATTGTCGCGAAGGGTTCCCAATCCCCGACAAGATTGGTACCCTTTCACGTCCAAATCTCTCAAACTCCGGGAGAGATTCTCAAAACCAAGGTTGACATGTTTCGAGTTCCTTTCAAGATTTTGGAAATCGCGCTGAAACTTTGGACTTTCTCGCGAAAAGTTCCCAATCCCCGACAAGATTGGTACCCTTTCACGTCCAAATCTCTCAAACTCCGGGAGAGATTCTCAAAACCAAGGTTGACATGGTTCCAGTTCCTTTCAACATTTTGGAAATCCCGCTGAAACTTTGGACATTCTGGCGAAGGGTTCCCAATCCCCGACAAGATTGGTACCCTTTCACGTCCAAATCTCTCAAAGTCCGGGAGAGATTCTCAAAACCAAGGTTGACATGTTTCGAGTTCCTTTCAACATTTTGGAAATCCCGCTGAAACTTTGGACATTCTCGCGAAGGGTTCCCGATCCCCGACAAGATTGGTACCCTTTCACGTCCAAAACTCTCAAACTCCGGCTAAGATTCTCAAAACCAAGCGTGACATGTTTCGAGTTCCTTTCAACATTTTGGAAATCCCACTGAAACTTTGGACATTCTCGCGAAGGGTTCCCAATCCCCGACAAGTTTGGTACCCTTTCACGTCTAAATCTCTCAAACTCCGGGAGAGATTCTCAAAACCAAGGTTGACATGGTTCGAGTTCCTTTCAACATTTTGGAAATCCCGCTGAAACTTTGGACATTCTCGCGAAGGGTTCCCAATCCCCGACAAGATTGGTACCCTTTCACGTCCAAATCTCTCAAACTCCGGGAGAGATTCTCAAAACCAAGGTTGACATGTTTCGAGTTCCTTTCAACATTTTGGAAATCCCGCTGAAACTTTGGACATTCTCGCGAAGGGTTCCCAATCCCAGACAAGATTGGTACCCTTTCACGTCCAAATCTCTCAAACTCCGGGAGAGATTCTCAAAACCAAGCTTGACATGGTTCGAGTTCCTTTCAACATTTTGGAAATCCCGCTGAAACTTTGGACATTGTCGCGAAGGGTTCCCAATCCCCGACAAGATTGGTACCCTTTCACGTCCAAATCTCTCAAAGTCCGGGAGAGATTCTCAAAACCAAGGTTGACATGTTTCGAGTTCCTTTCAACATTTTGGAAATCCCGCTGAAACTTTGGACATTCTTGCGAAGGGTTCCCAATCCCCGACAAGATTGGTACCCTTTCACGTCCAAATCTCTCAAACTCCGGGAGAGATTCTCAAAACCAAGGTTGACATGTTTCGAGTTCCTTTCAACATTTTGGAAATCCCGCTGAAACTTTGGACATTCTCGCGAAGGGTTCCCAATCCCCGACAAGATTGGTACCCTTTCACGTCCAAATCTCTCAAAGTCCGGGAGAGATTCTCAAAACCAAGGTTGACATGGTTCCAGTTCCTTTCAACATTTTGGAAATCCCGCTGAAACTTTGGACATTCTCGCGAAGGGTTCCCAGTCCCCGACAAGATTGGTACCCTTTCACGTCCAAATCTCTCAAAGTCCGGGAGAGATTCTCAAAACCAAGGTTGACATGTTTCGAGTTCCTTTCAACATTTTGGAAATCCCGCTGAAACTTTGGACTTTCTCGCGAAGGGTTCCCAATCCCTGACAAGATTGGTACCCTTTCACGTCCAAATCTCTCAAAGTCCGGGAGAGATTCTCAAAACCAAGGTTGACATGTTTCGAGTTCCTTTCAACATTTTGGAAATCCCGCTGAAACTTTGGACATTGTCGCGAAGGGTTCCCAATCCCCGACAAGATTGGTACCCTTTCACGTCCAAATCTCTCCAACTCCGGGAGAGATTCTCAAAACCAAGGTTGACATGTTTCGAGTTCCTTTCAACATTTTGGAAATCCCGCTGAAACTTTGGACATTGTCGCGAAGGGTTCCCAATCCCCGACAAGATTGGTACCCTTTCACGTCCAAATCTCTCAAACTCCGGGAGAGATTCTCAAAACCAAGGTTGACATGTTTCGAGTTCCTTTCAACATTTTGGAAATCCCGCTGAAACTTTGGACATTGTCGCGAAGGGTTCCCAATCCCCGACAAGATTGGTACCCTTTCACGTCCAAATCTCTCAAAGTCCGGGAGAGACTCTCAAAACCAAGGTTGACATGTTTCGAGTTCCTTTCAACATTTTGGAAATCCCGCTGAAACTTTGGACATTCTCGCGAAGGCTTCCCAATCCCCGACAAGACTGGTACCCTTTCACGTCTAAATCTCTCAAAGTCCGGGAGAGATTCTCAAAACCAAGGTTGACATGTTTCGAGTTCCTTTCAACATTTTGGAAATCCCGCTGAAACTTTGGACATTCTCGCGAAGGGTTCCCAATCCCCGACAAGTTTGGTACCCTTTCACGTCTAAATCTCTCAAAGTCCGGGAGAGATTCTCAAAACCAAGGTTGACATGTTTCGAGTTCCTTTCAACATTTTGGAAATCCCGCTGAAACTTTGGACATTCTCGCGAAGGGTTCCCAATCCCCGACAAGACTGGTACCCTTTCACGTCCAAATCTCTCAAAGTCCGGGAGAGATTCTCAAAACCAAGGTTGACATTTTTCGAGTTCCTTTCAACATTTTGGAAATCCTGCTGAAACTTTGGACATTCTGGCGAAGGGTTCCCAATCCCCGACAAGACTGGTACTCTTTCACGTCCAAATCTCTCAAACTCCGGGAGAGATTCTCAAAACCGAGGTTGACATGTTTCGAGTTCCTTTCAACTTTTTGAAAATCCCGGTGAAACTTTGGACATTCTCGCGAAGGGTCCCCAATCCCCGACAAGATTGGTACCCTTTCACGTCCAAATCTCTCAAAGTCCGGGAGAGATTCTCAAAACCAAGGTTGACATGTTTCGAGTTCCTTTCAACATTTTGGAAATCCCGCTGAAACTTTGGACATTCTGGCGGAGGGTTCTAGATCCCCGACAAGATTGGTACCCTTTCACGTCCAAATCTCTCAAACTCCGGGAGAGATTCTCAAAACCAAGGTTGACATGTTTCGAGTTCCTTTCAACATTTTGGAAATCCCGCTGAAACTTTGGACATACTCGCGAAGGGTTCCCAATCCCCGACAAGACTGGTACCCTTTCACGTCCAAATCTCTCAAAGTCCGGGAGAGATTCTCAAAACCAAGGTTGACATGGTTCGAGTTCCTTTCAACATTTTGGAAATCCCGCTGAAACTTTGGACATTCTCGCGAAGGGTTCCCAATCCCCGACAAGATTGGTACCCTTTCACGTCCAAATCTCTCAAAGTCCGGGAGAGATTCTCAAAACCAAGGTTGACATGGTTCCAGTTCCTTTCAACATTTTGGAAATCCCGCTGAAACTTTGGACATTGTCGCGAAGGGTTCCCAATCCCCGACAAGATTGGTACCCTTTCACGTCCAAATCTCTCAAACTCCGGGAGAGATTCTCAAAACCAAGGTTGACATGTTTCGAGTTCCTTTCAACATTTTGGAAATCCCGCTGAAACTTTGGACATTGTCGCGAAGGGTTCCCAATCCCCGACAAGATTGGTACCCTTTCACGTCCAAATCTCTCAAACTCCGGGAGAGATTCTCAAAACCAAGGTTGACATGGTTCGAGTTCCTTTCAACATTTTGGAAATCCCGCTGAAACTTTGGACATTCTCGCGAAGGGTTCCCAATCCCCGACAAGACTGGTACCCTTTCACGTCCAAATCTCTCAAAGTCCGGGAGAGATTCTCAAAACCAAGGTTGACATTTTTCGAGTTCCTTTCAACATTTTGGAAATCCCGCTGAAACTTTGGACATTCTGGCGAAGGGTTCCCAATCCCCGACAAGACTGGTACTCTTTCACGTCCAAATCTCTCAAACTCCGGGAGAGATTCTCAAAACCGAGGTTGACATGTTTCGAGTTCCTTTCAACATTTTGGAAATCCCGCTGAAACTTTGGACATTCTCGCGAAGGGTCCCCAATCCCCGACAAGATTGGTACCCTTTCACGTCCAAAACTCTCAAACTCCGGCTATGATTCTCAAAACCAAGGTTGACATGTTTCGAGTTCCTTTTAACATTTTGGAAATCCCGCTGAAACTTTGGACATTCTCGCGAAGGGTTCCCGATCCCCGACAAGATTGGTACCCTTTCACGTCCAGAACTCTCAAACTCCGGCTAAGATTCTCAAAACCAAGGTTGACATGTTTCGAGTTCCTTTCAACATTTTGGAAATCCCGCTGAAACTTTGGACATTCTCGGGAAGGGTTCCCAATCCCCGACAAGTTTGGTACCCTTTCACGTCCAAATCTCTCAAACTCCGGGAGAGATTCTCAAAACCAAGGTTGACATGTTTCGAGTTCCTTTCAACATTTTGGAAATCCCGCTGAAACTTTGGACATTGTCGCGAAGGGTTCCCAATCCCCGACAAGATTGGTACCCTTTCACGTCCAAATCTCTCAAACTCCGGGAGAGATTCTCAAAACCAAGGTTGACATGTTTCGAGTTCCTTTCAAGATTTTGGAAATCGCGCTGAAACTTTGGACTTTCTCGCGAAGGGTTCCCAATCCCCGACAAGATTGGTACCCTTTCACGTCCAAATCTCTCAAACTCCGGGAGAGATTCTCAAAACCAAGGTTGACATGGTTCCAGTTCCTTTCAACATTTTGGAAATCCCGCTGAAACTTTGGACATTCTGGCGAAGGGTTCCCAATCCCCGACAAGATTGGTACCCTTTCACGTCCAAATCTCTCAAACTCCGGGAGAGATTCTCAAAACCAAGGTTGACATGTTTCGAGTTCCTTTCAACATTTTGGAAATCCCGCTGAAACTTTGGACATTCTCGCGAAGGGTTCCCGATCCCCGACAAGATTGGTACCCTTTCACGTCCAAAACTCTCAAACTCCGGCTAAGATTCTCAAAACCAAGCGTGACATGTTTCGAGTTCCTTTCAACATTTTGGAAATCCCGCTGAAACTTTGGACATTCTCGCGAAGGGTTCCCAATCCCCGACAAGTTTGGTACCCTTTCACGTCTAAATCTCTCAAACTCCGGGAGAGATTCTCAAAACCAAGGTTGACATGGTTCGAGTTCCTTTCAACATTTTGGAAATCCCGCTGAAACTTTGGACATTCTCGCGAAGGGTTCCCAATCCCCGACAAGATTGGTACCCTTTCACGTCCAAATCTCTCAAACTCCGGGAGAGATTCTCAAAACCAAGGTTGACATGTTTCGAGTTCCTTTCAACATTTTGGAAATCCCGCTGAAACTTTGGACATTCTCGCGAAGGGTTCCCAATCCCAGACAAGATTGGTACCCTTTCACGTCCAAATCTCTCAAACTCCGGGAGAGATTCTCAAAACCAAGCTTGACATGGTTCGAGTTCCTTTCAACATTTTGGAAATCCCGCTGAAACTTTGGACATTGTCGCGAAGGGTTCCCAATCCCCGACAAGATTGGTACCCTTTCACGTCCAAATCTCTCAAAGTCCGGGAGAGATTCTCAAAACCAAGGTTGACATGTTTCGAGTTCCTTTCAACATTTTGGAAATCCCGCTGAAACTTTGGACATTCTTGCGAAGGGTTCCCAATCCCCGACAAGATTGGTACCCTTTCACGTCCAAATCTCTCAAACTCCGGGAGAGATTCTCAAAACCAAGGTTGACATGTTTCGAGTTCCTTTCAACATTTTGGAAATCCCGCTGAAACTTTGGACATTCTCGCGAAGGGTTCCCAGTCCCCGACAACATTGGTACCCTTTCACGTCCAAATCTCTCAAAGTCCGGGAGAGATTCTCAAAACCAAGGTTGACATGGTTCCAGTTCCTTTCAACATTTTGGAAATCCCGCTGAAACTTTGGACTTTCTCGCGAAGGGTTCCCAATCCCCGACAAGATTGGTACCCTTTCACGTCCAAATCTCTCAAAGTCCGGGAGAGATTCTCAAAACCAAGGTTGACATGTTTCGAGTTCCTTTCAACATTTTGGAAATCCCGCTGAAACTTTGGACATTGTCGCGAAGGGTTCCCAATCCCCGACAAGATTGGTACCCTTTCACGTCCAAATCTCTCAAACTCCGGGAGAGATTCTCAAAACCAAGGTTGACATGTTTCGAGTTCCTTTCAACATTTTGGAAATCCCGCTGAAACTTTGGACATTGTCGCGAAGGGTTCCCAATCCCCGACAAGATTGGTACCCTTTCACGTCCAAATCTCTCAAACTCCGGGAGAGATTCTCAAAACCAAGGTTGACATGTTTCGAGTTCCTTTCAACATTTTGGAAATCCCGCTGAAACTTTGGACATTCTCGCGAAGGGTTCCCAATCCCCGACAAGACTGGTACCCTTTCACGTCCAAATCTCTCAAAGTCCGGGAGAGATTCTCAAAACCAAGGTTGACATTTTTCGAGTTCCTTTCAACATTTTGGAAATCCTGCTGAAACTTTGGACATTCTGGCGAAGGGTTCCCAATCCCCGACAAGACTGGTACTCTTTCACGTCCAAATCTCTCAAACTCCGGGAGAGATTCTCAAAACCGAGGTTGACATGTTTCGAGTTCCTTTCAACTTTTTGAAAATCCCGGTGAAACTTTGGACATTCTCGCGAAGGGTCCCCAATCCCCGACAAGATTGGTACCCTTTCACGTCCAAATCTCTCAAAGTCCGGGAGAGATTCTCAAAACCAAGGTTGACATGTTTCGAGTTCCTTTCAACATTTTGGAAATCCCGCTGAAACTTTGGACATTCTGGCGGAGGGTTCTAGATCCCCGACAAGATTGGTACCCTTTCACGTCCAAATCTCTCAAACTCCGGGAGAGATTCTCAAAACCAAGGTTGACATGTTTCGAGTTCCTTTCAACATTTTGGAAATCCCGCTGAAACTTTGGACATACTCGCGAAGGGTTCCCAATCCCCGACAAGACTGGTACCCTTTCACGTCCAAATCTCTCAAAGTCCGGGAGAGATTCTCAAAACCAAGGTTGACATGGTTCGAGTTCCTTTCAACATTTTGGAAATCCCGCTGAAACTTTGGACATTCTCGCGAAGGGTTCCCAATCCCCGACAAGATTGGTACCCTTTCACGTCCGAATGTCTCAAACTCCGGGAGAGATTCTCAAAACCAAGGTTGACATGTTTCGAGTTCCTTTCAACATTTTGGAAATCCCGCTGAAACTTTGGACATTCTGGCGGAGGGTTCTAGATCCCCGACAAGATTGGTACCCTTTCACGTCCAAATCTCTCAAACTCCGGGAGAGATTCTCAAAACCAAGGTTGACATGTTTCGAGTTCCTTTCAACATTTTGGAAATCCCGCTGAAACTTTGGACATACTCGCGAAGGGTTGCCAATCCCCGACAAGACTGGTACCCTTTCACGTCCAAATCTCTCAAAGTCCGGGAGAGATTCTCAAAACCAAGGTTGACATGGTTCGAGTTCCTTTCAACATTTTGGAAATCCCGCTGAAACTTTGGACATTCTCGCGAAGGGTTCCCAATCCCCGACAAGATTGGTACCCTTTCACGTCCAAATCTCTCAAAGTCCGGGAGAGATTCTCAAAACCAAGGTTGACATGGTTCCAGTTCCTTTCAACATTTTGGAAATCCCGCTGAAACTTTGGACATTCTCGCGAAGGGTTCCCAGTCCCCGACAAGATTGGTACCCTTTCACGTCCAAATCTCTCAAAGTCCGGGAGAGATTCTCAAAACCAAGGTTGACATGTTTCGAGTTCCTTTCAACATTTTGGAAATCCCGCTGAAACTTTGGACTTTCTCGCGAAGGGTTCCCGATCCCCGACAAGATTGGTACCCTTTCACGTCCAAATCTCTCAAAGTCCGGGAGAGATTCTCAAAACCAAGGTTGACATGTTTCGAGTTCCTTTCAACATTTTGGAAATCCCGCTGAAACTTTGGACATTGTCGCGAAGGGTTCCCAATCCCCGACAAGATTGGTACCCTTTCACGTCCAAATCTCTCCAACTCCGGGAGAGATTCTCAAAACCAAGGTTGACATGTTTCGAGTTCCTTTCAACATTTTGGAAATCCCGCTGAAACTTTGGACATTGTCGCGAAGGGTTCCCAATCCCCGACAAGATTGGTACCCTTTCACGTCCAAATCTCTCAAACTCCGGGAGAGATTCTCAAAACCAAGGTTGACATGTTTCGAGTTCCTTTCAACATTTTGGAAATCCCGCTGAAACTTTGGACATTGTCGCGAAGGGTTCCCAATCCCCGACAAGATTGGTACCCTTTCACGTCCAAATCTCTCAAACTCCGGGAGAGATTCTCAAAACCAAGGTTGACATGTTTCGAGTTCCTTTCAACATTTTGGAAATCCCGCTGAAACTTTGGACATTCTCGCGAAGGGTTCCCAATCCCCGACAAGATTGGTACCCTTTCACGTCCGAATGTCTCAAACTTCAGGAGAGATTCTCAAAACCAAGGTTGACATGTTTCGAGTTCCTTTCAACATTTTGGAAATCCCGCTGAAACTTTGGACATTCTGGCGGAGGGTTCTAGATCCCCGACAAGATTGGTACCCTTTCACGTCCAAATCTCTCAAACTCCGGGAGAGATTCTCAAAACCAAGGTTGACATGTTTCGAGTTCCTTTCAACATTTTGGAAATCCCGCTGAAACTTTGGACATACTCGCGAAGGGTTCCCAATCCCCGACAAGACTGGTACCCTTTCACGTCCAAATCTCTCAAAGTCCGGGAGAGATTCTCAAAACCAAGGTTGACATGGTTCGAGTTCCTTTCAACATTTTGGAAATCCCGCTGAAACTTTGGACATTCTCGCGAAGGGTTCCCAATCCCCGACAAGATTGGTACCCTTTCACGTCCAAATCTCTCAAAGTCCGGGAGAGATTCTCAAAACCAAGGTTGACATGGTTCCAGTTCCTTTCAACATTTTGGAAATCCCGCTGAAACTTTGGACATTCTCGCGAAGGGTTCCCAGTCCCCGACAAGATTGGTACCCTTTCACGTCCAAATCTCTCAAAGTCCGGGAGAGATTCTCAAAACCAAGGTTGACATGTTTCGAGTTCCTTTCAACATTTTGGAAATCCCGCTGAAACTTTGGACATTGTCGCGAAGGGTTCCCAATCCCCGACAAGATTGGTACCCTTTCACGTCCAAATCTCTCAAAGTCCGGGAGAGATTCTCAAAACCAAGGTTGACATGTTTCGAGTTCCTTTCAACATTTTGGAAATCCCGCTGAAACTTTGGACATTGTCGCGAAGGGTTCCCAATCCCCGACAAGATTGGTACCCTTTCACGTCCAAATCTCTCAAAGTCCGGGAGAGATTCTCAAAACCAAGGTTGACATGGTTCGAGTTCCTTTCAACATTTTGGAAATCCCGCTGAAACTTTGGACATTCTCGCGAAGGGTTCCCAATCCCCGACAAGACTGGTACCCTTTCACGTCCAAATCTCTCAAAGTCCGGGAGAGATTCTCAAAACCAAGGTTGACATTTTTCGAGTTCCTTTCAACATTTTGGAAATCCTGCTGAAACTTTGGACATTCTGGCGAAGGGTTCCCAATCCCCGACAAGACTGGTACTCTTTCACGTCCAAATCTCTCAAACTCCGGGAGAGATTCTCAAAACCGAGGTTGACATGTTTCGAGTTCCTTTCAACATTTTGGAAATCCCGCTGAAACTTTGGACATTCTCGCGAAGGGTCCCCAATCCCCGACAAGATTGGTACCCTTTCACGTCCAAAACTCTCAAACTCCGGCTAAGATTCTCAAAACCAAGGTTGACATGTTTCGAGTTCCTTTTAACATTTTGGAAATCCCGCTGAAACTTTGGACATTCTCGCGAAGGGTTCCCGATCCCCGACAAGATTGGTACCCTTTCACGTCCAGAACTCTCAAACTCCGGCTAAGATTCTCAAAACCAAGGTTGACATGTTTCGAGTTCCTTTCAACATTTTGGAAATCCCGCTGAAACTTTGGACATTCTCGGGAAGGGTTCCCAATCCCCGACAAGTTTGGTACCCTTTCACGTCCAAATCTCTCAAACTCCGGGAGAGATTCTCAAAACCAAGGTTGACATGTTTCGAGTTCCTTTCAACATTTTGGAAATCCCGCTGAAACTTTGGACATTGTCGCGAAGGGTTCCCAATCCCCGACAAGATTGGTACCCTTTCACGTCCAAATCTCTCAAACTCCGGGAGAGATTCTCAAAACCAAGGTTGACATGTTTCGAGTTCCTTTCAAGATTTTGGAAATCGCGCTGAAACTTTGGACTTTCTCGCGAAGGGTTCCCAATCCCCGACAAGATTGGTACCCTTTCACGTCCAAATCTCTCAAACTCCGGGAGAGATTCTCAAAACCAAGGTTGACATGTTTCGAGTTCCTTTCAACATTTTGGAAATCCCGCTGAAACTTTGGACATTCTCGCGAAGGGTTCCCAATCCCCGACAAGATTGGTACCCTTTCACGTCCAAATCTCTCAAACTCCGGGAGAGATTCTCAAAACCAAGGTTGACATGTTTCGAGTTCCTTTCAAGATTTTGGAAATCGCGCTGAAACTTTGGACTTTCTCGCGAAGGGTTCCCAATCCCCGACAAGATTGGTACCCTTTCACGTCCAAATCTCTCAAACTCCGGGAGAGATTCTCAAAACCAAGGTTGACATGGTTCCAGTTCCTTTCAACATTTTGGAAATCCCGCTGAAACTTTGGACATTCTGGCGAAGGGTTCCCAATCCCCGACAAGATTGGTACCCTTTCACGTCCAAATCTCTCAAACTCCGGGAGAGATTCTCAAAACCAAGGTTGACATGTTTCGAGTTCCTTTCAACATTTTGGAAATCCCGCTGAAACTTTGGACATTCTCGCGAAGGGTTCTAGATCCCCGACAAGATTGGTACCCTTTCACGTCCAAATCTCTCAAAGTCCGGGAGAGATTCTCAAAACCAAGGTTGACATGTTTCGAGTTCCTTTCAACATTTTGGAAATCCCGCTGAAACTTTGGACATTCTCGCGAAGGGTTCCCAATCCCCGACAAGATTGGTACCCTTTCACGTCCGAATGTCTCAAACTTCGGGAGAGATTCTCAAAACCAAGGTTGACATGTTTCGAGTTCCTTTCAACATTTTGGAAATCCCGCTGAAACTTTGGACATTCTGGCGGAGGGTTCTAGATCCCCGACAAGATTGGTACCCTTTCACGTCCAAATCTCTCAAACTCCGGGAGAGATTCTCAAAACCAAGGTTGACATGTTTCGAGTTCCTTTCAACATTTTGGAAATCCCGCTGAAACTTTGGACATACTCGCGAAGGGTTCCCAATCCCCGACAAGACTGGTACCCTTTCACGTCCAAATCTCTCAAAGTCCGGGAGAGATTCTCAAAACCAAGGTTGACATGGTTCGAGTTCCTTTCAACATTTTGGAAATCCCGCTGAAACTTTGGACATTCTCGCGAAGGGTTCCCAATCCCCGACAAGATTGGTACCCTTTCACGTCCAAATCTCTCAAACTCCGGGAGAGATTCTCAAAACCAAGGTTGACATGGTTCCAGTTCCTTTCAACATTTTGGAAATCCCGCTGAAACTTTGGACATTCTCGCGAAGGGTTCCCAATCCCCGACAAGATTGGTACCCTTTCACGTCCAAATCTCTCAAACTCCGGGAGAGATTCTCAAAACCAAGGTTGACATGTTTCGAGTTCCTTTCAACATTTTGGAAATCCCGCTGAAACTTTGGACTTTCTCGCGAAGGGTTCCCAATCCCCGACAAGATTGGTACCCTTTCACGTCCAAATCTCTCAAAGTCCGGGAGAGATTCTCAAAACCAAGGTTGACATGTTTCGAGTTCCTTTCAACATTTTGGAAATCCCTCTGAAACTTTGGACATTCTCGCGAAGGGTTCCCAATCCCCGACAAGATTGGTACCCTTTCACGTCCAAATCTCTCAAACTCCGGGAGAGATTCTCAAAACCAAGGTTGACATGTTTCGAGTTCCTTTCAACATTTTGGAAATCCCGCTGAAACTTTGGACATTGTCGCGAAGGGTTCCCAATCCCCGACAAGATTGGTACCCTTTCACGTCCAAATCTCTCAAACTCCGGGAGAGATTCTCAAAACCAAGGTTGACATGTTTCGAGTTCCTTTCAACATTTTGGAAATCCCGCTGAAACTTTGGACATTCTGGCGAAGGGTTCCCAATCCCCGACAAGATTGGTACCCTTTCACGTCCAAATCTCTCAAACTCCGGGAGAGATTCTCAAAACCAAGGTTGACATGGTTCGAGTTCCTTTCAACATTTTGGAAATCCCGCTGAAACTTTGGACATTCTCGCGAAGGGTTCCCGATCCCCGACAAGATTGGTACCCTTTCACGTCCAAAACTCTCAAACTCCGGCTAAGATTCTCAAAACCAAGCTTGACATGTTTCGAGTTCCTTTCAACATTTTGGAAACCCCGCTGAAACTTTGGACATTCTCGCGAAGGGTTCCCAATCCCCGACAAGATTGGTACCCTTTCACGTCCAAATCTCTCAAACTCCGGGAGAGATTCTCAAAACCAAGGTTGACATGTTTCGAGTTCCTTTCAACATTTTGGAAATCCCGCTGAAACTTTGGACATTGTCGCGAAGGGTTCCCAATCCCCGACAAGATTGGTACCCTTTCACGTCCAAATCTCTCAAACTCCGGGAGAGATTCTCAAAACCAAGGTTGACATGTTTCGAGTTCCTTTCAACATTTTGGAAATCCCGCTGAAACTTTGGACATTCTCGCGAAGGGTTCCCAATCCCAGACAAGATTGGTACCCTTTCACGTCCAAATCTCTCAAACTCCGGGAGAGATTCTCAAAACCAAGCTTGACATGGTTCGAGTTCCTTTCAACATTTTGGAAATCCCGCTGAAACTTTGGACATTGTCGCGAAGGGTTCCCAATCCCCGACAAGATTGGTACCCTTTCACGTCCAAATCTCTCAAAGTCCGGGAGAGATTCTCAAAACCAAGGTTGACATGTTTCGAGTTCCTTTCAACATTTTGGAAATCCCGCTGAAACTTTGGACATTCTCGCGAAGGGTTCTAGATCCCCGACAAGATTGGTACCCTTTCACGTCCAAATCTCTCAAACTCCGGGAGAGATTCTCAAAACCAAGGTTGACATGTTTCGAGTTCCTTTCAACATTTTGGAAATCCCGCTGAAACTTTGGACATTCTCGCGAAGGGTTCCCAATCCCCGACAAGATTGGTACCCTTTCACGTCCGAATGTCTCAAACTTCGGGAGAGATTCTCAAAACCAAGGTTGACATGTTTCGAGTTCCTTTCAACATTTTGGAAATCCCGCTGAAACTTTGGACATTCTGGCGGAGGGTTCTAGATCCCCGACAAGATTGGTACCCTTTCACGTCCAAATCTCTCAAACTCCGGGAGAGATTCTCAAAACCAAGGTTGACATGTTTCGAGTTCCTTTCAACATTTTGGAAATCCCGCTGAAACTTTGGACATACTCGCGAAGGGTTCCCAATCCCCGACAAGACTGGTACCCTTTCACGTCCAAATCTCTCAAAGTCCGGGAGAGATTCTCAAAACCAAGGTTGACATGGTTCGAGTTCCTTTCAACATTTTGGAAATCCCGCTGAAACTTTGGACATTCTCGCGAAGGGTTCCCAATCCCCGACAAGATTGGTACCCTTTCACGTCCAAATCTCTCAAAGTCCGGGAGAGACTCTCAAAACCAAGGTTGACATGGTTCCAGTTCCTTTCAACATTTTGGAAATCCCGCTGAAACTTTGGACATTCTCGCGAAGGGTTCCCAATCCCCGACAAGATTGGTACCCTTTCACGTCCAAATCTCTCAAACTCCGGGAGAGATTCTCAAAACCAAGGTTGACATGTTTCGAGTTCCTTTCAACATTTTGGAAATCCCGCTGAAACTTTGGACTTTCTCGCGAAGGGTTCCCAATCCCCGACAAGATTGGTACCCTTTCACGTCCAAATCTCTCAAACTCCGGGAGAGATTCTCAAAACCAAGGTTGACATGTTTCGAGTTCCTTTCAACATTTTGGAAATCCCGCTGAAACTTTGGACATTCTCGCGAAGGGTTCCCAATCCCCGACAAGATTGGTACCCTTTCACGTCCAAATCTCTCCAACTCCGGGAGAGATTCTCAAAACCAAGGTTGACATGTTTCGAGTTCCTTTCAACATTTTGGAAATCCCGCTGAAACTTTG
Source organism: Streptopelia decaocto (assembly GCF_964273445.1). Taxonomy (NCBI): domain Eukaryota; kingdom Metazoa; phylum Chordata; class Aves; order Columbiformes; family Columbidae; genus Streptopelia; species Streptopelia decaocto. Next base: position 1,296,590 of record NW_028115595.1, on the reverse strand, counting down.
GACATTCTCGCGAAGGGTTCCCAATCCCCGACAAGATTGGTACCCTTTCACGTCCAAATCTCTCAAACTCCGGGAGAGATTCTCAAAACCAAGGTTGACATGTTTCGAGTTCCTTTCAACATTTTGGAAATCCCGCTGAAACTTTGGACATTGTCGCGAAGGGTTCCCAATCCCCGACAAGATTGGTACCCTTTCACGTCCAAATCTCTCAAACTCCGGGAGAGATTCTCAAAACCAAGGTTGACATGGTTCGAGTTCCTTTCAACATTTTGGAAATCCCGCTGAAACTTTGGACATTCTCGCGAAGGGTTCCCGATCCCCGACAAGATTGGTACCCTTTCACGTCCAAATCTCTCCAACTCCGGGAGAGATTCTCAAAACCAAGCTTGACATGTTTCGAGTTCCTTTCAACATTTTGGAAATCCCGCTGAAACTTTGGACATTCTCGCGAAGGGTTCCCAATCCCCGACAAGATTGGTACCCTTTCACGTCCAAATCTCTCAAACTCCGGGAGAGATTCTCAAAACCAAGGTTGACATGTTTCGAGTTCCTTTCAACATTTTGGAAATCCCGCTGAAACTTTGGACTTTCTCGCGAAGGGTTCCCAATCCCCGACAAGATTGGTACCCTTTCACGTCCAAATCTCTCAAAGTCCGGGAGAGATTCTCAAAACCAAGGTTGACATGTTTCGAGTTCCTTTCAACATTTTGGAAATCCCGCTGAAACTTTGGACATTCTCGCGAAGGGTTCCCAATCCCCGACAAGATTGGTACCCTTTCACGTCCAAATCTCTCCAACTCCGGGAGAGATTCTCAAAACCAAGGTTGACATGTTTCGAGTTCCTTTCAACATTTTGGAAATCCCGCTGAAACTTTGGACATTGTCGCGAAGGGTTCCCAATCCCCGACAAGATTGGTACCCTTTCACGTCCAAATCTCTCAAACTCCGGGAGAGATTCTCAAAACCAAGGTTGACATGTTTCGAGTTCCTTTCAACATTTTGGAAATCCCGCTGAAACTTTGGACATTGTCGCGAAGGGTTCCCAATCCCCGACAAGATTGGTACCCTTTCACGTCCAAATCTCTCAAACTCCGGGAGAGATTCTCAAAACCAAGGTTGACATGGTTCGAGTTCCTTTCAACATTTTGGAAATCCCGCTGAAACTTTGGACATTCTCGCGAAGGGTTCCCGATCCCCGACAAGATTGGTACCCTTTCACGTCCAAAACTCTCAAACTCCGGCTAAGATTCTCAAAACCAAGCTTGACATGTTTCGAGTTCCTTTCAACATTTTGGAAATCCCGCTGAAACTTTGGACATTCTCGCGAAGGGTTCCCAATCCCCGACAAGATTGGTACCCTTTCACGTCCAAAACTCTCAAACTCCGGCTAAGATTCTCAAAACCAAGCTTGACATGTTTCGAGTTCCTTTCAACATTTTGGAAATCCCGCTGAAACTTTGGACATTGTCGCGAAGGGTTCCCAATCCCCGACAAGATTGGTACCCTTTCACGTCCAAATCTCTCAAACTCCGGGAGAGATTCTCAAAACCAAGGTTGATATGTTTCGAGTTCCTTTCAACATTTTGGAAATCCCGCTGAAACTTTGGACATTCTCGCGAAGGGTTCCCAATCCCCGACAAGATTGGTACCCTTTCACGTCCAAATCTCTCAAACTCCGGGAGAGATTCTCAAAACCAAGCTTGACATGTTTCGAGTTCCTTTCAACATTTTGGAAATCCCGCTGAAACTTTGGACATTCTCGCGAAGGGTTCCCAATCCCCGACAAGATTGGTACCCTTTCACGTCCAAATCTCTCAAACTCCGGGAGAGATTCTGAAAACCAAGGCTGACATGTTTCGAGTTCCTTTCAACATTTTGGAAATCCCGCTGAAACTTTGGACATTCTGGCGGAGGGTTCTAGATCCCCGACAAGATTGGTACCCTTTCACGTCCAAATCTCTCAAAGTCCGGGAGAGATTCTCAAAACCAAGGTTGACATGTTTCGAGTTCCTTTCAACATTTTGGAAATCCCGCTGAAACTTTGGACATTGTCGCGAAGGGTTCCCAATCCCCGACAAGATTGGTACCCTTTCACGTCCAAATCTCTCAAAGTCCGGGAGAGACTCTCAAAACCAAGGTTGACATGTTTCGAGTTCCTTTCAACATTTTGGAAATCCCGCTGAAACTTTGGACATTCTCGCGAAGGCTTCCCAATCCCCGACAAGACTGGTACCCTTTCACGTCTAAATCTCTCAAAGTCCGGGAGAGATTCTCAAAACCAAGGCTGACATGTTTCGAGTTCCTTTCAACATTTTGGAAATCCCGCTGAAACTTTGGACATTCTCGCGAAGGGTTCCCAATCCCCGACAAGACTGGTACCCTTTCACGTCCAAATCTCTCAAACTCCGGGAGAGATTCTCAAAACCAAGGTTGACATTTTTCGAGTTCCTTTCAACATTTTGGAAATCCTGCTGAAACTTTGGACATTCTGGCGAAGGGTTCCCAATCCCCGACAAGACTGGTACTCTTTCACGTCCAAATCTCTCAAACTCCGGGAGAGATTCTCAAAACCGAGGTTGACATGTTTCGAGTTCCTTTCAACATTTTGGAAATCCCGCTGAAACTTTGGACATTCTCGCGAAGGGTCCCCAATCCCTGACAAGATTGGTACCCTTTCACGTCCAAAACTCTCAAACTCCGGCTAAGATTCTCAAAACCAAGGTTGACATGTTTCGAGTTCCTTTTAACATTTTGGAAATCCCGCTGAAACTTTGGACATTCTCGCGAAGGGTTCCCGATCCCCGACAAGATTGGTACCCTTTCACGTCCAAAACTCTCAAACTCCGGCTAAGATTCTCAAAACCAAGCTTGACATGTTTCGAGTTCCTTTCAACATTTTGGAAATCCCGCTGAAACTTTGGACATTCTCGCGAAGGGTTCCCACTCCCCGACAAGTTTGGTACCCTTTCACGTCCAAATCTCTCAAACTCCGGGAGAGATTCTCAAAACCAAGGTTGACATGTTTCGAGTTCCTTTCAACATTTTGGAAATCCCGCTGAAACTTTGGACATTCTCGCGAAGGGTTCCCAATCCCCGACAAGATTGGTACCCTTTCACGTCCAAATCTCTCAAACTCCGGGAGAGATTCTCAAAACCAAGGTTGACATGTTTCGAGTTCCTTTCAACATTTTGGAAATCCCGCTGAAACTTTGGACATTCTCGCGAAGGGTTCCCAATCCCCGACAAGACTGGTACCCTTTCACGTCCAAATCTCTCAAACTCTGGGAGAGATTCTCAAAACCAAGCTTGACATGGTTCGAGTTCCTTTCAACATTTTGGAAATCCCGCTGAAACTTTGGACATTGTCGCGAAGGGTTCCCAATCCCCGACAAGATTGGTACCCATTCATGTCCAAATCTCTCAAACTCCGGGAGAGATTCTCAAAACCAAGGTTGACATGTTTCGAGTTCCTTTCAACATTTTGGAAATCCCGCTGAAACTTTGGACATTCTCGCGAAGGGTTCCCAATCCCCGACAAGGTTGGTACCCTTTCACGTCCGAATGTCTCAAACTCCGGGAGAGATTCTGAAAACCAAGGCTGACATGTTTCGAGTTCCTTTCAACATTTTGGAAATCCCGCTGAAACTTTGGACATTCTGGCGGAGGGTTCTAGATCCCCGACAAGATTGGTACCCTTTCACGTCCAAATCTCTCAAAGTCCGGGAGAGATTCTCAAAACCAAGGTTGACATGTTTCGAGTTCCTTTCAACATTTTGGAAATCCCGCTGAAACTTTGGACATTGTCGCGAAGGGTTCCCAATCCCCGACAAGATTGGTACCCTTTCACGTCCAAATCTCTCAAAGTCCGGGAGAGACTCTCAAAACCAAGCTTGACATGTTTCGAGTTCCTTTCAACATTTTGGAAATCCCGCTGAAACTTTGGACATTCTCGCGAAGGGTTCCCAATCCCCGACAAGACTGGTACCCTTTCACGTCCAAATCTCTCAAAGTCCGGGAGAGATTCTCAAAACCAAGGTTGACATTTTTCGAGTTCCTTTCAACATTTTGGAAATCCCGCTGAAACTTTGGACATTCTCGCGAAGGGTTCCCAATCCCCGACAAGATTGGTACCCTTTCACGTCCAAATCTCTCAAACTCCGGGAGAGATTCTCAAAACCGAGGTTGACATGTTTCGAGTTCCTTTCAACATTTTGGAAATCCCGCTGAAACTTTGGACATTCTCGCGAAGGGTTCCCAATCCCCGACAAGACTGGTACCCTTTCACGTCCAAATCTCTCAAACTCTGGGAGAGATTCTCAAAACCAAGCTTGACATGGTTCGAGTTCCTTTCAACATTTTGGAAATCCCGCTGAAACTTTGGACATTGTCGCGAAGGGTTCCCAATCCCCGACAAGATTGGTACCCATTCATGTCCAAATCTCTCAAACTCCGGGAGAGATTCTCAAAACCAAGGTTGACATGTTTCGAGTTCCTTTCAACATTTTGGAAATCCCGCTGAAACTTTGGACATTCTCGCGAAGGGTTCCCAATCCCCGACAAGGTTGGTACCCTTTCACGTCCGAATGTCTCAAACTCCGGGAGAGATTCTGAAAACCAAGGCTGACATGTTTCGAGTTCCTTTCAACATTTTGGAAATCCCGCTGAAACTTTGGACATTCTGGCGGAGGGTTCTAGATCCCCGACAAGATTGGTACCCTTTCACGTCCAAATCTCTCAAAGTCCGGGAGAGATTCTCAAAACCAAGGTTGACATGTTTCGAGTTCCTTTCAACATTTTGGAAATCCCGCTGAAACTTTGGACATTGTCGCGAAGGGTTCCCAATCCCCGACAAGATTGGTACCCTTTCACGTCCAAATCTCTCAAAGTCCGGGAGAGACTCTCAAAACCAAGGTTGACATGTTTCGAGTTCCTTTCAACATTTTGGAAATCCCGCTGAAACTTTGGACATTCTCGCGAAGGGTTCCCAATCCCCGACAAGACTGGTACCCTTTCACGTCCAAATCTCTCAAAGTCCGGGAGAGATTCTCAAAACCAAGGTTGACATTTTTCGAGTTCCTTTCAACATTTTGGAAATCCTGCTGAAACTTTGGACATTCTGGCGAAGGGTTCCCAATCCCCGACAAGACTGGTACTCTTTCACGTCCAAATCTCTCAAACTCCGGGAGAGATTCTCAAAACCGAGGTTGACATGTTTCGAGTTCCTTTCAACATTTTGGAAATCCCGCTGAAACTTTGGACATTCTCGCGAAGGGTCCCCAATCCCTGACAAGATTGGTACCCTTTCACGTCCAAAACTCTCAAACTCCGGCTAAGATTCTCAAAACCAAGGTTGACATGTTTCGAGTTCCTTTTAACATTTTGGAAATCCCGCTGAAACTTTGGACATTCTCGCGAAGGGTTCCCGATCCCCGACAAGATTGGTACCCTTTCACGTCCAAAACTCTCAAACTCCGGCTAAGATTCTCAAAACCAAGCTTGACATGTTTCGAGTTCCTTTCAACATTTTGGAAATCCCGCTGAAACTTTGGACATTCTCGCGAAGGGTTCCCACTCCCCGACAAGTTTGGTACCCTTTCACGTCCAAATCTCTCAAACTCGGGGAGAGATTCTCAAAACCAAGGTTGACATGTTTCGAGTTCCTTTCAACATTTTGGAAATCCCGCTGAAACTTTGGACATTCTCGCGAAGGGTTCCCAATCCCCGACAAGATTGGTACCCTTTCACGTCCAAATCTCTCAAACTCCGGGAGAGATTCTCAAAACCAAGGTTGACATGTTTCGAGTTCCTTTCAACATTTTGGAAATCCCGCTGAAACTTTGGACATTCTCGCGAAGGGTTCCCAATCCCCGACAAGACTGGTACCCTTTCACGTCCAAATCTCTCAAACTCTGGGAGAGATTCTCAAAACCAAGCTTGACATGGTTCGAGTTCCTTTCAACATTTTGGAAATCCCGCTGAAACTTTGGACATTGTTGCGAAGGGTTCCCAATCCCCGACAAGATTGGTACCCATTCATGTCCAAATCTCTCAAACTCCGGGAGAGATTCTCAAAACCAAGGTTGACATGTTTCGAGTTCCTTTCAACATTTTGGAAATCCCGCTGAAACTTTGGACATTCTCGCGAAGGGTTCCCAATCCCCGACAAGGTTGGTACCCTTTCACGTCCGAATGTCTCAAACTCCGGGAGAGATTCTGAAAACCAAGGCTGACATGTTTCGAGTTCCTTTCAACATTTTGGAAATCCCGCTGAAACTTTGGACATTCTGGCGGAGGGTTCTAGATCCCCGACAAGATTGGTACCCTTTCACGTCCAAATCTCTCAAAGTCCGGGAGAGATTCTCAAAACCAAGGTTGACATGTTTCGAGTTCCTTTCAACATTTTGGAAATCCCGCTGAAACTTTGGACATTGTCGCGAAGGGTTCCCAATCCCCGACAAGATTGGTACCCTTTCACGTCCAAATCTCTCAAAGTCCGGGAGAGACTCTCAAAACCAAGGTTGACATGTTTCGAGTTCCTTTCAACATTTTGGAAATCCCGCTGAAACTTTGGACATTCTCGCGAAGGGTTCCCAATCCCCGACAAGACTGGTACCCTTTCACGTCCAAATCTCTCAAAGTCCGGGAGAGATTCTCAAAACCAAGGTTGACATTTTTCGAGTTCCTTTCAACATTTTGGAAATCCTGCTGAAACTTTGGACATTCTGGCGAAGGGTTCCCAATCCCCGACAAGACTGGTACTCTTTCACGTCCAAATCTCTCAAACTCCGGGAGAGATTCTCAAAACCGAGGTTGACATGTTTCGAGTTCCTTTCAACATTTTGGAAATCCCGCTGAAACTTTGGACATTCTCGCGAAGGGTCCCCAATCCCTGACAAGATTGGTACCCTTTCACGTCCAAAACTCTCAAACTCCGGGAGAGATTCTCAAAACCAAGGTTGACATGTTTCGAGTTCCTTTTAACATTTTGGAAATCCCGCTGAAACTTTGGACATTCTCGCGAAGGGTTCCCGATCCCCGACAAGATTGGTACCCTTTCACGTCCAAAACTCTCAAACTCCGGCTAAGATTCTCAAAACCAAGGTTGACATGTTTCGAGTTCCTTTTAACATTTTGGAAATCCCGCTGAAACTTTGGACATTCTCGCGAAGGGTTCCCGATCCCCGACAAGATTGGTACCCTTTCACGTCCAAAACTCTCAAACTCCGGCTAAGATTCTCAAAACCAAGCTTGACATGTTTCGAGTTCCTTTCAACATTTTGGAAATCCCGCTGAAACTTTGGACATTCTCGCGAAGGGTTCCCACTCCCCGACAAGTTTGGTACCCTTTCACGTCCAAATCTCTCAAACTCCGGGAGAGATTCTCAAAACCAAGGTTGACATGTTTCGAGTTCCTTTCAACATTTTGGAAATCCCGCTGAAACTTTGGACATTCTCGCGAAGGGTTCCCAATCCCCGACAAGATTGGTACCCTTTCACGTCCAAATCTCTCAAACTCCGGGAGAGATTCTCAAAACCAAGGTTGACATGTTTCGAGTTCCTTTCAACATTTTGGAAATCCCGCTGAAACTTTGGACATTCTCGCGAAGGGTTCCCAATCCCCGACAAGACTGGTACCCTTTCACGTCCAAATCTCTCAAACTCTGGGAGAGATTCTCAAAACCAAGCTTGACATGGTTCGAGTTCCTTTCAACATTTTGGAAATCCCGCTGAAACTTTGGACATTGTCGCGAAGGGTTCCCAATCCCCGACAAGATTGGTACCCATTCATGTCCAAATCTCTCAAACTCCGGGAGAGATTCTCAAAACCAAGGTTGACATGTTTCGAGTTCCTTTCAACATTTTGGAAATCCCGCTGAAACTTTGGACATTCTCGCGAAGGGTTCCCAATCCCCGACAAGGTTGGTACCCTTTCACGTCCGAATGTCTCAAACTCCGGGAGAGATTCTGAAAACCAAGGCTGACATGTTTCGAGTTCCTTTCAACATTTTGGAAATCCCGCTGAAACTTTGGACATTCTGGCGGAGGGTTCTAGATCCCCGACAAGATTGGTACCCTTTCACGTCCAAATCTCTCAAAGTCCGGGAGAGATTCTCAAAACCAAGGTTGACATGTTTCGAGTTCCTTTCAACATTTTGGAAATCCCGCTGAAACTTTGGACATTGTCGCGAAGGGTTCCCAATCCCCGACAAGATTGGTACCCTTTCACGTCCAAATCTCTCAAAGTCCGGGAGAGACTCTCAAAACCAAGGTTGACATGTTTCGAGTTCCTTTCAACATTTTGGAAATCCCGCTGAAACTTTGGACATTCTCGCGAAGGGTTCCCAATCCCCGACAAGACTGGTACCCTTTCACGTCCAAATCTCTCAAAGTCCGGGAGAGATTCTCAAAACCAAGGTTGACATTTTTCGAGTTCCTTTCAACATTTTGGAAATCCTGCTGAAACTTTGGACATTCTGGCGAAGGGTTCCCAATCCCCGACAAGACTGGTACTCTTTCACGTCCAAATCTCTCAAACTCCGGGAGAGATTCTCAAAACCGAGGTTGACATGTTTCGAGTTCCTTTCAACATTTTGGAAATCCCGCTGAAACTTTGGACATTCTCGCGAAGGGTCCCCAATCCCTGACAAGATTGGTACCCTTTCACGTCCAAAACTCTCAAACTCCGGGAGAGATTCTCAAAACCAAGGTTGACATGTTTCGAGTTCCTTTTAACATTTTGGAAATCCCGCTGAAACTTTGGACATTCTCGCGAAGGGTTCCCGATCCCCGACAAGATTGGTACCCTTTCACGTCCAAAACTCTCAAACTCCGGCTAAGATTCTCAAAACCAAGGTTGACATGTTTCGAGTTCCTTTCAACATTTTGGAAATCCCGCTGAAACTTTGGACATTCTCGCGAAGGGTTCCCAATCCCCGACAAGTTTGGTACCCTTTCACGTCCAAATCTCTCAAACTCCGGGAGAGATTCTCAAAACCAAGGTTGACATGTTTCGAGTTCCTTTCAACATTTTGGAAATCCCGCTGAAACTTTGGACATTCTCGCGAAGGGTTCCCAATCCCCGACAAGATTGGTACCCTTTCACGTCCAAATCTCTCAAACTCCGGGAGAGATTCTCAAAACCAAGGTTGACATGTTTCGAGTTCCTTTCAACATTTTGGAAATCCCGCTGAAACTTTGGACATTCTCGCGAAGGGTTCCCAATCCCCGACAAGACTGGTACCCTTTCACGTCCAAATCTCTCAAACTCTGGGAGAGATTCTCAAAACCAAGCTTGACATGGTTCGAGTTCCTTTCAACATTTTGGAAATCCCGCTGAAACTTTGGACATTGTCGCGAAGGGTTCCCAATCCCCGACAAGATTGGTACCCATTCATGTCCAAATCTCTCAAACTCCGGGAGAGATTCTCAAAACCAAGGTTGACATGTTTCGAGTTCCTTTCAACATTTTGGAAATCCCGCTGAAACTTTGGACATTCTCGCGAAGGGTTCCCAATCCCCGACAAGATTGGTACCCTTTCACGTCCAAATCTCTCAAACTCCGGGAGAGATTCTCAAAACCAAGGTTGACATGTTTCGAGTTCCTTTCAACATTTTGGAAATCACGCTGAAACTTTGGACATTCTCGCGAAGGGTTCCCAATCCCCGACAAGATTGGTACCCTTTCACGTCCAAATCTCTCAGACTCCGGGAGAGATTCTCAAAACCAAGGTTGACATGTTTCGAGTTCCTTTGAACATTTTGGAAATCCCGCTGAAACTTTGGACATTCTGGCAGAGGGTTCTAGATGACCGACAAGATTGGTACCCTTTCACGTCCAAAACTCTCAAACTCCGGGAGAGATTCTCAAAACCAAGGTTGACATGTTTCGAGTTCCTTTCAACATTTTGGAAATCCCGCTGAAACTTTGGACATTCTCGCGAAGGGTTCCCAATCCCCGACAAGACTGGTACCCTTTCACGTCCAAATCTCTCAAAGTCCGGGAGAGATTCTCAAAACCAAGGTTGACATTTTTCGAGTTCCTTTCAACATTTTGGAAATCCTGCTGAAACTTTGGACATTCTGGCGAAGGGTTCCCAATCCCCGACAAGACTGGTACTCTTTCACGTCCAAATCTCTCAAACTCCGGGAGAGATTCTCAAAACCGAGGTTGACATGTTTCGAGTTCCTTTCAACATTTTGGAAATCCCGCTGAAACTTTGGACATTCTCGCGAAGGGTCCCCAATCCCTGACAAGATTGGTACCCTTTCACGTCCAAAACTCTCAAACTCCGGGAGAGATTCTCAAAACCAAGGTTGACATGTTTCGAGTTCCTTTTAACATTTTGGAAATCCCGCTGAAACTTTGGACATTCTCGCGAAGGGTTCCCGATCCCCGACAAGATTGGTACCCTTTCACGTCCAAAACTCTCAAACTCCGGCTAAGATTCTCAAAACCAAGGTTGACATGTTTCGAGTTCCTTTTAACATTTTGGAAATCCCGCTGAAACTTTGGACATTCTCGCGAAGGGTTCCCGATCCCCGACAAGATTGGTACCCTTTCACGTCCAAAACTCTCAAACTCCGGCTAAGATTCTCAAAACCAAGCTTGACATGTTTCGAGTTCCTTTCAACATTTTGGAAATCCCGCTGAAACTTTGGACATTCTCGCGAAGGGTTCCCACTCCCCGACAAGTTTGGTACCCTTTCACGTCCAAATCTCTCAAACTCCGGGAGAGATTCTCAAAACCAAGGTTGACATGTTTCGAGTTCCTTTCAACATTTTGGAAATCCCGCTGAAACTTTGGACATTCTCGCGAAGGGTTCCCAATCCCCGACAAGATTGGTACCCTTTCACGTCCAAATCTCTCAAACTCCGGGAGAGATTCTCAAAACCAAGGTTGACATGTTTCGAGTTCCTTTCAACATTTTGGAAATCCCGCTGAAACTTTGGACATTCTCGCGAAGGGTTCCCAATCCCCGACAAGACTGGTACCCTTTCACGTCCAAATCTCTCAAACTCTGGGAGAGATTCTCAAAACCAAGCTTGACATGGTTCGAGTTCCTTTCAACATTTTGGAAATCCCGCTGAAACTTTGGACATTGTCGCGAAGGGTTCCCAATCCCCGACAAGATTGGTACCCATTCATGTCCAAATCTCTCAAACTCCGGGAGAGATTCTCAAAACCAAGGTTGACATGTTTCGAGTTCCTTTCAACATTTTGGAAATCCCGCTGAAACTTTGGACATTCTCGCGAAGGGTTCCCAATCCCCGACAAGGTTGGTACCCTTTCACGTCCGAATGTCTCAAACTCCGGGAGAGATTCTGAAAACCAAGGCTGACATGTTTCGAGTTCCTTTCAACATTTTGGAAATCCCGCTGAAACTTTGGACATTCTGGCGGAGGGTTCTAGATCCCCGACAAGATTGGTACCCTTTCACGTCCAAATCTCTCAAAGTCCGGGAGAGATTCTCAAAACCAAGGTTGACATGTTTCGAGTTCCTTTCAACATTTTGGAAATCCCGCTGAAACTTTGGACATTGTCGCGAAGGGTTCCCAATCCCCGACAAGATTGGTACCCTTTCACGTCCAAATCTCTCAAAGTCCGGGAGAGACTCTCAAAACCAAGGTTGACATGTTTCGAGTTCCTTTCAACATTTTGGAAATCCCGCTGAAACTTTGGACATTCTCGCGAAGGGTTCCCAATCCCCGACAAGACTGGTACCCTTTCACGTCCAAATCTCTCAAAGTCCGGGAGAGATTCTCAAAACCAAGGTTGACATTTTTCGAGTTCCTTTCAACATTTTGGAAATCCTGCTGAAACTTTGGACATTCTGGCGAAGGGTTCCCAATCCCCGACAAGACTGGTACTCTTTCACGTCCAAATCTCTCAAACTCCGGGAGAGATTCTCAAAACCGAGGTTGACATGTTTCGAGTTCCTTTCAACATTTTGGAAATCCCGCTGAAACTTTGGACATTCTCGCGAAGGGTCCCCAATCCCTGACAAGATTGGTACCCTTTCACGTCCAAAACTCTCAAACTCCGGGAGAGATTCTCAAAACCAAGGTTGACATGTTTCGAGTTCCTTTTAACATTTTGGAAATCCCGCTGAAACTTTGGACATTCTCGCGAAGGGTTCCCGATCCCCGACAAGATTGGTACCCTTTCACGTCCAAAACTCTCAAACTCCGGCTAAGATTCTCAAAACCAAGGTTGACATGTTTCGAGTTCCTTTCAACATTTTGGAAATCCCGCTGAAACTTTGGACATTCTCGCGAAGGGTTCCCAATCCCCGACAAGTTTGGTACCCTTTCACGTCCAAATCTCTCAAACTCCGGGAGAGATTCTCAAAACCAAGGTTGACATGTTTCGAGTTCCTTTCAACATTTTGGAAATCCCGCTGAAACTTTGGACATTCTCGCGAAGGGTTCCCAATCCCCGACAAGATTGGTACCCTTTCACGTCCAAATCTCTCAAACTCCGGGAGAGATTCTCAAAACCAAGGTTGACATGTTTCGAGTTCCTTTCAACATTTTGGAAATCCCGCTGAAACTTTGGACATTCTCGCGAAGGGTTCCCAATCCCCGACAAGACTGGTACCCTTTCACGTCCAAATCTCTCAAACTCTGGGAGAGATTCTCAAAACCAAGCTTGACATGGTTCGAGTTCCTTTCAACATTTTGGAAATCCCGCTGAAACTTTGGACATTGTCGCGAAGGGTTCCCAATCCCCGACAAGATTGGTACCCATTCATGTCCAAATCTCTCAAACTCCGGGAGAGATTCTCAAAACCAAGGTTGACATGTTTCGAGTTCCTTTCAACATTTTGGAAATCCCGCTGAAACTTTGGACATTCTCGCGAAGGGTTCCCAATCCCCGACAAGATTGGTACCCTTTCACGTCCAAATCTCTCAAACTCCGGGAGAGATTCTCAAAACCAAGGTTGACATGTTTCGAGTTCCTTTCAACATTTTGGAAATCACGCTGAAACTTTGGACATTCTCGCGAAGGGTTCCCAATCCCCGACAAGATTGGTACCCTTTCACGTCCAAATCTCTCAGACTCCGGGAGAGATTCTCAAAACCAAGGTTGACATGTTTCGAGTTCCTTTGAACATTTTGGAAATCCCGCTGAAACTTTGGACATTCTGGCAGAGGGTTCTAGATGACCGACAAGATTGGTACCCTTTCACGTCCAAAACTCTCAAACTCCGGGAGAGATTCTCAAAACCAAGGTTGACATGTTTCGAGTTCCTTTCAACATTTTGGAAATCCCGCTGAAACTTTGGACATTCTCGCGAAGGGTTCCCAATCCCCGACAAGATTGGTACCCTTTCACGTCCAAATCTCTCAAACTCCGGGAGAGATTCTCAAAACCAAGGTTGACATGTTTCGAGTTCCTCTCAACATTTTGGAAATCCCGCTGAAACTTTGGACATTCTCGCGAAGGGTTCCCAATCCCCGACAAGATTGGTACCCTTTCACGTCCAAATCTCTCAAAGTCCGGGAGAGATTCTCAAAACCAAGGTTGACATGGTTCGAGTTCCTTTCAACATTTTGGAAATCCCGCTGAAACTTTGGACATTCTCGCGAAGGGTTCCCAATCCCCGACAAGATTGGTACCCTTTCACGTCCAAATCTCTCAAAGTCCGGGAGAGATTCTCAAAACCAAGGTTGACATGTTTCGAGTTCCTTTCAACATTTTGGAAATCCCGCTGAAACTTTGGACATTTTCGCGAAGGGTTCCCAATCCCCGACAAGATTGGTACCCTTTCACGTCCAAATCTCTCAAAGTCCGGGAGAGATTCTCAAAACCAAGGTTGACATGTTTCGAGCTCCTTTCAACATTTTGGAAATCCCGCTGAAAATTTGGACATTCTGGCAGAGGGTTCTAGATCCCCGACAAGATTGGTACCCTTTCACGTCCAAAACTCTCAAACTCCGGGAGAGATTCTCAAAACCAAGGTTGACATGTTTCGAGTTCCTTTCAACATTTTGGAAATCCCGCTGAAACTTTGGACATTCTCGCGAAGGGTTCCCAATCCCCGACAAGATTGGTACCCTTTCACGTGCAAATCTCTCAAACTCCGGGAGAGATTCTCAAAACCAAGGTTGACATGTTTCGAGTTCCTTTCAACATTTTGGAAATCCCGCTGAAACTTTGGACATTCTCGCGAAGGGTTCCCAATCCCCGACAAGATTGGTACCCTTTCACGTGCAAATCTCTCAAACTCCGGGAGAGATTCTCAAAACCAAGGTTGACATGTTTCGAGTTCCTTTCAACATTTTGGAAATCCTGCTGAAACTTTGGACATTCTCGCGAAGGGTTCCCAATCCCCGACAAGATTGGTACCCTTTCACGTCCAAATCTCTCAAAGTCCGGGAGAGATTCTCAAAACCAAGGATGACATGTTTCGAGTTCCTTTCAACATTTTGGAAATCCCGCTGAAACTTTGGACATTCTCGCGAAGGGTTCCCAATCCCCGACAAGATTGGTACCCTTTCACGTCCAAATCTCTCAAAGTCCAGGAGAGATTCTCAAAACCAAGGTTGACATGTTTCGAGTTCCTTTCAACATTTTGGAAATCCCGCTGAAACTTTGGACATTCTCGCGAAGGGTTCCCGATCCCCGACAAGATTGGTACCCTTTCACGTCCAAAACTCTCAAACTCCGGGAGAGATTCTCAAAACCAAGGTTGACATGTTTCGAGTTCCTTTCAACATTTTGGAAATCCCGCTGAAACTTTGGACATTCTGGCGAAGGGTTCCCAATCCCCGACAAGATTGGTACCCTTTCACGTCCAAATCTCTCAAACTCCGGGAGAGATTCTCAAAACCAAGGTTGACATGGTTCGAGTTCCTTTCAACATTTTGGAAATCCCGCTGAAACTTTGGACATTCTCGCGAAGGGTTCCCAATCCCCGACAAGATTGGTACCCTTTCACGTCCAAATCTCTCAAACTCCGGGAGAGATTCTCAAAACCAAGGTTGACATGTTTCGAGTTCCTTTCAACATTTTGGAAATCCCGCTGAAACTTTGGACATTGTCGCGAAGGGTTCCCAATCCCCGACAAGATTGGTACCCTTTCACGTCCAAATCTCTCAAACTCCGGGAGAGATTCTCAAAACCAAGGTTGATATGTTTCGAGTTCCTTTCAACATTTTGGAAATCCCGCTGAAACTTTGGACATTCTCGCGAAGGGTTCCCAATCCCCGACAAGATTGGTACCCTTTCACGTCCAAATCTCTCAAAGTCCGGGAGAGATTCTCAAAACCAAGGTTGACATGTTTCGAGTTCCTTTCAACATTTTGGAAATCCCGCTGAAACTTTGGACATTCTCGCGAAGGGTTCCCAATCCCCGACAAGATTGGTACCCTTTCACGTCCAAATCTCTCAAACTCCGGGAGAGATTCTCAAAACCAAGGTTGACATGTTTCGAGTTCCTTTCAACATTTTGGAAATCCCGCTGAAACTTTGGACATTCTGGCGGAGGGTTCTAGAACCCCGACAAGATTGGTACCCTTTCACTTCCAAATCTCTCAAAGTCCGGGAGAGATTCTCAAAACCAAGGATGACATGTTTCGAGTTCCTTTCAACATTTTGGAAATCCCGCTGAAACTTTGGACATTCTCGCGAAGGGTTCCCAATCCCCGACACGATTGGTACCCTTTCACGTCCAAATCTCTCAAACTCCGGGAGAGATTCTCAAAACCAAGGTTGACATGTTTCGAGTTCCTTTCAACATTTTGGAAATCCCGCTGAAACTTTGGACATTCTGGCGAAGGGTTCCCAATCCCCGACAAGATTGGTACCCTTTCACATCCAAATCTCTCAAACTCCGGGAGAGATTCTCAAAACCAAGGTTGACATGTTTCGAGTTCCTTTCAACATTTTGGAAATCCCGCTGAAACTTTGGACATTCTCGCGAAGGGTTCCCAATCCCCGACAAGATTGGTACCCTTTCACGTCCAAATCTCTCAAACTCCGGGAGAGATTCTCAAAACCAAGGTTGACATGTTTCGAGTTCCTCTCAACATTTTGGAAATCCCACTGAAACTTTGGACATTCTCGCGAAGGGTTCCCAATCCCCGACAAGATTGGTACCCTTTCACGTCCAAATCTCTCAAACTCCGGGAGAGATTCTCAAAACCAAGGTTGACATGTTTCGAGTTCCTTTCAACATTTTGGAAATCCCGCTGAAACTTTGGACAGTCTCGCGAAGGGTTCCCAATGCCCGACAAGATTGGTACCCTTTCACGTCCAAATCTCTCAAACTCCGGGAGAGATTCTCAAAACCAAGGTTGACATGTTTCGAGTTCCTTTCAACATTTTGGAAATCCCGCTGAAACTTTGGACATTCTCGCGAAGGGTTCCCGATCCCCGACAAGATTGGTACCCTTTCACGTCCAAAACTCTCAAACTCCGGCTAAGATTCTCAAAACCAAGCTTGACATGTTTCGAGTTCCTTTCAACATTTTGGAAATCCCGCTGAAACTTTGGACATTCTCGCGAAGGGTTCCCAATCCCCGACAAGATTGGTACCCTTTCACGTCCAAATCTCTCAAAGTCCGGGAGAGATTCTCAAAACCAAGGTTGACATGTTTCGAGTTCCTTTCAACATTTTGGAAATCCCGCTGAAACTTTGGACATTCTCGCGAAGGGTTCCCAATCCCCGACAAGATTGGTACCCTTTCACGTCCAAATCTCTCAAACTCCGGGAGAGATTCTCAAAACCAAGGTTGACATGTTTCGAGTTCCTTTCAACATTTTGGAAATCCCGCTGAAACTTTGGACATTCTCGCGAAGGGTTCCCAATCCCTGACAAGATTGGTACCCTTTCACGTCCAAATCTCTCAAACTCCGGGAGAGATTCTCAAAACCAAGGTTGACATGTTTCGAGTTCCTTTCAGCATTTTGGAAATCCCGCTAAAGCTTTGGACATTCTGGCGGAGGGTTCTAGATCCCCGACAAGATTGGTACCCTTTCACGTCCAAATCTCTCAAACTCCGGGAGAGATTCTCAAAACCAAGGTTGACATCTTTCGAGTTCCTTTCAACATTTTGGAAATCCCGCTGAAACTTTGGACATTGTCGCGAAGGGTTCCCAATCCCCGACAAGATTGGTACCCTTTCACGTCCAAATCTCTCAAAGTCCGGGAGAGACTCTCAAAACCAAGGTTGACATGTTTCGAGTTCCTTTCAACATTTTGGAAATCCCGCTGAAACTTTGGACATTCTCGCGAAGGCTTCCCAATCCCCGACAAGACTGGTACCCTTTCACGTCTAAATCTCTCAAAGTCCGGGAGAGATTCTCAAAACCAAGGTTGACATGTTTCGAGTTCCTTTCAACATTTTGGAAATCCCGCTGAAACTTTGGACATTCTCGCGAAGGGTTCCCAATCCCCGACAAGACTGGTACCCTTTCACGTCCAAATCTCTCAAACTCCGGGAGAGATTCTCAAAACCAAGGTTGACATGTTTCGAGTTCCTTTCAACATTTTGGAAATCCCGCTGAAACTTTGGACATTCTCGCGAAGGGTTCCCAATCCCCGACAAGATTGGTACCCTTTCACGTCCAAATCTCTCAAACTCCGGGAGAGATTCTCAAAACCAAGGTTGACATGTTTCGAGTTCCTTTCAACATTTTGGAAATCCCGCTGAAACTTTGGACATTCTCGCGAAGGGTTCCCAATCCCCGACAAGATTGGTACCCTTTCACGTCCAAATCTCTCAAAGTCCGGGAGAGATTCTCAAAACCAAGGTTGACATGGTTCCAGTTCCTTTCAACATTTTGGAAATCCCGCTGAAACTTTGGACATTCTCGCGAAGGGTTCCCAATCCCCGACAAGATTGGTACCCTTTCACGTCCAAATCTCTCAAACTCCGGGAGAGATTCTCAAAACCAAGCTTGACATGGTTCGAGTTCCTTTCAACATTTTGGAAATCCCGCTGAAACTTTGGACATTCTGGCGGAGGGTTCCCAATCCCCGACAAGATTGGTACCCTTTCACTTCCAAATCTCTCAAAGTCCGGGAGAGATTCTCAAAACCAAGGTTGACATGTTTCGAGTTCCTTTCAACATTTTGGAAATCCCGCTGAAACTTTGGACATTCTCGCGAAGGGTTCCCAATCCCCGACAAGATTGGTACCCTTTCACGTCCAAATCTCTCAAACTCCGGGAGAGATTCTCAAAACCAAGGTTGACATGTTTCGAGTTCCATTTAACATTTTGGAAATCCCGCTGAAACTTTGGACATTCTCGCGAAGGGTTCCCGATCCCCGACAAGATTGGTACCCTTTCACGTCCAAAACTCTCAAACTCCGGCTAAGATTCTCAAAACCAAGCTTGACATGTTTCGAGTTTCTTTCAACATTTTGGAAATCCCGCTGAAACTTTGGACATTCTCGCGAAGGGTTCCCAATCCCCGACAAGTTTGGTACCCTTTCACGTCCAAATCTCTCAAAGTCCGGGAGAGATTCTCAAAACCAAGGTTGATATGTTTCGAGTTCCTTTCAACATTTTGGAAATCCCGCTGAAACTTTGGACATTCTCGCGAAGGGTTCCCAATCCCCGACAAGATTGGTACCCTTTCACGTCCAAATCTCTCAAACTCCGGGAGAGATTCTCAAAACCAAGGTTGACATGTTTCGAGTTCCTTTCAACATTTTGGAAATCCCGCTGAAACTTTGGACATTCTCGCGAAGGGTTCCCAATCCCCGACAAGATTGGTACCCTTTCACGTGCAAATCTCTCAAACTCCGGGAGAGATTCTCAAAACCAAGGTTGACATGTTTCGAGTTCCTTTCAACATTTTGGAAATCCCGCTGAAACTTTGGACATTGTCGCGAAGGGTTCCCAATCCCCGACAAGATTGGTACCCTTTCACGTCCAAATCTCTCAAACTCCGGGAGAGATTCTCAAAACCAAGGTTGACATGTTTCGAGTTCCTTTCAACATTTTGGAAATCCCGCTGAAACTTTGGACATTCTCGTGAAGGGTTCCCAATCCCCGACAAGATTGGTACCCTTTCACGTCCAAATCTCTCAAACTCCGGGAGAGATTCTCAAAACCAAGGTTGACATGTTTCGAGTTCCTTTCAACATTTTGGAAATCCCGCTGAAACTTTGGACATTCTGGCGGAGGGTTCTAGATCCCCGACAAGATTGGTACCCTTTCACGTCCAAATCTCTCAAAGTCCGGGAGAGATTCTCAAAACCAAGGTTGACATGTTTCGAGTTCCTTTCAACATTTTGGAAATCCCGCTGAAACTTTGGACATTCTCGCGAAGGGTTCCCAATCCCCGACAAGATTGGTACCCTTTCACGTCCAAATCTCTCAAAGTCCGGGAGAGACTCTCAAAACCAAGGTTGACATGTTTCGAGTTCCTTTCAACATTTTGGAAATCCCGCTGAAACTTTGGACATTCTCGCGAAGGCTTCCCAATCCCCGACAAGACTGGTACCCTTTCACGTCTAAATCTCTCAAAGTCCGGGAGAGATTCTCAAAACCAAGGTTGACATGTTTCGAGTTCCTTTCAACATTTTGGAAATCCCGCTGAAACTTTGGACATTCTCGCGAAGGGTTCCCAATCCCCGACAAGACTGGTACCCTTTCACGTCCAAATCTCTCAAAGTCCGGGAGAGATTCTCAAAACCAAGGTTGACATGTTTCGAGTTCCTTTCAACATTTTGGAAATCCCGCTGAAAGTTTGGACATTCTCGCGAAGGGTTCCCAATCCCCGACAAGATTGGTACCCTTTCACGTCCAAATCTCTCAAACTCCGGGAGAGATTCTCAAAACCAAGGTTGACATGTTTCGAGTTCCTTTCAACATTTTGGAAATCCCGCTGAAACTTTGGACATTCTCGCGAAGGGTTCCCAATCCCCGACAAGATTGGTACCCTTTCACGTCCAAATCTCTCAAACTCCGGGAGAGATTCTCAAAACCAAGGTTGACATGTTTCGAGTTCCTTTCAACATTTTGGAAATCCCGCTGAAACTTTGGACATTCTCGCGAAGGGTTCCCAATCCCCGACAAGATTGGTACCCTTTCACATCCAAATCTCTCAAACTCCGGGAGAGATTCTAAAAACCAAGGTTGACATGTTTCGAGTTCCTTTCAACATTTTGGAAATCCCGCTGAAACTTTGGACATTGTCGCGAAGGGTTCCCAATCCCCGACAAGATTGGTACCCTTTCACGTCCAAATCTCTCCAACTCCGGGAGAGATTCTCAAAACCAAGGTTGACATGTTTCGAGTTCCTTTCAACATTTTGGAAATCCCGCTGAAACTTTGGACATTCTGGCAGAGGGTTGTAGATCCCCGACAAGATTGGTACCCTTTCATGTCCAAATCTCTCAAAGTCCGGGAGAGATTCTCAAAACCAAGGTTGACATGTTTCGAGTTCCTTTCAACATTTTGGAAATCCCGCTGAAACTTTGGACATTCTCGCGAAGGGTTCCCAATCCCCGACAAGATTGGTACCCTTTCACATCCAAATCTCTCAAACTCCGGGAGAGATTCTCAAAACCAAGGTTGACATGTTTCGAGTTCCTTTCAACATTTTGGAAATCCCGCTGAAACTTTGGACATTCTCGCGAAGGGTTCCCAATCCCCGACAAGATTGGTACCCTTTCACGTCCAAATCTCTCAATGTCCGGGAGAGATTCTCAAAACCAAGCTTGACATGTTTCGAGTTCCTTTCAACATTTTGGAAATCCCGCTGAAACTTTGGACATTCTCGCGAAGGGTTCCCAATCCCCGACAAGATTGGTACCCTTTCACGTCCAAATCTCTCAAAGTCCGGGAGAGACTCTCAAAACCATGGTTGACATGTTTCGAGTTCCTTTCAACATTTTGGAAATCCCGCTGAAACTTTGGACATTCTCGCGAAGGCTTCCCAATCCCCGACAAGACTGGTACCCTTTCACGTCTAAATCTCTCAAAGTCCGGGAGAGATTCTCAAAACCAAGGTTGACATGTTTCGAGTTCCTTTCAACATTTTGGAAATCCCGCTGAAACTTTGGACATTCTCGCGAAGGGTTCCCAATCCCCGACAAGACTGGTATCCTTTCACGTCCAAATCTCTCAAAGTCCGGGAGAGATTCTCAAAACCAAGGTTGACATGTTTCGAGTTCCTTTCAACATTTTGGAAATCCCGCTGAAAGTTTGGACATTCTCGCGAAGGGTTCCCAATCCCCGACAAGATTGGTACCCTTTCACGTCCAAATCTCTCCAACTCCGGGAGAGATTCTCAAAACCAAGGTTGACATGTTTCGAGTTCCTTTCAACATTTTGGAAATCCCGCTGAAACTTTGGACATTCTGGCGGAGGGTTCTAGATCCCCGACAAGATTGGTACCCTTTCACGTCCAAATCTCTCAAAGTCCGGGAGAGATTCTCAAAACCAAGGTTGACATGTTTCGAGTTCCTTTCAACATTTTGGAAATCCCGCTGAAACTTTGGACATTCTCGCGAAGGGTTCCCAATCCCCGACAAGATTGGTACCCTTTCACGTCCAAATCTCTCAAAGTCCGGGAGAGACTCTCAAAACCAAGGTTGACATGTTTCGAGTTCCTTTCAACATTTTGGAAATCCCGCTGAAACTTTGGACATTCTCGCGAAGGCTTCCCAATCCCCGACAAGACTGGTACCCTTTCACGTCTAAATCTCTCAAAGTCCAGGAGAGATTCTCAAAACCAAGGTTGACATGTTTCGAGTTCCTTTCAACATTTTGGAAATCCCGCTGAAACTTTGGACATTCTCGCGAAGGGTTCCCAATCCCCGACAAGACTGGTACCCTTTCACGTCCAAATCTCTCAAAGTCCGGGAGAGATTCTCAAAACCAAGGTTGACATGTTTCGAGTTCCTTTCAACATTTTGGAAATCCCGCTGAAAGTTTGGACATTCTCGCAAAGGGTTCCCAATCCCCGACAAGACTGGTACCCTTTCACGTCCAAATCTCTCAAACTCCGGGAGAGATTCTCAAAACCAAGGTTGACATGTTTCGAGTTCCTTTCAACATTTTGGAAATCCCGCTGAAACTTTGGACATTCTCGCGAAGGGTTCCCAATCCCCGACAAGATTGGTACCCTTTCACGTCCAAATCTCTCAAACTCCGGGAGAGATTCTCAAAACCAAGGTTGACATGTTTCGAGTTCCTTTCAACATTTTGGAAATCCCGCTGAAACTTTGGACATTCTCGCGAAGGGTTCCCAATCCCCGACAAGATTGGTACCCTTTCACATCCAAATCTCTCAAACTCCGGGA
Organism: Streptopelia decaocto; assembly: GCF_964273445.1. Lineage (NCBI taxonomy): Eukaryota > Metazoa > Chordata > Aves > Columbiformes > Columbidae > Streptopelia > Streptopelia decaocto. The sequence goes on along the minus strand of NW_028115595.1, from coordinate 1,274,323 downwards.
GAGATTCTAAAAACCAAGGTTGACATGTTTCGAGTTCCTTTCAACATTTTGGAAATCCCGCTGAAACTTTGGACATTGTCGCGAAGGGTTCCCAATCCCCGACAAGATTGGTACCCTTTCACGTCCAAATCTCTCCAACTCCGGGAGAGATTCTCAAAACCAAGGTTGACATGTTTCGAGTTCCTTTCAACATTTTGGAAATCCCGCTGAAACTTTGGACATTCTGGCAGAGGGTTGTAGATCCCCGACAAGATTGGTACCCTTTCATGTCCAAATCTCTCAAACTCCGGGAGAGATTCTCAAAACCAAGGTTGACATGTTTCGAGTTCCTTTCAACATTTTGGAAATCCCGCTGAAACTTTGGACATTCTCGCGAAGGGTTCCCAATCCCCGACAAGATTGGTACCCTTTCACATCCAAATCTCTCAAACTCCGGGAGAGATTCTCAAAACCAAGGTTGACATGTTTCGAGTTCCTTTCAACATTTTGGAAATCCCGCTGAAACTTTGGACATTCTCGCGAAGGGTTCCCAATCCCCGACAAGATTGGTACCCTTTCACGTCCAAATCTCTCAAACTCCGGGAGAGATTCTCAAAACCAAGCTTGACATGTTTCGAGTTCCTTTCAACATTTTGGAAATCCCGCTGAAACTTTGGACATTCTCGCGAAGGGTTCCCAATCCCCGACAAGATTGGTACCCTTTCACGTCCAAATCTCTCAAAGTCCGGGAGAGACTCTCAAAACCATGGTTGACATGTTTCGAGTTCCTTTCAACATTTTGGAAATCCCGCTGAAACTTTGGACATTCTCGCGAAGGCTTCCCAATCCCCGACAAGACTGGTACCCTTTCACGTCTAAATCTCTCAAAGTCCGGGAGAGATTCTCAAAACCAAGGTTGACATGTTTCGAGTTCCTTTCAACATTTTGGAAATCCCGCTGAAACTTTGGACATTCTCGCGAAGGGTTCCCAATCCCCGACAAGACTGGTATCCTTTCACGTCCAAATCTCTCAAAGTCCGGGAGAGATTCTCAAAACCAAGGTTGACATGTTTCGAGTTCCTTTCAACATTTTGGAAATCCCGCTGAAAGTTTGGACATTCTCGCGAAGGGTTCCCAATCCCCGACAAGATTGGTACCCTTTCACGTCCGAATGTCTCAAACTCCGGGAGAGATTCTCAAAACCAAGGTTGACATGTTTCGAGTTCCTTTCAACATTTTGGAAATCCCGCTGAAACTTTGGACATTCTCGCGAAGGCTTCCCAATCCCCGACAAGACTGGTACCCTTTCACGTCTAAATCTCTCAAAGTCCGGGAGAGATTCTCAAAACCAAGGTTGACATGTTTCGAGTTCCTTTCAACATTTTGGAAATCCCGCTGAAACTTTGGACATTCTCGCGAAGGGTTCCCAATCCCCGACAAGACTGGTACCCTTTCACGTCCAAATCTCTCAAAGTCCGGGAGAGATTCTCAAAACCAAGGTTGACATGTTTCGAGTTCCTTTCAACATTTTGGAAATCCCGCTGAAAGTTTGGACATTCTCGCGAAGGGTTCCCAATCCCCGACAAGATTGGTACCCTTTCACGTCCAAATCTCTCAAACTCCGGGAGAGATTCTCAAAACCAAGGTTGACATGGTTCGAGTTCCTTTCAACATTTTGGAAATCCCGCTGAAACTTTGGACATTCTCGCGAAGGGTTCCCAATCCCCGACAAGATTGGTACCCTTTCACGTCCAAATCTCTCAAACTCCGGGAGAGATTCTCAAAACCAAGGTTGACATGTTTCGAGTTCCTTTCAACATTTTGGAAATCCCGCTGAAACTTTGGACATTCTCGCGAAGGGTTCCCAATCCCCGACAAGATTGGTACCCTTTCACGTCCAAATCTCTCAAACTCCGGGAGAGATTCTCAAAACCAAGCTTGACATGGTTCGAGTTCCTTTCAACATTTTGGAAATCCCGCTGAAACTTTGGACATTCTCGCGAAGGGTTCCCAATCCCCGACAAGATTGGTACCCTTTCACGTCCAAATCTCTCAAACTCCGGGAGAGATTCTCAAAACCAAGGTTGACATGTTTCGAGTTCCTTTCAACATTTTGGAAATCCCGCTGAAACTTTGGACATTCTCGCGAAGGGTTCCCAATCCCCGACAAGACTGGTACCCTTTCACGTCCAAATCTCTCAAACTCCGGGAGAGATTCTCAAAACCAAGGTTGACATGTTTCGAGTTCCTTTCAACATTTTGGAAATCCCGCTGAAACTTTGGACATTCTCGCGAAGGGTTCCCAATCCCCGACAAGATTGGTACCCTTTCACGTCCAAATCTCTCAAACTCCGGGAGAGATTCTCAAAACCAAGGTTGACATGTTTCGAGTTCCTTTCAACATTTTGGAAATCCCGCTGAAACTTTGGAATTCTCGCGAAGGGTTCCCAATCCCCGACAAGATTGGTACCCTTTCACATCCAAATCTCTCAAACTCCGGGAGAGATTCTAAAAACCAAGGTTGACATGTTTCGAGTTCCTTTCAACATTTTGGAAATCCCGCTGAAACTTTGGACATTGTCGCGAAGGGTTCCCAATCCCCGACAAGATTGGTACCCTTTCACGTCCAAATCTCTCCAACTCTGGGAGAGATTCTCAAAACCAAGGTTGACATGTTTCGAGTTCCTTTCAACATTTTGGAAATCCCGCTGAAACTTTGGACATTCTGGCAGAGGGTTGTAGATCCCCGACAAGATTGGTACCCTTTCATGTCCAAATCTCTCAAACTCCGGGAGAGATTCTCAAAACCAAGGTTGACATGTTTCGAGTTCCTTTCAACATTTTGGAAATCCCGCTGAAACTTTGGACATTCTCGCGAAGGGTTCCCAATCCCCGACAAGATTGGTACCCTTTCACATCCAAATCTCTCAAACTCCGGGAGAGATTCTCAAAACCAAGGTTGACATGTTTCGAGTTCCTTTCAACATTTTGGAAATCCCGCTGAAACTTTGGACATTTTGGCGAAGGGTTCCCAATCCCCGACAAGATTGGTACCCTTTCACGTCCAAATCTCTCAATGTCCGGGAGAGATTCTCAAAACCAAGCTTGACATGTTTCGAGTTCCTTTCAACATTTTGGAAATCCCGCTGAAACTTTGGACATTCTCGCGAAGGGTTCCCAATCCCCGACAAGATTGGTACCCTTTCACGTCCAAATCTCTCAAAGTCCGGGAGAGACTCTCAAAACCATGGTTGACATGTTTCGAGTTCCTTTCAACATTTTGGAAATCCCGCTGAAACTTTGGACATTCTCGCGAAGGCTTCCCAATCCCCGACAAGACTGGTACCCTTTCACGTCTAAATCTCTCAAAGTCCGGGAGAGATTCTCAAAACCAAGGTTGACATGTTTCGAGTTCCTTTCAACATTTTGGAAATCCCGCTGAAACTTTGGACATTCTCGCGAAGGGTTCCCAATCCCCGACAAGACTGGTATCCTTTCACGTCCAAATCTCTCAAAGTCCGGGAGAGATTCTCAAAACCAAGGTTGACATGTTTCGAGTTCCTTTCAACATTTTGGAAATCCCGCTGAAAGTTTGGACATTGTCGCGAAGGGTTCCCAATCCCCGACAAGATTGGTACCCTTTCACGTCCAAATCTCTCCAACTCCGGGAGAGATTCTCAAAACCAAGGTTGACATGTTTCGAGTTCCTTTCAACATTTTGGAAATCCCGCTGAAACTTTGGACATTCTGGCGGAGGGTTCTAGATCCCCGACAAGATTTGTACCCTTTCACGTCCAAATCTCTCAAAGTCCGGGAGAGATTCTCAAAACCAAGGTTGACATGTTTCGAGTTCCTTTCAACATTTTGGAAATCCCGCTGAAACTTTGGACATTCTCGCGAAGGGTTCCCAATCCCCGACAAGATTGGTACCCTTTCACGTCCAAATCTCTCAAAGTCCGGGAGAGACTCTCAAAACCAAGGTTGACATGTTTCGAGTTCCTTTCAACATTTTGGAAATCCCGCTGAAACTTTGGACATTCTCGCGAAGGCTTCCCAATCCCCGACAAGACTGGTACCCTTTCACGTCTAAATCTCTCAAAGTCCGGGAGAGATTCTCAAAACCAAGGTTGACATGTTTCGAGTTCCTTTCAACATTTTGGAAATCCCGCTGAAACTTTGGACATTCTCGCGAAGGGTTCCCAATCCCCGACAAGACTGGTACCCTTTCACGTCCAAATCTCTCAAAGTCCGGGAGAGATTCTCAAAACCAAGGTTGACATGTTTCGAGTTCCTTTCAACATTTTGGAAATCCCGCTGAAAGTTTGGACATTCTCGCGAAGGGTTCCCAATCCCCGACAAGATTGGTACCCTTTCACGTCCAAATCTCTCAAACTCCGGGAGAGATTCTCAAAACCAAGGTTGACATGTTTCGAGTTCCTTTCAACATTTTGGAAATCCCGCTGAAACTTTGGACATTCTCGCGAAGGGTTCCCAATCCCCGACAAGATTGGTACCCTTTCACGTCCAAATCTCTCAAACTCCGGGAGAGATTCTCAAAACCAAGGTTGACATGTTTCGAGTTCCTTTCAACATTTTGGAAATCCCGCTGAAACTTTGGACATTCTCGCGAAGGGTTCCCAATCCCCGACAAGATTGGTACCCTTTCACGTCCAAATCTCTCAAACTCCGGGAGAGATTCTCAAAACCAAGCTTGACATGGTTCGAGTTCCTTTCAACATTTTGGAAATCCCGCTGAAACTTTGGACATTCTCGCGAAGGGTTCCCAATCCCCGACAAGATTGGTACCCTTTCACGTCCAAAACTCTCAAACTCCGGGAGAGATTCTCAAAACCAAGGTTGACATGTTTCGAGTTCCTTTCAACATTTTGGAAATCCCGCTGAAACTTTGGACATTGTCGCGAAGGGTTCCCAATCCCCGACAAGACTGGTACCCTTTCACGTCCAAATCTCTCAAACTCCGGGAGAGATTCTCAAAACCAAGGTTGACATGTTTCGAGTTCCTTTCAACATTTTGGAAATCCCGCTGAAACTTTGGACATTCTGGCAGAGGGTTGTAGATCCCCGACAAGATTGGTACCCTTTCATGTCCAAATCTCTCAAACTCCGGGAGAGATTCTCAAAACCAAGGTTGACATGTTTCGAGTTCCTTTCAACATTTTGGAAATCCCGCTGAAACTTTGGACATTCTCGCGAAGGGTTCCCAATCCCCGACAAGATTGGTACCCTTTCACATCCAAATCTCTCAAACTCCGGGAGAGATTCTCAAAACCAAGGTTGACATGTTTCGAGTTCCTTTCAACATTTTGGAAATCCCGCTGAAACTTTGGACATTCTCGCGAAGGGTTCCCAATCCCCGACAAGATTGGTACCCTTTCACGTCCAAATCTCTCAATGTCCGGGAGAGATTCTCAAAACCAAGCTTGACATGTTTCGAGTTCCGTTCAACATTTTGGAAATCCCGCTGAAACTTTGGACATTCTCGCGAAGGGTTCCCAATCCCCGACAAGACTGGTACCCTTTCACGTCCAAATCTCTCAAAGTCCGGGAGAGATTCTCAAAACCAAGCTTGACATGTTTCGAGTTCCTTTCAACATTTTGGAAATCCCGCTGAAACTTTGGACATTCTCGCGAAGGGTTCCCAATCCCCGACAAGATTGGTACCCTTTCACGTCCAAATCTCTCAAACTCCGGGAGAGATTCTCAAAACCAAGGTTGACATGGTTCGAGTTCCTTTCAACATTTTGGAAATCCCGCTGAAACTTTGGACATTCTCGCGAAGGGTTCCCAGTCCCCGACAAGATTGGTACCCTTTCACGTCCAAATCTCTCAAAGTCTGGGAGAGATTCTCAAAACCAAGGTTGACATGTTTCGAGTTCCTTTCAACATTTTGGAAATCCCGCTGAAACTTTGGACATTGTCGCGAATGGTTCCCGATCCCCGACAAGACTGGTACCCTTTCACGTCCAAATCTCTCAAACTCCGGGAGAGATTCTCAAAACCAAGGTTGACATGTTTCGAGTTCCTTTCAACATTTTGGAAATCCCGCTGAAACTTTAGACATTCTCGCGAAGGGTTCCCAATCCCCGACAAGATTGGTACCCTTTCACGTCCAAATCTCTCAAACTCCGGGAGAGATTCTCAAAACCAAGGTTGACATGGTTCGAGTTCCTTTTAACATTTTGGAAATCCCACTGAAACTTTGGACATTCTCGCGAAGGGTTCCCAATCCCCGACAAGATTGGTACCCTTTCACGTCCAAATCTCTCAAACTCCGGGAGAGATTCTCAAAACCAAGCTTGACATGGTTCGAGTTCCTTTCAACATTTTGGAAATCACGCTGAAACTTTGGACATTCTCGCGAAGGGTTCCCAATCCCCGACAAGATTGGTACCCTTTCACGTCCAAATCTCTCAAACTCCGGGAGAGATTCTCAAAACCAAGGTTGACATGTTTCGAGTTCCTTTCAACATTTTGGAAATCCCGCTGAAACTTTGGACATTGTCGCGAAGGGTTCCCAATCCCCGACAAGATTGGTACCCTTTCACGTCCAAATCTCTCAAACTCTGGGAGAGATTCTCAAAACCAAGGTTGACATGTTTCGAGTTCCTTTCAAGATTTTGGAAATCCCGCTGAAACTTTGGACATTTTCGCGAAGGGTTCCCAATCCCCGACAAGATTGGTACCCTTTCACGTCCAAATCTCTCAAACTCCGGGAGAGATTCTCAAAACCAAGGTTGACATGTTTCGAGTTCCTTTCAACATTTTGGAAATCCCGCTGAAACTTTGGACATTCTCGCGAAGGGTTCCCAATCCCCGACAAGACTGGTACCCTTTCACGTCCAAATCTCTCAAACTCCGGGAGAGATTCTCAAAACCAAGGTTGACATGTTTCGAGTTCCTTTCAACATTTTGGAAATCCCGCTGAAACTTTGGACATTCTCGCGAAGGGTTCCCGATCCCCGACAAGACTGGTACCCTTTCACGTCCAAATCTCTCAAACTCCGGGAGAGATTCTCAAAACCAAGGTTGACATGTTTCGAGTTCCTTTCAACATTTTGGAAATCCCGCTGAAACTTTGGACATTCTGGCGGATGGTTCTAGAACCCCGACAAGATTGGTACCCTTTCACTTCCAAATCTCTCAAAGTCCGGGAGAGATTCTCAAAACCAAGGTTGACATGTTTCGAGTTCCTTTCAACATTTTGGAAATCCCGCTGAAACTTTGGACATTCTCGCGAAGGGTTCCCAATCCCCGACAAGATTGGTACCCTTTCACGTCCAAATCTCTCAAACTCCGGGAGAGATTCTCAAAACCAAGGTTGACATGTTTCGAGTTCCTTTCAACATTTTGGAAATCCCGCTGAAACTTTGGACATTCTGGCGGAGGGTTCTAGATCCCCGACAAGATTGGTACCCTTTCACTTCCAAATCTCTCAAACTCCGGGAGAGATTCTCAAAACCAAGGTTGACATGTTTCGAGTTCCTTTCAACATTTTGGAAATCCCGCTGAAACTTTGGACATTCTCGCGAAGGGTTCCCAATCCCCGATAAGATTGGTACCCTTTCACGTCCAAATCTCTCAAAGTCCGGGAGAGATTCTCAAAACCAAGGTTGACATGTTTCGAGTTCCGTTCAACATTTTGGAAATCCCGCTGAAACTTTGGACATTCTCGCGAAGGGTTCCCAATCCCCGACAAGACTGGTACCCTTTCACGTCCAAATCTCTCAAAGTCCGGGAGAGATTCTCAAAACCAAGCTTGACATGTTTCGAGTTCCTTTCAACATTTTGGAAATCCCGCTGAAACTTTGGACATTCTCGCGAAGGGTTCCCAATCCCCGACAAGATTGGTACCCTTTCACGTCCAAATCTCTCAAACTCCGGGAGAGATTCTCAAAACCAAGGTTGACATGGTTCGAGTTCCTTTCAACATTTTGGAAATCCCGCTGAAACTTTGGACATTCTCGCGAAGGGTTCCCAGTCCCCGACAAGATTGGTACCCTTTCACGTCCAAATCTCTCAAAGTCTGGGAGAGATTCTCAAAACCAAGGTTGACATGTTTCGAGTTCCTTTCAACATTTTGGAAATCCCGCTGAAACTTTGGACATTGTCGCGAAGGGTTCCCAATCCCCGACAAGACTGGTACCCTTTCACGTCCAAATCTCTCAAACTCCGGGAGAGATTCTCAAAACCAAGGTTGACATGTTTCGAGTTCCTTTCAACATTTTGGAAATCCCGCTGAAACTTTGGACATTCTGGCGAAGGGTTCCCAATCCCCGACAAGACTGGTACCCTTTCACGTCCAAATCTCTCAAACTCCGGGAGAGATTCTCAAAACCAAGGTTGACATGGTTCGAGTTCCTTTCAACATTTTGGAAATCCCGCTGAAACTTTGGACATTCTCGCTAAGTCTTCCCAATCCCCGACAAGATTGGTACCCTTTCATGTCCAAATCTCTCAAACTCCGGGAGAGATTCTCAAAACCAAGGTTGACATGTTTCCAGTTCCTTTCAACATTTTGGAAATCCTGCTGAAACATTGGACATTCTCGCGAAGGGTTCCCGATCCCCGACAAGATTGGTACCCTTTCACGTCCAAATCTCTCAAAGTCCGGGAGAGATTCTCAAAACCAAGGTTGACATGTTTCGAGTTCCTTTCAACATTTTGGAAATCCCGCTGAAACTTTGGTCATTGTCGCGAAGGGTTCCCAATCCCCGACAAGATTGGTACCCTTTCACGTCCAAATCTCTCAAACTCCGGGAGAGATTCTCAAAACCAAGGTTGACATGTTTCGAGTTCCTTTCAACATTTTGGAAATCCCGCTGAAACTTTGGACATTCTGGCGAAGGGTTCCCAATCCCCGACAAGATTGGTACCCTTTCACTTCCAAATCTCTCAAAACCAAGGTTGACATGTTTCGAGTTCCTTTCAACATTTTGGAAATCCCGCTGAAACTTTGGACATTCTGGCGGAGGGTTTTAGATCCCGACAAGATTGGTACCCTTTCACGTCCAAATCTCTCAAACTCCGGGAGAGATTCTCAAAACCAAGGTTGACATGTTTCGAGTTCCTTTCAACATTTGGAAATCCTGCTGAAGCTTTGGACATTGTCGCGAAGGGTTCCCAATCCCCGACAAGATTGGTACCCTTTCACGTCCAAATCTCTCAAACTCCGGGAGAGATTCTCAAAACCAAGGTTGACATGTTTCGAGTTCCTTTCAACATTTTGGAAATCCCGCTGAAACTTTGGACATTCTGGCGAAGGGTTCCCAATCCCCGACAAGACTGGTACCCTTTCACGTCCAAATCTCTCAAACTCCGGGAGAGATTCTCAAAACCAAGGTTGACATGGTTCGAGTTCCTTTCAACATTTTGGAAATCCCGCTGAAACTTTGGACATTCTCGCGAAGTCTTCCCAATCCCCGACAAGATTGGTACCCTTTCATGTCCAAATCTCTCAAACTCCGGGAGAGATTCTCAAAACCAAGGTTGACATGTTTCCAGTTCCTTTCAACATTTTGGAAATCCTGCTGAAACTTTGGACATTCTCGCGAAGGGTTCCCGATCCCAGACAAGATTGGTACCCTTTCACGTCCAAATCTCTCAAAGTCCGGGAGAGATTCTCAAAACCAAGGTTGACATGTTTCGAGTTCCTTTCAACATTTTGGAAATCCCGCTGAAACTTTGGACATTCTGGCGGAGGGTTCCCAATCCCCGACAAGATTGGTACCCTTTCACGTCCAAATCTCTCAAACTCCGGGAGAGATTCTCAAAACCAAGGTTGACATGGTTCGAGTTCCTTTCAACATTTTGGAAATCCCGCTGAAACTTTGGACATTCTGGCGAAGGGTTCCCGATCCCCGACAAGATTGGTATCCTTTCACGTCCAAATCTCTCAAAACCAAGGTTGACATGTTTCGAGTTCCTTTCAACATTTTGGAAATCCCGCTGAAACTTTGGACATTCTGGCGGAGGGTTTTAGATCCCGACAAGATTGGTACCCTTTCACGTCCAAATCTCTCAAACTCCGGGAGAGATTCTCAAAACCAAGGTTGACATGTTTCGAGTTCCTTTCAACATTTTGGAAATCCCGCTGAAACTTTGGACATTCTCGCGAAGGGTTCCCAATCCCCGACAGGATTGGTACCCTTTCACGTCCAAATCTCTCCAACTCCGGGAGAGATTCTCAAAACCAAGGTTGACATGTTTCGAGTTCCTTTCAACATTTTGGAAATCCCGCTGAAACTTTGGACATTCTCGCGAAGGGTTCCCAGTCCCCGACAAGATTGGTACACTTTCACGTCCAAATCTCTCAAAGTCCGGGAGAGATTCTCAAAACCAAGGTTGACATGTTTCGAGTTCCTTTCAACATTTTGGAAATCCCGCTGAAACTTTGGACATTCTCGCGAAGGGTTCCCAATCCCCGACAAGATTGGTACCCTTTCACGTCCAAATCTCTCAAACTCCGGGAGAGATTCTCAAAACCAAGGTTGACATGTTTCGAGTTCCTTTCAACATTTTGGAAATCCCGCTGAAACTTTGGACATTCTCGCGAAGGGTTCCCAGTCCCCGACAAGATTGGTACACTTTCACGTCCAAATCTCTCAAAGTCCGGGAGAGATTCTCAAAACCAAGGTTGACATGTTTCGAGTTCCTTTCAACATTTTGGAAATCCCGCTGAAACTTTGGACATTCTCGCGAAGGGTTCCCAATCCCCGACAAGATTGGTACCCTTTCACGTCCAAATCTCTCAAACTCCGGGAGAGATTCTCAAAACCAAGGTTGACATGTTTCGAGTTCCTTTCAACATTTGGAAATCCTGCTGAAAGTTTGGACATTCTGGCGAAGGGTTCCCAATCCCCGACAAGACTGGTACCCTTTCACGTCCAAATCTCTCAAACTCCGGGAGAGATTCTCAAAACCAAGGTTGACATGTTTCGAGTTCCTTTCAACATTTTGGAAATCCCGCTGAAACTTTGGACATTCTGGCGAAGGGTTCCCAATCCCCGACAAGACTGGTACCCTTTCACGTCCAAATCTCTCAAACTCCGGGAGAGATTCTCAAAACCAAGGTTGACATGGTTCGAGTTCCTTTCAACATTTTGGAAATCCCGCTGAAACTTTGGACATTCTCGCGAAGGGTTCCCAATCCCCGACAAGATTGGTACCCTTTCACGTCCAAATCTCTCAAAGTCCGGGAGAGATTCTCAAAACCAAGGTTGACATGTTTCGAGTTCCTTTCAACATTTTGGAAATCCCGCTGAAACTTTGGACATTGTCGCGAAGGGTTCCCAATCCCCGACAAGATTGGTACCCTTTCACGTCCAAATCTCTCAAACTCCGGGAGAGATTCTCAAAACCAAGGTTGACATGGTTCGAGTTCCTTTCAACATTTTGGAAATCCCGCTGAAACTTTGGACATTCTCGCGAAGGGTTCCCAATCCCCGACAAGATTGGTACCCTTTCACGTCCAAATCTCTCAAAGTCCGAGAGAGATTCTCAAAACCAAGGTTGACATGTTTCGAGTTCCTTTCAACATTTTGGAAATCCCGCTGAAACTTTGGACATTGTCGCGAAGGGTTCCCAATCCCCGACAAGATTGGTACCCTTTCACGTCCAAATCTCTCAAACTCCGGGAGAGATTCTCAAAACCAAGGTTGACATGGTTCGAGTTCCTTTCAACATTTTGGAAATCCCGCTGAAACTTTGGACATTCTCGCGAAGGGTTCCCAATCCCCGACAAGATTGGTACCCTTTCACGTCCAAATCTCTCAAACTCCGGGAGAGATTCTCAAAACCAAGGTTGACATGGTTCGAGTTCCTTTCAACATTTTGGAAATCCCGCTGAAACTTTGGACATTCTCGCGAAGTCTTCCCAATCCCCGACAAGATTGGTACCCTTTCATGTCCAAATCTCTCAAACTCCGGGAGAGATTCTCAAAACCAAGGTTGACATGTTTCCAGTTCCTTTCAACATTTTGGAAATCCTGCTGAAACTTTGGACATTCTCGCGAAGGGTTCCCGATCCCCGACAAGATTGGTACCCTTTCACGTCCAAATCTCTCAAAGTCCGGGAGAGATTCTCAAAACCAAGGTTGACATGTTTCGAGTTCCTTTCAACATTTTGGAAATCCCGCTGAAACTTTGGTCATTGTCGCGAAGGGTTCCCAATCCCCGACAAGATTGGTACCCTTTCACGTCCAAATCTCTCAAAGTCCGGGAGAGATTCTCAAAACCAAGGTTGACATGTTTCGAGTTCCTTTCAACATTTTGGAAATCCCGCTGAAACTTTGGACATTCTCGCGAAGGGTTCCCAATCCCCGACAAGATTGGTACCCTTTCACGTCCAAATCTCTCAAAACCAAGGTTGACATGTTTCGAGTTCCTTTCAACATTTTGGAAATCCCGCTGAAACTTTGGACATTCTGGCGGAGGGTTTTAGATCCCGACAAGATTGGTACCCTTTCACGTCCAAATCTCTCAAACTCCGGGAGAGATTCTCAAAACCAAGGTTGACATGTTTCGAGTTCCTTTCAACATTTGGAAATCCTGCTGAAAGTTTGGACATTCTGGCGAAGGGTTCCCAATCCCCGACAAGATTGGTACCCTTTCACGTCCAAATCTCTCAAACTCCGGGAGAGATTCTCAAAACCAAGGTTGACATGGTTCGAGTTCCTTTCAACATTTTGGAAATCCCGCTGAAACTTTGGACATTCTCGCGAAGTCTTCCCAATCCCCGACAAGATTGGTACCCTTTCATGTCCAAATCTCTCAAACTCCGGGAGAGATTCTCAAAACCAAGGTTGACATGTTTCCAGTTCCTTTCAACATTTTGGAAATCCTGCTGAAACTTTGGACATTCTCGCGAAGGGTTCCCGATCCCCGACAAGATTGGTACCCTTTCACGTCCAAATCTCTCAAAGTCCGGGAGAGATTCTCAAAACCAAGGTTGACATGTTTCGAGTTCCTTTCAACATTTTGGAAATCCCGCTGAAACTTTGGACATTCTGGCGGAGGGTTCCCAATCCCCGACAAGATTGGTACCCTTTCACGTCCAAATCTCTCAAACTCCGGGAGAGATTCTCAAAACCAAGGTTGACATGGTTCGAGTTCCTTTCAACATTTTGGAAATCCCGCTGAAACTTTGGACATTCTGGCGAAGGGTTCCCGATCCCCGACAAGATTGGTATCCTTTCACGTCCAAATCTCTCAAAACCAAGGTTGACATGTTTCGAGTTCCTTTCAACATTTTGGAAATCCCGCTGAAACTTTGGACATTCTGGCGGAGGGTTTTAGATCCCGACAAGATTGGTACCCTTTCACGTCCAAATCTCTCAAACTCCGGGAGAGATTCTCAAAACCAAGGTTGACATGTTTCGAGTTCCTTTCAACATTTTGGAAATCCCGCTGAAACTTTGGACATTCTCGCGAAGGGTTCCCAATCCCCGACAGGATTGGTACCCTTTCACGTCCAAATCTCTCCAACTCCGGGAGAGATTCTCAAAACCAAGGTTGACATGTTTCGAGTTCCTTTCAACATTTTGGAAATCCCGCTGAAACTTTGGACATTCTCGCGAAGGGTTCCCAGTCCCCGACAAGATTGGTACACTTTCACGTCCAAATCTCTCAAAGTCCGGGAGAGATTCTCAAAACCAAGGTTGACATGTTTCGAGTTCCTTTCAACATTTTGGAAATCCCGCTGAAACTTTGGACATTCTCGCGAAGGGTTCCCAATCCCCGACAAGATTGGTACCCTTTCACGTCCAAATCTCTCAAACTCCGGGAGAGATTCTCAAAACCAAGGTTGACATGTTTCGAGTTCCTTTCAACATTTGGAAATCCTGCTGAAAGTTTGGACATTCTGGCGAAGGGTTCCCAATCCCCGACAAGACTGGTACCCTTTCACGTCCAAATCTCTCAAACTCCGGGAGAGATTCTCAAAACCAAGGTTGACATGGTTCGAGTTCCTTTCAACATTTTGGAAATCCCGCTGAAACTTTGGACATTCTGGCGAAGGGTTCCCAATCCCCGACAAGACTGGTACCCTTTCACGTCCAAATCTCTCAAACTCCGGGAGAGATTCTCAAAACCAAGGTTGACATGTTTCGAGTTCCTTTCAACATTTTGGAAATCCCGCTGAAACTTTGGACATTCTCGCGAAGGGTTCCCAATCCCCGACAAGATTGGTACCCTTTCACGTCCAAATCTCTCAAAGTCCGGGAGAGATTCTCAAAACCAAGGTTGACATGTTTCGAGTTCCTTTCAACATTTTGGAAATCCCGCTGAAACTTTGGACATTGTCGCGAAGGGTTCCCAATCCCCGACAAGATTGGTACCCTTTCACGTCCAAATCTCTCAAACTCCGGGAGAGATTCTCAAAACCAAGGTTGACATGGTTCGAGTTCCTTTCAACATTTTGGAAATCCCGCTGAAACTTTGGACATTCTCGCGAAGGGTTCCCAATCCCCGACAAGATTGGTACCCTTTCACGTCCAAATCTCTCAAAGTCCGGGAGAGATTCTAAAAACCAAGGTTGACATGTTTCGAGTTCCTTTCAACATTTTGGAAATCCCGCTGAAACTTTGGACATTGTCGCGAAGGGTTCCCAATCCCCGACAAGATTGGTACCCTTTCACGTCCAAATCTCTCAAACTCCGGGAGAGATTCTCAAAACCAAGGTTGACATGGTTCGAGTTCCTTTCAACATTTTGGAAATCCCGCTGAAACTTTGGACATTGTCGCGAAGGGTTCCCAATCCCCGACAAGATTGGTACCCTTTCACGTCCAAATCTCTCAAACTCCGGGAGAGATTCTCAAAACCAAGGTTGACATGTTTCGAGTTCCTTTCAACATTTTGGAAATCCCGCTGAAACTTTGGACATTCTCGCGAAGGGTTCCCAATCCCCGACAAGATTGGTACCCTTTCACGTCCAAATCTCTCAAACTCCGGGAGAGATTCTCAAAACCAAGGTTGACATGTTTCGAGTTCCTTTCAACATTTTGGAAATCCCGCTGAAACTTTGGACATTCTCGCGAAGGGTTCCCAATCCCCGACAAGATTGGTACCCTATCACGTCCAAATCTCTCAAACTCCGGGAGAGATTCTCAAAACCAAGCTTGACATGGTTCGAGTTCCTTTCAACATTTTGGAAATCCCGCTGAAACTTTGGACATTCTCGCGAAGGGTTCCCAATCCCCGACAAGACTGGTACCCTTTCACGTCCAAATCTCTCAAAGTCCGGGAGAGATTCTCAAAACCAAGGTTGACATGTTTCGAGTTCCTTTCAACATTTTGGAAATCCCGCTGAAACTTTGGACATTCTCGCGAAGGGTTCGCAATCCCCGACAAGATTGGTACCCTTTCACGTCCAAATCTCTCAAAGTCCGGGAGAGATTCTCAAAACCAAGGTTGACATGTTTCGAGTTCCTTTCAACATTTTGGAAATCCCGCTGAAACTTTGGACATTCTCGCGAAGGGTTCGCAATCCCCGACAAGATTGGTACCCTTTCACGTCCAAATCTCTCCAACTCCGGGAGAGATTCTCAAAACCAAGGTTGACATGTTTCGAGTTCCTTTCAACATTTTGGAAATCCCGCTGAAACTTTGGACATTCTGGCGAAGGGTTCCCAATCCCCGACAAGACTGGTACCCTTTCACGTCCAAATCTCTCAAACTCCGGGAGAGATTCTCAAAACCAAGGTTGACATGTTTCGAGTTCCTTTCAACATTTTGGAAATCCCGCTGAAACTTTGGACATTCTGGCGAAGGGTTCCCAATCCCCGACAAGACTGGTACCCTTTCACGTCCAAATCTCTCAAACTCCGGGAGAGATTCTCAAAACCAAGGTTGACATGGTTCGAGTTCCTTTCAACATTTTGGAAATCCCGCTGAAACTTTGGACATTGTCGCGAAGGGTTCCCAATCCCCGACAAGATTGGTACCCTTTCACGTCCAAATCTCTCAAACTCCGGGAGAGATTCTCAAAACCAAGGTTGACATGTTTCGAGTTCCTTTCAACATTTTGGAAATCCCGCTGAAACTTTGGACATTGTCGCGAAGGGTTCCCAATCCCCGACAAGATTGGTACCCTTTCACGTCCAAATCTCTCAAACTCCGGGAGAGATTCTCAAAACCAAGGTTGACATGTTTCGAGTTCCTTTCAACATTTTGGAAATCCCGCTGAAACTTTGGACATTCTCGCGAAGGGTTCCCAATCCCCGACAAGATTGGTACCCTTTCACGTCCAAATCTCTCAAAGTCCGGGAGAGATTCTCAAAACCAAGGTTGACATGTTTCGAGTTCCTTTCAACATTTTGGAAATCCCGCTGAAACTTTGGACATTCTCGCGAAGGGTTCCCAATCCCCGACAAGATTGGTACCCTATCACGTCCAAATCTCTCAAACTCCGGGAGAGATTCTCAAAACCAAGCTTGACATGGTTCGAGTTCCTTTCAACATTTTGGAAATCCCGCTGAAACTTTGGACATTCTCGCGAAGGGTTCCCAATCCCCGACAAGATTGGTACCCTTTCACATCCAAATCTCTCAAAGTCCGGGAGAGATTCTCAAAACCAAGGTTGACATGTTTCGAGTTCCTTTCAACATTTTGGAAATCCCACTGAAACTTTGGACATTCTCGCGAAGGGTTCCCAATCCCCGACAAGATTGGTACCCTTTCACGTCCAAATCTCTCAAACTCCGGGAGAGATTCTCAAAACCAAGGTTGACATGTTTCGAGTTCCTTTCAACATTTTGGAAATCCCGCCGAAACTTTGGACATTGTCGCGAAGGGTTCCCAATCCCCGACAAGATTGGTACCCTTTCACGTGCAAATCTCTCAAACTCCGGGAGAGATTCTCAAAACCAAGGTTGACATGGTTCGAGTTCCTTTCAACATTTTGGAAATCCCGCTGAAACTTTGGACATTCTCGCGAAGGGTTCCCAATCCCCGACAAGATTGGTACCCTTTCACGTCCAAATCTCTCAAACTCCGGGAGAGATTCTCAAAACCAAGGTTGACATGGTTCGAGTTCCTTTCAACATTTTGGAAATCCCGCTGAAACTTTGGACATTCTCGCGAAGTCTTCCCAATCCCCGACAAGATTGGTACCCTTTCATGTCCAAATCTCTCAAACTCCGGGAGAGATTCTCAAAACCAAGGTTGACATGTTTCCAGTTCCTTTCAACATTTTGGAAATCCTGCTGAAACTTTGGACATTCTCGCGAAGGGTTCCCGATCCCCGACAAGATTGGTACCCTTTCACGTCCAAATCTCTCAAAGTCCGGGAGAGATTCTCAAAACCAAGGTTGACATGTTTCGAGTTCCTTTCAACATTTTGGAAATCCCGCTGAAACTTTGGTCATTGTCGCGAAGGGTTCCCAATCCCCGACAAGATTGGTACCCTTTCACGTCCAAATCTCTCAAAGTCCGGGAGAGATTCTCAAAACCAAGGTTGACATGTTTCGAGTTCCTTTCAACATTTTGGAAATCCCGCTGAAACTTTGGACATTCTCGCGAAGGGTTCCCAATCCCCGACAAGATTGGTACCCTTTCACGTCCAAATCTCTCAAAACCAAGGTTGACATGTTTCGAGTTCCTTTCAACATTTTGGAAATCCCGCTGAAACTTTGGACATTCTGGCGGAGGGTTTTAGATCCCGACAAGATTGGTACCCTTTCACGTCCAAATCTCTCAAACTCCGGGAGAGATTCTCAAAACCAAGGTTGACATGTTTCGAGTTCCTTTCAACATTTGGAAATCCTGCTGAAAGTTTGGACATTCTGGCGAAGGGTTCCCAATCCCCGACAAGATTGGTACCCTTTCACGTCCAAATCTCTCAAACTCCGGGAGAGATTCTCAAAACCAAGGTTGACATGGTTCGAGTTCCTTTCAACATTTTGGAAATCCCGCTGAAACTTTGGACATTCTCGCGAAGTCTTCCCAATCCCCGACAAGATTGGTACCCTTTCATGTCCAAATCTCTCAAACTCCGGGAGAGATTCTCAAAACCAAGGTTGACATGTTTCCAGTTCCTTTCAACATTTTGGAAATCCTGCTGAAACTTTGGACATTCTCGCGAAGGGTTCCCGATCCCCGACAAGATTGGTACCCTTTCACGTCCAAATCTCTCAAAGTCCGGGAGAGATTCTCAAAACCAAGGTTGACATGTTTCGAGTTCCTTTCAACATTTTGGAAATCCCGCTGAAACTTTGGACATTCTGGCGGAGGGTTCCCAATCCCCGACAAGATTGGTACCCTTTCACGTCCAAATCTCTCAAACTCCGGGAGAGATTCTCAAAACCAAGGTTGACATGGTTCGAGTTCCTTTCAACATTTTGGAAATCCCGCTGAAACTTTGGACATTCTGGCGAAGGGTTCCCGATCCCCGACAAGATTGGTATCCTTTCACGTCCAAATCTCTCAAAACCAAGGTTGACATGTTTCGAGTTCCTTTCAACATTTTGGAAATCCCGCTGAAACTTTGGACATTCTGGCGGAGGGTTTTAGATCCCGACAAGATTGGTACCCTTTCACGTCCAAATCTCTCAAACTCCGGGAGAGATTCTCAAAACCAAGGTTGACATGTTTCGAGTTCCTTTCAACATTTTGGAAATCCCGCTGAAACTTTGGACATTCTCGCGAAGGGTTCCCAATCCCCGACAGGATTGGTACCCTTTCACGTCCAAATCTCTCCAACTCCGGGAGAGATTCTCAAAACCAAGGTTGACATGTTTCGAGTTCCTTTCAACATTTTGGAAATCCCGCTGAAACTTTGGACATTCTCGCGAAGGGTTCCCAGTCCCCGACAAGATTGGTACACTTTCACGTCCAAATCTCTCAAAGTCCGGGAGAGATTCTCAAAACCAAGGTTGACATGTTTCGAGTTCCTTTCAACATTTTGGAAATCCCGCTGAAACTTTGGACATTCTCGCGAAGGGTTCCCAATCCCCGACAAGATTGGTACCCTTTCACGTCCAAATCTCTCAAACTCCGGGAGAGATTCTCAAAACCAAGGTTGACATGTTTCGAGTTCCTTTCAACATTTGGAAATCCTGCTGAAAGTTTGGACATTCTGGCGAAGGGTTCCCAATCCCCGACAAGACTGGTACCCTTTCACGTCCAAATCTCTCAAACTCCGGGAGAGATTCTCAAAACCAAGGTTGACATGGTTCGAGTTCCTTTCAACATTTTGGAAATCCCGCTGAAACTTTGGACATTCTGGCGAAGGGTTCCCAATCCCCGACAAGACTGGTACCCTTTCACGTCCAAATCTCTCAAACTCCGGGAGAGATTCTCAAAACCAAGGTTGACATGTTTCGAGTTCCTTTCAACATTTTGGAAATCCCGCTGAAACTTTGGACATTCTCGCGAAGGGTTCCCAATCCCCGACAAGATTGGTACCCTTTCACGTCCAAATCTCTCAAAGTCCGGGAGAGATTCTCAAAACCAAGGTTGACATGTTTCGAGTTCCTTTCAACATTTTGGAAATCCCGCTGAAACTTTGGACATTGTCGCGAAGGGTTCCCAATCCCCGACAAGATTGGTACCCTTTCACGTCCAAATCTCTCAAACTCCGGGAGAGATTCTCAAAACCAAGGTTGACATGGTTCGAGTTCCTTTCAACATTTTGGAAATCCCGCTGAAACTTTGGACATTCTCGCGAAGGGTTCCCAATCCCCGACAAGATTGGTACCCTTTCACGTCCAAATCTCTCAAAGTCCGGGAGAGATTCTAAAAACCAAGGTTGACATGTTTCGAGTTCCTTTCAACATTTTGGAAATCCCGCTGAAACTTTGGACATTGTCGCGAAGGGTTCCCAATCCCCGACAAGATTGGTACCCTTTCACGTCCAAATCTCTCAAACTCCGGGAGAGATTCTCAAAACCAAGGTTGACATGGTTCGAGTTCCTTTCAACATTTTGGAAATCCCGCTGAAACTTTGGACATTGTCGCGAAGGGTTCCCAATCCCCGACAAGATTGGTACCCTTTCACGTCCAAATCTCTCAAACTCCGGGAGAGATTCTCAAAACCAAGGTTGACATGTTTCGAGTTCCTTTCAACATTTTGGAAATCCCGCTGAAACTTTGGACATTCTCGCGAAGGGTTCCCAATCCCCGACAAGATTGGTACCCTTTCACGTCCAAATCTCTCAAACTCCGGGAGAGATTCTCAAAACCAAGGTTGACATGTTTCGAGTTCCTTTCAACATTTTGGAAATCCCGCTGAAACTTTGGACATTCTCGCGAAGGGTTCCCAATCCCCGACAAGATTGGTACCCTATCACGTCCAAATCTCTCAAACTCCGGGAGAGATTCTCAAAACCAAGCTTGACATGGTTCGAGTTCCTTTCAACATTTTGGAAATCCCGCTGAAACTTTGGACATTCTCGCGAAGGGTTCCCAATCCCCGACAAGACTGGTACCCTTTCACGTCCAAATCTCTCAAAGTCCGGGAGAGATTCTCAAAACCAAGGTTGACATGTTTCGAGTTCCTTTCAACATTTTGGAAATCCCGCTGAAACTTTGGACATTCTCGCGAAGGGTTCGCAATCCCCGACAAGATTGGTACCCTTTCACGTCCAAATCTCTCAAAGTCCGGGAGAGATTCTCAAAACCAAGGTTGACATGTTTCGAGTTCCTTTCAACATTTTGGAAATCCCGCTGAAACTTTGGACATTCTCGCGAAGGGTTCGCAATCCCCGACAAGATTGGTACCCTTTCACGTCCAAATCTCTCCAACTCCGGGAGAGATTCTCAAAACCAAGGTTGACATGTTTCGAGTTCCTTTCAACATTTTGGAAATCCCGCTGAAACTTTGGACATTCTGGCGAAGGGTTCCCAATCCCCGACAAGACTGG
Source organism: Streptopelia decaocto (assembly GCF_964273445.1). Classification (NCBI taxonomy): domain Eukaryota; kingdom Metazoa; phylum Chordata; class Aves; order Columbiformes; family Columbidae; genus Streptopelia; species Streptopelia decaocto. Next base: position 1,253,467 of record NW_028115595.1, on the reverse strand, counting down.
TACCCTTTCACGTCCAAATCTCTCAAACTCCGGGAGAGATTCTCAAAACCAAGGTTGACATGTTTCGAGTTCCTTTCAACATTTTGGAAATCCCGCTGAAACTTTGGACATTCTGGCGAAGGGTTCCCAATCCCCGACAAGACTGGTACCCTTTCACGTCCAAATCTCTCAAACTCCGGGAGAGATTCTCAAAACCAAGGTTGACATGGTTCGAGTTCCTTTCAACATTTTGGAAATCCCGCTGAAACTTTGGACATTGTCGCGAAGGGTTCCCAATCCCCGACAAGATTGGTACCCTTTCACGTCCAAATCTCTCAAAGTCCGGGAGAGATTCTCAAAACCAAGGTTGACATGTTTCGAGTTCCTTTCAACATTTTGGAAATCCCGCTGAAACTTTGGACATTGTCGCGAAGGGTTCCCAATCCCCGACAAGATTGGTACCCTTTCACGTCCAAATCTCTCAAACTCCGGGAGAGATTCTCAAAACCAAGGTTGACATGTTTCGAGTTCCTTTCAACATTTTGGAAATCCCGCTGAAACTTTGGACATTCTCGCGAAGGGTTCCCAATCCCCGACAAGATTGGTACCCTTTCACGTCCAAATCTCTCAAAGTCCGGGAGAGATTCTCAAAACCAAGGTTGACATGTTTCGAGTTCCTTTCAACATTTTGGAAATCCCGCTGAAACTTTGGACATTCTCGCGAAGGGTTCCCAATCCCCGACAAGATTGGTACCCTATCACGTCCAAATCTCTCAAACTCCGGGAGAGATTCTCAAAACCAAGCTTGACATGGTTCGAGTTCCTTTCAACATTTTGGAAATCCCGCTGAAACTTTGGACATTCTCGCGAAGGGTTCCCAATCCCCGACAAGATTGGTACCCTTTCACATCCAAATCTCTCAAAGTCCGGGAGAGATTCTCAAAACCAAGGTTGACATGTTTCGAGTTCCTTTCAACATTTTGGAAATCCCACTGAAACTTTGGACATTCTCGCGAAGGGTTCCCAATCCCCGACAAGATTGGTACCCTTTCACGTCCAAATCTCTCAAACTCCGGGAGAGATTCTCAAAACCAAGGTTGACATGTTTCGAGTTCCTTTCAACATTTTGGAAATCCCGCCGAAACTTTGGACATTGTCGCGAAGGGTTCCCAATCCCCGACAAGATTGGTACCCTTTCACGTCCAAATCTCTCAAACTCCGGGAGAGATTCTCAAAACCAAGGTTGACATGTTTCGAGTTCCTTTCAACATTTTGGAAATCCCGCTGAAACTTTGGACATTCTCGCGAAGGGTTCCCAATCCCCGACAAGATTGGTACCCTTTCACGTCCAAATCTCTCAAAGTCCGGGAGAGATTCTCAAAACCAAGGTTGACATGGTTCGAGTTCCTTTCAACATTTTGGAAATCCCACTGAAACTTTGGACATTCTCGCGAAGGGTTCCCAATCCCCGACAAGATTGGTACCCTTTCACGTCCAAATCTCTCAAACTCCGGGAGAGATTCTCAAAACCAAGGTTGACATGGTTCGAGTTCCTTTCAACATTTTGGAAATCCCGCTGAAACTTTGGACATTTTGGCGAAGGGTTCCCAATCCCCGACAAGACTGGTACCCTTTCACGTCCAAATCTCTCAAACTCCGGGAGAGATTCTCAAAACCAAGGTTGACATGTTTCGAGTTCCTTTCAACATTTTGGAAATCCCGCTGAAACTTTGGACATTCTCGCGAAGGGTTCCCAATCCCCGACAAGACTGGTACCCTTTCACGTCCAAATCTCTCAAAGTCCGGGAGAGATTCTCAAAACCAAGGTTGACATGTTTCGAGTTCCTTTCAACATTTTGGAAATCCCGCTGAAACTTTGGACATTCTCGCGAAGGGTTCCCAATCCCTGACAAGATTGGTACCCTTTCACATCCAAATCTCTCAAAGTCCGGGAGAGATTCTCAAAAACAAGGTTGACATGTTTCGAGTTCCTTTCAACATTTTGGAAATCCTGCTGAAACTTTGGACATTCTGGCGAAGGGTTCCCAATCCCCGACAAGATTGGTACCCTTTCACGTCCAAATCTCTCAAAGTCCGGGAGAGATTCTCAAAACCAAGGTTGACATGTTTCGAGTTCCTTTCAACATTTTGGAAATCCCGCTGAAACTTTGGACATTGTCGCGAAGGGTTCCCAATCCCCGACAAGATTGGTACCCTTTCACGTCCAAATCTCTCAAACTCCGGGAGAGATTCTCAAAACCAAGGTTGACATGTTTCGAGTTCCTTTCAACATTTTGGAAATCCCGCTGAAACTTTGGACATTCTCGCGAAGGGTTCCCAATCCCCGACAAGATTGGTACCCTTTCACGTCCAAATCTCTCAAACTCCGGGAGAGATTCTCAAAACCAAGGTTGACATGGTTCCAGTTCCTTTCAACATTTTGGAAATCCCGCTGAAACTTTGGACATTCTCGCGAAGGGTTCCCAATCCCCGACAAGTTTGGTACCCTTTCACGTCCAAATCTCTCAAAGTCCGGGAGAGATTCTCAAAACCAAGGTTGACATGTTTCGAGTTCCTTTCAACATTTTGGAAATCCCGCTGAAACTTTGGACATTCTCACGAAGGGTTCCCAATCCCCGACAAGATTGGTACCCTTTCACGTCCAAATCTCTCAAACTCCGGGAGAGATTCTCAAAACCAAGGTTGACATGTTTCGAGTTCCTTTCAACATTTTGGAAATCCCGCTGAAACTTTGGACATTCTGGCGAAGGGTTCCCAGTCCCCGACAAGATTGGTACCCTTTCACGTCCAAATCTCTCAAAGTCCGGGAGAGATTCTCAAAACCAAGGTTGACATGTTTCGAGTTCCTTTCAACATTTTGGAAATCCCGCTGAAACTTTGGACATTCTCGCGAAGGGTTCCCAATCCCCGACAAGATTGGAACCCTTTCACGTCCAAATCTCTCCAACTCCGGGAGAGATTCTCAAAACCAAGGTTGACATGTTTCGAGTTCCTTTCAACATTTGGAAATCCCGCTGAAAGTTTGGACATTCTCGCGAAGGGTTCCCAATCCCCGACAAGATTGGTACCCTTTCACGTCCAAATCTCTCAAACTCCGGGAGAGATTCTCAAAACCAAGGTTGACATGTTTCGAGTTCCTTTCAACATTTTGGAAATCCCGCTGAAACTTTGGACATTCTGGCGAAGGGTTCCCAATCCCCGACAAGATTGGTACCCTTTCACGTCCAAATCTCTCAAAGTCCGGGAGAGATTCTCAAAACCAAGGTTGACATGTTTCGAGTTCCTTTCAACATTTTGGAAATCCCGCTGAAACTTTGGACATTCTCGCAAAGGGTTCCCAATCCCCGACAAGATTGGTACCCTTTCACGTCCAAATCTCTCAAACTCCGGGAGAGATTCTCAAAACCAAGGTTGACATGTTTCGAGTTCCTTTCAACATTTTGGAAATCCCGCTGAAACTTTGGACATTCTCGCGAAGGGTTCCCAATCCCCGACAAGATTGGTACCCTTTCACGTCCAAATCTCTCAAACTCCGGGAGAGATTCTCAAAACCAAGGTTGACATGTTTCGAGTTCCTTTCAAGATTTTGGAAATCCCGCTGAAACTTTGGACATTCTCGCGAAGGGTTCCCAATCCCCGACAAGATTGGTACCCTTTCACGTCCAAATCTCTCAAACTCCGGGAGAGATTCTCAAAACCAAGGTTGACATGTTTCGAGTTCCTTTCAACATTTTGGAAATCCCGCTGAAACTTTGGACATTCTGGCGAAGGGTTCCCAGTCCCCGACAAGATTGGTACCCTTTCACGTCCAAATCTCTCAAAGTCCGGGAGAGATTCTCAAAACCAAGGTTGACATGTTTCGAGTTCCTTTCAACATTTTGGAAATCCCGCTGAAACTTTGGACATTCTCGCGAAGGGTTCCCAATCCCCGACAAGATTGGAACCCTTTCACGTCCAAATCTCTCCAACTCCGGGAGAGATTCTCAAAACCAAGGTTGACATGTTTCGAGTTCCTTTCAACATTTGGAAATCCCGCTGAAAGTTTGGACATTCTCGCGAAGGGTTCCCAATCCCCGACAAGATTGGTACCCTTTCACGTCCAAATCTCTCAAAGTCCGGGAGAGATTCTCAAAACCAAGGTTGACATGTTTCGAGTTCCTTTCAACATTTTGGAAATCCCGCTGAAACTTTGGACATTCTGGCGAAGGGTTCCCAATCCCCGACAAGATTGGTACCCTTTCACGTCCAAATCTCTCAAACTCCGGGAGAGATTCTCAAAACCAAGGTTGACATGTTTCGAGTTCCTTTCAACATTTTGGAAATCCCGCTGAAACTTTGGACATTCTCGCAAAGGGTTCCCAATCCCCGACAAGATTGGTACCCTTTCACGTCCAAATCTCTCAAACTCCGGGAGAGATTCTCAAAACCAAGGTTGACATGTTTCGAGTTCCTTTCAACATTTTGGAAATCCCGCTGAAACTTTGGACATTCTCGCGAAGGGTTCCCAATCCCCGACAAGATTGGTACCCTTTCACGTCCAAATCTCTCAAACTCCGGGAGAGATTCTCAAAACCAAGGTTGACATGTTTCGAGTTCCTTTCAACATTTTGGAAATCCCGCTGAAACTTTGGACATTCTCGCGAAGGGTTCCCAATCCCCGACAAGATTGGTACCCTTTCACGTCCAAATCTCTCAAACTCCGGGAGAGATTCTCAAAACCAAGGTTGACATGTTTCGAGTTCCTTTCAACATTTGGAAATCCCGCTGAAAGTTTGGACATTCTCGCGAAGGGTTCCCAATCCCTGACAAGATTGGTACCCTTTCACGTCCAAATCTCTCAAACTCCGGGAGAGATTCTCAAAACCAAGGTTGACATGTTTCGAGTTCCTTTCAACATTTTGGAAATCCCGCTGAAACTTTGGACATTCTCGCGAAGGGTTCCCAATCCCCGACAAGATTGGTACCCTTTCACGTCCAAATCTCTCAAACTCCGGGAGAGATTCTCAAAACCAAGGTTGACATGTTTCGAGTTCCTTTCAACATTTTGGAAATCCCGCTGAAACTTTGGACATTCTCGCGAAGGGTTCCCAATCCCCGACAAGATTGGTACCCTTTCACGTCCAAATCTCTCAAAGTCCGGGAGAGATTCTCAAAAGCAAGGTTGACATGTTTCGAGTTCCTTTCAACATTTTGGAAATCCCGCTGAAACTTTGGACATTCTGGCGGAGGGTTCCCAATCCCCGACAAGATTGGTACGCTTTCACATCCAAATCTCTCAAACTCCGGGAGAGATTCTCAAAACCAAGGTTGACATGTTTCGAGTTCCTTTCAACATTTTGGAAATCCCGCTGAAACTTTGGACATTCTCGCGAAGGGTTCCCAATCCCTGACAAGATTGGTACCCTTTCACGTCCAAATCTCTCAAACTCCGGGAGAGATTCTCAAAACCAAGGTTGACATGTTTCGAGTTCCTTTCAACATTTTGGAAATCCCGCTGAAACTTTGGACATTCTGGCGAAGGGTTCCCAATCCCCGACAAGATTGGTACCCTTTCACGTCCAAATCTCTCAAACTCCGGGAGAGATTCTCAAAACCAAGGTTGACATGTTTCGAGTTCCTTTCAACATTTTGGAAATCCCGCTGAAACTTTGGACATTCTCGCGAAGGGTTCCCAATCCCCGACAAGATTGGTACCCTTTCACGTCCAAATCTCTCAAACTCCGGGAGAGATTCTCAAAACCAAGGTTGACATGGTTCGAGTTCCTTTCAACATTTTGGAAATCCCGCTGAAACTTTGGACATTCTCGCGAAGGGTTCCCAATCCCCGACAAGATTGGTACCCTTTCACGTCCAAATCTCTCAAAGTCCGGGAGAGATTCTCAAAACCAAGGTTGACATGTTTCGAGTTCCTTTCAACATTTTGGAAATCCCGCTGAAACTTTGGACATTCTCGCGAAGGGTTCCCAATCCCCGACAAGATTGGTACCCTTTCACGTCCAAATCTCTCAAACTCCGGGAGAGATTCTCAAAACCAAGGTTGACATGTTTCGAGTTCCTTTCAACATTTTAGAAATCCCGCTGAAACTTTGGACATTTTCGCGAAGGGTTCCCAATCCCCGACAAGATTGGTACCCTTTCACGTCCAAATCTCTCAAACTCCGGGAGAGATTCTCAAAACCAAGGTTGACATGGTTCGAGTTCCTTTCAACATTTTGGAAATCCCACTGAAACTTTGGACATTCTGGCGGAGGGTTCCCAATCCCCGACAAGATTGGTACGCTTTCACGTCCAAATCTCTCAAACTCCGGGAGAGATTCTCAAAACCAAGGTTGACATGGTTCGAGTTCCTTTCAACATTTTGGAAATCCCGCTGAAACTTTGGACATTGTCGCGAAGGGTTCCCAATCCCCGACAAGATTGGTACCCTTTCACGTCCAAATCTCTCAAACTCCGGGAGAGATTCTCAAAACCAAGGTTGACATGTTTCGAGTTCCTTTCAACATTTTGGAAATCCCGCTGAAACTTTGGACATTCTTGCGGAGGGTTCTAGATCCCCGACAAGATTGGTACCCTTTCACGTCCAAATCTCTCAAAGTCCGGGAGAGATTCTCAAAACCAAGGTTGACATGTTTCGAGTTCCTTTCAACATTTTGGAAATCCCGCTGAAACTTTGGACATTCTGGCGGAGGGTTCCCAATCCCCGACAAGATTGGTACCCTTTCACGTCCAAATCTCTCAAACTCCGGGAGAGATTCTCAAAACCAAGGTTGACATGTTTCGAGTTCCTTTCAACATTTTGGAAATCCCGCTGAAACTTTGGACATTCTCGCGAAGGGTTCCCAATCCCCGACAAGATTGGTACCCTTTCACGTCCAAATCTCTCAAAGTCCGGGAGAGATTCTCAAAACCAAGGTTGACATGTTTCGAGTTCCTTTCAACATTTTGGAAATCCCGCTGAAACTTTGGACATACTCGCGAAGGGTTCTAGATCCCCGACAAGATTGGTACCCTTTCACGTCCAAATCTCTCAAACTCCGGGAGAGATTCTCAAAACCAAGGTTGACATGTTTCGAGTTCCTTTCAACATTTTGGAAATCCCGCTGAAACTTTGGACATTCTGGCGGAGGGTTCCCAATCCCCGACAAGATTGGTACCCTTTCACGTCCAAATCTCTCAAACTCCGGGAGAGATTCTCAAAACCAAGGTTGACATGTTTCGAGTTCCTTTCAACATTTTGGAAATCCCGCTGAAACTTTGGACATTCTCGCGAAGGGTTCCCAATCCCCGACAAGATTGGTACCCTTTCACGTCCAAATCTCTCAAACTCCGGGAGAGATTCTCAAAACCAAGGTTGACATGGTTCGAGTTCCTTTCAACATTTTGGAAATCCCGCTGAAACTTTGGACATTCTCGCGAAGGGTTCCCAATCCCCGACAAGATTGGTACCCTTTCACGTCCAAATCTCTCAAACTCCGGGAGAGATTCTCAAAACCAAGGTTGACATGTTTCGAGTTCCTTTCAACATTTTGGAAATCCCGCTGAAACTTTGGACATTCTCGCGAAGGGTTCCCAATCCCCGACAAGATTGGTACCCTTTCACGTCCAAATCTCTCAAACTCCGGGAGAGATTCTCAAAACCAAGGTTGACATGTTTCGAGTTCCTTTCAACATTTTGGAAATCCCGCTGAAACTTTGGACATTTTCGCGAAGGGTTCCCAATCCCCGACAAGATTGGTACCCTTTCACGTCCAAATCTCTCAAAGTCCGGGAGAGATTCTCAAAACCAAGGTTGACATGTTTCGAGTTCCTTTCAACATTTTGGAAATCCCACTGAAACTTTGGACATTCTGGCGGAGGGTTCCCAATCCCCGACAAGATTGGTACGCTTTCACGTCCAAATCTCTCAAACTCCGGGAGAGATTCTCAAAACCAAGGTTGACATGGTTCGAGTTCCTTTCAACATTTTGGAAATCCCGCTGAAACTTTGGACATTGTCGCGAAGGGTTCCCAATCCCCGACAAGATTGGTACCCTTTCACGTCCAAATCTCTCAAACTCCGGGAGAGATTCTCAAAACCAAGGTTGACATGTTTCGAGTTCCTTTCAACATTTTGGAAATCCCGCTGAAACTTTGGACATTCTTGCGGAGGGTTCTAGATCCCCGACAAGATTGGTACCCTTTCACGTCCAAATCTCTCAAAGTCCGGGAGAGATTCTCAAAACCAAGGTTGACATGTTTCGAGTTCCTTTCAACATTTTGGAAATCCCGCTGAAACTTTGGACATTCTGGCGGAGGGTTCCCAATCCCCGACAAGATTGGTACCCTTTCACGTCCAAATCTCTCAAACTCCGGGAGAGATTCTCAAAACCAAGGTTGACATGTTTCGAGTTCCTTTCAACATTTTGGAAATCCCGCTGAAACTTTGGACATTGTCGCGAAGGGTTCCCAATCCCCGACAAGATTGGTACCCTTTCACGTCCAAATCTCTCAAACTCCGGGAGAGATTCTCAAAACCAAGGTTGACATGTTTCGAGTTCCTTTCAACATTTTGGAAATCCCGCTGAAACTTTGGACATACTCGCGAAGGGTTCTAGATCCCCGACAAGATTGGTACCCTTTCACGTCCAAATCTCTCAAACTCCGGGAGAGATTCTCAAAACCAAGGTTGACATGTTTCGAGTTCCTTTCAACATTTTGGAAATCCCGCTGAAACTTTGGACATTCTGGCGGAGGGTTCCCAATCCCCGACAAGATTGGTACCCTTTCACGTCCAAATCTCTCAAACTCCGGGAGAGATTCTCAAAACCAAGGTTGACATGTTTCGAGTTCCTTTCAACATTTTGGAAATCCCGCTGAAACTTTGGACATTCTCGCGAAGGGTTCCCAATCCCCGACAAGATTGGTACCCTTTCACGTCCAAATCTCTCAAACTCCGGGAGAGATTCTCAAAACCAAGGTTGACATGTTTCGAGTTCCTTTCAACATTTTGGAAATCCCGCTGAAACTTTGGACATTTTCGCGAAGGGTTCCCAATCCCCGACAAGATTGGTACCCTTTCACGTCCAAATCTCTCAAACTCCGGGAGAGATTCTCAAAACCAAGGTTGACATGTTTCGAGTTCCTTTCAACATTTTGGAAATCCCACTGAAACTTTGGACATTCTGGCGGAGGGTTCCCAATCCCCGACAAGATTGGTACGCTTTCACGTCCAAATCTCTCAAACTCCGGGAGAGATTCTCAAAACCAAGGTTGACATGGTTCGAGTTCCTTTCAACATTTTGGAAATCCCGCTGAAACTTTGGACATTGTCGCGAAGGGTTCCCAATCCCCGACAAGATTGGTACCCTTTCACGTCCAAATCTCTCGAACTCCGGGAGAGATTCTCAAAAGCAAGGTTGACATGTTTCGAGTTCCTTTCAACATTTTGGAAATCCCGCTGAAACTTTGGACATTCTTGCGGAGGGTTCTAGATCCCCGACAAGATTGGTACCCTTTCACGTCCAAATCTCTCAAAGTCCGGGAGAGATTCTCAAAACCAAGGTTGACATGTTTCGAGTTCCTTTCAACATTTTGGAAATCCCGCTGAAACTTTGGACATTCTGGCGGAGGGTTCCCAATCCCCGACAAGATTGGTACCCTTTCACGTCCAAATCTCTCAAACTCCGGGAGAGATTCTCAAAACCAAGGTTGACATGTTTCGAGTTCCTTTCAACATTTTGGAAATCCCGCTGAAACTTTGGACATTGTCGCGAAGGGTTCCCAATCCCCGACAAGATTGGTACCCTTTCACGTCCAAATCTCTCAAACTCCGGGAGAGATTCTCAAAACCAAGGTTGACATGTTTCGAGTTCCTTTCAACATTTTGGAAATCCCGCTGAAACTTTGGACATACTCGCGAAGGGTTCTAGATCCCCGACAAGATTGGTACCCTTTCACGTCCAAATCTCTCAAACTCCGGGAGAGATTCTCAAAACCAAGGTTGACATGTTTCGAGTTCCTTTCAACATTTTGGAAATCCCGCTGAAACTTTGGACATTCTGGCGGAGGGTTCCCAATCCCCGACAAGATTGGTACCCTTTCACGTCCAAATCTCTCAAACTCCGGGAGAGATTCTCAAAACCATGGTTGACATGGTTCGAGTTCCTTTCAACATTTTGGAAATCCCGCTGAAACCTTGGAAATTCTCGCGAAGGGTTCCCAATCCCCGACAAGATTGGTACCCTTTCACGTCCAAATCTCTCAAACTCCGGGAGAGATTCTCAAAACCAAGGTTGACATGTTTCGAGTTCCTTTCAACATTTTGGAAATCCCGCTGAAACTTTGGACATTCTCGCGAAGGGTTCCCAATCCCTGACAAGATTGGTACCCTTTCACGTCCAAATCTCTCAAAGTCCGGGAGAGATTCTCAAAACCAAGGTTGACATGTTTCGAGTTCCTTTCAACATTTTGGAAATCCCGCTGAAACTTTGGACATTCTGGCGAAGGGTTCCCAATCCCCGACAAGATTGGTACCCTTTCACGTCCAAATCTCTCAAACTCCGGGAGAGATTCTCAAAACCAAGGTTGACATGTTTCGAGTTCCTTTCAACATTTTGGAAATCCCGCTGAAACTTTGGACATTCTCGCGAAGGGTTCCCAATCCCCGACAAGATTGGTACCCTTTCACGTCCAAATCTCTCAAAGTCCGGGAGAGATTCTCAAAACCAAGGTTGACATGTTTCGAGTTCCTTTCAACATTTTGGAAATCCCGCTGAAACTTTGGACATTCTCGCGAAGGGTTCCCAATCCCCGACAAGATTGGTACCCTTTCACGTCCAAATCTCTCAAAGTCCGGGAGAGATTCTCAAAACCAAGGTTGACATGTTTCGAGTTCCTTTCAACATTTTGGAAATCCCGCTGAAACTTTGGACATTCTCGCGAAGGGTTCCCAATCCCCGACAAGATTGGTACCCTTTCACGTCCAAATCTCTCAAACTCCGGGAGAGATTCTCAAAACCAAGGTTGACATGTTTCGAGTTCCTTTCAACATTTTGGAAATCCCGCTGAAACTTTGGACATTCTGGCGAAGGGTTCCCAGTCCCCGACAAGATTGGTACGCTTTCACGTCCAAATCTCTCAAACTCCGGGAGAGATTCTCAAAACCAAGGTTGACATGTTTCGAGTTCCTTTCAACATTTTGGAAATCCCGCTGAAACTTTGGACATTCTCGCGAAGGGTTCCCAATCCCCGACAAGATTGGTACCCTTTCACGTCCAAATCTCTCAAACTCCGGGAGAGATTCTCAAAACCAAGGTTGACATGTTTCGAGTTCCTTTCAACATTTGGAAATCCCGCTGAAAGTTTGGACATTCTCGCGAAGGGTTCCCAATCCCCGACAAGATTGGTACCCTTTCACGTCCAAATCTCTCAAACTCCGGGAGAGATTCTCAAAACCAAGGTTGACATGTTTCGAGTTCCTTTCAACATTTTGGAAATCCCGCTGAAACTTTGGACATTCTCGCGAAGGGTTCCCAATCCCCGACAAGATTGGTACCCTTTCACGTCCAAATCTTTCAAAGTCCGGGAGAGATTCTCAAAACCAAGGTTGACATGTTTCGAGTTCCTTTCAACATTTTGGAAATCCCGCTGAAACTTTGGACATTCTCGCGAAGGGTTCCCAATCCCCGACAAGATTGGTACCCTTTCACGTCCAAATCTCTCAAACTCCGGGAGAGATTCTCAAAACCAAGGTTGACATGTTTCGAGTTCCTTTCAACATTTTGGAAATCCCGCTGAAACTTTGGACATTCTCGCGAAGGGTTCCCAGTCCCCGACAAGATTGGTACCCTTTCACGTCCAAATCTCTCAAAGTCCGGGAGAGATTCTCAAAACCAAGGTTGACATGTTTCGAGTTCCTTTCAACATTTTGGAAATCCCGCTGAAACTTTGGACATTCTGGCGAAGGGTTCCCAATCCCCGACAAGATTGGTACCCTTTCACGTCCAAATCTCTCCAACTCGGGGAGAGATTCTCAAAACCAAGGTTGACATGTTTCGAGTTCCTTTCAACATTTTGGAAATCCCGCTGAAACTTTGGACATTCTGGCGAAGGGTTCCCAATCCCCGACAAGACTGGTACCCTTTCACGACCAAATCTCTCAAAGTCCGGGAGAGATTCTCAAAACCAAGGTTGACATGTTTCGAGTTCCTCTCAACATTTTGGAAATCCCGCTGAAACTTTGGACATTCTCGCGAAGGGTTCCCAATCCCCGACAAGATTGGTACCCTTTCACGTCCAAATCTCTCAAAGTCCGGGAGAGATTCTCAAAACCAAGGTTGACATGTTTCGAGTTCCTTTCAACATTTTGGAAATCCCGCTGAAACTTTGGACATTCTCGCGAAGGGTTCCCAATCCCCGACAAGATTGGTACCCTTTCACGTCCAAATCTCTCAAACTCCGGGAGAGATTCTCAAAACCAAGGTTGACATGTTTCGAGTTCCTTTCAACATTTTGGAAATCCCGCTGAAACTTTGGACATTCTGGCGAAGGGTTCCCAATCCCCGACAAGATTGGTACCCTTTCACGTCCAAATCTCTCAAAGTCCGGGAGAGATTCTCAAAACCAAGGTTGAAATGTTTCGAGTTCCTTTCAACATTTTGGAAATCCCGCTGAAACTTTGGACATTCTGGCGAAGGGTTCCCAATCCCCGACAAGATTGGTACCCTTTCACGTCCAAATCTCTCCAACTCCGGGAGAGATTCTCAAAACCAAGGTTGACATGTTTCGAGTTCCTTTCAACATTTGGAAATCCCGCTGAAAGTTTGGACATTCTCGCGAAGGGTTCCCAATCCCCGACAAGATTGGTACCCTTTCACGTCCAAATCTCTCAAACTCCGGGAGAGATTCTCAAAACCAAGGTTGACATGTTTCGAGTTCCTTTCAACATTTTGGAAATCCCGCTGAAACTTTGGACATTCTCGCGAAGGGTTCCCAATCCCCGACAAGATTGGTACCCTTTCACGTCCAAATCTCTCAAACTCCGGGAGAGATTCTCAAAACCAAGGTTGACATGTTTCGAGTTCCTTTCAACATTTTGGAAATCCCGCTGAAACTTTGGACATTCTCGCGAAGGGTTCCCAATCCCCGACAAGATTGGTACCCTTTCACGTCCAAATCTCTCAAAGTCCGGGAGAGATTCTCAAAACCAAGGTTGACATGTTTCGAGTTCCTTTCAACATTTTGGAAATCCCGCTGAAACTTTGGACATTCTCGCGAAGGGTTCCCAATCCCCGACAAGATTGGTACCCTTTCACGTCCAAATCTCTCCAACTCCGGGAGAGATTCTCAAAACCAAGGTTGACATGTTTCGAGTTCCTTTCAACATTTGGAAATCCCGCTGAAAGTTTGGACATTCTCGCGAAGGGTTCCCAATCCCCGACAAGATTGGTACCCTTTCACGTCCAAATCTCTCAAACTCCGGGAGAGATTCTCAAAACCAAGGTTGACATGTTTCGAGTTCCTTTCAACATTTTGGAAATCCCGCTGAAACTTTGGACATTCTCGCAAAGGGTTCCCAATCCCCGACAAGATTGGTACCCTTTCACGTCCAAATCTCTCAAAGTCCGGGAGAGATTCTCAAAACCAAGGTTGACATGTTTCGAGTTCCTTTCAACATTTTGGAAATCCCGCTGAAACTTTGGACATTCTCGCGAAGGGTTCCCAATCCCCGACAAGATTGGTACCCTTTCACGTCCAAATCTCTCAAACTCCGGGAGAGATTCTCAAAACCAAGGTTGACATGTTTCGAGTTCCTTTCAACATTTTGGAAATCCCGCTGAAACTTTGGACATTCTCGCGAAGGGTTCCCAGTCCCCGACAAGATTGGTACCCTTTCACGTCCAAATCTCTCAAAGTCCGGGAGAGATTCTCAAAACCAAGGTTGACATGTTTCGAGTTCCTTTCAACATTTTGGAAATCCCGCTGAAACTTTGGACATTCTGGCGAAGGGTTCCCAATCCCCGACAAGATTGGTACCCTTTCACGTCCAAATCTCTCCAACTCCGGGAGAGATTCTCAAAACCAAGGTTGACATGTTTCGAGTTCCTTTCAACATTTGGAAATCCCGCTGAAAGTTTGGACATTCTCGCGAAGGGTTCCCAATCCCCGACAAGATTGGTACCCTTTCACGTCCAAATCTCTCAAACTCCGGGAGAGATTCTCAAAACCAAGGTTGACATGTTTCGAGTTCCTTTCAACATTTTGGAAATCCCGCTGAAACTTTGGACATTCTCGCGAAGGGTTCCCAATCCCCGACAAGATTGGTACCCTTTCACGTCCAAATCTCTCAAACTCCGGGAGAGATTCTCAAAACCAAGGTTGACATGTTTCGAGTTCCTTTCAACATTTTGGAAATCCCGCTGAAACTTTGGACATTCTCGCGAAGGGTTCCCAATCCCCGACAAGATTGGTACCCTTTCACGTCCAAATCTCTCAAACTCCGGGAGAGATTCTCAAAACCAAGGTTGACATGTTTCGAGTTCCTTTCAACATTTTGGAAATCCCGCTGAAACTTTGGACATTCTCGCGAAGGGTTCCCAATCCCCGACAAGATTGGTACCCTTTCACGTCCAAATCTCTCAAAGTCCGGGAGAGATTCTCAAAACCAAGGTTGACATGTTTCGAGTTCCTTTCAACATTTTGGAAATCCCGCTGAAACTTTGGACATTCTCGCGAAGGGTTCCCAATCCCCGACAAGATTTGTACCCTTTCGCGTCCAAATCTCTCAAACTCCGGGAGAGATTCTCAAAACCAAGGTTGACATGTTTCGAGTTCCTTTCAACATTTTGGAAATCCCGCTGAAACTTTGGACATTCTCGCGAAGGGTTCCCAGTCCCCGACAAGATTGGTACCCTTTCACGTCCAAATCTCTCAAAGTCCGGGAGAGATTCTCAAAACCAAGGTTGACATGTTTCGAGTTCCTTTCAACATTTTGGAAATCCCGCTGAAACTTTGGACATTCTCGCGAAGGGTTCCCAATCCCCGACAAGATTGGTACCCTTTCACGTCCAAATCTCTCAAACTCCGGGAGAGATTCTCAAAACCAAGGTTGACATGTTTCGAGTTCCTTTCAACATTTGGAAATCCCGCTGAAAGTTTGGACATTCTCGCGAAGGGTTCCCAATCCCCGACAAGATTGGTACCCTTTCACGTCCAAATCTCTCAAACTCCGGGAGAGATTCTCAAAACCAAGGTTGACATGTTTCGAGTTCCTTTCAACATTTTGGAAATCCCGCTGAAACTTTGGACATTCTCGCGAAGGGTTCCCAATCCCCGACAAGATTGGTACCCTTTCACGTCCAAATCTCTCAAACTCCGGGAGAGATTCTCAAAACCAAGGTTGACATGTTTCGAGTTCCTTTCAACATTTTGGAAATCCCGCTGAAACTTTGGACATTCTCGCGAAGGGTTCCCAATCCCCGACAAGATTGGTACCCTTTCACGTCCAAATCTCTCAAACTCCGGGAGAGATTCTCAAAACCAAGGTTGACATGTTTCGAGTTCCTTTCAACATTTTGGAAATCCCGCTGAAACTTTGGACATTCTCGCGAAGGGTTCCCAATCCCCGACAAGATTGGTACCCTTTCACGTCCAAATCTCTCAAAGTCCGGGAGAGATTCTCAAAACCAAGGTTGACATGTTTCGAGTTCCTTTCAACATTTTGGAAATCCCGCTGAAACTTTGGACATTCTCGCGAAGGGTTCCCAATCCCCGACAAGATTTGTACCCTTTCGCGTCCAAATCTCTCAAACTCCGGGAGAGATTCTCAAAACCAAGGTTGACATGTTTCGAGTTCCTTTCAACATTTTGGAAATCCCGCTGAAACTTTGGACATTCTCGCGAAGGGTTCCCAGTCCCCGACAAGATTGGTACCCTTTCACGTCCAAATCTCTCAAAGTCCGGGAGAGATTCTCAAAACCAAGGTTGACATGTTTCGAGTTCCTTTCAACATTTTGGAAATCCCGCTGAAACTTTGGACATTCTCGCGAAGGGTTCCCAATCCCCGACAAGATTGGTACCCTTTCACGTCCAAATCTCTCAAACTCCGGGAGAGATTCTCAAAACCAAGGTTGACATGTTTCGAGTTCCTTTCAACATTTGGAAATCCCGCTGAAAGTTTGGACATTCTCGCGAAGGGTTCCCAATCCCCGACAAGATTGGTACCCTTTCACGTCCAAATCTCTCAAACTCCGGGAGAGATTCTCAAAACCAAGGTTGACATGTTTCGAGTTCCTTTCAACATTTTGGAAATCCCGCTGAAACTTTGGACATTCTCGCGAAGGGTTCCCAATCCCCGACAAGATTGGTACCCTTTCACGTCCAAATCTCTCAAACTCCGGGAGAGATTCTCAAAACCAAGGTTGACATGTTTCGAGTTCCTTTCAACATTTTGGAAATCCCACTGAAACTTTGGACATTGTCGCGAAGGGTTCCCAATCCCCGACAAGATTGGTACCCTTTCACGTCCAAATCTCTCAAACTCCGGGAGAGATTCTCAAAACCAAGGTTGACATGTTTCGAGTTCCTTTCAACATTTTGGAAATCCCGCTGAAACTTTGGACATTCTCGCGAAGGGTTCCCAATCCCCGACAAGATTGATACCCTTTCACGTCCAAATCTCTCAAAGTCCGGGAGAGATTCTCAAAACCAAGGTTGACATGTTTCGAGTTCCTTTCAACATTTTGGAAATCCCGCTGAAACTTTGGACATTCTCGCGAAGGGTTCCCAATCCCCGACAAGACTGGTACCCTTTCACGTCCAAATCTCTCAAACTCCGGGAGAGATTCTCAAAACCAAGGTTGACATGTTTCGAGTTCCTTTCAACATTTTGGAAATCCCGCTGAAACTTTGGACATTCTCGCGAAGGGTTCCCAATCCCCGACAAGATTGGTACCCTTTCACGTCCAAATCTCTCCAACTCCGGGAGAGATTCTCAAAACCAAGGTTGACATGTTTCGAGTTCCTTTCAACATTTTGGAAATCCCGCTGTAACTTTGGACATTCTCGCGAAGGGTTCCCAATCCCCGACAAGATTGGTACCCTTTCACGTCCAAATCTCTCAAACTCCGGGAGAGATTCTCAAAACCAAGGTTGACATGTTTCGAGTTCCTTTCAACATTTTGGAAATCCCGCTGAAACTTTGGACATTCTCGCGAAGTCTTCCCAATCCCCGACAAGATTGGTACCCTTTCACGTCCAAATCTCTCAAAGTCCGGGAGAGATTCTCAAAACCAAGGTTGACATGTTTCGAGTTCCTTTCAACATTTTGGAAATCCCGCTGAAACTTTGGACATTCTCGCGAAGGGTTCCCAATCCCCGACAAGATTGGTACCCTTTCACGTCCAAATCTCTCAAACTCCGGGAGAGATTCTCAAAACCAAGGTTGACATGGTTCGAGTTCCTTTCAACATTTTGGAAATCCCGCTGAAACTTTGGAAATTCTCGCGAAGGGTTCCCAATCCCCGACAAGATTGGTACCCTTTCACGTCCAAATCTCTCAAAGTCCGGGAGAGATTCTCAAAACCAAGGTTGACATGTTTCGAGTTCCTTTCAACATTTTGGAAATCCCGCTGAAACTTTGGACATTCTTGCGGAGGGTTCTAGATCCCCGACAAGATTGGTACCCTTTCACGTCCAAATCTCTCAAACTCCGGGAGAGATTCTCAAAACCAAGGTTGACATGTTTCGAGTTCCTTTCAACATTTTGGAAATCCCGCTGAAACTTTGGACATTCTCGCGAAGGGTTCCCAATCCCCGACAAGATTGGTACCCTTTCACGTCCAAATCTCTCAAAGTCCGGGAGAGATTCTCAAAACCAAGGTTGACATGTTTCGAGTTCCTTTCAACATTTTGGAAATCCCGCTGAAACTTTGGACATTCTCGCAAAGGGTTCCCAATCCCCGACAAGATTGGTACCCTTTCACATCCAAATCTCTCAAACTCCGGGAGAGATTCTCAAAACCAAGGTTGACATGTTTCGAGTTCCTTTCAACATTTTGGAAATCCCGCTGAAACTTTGGACATTCTCGCGAAGTCTTCCCAATCCCCGACAAGATTGGTACCCTTTCACGTCCAAATCTCTCAAACTCCGGGAGAGATTCTCAAAACCAAGGTTGACATGGTTCGAGTTCCTTTCAACATTTTGGAAATCCCGCTGAAACTTTGGACATTCTCGCGAAGGGTTCCCAATCCCCGACAAGATTGGTACCCTTTCAGGTCCAAATCTCTCAAACTCCGGGAGAGATTCTCAAAACCAAGGTTGACATGGTTCGAGTTCCTTTCAACGTTTTGGAAATCCCGCTGAAACTTTGGAAATTCTCGCGAAGGGTTCCCAATCCCCGACAAGATTGGTACCCTTTCACGTCCAAATCTCTCAAACTCCGGGAGAGATTCTCAAAACCAAGGTTGACATGTTTCGAGTTCCTTTCAACATTTTGGAAATCCCGCTGAAACTTTGGACATTCTCGCGAAGGGTTCCCAATCCCCGACAAGATTGGTACCCTTTCACGTCCAAATCTCTCCAACTCCGGGAGAGATTCTCAAAACCAAGGTTGACATGTTTCGAGTTCCTTTCAACATTTTGGAAATCCCGCTGAAACTTTGGACATTCTCGCGAAGGGTTCCCAATCCCCGACAAGATTGGTACCCTTTCACGTCCAAATCTCTCAAAGTCCGGGAGAGATTCTCAAAACCAAGGTTGACATGTTTCGAGTTCCTTTCAACATTTTGGAAATCCCGCTGAAACTTTGGACATTCTCGCGAAGTCTTCCCAATCCCCGACAAGATTGGTACCCTTTCACGTCCAAATCTCTCAAACTCCGGGAGAGATTCTCAAAACCAAGGTTGACATGTTTCGAGTTCCTTTCAACATTTTGGAAATCCCGCTGAAACTTTGGACATTCTCGCGAAGGGTTCCCAATCCCCGACAAGATTGGTACCCTTTCACGTCCAAATCTCTCAAACTCCGGGAGAGATTCTCAAAACCAAGGTTGACATGGTTCGAGTTCCTTTCAACGTTTTGGAAATCCCGCTGAAACTTTGGAAATTCTCGCGAAGGGTTCCCAATCCCCGACAAGATTGGTACCCTTTCACGTCCAAATCTCTCAAACTCCGGGAGAGATTCTCAAAACCAAGGTTGACATGTTTCGAGTTCCTTTCAACATTTTGGAAATCCCGCTGAAACTTTGGACATTCTCGCGAAGGGTTCCCAATCCCTGACAAGATTGGTACCCTTTCACGTCCAAATCTCTCAAACTCCGGGAGAGATTCTCAAAACCAAGGTTGACATGTTTCGAGTTCCTTTCAACATTTTGGAAATCCCGCTGAAACTTTGGACATTCTGGCGAAGGGTTCCCAATCCCCGACAAGATTGGTACCCTTTCACGTCCAAATCTCTCAAACTCCGGGAGAGATTCTCAAAACCAAGGTTGACATGTTTCGAGTTCCTTTCAACATTTTGGAAATCCCGCTGAAACTTTGGACAATCTGGCGAAGGGTTCCCAATCCCCGACAAGATTGGTACCCTTTCACATCCAAATCTCTCAAACTCCGGGAGAGATTCTCAAAACCAAGGTTGACATGTTTCGAGTTCCTTTCAACATTTTGGAAATCCCGCTGAAACTTTGGACATTCTGGCGGAGGGTTCCCAATCCCTGACAAGATTGGTACCCTTTCACGTCCAAATCTCTCAAACTCCGGGAGAGATTCTCAAAACCAAGGTTGACATGTTTCGAGTTCCTTTCAACATTTTGGAAATCCCGCTGAAACTTTGGACATTCTCGCGAAGGGTTCCCAATCCCCGACAAGATTGGTACCCTTTCACGTCCAAATCTCTCAAACTCCGGGAGAGATTCTCAAAACCAAGGTTGACATGTTTCGAGTTCCTTTCAACATTTTGGAAATCCCGCTGAAACTTTGGACATTCTGGCGAAGGGTTCCCAATCCCCGACAAGATTGGTACCCTTTCACGTCCAAATCTCTCAAACTCCGGGAGAGATTCTCAAAACCAAGGTTGACATGTTTCGAGTTCCTTTCAACATTTTGGAAATCCCGCTGAAACTTTGGACATTCTTGCGAATGGTTCCCGATCCCCGACAAGATTGGTATCGTTTCACTTCAAATCTCTCAAACTCCGGGAGAGATTCTCAAAACCAAGGTTGACATGTTTCGAGTTCCTTTCAACATTTTGGAAATCCCACTGAAACTTTGGACATTCTGGCGAAGGGTTCCCAATCCCCGACAAGATTGGTACCCTTTCACGTCCAAATCTCTCAAACTCCGGGAGAGATTCTCAAAACCAAGGTTGACATGTTTCGAGTTCCTTTCAACATTTTGGAAACCCGCTGAAACTTTGGACATTCTCGCGAAGGGTTCCCAATCCCCGACAAGATTGGTACCCTTTCACGTCCAAATCTCTCAAAGTCCGGGAGAGATTCTCAAAACCAAGGTTGACATGTTTCGAGTTCCTTTCAACATTTTGGAAATCCCGCTGAAACTTTGGACATTCTCGCGAAGGGTTCTCGATCCCTGACAAGACTGGTACCCTTTCACGTCCAAATCTCTCAAACTCCGCGAGAGATTCTCAAAACCAAGGTTGACATGTTTCGAGTTCCTTTCAACATTTTGGAAATCCCACTGAAACTTTGGACATTGTCGCGAAGGGTTCCCAATCCCCGACAAGATTGGTACCCTTTCACGTCCAAATCTCTCAAAGTCCGGGAGAGATTCTCAAAACCAAGGTTGACATGGTTCGAGTTCCTTTCAACATTTTGGAAATCCCGCTGAAACTTTGGGCATTCTCGCGAAGGGTTCCCGATCCCCGACAAGATTGGTACCCTTTCACATCCAAATCTCTCAAACTCCGGGAGAGATTCTCAAAACCAACGTTGACATGTTTCGAGTTCCTTTCAACATTTTGGAAATCCCGCTGAAACTTTGGACATTCTGGCGGAGGGTTCCCAATCCCCGACAAGATTGGTACCCTTTCACGTCCAAATCTCTCAAACTCCGGGAGAGATTCTCAAAACCAAGGTTGACATGTTTCGAGTTCCTTTCAACATTTTGGAAATCCCGCTGAAACTTTGGACATTCTGGCGAAGGGTTCCCAATCCCCGACAAGATTGGTACCCTTTCACGTCCAAATCTCTCAAAGTCCGGGAGAGATTCTCAAAACCAAGGTTGACATGTTTCGAGTTCCTTTCAACATTTTGGAAATCCCGCTGAAACTTTGGACATTCTGGCGAAGGGTTCCCAATCCCCGACAAGATTGGTACCCTTTCACGTCCAAATCTCTCAAACTCCGGGAGAGATTCTCAAAACCAAGGTTGACATGTTTCGAGTTCCTTTCAACATTTTGGAAATCCCGCTGAAACTTTGGACATTCTGGCGAAGGGTTCCCAATCCCCGACAAGATTGGTACCCTTTCATGTCCAAATCTCTCAAAGTCCGGGAGAGATTCTCAAAACCAAGGTTGACATGTTTCGAGTTCCTTTCAACATTTTGAAAATCCCGCTGAAACTTTGGACATTGTCGCGAAGGGTTCCCAATCCCCGACAAGATTGGTACCCTTTCACGTCCAAATCTCTCAAAGTCCGGGAGAGATTCTCAAAACCAAGGTTGACATGTTTCGAGTTCCTTTCAACATTTTGGAAATCCCGCTGAAACTTTGGACATTCTGGCGAAGGGTTCCCAATCCCCGACAAGATTGGTACCCTTTCACGTCCAAATCTCTCAAACTCCAGGAGAGATTCTCAAAACCAAGCTTGACATGTTTCGAGTTCCTTTCAACATTTTGGAAACCCGCTGAAACTTTGGACATTCTCGCGAAGGGTTCCCAATCCCCGACAAGATTGGTACACTTTCACGTCCAAATCTCTCAAACTCCGGGAGAGATTCTCAAAACCAAGGTTGACATGGTTCCAGTTCCTTTCAACATTTTGGAAATCCCGCTGAAACTTTGGACATTCTCGCGAAGGGTTCCCGATCCCCGACAAGACTGGTACCCTTTCACGTCCAAATCTCTCAAACTCCGGGAGAGATTCTCAAAACCAAGGTTGACATGTTTCGAGTTCCTTTCAACATTTTGGAAATCCCGCTGAAACTTTGGACATTCTGGTGAAGGGTTCCCAATCCCCGACAAGATTGGTACCCTTTCACGTCCAAATCTCTCAAACTCCGGGAGAGATTCTCAAAACCAAGGTTGACATGTTTCGAGTTCCTTTCAACATTTTGGAAATCCCACTGAAACTTTGGACATTCTGGCGAAGGATTCCCAATCCCCGACAAGATTGGTACCCTTTCACGTCCAAATCTCTCAAACTCCGGGAGAGATTCTCAAAACCAAGGTTGACATGTTTCGAGTTCCTTTCAACATTTTGGAAATCCCGCTGAAACTTTGGGCATTCTCGCGAAGGGTTCCCAATCCCCGACAAGATTGGTACCCTTTCACATCCAAATCTCTCAAAGTCCGGGAGAGATTCTCAAAACCAAGGTTGACATGTTTCGAGTTCCTTTCAACATTTTGGAAATCCCGCTGAAACTTTGGACATTCTGGCGAAGGGTTCCCAATCCCCGACAAGATTGGTACACTTTCACGTCCAAATCTCTCAAACTCCGGGAGAGATTCTCAAAACCAAGGTTGACATGTTTCGAGTTCCTTTAAACATTTTGGAAATCCCGCTGAAACTTTGGACATTCTCGCGAAGGGTTCCCAATCCCCGACAAGATTGGTACCCTTTCACGTCCAAATCTCTCAAAGTCCGGGAGAGATTCTCAAAACCAAGGCTGACATGTTTCGAGTTCCTTTCAACATTTTGGAAATCCCGCTGAAACTTTGGACATTCTCGCGAAGGGTTCCCAATCCCCGACAAGATTAGTACCCTTTCACGTCCAAATCTCTCAAACTCCGGGAGAGATTCTCAAAACCAAGGTTGACATGTTTCGAGTTCCTTTCAACATTTTGGAAATCCCGCTGAAACTTTGGACATTCTCGCGAAGGGTTCTCGATCCCCGACAAGACTGGTACCCTTTCACGTCCAAGTCTCTCAAACTCCGGGAGAGATTCTCAAAACCAAGGTTGACATGTTTCGAGTTCCTTTCAACATTTTGGAAATCCTACTGAAACTTTGGACATTCTGGCGAAGGATTCCCAATCCCCGACAAGATTGGTACACTTTCACGTCCAAATCTCTCAAACTCCGGGAGAGATTCTCAAAACCAAGGTTGACATGTTTCGAGTTCCTTTAAACATTTTGGAAATCCCGCTGAAACTTTGGACATTCTGGCGAAGGGTTCCCAATCCCCAACAAGATTGGTACCCTTTCACGTCCAAATCTCTCAAACTCCAGGAGAGATTCTCAAAACCAAGCTTGACATGTTTCGAGTTCCTTTCAACATTTTGGAAACCCGCTGAAACTTTGGACATTCTCGCGAAGGGTTCCCAATCCCCGACAAGATTGGTACCCTTTCACGTCCAAATCTCTCAAACTCCGGGAGAGATTCTCAAAACCAAGGTTGACATGTTTCGAGTTCCTTTCAACATTTTGGAAATCCCGCTGAAACTTTGGACATTCTCGCGAAGGGTTCTCGATCCCCGACAAGACTGGTACCCTTTCACGTCCAAATCTCTCAAACTCCGGGAGAGATTCTCAAAACCAAGGTTGACATGTTTCGAGTTCCTTTCAACATTTTGGAAATCCCGCTGAAACTTTGGACATTCTGGTGAAGGGTTCCCAATCCCCGACAAGATTGGTACCCTTTCACGTCCAAATCTCTCAAACTCCGGGAGAGATTCTCAAAACCAAGGTTGACATGGTTCGAGTTCCTTTCAACATTTTGGAAATCCCACTGAAACTTTGGACATTCTGGCGAAGGATTCCCAATCCCCGACAAGATTGGTACCCTTTCACGTCCAAATCTCTCAAAGTCCGGGAGAGATTCTCAAAACCAAGGTTGACATGGTTCGAGTTCCTTTCAACATTTTGGAAATCCCGCTGAAACTTTGGGCATTCTCGCGAAGGGTTCCCGATCCCCGACAAGATTGGTACCCTTTCACATCCAAATCTCTCAAACTCCGGGAGAGATTCTCAAAACCAAGGTTGACATGTTTCGAGTTCCTTTCAACATTTTGGAAATCCCGCTGAAACTTTGGACATTCTGGCGGAGGGTTCTAGATCCCCGACAAGATTGGTACCCTTTCACGTCCAAATCTCTCAAAGTCCGGGAGAGATTCTCAAAACCAAGGTTGACATGTTTCGAGTTCCTTTCAACATTTTGGAAATCCCGCTGAAACTTTGGACATTCTGGCGAAGTGTTCCCAATCCCCGACAAGATTGGTACCCTTTCACGTCCAAATCTCTCAAACTCCGGGAGAGATTCTCAAAACCAAGGTTGACATGGTTCCAGTTCCTTTCAACATTTTGGAAATCCCGCTGAAACTTTGGACATTCTTGCGAACGGTTCCCGATCCCCGACAAGATTGGTATCGTTTCACGTCCAAATCTCTCAAACTCCGGGAGAGATTCTCAAAACCAAGGTTGACATGTTTCGAGTTCCTTTCAACATTTTGGAAATCCCACTGAAACTTTGGACATTCTCGCGAAGGGTTCCCAATCCCCGACAAGATTGATACCCTTTCACGTCCAAATCTCTCAAAGTCCGGGAGAGATTCTCAAAAACAAGGTTGACATGTTTCGAGTTCCTTTCAACATTTTGGAAATCCCGCTGAAACTTTGGACATTCTCGCGAAGGGTTCCCAATCCCCGACAAGATTGGTACCCTTTCACGTCCAAATCTCTCAAACTCCGGGAGAGATTCTCAAAACCAAGGTTGACATGTTTCGAGTTCCTTTCAACATTTTGGAAATCCCGCTGAAACTTTGGACATTCTCGCGAAGTCTTCCCAATCCCCGACAAGATTGGTACCCTTTCACGTCCAAATCTCTCAAACTCCGGGAGAGATTCTCAAAACCAAGGTTGACATGTTTCGAGTTCCTTTCAACATTTTGGAAATCCCGCTGAAACTTTGGACATTCTCGCGAAGGGTTCCCAATCCCCGACAAGATTGGTACCCTTTCACGTCCAAATCTCTCAAACTCCGGGAGAGATTCTCAAAACCAAGGTTGACATGTTTCGAGTTCCTTTCAACATTTTGGAAATCCCGCTGAAACTTTGGACATTCTCGCGAAGGGTTCCCAATCCCTGACAAGATTGGTACCCTTTCACGTCCAAATCTCTCAAACTCCGGGAGAGATTCTCAAAACCAAGGTTGACATGTTTCGAGTTCCTTTCAACATTTTGGAAATCCCGCTGAAACTTTGGACATTCTGGCGAAGGGTTCCCAATCGCCGACAAGATTGGTACCCTTTCACGTCCAAATCTCTCAAACTCCAGGAGAGATTCTCAAAACCAAGGTTGACATGTTTCGAGTTCCTTTCAACATTTTGAAAATCCCGCTGAAACTTTGGACATTGTCGCGAAGGGTTCCCAATCCCCGACAAGATTGGTACCCTTTCACGTCCAAATCTCTCACACTCTGGGAGAGATTCTCAAAACCAAGGTTGACATGTTTCGAGTTCCTCTCAACATTTTGGAAATCCCGCTGAAACTTTGGACATTCTCGCGAAGGGTTCCCAATCCCCGACAAGATTGGTACCCTTTCACGTCCAAATCTCTCAAACTCCAGGAGAGATTCTCAAAACCAAGCTTGACATGTTTCGAGTTCCTTTCAACATTTTGGAAACCCGCTGAAACTTTGGACATTCTCGCGAAGGGTTCCCAATCCCCGACAAGATTGGTACCCTTTCACGTCCAAATCTCTCAAACTCCGGGAGAGATTCTCAAAACCAAGGTTGACATGTTTCGAGTTCCTTTCAACATTTTGGAAATCCCGCTGAAACTTTGGACATTCTCGCGAAGGGTTCCCGATCCCCGACAAGATTGGTACCCTTTCACGTCCAAATCTCTCAAAGTCCGGGAGAGATTCTCAAAACCAAGGTTGACATGGTTCGAGTTCCTTTCAACATTTTGGAAATCCCGCTGAAACTTTGGGCATTCTCGCGAAGGGTTCCCAATCCCCGACAAGATTGGTACCCTTTCACGTCCAAATCTCTCAAAGTCCGGGAGAGATTCTCAAAACCAAGGTTGACATGGTTCGAGTTCCTTTCAACATTTTGGAAATCCCGCTGAAACTTTGGACATTCTGGCGAAGGGTTCCCAATCCCCGACAAGATTGGTACACTTTCACGTCCAAATCTCTCAAACTCCGGGAGAGATTCTCAAAAGCAAGGTTGACATGTTTCGAGTTCCTTTCAACATTTTGGAAATCCCGCTGAAACTTTGGACATTCTGGCGAAGGGTTCCCAATCCCCGACAAGATTGGTACCCTTTCACGTCCAAATCTCTCAAACTCCGGCAGAGATTCTCAAAACCAAGGTTGACATGTTTCGAGTTCCTTTCAACATTTTGGAAATCCCGCTGAAACTTTGGACATTCTCGCGAAGGGTTCCCAATCCCCGACAAGATTGGTACACTTTCATGTCCAAATCTCTCAAACTCCAGGAGAGATTCTCAAAACCAAGGTTGACATGTTTCGAGTTCCTTTCAACATTTTGGAAATCCCGCTGAAACTTTGGACATTGTCGCGAAGGGTTCCCAATCCCCGACAAGATTGGTACCCTTTCACGTCCAAATCTCTCAAAGTCCGGGAGAGATTCTCAAAACCAAGGTTGACATGTTTCGAGTTCCTTTCAACATTTTGGAAATCCCGCTGAAACTTTGGACATTCTGGCGAAGGAGTCCCGATCCCCGACAAGATTGTTACCCTTTCACGTCCAAATCTCTCAAACTCCGGGAGAGATTCTCAAAACCAAGGTTGACATGTTTCGAGTTCCTTTCAACATTTTGGAAATCCCGCTGAAACTTTGGACATTCTCGCGAAGGGTTCCCAATCCCCGACAAGATTGGTACCCTTTCACGTCCAAATCTCTCAAACTCCGGGAGAGATTCTCAAAACCAAGGTTGACATGTTTCGAGTTCCTTTCAACATTTTGGAAATCCCGCTGAAACTTTGGACATTGTCGCGAAGGGTTCCCAATCCCCGACAAGATTGGTACCCTTTCACGTCCAAATCTCTCAAACTCCGGGAGAGATTCTCAAAACCAAGGTTGACATGTTTCGAGTTCCTTTCAACATTTTGGAAATCCCGCTGAAACTTTGGACATTGTCGCGAAGGGTTCCCAATCCCCGACAAGATTGGTACCCTTTCACGTCCAAATCTCTCAAACTCCGGGAGAGATTCTCAAAACCAAGGTTGACATGTTTCGAGTTCCTTTCAACATTTTGGAAATCCCACTGAAACTTTGGACATTCTGGCGAAGTGTTCCCAATCCCCGACAAGATTGTACCCTTTCACGTCCAAATCTCTCAAACTCCGGGAGAGATTCTCAAAACCAAGGTTGACATGTTTCGAGTTCCTTTCAACATTTTGGAAATCCCGCTGAAACTTTGGACATTGTCGCGAAGGGTTCCCAATCCCCGACAAGATTGGTACCCTTTCACGTCCAAATCTCTCAAACTCCGGGAGAGATTCTCAAAACCAAGGTTGACATGTTTCGAGTTCCTTTCAACATTTTGGAAATCCCGCTGAAACTTTGGACATTCTCGCGAAGGGTTCCCAATCCCCGACAAGATTGGTACCCTTTCACGTCCAAATCTCTCAAACTCCCGGAGGAGATTCTCAAAACCAAGGTTGACATGTTTCGAGGTCCTTTCAACATTTTGGAAATCCCGCTGAAACTTTGGACATTGTCGCGAAGGGTTCCCAATCCCCGACAAGATTGGTACCCTTTCAAGTCCAAATCTCTCAAACTCCGGGAGAGATTCTCAAAACCAAGGTTGACATGTTTCGAGTTCCTTTCAACATTTTGGAAATCCCGCTGAAACTTTGGACATTCTCGCGAAGGGTTCCCAATCCCCGACAAGATTGGTACCCTTTCACGTCCAAATCTCTCAAACTCCGGGAGAGATTCTCAAAACCAAGGTTGATATGTTTCGAGTTCCTTTCAACATTTTGGAAATCCCGCTGAAACTTTGGACATTGTCGCGAAGGGTTCCCAATCCCCGACAAGATTGGTACCCTTTCACGTCCAAATCTCTCAAACTCCGGGAGAGATTCTCAAAACCAAGGTTGACATGGTTCCAGTTCCTTTCAACATTTTGGAAATCCCGCTGAAACTTTGGACATTCTTGCGAACGGTTCCCGATCCCCGACAAGATTGGTATCGTTTCACGTCCAAATCTCTCAAACTCCGGGAGAGATTCTCAAAACCAAGGTTGACATGTTTCGAGTTCCTTTCAACATTTTGGAAATCCCACTGAAACTTTGGACATTCTCGCGAAGGGTTCCCAATCCCCGACAAGATTGATACCCTTTCACGTCCAAATCTCTCAAAGTCCGGGAGAGATTCTCAAAAACAAGGTTGACATGTTTCGAGTTCCTTTCAACATTTTGGAAATCCCGCTGAAACTTTGGACATTCTCGCGAAGGGTTCCCAATCCCCGACAAGATTGGTACCCTTTCACGTCCAAATCTCTCAAACTCCGGGAGAGATTCTCAAAACCAAGGTTGACATGTTTCGAGTTCCTTTCAACATTTTGGAAATCCCGCTGAAACTTTGGACATTCTCGCGAAGTCTTCCCAATCCCCGACAAGATTGGTACCCTTTCACGTCCAAATCTCTCAAACTCCGGGAGAGATTCTCAAAACCAAGGTTGACATGTTTCGAGTTCCTTTTAACATTTTGGAAATCCCGCTGAAACTTTGGACATTCTGGCGAAGGGTTCCCAATCGCCGACAAGATTGGTACCCTTTCACGTCCAAATCTCTCAAACTCCAGGAGAGATTCTCAAAACCAAGGTTGACATGTTTCGAGTTCCTTTCAACATTTTGGAAATCCCGCTGAAACTTTGGACATTCTGGCGAAGGGTTCCCAATCCCCGACAAGATTGGTACACTTTCACGTCCAAATCTCTCAAACTCCGGGAGAGATTCTCAAAAGCAAGGTTGACATGTTTCGAGTTCCTTTCAACATTTTGGAAATCCCGCTGAAACTTTGGACATTCTGGCGAAGGGTTCCCAATCCCCGACAAGATTGGTACCCTTTCACGTCCAAATCTCTCAAAGTCCGGGAGAGATTCTCAAAACCAAGGTTGACATGTTTCGAGTTCCTTTCAACATTTTGGAAATCCCGCTGAAACTTTGGACATTCTCGCGAAGGGTTCCCAATCCCCGACAAGATTGGTACACTTTCATGTCCAAATCTCTCAAACTCCAGGAGAGATTCTCAAAACCAAGGTTGACATGTTTCGAGTTCCTTTCAACATTTTGGAAATCCCGCTGAAACTTTGGACATTGTCGCGAAGGGTTCCCAATCCCCGACAAGATTGGTACCCTTTCACGTCCAAATCTCTCAAAGTCCGGGAGAGATTCTCAAAACCAAGGTTGACATGTTTCGAGTTCCTTTCAACATTTTGGAAATCCCGCTGAAACTTTGGACATTCTCGCGAAGGGTTCCCAATCCCCGACAAGATTGGTACCCTTTCACGTCCAAATCTCTCAAACTCCGGGAGAGATTCTCAAAACCAAGGTTGACATGTTTCGAGTTCCTTTCAACATTTTGGAAATCCCGCTGAAACTTTGGACATTGTCGCGAAGGGTTCCCAATCCCCGACAAGATTGGTACCCTTTCACGTCCAAATCTCTCAAACTCCGGGAGAGATTCTCAAAACCAAGGTTGACATGTTTCGAGTTCCTTTCAACATTTTGGAAATCCCGCTGAAACTTTGGACATTCTGGCGAAGGAGTCCCGATCCCCGACAAGACTGGTACCCTTTCACGTCCAAATCTCTCAAACTCCGGGAGAGATTCTCAAAACCAAGGTTGACATGTTTCGAGTTCCTTTCAACATTTTGGAAATCCCGCTGAAACTTTGGACATTGTCGCGAAGGGTTCCCAATCCCCGACAAGATTGGTACCCTTTCACGTCCAAATCTCTCAAACTCCGGGAGAGATTCTCAAAACCAAGGTTGACATGTTTCGAGTTCCTTTCAACATTTTGGAAATCCCGCTGAAACTTTGGACATTCTGGCGAAGGGTTCCCAATCCCCGACAAGATTGGTACCCTTTCACGTCCAAAACTCTCAAACTCCGGCTAAGATTCTCAAAACCAAGGTTGACATGTTTCGAGTTCCTTTCAACATTTTGGAAATCCCACTGAAACTTTGGATATTCTCGCGAAGGGTTCCCAATCCCCGACAAGATTGGTACCCTTTCACGTCCAAATCTCTCAAAGTCCGGGAGAGATTCTCAAAACCAAGGTTGACATGTTTCGAGTTCCTTTCAACATTTTGGAAATCCCGCTGAAACTTTGGACATTGTCGCGAAGGGTTCCCAATCCCCGACAAGATTGGTACCCTTTCACGTCCAAATCTCTCAAACTCCGGGAGAGATTCTCAAAACCAAGGTTGACATGTTTCGAGTTCCTTTCAACATTTTGGAAATCCCGCTGAAACTTTGGACATTCTGGCGAAGGAGTCCCGATCCCCGACAAGACTGGTACCCTTTCACGTCCAAATCTCTCAAACTCCGGGAGAGATTCTCAAAACCAAGGTTGACATGTTTCGAGTTCCTTTCAACATTTTGGAAATCCCACTGAAACTTTGGACATTGTCGCGAAGGGTTCCCAATCCCCGACAAGATTGGTACCCTTTCACGTCCAAATCTCTCAAACTCCGGGAGAGATTCTCAAAACCAAGGTTGACATGTTTCGAGTTCCTTTCAACATTTTGGAAATCCCGCTGAAACTTTGGACATTGTCGCGAAGGGTTCCCAATCCCCGACAAGATTGGTACCCTTTCACGTCCAAATCTCTCAAACTCCGGGAGAGATTCTCAAAACCAAGGTTGACATGGTTCCAGTTCCTTTCAACATTTTGGAAATCCCGCTGAAACTTTGGGCATTCTCGCGAAGGGTTCCCAATCCCCGACAAGATTGGTACCCTTTCACGTCCAAATCTCTCAAACTCCGGGAGAGATTCTCAAAACCAAGGTTCACATGTTTCGAGTTCCTTTCAACATTTTGGAAATCCCGCTGAAACTTTGGACATTCTGGCGAAGGGTTCCCAATCCCCGACAAGATTGGTACACTTTCACGTCCAAATCTCTCAAACTCCGGGAGAGATTCTCAAAACCAAGGTTGACATGTTTCGAGTTCCTTTCAACATTTTGGAAATCCCGCTGAAACTTTGGACATTCTGGCGAAGGGTTCCCAATCCCCGACAAGATTGGTACCCTTTCACGTCCAAATCTCTCAAACTCCGGGAGAGATTCTCAAAACCAAGGTTGACATGTTTCGAGTTCCTTTCAACATTTTGGAAATCCCGCTGAAACTTTGGACATTCTCGCGAAGGGTTCCCAATCCCCAACAAGATTGGTACCCTTTCACGTGCAAATCTCTCAAACTCCAGGAGAGATTCTCAAAACCAAGGTTGACATGTTTCGAGTTCCTTTCAACATTTTGGAAATCCCGCTGAAACTTTGGACATTCTCGCGAAGCAGTCCCGATCCCCGACAAGACTGGTACCCTTTCACGTCCAAATCTCTCAAACTCCGGGAGAGATTCTCAAAACCAAGGTTGACATGTTTCGAGTTCCTTTCAACATTTTGGAAATCCCGCTGAAACTTTGGACATTCTCGCGAAGGGTTCCCAATCCCCGACAAGATTGGTACCCTTTCACGTCCAAATCTCTCAAAGTCCGGGAGAGATTCTCAAAACCAAGGTTGACATGTTTCGAGTTCCTTTCAACATTTTGGAAATCCCGCTGAAACTTTGGACATTCTCGCGAAGGGTTCCCAATCCCTGACAAGATTGGTACCCTTTCACGTCCAAATCTCTCAAACTCCGGCAGAGATTCTCAAAACCAAGGTTGACATGTTTCGAGTTCCTTTCAACATTTTGGAAATCCCGCTGAAACTTTGGACATTCTCGCGAAGGGTTCCCAATCCCCGACAAGATTGGTACCCTTTCACGTCCAAATCTCTCAAAGTCCGGGAGAGATTCTCAAAACCAAGGTTGACATGTTTCGAGTTCCTTTCAACATTTTGGAAATCCCGCTGAAACTTTGGACATTCTCGCGAAGGGTTCCCAATCCCCGACAAGATTGGTACCCTTTCACGTCCAAATCTCTCCAACTCCGGGAGAGATTCTCAAAACCAAGGTTGACATGTTTCGAGTTCCTTTCAACATTTTGGAAATCCCGCTGAAACTTTGGACATTCTCGCGAAGGGTTCCCAATCCCCGACAAGATTGGTACCCTTTCACGTCCAAATCTCTCAAAGTCCGGGAGAGATTCTCAAAACCAAGGTTGACATGTTTCGAGTTCCTTTCAACATTTTGGAAATCCCGCTGAAACTTTGGACATTCTCGCGAAGGGTTCCCAATCCCCGACAAGACTGGTACCCTTTCACGTCCAAATCTCTCAAACTCCGGGAGAGATTCTCAAAACCAAGGTTGACATGTTTCGAGTTCCTTTCAACATTTTGGAAATCCCGCTGAAACTTTGGACATTCTCGCGAAGGGTTCCCGATCCCCGACAAGACTGGTACCCTTTCACGTCCAAATCTCTCAAACTCCGGGAGAGATTCTCAAAACCAAGGTTGACATGGTTCGAGTTCCTTTCAACATTTTGGAAATCCCGCTGAAACTTTGGACATTCTGGCGAAGGGTTCCCAATCCCCGACAAGATTGGTACCCTTTCACGTCCAAATCTCTCAAACTCCGGGAGAGATTCTCAAAACCAAGGTTGATATGTTTCGAGTTCCTTTCAACATTTTGGAAATCCCGCTGAAAGTTTGGACATTCTCGCGAAGGGTTCCCAATCCCCGACAAGATTGGTACCCTTTCACGTCCAAATCTCTCAAACTCCGGGAGAGATTCTCAAAACCAAGGTTGACATGGTTCCAGTTCCTTTCAACATTTTGGAAATCACGCTGAAACTTTGGACATTCTCGCGAACGGTTCCCGATCCCCGACAAGATTGGTACCCTTTCACGTCCAAATCTCTCAAAGTCCGGGAGAGATTCTCAAAACCAAGGTTGACATGTTTCGAGTTCCTTTCAACATTTTGGAAATCCCGCTGAAACTTTGGACATTCTCGCGAAGTCTTCCCAATCCCCGACAAGATTGGTACCCTTTCATGTCCAAATCTCTCAAACTCCGGGAGAGATTCTCAAAACCAAGGTTGACATGTTTCGAGTTCCTTTCAACATTTTGGAAATCCCGCTGAAACTTTGGACATTCTCGCGAAGGGTTCCCAATCCCCGACAAGATTGGTACCCTTTCACGTCCAAATCTCTCAAAGTCCGGGAGAGATTCTCAAAACCAAGGTTGACATGTTTCGAGTTCCTTTCAACATTTTGGAAATCCCGCTGAAACTTTGGACATTCTCGCGAAGGGTTCCCAATCCCCGACAAGATTGGTACCCTTTCACGTCCAAATCTCTCAAAGTCCGGGAGAGATTCTCAAAACCAAGGTTGACATGTTTCGAGTTCCTTTCAACATTTTGGAAATCCCGCTGAAACTTTGGACATTCTCGCGAAGGGTTCCCGATCCCCGACAAGATTGGTACCCTTTCACGTGCAAATCTCTCAAACTCCGGGAGAGATTCTCAAAACCAAGGTTGACATGTTTCGAGTTCCTTTCAACATTTTGGAAATCCCGCTGAAACTTTGGACATTCTCGCGAAGGGTTCCCAATCCCCGACAAGATTGGTACCCTTTCACGTCCAAATCTCTCAAAGTCCGGGAGAGATTCTCAAAACCAAGGTTGACATGTTTCGAGTTCCTTTCAACAGTTTGGAAATCCCGCTGAAACTTTGGACATTCTCGCGAAGGGTTCCCAATCGCCGACAAGATTTGTACCCTTTCATGTCCAAATCTCTCAAACTCCGAGAGAGATTCTCAAAACCAAGGTTGACATGTTTCGAGTTCCTTTCAACATTTTGGAAATCCCGCTGAAACTTTGGACATTCTCGCGAAGGGTTCCCAATCCCCGACAAGATTGGTACCCTTTCACGTCCAAATCTCTCAAAGTCCGGGAGAGATTCTCAAAACCAAGGTTGACATGTTTCGAGTTCCTTTCAACATTTTGGAAATCCCGCTGAAACTTTGGACATTCTCGCGAAGGGTTCCCAATCCCCGACAAGATTGGTACCCTTTCACGTCCAAATCTCTCAAACTCTGGGAGAGATTCTCAAAACCAAGGTTGACATGGTTCCAGTTCCTTTCAACATTTTGGAAATCCCGCTGAAACTTTGGACATTCTCGCAAAGGGTTCCCAATCCCCGACAAGATTGGTACCCTTTCACGTCCAAATCTCTCAAAGTCCGGGAGAGATTCTCAAAACCAAGGTTGACATGGTTCGAGTTCCTTTCAACATTTTGGAAATCCCGCTGAAACTTTGGACATTCTCGCGAAGGGTTCCCAATCCCCGACAAGATTGGTACCCTTTCACGTCCAAATCTCTCAAACTCCGGGAGAGATTCTCAAAACCAAGGTTGACATGTTTCGAGTTCCTTTCAACATTTTGGAAATCCCGCTGAAACTTTGGACATTCTGGCGAAGGGTTCCCAATCCCCGACAAGATTGGTACCCTTTCACGTCCAAATCTCTCAAAGTCCGGGAGAGATTCTCAAAACCAAGGTTGACATGCTTCGAGTTCCTCTCAACATTTTGGAAATCCCGCTGAAACTTTGGACATTCTCGCGAAGGGTTCCCAATCCCCGACAAGATTGGTACCCTTTCACGTGCAAATCTCTCAAAGTCCGGGAGAGATTCTCAAAACCAAGGTTGACATGTTTCGAGTTCCTTTCAACATTTTGGAAATCCCGCTGAAACTTTGGACATTCTCGCGAAGGGTTCCCAATCCCCGACAAGATTGGTACCCTTTCACGTCCAAATCTCTCAAAGTCCGGGAGAGATTCTCAAAACCAAGGTTGACATGTTTCGAGTTCCTTTCAACATTTTGGAAATCCCGCTGAAACTTTGGACATTCTCGCGAAGGGTTCCCAATCCCCGACAAGATTGGTACCCTTTCACGTCCAAATCTCTCAAACTCCGGGAGAGATTCTCAAAACCAAGGTTGACATGTTTCGAGTTCCTTTCAACATTTTGGAAATCCCGCTGAAACTTTGGACATTCTCGCGAAGGGTTCCCAATCCCCGACAAGACTGGTACCCTTTCACGTCCAAATCTCTCAAACTCCGGGAGAGATTCTCAAAACCAAGGTTGACATGTTTCGAGTTCCTTTCAACATTTTGGAAATCCCACTGAAACTTTGGACATTCTGACGAAGGGTTCCCAATCCCCGACAAGATTGGTACCCTTTCACGTCCAAATCTCTCAAACTCCGGGAGAGATTCTCAAAACCAAGGTTGACATGGTTCGAGTTCCTTTCAACATTTTGGAAATCCCGCTGAAACTTTGGACATTCTGGCGAAGGGTTCCCAATCCCCGACAAGATTGGTACCCTTTCACGTCCAAATCTCTCAAACTCCGGGAGAGATTCTCAAAACCAAGGTTGACGTGTTTCGAGTTCCTTTCAACATTTTGGAAATCCCGCTGAAACTTTGGACATTCTCGCGAAGGGTTCCCAATCCCCTACAAGATTGGTACCCTTTCACGTCCAAATCTCTCAAACTCCGGGAGAGATTCTCAAAACCAAGGTTCACATGTTTCGAGTTCCTTTCAACATTTTGGAAATCCCGCTGAAACTTTGGACATTCTGGCGGAGGGTTCTAGATCCCCGACAAGATTGGTACCCTTTCACGTCCAAATCTCTCAAAGTCCGGGAGAGATTCTCAAAACCAAGGTTGACATGTTTCGAGTTCCTTTCAACATTTTGGAAATCCCGCTGAAACTTTGGACATTCTGGCGAAGTGTTCCCAATCCCCGACAAGATTGGTACCCTTTCACGTCCAAATCTCTCAAACTCCGGGAGAGATTCTCAAAACCAAGGTTGACATGGTTCCAGTTCCTTTCAACATTTTGGAAATCCCGCTGAAACTTTGGACATTCTTGCGAACGGTTCCCGATCCCCGACAAGATTGGTATCGTTTCACGTCCAAATCTCTCAAACTCCGGGAGAGATTCTCAAAACCAAGGTTGACATGTTTCGAGTTCCTTTCAACATTTTGGAAATCCCACTGAAACTTTGGACATTCTCGCGAAGGGTTCCCAATCCCCGACAAGATTGATACCCTTTCACGTCCAAATCTCTCAAAGTCCGGGAGAGATTCTCAAAAACAAGGTTGACATGTTTCGAGTTCCTTTCAACATTTTGGAAATCCCGCTGAAACTTTGGACATTCTCGCGAAGGGTTCCCAATCCCCGACAAGATTGGTACCCTTTCACGTCCAAATCTCTCAAACTCCGGGAGAGATTCTCAAAACCAAGGTTGACATGTTTCGAGTTCCTTTCAACATTTTGGAAATCCCGCTGAAACTTTGGACATTCTCGCGAAGTCTTCCCAATCCCCGACAAGATTGGTACCCTTTCACGTCCAAATCTCTCAAACTCCGGGAGAGATTCTCAAAACCAAGGTTGACATGTTTCGAGTTCCTTTCAACATTTTGGAAATCCCGCTGAAACTTTGGACATTCTCGCGAAGGGTTCCCAATCCCCGACAAGATTGGTACCCTTTCACGTCCAAATCTCTCAAACTCCGGGAGAGATTCTCAAAACCAAGGTTGACATGTTTCGAGTTCCTTTCAACATTTTGGAAATCCCGCTGAAACTTTGGACATTCTCGCGAAGGGTTCCCAATCCCTGACAAGATTGGTACCCTTTCACGTCCAAATCTCTCAAACTCCGGGAGAGATTCTCAAAACCAAGGTTGACATGTTTCGAGTTCCTTTCAACATTTTGGAAATCCCGCTGAAACTTTGGACATTCTGGCGAAGGGTTCCCAATCGCCGACAAGATTGGTACCCTTTCACGTCCAAATCTCTCAAACTCCAGGAGAGATTCTCAAAACCAAGGTTGACATGTTTCGAGTTCCTTTCAACATTTTGAAAATCCCGCTGAAACTTTGGACATTCTCGCGAAGGGTTCCCAATCCCTGACAAGATTGGTACCCTTTCACGTCCAAATCTCTCAAACTCCGGGAGAGATTCTCAAAACCAAGGTTGACATGTTTCGAGTTCCTTTCAACATTTTGGAAATCCCGCTGAAACTTTGGACATTCTCGCGAAGGGTTCCCAATCCCTGACAAGATTGGTACCCTTTCACGTCCAAATCTCTCAAACTCCGGGAGAGATTCTCAAAACCAAGGTTGACATGTTTCGAGTTCCTTTCAACATTTTGGAAATCCCGCTGAAACTTTGGACATTCTGGCGAAGGGTTCCCAATCGCCGACAAGATTGGTACCCTTTCACGTCCAAATCTCTCAAACTCCAGGAGAGATTCTCAAAACCAAGGTTGACATGTTTCGAGTTCCTTTCAACATTTTGAAAATCCCGCTGAAACTTTGGACATTGTCGCGAAGGGTTCCCAATCCCCGACAAGATTGGTACCCTTTCACGTCCAAATCTCTCACACTCTGGGAGAGATTCTCAAAACCAAGGTTGACATGTTTCGAGTTCCTCTCAACATTTTGGAAATCCCGCTGAAACTTTGGACATTCTCGCGAAGGGTTCCCAATCCCCGACAAGATTGGTACCCTTTCACGTCCAAATCTCTCAAACTCCAGGAGAGATTCTCAAAACCAAGCTTGACATGTTTCGAGTTCCTTTCAACATTTTGGAAACCCGCTGAAACTTTGGACATTCTCGCGAAGGGTTCCCAATCCCCGACAAGATTGGTACCCTTTCACGTCCAAATCTCTCAAACTCCGGGAGAGATTCTCAAAACCAAGGTTGACATGTTTCGAGTTCCTTTCAACATTTTGGAAATCCCGCTGAAACTTTGGACATTCTCGCGAAGGGTTCCCGATCCCCGACAAGATTGGTACCCTTTCACGTCCAAATCTCTCAAAGTCCGGGAGAGATTCTCAAAACCAAGGTTGACATGGTTCGAGTTCCTTTCAACATTTTGGAAATCCCGCTGAAACTTTGGGCATTCTCGCGAAGGGTTCCCAATCCCCGACAAGATTGGTACCCTTTCACGTCCAAATCTCTCAAAGTCCGGGAGAGATTCTCAAAACCAAGGTTGACATGGTTCGAGTTCCTTTCAACATTTTGGAAATCCCGCTGAAACTTTGGACATTCTGGCGAAGGGTTCCCAATCCCCGACAAGATTGGTACACTTTCACGTCCAAATCTCTCAAACTCCGGGAGAGATTCTCAAAAGCAAGGTTGACATGTTTCGAGTTCCTTTCAACATTTTGGAAATCCCGCTGAAACTTTGGACATTCTGGCGAAGGGTTCCCAATCCCCGACAAGATTGGTACCCTTTCACGTCCAAATCTCTCAAACTCCGGCAGAGATTCTCAAAACCAAGGTTGACATGTTTCGAGTTCCTTTCAACATTTTGGAAATCCCGCTGAAACTTTGGACATTCTCGCGAAGGGTTCCCAATCCCCGACAAGATTGGTACACTTTCATGTCCAAATCTCTCAAACTCCAGGAGAGATTCTCAAAACCAAGGTTGACATGTTTCGAGTTCCTTTCAACATTTTGGAAATCCCGCTGAAACTTTGGACATTGTCGCGAAGGGTTCCCAATCCCCGACAAGATTGGTACCCTTTCACGTCCAAATCTCTCAAAGTCCGGGAGAGATTCTCAAAACCAAGGTTGACATGTTTCGAGTTCCTTTCAACATTTTGGAAATCCCGCTGAAACTTTGGACATTCTGGCGAAGGAGTCCCGATCCCCGACAAGATTGTTACCCTTTCACGTCCAAATCTCTCAAACTCCGGGAGAGATTCTCAAAACCAAGGTTGACATGTTTCGAGTTCCTTTCAACATTTTGGAAATCCCGCTGAAACTTTGGACATTCTCGCGAAGGGTTCCCAATCCCCGACAAGATTGGTACCCTTTCACGTCCAAATCTCTCAAACTCCGGGAGAGATTCTCAAAACCAAGGTTGACATGTTTCGAGTTCCTTTCAACATTTTGGAAATCCCGCTGAAACTTTGGACATTGTCGCGAAGGGTTCCCAATCCCCGACAAGATTGGTACCCTTTCACGTCCAAATCTCTCAAACTCCGGGAGAGATTCTCAAAACCAAGGTTGACATGTTTCGAGTTCCTTTCAACATTTTGGAAATCCCGCTGAAACTTTGGACATTGTCGCGAAGGGTTCCCAATCCCCGACAAGATTGGTACCCTTTCACGTCCAAATCTCTCAAACTCCGGGAGAGATTCTCAAAACCAAGGTTGACATGTTTCGAGTTCCTTTCAACATTTTGGAAATCCCACTGAAACTTTGGACATTCTGGCGAAGTGTTCCCAATCCCCGACAAGATTGTACCCTTTCACGTCCAAATCTCTCAAACTCCGGGAGAGATTCTCAAAACCAAGGTTGACATGTTTCGAGTTCCTTTCAACATTTTGGAAATCCCGCTGAAACTTTGGACATTGTCGCGAAGGGTTCCCAATCCCCGACAAGATTGGTACCCTTTCACGTCCAAATCTCTCAAACTCCGGGAGAGATTCTCAAAACCAAGGTTGACATGTTTCGAGTTCCTTTCAACATTTTGGAAATCCCGCTGAAACTTTGGACATTCTCGCGAAGGGTTCCCAATCCCCGACAAGATTGGTACCCTTTCACGTCCAAATCTCTCAAACTCCCGGAGGAGATTCTCAAAACCAAGGTTGACATGTTTCGAGGTCCTTTCAACATTTTGGAAATCCCGCTGAAACTTTGGACATTGTCGCGAAGGGTTCCCAATCCCCGACAAGATTGGTACCCTTTCAAGTCCAAATCTCTCAAACTCCGGGAGAGATTCTCAAAACCAAGGTTGACATGTTTCGAGTTCCTTTCAACATTTTGGAAATCCCGCTGAAACTTTGGACATTCTCGCGAAGGGTTCCCAATCCCCGACGAGATTGGTACCCTTTCACGTCCAAATCTCTCAAACTCCGGGAGAGATTCTCAAAACCAAGGTTGATATGTTTCGAGTTCCTTTCAACATTTTGGAAATCCCGCTGAAACTTTGGACATTGTCGCGAAGGGTTCCCAATCCCCGACAAGATTGGTACCCTTTCACGTCCAAATCTCTCAAACTCCGGGAGAGATTCTCAAAACCAAGGTTGACATGGTTCCAGTTCCTTTCAACATTTTGGAAATCCCGCTGAAACTTTGGACATTCTTGCGAACGGTTCCCGATCCCCGACAAGATTGGTATCGTTTCACGTCCAAATCTCTCAAACTCCGGGAGAGATTCTCAAAACCAAGGTTGACATGTTTCGAGTTCCTTTCAACATTTTGGAAATCCCACTGAAACTTTGGACATTCTCGCGAAGGGTTCCCAATCCCCGACAAGATTGATACCCTTTCACGTCCAAATCTCTCAAAGTCCGGGAGAGATTCTCAAAAACAAGGTTGACATGTTTCGAGTTCCTTTCAACATTTTGGAAATCCCGCTGAAACTTTGGACATTCTCGCGAAGGGTTCCCAATCCCCGACAAGATTGGTACCCTTTCACGTCCAAATCTCTCAAACTCCGGGAGAGATTCTCAAAACCAAGGTTGACATGTTTCGAGTTCCTTTCAACATTTTGGAAATCCCGCTGAAACTTTGGACATTCTCGCGAAGTCTTCCCAATCCCCGACAAGATTGGTACCCTTTCACGTCCAAATCTCTCAAACTCCGGGAGAGATTCTCAAAACCAAGGTTGACATGTTTCGAGTTCCTTTTAACATTTTGGAAATCCCGCTGAAACTTTGGACATTCTGGCGAAGGGTTCCCAATCGCCGACAAGATTGGTACCCTTTCACGTCCAAATCTCTCAAACTCCAGGAGAGATTCTCAAAACCAAGGTTGACATGTTTCGAGTTCCTTTCAACATTTTGGAAATCCCGCTGAAACTTTGGACATTCTGGCGAAGGGTTCCCAATCCCCGACAAGATTGGTACACTTTCACGTCCAAATCTCTCAAACTCCGGGAGAGATTCTCAAAAGCAAGGTTGACATGTTTCGAGTTCCTTTCAACATTTTGGAAATCCCGCTGAAACTTTGGACATTCTGGCGAAGGGTTCCCAATCCCCGACAAGATTGGTACCCTTTCACGTCCAAATCTCTCAAAGTCCGGGAGAGATTCTCAAAACCAAGGTTGACATGTTTCGAGTTCCTTTCAACATTTTGGAAATCCCGCTGAAACTTTGGACATTCTCGCGAAGGGTTCCCAATCCCCGACAAGATTGGTACACTTTCATGTCCAAATCTCTCAAACTCCAGGAGAGATTCTCAAAACCAAGGTTGACATGTTTCGAGTTCCTTTCAACATTTTGGAAATCCCGCTGAAACTTTGGACATTGTCGCGAAGGGTTCCCAATCCCCGACAAGATTGGTACCCTTTCACGTCCAAATCTCTCAAAGTCCGGGAGAGATTCTCAAAACCAAGGTTGACATGTTTCGAGTTCCTTTCAACATTTTGGAAATCCCGCTGAAACTTTGGACATTCTCGCGAAGGGTTCCCAATCCCCGACAAGATTGGTACCCTTTCACGTCCAAATCTCTCAAACTCCGGGAGAGATTCTCAAAACCAAGGTTGACATGTTTCGAGTTCCTTTCAACATTTTGGAAATCCCGCTGAAACTTTGGACATTGTCGCGAAGGGTTCCCAATCCCCGACAAGATTGGTACCCTTTCACGTCCAAATCTCTCAAACTCCGGGAGAGATTCTCAAAACCAAGGTTGACATGTTTCGAGTTCCTTTCAACATTTTGGAAATCCCGCTGAAACTTTGGACATTCTGGCGAAGGAGTCCCGATCCCCGACAAGACTGGTACCCTTTCACGTCCAAATCTCTCAAACTCCGGGAGAGATTCTCAAAACCAAGGTTGACATGTTTCGAGTTCCTTTCAACATTTTGGAAATCCCGCTGAAACTTTGGACATTGTCGCGAAGGGTTCCCAATCCCCGACAAGATTGGTACCCTTTCACGTCCAAATCTCTCAAACTCCGGGAGAGATTCTCAAAACCAAGGTTGACATGTTTCGAGTTCCTTTCAACATTTTGGAAATCCCGCTGAAACTTTGGACATTCTGGCGAAGGGTTCCCAATCCCCGACAAGATTGGTACCCTTTCACGTCCAAAACTCTCAAACTCCGGCTAAGATTCTCAAAACCAAGGTTGACATGTTTCGAGTTCCTTTCAACATTTTGGAAATCCCACTGAAACTTTGGATATTCTCGCGAAGGGTTCCCAATCCCCGACAAGATTGGTACCCTTTCACGTCCAAATCTCTCAAAGTCCGGGAGAGATTCTCAAAACCAAGGTTGACATGTTTCGAGTTCCTTTCAACATTTTGGAAATCCCGCTGAAACTTTGGACATTGTCGCGAAGGGTTCCCAATCCCCGACAAGATTGGTACCCTTTCACGTCCAAATCTCTCAAACTCCGGGAGAGATTCTCAAAACCAAGGTTGACATGTTTCGAGTTCCTTTCAACATTTTGGAAATCCCGCTGAAACTTTGGACATTCTGGCGAAGGAGTCCCGATCCCCGACAAGACTGGTACCCTTTCACGTCCAAATCTCTCAAACTCCGGGAGAGATTCTCAAAACCAAGGTTGACATGTTTCGAGTTCCTTTCAACATTTTGGAAATCCCACTGAAACTTTGGACATTGTCGCGAAGGGTTCCCAATCCCCGACAAGATTGGTACCCTTTCACGTCCAAATCTCTCAAACTCCGGGAGAGATTCTCAAAACCAAGGTTGACATGTTTCGAGTTCCTTTCAACATTTTGGAAATCCCGCTGAAACTTTGGACATTGTCGCGAAGGGTTCCCAATCCCCGACAAGATTGGTACCCTTTCACGTCCAAATCTCTCAAACTCCGGGAGAGATTCTCAAAACCAAGGTTGACATGGTTCCAGTTCCTTTCAACATTTTGGAAATCCCGCTGAAACTTTGGGCATTCTCGCGAAGGGTTCCCAATCCCCGACAAGATTGGTACCCTTTCACGTCCAAATCTCTCAAACTCCGGGAGAGATTCTCAAAACCAAGGTTCACATGTTTCGAGTTCCTTTCAACATTTTGGAAATCCCGCTGAAACTTTGGACATTCTGGCGAAGGGTTCCCAATCCCCGACAAGATTGGTACACTTTCACGTCCAAATCTCTCAAACTCCGGGAGAGATTCTCAAAACCAAGGTTGACATGTTTCGAGTTCCTTTCAACATTTTGGAAATCCCGCTGAAACTTTGGACATTCTGGCGAAGGGTTCCCAATCCCCGACAAGATTGGTACCCTTTCACGTCCAAATCTCTCAAACTCCGGGAGAGATTCTCAAAACCAAGGTTGACATGTTTCGAGTTCCTTTCAACATTTTGGAAATCCCGCTGAAACTTTGGACATTCTCGCGAAGGGTTCCCAATCCCCAAAAAGATTGGTACCCTTTCACGTGCAAATCTCTCAAACTCCAGGAGAGATTCTCAAAACCAAGGTTGACATGTTTCGAGTTCCTTTCAACATTTTGGAAATCCCGCTGAAACTTTGGACATTCTCGCGAAGCAGTCCCGATCCCCGACAAGACTGGTACCCTTTCACGTCCAAATCTCTCAAACTCCGGGAGAGATTCTCAAAACCAAGGTTGACATGTTTCGAGTTCCTTTCAACATTTTGGAAATCCCGCTGAAACTTTGGACATTCTCGCGAAGGGTTCCCAATCCCCGACAAGATTGGTACCCTTTCACGTCCAAATCTCTCAAAGTCCGGGAGAGATTCTCAAAACCAAGGTTGACATGTTTCGAGTTCCTTTCAACATTTTGGAAATCCCGCTGAAACTTTGGACATTCTCGCGAAGGGTTCCCAATCCCTGACAAGATTGGTACCCTTTCACGTCCAAATCTCTCAAACTCCGGCAGAGATTCTCAAAACCAAGGTTGACATGTTTCGAGTTCCTTTCAACATTTTGGAAATCCCGCTGAAACTTTGGACATTCTCGCGAAGGGTTCCCAATCCCCGACAAGATTGGTACCCTTTCACGTCCAAATCTCTCAAAGTCCGGGAGAGATTCTCAAAACCAAGGTTGACATGTTTCGAGTTCCTTTCAACATTTTGGAAATCCCGCTGAAACTTTGGACATTCTCGCGAAGGGTTCCCAATCCCCGACAAGATTGGTACCCTTTCACGTCCAAATCTCTCCAACTCCGGGAGAGATTCTCAAAACCAAGGTTGACATGTTTCGAGTTCCTTTCAACATTTTGGAAATCCCGCTGAAACTTTGGACATTCTCGCGAAGGGTTCCCAATCCCCGACAAGATTGGTACCCTTTCACGTCCAAATCTCTCAAAGTCCGGGAGAGATTCTCAAAACCAAGGTTGACATGTTTCGAGTTCCTTTCAACATTTTGGAAATCCCGCTGAAACTTTGGACATTCTGGCGAAGGGTTCCCAATCCCCGACAAGACTGGTACCCTTTCACGTCCAAATCTCTCAAACTCCGGGAGAGATTCTCAAAACCAAGGTTGACATGTTTCGAGTTCCTTTCAACATTTTGGAAATCCCGCTGAAACTTTGGACATTCTCGCGAAGGGTTCCCGATCCCCGACAAGACTGGTACCCTTTCACGTCCAAATCTCTCAAACTCCGGGAGAGATTCTCAAAACCAAGGTTGACATGGTTCGAGTTCCTTTCAACATTTTGGAAATCCCGCTGAAACTTTGGACATTCTGGCGAAGGGTTCCCAATCCCCGACAAGATTGGTACC
This sequence comes from Streptopelia decaocto, assembly GCF_964273445.1. Classification (NCBI taxonomy): domain Eukaryota; kingdom Metazoa; phylum Chordata; class Aves; order Columbiformes; family Columbidae; genus Streptopelia; species Streptopelia decaocto. The sequence continues at coordinate 1,208,510 of NW_028115595.1, read as the reverse complement.
CTTTCACGTCCAAATCTCTCAAACTCCGGGAGAGATTCTCAAAACCAAGGTTGATATGTTTCGAGTTCCTTTCAACATTTTGGAAATCCCGCTGAAAGTTTGGACATTCTCGCGAAGGGTTCCCAATCCCCGACAAGATTGGTACCCTTTCACGTCCAAATCTCTCAAACTCCGGGAGAGATTCTCAAAACCAAGGTTGACATGGTTCCAGTTCCTTTCAACATTTTGGAAATCACGCTGAAACTTTGGACATTCTCGCGAACGGTTCCCGATCCCCGACAAGATTGGTACCCTTTCACGTCCAAATCTCTCAAAGTCCGGGAGAGATTCTCAAAACCAAGGTTGACATGTTTCGAGTTCCTTTCAACATTTTGGAAATCCCGCTGAAACTTTGGACATTCTCGCGAAGTCTTCCCAATCCCCGACAAGATTGGTACCCTTTCATGTCCAAATCTCTCAAACTCCGGGAGAGATTCTCAAAACCAAGGTTGACATGTTTCGAGTTCCTTTCAACATTTTGGAAATCCCGCTGAAACTTTGGACATTCTCGCGAAGGGTTCCCAATCCCCGACAAGATTGGTACCCTTTCACGTCCAAATCTCTCAAAGTCCGGGAGAGATTCTCAAAACCAAGGTTGACATGTTTCGAGTTCCTTTCAACATTTTGGAAATCCCGCTGAAACTTTGGACATTCTCGCGAAGGGTTCCCAATCCCCGACAAGATTGGTACCCTTTCACGTCCAAATCTCTCAAAGTCCGGGAGAGATTCTCAAAACCAAGGTTGACATGTTTCGAGTTCCTTTCAACATTTTGGAAATCCCGCTGAAACTTTGGACATTCTCGCGAAGGGTTCCCGATCCCCGACAAGATTGGTACCCTTTCACGTGCAAATCTCTCAAACTCCGGGAGAGATTCTCAAAACCAAGGTTGACATGTTTCGAGTTCCTTTCAACATTTTGGAAATCCCGCTGAAACTTTGGACATTCTCGCGAAGGGTTCCCAATCCCCGACAAGATTGGTACCCTTTCACGTCCAAATCTCTCAAAGTCCGGGAGAGATTCTCAAAACCAAGGTTGACATGTTTCGAGTTCCTTTCAACAGTTTGGAAATCCCGCTGAAACTTTGGACATTCTCGCGAAGGGTTCCCAATCGCCGACAAGATTTGTACCCTTTCATGTCCAAATCTCTCAAACTCCGAGAGAGATTCTCAAAACCAAGGTTGACATGTTTCGAGTTCCTTTCAACATTTTGGAAATCCCGCTGAAACTTTGGACATTCTCGCGAAGGGTTCCCAATCCCCGACAAGATTGGTACCCTTTCACGTCCAAATCTCTCAAAGTCCGGGAGAGATTCTCAAAACCAAGGTTGACATGTTTCGAGTTCCTTTCAACATTTTGGAAATCCCGCTGAAACTTTGGACATTCTGGCGAAGGGTTCCCAATCCCCGACAAGATTGGTACCCTTTCACGTCCAAATCTCTCAAACTCTGGGAGAGATTCTCAAAACCAAGGTTGACATGGTTCCAGTTCCTTTCAACATTTTGGAAATCCCGCTGAAACTTTGGACATTCTCGCAAAGGGTTCCCAATCCCCGACAAGATTGGTACCCTTTCACGTCCAAATCTCTCAAAGTCCGGGAGAGATTCTCAAAACCAAGGTTGACATGGTTCGAGTTCCTTTCAACATTTTGGAAATCCCGCTGAAACTTTGGACATTCTCGCGAAGGGTTCCCAATCCCCGACAAGATTGGTACCCTTTCACGTCCAAATCTCTCAAACTCCGGGAGAGATTCTCAAAACCAAGGTTGACATGTTTCGAGTTCCTTTCAACATTTTGGAAATCCCGCTGAAACTTTGGACATTCTGGCGAAGGGTTCCCAATCCCCGACAAGATTGGTACCCTTTCACGTCCAAATCTCTCAAAGTCCGGGAGAGATTCTCAAAACCAAGGTTGACATGCTTCGAGTTCCTCTCAACATTTTGGAAATCCCGCTGAAACTTTGGACATTCTCGCGAAGGGTTCCCAATCCCCGACAAGATTGGTACCCTTTCACGTGCAAATCTCTCAAAGTCCGGGAGAGATTCTCAAAACCAAGGTTGACATGTTTCGAGTTCCTTTCAACATTTTGGAAATCCCGCTGAAACTTTGGACATTCTCGCGAAGGGTTCCCAATCCCCGACAAGATTGGTACCCTTTCACGTCCAAATCTCTCAAAGTCCGGGAGAGATTCTCAAAACCAAGGTTGACATGTTTCGAGTTCCTTTCAACATTTTGGAAATCCCGCTGAAACTTTGGACATTCTCGCGAAGGGTTCCCAATCCCCGACAAGATTGGTACCCTTTCACGTCCAAATCTCTCAAACTCCGGGAGAGATTCTCAAAACCAAGGTTGACATGTTTCGAGTTCCTTTCAACATTTTGGAAATCCCGCTGAAACTTTGGACATTCTCGCGAAGGGTTCCCAATCCCCGACAAGACTGGTACCCTTTCACGTCCAAATCTCTCAAACTCCGGGAGAGATTCTCAAAACCAAGGTTGACATGTTTCGAGTTCCTTTCAACATTTTGGAAATCCCACTGAAACTTTGGACATTCTGACGAAGGGTTCCCAATCCCCGACAAGATTGGTACCCTTTCACGTCCAAATCTCTCAAACTCCGGGAGAGATTCTCAAAACCAAGGTTGACATGGTTCGAGTTCCTTTCAACATTTTGGAAATCCCGCTGAAACTTTGGACATTCTGGCGAAGGGTTCCCAATCCCCGACAAGATTGGTACCCTTTCACGTCCAAATCTCTCAAACTCCGGGAGAGATTCTCAAAACCAAGGTTGACGTGTTTCGAGTTCCTTTCAACATTTTGGAAATCCCGCTGAAACTTTGGACATTCTCGCGAAGGGTTCCCAATCCCCTACAAGATTGGTACCCTTTCACGTCCAAATCTCTCAAACTCCGGGAGAGATTCTCAAAACCAAGGTTGACATGTTTCGAGTTCCTTTCAACATTTTGGAAATCCCGCTGAAACTTTGGACATTCTGGCGAAGGGTTCCCAATCCCCGACAAGATTGGTACCCTTTCACGTCCAAATCTCTCAAACTCCGGGAGAGATTCTCAAAACCAAGGTTGACATGTTTCGAGTTCCTTTCAACATTTTGGAAATCCCGCTGAAACTTTGGACATTCTCGCGAAGGGTTCCCAATCCCCGACAAGATTGGTACACTTTCACGTCCAAATCTCTCAAAGTCCGGGAGAGATTCTCAAAACCAAGGTTGACATGGTTCGAGTTCCTTTCAACATTTTGGAAATCCCGCTGAAACTTTGGACATTCTCGCGAAGGGTTCCCAATCCCTGACAAGATTGGTACCCTTTCACGTCCAAATCTCTCAAAGTCCGGGAGAGATTCTCAAAACCAAGGTTGACATGTTTCGAGTTCCTTTCAACATTTTGGAAATCCCACTGACACTTTGGACATTCTGGTGAAGGGTTCCCAATCCCCGAGAAGATTGGTACCCTTTCACGTCCAAATCTCTCAAACTCCGGGAGAGATTCTCAAAACCAAGGTTGACATGTTTCGAGTTCCTTTCAACATTTTGGAAATCCCGCTGAAACTTTGGACATTCTCGCGAAGGGTTCCCAATCCCCGACAAGAATGGTACCCTTTCACGTCCAAATCTCTCAAACTCCGGGAGAGATTCTCAAAACCAAGGTTGACATGTTTCGAGTTCCTTTCAACATTTTGGAAATCCCGCTGAAACTTTGGACATTCTCGCGAAGGGTTCCCGATCCCCGACAAGATTGGTACCCTTTCAGGTCCAAATCTCTCAAAGTCCGGGAGAGATTCTCAAAACCAAGGTTGACATGTTTCGAGTTCCTTTCAACATTTTGGAAATCCCGCTGAAACTTTGGACATTCTCGCGAAGGGTTCCCAATCCCCAACAAGATTGGTACCCTTTCACGTCCAAATCTCTCAAACTCCAGGAGAGATTCTCAAAACCAAGGTTGACATGTTTCGAGTTCCTTTCAACATTTTGGAAATCCCGCTGAAAGTTTGGACATTCTCGCGAAGGGTTCCCAATCCCCGACAAGATTGGTACCCTTTCACGTCCAAATCTCTCAAACTCCGGGAGAGATTCTCAAAACCAAGGTTGACATGGTTCCAGTTCCTTTCAACATTTTGGAAATCCCGCTGAAACTTTGGACATTCTCGCGAACGGTTCCCGATCCCCGACAAGATTGGTACCCTTTCACGTCCAAATCTCTCAAACTCCGGGAGAGATTCTCAAAACCAAGGTTGACATGGTTCGAGTTCCTTTCAACATTTTGGAAATCCCGCTGAAACTTTGGACATTCTCGCGACGTCTTCCCAATCCCCGACAAGATTGGTACCCTTTCATGTCCAAATCTCTCAAACTCCGGGAGAGATTCTCAAAACCAAGGTTGACATGTTTCGAGTTCCTTTCAACATTTTGGAAATCCCGCTGAAACTTTGGACATTCTCGCGAAGGGTTCCCAATCCCCTACAAGATTGGTACCCTTTCACGTCCAAATCTCTCAAACTCCGGGAGAGATTCTCAAAACCAAGGTTGACATGGTTCGAGTTCCTTTCAACATTTTGGAAATCCCACTGAAACTTTGGACATTCTGGCGAAGGGTTCCCAATCCCCGACAAGATTGGTACCCTTTCACGTGCAAATCTCTCAAAGTCCGGGAGAGATTCTCAAAACCAAGGTTGACATGTTTCGAGTTCCTTTCAACATTTTGGAAATCCCGCTGAAACTTTGGACATTCTCGCGAAGGGTTCCCAATCCCCGACAAGATTGGTACCCTTTCACGTCCAAATCTCTCAAACTCCGGGAGAGATTCTCAAAACCAAGGTTGACATGTTTCGAGTTCCTTTCAACATTTTGGAAATCCCGCTGAAACTTTGGACATTCTCGCGAAGGGTTCCCAATCCCCGACAAGATTGGTACCCTTTCACGTCCAAATCTCTCAAACTCCGGGAGAGATTCTCAAAACCAAGGTTGACATGTTTCGAGTTCCTTTCAACATTTTGGAAATCCCGCTGAAACTTTGGACATTCTCGCGAAGGGTTCCCAATCCCCGACAAGACTGGTACCCTTTCACGTCCAAATCTCTCAAACTCCGGGAGAGATTCTCAAAACCAAGGTTGACATGTTTCGAGTTCCTTTCAACATTTTGGAAATCCCACTGAAACTTTGGACATTCTGACGAAGGGTTCCCAATCCCCGACAAGATTGGTACCCTTTCACGTCCAAATCTCTCAAACTCCGGGAGAGATTCTCAAAACCAAGGTTGACATGGTTCGAGTTCCTTTCAACATTTTGGAAATCCCGCTGAAACTTTGGACATTCTCGCGAAGGGTTCCCAATCCCTGACAAGATTGGTACCCTTTCACGTCCAAATCTCTCAAACTCCGGGAGAGATTCTCAAAACCAAGGTTGACGTGTTTCGAGTTCCTTTCAACATTTTGGAAATCCCGCTGAAACTTTGGACATTCTCGCGAAGGGTTCCCAATCCCCGACAAGATTGGTACCCTTTCACGTCCAAATCTCTCAAACTCCGGGAGAGATTCTCAAAACCAAGGTTGACATGTTTCGAGTTCCTTTCAACATTTTGGAAATCCCGCTGAAACTTTGGACATTCTGGCGAAGGGTTCCCAATCCCCGACAAGATTGGTACCCTTTCACGTCCAAATCTCTCAAACTCCGGGAGAGATTCTCAAAACCAAGGTTGACATGTTTCGAGTTCCTTTCAACATTTTGGAAATCCCGCTGAAACTTTGGACATTCTCGCGAAGGGTTCCCAATCCCCGACAAGATTGGTACCCTTTCACGTCCAAATCTCTCAAAGTCCGGGAGAGATTCTCAAAACCAAGGTTGACATGGTTCGAGTTCCTTTCAACATTTTGGAAATCCCGCTGAAACTTTGGACATTCTCGCGAAGGGTTCCCAATCCCTGACAAGATTGGTACCCTTTCACGTCCAAATCTCTCAAAGTCCGGGAGAGATTCTCAAAACCAAGGTTGACATGTTTCGAGTTCCTTTCAACATTTTGGAAATCCCACTGACACTTTGGACATTCTGGTGAAGGGTTCCCAATCCCCGAGAAGATTGGTACCCTTTCACGTCCAAATCTCTCAAACTCCGGGAGAGATTCTCAAAACCAAGGTTGACATGTTTCGAGTTCCTTTCAACATTTTGGAAATCCCGCTGAAACTTTGGACATTCTCGCGAAGGGTTCCCAATCCCCGACAAGAATGGTACCCTTTCACGTCCAAATCTCTCAAACTCCGGGAGAGATTCTCAAAACCAAGGTTGACATGTTTCGAGTTCCTTTCAACATTTTGGAAATCCCGCTGAAACTTTGGACATTCTCGCGAAGGGTTCCCGATCCCCGACAAGATTGGTACCCTTTCAGGTCCAAATCTCTCAAAGTCCGGGAGAGATTCTCAAAACCAAGGTTGACATGTTTCGAGTTCCTTTCAACATTTTGGAAATCCCGCTGAAACTTTGGACATTCTCGCGAAGGGTTCCCAATCCCCAACAAGATTGGTACCCTTTCACGTCCAAATCTCTCAAACTCCAGGAGAGATTCTCAAAACCAAGGTTGATATGTTTCGAGTTCCTTTCAACATTTTGGAAATCCCGCTGAAAGTTTGGACATTCTCGCGAAGGGTTCCCAATCCCCGACAAGATTGGTACCCTTTCACGTCCAAATCTCTCAAACTCCGGGAGAGATTCTCAAAACCAAGGTTGACATGGTTCCAGTTCCTTTCAACATTTTGGAAATCCCGCTGAAACTTTGGACATTCTCGCGAAGGGTTCCCGATCCCCGACAAGATTGGTACCCTTTCACGTCCAAATCTCTCAAACTCCGGGAGAGATTCTCAAAACCAAGGTTGACATGGTTCGAGTTCCTTTCAACATTTTGGAAATCCCGCTGAAACTTTGGACATTCTCGCGAAGTCTTCCCAATCCCCGACAAGATTGGTACCCTTTCATGTCCAAATCTCTCAAACTCCGGGAGAGATTCTCAAAACCAAGGTTGACATGTTTCGAGTTCCTTTCAACATTTTGGAAATCCCGCTGAAACTTTGGACATTCTCGCGAAGGGTTCCCAATCCCCGACAAGATTGGTACCCTTTCACGTCCAAATCTCTCAAACTCTGGGAGAGATTCTCAAAACCAAGGTTGACATGTTTCGAGTTCCTTTCAACATTTTGGAAATCCCGCTGAAACTTTGGACATTCTCGCGAAGGGTTCCCAATCCCCGACAAGATTGGTACCCTTTCACGTCCAAATCTCTCAAACTCCGGGAGAGATTCTCAAAACCAAGGTTGACATGTTTCGAGTTCCTTTCAACATTTTGGAAATCCAGCTGAAACTTTGGACATTCTCGCGAAGGGTTCCCAATCCCCGACAAGACTGGTACCCTTTCACGTCCAAATCTCTCAAAGTCCGGAAGAGATTCTCAAAACCAAGGTTGACATGTTTCGAGTTCCTTTCAACATTTTGGAAATCCCACTGAAACTTTGGACATTCTGACGAAGGGTTCCCAATCCCCGACAAGATTGGTACCCTTTCACGTCCAAATCTCTCAAACTCCGGGAGAGATTCTCAAAACCAAGGTTGACATGGTTCGAGTTCCTTTCAACATTTTGGAAATCCCGCTGAAACTTTGGACATTCTCGCGAAGGGTTCCCAATCCCCGACAAGATTGGTACCCTTTCACGTCCAAATCTCTCAAACTCCGGGAGAGATTCTCAAAACCAAGGTTGACATGTTTCGAGTTCCTTTCAACATTTTGGAAATCCCGCTGAAACTTTGGACTTTCTCGCGAAGGGTTCCCAGTCCCCGACAAGATTGGTACCCTTTCACGTCCAAATCTCTCAAACTCCGGGAGAGATTCTCAAAACCAAGGTTGACATGTTTCGAGTTCCTTTCAACATTTTGGAAATCCCGCTGAAACTTTGGACATTCTGGCGAAGGGTTCCCAATCCCCGACAAGATTGGTACCCTTTCACGTCCAAATCTCTCAAACTCCGGGAGAGATTCTCAAAACCAAGGTTGACATGGTTCGAGTTCCTTTCAACATTTTGGAAATCCCGCTGAAACTTTGGACATTCTCGCGAAGGGTTCCCAATCCCCGACAAGATTGGCACCCTTTCACGTCCAAATCTCTCAAAGTCCGGGAGAGATTCTCAAAACCAAGGTTGACATGGTTCGAGTTCCTTTCAACATTTTGGAAATCCCGCTGAAACTTTGGACATTCTCGCGAAGGGTTCCCAGTCCCTGACAAGATTGGTACCCTTTCACGTCCAAATCTCTCAAACTCCGGGAGAGATTCTCAAAACCAAGGTTGACATGTTTCGAGTTCCTTTCAACATTTTGGAAATCCCTCTGAAAGTTTGGACATTCTCGCGAAGGGTTCCCAATCCCCGACAAGATTGGTACCCTTTCAGGTCCAAATCTCTCAAACTCCGGGAGAGATTCTCAAAACCAAGGTTGACATGGTTCGAGTTCCTTTCAACATTTTGGAAATCCCGCTGAAACTTTGGACATTCTCGCGAAGGGTTCCCAATCCCCGACAAGATTGGTACCCTTTCACGTCCAAATCTCTCAAACTCCGGGAGAGATTCTCAAAACCAAGGTTGACATGTTTCGAGTTCCTTTCAACATTTTGGAAATCCCGCTGAAAGTTTGGACATTCTCGCGAAGGGTTCCCAATCCCCGACAAGATTGGTAGCCTTTCACGTCCAAATCTCTCAAACTCCAGGAGAGATTCTCAAAACCAAGGTTGACATGGTTCGAGTTCCTTTCAACATTTTGGAAATCCCGCTGAAAGTTTGGACATTCTCGCGAAGGGTTCCCAATCCCCGACAAGATTGGTAGCCTTTCACGTCCAAATCTCTCAAACTCCAGGAGAGATTCTCAAAACCAAGGTTGACATGGTTCCAGTTCCTTTCAACATTTTGGAAATCCCGCTGAAACTTTGGACATTCTCGCGAACGGTTCCCGATCCCCGACAAGATTGGTACCCTTTCACGTCCAAATCTCTCAAACTCCGGGAGAGATTCTCAAAACCAAGGTTGACATGTTTCGAGTTCCTTTCAACATTTTGGAAATCCCGCTGAAACTTTGGACATTCTCGCGAAGTCTTCCCAATCCCCGACAAGATTGGTACACTTTCATGTCCAAATCTCTCAAACTCCAGGAGAGATTCTCAAAACCAAGGTTGACATGTTTCCAGTTCCTTTCAACATTTTGGAAATCCCGCTGAAACTTTGGACATTCTCGCGAAGGGTTCCCAATCCCCGACAAGATTGGTACCCTTTCACGTCCAAATGTCTCAAAGTCCGGGAGAGATTCTCAAAACCAAGGTTGACATGGTTCCAGTTCCTTTCAACATTTTGGAAATCCCACTGAAACTTTGGACATTCTCGCGAAGGGTTCCCAATCCCCGACAAGATTGGTACCCTTTCACGTCCAAATCTCTCAAACTCCGGGAGAGTTTCTCAAAACCAAGGTTGACATGTTTCGAGTTCCTTTCAACATTTTGGAAATCCCGCTGAAACTTTGGACATACCTGCGAAGGGTTCCCAATCCCCGACAAGATTGGTACCCTTTCACGTCCAAATCTCTCAAACTCCGGCAGAGATTCTCAAAACCAAGGTTGACATGGTACGAGTTCCTTTCAACATTTTGGAAATCCCGCTGAAACTTTGGACATTCTCGCGAAGGGTTCCCAATCCCCGACAAGACTGGTACCCTTTCACGTCCAAATCTCTCAAACCCCGGGAGAGATTCTCAAAACCAAGGTTGACATGTTGCGAGTTCCTTTCAACATTTTGGAAATCCTGCTGAAACTTTGGACATTCTGGCGAAGGGTTCCCAATCCCCGACAAGATTGGTACCCTTTCACGTCCAAATCTCTCAAACTCCGGGAGAGATTCTCAAAACCAAGGTTGACATGTTTCGAGTTCCTTTCAACATTTTGGAAATCCCGCTGAAACTTTGGACATTCTCGCGAAGGGTTCCCAATCCCCGACAAGATTGGTACCCTTTCACGTCCAAATCTCTCAAACTCCGGGAGAGATTCTCAAAACCAAGGTTGACATGTTTCGAGTTCCTTTCAACATTTTGGAAATCCCGCTGAAACTTTGGACATTCTGGCGAAGGGTTCCCAATCCCCGACAAGATTGGTACCCTTTCACGTCCAAATCTCTCAAAGTCCGGGAGAGATTCTCAAAACCAAGCTTGACATGGTTCGAGTTCCTTTCAACATTTTGGAAATCCCGCTGAAACTTTGGACATTGTCGCGAAGGGTTCCCAATCCCCGACAAGACTGGTACCCTTTCACGTCCAAATCTCTCAAAGTCCGGGAGAGATTCTCAAAACCAAGGTTGACATGGTTCGAGTTCCTTTCAACATTTTGGAAATCCCGCTGAAACTTTGGACATTCTCGCGAAGGGTTCCCAATCCCCGACAAGATTGGTACCCTTTCACGTCCAAATCTCTCAAACTCCGGGAGAGATTCTCAAAACCAAGGTTGACATGTTTCGAGTTCCTTTCAACATTTTGGAAATCCCGCTGAAACTTTGGACATTCTGGCGAAGGGTTCCCAATCCCCGACAAGATTGGTACCCTTTCACGTCCAAATCTCTCAAAGTCCGGGAGAGATTCTCAAAACCAAGGTTGACATGGTTCGAGTTCCTTTCAACATTTTGGAAATCCCGCTGAAACTTTGGACATTCTCGCGAAGGGTTCCCAGTCCCCGACAAGATTGGTACCCTTTCACGTCCAAATCTCTCAAACTCCGGGAGAGATTCTCAAAACCAAGGTTGACATGGTTCGAGTTCCTTTCAACATTTTGGAAATCCCGCTGAAACTTTGGACATTCTCGCGAAGGGTTCCCAATCCCCGACAAGATTGGTACCCTTTCATGTCCAAATCTCTGAAACTCCGGGAGAGATTCTCAAAACCAAGGTTGACATGTTTCGAGTTCCTTTCAACATTTTGGAAATCCCGCTGAAACTTTGGACATTGTCGCGAAGGGTTCCCAATCCCCGACAAGATTGGTACCCTTTCACGTCCAAATCTCTCAAACTCCGGGAGAGATTCTCAAAACCAAGGTTGACATGTTTCGAGTTCCTTTCAACATTTTGGAAATCCCGCTGAAACTTTGGACATTCCCGCGAAGGGTTCCCGATCCCCGACACGATTGGTACCCTTTCACGTGCAAATCTCTCAAACTCCGGGAGAGATTCTCAAAACCAAGGTTGACATGTTTCGAGTTCCTTTCAACATTTTGGAAATCCCGCTGAAACTTTGGACATTCTCGCGAAGGGTTCCCGATCCCCGACAAGATTGGTACCCTTTCACGTCCAAATCTCTCAAACTCCTGGAGAGATTCTCAAAACCAAGGTTGACATGTTTCGAGTTCCTTTCAACATTTTGGAAATCCCGCTGAAACTTTGGACATTCTCGCGAAGGGTTCCCAATCCCCGACAAGATTGGTACCCTTTCACGTCCAAATCTCTAAAACCCCGGGAGAGATTCTCAAAACCAAGGTTGACATGTTTCGAGTTCCTCTCAACATTTATGAAATCCCGCTGAAACTTTGGACATTCTCGCGAAGGGTTCCCAATCCCCGACAAGATTGGTACCCTTTCACGTCCAAATCTCTCAAACTCCGGGAGAGATTCTCAAAACCAAGGTTGACATGTTTCGAGTTCCTTTCAACATTTTGGAAATCCCGCTGAAACTTTGGGCATTCTCGCGAAGGGTTCCCAATCCCCGACAAGATTGGTACCCTTTCACGTCCAAATCTCTAAAACCCCGGGAGAGATTCTCAAAACCAAGGTTGACATGTTTCGAGTTCCTTTCAACATTTTGGAAATCCCGCTGAAAGTTTGGACATTCTCGCGAAGGGTTCCCAATCCCCGACAAGATTGGTACCCTTTCACGTCCAAATCTCTCAAACTCCGGGAGAGATTCTCAAAACCAAGGTTGACATGGTTCCAGTTCCTTTCAACATTTTGGAAATCCCGCTGAAACTTTGGACATTCTCGCGAAGGGTTCCCGATCCCCGACAAGATTGGTACCCTTTCACGTCCAAATCTCTCAAACTCCGGGAGAGATTCTCAAAACCAAGGTTGACATGGTTCGAGTTCCTTTCAACATTTTGGAAATCCCGCTGAAACTTTGGACATTCTCGCGAAGTCTTCCCAATCCCCGACAAGATTGGTACCCTTTCATGTCCAAATCTCTCAAACTCCGGGAGAGATTCTCAAAACCAAGGTTGACATGTTTCGAGTTCCTTTCAACATTTTGGAAATCCCGCTGAAACTTTGGACATTCTCGCGAAGGGTTCCCAATCCCCTACAAGATTGGTACCCTTTCACGTCCAAATCTCTCAAACTCCGGGAGAGATTCTCAAAACCAAGGTTGACATGTTTCGAGTTCCTTTCAACATTTTGGAAATCCCGCTGAAACTTTGGACTTTCTCGCGAAGGGTTCCCAATCCCCGACAAGATTGGTACCCTTTCACGTCCAAATCTCTCAAACTCCGGGAGAGATTCTCAAAACCAAGGTTGACATGTTTCGAGTTCCTTTCAACATTTTGGAAATCCCGCTGAAACTTTGGACATTCTCGCGAAGGGTTCCCAATCCCCGACAAGATTGGTACCCTTTCACGTCCAAATCTCTCAAACTCCGGGAGAGATTCTCAAAACCAAGGTTGACATGGTTCGAGTTCCTTTCAACATTTTGGAAATCCCGCTGAAACTTTGGACATTCTCGCGAAGGGTTCCCAATCCCCGACAAGATTGGTACCCTTTCACGTCCAAATCTCTCAAAGTCCGGGAGAGATTCTCAAAACCAAGGTTGACATGGTTCGAGTTCCTTTCAACATTTTGGAAATCCCGCTGAAACTTTGGACATTCTCGCGAAGGGTTCCCAGTCCCTGACAAGATTGGTACCCTTTCACGTCCAAATCTCTCAAACTCCGGGAGAGATTCTCAAAACCAAGGTTGACATGTTTCGAGTTCCTTTCAACATTTTGGAAATCCCTCTGAAAGTTTGGACATTCTCGCGAAGGGTTCCCAATCCCCGACAAGATTGGTACCCTTTCAGGTCCAAATCTCTCAAACTCCGGGAGAGATTCTCAAAACCAAGGTTGACATGGTTCGAGTTCCTTTCAACATTTTGGAAATCCCGCTGAAACTTTGGACATTCTCGCGAAGGGTTCCCAATCCCCGACAAGATTGGTACCCTTTCACGTCCAAATCTCTCAAACTCCGGGAGAGATTCTCAAAACCAAGGTTGACATGTTTCGAGTTCCTTTCAACATTTTGGAAATCCCGCTGAAAGTTTGGACATTCTCGCGAAGGGTTCCCAATCCCCTACAAGATTGGTACCCTTTCACGTCCAAATCTCTCAAACTCCGGGAGAGATTCTCAAAACCAAGGTTGACATGTTTCGAGTTCCTTTCAACATTTTGGAAATCCCGCTGAAACTTTGGACTTTCTCGCGAAGGGTTCCCAATCCCCGACAAGATTGGTACCCTTTCACGTCCAAATCTCTCAAAGTCCGGGAGAGATTCTCAAAACCAAGGTTGACATGTTTCGAGTTCCTTTCAACATTTTGGAAATCCCGCTGAAACTTTGGACATTCTGGCGAAGGGTTCCCAATCCCCGACAAGATTGGTACCCTTTCACGTCCAAATCTCTCAAACTCCGGGAGAGATTCTCAAAACCAAGGTTGACATGGTTCGAGTTCCTTTCAACATTTTGGAAATCCCGCTGAAACTTTGGACATTCTCGTGAAGGGTTCCCAATCCCCGACAAGATTGGTACCCTTTCACGTCCAAATCTCTCAAAGTCCGGGAGAGATTCTCAAAACCAAGGTTGACATGGTTCGAGTTCCTTTCAACATTTTGGAAATCCCGCTGAAACTTTGGACATTCTCGCGAAGGGTTCCCAGTCCCTGACAAGATTGGTACCCTTTCACGTCCAAATCTCTCAAACTCCGGGAGAGATTCTCAAAACCAAGGTTGACATGTTTCGAGTTCCTTTCAACATTTTGGAAATCCCTCTGAAAGTTTGGACATTCTCGCGAAGGGTTCCCAATCCCCGACAAGATTGGTACCCTTTCAGGTCCAAATCTCTCAAACTCCGGGAGAGATTCTCAAAACCAAGGTTGACATGGTTCGAGTTCCTTTCAATATTTTGGAAATCCCGCTGAAACTTTGGACATTCTCGCGAAGGGTTCCCAATCCCCGACAAGATTGGTACCCTTTCACGTCCAAATCTCTCAAACTCCGGGAGAGATTCTCAAAACCAAGGTTGACATGTTTCGAGTTCCTTTCAACATTTTGGAAATCCCGCTGAAAGTTTGGACATTCTCGCGAAGGGTTCCCAATCCCCGACAAGATTGGTACCCTTTCACGTCCAAATCTCTCAAACTCCAGGAGAGATTCTCAAAACCAAGGTTGACATGGTTCCAGTTCCTTTCAACATTTTGGAAATCCCGCTGAAACTTTGGACATTCTCGCGAACGGTTCCCGATCCCCGACAAGATTGGTACCCTTTCACGTCCAAATCTCTCAAACTCCGGGAGAGATTCTCAAAACCAAGGTTGACATGTTTCGAGTTCCTTTCAACATTTTGGAAATCCCGCTGAAACTTTGGACATTCTCGCGAAGTCTTCCCAATCCCCGACAAGATTGGTACCCTTTCATGTCCAAATCTCTCAAACTCCGGGAGAGATTCTCAAAACCAAGGTTGACATGTTTCCAGTTCCTTTCAACATTTTGGAAATCCCGCTGAAACTTTGGACATTCTCGCGAAGGGTTCCCAATCCCCGACAAGATTGGTACCCTTTCACGTCCAAATCTCTCAAACTCCGGGAGAGATTCTCAAAACCAAGGTTGACATGGTTCCAGTTCCTTTCAACATTTTGGAAATCCCACTGAAACTTTGGACATTCTCGCGAAGGGTTCCCAATCCCCGACAAGATTGGTACCCTTTCACGTCCAAATCTCTCAAAGTCCGGGAGAGATTCTCAAAACCAAGGTTGACATGTTTCGAGTTCCTTTCAACATTTTGGAAATCCCGCTGAAACTTTGGACATTCCTGCGAAGGGTTCCCAATCCCCGACAAGATTGGTACCCTTTCACGTCCAAATCTCTCAAACTCCGGGAGAGATTCTCAAAACCAAGGTTGACAAGGTTCGAGTTCCTTTCAACATTTTGGAAATCCCGCTGAAACTTTGGACATTCTCGCGAAGGGTTCCCAATCCCCGACAAGACTGGTACCCTTTCACGTCCAAATCTCTCAAACCCCGGGAGAGATTCTCAAAACCAAGGTTGACATGTTTCGAGTTCCTTTCAACATTTTGGAAATCCTGCTGAAACTTTGGACATTCTGGCGAAGGGTTCCCAATCCCCGACAAGATTGGTACCCTTTCACGTCCAAATCTCTCAAACTCCGGGAGAGATTCTCAAAACCAAGTTTGACATGGTTCGAGTTCCTTTCAACATTTTGGAAATCCCGCTGAAACTTTGGACATTCTCGCGAAGGGTTCCCAATCCCCGACAAGATTGGTACCCTTTCACGTCCAAATCTCTCAAACTCCGGGAGAGATTCTCAAAACCAAGGTTGACATGTTTCGAGTTCCTTTCAACATTTTGGAAATCCCGCTGAAACTTTGGACATTCTCGCGAAGGGTTCCCAATCCCCGACAAGATTGGTACCCTTTCACGTCCAAATCTCTCAAACTCCGGGAGAGATTCTCAAAACCAAGGTTGACATGTTTCGAGTTCCTTTCAACATTTTGGAAATCCCGCTGAAACTTTGGACATTCTGGCGAAGGGTTCCCAATCCCCGACAAGATTGGTACCCTTTCACGTCCAAATCTCTCAAAGTCCGGGAGAGATTCTCAAAACCAAGGTTGACATGTTTCGAGTTCCTTTCAACATTTTGGAAATCCCGCTGAAACTTTGGACATTCTCGCGAAGGGTTCCCAATCCCCGACAAGACTGGTACCCTTTCACGTCCAAATCTCTCAAAGTCCGGGAGAGATTCTCAAAACCAAGGTTGACATGGTTCGAGTTCCTTTCAACATTTTGGAAATCCCGCTGAAACTTTGGACATTCTCGCGAAGGGTTCCCAATCCCCGACAAGATTGGTACCCTTTCACGTCCAAATCTCTCAAACTCCGGGAGAGATTCTCAAAACCAAGGTTGACATGTTTCGAGTTCCTTTCAACATTTTGGAAATCCCGCTGAAACTTTGGACATTCTGGCGAAGGGTTCCCAATCCCCGACAAGATTGGTACCCTTTCACGTCCAAATATCTCAAAGTCCGGGAGAGATTCTCAAAACCAAGGTTGACATGGTTCGAGTTCCTTTCAACATTTTGGAAATCCCGCTGAAACTTTGGACATTCTCGCGAAGGGTTCCCAATCCCCGACAAGATTGGTACCCTTTCACGTCCAAATCTCTCAAACTCCGGGAGAGATTCTCAAAACCAAGGTTGACATGGTTTGAGTTCCTTTCAACATTTTGGAAATCCCGCTGAAACTTTGGACATTCTCGCGAAGGGTTCCCAATCCCCGACAAGATTGGTACCCTTTCATGTCCAAATCTCTCCAACTCCGGGAGAGATTCTCAAAACCAAGGTTGACATGTTTCGAGTTCCTTTCAACATTTTGGAAATCCCACTGAAACTTTGGACATTGTCGCGAAGGGTTCCCAATCCCCGACAAGATTGGTACCCTTTCACGTCCAAATCTCTCAAACTCCGGGAGAGATTCTCAAAACCAAGGTTGACATGTTTCGAGTTCCTTTCAACATTTTGGAAATCCCGCTGAAACTTTGGACATTCCCGCGAAGGGTTCCCGATCCCCGACACGATTGGTACCCTTTCACGTCCAAATCTCTCAAACTCCGGGAGAG
Organism: Streptopelia decaocto; assembly: GCF_964273445.1. Lineage (NCBI taxonomy): Eukaryota > Metazoa > Chordata > Aves > Columbiformes > Columbidae > Streptopelia > Streptopelia decaocto. Next base: position 1,191,540 of record NW_028115595.1, on the reverse strand, counting down.
ATTCTCAAAACCAAGGTTGACATGTTTCGAGTTCCTTTCAACATTTTGGAAATCCCGCTGAAACTTTGGACATTGTCGCGAAGGGTTCCCAATCCCCGACAAGATTGGTACCCTTTCACGTCCAAATCTCTCAAACTCCGGGAGAGATTCTCAAAACCAAGGTTGACATGTTTCGAGTTCCTTTCAACATTTTGGAAATCCCGCTGAAACTTTGGACATTCTGGCGAAGGGTTCCCAATCCCCGACAAGATTGGTACCCTTTCACGTCCAAAACTCTCAAACTCCGGCTAAGATTCTCAAAACCAAGGTTGACATGTTTCGAGTTCCTTTCAACATTTTGGAAATCCCACTGAAACTTTGGATATTCTCGCGAAGGGTTCCCAATCCCCGACAAGATTGGTACCCTTTCACGTCCAAATCTCTCAAAGTCCGGGAGAGATTCTCAAAACCAAGGTTGACATGGTTCGAGTTCCTTTCAACATTTTGGAAATCCCGCTGAAACTTTGGACATTGTCGCGAAGGGTTCCCAATCCCCGACAAGATTGGTACCCTTTCACGTCCAAATCTCTCAAACTCCGGGAGAGATTCTCAAAACCAAGGTTGACATGTTTCGAGTTCCTTTCAACATTTTGGAAATCCCGCTGAAACTTTGGACATTGTCGCGAAGGGTTCCCAATCCCCGACAAGATTGGTACCCTTTCACGTCCAAATCTCTCAAACTCCGGGAGAGATTCTCAAAACCAAGGTTGACATGTTTCGAGTTCCTTTCAACATTTTGGAAATCCCGCTGAAACTTTGGACATTCTCGCGAAGGGTTCCCAATCCCCGACAAGATTGGTACCCTTTCACGTCCAAATCTCTCAAACCCCGGGAGAGATTCTCAAAACCAAGGTTGACATGTTTCGAGTTCCTTTCAACATTTTGGAAATCCTGCTGAAACTTTGGACATTCTGGCGAAGGGTTCCCAATCCCCGACAAGATTGGTACCCTTTCACGTCCAAATCTCTCAAACTCCGGGAGAGATTCTCAAAACCAAGTTTGACATGGTTCGAGTTCCTTTCAACATTTTGGAAATCCCGCTGAAACTTTGGACATTCTCGCGAAGGGTTCCCAATCCCCGACAAGATTGGTACCCTTTCACGTCCAAATCTCTCAAACTCCGGGAGAGATTCTCAAAACCAAGGTTGACATGTTTCGAGTTCCTTTCAACATTTTGGAAATCCCGCTGAAACTTTGGACATTCTCGCGAAGGGTTCCCAATCCCCGACAAGATTGGTACCCTTTCACGTCCAAATCTCTCAAACTCCGGGAGAGATTCTCAAAACCAAGGTTGACATGTTTCGAGTTCCTTTCAACATTTTGGAAATCCCGCTGAAACTTTGGACATTCTGGCGAAGGGTTCCCAATCCCCGACAAGATTGGTACCCTTTCACGTCCAAATCTCTCAAAGTCCGGGAGAGATTCTCAAAACCAAGGTTGACATGTTTCGAGTTCCTTTCAACATTTTGGAAATCCCGCTGAAACTTTGGAATTCTCGCGAAGGGTTCCCAATCCCCGACAAGACTGGTACCCTTTCACGTCCAAATCTCTCAAAGTCCGGGAGAGATTCTCAAAACCAAGGTTGACATGGTTCGAGTTCCTTTCAACATTTTGGAAATCCCGCTGAAACTTTGGACATTCTCGCGAAGGGTTCCCAATCCCCGACAAGATTGGTACCCTTTCACGTCCAAATCTCTCAAACTCCGGGAGAGATTCTCAAAACCAAGGTTGACATGTTTCGAGTTCCTTTCAACATTTTGGAAATCCCGCTGAAACTTTGGACATTCTGGCGAAGGGTTCCCAATCCCCGACAAGATTGGTACCCTTTCACGTCCAAATCTCTCAAAGTCCGGGAGAGATTCTCAAAACCAAGGTTGACATGGTTCGAGTTCCTTTCAACATTTTGGAAATCCCGCTGAAACTTTGGACATTCTCGCGAAGGGTTCCCAATCCCCGACAAGATTGGTACCCTTTCACGTCCAAATCTCTCAAACTCCGGGAGAGATTCTCAAAACCAAGGTTGACATGGTTTGAGTTCCTTTCAACATTTTGGAAATCCCGCTGAAACTTTGGACATTCTCGCGAAGGGTTCCCAATCCCCGACAAGATTGGTACCCTTTCATGTCCAAATCTCTCCAACTCCGGGAGAGATTCTCAAAACCAAGGTTGACATGTTTCGAGTTCCTTTCAACATTTTGGAAATCCCACTGAAACTTTGGACATTGTCGCGAAGGGTTCCCAATCCCCGACAAGATTGGTACCCTTTCACGTCCAAATCTCTCAAACTCCGGGAGAGATTCTCAAAACCAAGGTTGACATGTTTCGAGTTCCTTTCAACATTTTGGAAATCCCGCTGAAACTTTGGACATTCCCGCGAAGGGTTCCCGATCCCCGACACGATTGGTACCCTTTCACGTCCAAATCTCTCAAACTCCGGGAGAGATTCTCAAAACCAAGGTTGACATGTTTCGAGTTCCTTTCAACATTTTGGAAATCCCGCTGAAACTTTGGACATTGTCGCGAAGGGTTCCCAATCCCCGACAAGATTGGTACCCTTTCACGTCCAAATCTCTCAAACTCCGGGAGAGATTCTCAAAACCAAGGTTGACATGTTTCGAGTTCCTTTCAACATTTTGGAAATCCCGCTGAAACTTTGGACATTCTGGCGAAGGGTTCCCAATCCCCGACAAGATTGGTACCCTTTCACGTCCAAAACTCTCAAACTCCGGCTAAGATTCTCAAAACCAAGGTTGACATGTTTCGAGTTCCTTTCAACATTTTGGAAATCCCACTGAAACTTTGGATATTCTCGCGAAGGGTTCCCAATCCCCGACAAGATTGGTACCCTTTCACGTCCAAATCTCTCAAACTCCGGGAGAGATTCTCAAAACCAAGGTTGACATGGTTCGAGTTCCTTTCAACATTTTGGAAATCCCGCTGAAACTTTGGACATTGTCGCGAAGGGTTCCCAATCCCCGACAAGATTGGTACCCTTTCACGTCCAAATCTCTCAAACTCCGGGAGAGATTCTCAAAACCAAGGTTGACATGTTTCGAGTTCCTTTCAACATTTTGGAAATCCCGCTGAAACTTTGGACATTGTCGCGAAGGGTTCCCAATCCCCGACAAGATTGGTACCCTTTCACGTCCAAATCTCTCAAACTCCGGGAGAGATTCTCAAAACCAAGGTTGACATGTTTCGAGTTCCTTTCAACATTTTGGAAATCCCGCTGAAACTTTGGACATTCTCGCGAAGGGTTCCCAATCCCCGACAAGATTGGTACCCTTTCACGTCCAAATCTCTCAAACTCCGGGAGAGATTCTCAAAACCAAGGTTGACATGGTTCCAGTTCCTTTCAACATTTTGGAAATCCCGCTGAAACTTTGGGCATTCTCGCGAAGGGTTCCCAATCCCCGACAAGATTGGTACCCTTTCACGTCCAAATCTCTCAAACTCCGGGAGAGATTCTCAAAACCAAGGTTCACATGTTTCGAGTTCCTTTCAACATTTTGGAAATCCCGCTGAAACTTTGGACATTCTGGCGAAGGGATCCCAATCCCCGACAAGATTGGTACACTTTCACGTCCAAATCTCTCAAACTCCGGGAGAGATTCTCAAAACCAAGGTTGACATGTTTCGAGTTCCTTTCAACATTTTGGAAATCCCGCTGAAACTTTGGACATTCTGGCGAAGGGTTCCCAATCCCCGACAAGATTGGTACCCTTTCACGTCCAAATCTCTCAAACTCCGGGAGAGATTCTCAAAACCAAGGTTGACATGTTTCGAGTTCCTTTCAACATTTTGGAAATCCCGCTGAAACTTTGGACATTCTCGCGAAGGGTTCCCAATCCCCGACAAGATTGGTACCCTTTCACGTGCAAATCTCTCAAACTCCAGGAGAGATTCTCAAAACCAAGGTTGACATGTTTCGAGTTCCTTTCAACATTTTGGAAATCCCGCTGAAACTTTGGACATTCTCGCGAAGGGTTCCCAATCCCTGACAAGATTGGTACCCTTTCACGTCCAAATCTCTCAAAGTCCGGAAGAGATTCTCAAAACCAAGGTTGACATGTTTCGAGTTCCTTTCAACATTTTGGAAATCCCGCTGAAACTTTGGACATTCTCGCGAAGGGTTCCCAATCCCCGACAAGATTGGTACCCTTTCACGTCCAAATCTCTCAAAGTCCGGGAGAGATTCTCAAAACCAAGGTTGACATGTTTCGAGTTCCTTTCAACATTTTGGAAATCCCGCTGAAACTTTGGACATTCTCGCGAAGGGTTCCCAATCCCCGACAAGATTGGTACCCTTTCACGTCCAAATCTCTCAAACTCCGGGAGAGATTCTCAAAACCAAGGTTGACATGTTTCGAGTTCCTTTCAACATTTTGGAAATCCCGCTGAAACTTTGGACATTCTCGCGAAGGGTTCCCAATCCCCGACAAGATTGGTACCCTTTCACGTCCAAATCTCTCAAACTCCGGGAGAGATTCTCAAAACCAAGGTTGACATGTTTCGAGTTCCTTTCAACATTTTGGAAATCCCGCTGAAACTTTGGACATTCTCGCGAAGGGTTCCCGATCCCCGACAAGACTGGTACCCTTTCACGTCCAAATCTCTCAAACTCCGGGAGAGATTCTCAAAACCAAGGTTGACATGGTTCGAGTTCCTTTCAACATTTTGGAAATCCCGCTGAAACTTTGGACATTCTCACGAAGGGTTCCCAATCCCCGACAAGATTGGTACCCTTTCACGTCCAAATCTCTCAAACTCCGGGAGAGATTCTCAAAACCAAGGTTGATATGTTTCGAGTTCCTTTCAACATTTTGGAAATCCCGCTGAAAGTTTGGACATTCTCGCGAAGGGTTCCCAATCCCCGACAAGATTGGTACCCTTTCACGTCCAAATCTCTCAAACTCCGGGAGAGATTCTCAAAACCAAGGTTGACATGGTTCCAGTTCCTTTCAACATTTTGGAAATCACGCTGAAACTTTGGACATTCTCGCGAACGGTTCCCGATCCCTGACAAGATTGGTACCCTTTCACGTCCAAATCTCTCAAAGTCCGGGAGAGATTCTCAAAACCAAGGTTGACATGTTTCGAGTTCCTTTCAACATTTTGGAAATCCCGCTGAAACTTTGGACATTCTCGCGAAGTCTTCCCAATCCCCGACAAGATTGGTACCCTTTCATGTCCAAATCTCTCAAACTCCGGGAGAGATTCTCAAAACCAAGGTTGACATGTTTCGAGTTCCTTTCAACATTTTGGAAATCCCGCTGAAACTTTGGACATTCTCGCGAAGGGTTCCCAATCCCCGACAAGATTGGTACCCTTTCACGTCCAAATCTCTCAAAGTCCGGGAGAGATTCTCAAAACCAAGGTTGACATGGTTCCAGTTCCTTTCAACATTTTGGAAATCCCGCTGAAACTTTGGACATTCTCGCGAAGGGTTCCCAATCCCCGACAAGATTGGTACCCTTTCACGTCCAAATCTCTCAAACTCCGGGAGAGATTCTCAAAACCAAGGTTGACATGTTTCGAGTTCCTTTCAACATTTTGGAAATCCCGCTGAAACTTTGGACATTCTCGCGAAGGGTTCCCGATCCCCGACAAGATTGGTACCCTTTCACGTGCAAATCTCTCAAACTCCGGGAGAGATTCTCAAAACCAAGGTTGACATGTTTCGAGTTCCTTTCAACATTTTGGAAATCCCGCTGAAACTTTGGACATTCTCGCGAAGGGTTCCCAATCCCCGACAAGATTGGTACCCTTTCACGTCCAAATCTCTCAAAGTCCGGGAGAGATTCTCAAAACCAAGGTTGACATGTTTCGAGTTCCTTTCAACATTTTGGAAATCCCGCTGAAACTTTGGACATTCTCGCGAAGGGTTCCCAATCGCCGACAAGATTTGTACCCTTTCATGTCCAAATCTCTCAAACTCCGAGAGAGATTCTCAAAACCAAGGTTGACATGTTTCGAGTTCCTTTCAACATTTTGGAAATCCCGCTGAAACTTTGGACATTCTCGCGAAGGGTTCCCAATCCCCGACAAGATTGGTACCCTTTCACGTCCAAATCTCTCAAAGTCCGGGAGAGATTCTCAAAACCAAGGTTGACATGTTTCGAGTTCCTTTCAACATTTTGGAAATCCCACTGAAACTTTGGACATTCTGGCGAAGGGTTCCCAATCCCCGACAAGATTGGTACCCTTTCACGTCCAAATCTCTCAAACTCTGGGAGAGATTCTCAAAACCAAGGTTGACATGGTTCCAGTTCCTTTCAACATTTTGGAAATCCCGCTGAAACTTTGGACATTCTCGCAAAGGGTTCCCAATCCCCGACAAGATTGGTACCCTTTCACGTCCAAATCTCTCAAAGTCCGGGAGAGATTCTCAAAACCAAGGTTGACATGGTTCGAGTTCCTTTCAACATTTTGGAAATCCCGCTGAAACTTTGGACATTCTCGCGAAGGGTTCCCAATCCCCGACAAGATTGGTACCCTTTCACGTCCAAATCTCTCAAACTCCGGGAGAGATTCTCAAAACCAAGGTTGACATGTTTCGAGTTCCTTTCAACATTTTGGAAATCCCGCTGAAACTTTGGACATTCTGGCGAAGGGTTCCCAATCCCCGACAAGATTGGTACCCTTTCACGTCCAAATCTCTCAAAGTCCGGGAGAGATTCTCAAAACCAAGGTTGACATGCTTCGAGTTCCTCTCAACATTTTGGAAATCTTGCTGAAACTTTGGACATTCTCGCGAAGGGTTCCCAATCCCCGACAAGATTGGTACCCTTTCACGTGCAAATCTCTCAAAGTCCGGGAGAGATTCTCAAAACCAAGGTTGACATGTTTCGAGTTCCTTTCAACATTTTGGAAATCCCGCTGAAACTTTGGACATTCTCGCGAAGGGTTCCCAATCCCCGACAAGATTGGTACCCTTTCACGTCCAAATCTCTCAAAGTCCGGGAGAGATTCTCAAAACCAAGGTTGACATGTTTCGAGTTCCTTTCAACATTTTGGAAATCCCGCTGAAACTTTGGACATTCTCGCGAAGGGTTCCCAATCCCCGACAAGATTGGTACCCTTTCACGTCCAAATCTCTCAAACTCCGGGAGAGATTCTCAAAACCAAGGTTGACATGTTTCGAGTTCCTTTCAACATTTTGGAAATCCCGCTGAAACTTTGGACATTCTCGCGAAGGGTTCCCAATCCCCGACAAGACTGGTACCCTTTCACGTCCAAATCTCTCAAACTCCGGGAGAGATTCTCAAAACCAAGGTTGACATGTTTCGAGTTCCTTTCAACATTTTGGAAATCCCGCTGAAACTTTGGACATTCTGACGAAGGGTTCCCAATCCCCGACAAGATTGGTACCCTTTCACGTCCAAATCTCTCAAACTCCGGGAGAGATTCTCAAAACCAAGGTTGACATGGTTCGAGTTCCTTTCAACATTTTGGAAATCCCGCTGAAACTTTGGACATTCTCGCGAAGGGTTCCCAATCCCTGACAAGATTGGTACCCTTTCACGTCCAAATCTCTCAAACTCCGGGAGAGATTCTCAAAACCAAGGTTGACGTGTTTCGAGTTCCTTTCAACATTTTGGAAATCCCGCTGAAACTTTGGACTTTCTCGCGAAGGGTTCCCAATCCCCGACAAGATTGGTACCCTTTCACGTCCAAATCTCTCAAACTCCGGGAGAGATTCTCAAAACCAAGGTTGACATGTTTCGAGTTCCTTTCAACATTTTGGAAATCCCGCTGAAACTTTGGACATTCTGGCGAAGGGTTCCCAATCCCCGACAAGATTGGTACCCTTTCACGTCCAAATCTCTCAAACTCCGGGAGAGATTCTCAAAACCAAGGTTGACATGTTTCGAGTTCCTTTCAACATTTTGGAAATCCCGCTGAAACTTTGGACATTCTCGCGAAGGGTTCCCAATCCCCGACAAGATTGGTACACTTTCACGTCCAAATCTCTCAAAGTCCGGGAGAGATTCTCAAAACCAAGGTTGACATGGTTCGAGTTCCTTTCAACATTTTGGAAATCCCGCTGAAACTTTGGACATTCTCGCGAAGGGTTCCCAATCCCTGACAAGATTGGTACCCTTTCACGTCCAAATCTCTCAAAGTCCGGGAGAGATTCTCAAAACCAAGGTTGACATGTTTCGAGTTCCTTTCAACATTTTGGAAATCCCACTGACACTTTGGACATTCTGGTGAAGGGTTCCCAATCCCCGAGAAGATTGGTACCCTTTCACGTCCAAATCTCTCAAACTCCGGGAGAGATTCTCAAAACCAAGGTTGACATGTTTCGAGTTCCTTTCAACATTTTGGAAATCCCGCTGAAACTTTGGACATTCTCGCGAAGGGTTCCCAATCCCCGACAAGATTGGTACCCTTTCACGTCCAAATCTCTCAAAGTCCGGGAGAGATTCTCAAAACCAAGGTTGACATGTTTCGAGTTCCTTTCAACATTTTGGAAATCCCGCTGAAACTTTGGACATTCTCGCGAAGGGTTCCCAATCCCCGACAAGATTGGTACCCTTTCACGTCCAAATCTCTCAAACTCCGGGAGAGATTCTCAAAACCAAGGTTGACATGTTTCGAGTTCCTTTCAACATTTTGGAAATCCCGCTGAAACTTTGGACATTCTCGCGAAGGGTTCCCGATCCCCGACAAGATTGGTACCCTTTCAGGTCCAAATCTCTCAAAGTCCGGGAGAGATTCTCAAAACCAAGGTTGACATGTTTCGAGTTCCTTTCAACATTTTGGAAATCCCGCTGAAACTTTGGACATTCTCGCGAAGGGTTCCCAATCCCCAACAAGATTGGTACCCTTTCACGTCCAAATCTCTCAAACTCCGGGAGAGATTCTCAAAACCAAGGTTGATATGTTTCGAGTTCCTTTCAACATTTTGGAAATCCCGCTGAAAGTTTGGACATTCTCGCGAAGGGTTCCCAATCCCCGACAAGATTGGTACCCTTTCACGTCCAAATCTCTCAAACTCCGGGAGAGATTCTCAAAACCAAGGTTGACATGGTTCCAGTTCCTTTCAACATTTTGGAAATCCCGCTGAAACTTTGGACATTCTCGCGAACGGTTCCCGATCCCCGACAAGATTGGTACCCTTTCACGTCCAAATCTCTCAAACTCCGGGAGAGATTCTCAAAACCAAGGTTGACATGGTTCGAGTTCCTTTCAACATTTTGGAAATCCCGCTGAAACTTTGGACATTCTCGCGAAGTCTTCCCAATCCCCGACAAGATTGGTACCCTTTCACGTCCAAATCTCTCAAACTCCGGGAGAGATTCTCAAAACCAAGGTTGACATGTTTCGAGTTCCTTTCAACATTTTGGAAATCCCGCTGAAACTTTGGACATTCTCGCGAAGGGTTCCCAATCCCCTACAAGATTGGTACCCTTTCACGTCCAAATCTCTCAAACTCCGGGAGAGATTCTCAAAACCAAGGTTGACATGGTTCGAGTTCCTTTCAACATTTTGGAAATCCCACTGAAACTTTGGACATTCTGGCGAAGGGTTCCCAATCCCCGACAAGATTGGTACCCTTTCACGTGCAAATCTCTCAAACTCCGGGAGAGATTCTCAAAACCAAGGTTGACATGTTTCGAGTTCCTTTCAACATTTTGGAAATCCCGCTGAAACTTTGGACATTCTCGCGAAGGGTTCCCAATCCCCGACAAGATTGGTACCCTTTCACGTCCAAATCTCTCAAACTCCGGGAGAGATTCTCAAAACCAAGGTTGACATGTTTCGAGTTCCTTTCAACATTTTGGAAATCCCGCTGAAACTTTGGACATTCTCGCGAAGGGTTCCCAATCCCCGACAAGATTGGTACCCTTTCACGTCCAAATCTCTCAAAGTCCGGGAGAGATTCTCAAAACCAAGGTTGACATGTTTCGAGTTCCTTTCAACATTTTGGAAATCCAGCTGAAACTTTGGACATTCTCGCGAAGGGTTCCCAATCCCCGACAAGACTGGTACCCTTTCACGTCCAAATCTCTCAAAGTCCGGAAGAGATTCTCAAAACCAAGGTTGACATGTTTCGAGTTCCTTTCAACATTTTGGAAATCCCACTGAAACTTTGGACATTCTGACGAAGGGTTCCCAATCCCCGACAAGATTGGTACCCTTTCACGTCCAAATCTCTCAAACTCCGGGAGAGATTCTCAAAACCAAGGTTGACATGGTTCGAGTTCCTTTCAACATTTTGGAAATCCCGCTGAAACTTTGGACATTCTCGCGAAGGGTTCCCAATCCCCGACAAGATTGGTACCCTTTCACGTCCAAATCTCTCAAACTCTGGGAGAGATTCTCAAAACCAAGGTTGACATGTTTCGAGTTCCTTTCAACATTTTGGAAATCCCGCTGAAACTTTGGACATTCTGGCGAAGGGTTCCCAATCCCCGACAAGATTGGTACCCTTTCACGTCCAAATCTCTCAAACTCCGGGAGAGATTCTCAAAACCAAGGTTGACATGGTTCGAGTTCCTTTCAACATTTTGGAAATCCCGCTGAAACTTTGGACATTCTCGCGAAGGGTTCCCAATCCCCGACAAGATTGGCACCCTTTCACGTCCAAATCTCTCAAAGTCCGGGAGAGATTCTCAAAACCAAGGTTGACATGGTTCGAGTTCCTTTCAACATTTTGGAAATCCCGCTGAAACTTTGGACATTCTCGCGAAGGGTTCCCAGTCCCTGACAAGATTGGTACCCTTTCACGTCCAAATCTCTCAAACTCCGGGAGAGATTCTCAAAACCAAGGTTGACATGTTTCGAGTTCCTTTCAACATTTTGGAAATCCCTCTGAAAGTTTGGACATTCTCGCGAAGGGTTCCCAATCCCCGACAAGATTGGTACCCTTTCAGGTCCAAATCTCTCAAACTCCGGGAGAGATTCTCAAAACCAAGGTTGACATGGTTCGAGTTCCTTTCAACATTTTGGAAATCCCGCTGAAACTTTGGACATTCTCGCGAAGGGTTCCCAATCCCCGACAAGATTGGTACCCTTTCACGTCCAAATCTCTCAAACTCCGGGAGAGATTCTCAAAACCAAGGTTGACATGTTTCGAGTTCCTTTCAACATTTTGGAAATCCCGCTGAAAGTTTGGACATTCTCGCGAAGGGTTCCCAATCCCCGACAAGATTGGTACCCTTTCACGTCCAAATCTCTCAAACTCCAGGAGAGATTCTCAAAACCAAGGTTGACATGGTTCCAGTTCCTTTCAACATTTTGGAAATCCCGCTGAAACTTTGGACATTCTCGCGAACGGTTCCCGATCCCCGACAAGATTGGTACCCTTTCACGTCCAAATCTCTCAAACTCCGGGAGAGATTCTCAAAACCAAGGTTGACATGTTTCGAGTTCCTTTCAACATTTTGGAAATCCCGCTGAAACTTTGGACATTCTCGCGAAGTCTTCCCAATCCCCGACAAGATTGGTACCCTTTCATGTCCAAATCTCTCAAACTCCAGGAGAGATTCTCAAAACCAAGGTTGACATGTTTCCAGTTCCTTTCAACATTTTGGAAATCCCGCTGAAACTTTGGACATTCTCGCGAAGGGTTCCCAATCCCCGACAAGATTGGTACCCTTTCACGTCCAAATCTCTCAAAGTCCGGGAGAGATTCTCAAAACCAAGGTTGACATGGTTCCAGTTCCTTTCAACATTTTGGAAATCCCACTGAAACTTTGGACATTCTCGCGAAGTCTTCCCAATCCCCGACAAGATTGGTACCCTTTCACGTCCAAATCTCTCAAACTCCGGGAGAGTTTCTCAAAACCAAGGTTGACATGTTTCGAGTTCCTTTCAACATTTTGGAAATCCCGCTGAAACTTTGGACATTCCTGCGAAGGGTTCCCAATCCCCGACAAGATTGGTACCCTTTCACGTCCAAATCTCTCAAACTCCGGGAGAGATTCTCAAAACCAAGGTTGACATGGTTCGAGTTCCTTTCAACATTTTGGAAATCCCGCTGAAACTTTGGACATTCTCGCGAAGGGTTCCCAATCCCCGACAAGACTGGTACCCTTTCACGTCCAAATCTCTCAAACCCCGGGAGAGATTCTCAAAACCAAGGTTGACATGTTTCGAGTTCCTTTCAACATTTTGGAAATCCTGCTGAAACTTTGGACATTCTGGCGAAGGGTTCCCAATCCCCGACAAGATTGGTACCCTTTCACGTCCAAATCTCTCAAACTCCGGGAGAGATTCTCAAAACCAAGGTTGACATGTTTCGAGTTCCTTTCAACATTTTGGAAATCCCGCTGAAACTTTGGACATTCTCGCGAAGGGTTCCCAATCCCCGACAAGATTGGTACCCTTTCACGTCCAAATCTCTCAAACTCCGGGAGAGATTCTCAAAACCAAGGTTGACATGTTTCGAGTTCCTTTCAACATTTTGGAAATCCCGCTGAAACTTTGGACATTCTGGCGAAGGGTTCCCAATCCCCGACAAGATTGGTACCCTTTCACGTCCAAATCTCTCAAAGTCCGGGAGAGATTCTCAAAACCAAGGTTGACATGGTTCGAGTTCCTTTCAACATTTTGGAAATCCCGCTGAAACTTTGGACATTCTCGCGAAGGGTTCCCAATCCCCGACAAGATTGGTACCCTTTCATGTCCAAATCTCTGAAACTCCGGGAGAGATTCTCAAAACCAAGGTTGACATGTTTCGAGTTCCTTTCAACATTTTGGAAATCCCGCTGAAACTTTGGACATTGTCGCGAAGGGTTCCCAATCCCCGACAAGATTGGTACCCTTTCACGTCCAAATCTCTCAAACTCCGGGAGAGATTCTCAAAACCAAGGTTGACATGTTTCGAGTTCCTTTCAACATTTTGGAAATCCCGCTGAAACTTTGGACATTCCCGCGAAGGGTTCCCGATCCCCGACACGATTGGTACCCTTTCACGTGCAAATCTCTCAAACTCCGGGAGAGATTCTCAAAACCAAGGTTGACATGTTTCGAGTTCCTTTCAACATTTTGGAAATCCCGCTGAAACTTTGGACATTCTCGCGAAGGGTTCCCGATCCCCGACAAGATTGGTACCCTTTCACGTCCAAATCTCTCAAACTCCGGGAGAGATTCTCAAAACCAAGGTTGACATGTTTCGAGTTCCTTTCAACATTTTGGAAATCCCGCTGAAACTTTGGACATTCTCGCGAAGGGTTCCCAATCCCCGACAAGATTGGTACCCTTTCACGTCCAAATCTCTAAAACCCCGGGAGAGATTCTCAAAACCAAGGTTGACATGTTTCGAGTTCCTCTCAACATTTATGAAATCCCGCTGAAACTTTGGACATTCTCGCGAAGGGTTCCCAATCCCCGACAAGATTGGTACCCTTTCACGTCCAAATCTCTCAAACTCCGGGAGAGATTCTCAAAACCAAGGTTGACATGTTTCGAGTTCCTTTCAACATTTTGGAAATCCCGCTGAAACTTTGGACATTCTCGCGAAGGGTTCCCAATCCCCGACAAGATTGGTACCCTTTCACGTCCAAATCTCTCAAACTCCGGGAGAGATTCTCAAAACCAAGGTTGACATGTTTCGAGTTCCTTTCAACATTTTGGAAATCCCGCTGAAACTTTGGACATTCTCGCGAAGGGTTCCCAATCCCCGACAAGATTGGTACCCTTTCACGTCCAAATCTCTCAAACTCCGGGAGAGATTCTCAAAACCAAGGTTGATATGTTTCGAGTTCCTTTCAACATTTTGGAAATCCCGCTGAAAGTTTGGACATTCTCGCGAAGGGTTCCCAATCCCCGACAAGATTGGTACCCTTTCACGTCCAAATCTCTCAAACTCCGGGAGAGATTCTCAAAACCAAGGTTGACATGGTTCCAGTTCCTTTCAACATTTTGGAAATCCCGCTGAAACTTTGGACATTCTCGCGAAGGGTTCCCGATCCCCGACAAGATTGGTACCCTTTCACGTCCAAATCTCTCAAACTCCGGGAGAGATTCTCAAAACCAAGGTTGACATGGTTCGAGTTCCTTTCAACATTTTGGAAATCCCGCTGAAACTTTGGACATTCTCGCGAAGTCTTCCCAATCCCCGACAAGATTGGTACCCTTTCATGTCCAAATCTCTCAAACTCCGGGAGAGATTCTCAAAACCAAGGTTGACATGTTTCGAGTTCCTTTCAACATTTTGGAAATCCCGCTGAAACTTTGGACATTCTCGCGAAGGGTTCCCAATCCCCTACAAGATTGGTACCCTTTCACGTCCAAATCTCTCAAACTCCGGGAGAGATTCTCAAAACCAAGGTTGACATGGTTCGAGTTCCTTTCAACATTTTGGAAATCCCACTGAAACTTTGGACATTCTCGCGAAGGGTTCCCAATCCCCGACAAGATTGGTACCCTTTCACGTGCAAATCTCTCAAACTCCGGGAGAGATTCTCAAAACCAAGGTTGACATGGTTCGAGTTCCTTTCAACATTTTGGAAATCCCGCTGAAACTTTGGACATTCTCGCGAAGGGTTCCCAATCCCCGACAAGATTGGTACCCTTTCACGTCCAAATCTCTCAAACTCCGGGAGAGATTCTCAAAACCAAGGTTGACATGTTTCGAGTTCCTTTCAACATTTTGGAAATCCCGCTGAAACTTTGGACTTTCTCGCGAAGGGTTCCCAATCCCCGACAAGATTGGTACCCTTTCACGTCCAAATCTCTCAAACTCCGGGAGAGATTCTCAAAACCAAGGTTGACATGTTTCCAGTTCCTTTCAACATTTTGGAAATCCCGCTGAAACTTTGGACATTCTGGCGAAGGGTTCCCAATCCCCGACAAGATTGGTACCCTTTCACGTCCAAATCTCTCAAACTCCGGGAGAGATTCTCAAAACCAAGGTTGACATGGTTCGAGTTCCTTTCAACATTTTGGAAATCCCGCTGAAACTTTGGACATTCTCGCGAAGGGTTCCCAGTCCCTGACAAGATTGGTACCCTTTCACGTCCAAATCTCTCAAACTCCGGGAGAGATTCTCAAAACCAAGGTTGACATGTTTCGAGTTCCTTTCAACATTTTGGAAATCCCTCTGAAAGTTTGGACATTCTCGCGAAGGGTTCCCAATCCCCGACAAGATTGGTACCCTTTCAGGTCCAAATCTCTCAAACTCCGGGAGAGATTCTCAAAACCAAGGTTGACATGGTTCGAGTTCCTTTCAACATTTTGGAAATCCCGCTGAAACTTTGGACATTGTCGCGAAGGGTTCCCAATCCCCGACAAGATTGGTACCCTTTCACGTCCAAATCTCTCAAACTCCGGGAGAGATTCTCAAAACCAAGGTTGACATGTTTCGAGTTCCTTTCAACATTTTGGAAATCCCGCTGAAGGTTTGGACATTCTCGCGAAGGGTTCCCAATCCCCGACAAGATTGGTACCCTTTCACGTCCAAATCTCTCAAACTCCAGGAGAGATTCTCAAAACCAAGGTTGACATGGTTCCAGTTCCTTTCAACATTTTGGAAATCCCGCTGAAACTTTGGACATTCTCGCGAACGGTTCCCGATCCCCGACAAGATTGGTACCCTTTCACGTCCAAATCTCTCAAACTCCGGGAGAGATTCTCAAAACCAAGGTTGACATGTTTCGAGTTCCTTTCAACATTTTGGAAATCCCGCTGAAACTTTGGACATTCTCGCGAAGTCTTCCCAATCCCCGACAAGATTGGTACCCTTTCATGTCCAAATCTCTCAAACTCCGGGAGAGATTCTCAAAACCAAGGTTGACATGTTTCCAGTTCCTTTCAACATTTTGGAAATCCCGCTGAAACTTTGGACATTCTCGCGAAGGGTTCCCAATCCCCGACAAGATTGGTACCCTTTCACGTCCAAATCTCTCAAACTCCGGGAGAGATTCTCAAAACCAAGGTTGACATGGTTCCAGTTCCTTTCAACATTTTGGAAATCCCACTGAAACTTTGGACATTCTCGCGAAGGGTTCCCAATCCCCGACAAGATTGGTACCCTTTCACGTCCAAATCTCTCAAAGTCCGGGAGAGATTCTCAAAACCAAGGTTGACATGTTTCGAGTTCCTTTCAACATTTTGGAAATCCCGCTGAAACTTTGGACATTCCTGCGAAGGGTTCCCAATCCCCGACAAGATTGGTACCCTTTCACGTCCAAATCTCTCAAACTCCGGGAGAGATTCTCAAAACCAAGGTTGACATGGTTCGAGTTCCTTTCAACATTTTGGAAATCCCGCTGAAACTTTGGACATTCTCGCGAAGGGTTCCCAATCCCCGACAAGACTGGTACCCTTTCACGTCCAAATCTCTCAAACTCCGGGAGAGATTCTCAAAACCAAGGTTGACATGTTTCGAGTTCCTTTCAACATTTTGGAAATCCCGCTGAAACTTTGGACATTCTCGCGAAGGGTTCCCAATCCCCGACAAGATTGGTACCCTTTCACGTCCAAATCTCTCAAACTCCGGGAGAGATTCTCAAAACCAAGGTTGACATGTTTCGAGTTCCTTTCAACATTTTGGAAATCCCGCTGAAACTTTGGACATTCTGGCGAAGGGTTCCCAATCCCCGACAAGATTGGTACCCTTTCACGTCCAAATCTCTCAAAGTCCGGGAGAGATTCTCAAAACCAAGGTTGACATGGTTCGAGTTCCTTTCAACATTTTGGAAATCCCGCTGAAACTTTGGACATTCTCGCGAAGGGTTCCCAATCCCCGACAAGACTGGTACCCTTTCACGTCCAAATCTCTCAAAGTCCGGGAGAGATTCTCAAAACCAAGGTTGACATGGTTCGAGTTCCTTTCAACATTTTGGAAATCCCGCTGAAACTTTGGACATTCTCGCGAAGGGTTCCCAATCCCCGACAAGATTGGTACCCTTTCACGTCCAAATCTCTCAAACTCCGGGAGAGATTCTCAAAACCAAGGTTGACATGTTTCGAGTTCCTTTCAACATTTTGGAAATCCCGCTGAAACTTTGGACATTCTGGCGAAGGGTTCCCAATCCCCGACAAGATTGGTACCCTTTCAGGTCCAAATCTCTCAAAGTCCGGGAGAGTTTCTCAAAACCAAGGTTGACATGGTTCGAGTTCCTTTCAACATTTTGGAAATCCCGCTGAAACTTTGGACATTCTCGCGAAGGGTTCCCAATCCCCGACAAGATTGGTACCCTTTCACGTCCAAATCTCTCAAACTCCGGGAGAGATTCTCAAAACCAAGGTTGACATGGTTTGAGTTCCTTTCAACATTTTGGAAATCCCGCTGAAACTTTGGACATTCTCGCGAAGGGTTCCCAATCCCTGACAAGATTGGTACCCTTTCATGTCCAAATCTCTCCAACTCCGGGAGAGATTCTCAAAACCAAGGTTGACATGATTCGAGTTCCTTTCAACATTTTGGAAATCCCGCTGAAACTTTGGACATTGTCGCGAAGGGTTCCCAATCCCCGACAAGATTGGTACCCTTTCACGTCCAAATCTCTCAAACTCCGGGAGAGATTCTCAAAACCAAGGTTGACATGTTTCGAGTTCCTTTCAACATTTTGGAAATCCCGCTGAAACTTTGGACATTCTCGCGAAGGGTTCCCGATCCCCGACAAGATTGGTACCCTCTCACGTCCAAATCTCTCAAACTCCGGGAGAGATTCTCAAAACCAAGGTTGACATGTTTCGAGTTCCTTTCAACATTTTGGAAATCCCGCTGAAACTTTGGACTTTCTCGCGAAGGGTTCCCAATCCCCGACAAGATTGGTACCCTTTCACGTCCAAATCTCTCAAACTCCGGGAGAGATTCTCAAAACCAAGGTTGATATGTTTCGAGTTCCTTTCAACATTTTGGAAATCCCGCTGAAACTTTGGACATTCTCGCGAAGGGTTCCCAATACCCGACAAGATTGGTACCCTTTCACGTCCAAATCTCTCAAACTCCGGGAGAGATTCTCAAAACCAAGGTTGACATGGTTCAAGTTCCTTTCAACATTTTGGAAATCCCGCTGAAACTTTGGACATTCTCGCAAAGGGTTCCCAATCCCCGACAAGATTGGTACCCTTTCACGTCCAAATCTCTCAAACTCCGGGAGAGATTCTCAAAACCAAGGTTGACATGTTTCGAGTTCCTTTCAACATTTTGGAAATCCCGCTGAAACTTTGGACATTCTCGCGAAGGGTTCCCAATCCCCGACAAGATTGGTACCCTTTCATGTCCAAATCTCTCAAACTCCGGGAGAGATTCTCAAAACCAAGGTTGACATGTTTCGAGTTCCTTTCAACATTTTGGAAATCCCGCTGAAACTTTGGACATTCTCGCGAAGGGTTCCCAATCCCCGACAAGACTGGTACCCTTTCACGTCCAAATCTCTCAAACTCCGGGAGAGATTCTCAAAACCAAGGTTGACATGGTTCGAGTTCCTTTCAACATTTTGGAAATCCCGCTGAAACTTTGGTCATTCTCGCGAAGGGTTCCCAATCCCCGACAAGATTGGTACCCTTTCACGTCCAAATCTCTCAAACTCCGGGAGAGATTCTCAAAACCAAGGTTGACGTGTTTCGAGTTCCTTTCAACATTTTGGAAATCCCGCTGAAACTTTGGACATTCTCGCGAAGGGTTCCCAATCCCCGACAAGACTGGTACACTTTCACGTCCAAATCTCTCAAACTCCGGGAGAGATTCTCAAAACCAAGGTTGACATGTTTCGAGTTCCTTTCAACATTTTGGAAATCCCGCTGAAACTTTGGACATTCTCGCGAAGGGTTCCCAATCCCCGACAAGATTGGTACCCTTTCATGTCCAAATCTCTCAAACTCCGGCAGAGATTCTCAAAACCAAGGTTGACATGATTCGAGTTCCTCTCAACATTTTGGAAATCCCGCTGAAACTTTGGACATTCTCGCGAAGGGTTCCCAATCCCCGACAAGATTGGTACCCTTTCACGTCCAAATCTCTCAAACTCCGGGAGAGATTCTCAAAACCAAGGTTGACATGTTTCGTGTTCCTTTCAACATTTTGGAAATCCCACTGAGACTTTGGACATTCTCGCGAAGGGTTCCCGATCCCCGACACGATTGGTACCCTTTCACGTGCAAATCTCTCAAAGTCCGGGAGAGATTCTCAAAACCAAGGTTGACATGTTTCGAGTTCCTTTCAACATTTTGGAAATCCCGCTGAAACTTTGGACATTCTCGCGAAGGGTTCCCAATCTCCGACAAGATTGGTACCCTTTCACGTCCAAATCTCTCAAACTCCGGCAGAGATTCTCAAAACCAAGGTTGACATGTTTCGAGTTCCTTTCAACATTTTGGAAATCCCGCTGAAACTTTGGACATTCTCGCGAAGGGTTCCCAATCCCCGACAAGATTGGTACACTTTCACGTCCAAATCTCTCAAACTCCGGGAGAGATTCTCAAAACCAAGGTTGACATGTTTCGAGTTCCTTTCAACATTTTGGAAATCCCGCTGAAACTTTGGACATTCTCGCAAAGGGTTCCCAATCCCCGACAAGATTGGTACCCTTTCACGTCCAAATCTCTCAAACTCCGGGAGAGATTCTCAAAACCAAGGTTGACATGCTTCGAGTTCCTTTCAACATTTTGGAAATCCCGCTGAAACTTTGGACATTCTGGTGAAGGGTTCCCAATCCCCGACAAGATTGGTACCCTTTCACGTCCAAATCTCTCAAACTCCGGGAGAGATTCTCAAAACCAAGGTTGACATGTTTCGAGTTCCTTTCAACATTTTGGAAATCCCGCTGAAACTTTGGACATTCTCGCGAAGGGTTCCCAATCCCCGACAAGATTGGTACCCTTTCACGTCCAAATCTCTCAAACTCCGGGAGAGATTCTCAAAACCAAGGTTGACATGTTTCGAGTTCCTTTCAACATTTTGGAAATCCCGCTGAAACTTTGGACATTCTCGCGAAGGGTTCCCAATCCCCGACAAGATTGGTACCCTTTCACGTCCAAATCTCTCAAACTCCGGGAGAGATTCTCAAAACCAAGGTTGACATGTTTCGAGTTCCTTTCAACATTTTGGAAATCCCGCTGAAACTTTGGACATTCTCGCGAAGGGTTCCCGATCCCCGACAAGACTGGTACCCTTTCACATCCAAATCTCTCAAACTCCGGGAGAGATTCTCAAAACCAAGGTTGACATGTTTCGAGTTCCTTTCAACATTTTGGAAATCCCGCTGAAACTTTGGACATTCTCGCGAAGGGTTCCCAATCCCCGACAAGATTGGTACCCTTTCACGTCCAAATCTCTCAAACTCCGGGAGAGATTCTCAAAACCAAGGTTGATATGTTTCGAGTTCCTTTCAACATTTTGGAAATCCCGCTGAAAGTTTGGACATTCTCGCGAAGGGTTCCCAATCCCCGACAAGATTGGTACCCTTTCACGTCCAAATCTCTCAAACTCCGGGAGAGATTCTCAAAACCAAGGTTGACATGTTTCGAGTTCCTTTCAACATTTTGGAAATCCCGCTGAAACTTTGGACATTGTCGCGAAGGGTTCCCAATCCCCGACAAGATTGGTACCCTTTCACGTCCAAATCTCTCAAACTCCGGGAGAGATTCTCAAAACCAAGGTTGACATGTTTCGAGTTCCTTTCAACATTTTGGAAATCCTGCTGAAACTTTGGACATTCTCGCGAAGGGTTCCCAATCCCCGACAAGATTGGTACACTTTCACGTCCAAATCTCTCAAACTCCGGGAGAGATTCTCAAAACCAAGGTTGACATGTTTCGAGTTCCTTTCAACATTTTGGAAATCCCGCTGAAACTTTGGACATTCTCGCGAAGGGTTCCCAATCCCCGACAAGATTGGTACCCTTTCACGTCCAAATCTCTCAAACTCCGGGAGAGATTCTCAAAACCAAGGTTGACATGTTTCGAGTTCCTTTCAACATTTTGGAAATCCCGCTGAAACTTTGGACATTCTCGCGAAGGGTTCCCAATCCCCGACAAGATTGGTACCCTTTCACGTCCAAATCTCTCAAACTCCGGGAGAGATTCTCAAAACCAAGGTTGACATGTTTCGAGTTCCTTTCAACATTTTGGAAATCCCGCTGAAACTTTGGACATTCTCGCGAAGGGTTCCCAATCCCCGACAAGATTGGTACCCTTTCACGTCCAAATCTCTCAAACTCCGGGAGAGATTCTCAAAACCAAGGTTGACATGTTTCGAGTTCCTTTCAACATTTTGGAAATCCCGCTGAAACTTTGGACATTCTCGCGAAGGGTTCCCGATCCCCGACAAGACTGGTACCCTTTCACATCCAAATCTCTCAAACTCCGGGAGAGATTCTCAAAACCAAGGTTGACATGTTTCGAGTTCCTTTCAACATTTTGGAAATCCCGCTGAAACTTTGGACATTCTCGCGAAGGGTTCCCAATCCCCGACAAGATTGGTACCCTTTCACGTCCAAATCTCTCAAACTCCGGGAGAGATTCTCAAAACCAAGGTTGATATGTTTCGAGTTCCTTTCAACATTTTGGAAATCCCGCTGAAAGTTTGGACATTCTCGCGAAGGGTTCCCAATCCCCGACAAGATTGGTACCCTTTCACGTCCAAATCTCTCAAACTCCGGGAGAGATTCTCAAAACCAAGGTTGACATGTTTCGAGTTCCTTTCAACATTTTGGAAATCCCGCTGAAACTTTGGACATTGTCGCGAAGGGTTCCCAATCCCCGACAAGATTGGTACCCTTTCACGTCCAAATCTCTCAAACTCCGGGAGAGATTCTCAAAACCAAGGTTGACATGTTTCGAGTTCCTTTCAACATTTTGGAAATCCTGCTGAAACTTTGGACATTCTCGCGAAGGGTTCCCAATCCCCGACAAGATTGGTACACTTTCACGTCCAAATCTCTCAAACTCCGGGAGAGATTCTCAAAACCAAGGTTGACATGGTTCGAGTTCCTTTCAACATTTTGGAAATCCCGCTGAAACTTTGGACATTCTCGCGAAGGGTTCCCAATCCCCGACAAGACTGGTACCCTTTCACGTCCAAATCTCTCAAACTCCGGGAGAGATTCTCAAAACCAAGGTTGACATGTTTCGAGTTCCTTTCAACATTTTGGAAATCCCGCTGAAAGTTTGGACATTCTCGCGAAGGGTTCCCAATCCCCGACAAGATTGGTACCCTTTCACGTCCAAATCTCTCAAACTCCGGGAGAGATTCTCAAAACCAAGGTTGACATGTTTCGAGTTCCTTTCAACATTTTGGAAATCCCGCTGAAACTTTGGACATTCTGGCGAAGGGTTCCCAATCCCCGACAAGATTGGTACCCTTTCACGTCCAAATCTCTCAAAGTCCGGGAGAGATTCTCAAAACCAAGGTTGACATGGTTCGAGTTCCTTTCAACATTTTGGAAATCCCGCTGAAACTTTGGACATTCTCGCGAAGGGTTCCCAATCCCCGACAAGACTGGTACCCTTTCACGTCCAAATCTCTCAAAGTCCGGGAGAGATTCTCAAAACCAAGGTTGACATGGTTCGAGTTCCTTTCAACATTTTGGAAATCCCGCTGAAACTTTGGACATTCTCGCGAAGGGTTCCCAATCCCCGACAAGACTGGTACCCTTTCACGTCCAAATCTCTCAAACTCCGGGAGAGATTCTCAAAACCAAGGTTGACATGTTTCGAGTTCCTTTCAACATTTTGGAAATCCCGCTGAAACTTTGGACATTGTCGCGAAGGGTTCCCAATCCCCGACAAGATTGGTACCCTTTCACGTCCAAATCTCTCAAAGTCCGGGAGAGATTCTCAAAACCAAGGTTGACATGGTTCGAGTTCCTTTCAACATTTTGGAAATCCCGCTGAAACTTTGGACATTCTCGCGAAGGGTTCCCAATCCCCGACAAGATTGGTACCCTTTCACGTCCAAATCTCTCAAACTCCGGGAGAGATTCTCAAAACCAAGGTTGACATGTTTCGAGTTCCTTTCAACATTTTGGAAATCCCGCTGAAACTTTGGACATTCTCGCGAAGGGTTCCCAATCCCCGACAAGATTGGTACCCTTTCATGTCCAAATCTCTCCAACTCCGGGAGAGATTCTCAAAACCAAGGTTGACATGTTTCGAGTTCCTTTCAACATTTTGGAAATCCCGCTGAAACTTTGGACATTCTCGCGAAGGGTTCCCAATCCCCGACAAGATTGGTACCCTTTCACGTCCAAATCTCTCAAACTCCGGGAGAGATTCTCAAAACCAAGGTTGACATGTTTCGAGTTCCTTTCAACATTTTGGAAATCCCGCTGAAACTTTGGACATTCCCGCGAAGGGTTCCCGATCCCCGACACGATTGGTACCCTTTCACGTGCAAATCTCTCAAACTCCGGGAGAGATTCTCAAAACCAAGGTTGACATGTTTCGAGTTCCTCTCAACATTTTGGAAATCCCGCTGAAACTTTGGACATTCTCGCGAAGGGTTCCCGATCCCCGACAAGATTGGTACCCTTTCACGTCCAAATCTCTCAAACTCCGGGAGAGATTCTCAAAACCAAGGTTGACATGTTTCGAGTTCCTTTCAACATTTTGGAAATCCCGCTGAAACTTTGGACATTCTCGCGAAGGGTTCCCAATCCCCGACAAGATTGGTACCCTTTCACGTCCAAATCTCTCAAACTCCGGGAGAGATTCTCAAAACCAAGGTTGACATGTTTCGAGTTCCTCTCAACATTTTGGAAATCCCGCTGAAACTTTGGACATTCTCGCGAAGGGTTCCCAATCCCCGACAAGATTGGTACCCTTTCACGTCCAAATCTCTCAAACTCCGGGAGAGATTCTCAAAACCAAGGTTGACATGTTTCGAGTTCCTTTCAACATTTTGGAAATCCCGCTGAAACTTTGGACATTGTCGCGAAGGGTTCCCAATCCCCGACAAGATTGGTACCCTTTCACGTCCAAATCTCTCAAACTCCGGGAGAGATTCTCAAAACCAAGGTTGACATGTTTCGAGTTCCTTTCAACATTTTGGAAATCCCGCTGAAACTTTGGACATTCTCGCGAAGGGTCCCCAATCCCCGACAAGATTGGTACCCTTTCACGTCCAAATCTCTCAAACTCCGGGAGAGATTCTCAAAACCAAGGTTGACATGTTTCGAGTTCCTTTCAACATTTTGGAAATCCCGCTGAAACTTTGGACATTCTCGCGAAGGGTTCCCAATCCCCGACAAGATTGGTACCCTTTCACGTCCAAATCTCTCAAACTCCGGGAGAGATTCTCAAAACCAAGGTTGACGTGTTTCGAGTTCCTTTCAACATTTTGGAAATCCCGCTGAAACTTTGGACATTCTCGCGAAGGGTTCCCGATCCCCGACAAGATTGGTACCCTCTCACGTCCAAATCTCTCAAACTCCGGGAGAGATTCTCAAAACCAAGGTTGACATGTTTCGAGTTCCTTTCAACATTTTGGAAATCCCGCTGAAACTTTGGACTTTCTCGCGAAGGGTTCCCAATCCCCGACAAGATTGGTACCCTTTCACGTCCAAATCTCTCAAACTCCGGGAGAGATTCTCAAAACCAAGGTTGACATGTTTCGAGTTCCTTTCAACATTTTGGAAATCCCGCTGAAACTTTGGACATTCTCGCGAAGGGTTCCCAATCCCCGACAAGATTGGTACCCTTTCACGTCCAAATCTCTCAAACTCCGGGAGAGATTCTCAAAACCAAGGTTGACATGGTTCCAGTTCCTTTCAACATTTTGGAAATCCCGCTGAAACTTTGGACATTCTCGCGAAGGGTTCCCAATCCCCGACAAGATTGGTACCCTTTCATGTCCAAATCTCTCAAACTCCGGCAGAGATTCTCAAAACCAAGGTTGACATGATTCGAGTTCCTCTCAACATTTTGGAAATCCCGCTGAAACTTTGGACATTGTCGCGAAGGGTTCCCAATCCCCGACAAGATTGGTACCCTTTCACGTCCAAATCTCTCAAACTCCGGGAGAGATTCTCAAAACCAAGGTTGACATGTTTCGTGTTCCTTTCAACATTTTGGAAATCCCACTGAGACTTTGGACATTCTTGCGAAGGGTTCCCGATCCCCGACACGATTGGTACCCTTTCACGTGCAAATCTCTCAAAGTCCGGGAGAGATTCTCAAAACCAAGGTTGACATGTTTCGAGTTCCTTTCAACATTTTGGAAATCCCGCTGAAACTTTGGACATTCTCGCGAAGGGTTCCCAATCTCCGACAAGATTGGTACCCTTTCACGTCCAAATCTCTCAAACTCCGGGAGAGATTCTCAAAACCAAGGTTGACATGTTTCGAGTTCCTTTCAACATTTTGGAAATCCCGCTGAAACTTTGGACATTCTCGCGAAGGGTTCCCAATCCCCGACAAGATTGGTACACTTTCACGTCCAAATCTCTCAAACTCCGGGAGAGATTCTCAAAACCAAGGTTGACATGTTTCGAGTTCCTTTCAACATTTTGGAAATCCCGCTGAAACTTTGGACATTCTCGCGAAGGGTTCCCAATCCCCGACAAGATTGGTACCCTTTCACGTCCAAATCTCTCAAACTCCGGGAGAGATTCTCAAAACCAAGGTTGACATGCTTCGAGTTCCTTTCAACATTTTGGAAATCCCGCTGAAACTTTGGACATTCTGGTGAAGGGTTCTCAATCCCCGACAAGATTGGTACCCTTTCACGTCCAAATCTCTCAAACTCCGGGAGAGATTCTCAAAACCAAGGTTGACATGTTTCGAGTTCCTTTCAACATTTTGGAAATCCCGCTGAAACTTTGGACATTCTCGCGAAGGGTTCCCAATCCCCGACAAGATTGGTACCCTTTCACGTCCAAATCTCTCAAACTCCGGGAGAGATTCTCAAAACCAAGGTTGACATGTTTCGTGTTCCTTTCAACATTTTGGAAATCCCACTGAGACTTTGGACATTCTCGCGAAGGGTTCCCGATCCCCGACACGATTGGTACCCTTTCACGTGCAAATCTCTCAAAGTCCGGGAGAGATTCTCAAAACCAAGGTTGACATGTTTCGAGTTCCTTTCAACATTTTGGAAATCCCGCTGAAACTTTGGACATTCTCGCGAAGGGTTCCCAATCTCCGACAAGATTGGTACCCTTTCACGTCCAAATCTCTCAAACTCCGGGAGAGATTCTCAAAACCAAGGTTGACATGTTTCGAGTTCCTTTCAACATTTTGGAAATCCCGCTGAAACTTTGGACATTCTCGCGAAGGGTTCCCAATCCCCGACAAGATTGGTACACTTTCACGTCCAAATCTCTCAAACTCCGGGAGAGATTCTCAAAACCAAGGTTGACATGTTTCGAGTTCCTTTCAACATTTTGGAAATCCCGCTGAAACTTTGGACATTCTCGCGAAGGGTTCCCAATCCCCGACAAGATTGGTACCCTTTCACGTCCAAATCTCTCAAACTCCGGGAGAGATTCTCAAAACCAAGGTTGACATGCTTCGAGTTCCTTTCAACATTTTGGAAATCCCGCTGAAACTTTGGACATTCTGGTGAAGGGTTCTCAATCCCCGACAAGATTGGTACCCTTTCACGTCCAAATCTCTCAAACTCCGGGAGAGATTCTCAAAACCAAGGTTGACATGTTTCGAGTTCCTTTCAACATTTTGGAAATCCCGCTGAAACTTTGGACATTCTCGCGAAGGGTTCCCAATCCCCGACAAGATTGGTACCCTTTCACGTCCAAATCTCTCAAACTCCGGGAGAGATTCTCAAAACCAAGGTTGACATGTTTCGAGTTCCTTTCAACATTTTGGAAATCCCGCTGAAACTTTGGACATTCTCGCGAAGGGTTCCCAATCCCCGACAAGATTGGTACCCTTTCACGTCCAAATCTCTCAAACTCCGGGAGAGATTCTCAAAACCAAGGTTGACATGTTTCGAGTTCCTTTCAACATTTTGGAAATCCCGCTGAAACTTTGGACATTCTCGCGAAGGGTTCCCGATCCCCGACAAGACTGGTACCCTTTCACATCCAAATCTCTCAAACTCCGGGAGAGATTCTCAAAACCAAGGTTGACATGTTTCGAGTTCCTTTCAACATTTTGGAAATCCCGCTGAAACTTTGGACATTCTCGCGAAGGGTTCCCAATCCCCGACAAGATTGGTACCCTTTCACGTCCAAATCTCTCAAACTCCGGGAGAGATTCTCAAAACCAAGGTTGATATGTTTCGAGTTCCTTTCAACATTTTGGAAATCCCGCTGAAAGTTTGGACATTCTCGCGAAGGGTTCCCAATCCCCGACAAGATTGGTACCCTTTCACGTCCAAATCTCTCAAACTCCGGGAGAGATTCTCAAAACCAAGGTTGACATGTTTCGAGTTCCTTTCAACATTTTGGAAATCCCGCTGAAACTTTGGACATTGTCGCGAAGGGTTCCCAATCCCCGACAAGATTGGTACCCTTTCACGTCCAAATCTCTCAAACTCCGGGAGAGATTCTCAAAACCAAGGTTGACATGTTTCGAGTTCCTTTCAACATTTTGGAAATCCCGCTGAAACTTTGGACATTCTCGCGAAGGGTTCCCAATCCCCGACAAGATTGGTACCCTTTCACGTCCAAATCTCTCAAACTCCGGGAGAGATTCTCAAAACCAAGGTTGACATGTTTCGAGTTCCTTTCAACATTTTGGAAATCCCGCTGAAACTTTGGACATTCTCACGAAGGGTTCCCAATCCCCGACAAGACTGGTACCCTTTCACGTCCAAATCTCTCAAACTCCGGGAGAGATTCTCAAAACCAAGGTTGACATGTTTCGAGTTCCTTTCAACATTTTGGAAATCCTGCTGAAAGTTTGGACATTCTCGCGAAGGGTTCCCAATCCCCGACAAGATTGGTACCCTTTCACGTCCAAATCTCTCAAAGTCCGGGAGAGATTCTCAAAACCAAGGTTGACATGTTTCGAGTTCCTTTCAACATTTTGGAAATCCCGCTGAAACTTTGGACATTCTCGCGAAGGGTTCCCAATCCCCGACAAGATTGGTACACTTTCACGTCCAAATCTCTCAAAGTCCGGGAGAGATTCTCAAAACCAAGGTTGACATGTTTCGAGTTCCTTTCAACATTTTGGAAATCCCGCTGAAACTTTGGACATTCTCGCGAAGGGTTCCCAATCCCCGGCAAGATTGGTACCCTTTCACGTCCAAATCTCTCAAACTCCGGGAGAGATTCTCAAAACCAAGGTTGACATGTTTCGAGTTCCTTTCAACATTTTGGAAATCCTGCTGAAAGTTTGGACATTCTCGGGAAGGGTTCCCAATCCCCGACAAGACTGGTACCCTTTCACGTCCAAATCTCTCAAACTCCGGGAGAGATTCTCAAAACCAAGGTTGACATGTTTCGAGTTCCTTTAAACATTTTGGAAATCCCGCTGAAACTTTGGACATTCTGGTGAAGGGTTCTCAATCCCAGACAAGATTGGTACCTTTCACGTCCAAATCTCTCAAACTCCGGGAGAGATTCTCAAAACCAAGGTTGACATGTTTCGAGTTCCTTTCAACATTTTGGAAATCCCGCTGAAACTTTGGACATTCTGGCGAAGGGTTCCCGATCCCCGACACGATTGGTACCCTTTCACGTGCAAATCTCTCAAACTCCGGGAGAGATTCTCAAAACCAAGGTTGACATGTTTCGAGTTCCTCTCAACATTTTGGAAATCCCGCTGAAACTTTGGACATTCTCGCGAAGGGTTCCCGATCCCCGACAAGATTGGTACCCTTTCACGTCCAAATCTCTCAAACTCCGGGAGAGATTCTCAAAACCAAGGTTGACATGTTTCGAGTTCCTTTCAACATTTTGGAAATCCCGCTGAAACTTTGGACATTCTCGCGAAGGGTTCCCAATCCCCGACAAGATTGGTACCCTTTCACGTCCAAATCTCTCAAACTCCGGGAGAGATTCTCAAAACCAAGGTTGACATGTTTCGAGTTCCTCTCAACATTTTGGAAATCCCGCTGAAACTTTGGACATTCTCGCGAAGGGTTCCCAATCCCCGACAAGATTGGTACCCTTTCACGTCCAAATCTCTCAAACTCCGGGAGAGATTCTCAAAACCAAGGTTGACATGTTTCGAGTTCCTTTCAACATTTTGGAAATCCCGCTGAAACTTTGGACATTCTCGCGAAGGGTCCCCAATCCCCGACAAGATTGGTACCCTTTCACGTCCAAATCTCTCAAACTCCGGGAGAGATTCTCAAAACCAAGGTTGACATGTTTCGAGTTCCTTTCAACATTTTGGAAATCCCGCTGAAACTTTGGACATTCTCGCGAAGGGTTCCCAATCCCCGACAAGATTGGTACCCTTTCACGTCCAAATCTCTCAAACTCCGGGAGAGATTCTCAAAACCAAGGTTGACGTGTTTCGAGTTCCTTTCAACATTTTGGAAATCCCGCTGAAACTTTGGACATTCTCGCGAAGGGTTCCCGATCCCCGACAAGATTGGTACCCTCTCACGTCCAAATCTCTCAAACTCCGGGAGAGATTCTCAAAACCAAGGTTGACATGTTTCGAGTTCCTTTCAACATTTTGGAAATCCCGCTGAAACTTTGGACTTTCTCGCGAAGGGTTCCCAATCCCCGACAAGATTGGTACCCTTTCACGTCCAAATCTCTCAAACTCCGGGAGAGATTCTCAAAACCAAGGTTGATATGTTTCGAGTTCCTTTCAACATTTTGGAAATCCCGCTGAAACTTTGGACATTCTCGCGAAGGGTTCCCAATCCCCGACAAGATTGGTACCCTTTCACGTCCAAATCTCTCAAACTCCGGGAGAGATTCTCAAAACCAAGGTTGACATGGTTCCAGTTCCTTTCAACATTTTGGAAATCCCGCTGAAACTTTGGACATTCTCGCGAAGGGTTCCCAATCCCCGACAAGATTGGTACCCTTTCATGTCCAAATCTCTAAAACTCCGGCAGAGATTCTCAAAACCAAGGTTGACATGATTCGAGTTCCTCTCAACATTTTGGAAATCCCGCTGAAACTTTGGACATTGTCGCGAAGGGTTCCCAATCCCCGACAAGATTGGTACCCTTTCACGTCCAAATCTCTCAAACTCCGGGAGAGATTCTCAAAACCAAGGTTGACATGTTTCGTGTTCCTTTCAACATTTTGGAAATCCCACTGAGACTTTGGACATTCTCGCGAAGGGTTCCCGATCCCCGACACGATTGGTACCCTTTCACGTGCAAATCTCTCAAAGTCCGGGAGAGATTCTCAAAACCAAGGTTGACATGTTTCGAGTTCCTTTCAACATTTTGGAAATCCCGCTGAAACTTTGGACATTCTCGCGAAGGGTTCCCAATCTCCGACAAGATTGGTACCCTTTCACGTCCAAATCTCTCAAACTCCGGGAGAGATTCTCAAAACCAAGGTTGACATGTTTCGAGTTCCTTTCAACATTTTGGAAATCCCGCTGAAACTTTGGACATTCTCGCGAAGGGTTCCCAATCCCCGACAAGATTGGTACACTTTCACGTCCAAATCTCTCAAACTCCGGGAGAGATTCTCAAAACCAAGGTTGACATGTTTCGAGTTCCTTTCAACATTTTGGAAATCCCGCTGAAACTTTGGACATTCTCGCGAAGGGTTCCCAATCCCCGACAAGATTGGTACCCTTTCACGTCCAAATCTCTCAAACTCCGGGAGAGATTCTCAAAACCAAGGTTGACATGCTTCGAGTTCCTTTCAACATTTTGGAAATCCCGCTGAAACTTTGGACATTCTGGTGAAGGGTTCCCAATCCCCGACAAGATTGGTACCCTTTCACGTCCAAATCTCTCAAACTCCGGGAGAGATTCTCAAAACCAAGGTTGACATGTTTCGAGTTCCTTTCAACATTTTGGAAATCCCGCTGAAACTTTGGACATTCTCGCGAAGGGTTCCCAATCCCCGACAAGATTGGTACCCTTTCACGTCCAAATCTCTCAAACTCCGGGAGAGATTCTCAAAACCAAGGTTGACATGTTTCGTGTTCCTTTCAACATTTTGGAAATCCCACTGAGACTTTGGACATTCTCGCGAAGGGTTCCCGATCCCCGACACGATTGGTACCCTTTCACGTGCAAATCTCTCAAAGTCCGGGAGAGATTCTCAAAACCAAGGTTGACATGTTTCGAGTTCCTTTCAACATTTTGGAAATCCCGCTGAAACTTTGGACATTCTCGCGAAGGGTTCCCAATCTCCGACAAGATTGGTACCCTTTCACGTCCAAATCTCTCAAACTCCGGGAGAGATTCTCAAAACCAAGGTTGACATGTTTCGAGTTCCTTTCAACATTTTGGAAATCCCGCTGAAACTTTGGACATTCTCGCGAAGGGTTCCCAATCCCCGACAAGATTGGTACACTTTCACGTCCAAATCTCTCAAACTCCGGGAGAGATTCTCAAAACCAAGGTTGACATGTTTCGAGTTCCTTTCAACATTTTGGAAATCCCGCTGAAACTTTGGACATTCTCGCGAAGGGTTCCCAATCCCCGACAAGATTGGTACCCTTTCACGTCCAAATCTCTCAAACTCCGGGAGAGATTCTCAAAACCAAGGTTGACATGCTTCGAGTTCCTTTCAACATTTTGGAAATCCCGCTGAAACTTTGGACATTCTGGTGAAGGGTTCTCAATCCCCGACAAGATTGGTACCCTTTCACGTCCAAATCTCTCAAACTCCGGGAGAGATTCTCAAAACCAAGGTTGACATGTTTCGAGTTCCTTTCAACATTTTGGAAATCCCGCTGAAACTTTGGACATTCTCGCGAAGGGTTCCCAATCCCCGACAAGATTGGTACCCTTTCACGTCCAAATCTCTCAAACTCCGGGAGAGATTCTCAAAACCAAGGTTGACATGTTTCGAGTTCCTTTCAACATTTTGGAAATCCCGCTGAAACTTTGGACATTCTCGCGAAGGGTTCCCAATCCCCGACAAGATTGGTACCCTTTCACGTCCAAATCTCTCAAAGTCCGGGAGAGATTCTCAAAACCAAGGTTGACATGTTTCGAGTTCCTTTCAACATTTTGGAAATCCCGCTGAAACTTTGGACATTCTCGCGAAGGGTTCCCGATCCCCGACAAGACTGGTACCCTTTCACATCCAAATCTCTCAAACTCCGGGAGAGATTCTCAAAACCAAGGTTGACATGTTTCGAGTTCCTTTCAACATTTTGGAAATCCCGCTGAAACTTTGGACATTCTCGCGAAGGGTTCCCAATCCCCGACAAGATTGGTACCCTTTCACGTCCAAATCTCTCAAACTCCGGGAGAGATTCTCAAAACCAAGGTTGATATGTTTCGAGTTCCTTTCAACATTTTGGAAATCCCGCTGAAAGTTTGGACATTCTCGCGAAGGGTTCCCAATCCCCGACAAGATTGGTACCCTTTCACGTCCAAATCTCTCAAACTCCGGGAGAGATTCTCAAAACCAAGGTTGACATGTTTCGAGTTCCTTTCAACATTTTGGAAATCCCGCTGAAACTTTGGACATTGTCGCGAAGGGTTCCCAATCCCCGACAAGATTGGTACCCTTTCACGTCCAAATCTCTCAAACTCCGGGAGAGATTCTCAAAACCAAGGTTGACATGTTTCGAGTTCCTTTCAACATTTTGGAAATCCCGCTGAAACTTTGGACATTCTCGCGAAGGGTTCCCAATCCCCGACAAGATTGGTACCCTTTCACGTCCAAATCTCTCAAACTCCGGGAGAGATTCTCAAAACCAAGGTTGACATGTTTCGAGTTCCTTTCAACATTTTGGAAATCCCGCTGAAACTTTGGACATTCTCACGAAGGGTTCCCAATCCCCGACAAGACTGGTACCCTTTCACGTCCAAATCTCTCAAACTCCGGGAGAGATTCTCAAAACCAAGGTTGACATGTTTCGAGTTCCTTTCAACATTTTGGAAATCCTGCTGAAAGTTTGGACATTCTCGCGAAGGGTTCCCAATCCCCGACAAGATTGGTACCCTTTCACGTCCAAATCTCTCAAACTCCGGGAGAGATTCTCAAAACCAAGGTTGACATGTTTCGAGTTCCTTTCAACATTTTGGAAATCCCGCTGAAACTTTGGACATTCTGGCGAAGGGTTCCCAAT
This sequence comes from Streptopelia decaocto, assembly GCF_964273445.1. Lineage (NCBI taxonomy): Eukaryota > Metazoa > Chordata > Aves > Columbiformes > Columbidae > Streptopelia > Streptopelia decaocto. The sequence goes on along the minus strand of NW_028115595.1, from coordinate 1,158,453 downwards.
CCCCGACAAGATTGGTACCCTTTCACGTCCAAATCTCTCAAAGTCCGGGAGAGATTCTCAAAACCAAGGTTGACATGTTTCGAGTTCCTTTCAACATTTTGGAAATCCCGCTGAAACTTTGGACATTCTCGCGAAGGGTTCCCAATCCCCGGCAAGATTGGTACCCTTTCACGTCCAAATCTCTCAAACTCCGGGAGAGATTCTCAAAACCAAGGTTGACATGTTTCGAGTTCCTTTCAACATTTTGGAAATCCTGCTGAAAGTTTGGACATTCTCGGGAAGGGTTCCCAATCCCCGACAAGACTGGTACCCTTTCACGTCCAAATCTCTCAAACTCCGGGAGAGATTCTCAAAACCAAGGTTGACATGTTTCGAGTTCCTTTAAACATTTTGGAAATCCCGCTGAAACTTTGGACATTCTGGTGAAGGGTTCTCAATCCCAGACAAGATTGGTACCTTTCACGTCCAAATCTCTCAAACTCCGGGAGAGATTCTCAAAACCAAGGTTGACATGTTTCGAGTTCCTTTAAACATTTTGGAAATCCCGCTGAAACTTTGGACATTCTGGCGAAGGGTTCCCAATCCCCGACAAGATTGGTACCCTTTCACGTCCAAATCTCTCACACTCCGGGAGAGATTCTCAAAACCAAGGTTGACATGTTTCGAGTTCCTTTCAACATTTTGGAAATCCCACTGAGACTTTGGACATTCTCGTGAAGGGTTCCCAATCTTCGACAAGATTGGTACCCTTTCACGTCCAAATCTCTCAAACTCCGGGAGAGATTCTCAAAACCAAGGTTGACATGTTTCGAGTTCCTTTCAACATTTTGGAAATCCCGCTGAAACTTTGGACATTCTCGCGAAGGGTTCCCAATCCCCGACAAGATTGGTACCCTTTCACGTCCAAATCTCTCAAACTCCGGGAGAGATTCTCAAAACCAAGGTTGACATGTTTCGAGTTCCTTTCAACATTTTGGAAATCCCGCTGAAACTTTGGACATTCTGGTGAAGGGTTCCCAATCCCCGACAAGATTGGTACCCTTTCACGTCCAAATCTCTCAAACTCCGGGAGAGATTCTCAAAACCAAGGTTGACATGTTTCGAGTTCCTCTCAACATTTTGGAAATCCCACTGAAACTTTGGACATTCTCGCGAAGGGTTCCCAATCCCCGACAAGATTGGTACCCTTTCACGTCCAAATCTCTCAAACTCCGGGAGAGATTCTCAAAACCAAGGTTGACATGTTTCGAGTTCCTTTCAACATTTTGGAAATCCCGCTGAAACTTTTGACATTCTGGTGAAGGGTTCCCAATCCCCGACAAGATTGGTACCCTTTCACGTCCAAATCTCTCAAACTCCGGGAGAGATTCTCAAAACCAAGGTTGACATGTTTCGAGTTCCTTTCAACATTTTGGAAATCCCGCTGAAACTTTGGACATTCTCGCGAAGGGTTCCCAATCCCCGACAAGATTGGTACCCTTTCACGTCCAAATCTCTCAAACTCCGGCAGAGATTCTCAAAACCAAGGTTGACATGGTTCGAGTTCCTTTCAACATTTTGGAAATCCCACTGAAACTTTGGACATTCTGGCGAAGGGTTCCCAATCCCCGACAAGATTGGTACCCTTTCACGTCCAAATCTCTCAAACTCCGGGAGAGATTCTCAAAACCAAGGTTGACATGTTTCGAGTTCCTTTCAACATTTTGGAAATCCCGCTGAAACTTTGGACATTCTCGCGAAGGGTTCCCAATCCCCGACAAGATTGGTACCCTTTCACGTCCAAATCTCTCCAACTCCGGGAGAGATTCTCAAAACCAAGGTTGACATGTTTCGAGTTCCTTTCAACATTTTGGAAATCCCGCTGAAACTTTGGACATTCTCGCGAAGGGTTCCCAATCCCCGACAAGATTGGTACCCTTTCACGTCCAAATCTCTCAAACTCCGGGAGAGATTCTCAAAACCATGGTTGACATGTTTCGAGTTCCTTTCAACATTTTGGAAATCCCGCTGAAACTTTGGACATTCTCGCGAAGGGTTCCCGATCCCCGACAAGACTGGTACCCTTTCACGTCCAAATCTCTCAAACTCCGGGAGAGATTCTCAAAACCAAGGTTTACATGTTTCGAGTTCCTCTCAACATTTTGGAAATCCCGCTGAAACTTTGGACATTGTCGCGAAGGGTTCCCAATCCCCGACAAGATTGGTACCCTTTCACGTCCAAATCTCTCAAACTCCGGGAGAGATTCTCAAAACCAAGGTTGACATGTTTCGAGTTCCTCTCAACATTTTGGAAATCCCGCTGAAACTTTGGACATTCTGGTGAAGGGTTCCCAATCCCCGACAAGATTGGTACCCTTTCACGTCCAAATCTCTCAAACTCCGGGAGAGATTCTCAAAACCAAGGTTGACATGTTTCGAGTTCCTTTCAACATTTTGGAAATCCCGCTGAAACTTTGGACATTCTCGCGAAGGGTTCCCAATCCCCGACAAGATTGGTACCCTTTCACGTCCAAATCTCTCAAACTCCGGGAGAGATTCTCAAAACCAAGGTTGACATGTTTCGAGTTCCTTTCAACATTTTGGAAATCCCGCTGAAACTTTGGACATTCTCGCGAAGGGTTCCCAATCCCCGACAAGATTGGTACCCTTTCACGTCCAAATCTCTCAAACTCCGGGAGAGATTCTCAAAACCAAGGTTGACATGTTTCGAGTTCCTTTCAACATTTTGGAAATCCCGCTGAAACTTTGGACATTCTCGCGAAGGGTTCCCGATCCCCGACAAGACTGGTACCCTTTCACGACCAAATATCTCAAACTCCGGGAGAGATTCTCAAAACCAAGGTTGACATGTTTCGAGTTCCTCTCAACATTTTGGAAATCCCGCTGAAACTTTGGACATTGTCGCGAAGGGTTCCCAATCCCCGACAAGATTGGTACCCTTTCACGTCCAAATCTCTCAAACTCCGGGAGAGATTCTCAAAACCAAGGTTGACATGGTTCCAGTTCCTTTCAACATTTTGGAAATCCCGCTGAAACTTTGGACATTCTGGTGAAGGGTTCCCAATCCCCGACAAGATTGGTACCCTTTCACGTCCAAATCTCTCAAACTCCGGGAGAGATTCTCAAAACCGAGGTTGACATGTTTCGAGTTCCTTTCAACATTTTGGAAATCCCGCTGAAACTTTGGACATTCTCGCGAAGGGTTCCCAATCCCCGACAAGATTGGTACCCTTTCACGTCCAAATCTCTCACACTCCGGGAGAGATTCTCAAAACCAAGGTTGACATGTTTCGAGTTCCTTTCAACATTTTGGAAATCCCGCTGAAACTTTGGACATTCTCGCGAAGGGTTCCCAATCCCCAACAAGATTGGTACCCTTTCACGTCCAAATCTCTCAAACTCCGGGAGAGATTCTCAAAACCAAGGTTGACATGTTTCGAGTTCCTTTCAACATTTTGGAAATCCCGCTGAAACTTTGGACATTCTGGCGAAGGGTTCCCAATCCCCGACAAGATTGGTACCCTTTCACGTCCAAATCTCTCAAACTCCGGGAGAGATTCTCAAAACCAAGGTTGACATGTTTCGAGTTCCTTTCAACATTTTGGAAATCCCGCTGGAACTTTGGACATTCTCGCGAAGGGTTCCCAATCCCCGACAAGATTGGTACCCTTTCACGTCCAAATCTCTCAAACTCCGGGAGAGATTCTCAAAACCAAGGTTGACATGGTTCCAGTTCCTTTCAACATTTTGGAAATCCCGCTGAAACTTTGGACAATCTCGCGAACGGTTCCCGATCCCCGACACGATTGGTACCCTTTCACGTCCAAATCTCTCAAACTCCGGGAGAGATTCTCAAAACCAAGGTTGACATGTTTCGAGTTCTTTTCAACATTTTGGAAATCCCGCTGAAACTTTGGACATTCTCGCGAAGTCTTCCCAATCCCCGACAAGATTGGTACACTTTCATGTCCAAATCTCTCAAACTCCGGGAGAGATTCTCAAAACCAAGGTTGACATGTTTCCAGTTCCTTTCAACATTTTGGAAATCCCGCTGAAACCTTAAACATTCTCGCGAAGGGTTCCCAATCCCCGACAAGATTGGTACCCTTTCACGTCCAAATCTCTCAAACTCCGGGAGAGATTCTCAAAACCAAGGTTGACGTGTTTCGAGTTCCTTTCAACATTTTGGAAATCCCACTGAAACTTTGGACATTCTGGCGAAGGGTTCCCAATCCCCGACAAGATTGGTACCCTTTCACGTCCAAATCTCTCAAACTCCGGGAGAGATTCTCAAAACCAAGGTTGACATGTTTCGAGTTCCTTTCAACATTTTGGAAATCCCGCTGAAACTTTGGACATTCTCGCGAAGGGTTCCCAATCCCCGGCAAGATTGGTACCCTTTCACGTCCAAATCTCTCAAACTGCGGGAGAGATTCTCAAAACCAAGGTTGACATGTTTCGAGTTCCTTTCAACATTTTGGAAATCCTGCTGAAAGTTTGGACATTCTCGCGAAGGGTTCCCAATCCCCGACAAGACTGGTACCCTTTCACGTCCAAATCTCTCAAACTCCGGGAGAGATACTCAAAACCAAGGTTGACATGTTTCGAGTTCCTTTCAACATTTTGGAAATCCTGCTGAAACTTTGGACATTCTGGCGAAGGGTTCTCAATCCCAGACAAGATTGGTACCTTTCACGTCCAAATCTCTCAAACTCCGGGAGAGATTCTCAAAACCAAGGTTGACATGTTTCGAGTTCCTTTCAACATTTTGGAAATCCCGCTGAAACTTTGGACATTCTGGCGAAGGGTTCCCAATCCCCGACAAGATTGGTACCCTTTCACGTCCAAATCTCTCAAACTCCGGGAGAGATTCTCAAAACCAAGGTTGACATGTTTCGAGTTCCTTTCAACATTTTGGAAATCCCGCTGAAACTTTGGACATTCTGGCAAAGGGTTCCCAATCCCCGACAAGACTGGTACCCTTTCACGTCCAAATCTCTCAAACTCCGGGAGAGATTCTCAAAACCAAGGTTGACATGTTTCGAGTTCCTTTCAACATTTTGGAAATCCCGCTGAAACTTTGGACATTCTGGCGAAGGGTTCCCAATCCCCGACAGGACTGGTACCCTTCCACGTCCAAATCTCTCAAACTCCGGGAGAGATTCTCAAAACCAAGGTTGACATGTTTCGAGTTCCTTTCAACATTTTGGAAATCCCGCTGAAACTTTGGACATTCTCGCGAAGGGTTCCCAATCCCCGACAAGATTGGTACCCTTTCACGTCCAAATCTCTCAAACTCCGGGAGAGATTCTCAAAACCAAGGTTGACATGGTTCCAGTTCCTTTCAACATTTTGGAAATCCCACTGAAACTTTGGACATTCTCGCGAAGGGTTCCCGATTCCCGACACGATTGGTACCCTTTCACGTCCAAATCTCTCAAACTCCGGGAGAGATTCTCAAAACCAAGGTTGACATGTTTCGAGTTCCTTTCAACATTTTGGAAATCCTGCTGAAAGTTTGGACATTCTCGCGAAGGGTTCCCAATCCCCGACAAGACTGGTACCCTTTCACGTCCAAATCTCTCAAACTCCGGGAGAGATTCTCAAAACCAAGGTTGACATGTTTCGAGTTCCTTTCAACATTTTGGAAATCCCGCTGAAACTTTGGACATTCTGGCGAAGCGTTCTCAATCCCAGACAAGATTGGTACCTTTCACGTCCAAATCTCTCAAACTCCGGGAGAGATTCTCAAAACCAAGGTTGACATGTTTCGAGTTCCTTTCAACATTTTGGAAATCCCGCTGAAACTTTGGACATTCTCGCGAAGGGTTCCCAATCCCCGACAAGATTGGTACCCTTTCACGTCCAAATCTCTCAAACTCCGGGAGAGATTCTCAAAACCAAGGTTGACATGTTTCGAGTTCCTTTCAACATTTTGGAAATCCCGCTGAAACTTTGGACATTCTGGCGAAGGGTTCCCAATCCCCGACAAGACTGGTACCCTTTCACGTCCAAATCTCTCAAACTCCGGGAGAGATTCTCAAAACCAAGGTTGACATGTTTCGAGTTCCTTTCAACATTTTGGAAATCCCGCTGAAACTTTGGACATTCTCGCGAAGGGTTCCCAATCCCCGACAAGATTGGTACCCTTTCATGTCCAAATCTCTCAAACTCCGGCAGAGATTCTCAAAACCAAGGTTGACATGATTCGAGTTCCTCTCAACATTTTGGAAATCCTGCTGAAAGTTTGGACATTCTCGCGAAGGGTTCCCAATCCCCGACAAGACTGGTACCCTTTCACGTCCAAATCTCTCAAACTCCGGGAGAGATTCTCAAAACCAAGGTTGACATGTTTCGAGTTCCTTTCAACATTTTGGAAATCCCGCTGAAACTTTGGACATTCTGGCGAAGGGTTCTCAATCCCAGACAAGATTGGTACCTTTCACGTTTAAATCTCTCAAACTCCGGGAGAGATTCTCAAAACCAAGGTTGACATGTTTCGAGTTCCTTTCAACATTTTGGAAATCCCGCTGAAACTTTGGACATTCTCGCGAAGGGTTCCCAATCCCCGACAAGATTGGTACCCTTTCACGTCCAAATCTCTCAAACTCCGGGAGAGATTCTCAAAACCAAGGTTGACATGTTTCGAGTTCCTTTCAACATTTTGGAAATCCCGCTGAAACTTTGGACATTCTGGCGAAGGGTTCCCAATCCCCGACAAGACTGGTACCCTTTCACGTCCAAATCTCTCAAACTCCGGGAGAGATTCTCAAAACCAAGGTTGACATGTTTCAAGTTCCTTTCAACATTTTGGAAATCCCGCTGAAACTTTGGACATTCTCGCGAAGGGTTCCCAATCCCCGACAAGACTGGTACCCTTCCACGTCCAAATCTCTCAAACTCCGGGAGAGATTCTCAAAACCAAGGTTGACATGTTTCGAGTTCCTTTCAACATTTTGGAAATCCCGCTGAAACTTTGGACATTCTCGCGAAGGGTTCCCAATCCCCGACAAGATTGGTACCCTTTCACGTCCAAATCTCTCAAACTCCGGGAGAGATTCTCAAAACCAAGGTTGACATGGTTCCAGTTCCTTTCAACATTTTGGAAATCCCACTGAAACTTTGGACATTCTCGCGAAGGGTTCCCGATCCCCGACACGATTGGTACCCTTTCACGTCCAAATCTCTCAAACTCCGGGAGAGATTCTCAAAACCAAGGTTGACATGTTTCGAGTTCCTTTCAACATTTTGGAAATCCTGCTGAAAGTTTGGACATTCTCGCGAAGGGTTCTCAATGCCAGACAAGATTGGTACCTTTCACGTCCAAATCTCTCAAACTCCGGGAGAGATTCTCAAAACCAAGGTTGACATGTTTCGAGTTCCTCTCAACATTTTGGAAATCCCGCTGAAACTTTGGACATTCTGGCGAAGGGTTCCCAATCCCCGACAAGATTGGTACCCTTTCACGTCCAAATCTCTCAAACTCCGGGAGAGATTCTCAAAACCAAGGTTGACATGTTTCGAGTTCCTTTCAACATTTCGGAAATCCCGCTGAAACTTTGGACATTCTGGCGAAGGGTTCCCAATCCCCGACAAGACTGGTACCCTTTCACGTCCAAATCTCTCAAACTCCGGGAGAGATTCTCAAAACCAAGGTTGACATGTTTCGAGTTCCTTTCAACATTTTGGAAATCCCGCTGAAACTTTGGACATTCTCGCGAAGGGTTCCCAATCCCCGACAAGACTGGTACCCTTCCACGTCCAAATCTCTCAAACTCCGGGAGAGATTCTCAAAACCAAGGTTGACATGTTTCGAGTTCCTTTCAACATTTTGGAAATCCCGCTGAAACTTTGGACATTCTCGCGAAGGGTTCCCAATCCCCGACAAGATTGGTACCCTTTCATGTCCAAATCTCTCAAACTCCGGGAGAGATTCTCAAAACCAAGGTTGACATGATTCGAGTTCCTCTCAACATTTTGGAAATCCCGCTGAAACTTTGGACATTGTCGCGAAGGGTTCCCAATCCCCGACAAGATTGGTACCCTTTCACGTCCAAATCTCTCAAACTCCGGGAGAGATTCTCAAAACCAAGGTTGACATGTTTCGAGTTCCTTTCAACATTTTGGAAAACCCACTGAGACTTTGGACATTCTCGCGAAGGGTTCCCGATCCCAGACACGATTGGTACCCTTTCACGTGCAAATCTCTCAAACTCCAGGAGAGATTCTCAAAACCAAGGTTGACATGTTTCGAGTTCCTTTCAACATTTTGGAAATCCCGCTGAAACTTTGGACATTCTCGCGAAGGGTTCCCAATCCCCGACAAGATTGGTACCCTTTCACGTCCAAATCTCTCAAAGTCCGGGAGAGATTCTCAAAACCAAGGTTGACATGTTTCGAGTTCCTCTCAACATTTTGGAAATCCCGCTGAAACTTTGGACATTCTCGCGAAGGGTTCCCAATCCCCGACAAGATTGGTACCCTTTCACGTCCAAATCTCTCAAACTCCGGGAGAGATTCTCAAAACCAAGGTGTACATGTTTCGAGTTCCTTTCAACATTTTGGAAATCCCGCTGAAACTTTGGACAGTCTCGCGAAGGGTTCCCAATCCCCGACAAGACTGGTACCCTTTCACGTCCAAATCTCTCAAACTCCGGGAGAGATTCTCAAAACCAAGGTTGACATGTTTCGAGTTCCTTTCAACATTTTGGAAATCCCGCTGAAACTTTGGACATTCTGGTGAAGGGTTCCCAATCCCCGACATGATTGGTACCCTTTCATGTCCAAATCTCTCAAACTCCGGGAGAGATTCTCAAAACCAAGGTTGACATGTTTCGAGTTCCTTTCAACATTTTGGAAATCCCGCTGAAACTTTGGACATTCTCGCGAAGGGTTCCCAATCCCCGACAAGATTGGTACCCTTTCACGTCCAAATCTCTCAAACTCCGGGAGAGATTCTCAAAACCAAGGTTGACATGGTTCCAGTTCCTTTCAACATTTTGGAAATCCCACTGAAACTTTGGACATTCTCGCGAAGGGTTCCCGATCCCCGACACGATTGGTACCCTTTCACGTCCAAATCTCTCAAACTCCGGGAGAGATTCTCAAAACCAAGGTTGACATGTTTCGAATTCCTTTCAACATTTTGGAAATCCTGCTGAAAGTTTGGACATTCTGGCAAAGGGTTCTCAATGACAGACAAGATTGGTAACTTTCACGTCCAAATCTCTCAAACTCCGGGAGAGATTCTCAAAACCAAGGTTGACATGTTTCGAGTTCCTTTCAACATTTTGGAAATCCCGCTGAAACTTTGGACATTCTGGCGAAGGGTTCCCAATCCCCGACAAGATTGGTACCCTTTCACGTCCAAATCTCTCAAACTCCGGGAGAGATTCTCAAAACCAAGGTTGACATGTTTCGAGTTCCTTTCAACATTTTGGAAATCCCGCTGAAACTTTGGACATTCTCGCGAAGGGATCCCAATCCCCGACAAGACTGGTACCCTTTCACGTCCAAATCTCTCAAACTCCGGGAGAGATTCTCAAAACCAAGGTTGACATGTTTCGAGTTCCTTTCAACATTTTGGAAATCCCGCTGAAGCTTTGGACATTGTCGCGAAGGGTTCCCAATCCCCGACAAGATTGGTACCCTTTCACGTCCAAATCTCTCAAACTCCGGGAGAGATTCTCAAAACCAAGGTTGACATGTTTCGAGTTCCTTTCAACATTTTGGAAATCCCGCTGAAACTTTGGACATTCTGGCGAAGGGTTCCCAATCCCCGACAAGACTGGTACCCTTTCACGTCCAAATCTCTCAAACTCCGGGAGAGATTCTCAAAACCAAGGTTGACATGTTTCGAGTTCCTTTCAACATTTTGGAAATCCCGCTGAAACTTTGGACATTCTCGCGAAGGGTTCCCAATCCCCGACAAGACTGGTACCCTTTCACGTCCAAATCTCTCAAACTCCGGGAGAGATTCTCAAAACCAAGGTTGACATGTTTCGAGTTCCTTTCAACATTTTGGAAATCCCGCTGAAACTTTGGACATTCTCGCGAAGGGTTCCCAATCCCCGACATGATTGGTACCCTTTCATGTCCAAATCTCTCAAACTCCGGGAGAGATTCTCAAAACCAAGGTTGACATGTTTCGAGTTCCTTTCAACATTTTGGAAATCCCGCTGAAACTTTGGACATTCTCGCGAAGGGTTCCCAATCCCCGACAAGATTGGTACCCTTTCACGTCCAAATCTCTCAAACTCCGGGAGAGATTCTCAAAACCAAGGTTGACATGTTTCGAGTTCCTTTCAACATTTTGGAAATCCCACTGAAACTTTGGACATTCTCGCGAAGGGTTCCCGATCCCCGACACGATTGGTACCCTTTCACGTCCAAATCTCTCAAACTCCGGGAGAGATTCTCAAAACCAAGGTTGACATGTTTCGAGTTCCTTTCAACATTTTGGAAATCCCGCTGAAACTTTGGACATTCTCGCGAAGGGTTCCCAATCCCCGACAAGATTGGTACCCTTTCATGTCCAAATCTCTCAAACTCCGGCAGAGATTCTCAAAACCAAGGTTGACATGATTCGAGTTCCTCTCAACATTTTGGAAATCCCGCTGAAACTTTGGACATTGTCGCGAAGGGTTCCCAATCCCCGACAAGATTGGTACCCTTTCACGTCCAAATCTCTCAAACTCCGGGAGAGATTCTCAAAACCAAGGTTGACATGTTTCGAGTTCCTTTCAACATTTTGGAAATCCCGCTGAAACTTTGGACATTCTCGCGAAGGGTTCCCAATCCCCGACAAGATTGGTACCCTTTCACGTCCAAATCTCTCAAACTCCGGGAGAGATTCTCAAAACCAAGGTTGACATGTTTCGAGTTCCTTTCAACATTTTGGAAATCCTGCTGAAAGTTTGGACATTCTGGCGAAGGGTTCTCAATCCCAGACAAGATTGGTACCTTTCACGTCCAAATCTCTCAAACTCCGGGAGAGATTCTCAAAACCAAGGTTGACATGTTTCGAGTTCCTTTCAACATTTTGGAAATCCCGCTGAAACTTTGGACATTCTGGCGAAGGGTTCCCAATCCCCGACAAGATTGGTACCCTTTCACGTCCAAATCTCTCAAACTCCGGGAGAGATTCTCAAAACCAAGGTTGACATGTTTCGAGTTCCTTTCAACATTTTGGAAATCCCGCTGAAACTTTGGACATTCTCGCGAAGGGATCCCAATCCCCGAGAAGACTGGTACCCTTTCACGACCAAATCTCTCAAACTCCGGGAGAGATTCTCAAAACCAAGGTTGACATGTTTCGAGTTCCTCTCAAGATTTTGGAAATCCCACTGAAACTTTGGACATTCTCGCGAAGGGTTCCCAATCCCCGACAAGACTGGTACCCTTTCACGTCCAAATCTCTCAAACTCCGGGAGAGATTCTCAAAACCAAGGTTGACATGTTTCGAGTTCCTCTCAACATTTTGGAAATCCCGCTGAAACTTTGGACATTCTCGCGAAGGGTTCCCAATCCCCGACAAGATTGGTACCCTTTCACGTCCAAATCTCTCAAACTCCGGGAGAGATTCTCAAAAACAAAGTTGACATGTTTCGAGTTCCTTTCAACATTTTGGAAATCCTGCTGAAACTTTGCACATTCTCACGAAGAATTCCCAATCCCCGACAAAATTGGTACCCTTTCACGTCCAAATCTCTCAAACTCCAGGAGAGATTCTCAAAACCAAGGTTGACATGGTTCGAGTTCCTTTCAACATTTTGGAAATCCCGCTGAAACTTTGGACATTCTCGCAAAGGGTTCCCAATCCCCGACAAGATTGGCACCCTTTCACGTCCAAATCTCTCAAACTCCGGGAGAGATTCTCAAAACCAAGGTTGACATGTTTCGAGTTCCTTTCAACATTTTGGAAATCCCGCTGAAACTTTGGACATTCTCGCGAAGGGTTCCCAATCCCCGACAAGATTGGTACCCTTTCACGTCCAAATCTCTCAAACTCCGGGAGAGATTCTCAAAACCAAGGTTGACATGTTTCGAGTTCCTTTCAACATTTTGGAAATCCCGCTGAAACTTTGGACATTGTCGCGAAGGGTTCCCAATCCCCGACAAGATTGGTACCCTTTCACGTCCAAATCTCTCAAACTCCGGGAGAGATTCTCTAAACCAAGGTTGACATGTTTCGAGTTCCTTTCAACATTTTGGAATTCACGCTGAAACTTTGGACATTCTCGCGAAGGGTTTCCAATCCCCGACAAGACTGGTACCCTTTCACGTCCAAATCTCTCAAACTCCAGGAGAGATTCTCAAAACCAAGGTTGACATGTTTCGAGTTCCTTTCAACATTTTGGAAATCCCGCTGAAACTTTGGACATTCTCGCGAAGGGTTCCCAATCCCCGACAAGATTGGTACCCTTTCACGTCCAAATCTCTCAAAGTCCGGGAGAGATTCTCAAAACCAAGGTTGACATGTTTCGAGTTCCTTTCAACATTTTGGAAATCTTGCTGAAACTTTGGACATTCTCGCAAAGGGTTCCCAATCCCCGACAAGATTGGCACCCTTTCACGTCCAAATCTCTCAAAGTCTGGGAGAGATTCTCAAAACCAAGGTTGACATGTTTCGAGTTCCTTTCAACATTTTGGAAATCCCGCTGAAACTTTGGACATTGTCGCGAAGGGTTCCCAATCCCCGACAAGATTGGTACCCTTTCACGTCCAAATCTCTCAAACTCCGGGAGAGATTCTCAAAACCAAGGTTGACATGTTTCGAGTTCCTTTCAACATTTTGGAAATCCCGCTGAAACTTTGGACATTGTCGCGAAGGGTTCCCAATCCCCGACAAGATTGGTACCCTTTCACGTCCAAATCTCTCAAACTCCGGGAGAGATTCTCTAAACCAAGGTTGACATGTTTCGAGTTCCTTTCAACATTTTGGAATTCACGCTGAAACTTTGGACATTCTCGCGAAGGGTTTCCAATCCCCGACAAGACTGGTACCCTTTCACGTCCAAATCTCTCAAACTCCGGGAGAGATTCTCAAAACCAAGGTTGACATGTTTCGAGTTCCTTTCAACATTTTGGAAATCCCGCTGAAACTTTGGACATTCTCGCGAAGGGTTCCCAATCCCCGACAAGATTGGTACCCTTTCACGTCCAAATCTCTCAAAGTCCGGGAGAGATTCTCAAAACCAAGGTTGACATGTTTCGAGTTCCTTTCAACATTTTGGAAATCCCGCTGAAACTTTGGACATTGTCGTGAAGGGTTCCCAATCTTCGACAAGATTGGTACCCTTTCACGTCCAAATCTCTCAAACTCCGGGAGAGATTCTCAAAACCATGGTTGACATGGTTCGAGTTCCTTTCAACATTTTGGAAATCCCACTGAAACTTAGGACATTCTCGCGAAGGGTTCCCAATCCCCGACAAGATTGGTACCCTTTCACGTCCAAATCTCTCAAACTCCGGGAGAGATTCTCAAAACCAAGGTTGACATGTTTCGAGTTCCTTTCAACATTTTGGAAATCCCGCTGAAACTTTGGACATTCTCGCGAAGGGTTCCCAATCCCCGACAAGATTGGTACCCTTTCACGTCCAAATCTCTCAAACTCCGGGAGAGATTCTCAAAACCAAGGTTGACATGTTTCGAGTTCCTTTCAACATTTTGGAAATCCCGCTGAAACTTTGGACATTCTCGCGAAGGGTTCCCAATCCCCGACAAGATTGGTACCCTTTCACGTCCAAATCTCTCAAACTCCGGGAGAGATTCTCAAAAACAAAGTTGACATGTTTCGAGTTCCTTTCAACATTTTGGAAATCCTGCTGAAAATTTGCACATTCTCACGAAGGGTTCCCAATCCCCGACAAAATTGGTACCCTTTCACGTCCAAATCTCTCAAACTCCGGGAGAGATTCTCAAAACCAAGGTTGACATGTTTCGAGTTCCTTTCAACATTTTGGAAATCTTGCTGAAACTTTGGACATTCTTGCGAAGGGTTCCCGATCCCCGACAAGATTGGTACCCTTTCACGTCCAAATCTCTCAAACTCCAGGAGAGATTCTCAAAACCAAGGTTGACATGGTTCGAGTTCCTTTCAACATTTTGGAAATCCCGCTGAAACTTTGGACATTCTCGCAAAGGGTTCCCAATCCCCGACAAGATTGGCACCCTTTCACGTCCAAATCTCTCAAACTCCGGGAGAGATTCTCAAAACCAAGGTTGACATGTTTCGAGTTCCTTTCAACATTTTGGAAATCCCGCTGAAACTTTGGACATTCTCGCGAAGGATTCCCAATCCCCGACAAGATTGGTACCCTTTCACGTCCAAATCTCTCAAACTCCGGGAGAGATTCTCAAAACCAAGGTTGACATGTTTCGAGTTCCTTTCAACATTTTGGAAATCCCGCTGAAACTTTGGACATTGTCGCGAAGGGTTCCCAATCCCCGACAAGATTGGTACCCTTTCACGTTCAAATCTCTCAAACTCCGGGAGAGATTCTCTAAACCAAGGTTGACATGTTTCGAGTTCCTTTCAACATTTTGGAATTCACGCTGAAACTTTGGACATTCTCGCGAAGGGTTTCCAATCCCCGACAAGACTGGTACCCTTTCACGTCCAAATCTCTCAAACTCCGGGAGAGATTCTCAAAACCAAGGTTGACATGTTTCGAGTTCCTTTCAACATTTTGGAAATCACGCTGAAACTTTGGACAATCTCGCGAAGGGTTCCCAATCCCCGACAAGATTGGTACCCTTTCACGTCCAAATCTCTCAAAGTCCGGGAGAGATTCTCAAAACCAAGGTTGACATGTTTCGAGTTCCTTTCAACATTTTGGAAATCCCGCTGAAACTTTGGACATTGTCGTGAAGGGTTCCCAATCTTCGACAAGATTGGTACCCTTTCACGTCCAAATCTCTCAAACTCCGGGAGAGATTCTCAAAACCATGGTTGACATGGTTCGAGTTTCTTTCAACATTTTGGAAATCCCACTGAAACTTAGGACATTCTCGCGAAGGGTTCCCAATCCCCGACAAGATTGGTACCCTTTCACGTCCAAATCTCTCAAACTCCGGGAGAGATTCTCAAAACCAAGGTTGACATGTTTCGAGTTCCTTTCAACATTTTGGAAATCCCGCTGAAACTTTGGACATTCTCGCGAAGGGTTCCCGATCCCCGACAAGACTGGTACCCTTTCACGTCCAAATCTCTCAAACTCCGGGAGAGATTCTCAAAACCAAGGTTGACATGTTTCGAGTTCCTCTCAACATTTTGGAAATCCCGCTGAAACTTTGGACATTGTCGCGAAGGGTTCCCAATCCCCGACAAGATTGGTACCCTTTCACGTCCAAATCTCTCAAACTCCGGGAGAGATTCTCAAAACCAAGGTTGACATGTTTCGAGTTCCTTTCAACATTTTGGAAATCCCGCTGAAACTTTGGACATTCTGGTGAAGGGTTCCCAATCCCCGACAAGATTGGTACCCTTTCACGTCCAAATCTCTCAAACTCCGGGAGAGATTCTCAAAACCAAGGTTGACATGTTTCGAGTTCCTTTCAACATTTTGGAAATCCCTCTGAAACTTTGGACATTCTCGCGAAGGGTTCCCAATCCCCGACAAGATTGGTACCCTTTCACGTCCAAAACTCTCAAACTCCGGGAGAGATTCTCAAAACCAAGGTTGACATGTTTCGAGTTCCTTTCAACATTTTGGAAATCCCGCTGAAACTTTGGACATTCTCGCGAAGGGTTCCCAATCCCCGACAAGATTGGTACCCTTTCACGTCCAAATCTCTCAAACTCCGGGAGAGATTCTCAAAACCAAGGTTGACATGTTTCGAGTTCCTTTCAACATTTTGGAAATCCCGCTGAAACTTTGGACATTCTCGCGAAGGGTTCCCAATCCCCGGCAAGATTGGTACCCTTTCACGTCCAAATCTCTCAAACTCCGGGAGAGATTCTCAAAACCAAGGTTGACATGTTTCGAGTTCCTTTCAACATTTTGGAAATCCCGCTGAAACTTTGGACATTCTCGCGAAGGGTTCCCAATCCCCGACAAGATTGGTACCCTTTCACGTCCAAATCTCTCAAACTCCGGGAGAGATTCTCAAAACCAAGGTTGACATGTTTCGAGTTCCTTTCAACATTTTGGAAATCCCGCTGAAACTTTGGACATTCTCGCGAAGGGTACCCGATCCCCGACAAGACTGGTACCCTTTCACGTCCAAATCTCTCAAACTCCGGGAGAGATTCTCAAAACCAAGGTTGACATGTTTCGAGTTCCTCTCAACATTTTGGAAATCCCGCTGAAACTTTGGACATTGTCGCGAAGGGTTCCCAATCCCCGACAAGATTGTTACCCTTTCACGTCCAAATCTCTCAAACTCCGGGAGAGATTCTCAAAACCAAGGTTGACATGTTTCGAGTTCCTTTCAACATTTTGGAAATCCCGCTGAAACTTTGGACATTCTGGTGAAGGGTTCCCAATCCCCGACAAGATTGGTACCCTTTCACGTCCAAATCTCTCAAACTCCGGGAGAGATTCTCAAAACCAAGGTTGACATGTTTCGAGTTCCTTTCAACATTTTGGAAATCCCGCTGAAACTTTGGACATTGTCGCGAAGGGTTCCCAATCCCCGACAAGATTGGTACCCTTTCACGTCCAAATCTCTCAAACTCCGGGAGAGATTCTCAAAACCAAGGTTGACATGTTTCGAGTTCCTTTCAACATTTTGGAAATCCCGCTGAAACTTTGGACATTCTCGCGAAGGGTTCCCAATCCCCGACAAGATTGGTACCCTTTCACGTCCAAATCACTCAAACTCCGGGAGAGATTCTCAAAACCAAGGTTGACATGTTTCGAGTTCCTTTCAACATTTTGGAAATCACGCTGAAACTTTGGACAGTCTCGCAAGGGTTCCCAATCCCCGACAAGACTGGTACCCTTTCACGTCCAAATCTCTCAAACTCCGGGAGAGATTCTCAAAACCAAGGTTGACATGTTTCGAGTTCCTTTCAACATTTTGGAAATCCCGCTGAAACTTTGGACATTCTCGCGAAGGGTTCCCAATCCCCGACATGAGTGGTACCCTTTCATGACCAAATCTCTCAAACTCCGGGAGAGATTCTCAAAACCAAGGTTGACATGTTTCGAGTTCCTTTCAACATTTTGGAAATCCCGCTGAAACTTTGGACATTCTCGCGAAGGGTTCCCAATCCCCGACAAGATTGGTACCCTTTCACGTCCAAATCTCTCAAACTCCGGGAGAGATTCTCAAAACCAAGGTTGACATGTTTCGAGTTCCTTTCAACATTTTGGAAATCCCACTGAAACTTTGGACATTCTCGCGAAGGGTTCCCGATCCCCGACACGATTGGTACCCTTTCACGTCCAAATCTCTCAAACTCCGGAGAGATTCTCAAAACCAAGGTTGACATGTTTCGAGTTCCTTTCAACATTTTGGAAATCCCGCTGAAACTTTGGACATTCTCGCGAAGGGTTCCCAATCCCCGACAAGATTGGTACCCTTTCACGTCCAAATCTCTCAAACTCCGGGAGAGATTCTCAAAACCAAGGTTGACATGTTTCGAGTTCCTTTCAACATTTTGGAAATCCCGCTGAAACTTTGGACATTCTCGCGAAGGGTTCCCAATCCCCGACAAGATTGGTACCCTTTCACGTCCAAATCTCTCAAACTCCGGGAGAGATTCTCAAAAACAAAGTTGACATGTTTCGAGTTCCTTTCAACATTTTGGAAATCCTGCTGAAACTTTGCACATTCTCACGAAGGGTTCCCAATCCCCGACAAAATTGGTACCCTTTCACGTCCAAATCTCTCAAACTCCAGGAGAGATTCTCAAAACCAAGGTTGACATGTTTCGAGTTCCTTTCAACATTTTGGAAATCTTGCTGAAACTTTGGACATTCTTGCGAAGGGTTCCCGATCCCCGACAAGATTGGTACCCTTTCACGTCCAAATCTCTCAAACTCCAGGAGAGATTCTCAAAACCAAGGTTGACATGGTTCGAGTTCCTTTCAACATTTTGGAAATCCCGCTGAAACTTTGGACATTCTCGCAAAGGGTTCCCAATCCCCGACAAGATTGGCACCCTTTCACGTCCAAATCTCTCAAACTCCGGGAGAGATTCTCAAAACCAAGGTTGACATGTTTCGAGTTCCTTTCAACATTTTGGAAATCCCGCTGAAACTTTGGACATTCTCGCGAAGGATTCCCAATCCCCGACAAGATTGGTACCCTTTCACGTCCAAATCTCTCAAACTCCGGGAGAGATTCTCAAAACCAAGGTTGACATGTTTCGAGTTCCTTTCAACATTTTGGAAATCCCGCTGAAACTTTGGACATTGTCGCGAAGGGTTCCCAATCCCCGACAAGATTGGTACCCTTTCACGTTCAAATCTCTCAAACTCCGGGAGAGATTCTCTAAACCAAGGTTGACATGTTTCGAGTTCCTTTCAACATTTTGGAATTCACGCTGAAACTTTGGACATTCTCGCGAAGGGTTTCCAATCCCCGACAAGACTGGTACCCTTTCACGTCCAAATCTCTCAAACTCCGGGAGAGATTCTCAAAACCAAGGTTGACATGTTTCGAGTTCCTTTCAACATTTTGGAAATCACGCTGAAACTTTGGACAATCTCGCGAAGGGTTCCCAATCCCCGACAAGATTGGTACCCTTTCACGTCCAAATCTCTCAAAGTCCGGGAGAGATTCTCAAAACCAAGGTTGACATGTTTCGAGTTCCTTTCAACATTTTGGAAATCCCGCTGAAACTTTGGACATTGTCGTGAAGGGTTCCCAATCTTCGACAAGATTGGTACCCTTTCACGTCCAAATCTCTCAAACTCCGGGAGAGATTCTCAAAACCATGGTTGACATGGTTCGAGTTTCTTTCAACATTTTGGAAATCCCACTGAAACTTAGGACATTCTCGCGAAGGGTTCCCAATCCCCGACAAGATTGGTACCCTTTCACGTCCAAATCTCTCAAACTCCGGGAGAGATTCTCAAAACCAAGGTTGACATGTTTCGAGTTCCTTTCAACATTTTGGAAATCCCGCTGAAACTTTGGACATTCTCGCGAAGGGTTCCCGATCCCCGACAAGACTGGTACCCTTTCACGTCCAAATCTCTCAAACTCCGGGAGAGATTCTCAAAACCAAGGTTGACATGTTTCGAGTTCCTCTCAACATTTTGGAAATCCCGCTGAAACTTTGGACATTGTCGCGAAGGGTTCCCAATCCCCGACAAGATTGGTACCCTTTCACGTCCAAATCTCTCAAACTCCGGGAGAGATTCTCAAAACCAAGGTTGACATGTTTCGAGTTCCTTTCAACATTTTGGAAATCCCGCTGAAACTTTGGACATTCTCGCGAAGGGTTCCCAATCCCCGACAAGATTGGTACCCTTTCACGTCCAAATCTCTCAAACTCCGGGAGAGATTCTCAAAACCAAGGTTGACATGTTTCGAGTTCCTTTCAACATTTTGGAAATCCCGCTGAAACTTTGGACATTCTCGCGAAGGGTTCCCAATCCCCGGCAAGATTGGTACCCTTTCACGTCCAAATCTCTCAAACTCCGGGAGAGATTCTCAAAACCAAGGTTGACATGTTTCGAGTTCCTTTCAACATTTTGGAAATCCCGCTGAAACTTTGGACATTCTCGCGAAGGGTTCCCAATCCCCGACAAGATTGGTACCCTTTCACGTCCAAATCTCTCAAACTCCGGGAGAGATTCTCAAAACCAAGGTTGACATGTTTCGAGTTCCTTTCAACATTTTGGAAATCCCGCTGAAACTTTGGACATTCTCGCGAAGGGTACCCGATCCCCGACAAGACTGGTACCCTTTCACGTCCAAATCTCTCAAACTCCGGGAGAGATTCTCAAAACCAAGGTTGACATGTTTCGAGTTCCTCTCAACATTTTGGAAATCCCGCTGAAACTTTGGACATTGTCGCGAAGGGTTCCCAATCCCCGACAAGATTGTTACCCTTTCACGTCCAAATCTCTCAAACTCCGGGAGAGATTCTCAAAACCAAGGTTGACATGTTTCGAGTTCCTTTCAACATTTTGGAAATCCCGCTGAAACTTTGGACATTCTGGTGAAGGGTTCCCAATCCCCGACAAGATTGGTACCCTTTCACGTCCAAATCTCTCAAACTCCGGGAGAGATTCTCAAAACCAAGGTTGACATGTTTCGAGTTCCTTTCAACATTTTGGAAATCCCGCTGAAACTTTGGACATTGTCGCGAAGGGTTCCCAATCCCCGACAAGATTGGTACCCTTTCACGTCCAAATCTCTCAAACTCCGGGAGAGATTCTCAAAACCAAGGTTGACATGTTTCGAGTTCCTTTCAACATTTTGGAAATCCCGCTGAAACTTTGGACATTCTCGCGAAGGGTTCCCAATCCCCGACAAGATTGGTACCCTTTCACGTCCAAATCACTCAAACTCCGGGAGAGATTCTCAAAACCAAGGTTGACATGTTTCGAGTTCCTTTCAACATTTTGGAAATCACGCTGAAACTTTGGACAGTCTCGCAAGGGTTCCCAATCCCCGACAAGACTGGTACCCTTTCACGTCCAAATCTCTCAAACTCCGGGAGAGATTCTCAAAACCAAGGTTGACATGTTTCGAGTTCCTTTCAACATTTTGGAAATCCCGCTGAAACTTTGGACATTCTCGCGAAGGGTTCCCAATCCCCGACATGAGTGGTACCCTTTCATGACCAAATCTCTCAAACTCCGGGAGAGATTCTCAAAACCAAGGTTGACATGTTTCGAGTTCCTTTCAACATTTTGGAAATCCCGCTGAAACTTTGGACATTCTCGCGAAGGGTTCCCAATCCCCGACAAGATTGGTACCCTTTCACGTCCAAATCTCTCAAACTCCGGGAGAGATTCTCAAAACCAAGGTTGACATGTTTCGAGTTCCTTTCAACATTTTGGAAATCCCACTGAAACTTTGGACATTCTCGCGAAGGGTTCCCGATCCCCGACACGATTGGTACCCTTTCACGTCCAAATCTCTCAAACTCCGGAGAGATTCTCAAAACCAAGGTTGACATGTTTCGAGTTCCTTTCAACATTTTGGAAATCCTGCTGAAAGTTTGGACATTCTGGCGAAGGGTTCTCAATCCCAGACAAGATTGGTACCTTTCACATCCAAATCTCTCAAACTCCGGGAGAGATTCTCAAAACCAAGGTTGACATGTTTCGAGTTCCTTTCAACATTTTGGAAATCCCGCTGAAACTTTGGACATTCTGGCGAAGGGTTCCCAATCCCCGACAAGATTGGTACCCTTTCACGTCCAAATCTCTCAAACTCCGGGAGAGATTCTCAAAACCAAGGTTGACATGTTTCGAGTTCCTTTCAACATTTTGGAAATCCCGCTGAAACTTTGCACATTCTTGCGAAGGGTTCCCGATCCCCGACAAGATTGGTACCCTTTCACGTCCAAATCTCTCAAACTCCGGGAGAGATTCTCAAAACCATGGCTGACATGTTTCGAGTTCCTTTCAACATTTTGGAAATCCCGCTGAAACTTTGGACATTCTCGCGAAGGGTTCCCAATCCCCGACAAGATTGGTACCCTTTCACGTCCAAATCTCTCAAACTCCGGGAGAGATTCTCAAAAACAAAGTTGACATGTTTCGAGTTCCTTTCAACATTTTGGAAATCCCGCTGAAACTTTGGACATTCTCGCGAAGGGTTCCCAATCCCCGACAAGATTGGTACCCTTTCACGTCCAAATCTCTCAAACTCCGGGAGAGATTCTCAAAACCAAGGTTGACATGTTTCGAGTTCCTTTCAACATTTTGGAAATCCCGCTGAAACTTTGGACATTCTGGCGAAGGGTTCCCAATCCCCGACAAGACTGGTACCCTTTCACGTCCAAATCTCTCAAACTCCGGGAGAGATTCTCAAAACCAAGGTTGACATGTTTCGAGTTCCTTTCAACATTTTGGAAATCCCGCTGAAACTTTGGACATTCTCGCGAAGGGTTCCCAATCCCCGACAAGACTGGTACCCTTCCACGTCCAAATCTCTCAAACTCCGGGAGAGATTCTCAAAACCAAGGTTGACATGTTTCGAGTTCCTT
Organism: Streptopelia decaocto; assembly: GCF_964273445.1. NCBI lineage: Eukaryota > Metazoa > Chordata > Aves > Columbiformes > Columbidae > Streptopelia > Streptopelia decaocto. Next base: position 1,136,329 of record NW_028115595.1, on the reverse strand, counting down.
TCAACATTTTGGAAATCCCGCTGAAACTTTGGACATTCTCGCGAAGGGTTCCCAATCCCCGACAAGATTGGTACCCTTTCATGTCCAAATCTCTCAAACTCCGGCAGAGATTCTCAAAACCAAGGTTGCCATGATTCGAGTTCCTTTCAACATTTTGGAAATCCCGCTGAAACTTTGGACATTGTCGCGAAGGGTTCCCAATCCCCGACAAGATTGGTACCCTTTCACGTCCAAATCTCTCAAACTCCGGGAGAGATTCTCAAAACCAAGGTTGACATGTTTCGAGTTCCTTTCAACATTTTGGAAATCCCACTGAGACTTTGGACATTCTCGTGAAGGGTTCCCGATCCCCGACAAGATTGCTACCCTTTCACGTCCAAATCTCTCAAACTCCAGGAGAGATTCTCAAAACCAAGGTTGACATGTTTCGAGTTCCTTTCAACATTTTGGAAATCCCGCTGAAACTTTGGACATTCTCGCGAAGGGTTCCCAATCCCCGACAAGATTGGTACCCTTTCACGTCCAAATCTCTCAAACTCCGGGAGAGATTCTCAAAACCAAGGTTGACATGTTTCGAGTTCCTCTCAACATTTTGGAAATCCCGCTGAAACTTTGGACATTCTTGCGAAGGGTTCCCAATCCCCGACAAGATTGGTACCCTTTCACGTCCAAATCTCTCAAAGTCCGGGAGAGATTCTCAAAACCAAGGTTGACATGTTTCGAGTTCCTTTCAACATTTTGGAAATCACGCTGAAACTTTGGACAGTCTCGCGAAGGGTTCCCAATCCACGACAAGACTGGTACCCTTTCACGTCCAAATCTCTCAAACTCCGGGAGAGATTCTCAAAACCAAGGTTGACATGTTTCGAGTTCCTTTCAACATTTTGGAAATCCCGCTGAAACTTTGGACATTCTGGCAGAGGGTTCCCAATCCCCGACATGATTGGTACCCTTTCATGTCCAAATCTCTCAAACTCCGGGAGAGATTCTCAAAACCAAGGTTGACATGTTTCGAGTTCCTTTCAACATTTTGGAAATCCCGCTGAAACTTTGGACATTCTCGCGAAGGGTTCCCAATCCCCGACAAGATTGGTACCCTTTCACGTCCAAATCTCTCAAACTCCGGGAGAGATTCTCAAAACCAAGGTTGACATGTTTCGAGTTCCTTTCAACATTTTGGAAATCCCACTGAAACTTTGGACATTCTCGCGAAGGGTTCCCGATCCCCGACACGATTGGTACCCTTTCACGTCCAAATCTCTCAAACTCCGGGAGAGATTCTCAAAACCAAGGTTGACATGTTTCGAGTTCCTTTCAACATTTTGGAAATCCCGCTGAAACTTTGGAAATTCTCGCGAAGGGTTCCTGATCCCCGACACGATTGGTACCCTTTCACGTCCAAATCTCTCAAACTCCGGGAGAGATTCTCAAAACCAAGGTTGACATGTTTCGAGTTCCTTTCAACATTTTGGAAATCCCGCTGAAACTTTGGACATTCTCGCGAAGGGTTCCCAATCCCCGACAAGATTGGTACCCTTTCACGTCCAAATCTCTCAAACTCCGGGAGAGATTCTCAAAACCAAGGTTGACATGTTTCGAGTTCCTTTCAACATTTTGGAAATCCCGCTGAAACTTTGGACATTCTCGCGAAGGGATCCCAATCCCCGACAAGACTGGTACCCTTTCACGACCAAATCTCTCAAACTCCGGGAGAGATTCTCAAAACCAAGGTTGACATGTTTCGAGTTCCTTTCAACATTTTGGAAAGCCCACTGAAACTTTGGACATTCTCGCGAAGGGTTCCCAATCCCCGACAAGACTGGTACCCTTTCACGTCCAAATCTCTCAAACTCCGGGAGAGATTCTCAAAACCAAGGTTGACATGTTTCGAGTTCCTTTCAACATTTTGGAAATCCCGCTGAAAGTTTGGATATTCTGGCGAAGGGTTCCCAATCCCCGACAAGATTGGTACCCTTTCACGTCCAAATCTCTCAAACTCCGGGAGAGATTCTCAAAACCAAGGTTGACATGTTTCGAGTTCCTTTCAACATTTTGGAAATCCCGCTGAAACTTTGGACATTCTCGCGAAGGGTTCCCAATCCCCGACAAGACTGGTACCCTTTCACGTCCAAATCTCTCAAACTCCGGGAGAGATTCTCAAAACCAAGGTTGACATGTTTCGAGTTCCTTTCAACATTTTGGAAATCCCGCTGAAACTTTGGACATTCTGGTGAAGGGTTCCCAATCCCCGACAAGATTGGTACCCTTTCATGTCCAAATCTCTCAAACTCCGGGAGAGATTCTCAAAACCAAGGTTGACATGTTTCGAGTTCCTTTCAACATTTTGGAAATCCCGCTGAAACTTTGGACATTCTCGCGAAGGGTTCCCAATCCCCGACAAGATTGGTACCCTTTCACGTCCAAATCTCTCAAACTCCGGGAGAGATTCTCAAAACCAAGGTTGACATGTTTCGAGTTCCTTTCAACATTTTGGAAATCCCACTGAAACTTTGGACATTCTCGCGAAGGGTTCCCGATCCCCGACACGATTGGTACCCTTTCACGTCCAAATCTCTCAAACTCCGGGAGAGATTCTCAAAACCATGGTTGACATGTTTCGAGTTCCTTTCAACATTTTGGAAATCCTGCTGAAAGTTTGGACATTCTGGCGAAGGGTTCTCAATCCCAGACAAGATTGGTACCTTTCACGTCCAAATCTCTCAAACTCCGGGAGAGATTCTCAAAACCAAGGTTGACATGTTTCGAGTTCCTTTCAACATTTTGGAAATCCCGCTGAAACTTTGGACATTCTCGCGAAGGGTTCCCAATCCCCGACAAGATTGGTACCCTTTCACGTCCAAATCTCTCAAACTCCGGGAGAGATTCTCAAAACCAAGGTTGACATGTTTCGAGTTCCTTTCAACATTTTGGAAATCCCACTGAAACTTTGGACATTCTCGCGAAGGGTTCCCAATCCCCGACAAGATTGGTACCCTTTCACGTCCAAATCTCTCAAACTCCGGGAGAGATTCTCAAAACCAAGGTTGACATGTTTCGAGTTCCTTTCAACATTTTGGAAAGCCCACTGAAACTTTGGACATTCTCGCGAAGGGTTCCCAATCCCCGACAAGACTGGTACCCTTTCACGTCCAAATCTCTCAAACTCCGGGAGAGATTCTCAAAACCAAGGTTGACATGTTTCGAGTTCCTTTCAACATTTTGGAAATCCCGCTGAAACTTTGGACATTGTCGCGAAGGGTTCCCAATCCCCGACAAGATTGGTACCCTTTCACGTCCAAATCTCTCAAACTCCGGGAGAGATTCTCAAAACCAAGGTTGACATGTTTCGAGTTCCTTTCAACATTTTGGAAATCCCGCTGAAACTTTGGACATTCTGGCGAAGGGTTCCCAATCCCCGACAAGACTGGTACCCTTTCACGTCCAAATCTCTCAAACTCCGGGAGAGATTCTCAAAACCAAGGTTGACATGTTTCGAGTTCCTTTCAACATTTTGGAAATCCCGCTGAAACTTTGGACATTCTCACGAAGGGTTCCCAATCCCCGACAAGACTGGTACCCTTTCACGTCCAAATCTCTCAAACTCCGGGAGAGATTCTCAAAACCAAGGTTGACATGTTTCGAGTTCCTTTCAACATTTTGGAAATCCCGCTGAAACTTTGGACATTCTCGCGAAGGGTTCCCAATCCCCGACAAGATTGGTACCCTTTCATGTCCAAATCTCTCAAACTCCGGCAGAGATTCTCAAAACCAAGGTTGACATGATTCGAGTTCCTTTCAACATTTTGGAAATCCCGCTGAAACTTTGGACATTCTGGCGAAGGGTTCCCAATCCCCGACAAGATTGGTACCCTTTCACGTCCAAATCTCTCAAACTCCGGGAGAGATTCTCAAAACCAAGGTTGACATGTTTCGAGTTCCTTTCAACATTTTGGAAATCCCGCTGAAACTTTGGACATTCTCGCGAAGGGTTCCCAATCCCCGGCAAGATTGGTACCCTTTCACGTCCAAATCTCTCAAACTCCGGGAGAGATTCTCAAAACCAAGGTTGACATGTTTCGAGTTCCTTTCAACATTTTGGAAATCCTGCTGAAAGTTTGGACATTCTCGCGAAGGGTTCCCAATCCCCGACAAGACTGGTACCCTTTCACGTCCAAATCTCTCAAACTCCGGGAGAGATTCTCAAAACCAAGGTTGACATGTTTCGAGTTCCTTTCAACATTTTGGAAATCCCGCTGAAACTTTGGACATTGTCGCGAAGGGTTCCCAATCCCCGACAAGATTGGTACCCTTTCACGTCCAAATCTCTCAAACTCCGGGAGAGATTCTCAAAACCAAGGTTGACATGTTTCGAGTTCCTTTCAACATTTTGGAAATCCCGCTGAAACTTTGGACATTCTCGCGAAGGGTTCCCAATCCCCGACAAGATTGGTACCCTTTCATGTCCAAATCTCTCAAACTCCGGCAGAGATTCTCAAAACCAAGGTTGACATGATTCGAGTTCCTTTCAACATTTTGGAAATCCCGCTGAAACTTTGGACATTGTCGCGAAGGGTTCCCAATCCCCGACAAGATTGGTACCCTTTCACGTCCAAATCTCTCAAACTCCGGGAGAGATTCTCAAAACCAAGGTTGACATGTTTCGAGTTCCTCTCAACATTTTGGAAATCCCGCTGAAACTTTGGACATTCTCGCGAAGGGTTCCCAATCCCCGACAAGATTGGTACCCTTTCACGTCCAAATCTCTCAAACTCCGGGAGAGATTCTCAAAACCAAGGTTGACATGTTTCGAGTTCCTTTCAACATTTTGGAAATCACGCTGAAACTTTGGACAGTCTCGCGAAGGGTTCCCAATCCACGACAAGACTGGTACCCTTTCACGTCCAAATCTCTCAAACTCCGGGAGAGATTCTCAAAACCAAGGTTGACATGTTTCGAGTTCCTTTCAACATTTTGGAAATCCCGCTGAAACTTTGGACATTCTGGTGAAGGGTTCCCAATCCCCGACATGATTGGTACCCTTTCATGTCCAAATCTCTCAAACTCCGGGAGAGATTCTCAAAACCAAGGTTGACATGTTTCGAGTTCCTTTCAACATTTTGGAAATCCCGCTGAAACTTTGGACATTCTCGCGAAGGGTTCCCAATCCCCGACAAGATTGGTACCCTTTCACGTCCAAATCTCTCAAACTCCGGGAGAGATTCTCAAAACCAAGGTTGACATGTTTCGAGTTCCTTTCAACATTTTGGAAATCCCACTGAAACTTTGGAAATTCTCGCGAAGGGTTCCTGATCCCCGACACGATTGGTACCCTTTCACGTCCAAATCTCTCAAACTCCGGGAGAGATTCTCAAAACCAAGGTTGACATGTTTCGAGTTCCTTTCAACATTTTGGAAATCCTGCTGAAAGTTTGGACATTCTGGCGAAGGGTTCTCAATCCCAGACAAGATTGGTACCTTTCACGTCCAAATCTCTCAAACTCCGGGAGAGATTCTCAAAACCAAGGTTGACATGTTTCGAGTTCCTTTCAACATTTTGGAAATCCCGCTGAAACTTTGGACATTCTCGCGAAGGGTTCCCAATCCCCGACAAGACTGGTACCCTTTCACGTCCAAATCTCTCAAACTCCGGGAGAGATTCTCAAAACCAAGGTTGACATGTTTCGAGTTCCTTTCAACATTTTGGAAATCCCGCTGAAACTTTGGACATTGTCGCGAAGGGTTCCCAATCCCCGACAAGATTGGTACCCTTACACGTCCAAATCTCTCAAACTCCGGGAGAGATTCTCAAAACCAAGGTTGACATGTTTCGAGTTCCTTTCAACATTTTGGAAATCCCGCTGAAACTTTGGACATTCTCGCGAAGGGTTCCCAATCCCCGACAAGACTGGTACCCTTTCACGTCCAAATCTCTCAAACTCCGGGAGAGATTCTCAAAACCAAGGTTGACATGTTTCGAGTTCCTTTCAACATTTTGGAAATCCCGCTGAAACTTTGGACATTCTCGCGAAGGGTTCCCAATCCCCGACAAGACTGGTACCCTTTCACGTCCAAATCTCTCAAACTCCGGGAGAGATTCTCAAAACCAAGGTTGACATGTTTCGAGTTCCTCTCAACATTTTGGAAATCCCGCTGAAACTTTGGACATTCTCGCGAAGGGTTCCCAATCCCCGACAAGATTGGTACCCTTTCACGTCCAAATCTCTCAAACTCCGGGAGAGATTCTCAAAACCAAGGTTGACATGTTTCGAGTTCCTTTCAACATTTTGGAAATCACGCTGAAACTTTGGACATTCTCGCGAAGGGCTCCCAATCCCCGACAAGACTGGTACCCTTTCACGTCCAAATCTCTCAAACTCCGGGAGAGATTCTCAAAACCAAGGTTGACATGTTTCGAGTTCCTTTCAACATTTTGGAAATCCCGCTGAAACTTTGGACATTCTCGCGAAGGGTTCCCAATCCCCGACATGATTGGTACCCTTTCATGTCCAAATCTCTCAAACTCCGGGAGAGATTCTCAAAACCAAGGTTGACATGTTTCGAGTTCCTTTCAACATTTTGGAAATCACGCTGAAACTTTGGACATTCTCGCGAAGGGTTCCCAATCCCCGACAAGATTGGTACCCTTTCACGTCCAAATCTCTCAAACTCCGGGAGAGATTCTCAAAACCAAGGTTGACATGTTTCGAGTTCCTTTCAACATTTTGGAAATCCCACTGAAACTTTGGAAATTCTCGCGAAGGGTTCCTGATCCCCGACACGATTGGTACCCTTTCACGTCCAAATCTCTCAAACTCCGGGAGAGATTCTCAAAACCGAGGTTGACATGTTTCGAGTTCCTTTCAACATTTTGGAAATCCTGCTGAAAGTTTGGACATTCTGGCGAAGGGTTCTCAATCCCAGACAAGATTGGTACCTTTCACGTCCAAATCTCTCAAACTCCGGGAGAGATTCTCAAAACCAAGGTTGACATGTTTCGAGTTCCTTTCAACATTTTGGAAATCCCGCTGAAACTTTGGACATTCTCGCGAAGGGTTCCCAATCCCCGACAAGACTGGTACCCTTTCACGTCCAAATCTCTCAAACTCCGGGAGAGATTCTCAAAACCAAGGTTGACATGTTTCGAGTTCCTTTCAACATTTTGGAAATCCCGCTGAAACTTTGGACATTGTCGCGAAGGGTTCCCAATCCCCGACAAGACTGGTACCCTTACACGTCCAAATCTCTCAAACTCCGGGAGAGATTCTCAAAACCAAGGTTGACATGTTTCGAGTTCCTTTCAACATTTTGGAAATCCCGCTGAAACTTTGGACATTCTGGCGAAGGATTACCAATCCCCGACAAGACTGGTACCCTTTCACGTCCAAATCTCTCAAACTCCGGGAGAGATTCTCAAAACCAAGGTTGACATGTTTCGAGTTCCTTTCAACATTTTGGAAATCCCGCTGAAACTTTGGACATTCTCACGAAGGGTTCCCAATCCCCGACAAGACTGGTACCCTTTCACGTCCAAATCTCTCAAACTCCGGGAGAGATTCTCAAAACCAAGGTTGACATGTTTCGAGTTCCTTTCAACATTTTGGAAATCCCGCTGAAACTTTGGACATTCTTGCGAAGGGTTCCCAATCCCCGACAAGATTGGTACCCTTTCATGTCCAAATCTCTCAAACTCCGGCAGAGATTCTCAAAACCAAGGTTGACATGTTTCGAGTTCCTCTCAACATTTTGGAAATCCCGCTGAAACTTTGGACATTGTCGCGAAGGGTTCCCAATCCCCGACAAGATTGGTACCCTTTCACGTCCAAATCTCTCAAACTCCGGGAGAGATTCTCAAAACCAAGGTTGACATGTTTCGAGTTCCTTTCAACATTTTGGAAATCCCACTGAGACTTTGGACATTCTCGCGAAGGGTTCCCGATCCCCGACACGATTGGTACCCTTTCACGTCCAAATCTCTCAAACTCCAGGAGAGATTCTCAAAACCAAGGTTGACATGGTTCCAGTTCCTTTCAACATTTTGGAAATCCCGCTGAAACTTTGGACATTCTCGCGAAGGGTTCCCAATCCCCGACAAGATTGGTACCCTTTCACGTCCAAATCTCTCAAACTCCGGGAGAGATTCTCAAAACCAAGGTTGACATGTTTCGAGTTCCTCTCAACATTTTGGAAATCCCGCTGAAACTTTGGACATTCTCGCGAAGGGTTCCCAATCCCCGACAAGATTGGTACCCTTTCACGTCCAAATCTCTCAAACTCCGGGAGAGATTCTCAAAACCAAGGTTGACATGTTTCGAGTTCCTTTCAACATTTTGGAAATCACGCTGAAACTTTGGACATTCTCGCGAAGGGTTCCCAATCCCCGACAAGACTGGTACCCTTTCACGTCCAAATCTCTCAAACTCCGGGAGAGATTCTCAAAACCAAGGTTGACATGTTTCGAGTTCCTTTCAACATTTTGGAAATCCCGCTGAAACTTTGGACATTCTCGCGAAGGGTTCCCAATCCCCGACATGATTGGTACCCTTTCATGTCCAAATCTCTCAAACTCCGGGAGAGATTCTCAAAACCAAGGTTGACATGTTTCGAGTTCCTTTCAACATTTTGGAAATCCCGCTGAAACTTTGGACATTCTCGCGAAGGGTTCCCAATCCCCGACAAGATTGGTACCCTTTCACGTCCAAATCTCTCAAACTCCGGGAGAGATTCTCAAAACCAAGGTTGACATGTTTCGAGTTCCTTTCAACATTTTGGAAATCCCACTGAAACTTTGGACATTCTCGCGAAGGGTTCCCGATCCCCGACACGATTGGTACCCTTTCACGTCCAAATCTCTCAAACTCCGGGAGAGATTCTCAAAACCAAGGTTGACATGTTTCGAGTTCCTTTCAACATTTTGGAAATCCTGCTGAAAGTTTGGACATTCTGGCGAAGGGTTCTCAATCCCAGACAAGATTGGTACCTTTCACGTCCAAATCTCTCAAACTCCGGGAGAGATTCTCAAAACCAAGGTTGACATGTTTCGAGTTCCTTTCAACATTTTGGAAATCCCGCTGAAACTTTGGACATTGTCGCGAAGGGTTCCCAATCCCCGACAAGATTGGTACCCTTTCACGTCCAAATCTCTCAAACTCCGGGAGAGATTCTCAAAACCAAGGTTGACATGTTTCGAGTTCCTTTCAACATTTTGGAAATCCCGCTGAAACTTTGGACATTCTCGCGAAGGGTTCCCAATCCCCGACAAGATTGGTACCCTTTCATGTCCAAATCTCTCAAACTCCGGCAGAGATTCTCAAAACCAAGGTTGACATGATTCGAGTTCCTTTCAACATTTTGGAAATCCCGCTGAAACTTTGGACATTGTCGCGAAGGGTTCCCAATCTTCGACAAGATTGGTACCCTTTCACGTCCAAATCTCTCAAACTCCGGGAGAGATTCTCAAAACCAAGGTTGACATGTTTCGAGTTCCTCTCAACATTTTGGAAATCCCGCTGAAACTTTGGACATTCTCGCGAAGGGTTCCCAATCCCCGACAAGATTGGTACCCTTTCACGTCCAAATCTCTCAAACTCCGGGAGAGATTCTCAAAACCAAGGTTGACATGTTTCGAGTTCCTTTCAACATTTTGGAAATCACGCTGAAACTTTGGACAGTCTCGCGAAGGGTTCCCAATCCACGACAAGACTGGTACCCTTTCACGTCCAAATCTCTCAAACTCCGGGAGAGATTCTCAAAACCAAGGTTGACATGTTTCGAGTTCCTTTCAACATTTTGGAAATCCCGCTGAAACTTTGGACATTCTCGCGAAGGGTTCCCAATCCCCGACAAGATTGGTACCCTTTCACGTCCAAATCTCTCAAACTCCGGCAGAGATTCTCAAAACCAAGGTTGACATGTTTCGAGTTCCTTTCAACATTTTGGAAATCCCACTGAAACTTTGGAAATTCTCGCGAAGGGTTCCTGATCCCCGACACGATTGGTACCCTTTCACGTCCAAATCTCTCAAACTCCGGGAGAGATTCTCAAAACCAAGGTTGACATGTTTCGAGTTCCTTTCAACATTTTGGAAATCCTGCTGAAAGTTTGGACATTCTGGCGAAGGGTTCTCAATCCCAGACAAGATTGGACCTTTCACGTCCAAATCTCTCAAACTCCGGGAGAGATTCTCAAAACCAAGGTTGACATGTTTCGAGTTCCTTTCAACATTTTGGAAATCCCGCTGAAACTTTGGACATTCTCGCGAAGGGTTCCCAATCCCCGACAAGACTGGTACCCTTTCACGTCCAAATCTCTCAAACTCCGGGAGAGATTCTCAAAACCAAGGTTGACATGTTTCGAGTTCCTTTCAACATTTTGGAAATCCCGCTGAAACTTTGGACATTGTCGCGAAGGGTTCCCAATCCCCGACAAGATTGGTACCCTTACACGTCCAAATCTCTCAAACTCCGGGAGAGATTCTCAAAACCAAGGTTGACATGTTTCGAGTTCCTTTCAACATTTTGGAAATCCCGCTGAAACTTTGGACATTCTCGCGAAGGGTTCCCAATCCCCGACAAGACTGGTACCCTTTCACGTCCAAATCTCTCAAACTCCGGGAGAGATTCTCAAAACCAAGGTTGACATGTTTCGAGTTCCTTTCAACATTTTGGAAATCCCGCTGAAACTTTGGACATTCTCGCGAAGGGTTCCCAATCCCCGACAAGACTGGTACCCTTTCACGTCCAAATCTCTCAAACTCCGGGAGAGATTCTCAAAACCAAGGTTGACATGTTTCGAGTTCCTCTCAACATTTTGGAAATCCCGCTGAAACTTTGGACATTCTCGCGAAGGGTTCCCAATCCCCGACAAGATTGGTACCCTTTCACGTCCAAATCTCTCAAACTCCGGGAGAGATTCTCAAAACCAAGGTTGACATGTTTCGAGTTCCTTTCAACATTTTGGAAATCACGCTGAAACTTTGGACATTCTCGCGAAGGGTTCCCAATCCCCGACAAGACTGGTACCCTTTCACGTCCAAATCTCTCAAACTCCGGGAGAGATTCTCAAAACCAAGGTTGACATGTTTCGAGTTCCTTTCAACATTTTGGAAATCCCGCTGAAACTTTGGACATTCTCGCGAAGGGTTCCCAATCCCCGACATGATTGGTACCCTTTCATGTCCAAATCTCTCAAACTCCGGGAGAGATTCTCAAAACCAAGGTTGACATGTTTCGAGTTCCTTTCAACATTTTGGAAATCACGCTGAAACTTTGGACATTCTCGCGAAGGGTTCCCAATCCCCGACAAGATTGGTACCCTTTCACGTCCAAATCTCTCAAACTCCGGGAGAGATTCTCAAAACCAAGGTTGACATGTTTCGAGTTCCTTTCAACATTTTGGAAATCCCACTGAAACTTTGGAAATTCTCGCGAAGGGTTCCTGATCCCCGACACGATTGGTACCCTTTCACGTCCAAATCTCTCAAACTCCGGGAGAGATTCTCAAAACCGAGGTTGACATGTTTCGAGTTCCTTTCAACATTTTGGAAATCCTGCTGAAAGTTTGGACATTCTGGCGAAGGGTTCTCAATCCCAGACAAGATTGGTACCTTTCACGTCCAAATCTCTCAAACTCCGGGAGAGATTCTCAAAACCAAGGTTGACATGTTTCGAGTTCCTTTCAACATTTTGGAAATCCCGCTGAAACTTTGGACATTCTCGCGAAGGGTTCCCAATCCCCGACAAGACTGGTACCCTTTCACGTCCAAATCTCTCAAACTCCGGGAGAGATTCTCAAAACCAAGGTTGACATGTTTCGAGTTCCTTTCAACATTTTGGAAATCCCGCTGAAACTTTGGACATTGTCGCGAAGGGTTCCCAATCCCCGACAAGATTGGTACCCTTACACGTCCAAATCTCTCAAACTCCGGGAGAGATTCTCAAAACCAAGGTTGACATGTTTCGAGTTCCTTTCAACATTTTGGAAATCCCGCTGAAACTTTGGACATTCTGGCGAAGGATTCCCAATCCCCGACAAGACTGGTACCCTTTCACGTCCAAATCTCTCAAACTCCGGGAGAGATTCTCAAAACCAAGGTTGACATGTTTCGAGTTCCTTTCAACATTTTGGAAATCCCGCTGAAACTTTGGACATTCTCACGAAGGGTTCCCAATCCCCGACAAGACTGGTACCCTTTCACGTCCAAATCTCTCAAACTCCGGGAGAGATTCTCAAAACCAAGGTTGACATGTTTCGAGTTCCTTTCAACATTTTGGAAATCCCGCTGAAACTTTGGACATTCTTGCGAAGGGTTCCCAATCCCCGACAAGATTGGTACCCTTTCATGTCCAAATCTCTCAAACTCCGGCAGAGATTCTCAAAACCAAGGTTGACATGTTTCGAGTTCCTCTCAACATTTTGGAAATCCCGCTGAAACTTTGGACATTGTCGCGAAGGGTTCCCAATCCCCGACAAGATTGGTACCCTTTCACGTCCAAATCTCTCAAACTCCGGGAGAGATTCTCAAAACCAAGGTTGACATGTTTCGAGTTCCTTTCAACATTTTGGAAATCCCACTGAGACTTTGGACATTCTCGCGAAGGGTTCCCAATCCCCGACAAGACTGGTACCCTTTCACGTCCAAATCTCTCAAACTCCAGGAGAGATTCTCAAAACCAAGGTTGACATGGTTCCAGTTCCTTTCAACATTTTGGAAATCCCGCTGAAACTTTGGACATTCTCGCGAAGGGTTCCCAATCCCCGACAAGATTGGTACCCTTTCACGTCCAAATCTCTCAAACTCCGGGAGAGATTCTCAAAACCAAGGTTGACATGTTTCGAGTTCCTCTCAACATTTTGGAAATCCCGCTGAAACTTTGGACATTCTCGCGAAGGGTTCCCAATCCCCGACAAGATTGGTACCCTTTCACGTCCAAATCTCTCAAACTCCGGGAGAGATTCTCAAAACCAAGGTTGACATGTTTCGAGTTCCTTTCAACATTTTGGAAATCACGCTGAAACTTTGGACATTCTCGCGAAGGGTTCCCAATCCCCGACAAGACTGGTACCCTTTCACGTCCAAATCTCTCAAACTCCGGGAGAGATTCTCAAAACCAAGGTTGACATGTTTCGAGTTCCTTTCAACATTTTGGAAATCCCGCTGAAACTTTGGACATTCTCGCGAAGGGTTCCCAATCCCCGACATGATTGGTACCCTTTCATGTCCAAATCTCTCAAACTCCGGGAGAGATTCTCAAAACCAAGGTTGACATGTTTCGAGTTCCTTTCAACATTTTGGAAATCCCGCTGAAACTTTGGACATTCTCGCGAAGGGTTCCCAATCCCCGACAAGATTGGTACCCTTTCACGTCCAAATCTCTCAAACTCCGGGAGAGATTCTCAAAACCAAGGTTGACATGTTTCGAGTTCCTTTCAACATTTTGGAAATCCCACTGAAACTTTGGACATTCTCGCGAAGGGTTCCCGATCCCCGACACGATTGGTACCCTTTCACGTCCAAATCTCTCAAACTCCGGGAGAGATTCTCAAAACCAAGGTTGACATGTTTCGAGTTCCTTTCAACATTTTGGAAATCCTGCTGAAAGTTTGGACATTCTGGCGAAGGGTTCTCAATCCCAGACAAGATTGGTACCTTTCACGTCCAAATCTCTCAAACTCCGGGAGAGATTCTCAAAACCAAGGTTGACATGTTTCGAGTTCCTTTCAACATTTTGGAAATCCCGCTGAAACTTTGGACATTCTGGCGAAGGGTTCCCAATCCCCGACAAGACTGGTACCCTTTCACGTCCAAATCTCTCAAACTCCGGGAGAGATTCTCAAAACCAAGGTTGACATGTTTCGAGTTCCTTTCAACATTTTGGAAATCCCGCTGAAACTTTGGACATTCTCGCGAAGGGATCCCAATCCCCGACAAGACTGGTACCCTTTCACGACCAAATCTCTCAAACTCCGGGAGAGATTCTCAAAACCAAGGTTGACATGTTTCGAGTTCCTTTCAACATTTTGGAAATCCCACTGAAACTTTGGACATTCTCGCGAAGGGTTCCCAATCCCCGACAAGACTGGTACCCTTTCACGTCCAAATCTCTCAAACTCCGGGAGAGATTCTCAAAACCATGGCTGACATGTTTCGAGTTCCTTTCAACATTTTGGAAATCCCGCTGAAACTTTGGACATTCTCGCGAAGGGTTCCCAATCCCCGACAAGATTGGTACCCTTTCACGTCCAAATCTCTCAAACTCCGGGAGAGATTCTCAAAACCATGGCTGACATGTTTCGAGTTCCTTTCAACATTTTGGAAATCCCGCTGAAACTTTGGACATTCTCGCGAAGGGTTCCCAATCCCCGACAAGATTGGTACCCTTTCACGTCCAAATCTCTCAAACTCCGGGAGAGATTCTCAAAATCAAGGTTGACATGTTTCGAGTTCCTTTCAACATTTTGGAAATCCCGCTGAAACTTTGGACATTCTCGCGAAGGGTTCCCAATCCCCGACAAGATTGGTACCCTTTCACGTCCAAATCTCTCAAACTCCGGGAGAGATTCTCAAAACCAAGGTTGACATGTTTCGAGTTCATTTCAACATTTTGGAAATCCCGCTGAAACTTTGGACATTCTCGCGAAGGGTTCCCAATCCCCGACAAGATTGGTACCCTTTCACGTCCAGATCTCTCAAACTCCGGGAGAGATTCTCAAAACCAAGGTTGACATGTTTCGAGTTCCTTTCAACATTTTGGAAATGCCGCTGAAACTTTGGACATTCTCGCGAAGGGTTCCCAATCCCCGACAAGATTGGTACCCTTTCACGTCCAGATCTCTCAAACTCCGGGAGAGATTCTCAAAACCAAGGTTGACACGTTTCGAGTTCCTTTCAACATTTTGGAAATCCTGCTGAAAGTTTGGATATTCTGGCGAAGGGTTCCCAATCCCTGACAAGATTGGTACCCTTTCACGTCCAAATCTCTCAAACTCCGGGAGAGATTCTCAAAACCAAGGTTGACATGTTTCGAGTTCCTTTCAACATTTTGGAAATCCCGCTGAAACTTTGGACTTTCTCGCGAAGGGTTCCCAATCCCCGACAAGATTGGTACCCTTTCACGTCCAAATCTCTCAAACTCCGGGAGAGATTCTCAAAACCAAGGTTGACATGTTTCGAGTTCCTTTCAACATTTTGGAAATCCCGCTGAAACTTTGGACATTCTCGCGAAGGGTTCCCAATCCCCGACAAGATTGGTACCCTTTCACGTGCAAATCTCTCAAACTCCGGGAGAGATTCTCAAAACCAAGGTTGACATGTTTCGAGTTCCTTTCAACATTTTGGAAATCCCGCTGAAACTTTGGACATTCTCGCGAAGGGTTCCCAATCCCCGACAAGACTGGTACCCTTTCACGTCCAAATCTCTCAAACTCCGGGAGAGATTCTCAAAACCAAGGTTGACATGGTTCGAGTTCCTCTCAACATTTTGGAAATCCCGCTGAAACTTTGGACATTGTCGCGAAGGGTTCCCAATCCCCGACAAGATTGGTACCCTTTCACGTCCAAATCTCTCAAACTCCGGGAGAGATTCTCAAAACCAAGGTTGACATGTTTCGAGTTCCTTTCAACATTTTGGAAATCCCGCTGAAACTTTGGACATTCTGGCGAAGGGTTCCCAATCCCCGACAAGATTGGTACCCTTTCACGTCCAAATCTCTCAAACTCCGGGAGAGATTCTCAAAACCAAGGTTGACATGTTTCGAGTTCCTTTCAACATTTTGGAAATCCCGCTGAAACTTTGGACATTCTCGCGAAGGGTTCCCAATCCCCGACAAGATTGGTACCCTTTCACGTCCAAATCTCTCAAACTCCGGGAGAGATTCTCAAAACCAAGGTTGACATGGTTCGAGTTCCTTTCAACATTTTGGAAATCACGCTGAAACTTTGGACATTCTCGCGAAGGGTTCCCAATCCCCGACAAGACTGGTACCCTTTCACGTCCAAATCTCTCAAACTCCGGGAGAGATTCTCAAAACCAAGGTTGACATGGTTCGAGTTCCTTTCAACATTTTGGAAATCCCGCTGAAACTTTGGACATTCTCGCGAAGGGTTCCCAATCCCCGACAAGATTGGTACCCTTTCATGTCCAAATCTCTCAAACTCCGGGAGAGATTCTCAAAACCAAGGTTGACATGGTTCGAGTTCCTTTCAACATTTTGGAAATCCCGCTGAAACTTTGGACATTGTCGCGAAGGGTTCCCAATCCCCGACAAGATTGGTACCCTTTCACGTCCAAATCTCTCAAAGTCTGGGAGAGATTCTCAAAACCAAGGTTGACATGTTTCGAGTTCCTTTTAACATTTTGGAAATCCCACTGAAACTTTGGACATTCTCGCGAAGGGTTCCCGATCCCCGACACGATTGGTACCCTTTCACGTCCAAATCTCTCAAACTCCGGGAGAGATTCTCAAAACCAAGGTTGACATGTTTCGAGTTCCTTTCAACATTTTGGAAATCCTGCTGAAAGTTTGGATATTCTGGCGAAGGGTTCCCAGTCCCTGACAAGACTGGTACCCTTTCACGTCCAAATCTCTCAAACTCCGGGAGAGATTCTCAAAACCAAGGTTGACATGTTTCGAGTTCCTCTCAACATTTTGGAAATCCCGCTGAAACTTTGGACATTCTCGCGAAGGGTTCCCAATCCCCGACAAGATTGGTACCCTTTCACGTCCAAATCTCTCAAACTCCGGGAGAGATTCTCAAAACCATGGTTGACATGTTTCGAGTTCCTTTCAACATTTTGGAAATCCCGCTGAAACTTTGGACATTCTCGCGAAGGGTTCCCAATCCCCGACAAGATTGGTACCCTTTCACGTCCAAATCTCTCAAACTCCGGGAGAGATTCTCAAAACCAAGGTTGACATGGTTCCAGTTCCTTTCAACATTTTGGAAATCCCGCTGAAACTTTGGACTTTCTCGCGAAGGGTTCCCAATCCCCGACAAGATTGGTACCCTTTCACGTCCAAATCTCTCAAACTCCGGGAGAGATTCTCAAAACCAAGGTTGACATGTTTCGAGTTCCTTTCAACATTTTGGAAATCCCGCTGAAACTTTGGACATTCTCGCGAAGGGTTCCCAATCCCCGACAAGATTGGTACCCTTTCACGTCCAAATCTCTCAAACTCCGGGAGAGATTCTCAAAACCAAAGTTGACATGTTTCGAGTTCCTTTCAACATTTTGGAAATCCTGCTGAAACTTTGGACATTCTGGCGAAGGGTTCCCAATCCCCGACAAAATTGATACCCTTTCACGTCCAAATCTCTCAAACTCCGGGAGAGATTCTCAAAACCAAGGTTGACATGTTTCGAGTTCCTTTCAACATTTTGGAAATCTTGCTGAAACTTTGGACATTCTTGCGAAGGGTTCCCGATCCCCGACAAGATTGGTACCCTTTCACGTCCAAATCTCTCAAACTCCGGGAGAGATTCTCAAAACCATGGTTGACATGTTTCGAGTTCCTTTCAACATTTTGGAAATCCCGCTGAAACTTTGGACATTCTCGCGAAGGGTTCCCAATCCCCGACAAGATTGGTACCCTTTCACGTCCAAATCTCTCACACTCCGGGAGAGATTCTCAAAACCAAGGTTGACATGGTTCCAGTTCCTTTCAACATTTTGGAAATCCCGCTGAAACTTTGGACTTTCTCGCGAAGGGTTCCCAATCCCCAACAAGATTGGTACCCTTTCACGTCCAAATCTCTCAAACTCCGGGAGAGATTCTCAAAACCAAGGTTGACATGTTTCGAGTTCCTTTCAACATTTTGGAAATCCCGCTGAAACTTTGGACATTCTCGCGAAGGGTTCCCAATCCCCGACAAGATTGGTACCCTTTCACGTCCAAATCTCTCAAACTCCGGGAGAGATTCTCAAAACCAAAGTTGACATGTTTCGAGTTCCTTTCAACATTTTGGAAATCCTGCTGAAACTTTGGACATTCTGGCGAAGGGTTCCCAATCCCCGACAAAATTGGTACCCTTTCACGTCCAAATCTCTCAAACTCCGGGAGAGATTCTCAAAACCAAGGTTGACATGTTTTGAGTTCCTTTCAACATTTTGGAAATCTTGCTGAAGCTTTGGACATTCTTGCGAAGGGTTCCCGATCCCCGACAAGATTGGTACCCTTTCACGTCCAAATCTCTCAAACTCCGGGAGAGATTCTCAAAACCAAGGTTGACATGGTTCCAGTTCCTTTCAACATTTTGGAAATCCCGCTGAAACTTTGGACTTTCTCGCGAAGGGTTCCCAATCCCCGACAAGATTGGTACCCTTTCACGTCCAAATCTCTCAAACTCCGGGAGAGATTCTCAAAACCAAGGTTGACATGTTTCGAGTTCCTTTCAACATTTTGGAAATCCCGCTGAAACTTTGGACATTCTGGCGAAGGGTTCCCAATCCCCGACAAGATTGGTACCCTTTCACGTCCAAATCTCTCAAACTCCGGGAGAGATTCTCAAAACCAAAGTTGACATGTTTCGAGTTCCTTTCAACATTTTGGAAATCCTGCTGAAACTTTGGACATTCTGGCGAAGGGTTCCCAATCCCCGACAAAATTGATACCCTTTCACGTCCAAATCTCTCAAACTCCGGGAGAGATTCTCAAAACCAAGGTTGACATGGTTCGAGTTCCTTTCAACATTTTGGAAATCTTGCTGAAACTTTGGACATTCTTGCGAAGGGTTCCCGATCCCCGACAAGATTGGTACCCTTTCACGTCCAAATCTCTCAAACTCCGGGAGAGATTCTCAAAACCATGGTTGACATGTTTCGAGTTCCTTTCAACATTTTGGAAATCCCGCTGAAACTTTGGACATTCTCGCGAAGGGTTCCCAATCCCCGACAAGATTGGTACCCTTTCACGTCCAAATCTCTCACACTCCGGGAGAGATTCTCAAAACCAAGGTTGACATGGTTCCAGTTCCTTTCAACATTTTGGAAATCCCGCTGAAACTTTGGACTTTCTCGCGAAGGGTTCCCAATCCCCAACAAGATTGGTACCCTTTCACGTCCAAATCTCTCAAACTCCGGGAGAGATTCTCAAAACCAAGGTTGACATGTTTCGAGTTCCTTTCAACATTTTGGAAATCCCGCTGAAACTTTGGACATTCTCGCGAAGGGTTCCCAATCCCCGACAAGATTGGTACCCTTTCACGTCCAAATCTCTCAAACTCCGGGAGAGATTCTCAAAACCAAAGTTGACATGTTTCGAGTTCCTTTCAACATTTTGGAAATCCTGCTGAAACTTTGGACATTCTGGCGAAGGGTTCCCAATCCCCGACAAAATTGGTACCCTTTCACGTCCAAATCTCTCAAACTCCGGGAGAGATTCTCAAAACCAAGGTTGACATGTTTCGAGTTCCTTTCAACATTTTGGAAATCTTGCTGAAACTTTGGACATTCTTGCGAAGGGTTCCCGATCCCCGACAAGATTGGTACCCTTTCACGTCCAAATCTCTCAAACTCCGGGAGAGATTCTCAAAACCAAGGTTGACATGGTTCGAGTTCCTCTCAACATTTTGGAAATCCCGCTGAAACTTTGGACATTCTCGCGAAGGGTTCCCAATCCCCGACAAGATTGGTACCCTTTCACGTCCAAATCTCTCAAACTCCGGGAGAGATTCTCAAAACCAAGGTTGACATGTTTCGAGTTCCTTTCAACATTTTGGAAATCCCGCTGAAACTTTGGACATTCTGGCGAAGGGTTCCCAATCCCCGACAAGATTGGTACCCTTTCACGTCCAAATCTCTCAAACTCCGGGAGAGATTCTCAAAACCATGGCTGACATGTTTCGAGTTCCTTTCAACATTTTGGAAATCCCGCTGAAACTTTGGACATTGTCGCGAAGGGTTCCCAATCCCCAACAAGACTGGTACCCTTTCACGTCCAAATCTCTCAAACTCCGGGAGAGATTCTCAAAACCAAGGTTGACATGTTTCGAGTTCCTTTCAACATTTTGGAAATCCCGCTGAAACTTTGGACATTCTCGCGAAGGGTTCCCAATCCCCGACAAGATTGGTACCCTTTCACGTCCAAATCTCTCAAACTCCGGGAGAGATTCTCAAAACCAAGGTTGACATGTTTCGAGTTCCTTTTAACATTTTGGAAATCCCACTGAAACTTTGGACATTCTCGCGAAGGGTTCCCGATCCCCGACAAGATTGGTAGCCTTTCACGTCCAAATCTCTCAAACTCCGGGAGAGATTCTCAAAACCAAGGTTGACATGTTTCGAGTTCCTTTCAACATTTTGGAAATCCTGCTGAAAGTTTGGTTATTCTGGCGAAGGGTTCCCAATCCCTGACAAGACTGGTACCCTTTCACGTCCAAATCTCTCAAAGTCTGGGAGAGATTCTCAAAACCAAGGTTGACATGTTTCGAGTTCCTTTCAACATTTTGGAAATCACGCTGAAACTTTGGACATTGTCGCGAAGGGTTCCCAATCTTCGACAAGATTGGTACCCTTTCACGTCCAAATCTCTCAAACTCCGGGAGAGATTCTCAAAACCAAGGTTGACATGTTTCGAGTTCCTTTTAACATTTTGGAAATCCCACTGAAATTTTGGACATTCTCGCGAAGGGTTCCCGATCCCCGACACGATTGGTACCCTTTCACGTCCAAATCTCTCAAACTCCGGGAGAGATTCTCAAAACCAAGGTTGACATGTTTCGAGTTCCTTTCAACATTTTGGAAATCCTGCTGAAAGTTTGGATATTCTGGCGAAGGGTTCCCAGTCCCTGACAAGACTGGTACCCTTTCACGTCCAAATCTCTCAAAGTCTGGGAGAGATTCTCAAAACCAAGGTTGACATGTTTCGAGTTCCTTTCAACATTTTGGAAATCCCGCTGAAACTTTGGACATTGTCGCGAAGGGTTCCCAATCTTCGACAAGATTGGTACCCTTTCACGTCCAAATCTCTCAAACTCCGGGAGAGATTCTCAAAACCATGGTTGACATGTTTCGAGTTCCTTTCAACATTTTGGAAATCCCGCTGAAACTTTGGACATTCTCGCGAAGGGTTCCCAATCCCCGACAAGATTGGTACCCTTTCACGTCCAAATCTCTCAAACTCCGGGAGAGATTCTCAAAACCAAGGTTGACATGTTTTGAGTTCCTTTCAACATTTTGGAAATCCCGCTGAAACTTTGGACTTTCTCGCGAAGGGTTCCCAATCCCCGACAAGATTGGTACCCTTTCACGTCCAAATCTCTCAAACTCCGGGAGAGATTCTCTAAACCAAGGTTGACATGTTTCGAGTTCCTTTCAACATTTTGGAAATCCCGCTGAAACTTTGGACATTCTCGCGAAGGATTCCCAATCCCCGACAAGATTGGTACCCTTTCACGTCCAAATCTCTCAAACTCCGGGAGAGATTCTCAAAACCAAAGTTGACATGTTTCGAGTTCCTTTCAACATTTTGGAAATCCTGCTGAAACTTTGGACATTCTGGCGAAGGGTTCCCAATCCCCGACAAAATTGGTACCCTTTCACGTCCAAATCTCTCAAACTCCGGGAGAGATTCTCAAAACCAAGGTTGACATGTTTCGAGTTCCTTTCAACATTTTGGAAATCTTGCTGAAACTTTGGACATTCTTGCGAAGGGTTCCCGATCCCCGACAAGATTGGTACCCTTTCACGTCCAAATCTCTCAAACTCCGGGAGAGATTCTCAAAACCAAGGTTGACATGGTTCGAGTTCCTCTCAACATTTTGGAAATCCCACTGAAACTTTGGACATTCTCGCGAAGGGTTCCCAATCCCCGACAAGATTGGTACCCTTTCACGTCCAAATCTCTCAAACTCCGGGAGAGATTCTCAAAACCAAGGTTGACATGTTTCGAGTTCCTTTCAACATTTTGGAAATCCCGCTGAAACTTTGGACATTCTGGCGAAGGGTTCCCAATCCCCGACAAGATTGGTACCCTTTCACGTCCAAATCTCTCAAACTCCGGGAGAGATTCTCAAAACCATGGCTGACATGTTTCGAGTTCCTTTCAACATTTTGGAAATCCCGCTGAAACTTTGGACATTCTCGCGAAGGGTTCCCAATCCCCGACAAGACTGGTACCCTTTCACGTCCAAATCTCTCAAACTCCGGGAGAGATTCTCAAAACCAAGGTTGACATGTTTCGAGTTCCTTTCAACATTTTGGAAATCCCGCTGAAACTTTGGACATTCTCGCGAAGGGTTCCCAATCCCCGACAAGATTGGTACCCTTTCATGTCCAAATCTCTCAAACTCCGGGAGAGATTCTCAAAACCAAGGTTGACATGGTTCGAGTTCCTTTCAACATTTTGGAAATCACGCTGAAACTTTGGACATTGTCGCGAAGGGTTCCCAATCCCCGACAAGATTGGTACCCTTTCACGTCCAAATCTCTCAAACTCCGGGAGAGATTCTCAAAACCAAGGTTGACATGTTTCGAGTTCCTTTTAACATTTTGGAAATCCCACTGAAACTTTGGACATTCTCGCGAAGGGTTCCCGATCCCCGACAAGATTGGTACCCTTTCACGTCCAAATCTCTCAAACTCCGGGAGAGATTCTCAAAACCAAGGTTGACATGTTTCGAGTTCCTTTCAACATTTTGGAAATCCTGCTGAAAGTTTGGATATTCTGGCGAAGGGTTCCCAATCCCTGACAAGACTGGTACCCTTTCACGTCCAAATCTCTCAAAGTCTGGGAGAGATTCTCAAAACCAAGGTTGACATGTTTCGAGTTCCTTTCAACATTTTGGAAATCCCGCTGAAACTTTGGACATTGTCGCGAAGGGTTCCCAATCTTCGACAAGATTGGTACCCGTTCACGTCCAAATCTCTCACACTCCGGGAGAGATTCTCAAAACCAAGGTTGACATGGTTCCAGTTCCTTTCAACATTTTGGAAATCCCGCTGAAACTTTGGACTTTCTCGCGAAGGGTTCCCAATCCCCGACAAGATTGGTACCCTTTCACGTCCAAATCTCTCAAACTCCGGGAGAGATTCTCAAAACCAAGGTTGACATGTTTCGAGTTCCTTTCAACATTTTGGAAATCCCGCTGAAACTTTGGACATTCTCGCGAAGGGTTCCCAATCCCCGACAAGATTGGTACCCTTTCACGTCCAAATCTCTCAAACTCCGGGAGAGATTCTCAAAACCAAAGTTGACATGTTTCGAGTTCCTTTCAACATTTTGGAAATCCTGCTGAAACTTTGGACATTCTGGCGAAGGGTTCCCAATCCCCGACAAAATTGGTACCCTTTCACGTCCAAATCTCTCAAACTCCGGGAGAGATTCTCAAAACCAAGGTTGACATGTTTCGAGTTCCTTTCAACATTTTGGAAATCTTGCTGAAACTTTGGACATTCTTGCGAAGGGTTCCCGATCCCCGACAAGATTGGTACCCTTTCACGTCCAAATCTCTCAAACTCCGGGAGAGATTCTCAAAACCAAGGTTGACATGGTTCGAGTTCCTCTCAACATTTTGGAAATCCCGCTGAAACTTTGGACATTCTCGCGAAGGGTTCCCAATCCCCGACAAGATTGGTACCCTTTCACGTCCAAATCTCTCAAACTCCGGGAGAGATTCTCAAAACCAAGGTTGACATGTTTCGAGTTCCTTTCAACATTTTGGAAATCCCGCTGAAACTTTGGACATTCTGGCGAAGGGTTCCCAATCCCCGACAAGATTGGTACCCTTTCACGTCCAAATCTCTCAAACTCCGGGAGAGATTCTCAAAACCATGGCTGACATGTTTCGAGTTCCTTTCAACATTTTGGAAATCCCGCTGAAACTTTGGACATTCTCGCGAAGGGTTCCCAATCCCCGACAAGACTGGTACCCTTTCACGTCCAAATCTCTCAAACTCCGGGAGAGATTCTCAAAACCAAGGTTGACATGTTTCGAGTTCCTTTCAACATTTTGGAAATCCCGCTGAAACTTTGGACATTCTCGCGAAGGGTTCCCAATCCCCGACAAGATTGGTACCCTTTCACGTCCAAATCTCTCAAACTCCGGGAGAGATTCTCAAAACCAAGGTTGACATGTTTCGAGTTCCTTTCAACATTTTGGAAATCCCGCTGAAGCTTTGGACATTCTCGCGAAGGGTTCCCAATCCCCGACAAGATTGGTACCCTTTCACGTCCAAATCTCTCAAACTCCGGGAGAGATTCTCAAAACCAAGGTTGACATGTTTCGAGTTCCTTTCAACATTTTGGAAATCCCACTGAAACTTTGGACATTCTCGCGAAGGGTTCCCAATCCCCGACACGATTGCTACCCTTTCACGTCCAAATCTCTCAAACTCCGGGAGAGATTCTCAAAACCAAGGTTGACATGTTTCGAGTTCCTTTCAACATTTTGGAAATCCTGCTGAAAGTTTGGACATTCTGGCGAAGGGTTCCCAATCCCTGACAAGATTGCTACCCTTTCACGTCCAAATCTCTCAACGTCTGGGAGAGATTCTCAAAACCAAGGTTGACATGTTTCGAGTTCCTTTCAACATTTTGGAAATCCCACTGAAACTTTGGACATTCTCGCGAAGGGTTCCCAATCTTCGACAAGATTGGTACCCTTTCACGTCCAAATCTCTCAAACTCCGAGAGAGATTCTCAAAAGCATGGTTGACATGTTTCGAGTTCCTTTCAACATTTTGGAAATCCCACTGAAACTTTGGACATTCTCGCGAAGGGTTCCCGATCCCCGACACGATTGGTACCCTTTCACGTCCAAATCTCTCAAACTCCGGGAGAGATTCTCAAAACCAAGGTTGACATGTTTCGAGTTCCTTTCAACATTTTGGAAATCCTGCTGAAAGTTTGGATATTCTGGCGAAGGGTTCCCAATCCCTGACAAGACTGGTACCCTTTCACGTCCAAATCTCTCAAACTCCGGGAGAGATTCTCAAAAGCGAGGTTGACATGTTTCGAGTTCCTTTCAACATTTTGGAAATCCCGCTGAAACTTTGGACATTGTCGCGAAGGGTTCCCAATCTTCGACAAGATTGGTACCCTTTCACGTCCAAATCTCTCAAACTCCGGGAGAGATTCTCAAAACCATGGTTGACATGTTTCGAGTTCCTTTCAACATTTTGGAAATCCCGCTGAAACTTTGGACATTCTCGCGAAGGGTTCCCAATCCCCGACAAGATTGGTACCCTTTCACGTCCAAATCTCTCAAACTCCGGGAGAGATTCTCAAAACCATGGCTGACATGTTTCGAGTTCCTTTCAACATTTTGGAAATCCCGCTGAAACTTTGGACATTCTCGCGAAGGGTTCCCAATCCCCGACAAGATTGGTAGCCTTTCACGTCCAAATCTCTCAAACTCCGGGAGAGATTCTCAAAAACAAGGTTGACATGTTTCGAGTTCCTTTCAACATTTTGGAAATCCTGCTGAAAGTTTGGATATTCTGGCGAAGGGTTCCCAATCGCTGACAAGATTGGTACCCTTTCACGTCCAAATCTCTCAAAGTCTGGGAGAGATTCTCAAAACCAAGGTTGACATGTTTCGAGTTCCTTTCAACATTTTGGAAATCCCGCTGAAACTTTGGACATTGTCGCGAAGGGTTCCCAATCTTCGACAAGATTGGTACCCTTTCACGTCCAAATCTCTCAAACTCCGGGAGAGATTCTCAAAACCATGGTTGACATGTTTCGAGTTCCTTTCAACATTTTGGAAATCCCGCTGAAACTTTGGACATTCTCGCGAAGGGTTCCCAATCCCCGACAAGATTGGTACCCTTTCACGTCCAAATCTCTCAAACTCCGGGAGAGATTCTCAAAACCAAGGTTGACATGTTTCGAGTTCCTTTCAACATTTTGGAAATCCCGCTGAAACTTTGGACATTCTCGCGAAGGGTTCCCAATCCCCGACAAGATTGGTACCCTTTCACGTCCAAATCTCTCAAACTCCGGGAGAGATTCTCAAAAGCAAAGTTGACATGTTTCGAGTTCCTTTCAACATTTTGGAAATCCTGCTGAAACTTTGGACATTCTCGCGAAGGGTTCCCAATCCCCGACAAAATTGGTACCCTTTCACGTCCAAATCTCTCAAACTCCGGGAGAGATTCTCAAAACCAAGGTTGACATGTTTCGAGTTCCTTTCAACATTTTGGAAATCTTGCTGAAACTTTGGACATTCTTGCGAAGGGTTCCCGATCCCCGACAAGATTGGTACCCTTTCACGTCCAAATCTCTCAAACTCCGGGAGAGATTCTCAAAACCAAGGTTGACATGTTTCGAGTTCCTTTCAACATTTTGGAAATCACGCTGAAACTTTGGACATTCTCGCGAAGGGTTCCCAATCCCCGACAAGACTGGTACCCTTTCACGTCCAAATCTCTCAAACTCCGGGAGAGATTCTCAAAAACAAGGTTGACATGTTTCGAGTTCCTTTCAACATTTTGGAAATCCTGCTGAAAGTTTGGATATTCTGGCGAAGGGTTCCCAATCCCTGACAAGATTGGTACCCTTTCACGTCCAAATCTCTCAAACTCCGGGAGAGATTCTCAAAACCAAGGTTGACATGTTTCGAGTTCCTTTCAACATTTTGGAAATCCCGCTGAAACTTTGGACATTCTCGCGAAGGGTTCCCAATCCCCGACAAGATTGGTACCCTTTCACGTCCAAATCTCTCAAACTCTGGGAGAGATTCTCAAAACCAAGGTTGACATGTTTCGAGTTCCTTTCAACATTTTGGAAATCCCGCTGAAACTTTGGACTTTCTCGCGAAGGGTTCCCAATCCCCGACAAGATTGGTACCCTTTCACGTCCAAATCTCTCAAACTCCGGGAGAGATTCTCAAAACCATGGTTGACATGTTTCGAGTTCCTTTCAACATTTTGGAAATCCCGCTGAAACTTTGGACATTGTCGCGAAGGGTTCCCAATCTTCGACAAGATTGGTACCCTTTCACGTCCAAATCTCTCAAACTCCGGGAGAGATTCTCAAAACCAAGGTTGACATGTTTCGAGTTCCTTTCAACATTTTGGAAATCCCGCTGAAACTTTGGACATTCTCGCGAAGGGTTCCCAATCCCCGACAAGATTGGTACCCTTTCACGTCCAAATCTCTCAAACTCCGGGAGAGATTCTCAAAACCATGGCTGACATGTTTCGAGTTCCTTTCAACATTTTGGAAATCCCGCTGAAACTTTGGACATTGTCGCGAAGGGTTCCCAATCTTCGACAAGATTGGTACCCTTTCACGTCCAAATCTCTCAAACTCCGGGAGAGATTCTCAAAACCAAGGTTGACATGGTTCGAGTTCCTTTCAACATTTTGGAAATCCCGCTGAAACTTTGGACTTTCTCGCGAAGGGTTCCCAATCCCCGACAAGATTGGTACCCTTTCACGTCCAAATCTCTCAAACTCCGGGAGAGATTCTCAAAACCAAGGTTGACATGTTTCGAGTTCCTTTCAACATTTTGGAAATCACGCTGAAACTTTGGACATTCTCGCGAAGGGTTCCCAATCCCCGACAAGACTGGTACCCTTTCACGTCCAAATCTCTCAAACTCCGGGAGAGATTCTCAAAACCAAGGTTGACATGTTTCGAGTTCCTTTCAACATTTTGGAAATCCCGTTGAAACTTTGGACATTGTCGCGAAGGGTTCCCAATCCCCGACAAGATTGGTACCCTTTCACGTCCAAATCTCTCAAACTCCGGGAGAGATTCTCAAAACCAAGGTTGACATGTTTCGAGTTCCTTTCAACATTTTGGAAATCCCACTGAAACTTTGGACATTCTCGCGAAGGGTTCCCAATCCCCGACAAGATTGGTACCCTTTCACGTCCAAATCTCTCAAACTCCGGGAGAGATTCTCAAAACCAAGGTTGACATGTTTCGAGTTCCTTTCAACATTTTGGAAATCCCGCTGAAACTTTGGACATTCTCGCGAAGGGTTCCCAATCCCCGACAAGATTGGCACCCTTTCACGTCCAAATCTCTCAAACTCCGGGAGAGATTCTCAAAACCAAGGTTGACATGTTTCGAGTTCCTTTCAACATTTTGGAAATCCCGCTGAAACTTTGGACATTCTCGCGAAGGGTTCCCAATCCCCGACAAGATTGGTACCCTTTCACGTCCAAATCTCTCAAACTCCGGGAGAGATTCTCAAAACCATGGCTGACATGTTTCGAGTTCCTTTCAACATTTTGGAAATCCCGCTGAAACTTTGGACATTCTCGCGAAGGGTTCCCAATCCCCAACAAAATTGGTACCCTTTCACGTCCAAATCTCTCAAACTCCGGGAGAGATTCTCAAAACCAAGGTTGACATGTTTCGAGTTCCTTTCAACATTTTGGAAATCCCGCTGAAACTTTGGACATTCTCGCGAAGGGTTCCCAATCCCCGACAAGATTGGTACCCTTTCACGTCCAAATCACTCAAACTCCGGGAGAGATTCTCAAAACCAAGGTTGACATGTTTCGAGTTCCTTTCAACATTTTGGAAATCACGCTGAAACTTTGGACATTCTCGCGAAGGGTTCCCAATCCCCGACAAGATTGGTACCCTTTCACGTCCAAATCTCTCAAACTCCGGGAGAGATTCTCAAAACCAAGGTTGACATGTTTCGAGTTCCTTTCAACATTTTGGAAATCCCGCTGAAAGTTTGGACATTCTGGCGAAGGGTTCCCAATCCCCGACAAGATTGGTACCCTTTCACGTCCAAATCTCTCAAAGTCCGGGAGAGATTCTCAAAACCAAGGTTGACATGTTTCGAGTTCCTTTCAACATTTTGGAAATCCCGCTGAAACTTTGGACATTCTCGCGAAGGGTTCCCAATCCCCGACAAGATTGGTACCCTTTCACGTCCAAATCTCTCAAACTCCGGGAGAGATTCTCAAAACCAAGGTTGACATGTTTCGAGTTCCTTTCAACATTTTGGAAATCCTGCTGAAACTTTGGACATTCTGGCGAAGGGTTCCCAATCCCCGACAAAATTGGTACCCTTTCACGTCCAAATCTCTCAAACTCCGGGAGAGATTCTCAAAACCAAGGTTGACATGTTTCGAGTTCCTTTCAACATTTTGGAAATCTTGCTGAAACTTTGGACATTCTTGCGAAGGGTTCCCGATCCCCGACAAGATTGGTACCCTTTCACGTCCAAATCTCTCAAACTCCGGGAGAGATTCTCAAAACCAAGGTTGACATGGTTCGAGTTCCTCTCAACATTTTGGAAATCCCGCTGAAACTTTGGACATTCTCGCGAAGGGTTCCCAATCCCCGACAAGATTGGTACCCTTTCACGTCCAAATCTCTCAAACTCCGGGAGAGATTCTCAAAACCAAGGTTGACATGTTTCGAGTTCCTTTCAACATTTTGGAAATCCCGCTGAAACTTTGGACATTCTGGCGAAGGGTTCCCAATCCCCGACAAGATTGGTACCCTTTCACGTCCAAATCTCTCAAACTCCGGGAGAGATTCTCAAAACCATGGCTGACATGTTTCGAGTTCCTTTCAACATTTTGGAAATCCCGCTGAAACTTTGGACATTGTCGCGAAGGGTTCCCAATCCCCAACAAGACTGGTACCCTTTCACGTCCAAATCTCTCAAACTCCGGGAGAGATTCTCAAAACCAAGGTTGACATGTTTCGAGTTCCTTTCAACATTTTGGAAATCCCGCTGAAACTTTGGACATTCTCGCGAAGGGTTCCCAATCCCCGACAAGATTGGTACCCTTTCACGTCCAAATCTCTCAAACTCCGGGAGAGATTCTCAAAACCAAGGTTGACATGTTTCGAGTTCCTTTTAACATTTTGGAAATCCCACTGAAACTTTGGACATTCTCGCGAAGGGTTCCCGATCCCCGACAAGATTGGTAGCCTTTCACGTCCAAATCTCTCAAACTCCGGGAGAGATTCTCAAAACCAAGGTTGACATGTTTCGAGTTCCTTTCAACATTTTGGAAATCCTGCTGAAAGTTTGGTTATTCTGGCGAAGGGTTCCCAATCCCTGACAAGACTGGTACCCTTTCACGTCCAAATCTCTCAAAGTCTGGGAGAGATTCTCAAAACCAAGGTTGACATGTTTCGAGTTCCTTTCAACATTTTGGAAATCACGCTGAAACTTTGGACATTGTCGCGAAGGGTTCCCAATCTTCGACAAGATTGGTACCCTTTCACGTCCAAATCTCTCAAACTCCGGGAGAGATTCTCAAAACCAAGGTTGACATGTTTCGAGTTCCTTTTAACATTTTGGAAATCCCACTGAAATTTTGGACATTCTCGCGAAGGGTTCCCGATCCCCGACACGATTGGTACCCTTTCACGTCCAAATCTCTCAAACTCCGGGAGAGATTCTCAAAACCAAGGTTGACATGTTTCGAGTTCCTTTCAACATTTTGGAAATCCTGCTGAAAGTTTGGATATTCTGGCGAAGGGTTCCCAGTCCCTGACAAGACTGGTACCCTTTCACGTCCAAATCTCTCAAAGTCTGGGAGAGATTCTCAAAACCAAGGTTGACATGTTTCGAGTTCCTTTCAACATTTTGGAAATCCCGCTGAAACTTTGGACATTGTCGCGAAGGGTTCCCAATCTTCGACAAGATTGGTACCCTTTCACGTCCAAATCTCTCAAACTCCGGGAGAGATTCTCAAAACCATGGTTGACATGTTTCGAGTTCCTTTCAACATTTTGGAAATCCCGCTGAAACTTTGGACATTCTCGCGAAGGGTTCCCAATCCCCGACAAGATTGGTACCCTTTCACGTCCAAATCTCTCAAACTCCGGGAGAGATTCTCAAAACCAAGGTTGACATGTTTTGAGTTCCTTTCAACATTTTGGAAATCCCGCTGAAACTTTGGACTTTCTCGCGAAGGGTTCCCAATCCCCGACAAGATTGGTACCCTTTCACGTCCAAATCTCTCAAACTCCGGGAGAGATTCTCTAAACCAAGGTTGACATGTTTCGAGTTCCTTTCAACATTTTGGAAATCACGCTGAAACTTTGGACATTCTCGCGAAGGGTTCCCAATCCCCGACAAGATTGGTACCCTTTCACGTCCAAATCTCTCAAACTCCGGGAGAGATTCTCAAAACCAAAGTTGACATGTTTCGAGTTCCTTTCAACATTTTGGAAATCCTGCTGAAACTTTGGACATTCTGGCGAAGGGTTCCCAATCCCCGACAAAATTGGTACCCTTTCACGTCCAAATCTCTCAAAGTCCGGGAGAGATTCTCAAAACCAAGGTTGACATGGTTCCAGTTCCTTTCAACATTTTGGAAATCTTGCTGAAACTTTGGACATTCTTGCGAAGGGTTCCCGATCCCCGACAAGATTGGTACCCTTTCACGTCCAAATCTCTCAAACTCCGGGAGAGATTCTCAAAACCAAGGTTGACATGGTTCGAGTTCCTCTCAACATTTTGGAAATCCCGCTGAAACTTTGGACATTCTCGCGAAGGGTTCCCAATCCCCGACAAGATTGGTACCCTTTCACGTCCAAATCTCTCAAACTCCGGGAGAGATTCTCAAAACCAAGGTTGACATGTTTCGAGTTCCTTTCAACATTTTGGAAATCCCGCTGAAACTTTGGACATTCTGGCGAAGGGTTCCCAATCCCCGACAAGATTGGTACCCTTTCACGTCCAAATCTCTCAAACTCCGGGAGAGATTCTCAAAACCATGGCTGACATGTTTCGAGTTCCTTTCAACATTTTGGAAATCCCGCTGAAACTTTGGACATTCTCGCGAAGGGTTCCCAATCCCCGACAAGACTGGTACCCTTTCACGTCCAAATCTCTCAAACTCCGGGAGAGATTCTCAAAACCAAGGTTGACATGTTTCGAGTTCCTTTCAACATTTTGGAAATCCCGCTGAAACTTTGGACATTCTCGCGAAGGGTTCCCAATCCCCGACAAGATTGGTACCCTTTCATGTCCAAATCTCTCAAACTCCGGGAGAGATTCTCAAAACCAAGGTTGACATGGTTCGAGTTCCTTTCAACATTTTGGAAATCACGCTGAAACTTTGGACATTGTCGCGAAGGGTTCCCAATCCCCGACAAGATTGGTACCCTTTCACGTCCAAATCTCTCAAACTCCGGGAGAGATTCTCAAAACCAAGGTTGACATGTTTCGAGTTCCTTTTAACATTTTGGAAATCCCACTGAAACTTTGGACATTCTCGCGAAGGGTTCCCGATCCCCGACAAGATTGGTACCCTTTCACGTCCAAATCTCTCAAACTCCGGGAGAGATTCTCAAAACCAAGGTTGACATGTTTCGAGTTCCTTTCAACATTTTGGAAATCCTGCTGAAAGTTTGGATATTCTGGCGAAGGGTTCCCAATCCCTGACAAGACTGGTACCCTTTCACGTCCAAATCTCTCAAAGTCTGGGAGAGATTCTCAAAACCAAGGTTGACATGTTTCGAGTTCCTTTCAACATTTTGGAAATCCCGCTGAAACTTTGGACATTGTCGCGAAGGGTTCCCAATCTTCGACAAGATTGGTACCCGTTCACGTCCAAATCTCTCACACTCCGGGAGAGATTCTCAAAACCAAGGTTGACATGGTTCCAGTTCCTTTCAACATTTTGGAAATCCCGCTGAAACTTTGGACTTTCTCGCGAAGGGTTCCCAATCCCCGACAAGATTGGTACCCTTTCACGTCCAAATCTCTCAAACTCCGGGAGAGATTCTCAAAACCAAGGTTGACATGTTTCGAGTTCCTTTCAACATTTTGGAAATCCCGCTGAAACTTTGGACATTCTCGCGAAGGGTTCCCAATCCCCGACAAGATTGGTACCCTTTCACGTCCAAATCTCTCAAACTCCGGGAGAGATTCTCAAAACCAAAGTTGACATGTTTCGAGTTCCTTTCAACATTTTGGAAATCCTGCTGAAACTTTGGACATTCTGGCGAAGGGTTCCCAATCCCCGACAAAATTGGTACCCTTTCACGTCCAAATCTCTCAAACTCCGGGAGAGATTCTCAAAACCAAGGTTGACATGTTTCGAGTTCCTTTCAACATTTTGGAAATCTTGCTGAAACTTTGGACATTCTTGCGAAGGGTTCCCGATCCCCGACAAGATTGGTACCCTTTCACGTCCAAATCTCTCAAACTCCGGGAGAGATTCTCAAAACCAAGGTTGACATGGTTCGAGTTCCTCTCAACATTTTGGAAATCCCGCTGAAACTTTGGACATTCTCGCGAAGGGTTCCCAATCCCCGACAAGATTGGTACCCTTTCACGTCCAAATCTCTCAAACTCCGGGAGAGATTCTCAAAACCAAGGTTGACATGTTTCGAGTTCCTTTCAACATTTTGGAAATCCCGCTGAAACTTTGGACATTCTGGCGAAGGGTTCCCAATCCCCGACAAGATTGGTACCCTTTCACGTCCAAATCTCTCAAACTCCGGGAGAGATTCTCAAAACCATGGCTGACATGTTTCGAGTTCCTTTCAACATTTTGGAAATCCCGCTGAAACTTTGGACATTCTCGCGAAGGGTTCCCAATCCCCGACAAGACTGGTACCCTTTCACGTCCAAATCTCTCAAACTCCGGGAGAGATTCTCAAAACCAAGGTTGACATGTTTCGAGTTCCTTTCAACATTTTGGAAATCCCGCTGAAACTTTGGACATTCTCGCGAAGGGTTCCCAATCCCCGACAAGATTGGTACCCTTTCACGTCCAAATCTCTCAAACTCCGGGAGAGATTCTCAAAACCAAGGTTGACATGTTTCGAGTTCCTTTCAACATTTTGGAAATCCCGCTGAAACTTTGGACATTCTCGCGAAGGGTTCCCAATCCCCGACAAGATTGGTACCCTTTCACGTCCAAATCTCTCAAACTCCGGGAGAGATTCTCAAAACCAAGGTTGACATGTTTCGAGTTCCTTTCAACATTTTGGAAATCCCACTGAAACTTTGGACATTCTCGCGAAGGGTTCCCAATCCCCGACACGATTGCTACCCTTTCACGTCCAAATCTCTCAAACTCCGGGAGAGATTCTCAAAACCAAGGTTGACATGTTTCGAGTTCCTTTCAACATTTTGGAAATCCCGCTGAAACTTTGGACATTCTCGCGAAGGGTTCCCAATCCCCGACAAGATTGGTACCCTTTCACGTCCAAATCTCTCAAACTCCGGGAGAGATTCTCAAAACCAAGGTTGACATGTTTCGAGTTCCTTTCAACATTTTGGAAATCCCGCTGAAACTTTGGACATTCTCGCGAAGGGTTCCCAATCCCCGACAAGATTGGTACCCTTTCACGTCCAAATCTCTCAAACTCCGGGAGAGATTCTCAAAACCAAGGTTGACATGTTTCGAGTTCCTTTCAACATTTTGGAAATCCCACTGAAACTTTGGACATTCTCGCGAAGGGTTCCCAATCCCCGACACGATTGCTACCCTTTCACGTCCAAATCTCTCAAACTCCGGGAGAGATTCTCAAAACCAAGGTTGACATGTTTCGAGTTCCTTTCAACATTTTGGAAATCCTGCTGAAAGTTTGGACATTCTGGCGAAGGGTTCCCAATCCCTGACAAGATTGCTACCCTTTCACGTCCAAATCTCTCAACGTCTGGGAGAGATTCTCAAAACCAAGGTTGACATGTTTCGAGTTCCTTTCAACATTTTGGAAATCCCACTGAAACTTTGGACATTCTCGCGAAGGGTTCCCAATCTTCGACAAGATTGGTACCCTTTCACGTCCAAATCTCTCAAACTCCGAGAGAGATTCTCAAAAGCATGGTTGACATGTTTCGAGTTCCTTTCAACATTTTGGAAATCCCACTGAAACTTTGGACATTCTCGCGAAGGGTTCCCGATCCCCGACACGATTGGTACCCTTTCACGTCCAAATCTCTCAAACTCCGGGAGAGATTCTCAAAACCAAGGTTGACATGTTTCGAGTTCCTTTCAACATTTTGGAAATCCTGCTGAAAGTTTGGATATTCTGGCGAAGGGTTCCCAATCCCTGACAAGACTGGTACCCTTTCACGTCCAAATCTCTCAAACTCCGGGAGAGATTCTCAAAAGCGAGGTTGACATGTTTCGAGTTCCTTTCAACATTTTGGAAATCCCGCTGAAACTTTGGACATTGTCGCGAAGGGTTCCCAATCTTCGACAAGATTGGTACCCTTTCACGTCCAAATCTCTCAAACTCCGGGAGAGATTCTCAAAACCATGGTTGACATGTTTCGAGTTCCTTTCAACATTTTGGAAATCCCGCTGAAACTTTGGACATTCTCGCGAAGGGTTCCCAATCCCCGACAAGATTGGTACCCTTTCACGTCCAAATCTCTCAAACTCCGGGAGAGATTCTCAAAACCATGGCTGACATGTTTCGAGTTCCTTTCAACATTTTGGAAATCCCGCTGAAACTTTGGACATTCTCGCGAAGGGTTCCCAATCCCCGACAAGATTGGTAGCCTTTCACGTCCAAATCTCTCAAACTCCGGGAGAGATTCTCAAAAACAAGGTTGACATGTTTCGAGTTCCTTTCAACATTTTGGAAATCCTGCTGAAAGTTTGGATATTCTGGCGAAGGGTTCCCAATCGCTGACAAGATTGGTACCCTTTCACGTCCAAATCTCTCAAAGTCTGGGAGAGATTCTCAAAACCAAGGTTGACATGTTTCGAGTTCCTTTCAACATTTTGGAAATCCCGCTGAAACTTTGGACATTGTCGCGAAGGGTTCCCAATCTTCGACAAGATTGGTACCCTTTCACGTCCAAATCTCTCAAACTCCGGGAGAGATTCTCAAAACCATGGTTGACATGTTTCGAGTTCCTTTCAACATTTTGGAAATCCCGCTGAAACTTTGGACATTCTCGCGAAGGGTTCCCAATCCCCGACAAGATTGGTACCCTTTCACGTCCAAATCTCTCAAACTCCGGGAGAGATTCTCAAAACCAAGGTTGACATGGTTCCAGTTCCTTTCAACATTTTGGAAATCCCGCTGAAACTTTGGACTTTCTCGCGAAGGGTTCCCAATACCCGACAAGATTGGTACCCTTTCACGTCCAAATCTCTCAAACTCCGGGAGAGATTCTCAAAACCAAGGTTGACATGTTTCGAGTTCCTTTCAACATTTTGGAAATCCCGCTGAAACTTTGGACATTCTCGCGAAGGGTTCCCAATCCCCGACAAGATTGGTACCCTTTCACGTCCAAATCTCTCAAACTCCGGGAGAGATTCTCAAAAGCAAAGTTGACATGTTTCGAGTTCCTTTCAACATTTTGGAAATCCTGCTGAAACTTTGGACATTCTCGCGAAGGGTTCCCAATCCCCGACAAAATTGGTACCCTTTCACGTCCAAATCTCTCAAACTCCGGGAGAGATTCTCAAAACCAAGGTTGACATGTTTCGAGTTCCTTTCAACATTTTGGAAATCTTGCTGAAACTTTGGACATTCTTGCGAAGGGTTCCCGATCCCCGACAAGATTGGTACCCTTTCACGTCCAAATCTCTCAAACTCCGGGAGAGATTCTCAAAACCAAGGTTGACATGTTTCGAGTTCCTTTCAACATTTTGGAAATCACGCTGAAACTTTGGACATTCTCGCGAAGGGTTCCCAATCCCCGACAAGACTGGTACCCTTTCACGTCCAAATCTCTCAAACTCCGGGAGAGATTCTCAAAAACAAGGTTGACATGTTTCGAGTTCCTTTCAACATTTTGGAAATCCTGCTGAAAGTTTGGATATTCTGGCGAAGGGTTCCCAATCCCTGACAAGATTGGTACCCTTTCACGTCCAAATCTCTCAAACTCCGGGAGAGATTCTCAAAACCAAGGTTGACATGTTTCGAGTTCCTTTCAACATTTTGGAAATCCCGCTGAAACTTTGGACATTCTCGCGAAGGGTTCCCAATCCCCGACAAGATTGGTACCCTTTCACGTCCAAATCTCTCAAACTCTGGGAGAGATTCTCAAAACCAAGGTTGACATGTTTCGAGTTCCTTTCAACATTTTGGAAATCCCGCTGAAACTTTGGACTTTCTCGCGAAGGGTTCCCAATCCCCGACAAGATTGGTACCCTTTCACGTCCAAATCTCTCAAACTCCGGGAGAGATTCTCAAAACCATGGTTGACATGTTTCGAGTTCCTTTCAACATTTTGGAAATCCCGCTGAAACTTTGGACATTGTCGCGAAGGGTTCCCAATCTTCGACAAGATTGGTACCCTTTCACGTCCAAATCTCTCAAACTCCGGGAGAGATTCTCAAAACCAAGGTTGACATGTTTCGAGTTCCTTTCAACATTTTGGAAATCCCGCTGAAACTTTGGACATTCTCGCGAAGGGTTCCCAATCCCCGACAAGATTGGTACCCTTTCACGTCCAAATCTCTCAAACTCCGGGAGAGATTCTCAAAACCATGGCTGACATGTTTCGAGTTCCTTTCAACATTTTGGAAATCCCGCTGAAACTTTGGACATTGTCGCGAAGGGTTCCCAATCTTCGACAAGATTGGTACCCTTTCACGTCCAAATCTCTCAAAGTCCGGGAGAGATTCTCAAAACCAAGGTTGATATGGTTCGAGTTCCTTTCAACATTTTGGAAATCCCGCTGAAACTTTGGACTTTCTCGCGAAGGGTTCCCAATCCCCGACAAGATTGGTACCCTTTCACGTCCAAATCTCTCAAACTCCGGGAGAGATTCTCAAAACCAAGGTTGACATGTTTCGAGTTCCTTTCAACATTTTGGAAATCACGCTGAAACTTTGGACATTCTGGCGAAGGGTTCCCAATCCCCGACAAGACTGGTACCCTTTCACGTCCAAATCTCTCAAACTCCGGGAGAGATTCTCAAAACCAAGGTTGACATGTTTCGAGTTCCTTTCAACATTTTGGAAATCCCGTTGAAACTTTGGACATTGTCGCGAAGGGTTCCCAATCCCCGACAAGATTGGTACCCTTTCACGTCCAAATCTCTCAAACTCCGGGAGAGATTCTCAAAACCAAGGTTGACATGTTTCGAGTTCCTTTCAACATTTTGGAAATCCCACTGAAACTTTGGACATTCTCGCGAAGGGTTCCCAATCCCCGACAAGATTGGTACCCTTTCACGTCCAAATCTCTCAAACTCCGGGAGAGATTCTCAAAACCAAGGTTGACATGTTTCGAGTTCCTTTCAACATTTTGGAAATCCCGCTGAAACTTTGGACATTCTCGCGAAGGGTTCCCAATCCCCGACAAGATTGGCACCCTTTCACGTCCAAATCTCTCAAACTCCGGGAGAGATTCTCAAAACCAAGGTTGACATGTTTCGAGTTCCTTTCAACATTTTGGAAATCCCGCTGAAACTTTGGACATTCTCGCGAAGGGTTCCCAATCCCCGACAAGATTGGTACCCTTTCACGTCCAAATCTCTCAAACTCCGGGAGAGATTCTCAAAACCATGGCTGACATGTTTCGAGTTCCTTTCAACATTTTGGAAATCCCGCTGAAACTTTGGACATTCTCGCGAAGGGTTCCCAATCCCCAACAAAATTGGTACCCTTTCACGTCCAAATCTCTCAAACTCCGGGAGAGATTCTCAAAACCAAGGTTGACATGTTTCGAGTTCCTTTCAACATTTTGGAAATCCCGCTGAAACTTTGGACATTCTCGCGAAGGGTTCCCAATCCCCGACAAGATTGGTACCCTTTCACGTCCAAATCACTCAAACTCCGGGAGAGATTCTCAAAACCAAGGTTGACATGTTTCGAGTTCCTTTCAACATTTTGGAAATCACGCTGAAACTTTGGACATTCTCGCGAAGGGTTCCCAATCCCCGACAAGATTGGTACCCTTTCACGTCCAAATCTCTCAAACTCCGGGAGAGATTCTCAAAACCAAGGTTGACATGTTTCGAGTTCCTTTCAACATTTTGGAAATCCTGCTGAAAGTTTGGATATTCTGGCGAAGGGTTCCCAATCCCTGACAAGATTGGTACCCTTTCACGTCCAAATCTCTCAAAGTCTGGGAGAGATTCTCAAAACCAAGGTTGACATGTTTCGAGTTCCTTTCAACATTTTGGAAATCCCGCTGAAACTTTGGACATTCTCGCGAAGGGTTCCCAATCTTCGACAAGACTGGTACCCTTTCACGTCCAAATGTCTCAAACTCCGGGAGAGATTCTCAAAACCAAGGTTGACATGTTTCGAGTTCCTTTCAACATTTTGGAAATCCTGCTGAAACTTTGGACATTCTCGCGAAGGGTTCCCAATCCCCGACAAAATTGGTACCCTTTCACGTCCAAATCTCTCAAACTCCGGGAGAGATTCTCAAAACCAAGGTTGACATGTTTCGAGTTCCTTTCAACATTTTGGAAATCTTGCTGAAACTTTGGACATTCTTGCGAAGGGTTCCCGATCCCCGACAAGATTGGTACCCTTTCACGTCCAAATCTCTCAAACTCCGGGAGAGATTCTCAAAACCAAGGTTGACATGGTTCGAGTTCCTCTCAACATTTTGGAAATCCCGCTGAAACTTTGGACATTCTCGCGAAGGGTTCCCAATCCCCGACAAGATTGGCACCCTTTCACGTCCAAATCTCTCAAACTCCGGGAGAGATTCTCAAAACCAAGGTTGACATGTTTCGAGTTCCTTTCAACATTTTGGAAATCCCGCTGAAACTTTGGACATTCTCGCGAAGGGTTCCCGATCCCCGACAAGATTGGTACCCTTTCACGTCCAAATCTCTCAAACTCCGGGAGAGATTCTCAAAACCATGGCTGACATGTTTCGAGTTCCTTTCAACATTTTGGAAATCCCGCTGAAACTTTGGACATTCTCGCGAAGGGTTCCCAATCCCCGACAAGATTGGTACCCTTTCACGTCCAAATCTCTCAAACTCCGGGAGAGATTCTCAAAACCAAGGTTGACATGTTTCGAGTTCCTTTCAACATTTTGGAAATCCCGCTGAAACTTTGGACATTGTCGCGAAGGGTTCCCAATCCCCGACAAGATTGGTACCCTTTCACATCCAAATCACTCAAACTCCGGGAGAGATTCTCAAAACCAAGGTTGACATGTTTCGAGTTCCTTTCAACATTTTGGAAATTACGCTGAAACTTTGGACATTCTCGCGAAGGGTTCCCAATCCCCGACAAGATTGGTACCCTTTCACGTCCAAATCTCTCAAACTCCGGGAGAGATTCTCAAAACCAAGGTTGACATGTTTCGAGTTCCTTTCAACATTTTGGAAATCCTGCTGAAAGTTTGGATATTCTGGCGAAGGGTTCCCAATCCCTGACAAGATTGGTACCCTTTCACGTCCAAATCTCTCAAAGTCTGGGAGAGATTCTCAAAACCAAGGTTGACATGTTTCGAGTTCCTTTCAACATTTTGGAAATCCCGCTGAAACTTTGGACATTCTCGCGAAGGGTTCCCAATCTTCGACAAGATTGGTACCCTTTCACGTCCAAATCTCTCAAACTCCGGGAGAGATTCTCAAAACCATGGTTGACATGTTTCGAGTTCCTTTCAACATTTTGGAAATCCCGCTGAAACTTTGGACATTCTCGCGAAGGGTTCCCAATCCCCGACAAGATTGGTACCCTTTCACGTCCAAATCTCTCAAACTCCGGGAGAGATTCTCAAAACCAAGGTTGACATGTTTCGAGTTCCTTTCAACATTTTGGAAATCCCGCTGAAGCTTTGGACTTTCTCGCGAAGGGTTCCCAATCCCCGACAAGATTGGTACCCTTTCACGTCCAAATCTCTCAAACTCCGGGAGAGATTCTCAAAACCAAGGTTGACATGTTTCGAGTTCCTTTCAACATTTTGGAAATCACGCTGAAACTTTGGACATTCTCGCGAAGGGTTCCCAATCCCCGACAAGACTGGTACCCTTTCACGTCCAAATCTCTCAAACTCCGGGAGAGATTCTCAAAACCAAGGTTGACATGTTTCGAGTTCCTTTCAACATTTTGGAAATCCTGCTGAAAGTTTGGATATTCTGGCGAAGGGTTCCCAATCCCTGACAAGATTGGTACCCTTTCACGTCCAAATCTCTCAAACTCCGGGAGAGATTCTCAAAACCAAGGTTGACATGTTTCGAGTTCCTTTCAACATTTTGGAAATCCCGCTGAAACTTTGGACATTCTCGCGAAGGGTTCCCAATCCCCGACAAGATTGGTACCCTTTCACGTCCAAATCTCTCAAAGTCTGGGAGAGATTCTCAAAACCAAGGTTGACATGTTTCGAGTTCCTTTCAACATTTTGGAAATCCCGCTGAAACTTTGGACATTCTCGCGAAGGGTTCCCAATCTTCGACAAGATTGGTACCCTTTCACGTCCAAATCTCTCAAACTCCGGGAGAGATTCTCAAAACCATGGTTGACATGTTTCGAGTTCCT
Source organism: Streptopelia decaocto (assembly GCF_964273445.1). Taxonomy (NCBI): domain Eukaryota; kingdom Metazoa; phylum Chordata; class Aves; order Columbiformes; family Columbidae; genus Streptopelia; species Streptopelia decaocto. Next base: position 1,095,020 of record NW_028115595.1, on the reverse strand, counting down.
TTCAACATTTTGGAAATCCCGCTGAAACTTTGGACATTCTCGCGAAGGGTTCCCAATCCCCGACAAGATTGGTACCCTTTCACGTCCAAATCTCTCAAACTCCGGGAGAGATTCTCAAAACCAAGGTTGACATGGTTCGAGTTCCTTTCAACATTTTGGAAATCCCGCTGAAACTTTGGACTTTCTCGCGAAGGGTTCCCAATCCCCGACAAGATTGGTACCCTTTCACGTCCAAATCTCTCAAACTCCGGGAGAGATTCTCAAAACCAAGGTTGACATGTTTCGAGTTCCTTTCAACATTTTGGAAATCACGCTGAAACTTTGGACATTCTCGCGAAGGGTTCCCAATCCCCGACAAGACTGGTACCCTTTCACGTCCAAATCTCTCAAAGTCCGGGAGAGATTCTCAAAACCAAGGTTGACATGTTTCGAGTTCCTTTCAACATTTTGGAAATCCTGCTGAAAGTTTGGATATTCTGGCGAAGGGTTCCCAATCCCTGACAAGATTGGTACCCTTTCACGTCCAAATCTCTCAAAGTCCGGGAGAGATTCTCAAAACCAAGGTTGACATGGTTCGAGTTCCTTTCAACATTTTGGAAATCACGCTGAAACTTTGGACATTCTCGCGAAGGGTTCCCAATCCCCGACAAGATTGGTACCCTTTCACGTCCAAATCTCTCAAACTCCGGGAGAGATTCTCAAAACCAAGGTTGACATGTTTCGAGTTCCTTTCAACATTTGGAAATCCCGCTGAAACTTTGGACATTCTCGCGAAGGGTTCCCAATCCCCGACAAGATTGGTACCCTTTCACGTCCAAATCTCTCAAACTCCGGGAGAGATTCTCAAAACCAAGGTTGACATGTTTCGAGTTCCTTTCAACATTTTGGAAATCACGCTGAAACTTTGGACATTCTCGCGAAGGGTTCCCAATCCCCGACAAGATTGGTACCCTTTCACGTCCAAATCTCTCAAACTCCGGGAGAGATTCTCAAAACCATGGTTGACATGTTTCGAGTTCCTTTCAACATTTTGGAAATCCCGCTGAAACTTTGGACATTCTCGCGAAGGGTTCCCAATCTTCGACAAGATTGGTACCCTTTCACGTCCAAATCTCTCAAACTCCGGGAGAGATTCTCAAAACCAAGGTTGACATGTTTCGAGTTCCTTTCAACATTTTGGAAATCCCGCTGAAACTTTGGACTTTCTCGCGAAGGGTTCCCAATCCCCGACAAGATTGGTACCCTTTCACGTCCAAATCTCTCAAACTCCGGGAGAGATTCTCAAAACCAAGGTTGACATGTTTCGAGTTCCTTTCAACATTTTGGAAATCACGCTGAAACTTTGGACATTCTCGCGAAGGGTTCCCAATCCCCGACAAGACTGGTACCCTTTCACGTCCAAATCTCTCAAACTCCGGGAGAGATTCTCAAAACCAAGGTTGACATGTTTCGAGTTCCTTTCAACATTTTGGAAATCCCGCTGAAACTTTGGACTTTCTCGCGAAGGGTTCCCAATCCCCGACAAGATTGGTACCCTTTCACGTCCAAATCTCTCAAACTCCGGGAGAGATTCTCAAAACCAAGGTTGACATGTTTCGAGTTCCTTTCAACATTTTGGAAATCCCACTGAAACTTTGGACATTCTCGCGAAGGGTTCCCGATCCCCGACAAGATTGGTACCATTTCACGTCCAAATCTCTCAAACTCCGGGAGAGATTCTCAAAACCAAGGTTGACATGTTTCGAGTTCCTTTCAACATTTTGGAAATCCCGCTGAAACTTTGGACATTCTCGCGAAGGGTTCCCAATCTTCGACAAGATTGGTACCCTTTCACGTCCAAATCTCTCAAACTCCGGCAGAGATTCTCAAAACCAAGGTTGACATGTTTCGAGTTCCTTTCAACATTTTGGAAATCCCGCTGAAACTTTGGACATTCTGGCGAAGGGTTCCCAATCCCCGACAAGATTGGTACCCTTTCATGTCCAAATCTCTCAAACTCCGGGAGAGATTCTCAAAACCAAGGTTGACATGTTTCGAGTTCCTTTCAACATTTTGGAAATCCCGCTGAAACTTTGGACATTGTCGCGAAGGGTTCCCAATCCCCGACAAGATTGGTACCCTTTCACGTCCAAATCTCTCAAACTCCGGGAGAGATTCTCAAAACCAAGGTTGACATGTTTCGAGTTCCTTTCAACATTTTGGAAATCCCGCTGAAACTTTGGACATTCTCGCGAAGGGTTCCCAATCCCCGACAAGATTGGTACCCTTTCACGTCCAAATCTCTCAAACTCCGGGAGAGATTCTCAAAACCAAGGTTGACATGTTTCGAGTTCCTTTCAACATTTTGGAAATCACGCTGAAACTTTGGACATTCTCGCGAAGGGTTCCCAATCCCCGACAAGATTGGTACCCTTTCATGTCCAAATCTCTCAAACTCCGGGAGAGATTCTCAAAACCAAGGTTGACATGTTTCGAGTTCCTTTCAACATTTTGGAAATCCTGCTGAAAGTTTGGATATTCTGGCGAAGGGTTCCCAATCCCTGACAAGATTGGTACCCTTTCACGTCCAAATCTCTCAAACTCCGGGAGAGATTCTCAAAACCAAGGTTGACATGGTTCCAGTTCCTTTCAACATTTTGGAAATCCCGCTGAAACTTTGGACATTGTCGCGAAGGGTTCCCAATCTTCGACAAGATTGGTACCCTTTCACGTCCAAATCTCTCAAACTCCGGGAGAGATTCTCAAAACCATGGTTGACATGTTTCGAGTTCCTTTCAACATTTTGGAAATCCCGCTGAAACTTTGGACATTCTCGCGAAGGGTTCCCAATCCCCGACAAGATTGGTACCCTTTCACGTCCAAATCTCTCAAACTCCGGGAGAGATTCTCAAAACCAAGGTTGACATGTTTCGAGTTCCTTTCAACATTTTGGAAATCCCGCTGAAACTTTGGACTTTCTCGCGAAGGGTTCCCAATCCCCGACAAGATTGGTACCCTTTCACGTCCAAATCTCTCAAACTCCGGGAGAGATTCTCAAAACCAAGGTTGACATGTTTCGAGTTCCTTTCAACATTTTGGAAATCCCACTGAAACTTTGGACATTCTCGCGAAGGGTTCCCAATCCCCGACAAGATTGGTACCCTTTCACGTCCAAATCTCTCAAACTCCGGGAGAGATTCTCAAAACCAAGGTTGACATGTTTCGAGTTCCTTTCAACATTTTGGAAATCCCGCTGAAACTTTGGACATTGTCGCGAAGGGTTCCCAATCCCCGACAAGATTGGTACCCTTTCACGTCCAAATCTCTCAAACTCCGGGAGAGATTCTCAAAACCAAGGTTGACATGTTTCGAGTTCCTTTCAACATTTTGGAAATCCCACTGAAACTTTGGACATTCTCGCGAAGGGTTCCCGATCCCCGACAAGATTGGTACCATTTCACGTCCAAATCTCTCAAACTCCGGGAGAGATTCTCAAAACCAAGGTTGACATGTTTCGAGTTCCTTTCAACATTTTGGAAATCCCGCTGAAACTTTGGACATTGTCGCGAAGGGTTCCCAATCTTCGACAAGATTGGTACCCTTTCACGTCCAAATCTCTCAAACTCCGGCAGAGATTCTCAAAACCAAGGTTGACATGTTTCGAGTTCCTTTCAACATTTTGGAAATCCCGCTGAAACTTTGGACATTCTGGTGAAGGGTTCCCAATCCCCGACATGATTGGTACCCTTTCATGTCCAAATCTCTCAAACTCCGGGAGAGATTCTCAAAACCAAGGTTGACATGTTTCGAGTTCCTTTCAACATTTTGGAAATCACGCTGAAACTTTGGACATTCTCGCGAAGGGTTCCCAATCCCCGACAAGATTGGTACCCTTTCACGTCCAAATCTCTCAAACTCCGGGAGAGATTCTCAAAACCAAGGTTGACATGTTTCGAGTTCCTTTCAACATTTTGGAAATCCCGCTGAAACTTTGGACATTCTCGCGAAAGGTTCCCAATCCCCGACAAGATTGGTACCCTTTCACGTCCAAATCTCTCAAACTCCGGGAGAGATTCTCAAAACCAAGGTTGACATGTTTCGAGTTCCTTTCAACATTTTGGAAATCCTGCTGAAAGTTTGGATATTCTGGCGAAGGGTTCCCAATCCCTGACAAGATTGGTACCCTTTCACGTCCAAATCTCTCAAACTCCGGGAGAGATTCTCAAAACCAAGGTTGACATGTTTCAAGTTCCTTTCAACATTTTGGAAATCCCGCTGAAACTTTGGACATTGTCGCGAAGGGTTCCCAATCTTCGACAAGATTGGTACCCTTTCACGTCCAAATCTCTCAAACTCCGGGAGAGATTCTCAAAACCATGGTTGACATGTTTCGAGTTCCTTTCAACATTTTGGAAATCCCGCTGAAACTTTGGACATTCTCGCGAAGGGTTCCCAATCCCCGACAAGATTGGTACCCTTTCACGTCCAAATCTCTCAAACTCCGGGAGAGATTCTCAAAACCAAGGTTGACATGTTTCGAGTTCCTTTCAACATTTTGGAAATCCCGCTGAAACTTTGGACTTTCTCGCGAAGGGTTCCCAATCCCCGACAAGATTGGTACCCTTTCACGTCCAAATCTCTCAAACTCCGGGAGAGATTCTCAAAACCAAGGTTGACATGTTTCGAGTTCCTTTCAACATTTTGGAAATCCCACTGAAACTTTGGACATTCTCGCGAAGGGTTCCCAATCCCCGACAAGATTGGTACCCTTTCACGTCCAAATCTCTCAAACTCCGGGAGAGATTCTCAAAACCAAGGTTGACATGTTTCGAGTTCCTTTCAACATTTTGGAAATCCCGCTGAAACTTTGGACAATCTGGCGAAGGGTTCCCAATCCCCGACAAGATTGGTACCCTTTCACGTCCAAATCTCTCAAACTCCGGGAGAGATTCTCAAAACCAAGGTTGACATGTTTCGAGTTCCTTTCAACATTTTGGAAATCCCGCTGAAACTTTGGACATTCTGGCGAAGGGTTCCCAATCCCCGACAAGATTGGTACCCTTTCACGTCCAAATCTCTCAAACTCCGGGAGAGATTCTCAAAACCATGGCTGACATGTTTCGAGTTCCTTTCAACATTTTGGAAATCCCGCTGAAACTTTGGACATTCTGGCGAAGGGTTCCCAATCCCCGACAAGATTGGTACCCTTTCACGTCCAAATCTCTCAAACTCCGGGAGAGATTCTCAAAACCAAGGTTGACATGTTTCGAGTTCCTTTCAACATTTTGGAAATCCCGCTGAAACTTTGGACATTCTCGCGAAGGGTTCCCAATCCCCGACAAGATTGGTACCCTTTCACGTCCAAATCACTCAAACTCCGGGAGAGATTCTCAAAACCAAGGTTGACATGTTTCGAGTTCCTTTCAACATTTTGGAAATCACGCTGAAACTTTGGACATTCTCGCGAAGGGTTCCCAATCCCCGACAAGATTGGTACCCTTTCACGTCCAAATCTCTCAAACTCCGGGAGAGATTCTCAAAACCAAGGTTGACATGTTTCGAGTTCCTTTCAACATTTTGGAAATCCTGCTGAAAGTTTGGATATTCTGGCGAAGGGTTCCCAATCCCTGACAAGATTGGTACCCTTTCACGTCCAAATCTCTCAAACTCCGGGAGAGATTCTCAAAACCAAGGTTGACATGTTTCGAGTTCCTTTCAACATTTTGGAAATCCCGCTGAAACTTTGGACATTCTCGCGAAGGGTTCCCAATCTTCGACAAGATTGGTACCCTTTCACGTCCAAATCTCTCAAACTCCGGGAGAGATTCTCAAAACCATGGTTGACATGTTTCGAGTTCCTTTCAACATTTTGGAAATCCCGCTGAAACTTTGGACATTCTCGCGAAGGGTTCCCAATCCCCGACAAGATTGGTACCCTTTCACGTCCAAATCTCTCAAACTCCGGGAGAGATTCTCAAAACCAAGGTTGACATGTTTCGAGTTCCTTTCAACATTTTGGAAATCCCGCTGAAACTTTGGACTTTCTCGCGAAGAGTTCCCAATCCCCGACAAGATTGGTACCCTTTCACGTCCAAATCTCTCAAACTCCGGGAGAGATTCTCAAAACCAAGGTTGACATGTTTCGAGTTCCTTTCAACATTTTGGAAATCACGCTGAAACTTTGGACATTCTCGCGAAGGGTTCCCAATCCCCGACAAGACTGGTACCCTTTCACGTCCAAATCTCTCAAACTCCGGGAGAGATTCTCAAAACCAAGGTTGACATGCTTCCAGTTACTTTCAACATTTTGGAAATCCCGCTGAAACTTTGGACTTTCTCGCGAAGGGTTCCCAATCCCCGACAAGATTGGTACCCTTTCACCTGCAAATCTCTCAAACTCCGGGAGAGATTCTCAAAACCAAGGTTGACATGGTTCGAGTTCCTTTCAACATTTTGGAAATCCCGCTGAAACTTTGGACATTCTCGCGAAGGGTTCCCAATCCCCGACAAGACTGGTACCCTTTCACGTCCAAATCTCTCAAACTCCGGGAGAGATTCTCAAAAACAAAGTTGACATGTTTCGAGTTCCTTTCAACATTTTGGAAATCCTGCTGAAACTTTGGACATTCTCGCGAAGGGTTCCCAATCCCCGACAAAATTGGTACCCTTTCACGTCCAAATCTCTCAAACTCCGGGAGAGATTCTCAAAACCAAGGTTGACATGTTTCGAGTTCCTTTCAACATTTTGGAAATCTTGCTGAAACTTTCGACATTCTTGCGAAGGGTTCCCGATCCCCGACAAGATTGGTACCCTTTCACGTCCAAATCTCTCAAACTCCGGGAGAGATTCTCAAAACCAAGGTTGACATGGTTCGAGTTCCTCTCAACATTTTGGAAATCCCGCTGAAACTTTGGACATTCTCGGGAAGCGTTCCCAATCTTCGACAAGATTGGTACCCTTTCACGTCCAAATCTCTCAAACTCCGGGAGAGATTCTCAAAACCAAGGTTGTCATGTTTCGAGTTCCTTTCCACATTTTGGAAATCCCGCTGAAACTTTGGACATTCTCGCGAAGGGTTCCCAATCTTCGACAAGATTGGTACCCTTTCACGTCCAAATCTCTCAAACTCCGGCAGAGATTCTCAAAACCAAGGTTGACATGTTTCGAGTTCCTTTCAACATTTTGGAAATCCCGCTGAAACTTTGGACATTCTGGCGAAGGGTTCCCAATCCCCGACAAGATTGGTACCCTTTCATGTCCAAATCTCTCAAACTCCGGGAGAGATTCTCAAAACCAAGGTTGACATGTTTCGAGTTCCTTTCAACATTTTGGAAATCCCGCTGAAACTTTGGACATTGTCGCGAAGGGTTCCCAATCTTCGACAAGATTGGTACCCTTTCACGTCCAAATCTCTCAAACTCCGGGAGAGATTCTCAAAACCAAGGTTGACATGTTTCGAGTTCCTTTCAACATTTTGGAAATCCCTCTGAAACTTTGGACTTTCTCGCGAAGGGTTCCCAATCCCCGACAAGATTGGTACCCTTTCACGTCCAAATCTCTCAAACTCCGGGAGAGATTCTCAAAACCAAGGTTGACATGGTTCGAGTTCCTTTCAACATTTTGGAAATCACGCTGAAACTTTGGACATTCTCGCGAAGGGTTCCAAATCCCCGACAAGACTGGTACCCTTTCACGTCCAAATCTCTCAAACTCCGGGAGAGATTCTCAAAACCAAGGTTGACATGTTTCGAGTTCCTTTCAACATTTTGGAAATCCCGCTGAAACTTTGGACTTTCTCGCGAAGGGTTCCCAATCCCCGACAAGATTGGTACCCTTTCACGTCCAAATCTCTCAAACTCCGGGAGAGATTCTCAAAACCAAGGTTGACATGTTTCGAGTTCCTTTCAACATTTTGGAAATCCCACTGAAACTTTGGACATTCTCGCGAAGGGTTCCCGATCCCCGACAAGATTGGTACCATTTCACGTCCAAATCTCTCAAACTCCGGGAGAGATTCTCAAAACCAAGGTTGACATGTTTCGAGTTCCTTTCAACATTTTGGAAATCCCGCTGAAACTTTGGACATTCTCGCGAAGGGTTCCCAATCTTCGACAAGATTGGTACCCTTTCACGTCCAAATCTCTCAAACTCCGGCAGAGATTCTCAAAACCAAGGTTGACATGTTTCGAGTTCCTTTCAACATTTTGGAAATCCCGCTGAAACTTTGGACATTCTGGCGAAGGGTTCCCAATCCCCGACAAGATTGGTACCCTTTCATGTCCAAATCTCTCAAACTCCGGGAGAGATTCTCAAAACCAAGGTTGACATGTTTCGAGTTCCTTTCAACATTTTGGAAATCCCGCTGAAACTTTGGACATTGTCGCGAAGGGTTCCCAATCCCCGACAAGATTGGTACCCTTTCACGTCCAAATCTCTCAAACTCCGGGAGAGATTCTCAAAACCAAGGTTGACATGTTTCGAGTTCCTTTCAACATTTTGGAAATCCCGCTGAAACTTTGGACATTCTCGCGAAGGGTTCCCAATCCCCGACAAGATTGGTACCCTTTCACGTCCAAATCTCTCAAACTCCGGGAGAGATTCTCAAAACCAAGGTTGACATGTTTCGAGTTCCTTTCAACATTTTGGAAATCACGCTGAAACTTTGGACATTCTCGCGAAGGGTTCCCAATCCCCGACAAGATTGGTACCCTTTCATGTCCAAATCTCTCAAACTCCGGGAGAGATTCTCAAAACCAAGGTTGACATGTTTCGAGTTCCTTTCAACATTTTGGAAATCCTGCTGAAAGTTTGGATATTCTGGCGAAGGGTTCCCAATCCCTGACAAGATTGGTACCCTTTCACGTCCAAATCTCTCAAACTCCGGGAGAGATTCTCAAAACCAAGGTTGACATGGTTCCAGTTCCTTTCAACATTTTGGAAATCCCGCTGAAACTTTGGACATTGTCGCGAAGGGTTCCCAATCTTCGACAAGATTGGTACCCTTTCACGTCCAAATCTCTCAAACTCCGGGAGAGATTCTCAAAACCATGGTTGACATGTTTCGAGTTCCTTTCAACATTTTGGAAATCCCGCTGAAACTTTGGACATTCTCGCGAAGGGTTCCCAATCCCCGACAAGATTGGTACCCTTTCACGTCCAAATCTCTCAAACTCCGGGAGAGATTCTCAAAACCAAGGTTGACATGGTTCGAGTTCCTTTCAACATTTTGGAAATCCCGCTGAAACTTTGGACTTTCTCGCGAAGGGTTCCCAATCCCCGACAAGATTGGTACCCTTTCACGTCCAAATCTCTCAAACTCCGGGAGAGATTCTCAAAACCAAGGTTGACATGTTTCGAGTTCCTTTCAACATTTTGGAAATCCCACTGAAACTTTGGACATTCTCGCGAAGGGTTCCCAATCCCCGACAAGATTGGTACCCTTTCACGTCCAAATCTCTCAAACTCCGGGAGAGATTCTCAAAACCAAGGTTGACATGTTTCGAGTTCCTTTCAACATTTTGGAAATCCCGCTGAAACTTTGGACATTGTCGCGAAGGGTTCCCAATCCCCGACAAGATTGGTACCCTTTCACGTCCAAATCTCTCAAACTCCGGGAGAGATTCTCAAAACCAAGGTTGACATGTTTCGAGTTCCTTTCAACATTTTGGAAATCCCACTGAAACTTTGGACATTCTCGCGAAGGGTTCCCGATCCCCGACAAGATTGGTACCATTTCACGTCCAAATCTCTCAAACTCCGGGAGAGATTCTCAAAACCAAGGTTGACATGTTTCGAGTTCCTTTCAACATTTTGGAAATCCCGCTGAAACTTTGGACATTGTCGCGAAGGGTTCCCAATCTTCGACAAGATTGGTACCCTTTCACGTCCAAATCTCTCAAACTCCGGCAGAGATTCTCAAAACCAAGGTTGACATGTTTCGAGTTCCTTTCAACATTTTGGAAATCCCGCTGAAACTTTGGACATTCTGGTGAAGGGTTCCCAATCCCCGACATGATTGGTACCCTTTCATGTCCAAATCTCTCAAACTCCGGGAGAGATTCTCAAAACCAAGGTTGACATGTTTCGAGTTCCTTTCAACATTTTGGAAATCACGCTGAAACTTTGGACATTCTCGCGAAGGGTTCCCAATCCCCGACAAGATTGGTACCCTTTCACGTCCAAATCTCTCAAACTCCGGGAGAGATTCTCAAAACCAAGGTTGACATGTTTCGAGTTCCTTTCAACATTTTGGAAATCCCGCTGAAACTTTGGACATTCTCGCGAAAGGTTCCCAATCCCCGACAAGATTGGTACCCTTTCACGTCCAAATCTCTCAAACTCCGGGAGAGATTCTCAAAACCAAGGTTGACATGTTTCGAGTTCCTTTCAACATTTTGGAAATCCTGCTGAAAGTTTGGATATTCTGGCGAAGGGTTCCCAATCCCTGACAAGATTGGTACCCTTTCACGTCCAAATCTCTCAAAGTCCGGGAGAGATTCTCAAAACCAAGGTTGACATGTTTCAAGTTCCTTTCAACATTTTGGAAATCCCGCTGAAACTTTGGACATTGTCGCGAAGGGTTCCCAATCTTCGACAAGATTGGTACCCTTTCACGTCCAAATCTCTCAAACTCCGGGAGAGATTCTCAAAACCATGGTTGACATGTTTCGAGTTCCTTTCAACATTTTGGAAATCCCGCTGAAACTTTGGACATTCTCGCGAAGGGTTCCCAATCCCCGACAAGATTGGTACCCTTTCACGTCCAAATCTCTCAAACTCCGGGAGAGATTCTCAAAACCAAGGTTGACATGTTTCGAGTTCCTTTCAACATTTTGGAAATCCCGCTGAAACTTTGGACTTTCTCGCGAAGGGTTCCCAATCCCCGACAAGATTGGTACCCTTTCACGTCCAAATCTCTCAAACTCCGGGAGAGATTCTCAAAACCAAGGTTGACATGTTTCGAGTTCCTTTCAACATTTTGGAAATCCCACTGAAACTTTGGACATTCTCGCGAAGGGTTCCCAATCCCCGACAAGATTGGTACCCTTTCACGTCCAAATCTCTCAAACTCCGGGAGAGATTCTCAAAACCAAGGTTGACATGTTTCGAGTTCCTTTCAACATTTTGGAAATCCCGCTGAAACTTTGGACAATCTGGCGAAGGGTTCCCAATCCCCGACAAGATTGGTACCCTTTCACGTCCAAATCTCTCAAACTCCGGGAGAGATTCTCAAAACCAAGGTTGACATGTTTCGAGTTCCTTTCAACATTTTGGAAATCCCGCTGAAACTTTGGACATTCTGGCGAAGGGTTCCCAATCCCCGACAAGATTGGTACCCTTTCACGTCCAAATCTCTCAAACTCCGGGAGAGATTCTCAAAACCATGGCTGACATGTTTCGAGTTCCTTTCAACATTTTGGAAATCCCGCTGAAACTTTGGACATTCTGGCGAAGGGTTCCCAATCCCCGACAAGATTGGTACCCTTTCACGTCCAAATCTCTCAAACTCCGGGAGAGATTCTCAAAACCAAGGTTGACATGTTTCGAGTTCCTTTCAACATTTTGGAAATCCCGCTGAAACTTTGGACATTCTCGCGAAGGGTTCCCAATCCCCGACAAGATTGGTACCCTTTCACGTCCAAATCACTCAAACTCCGGGAGAGATTCTCAAAACCAAGGTTGACATGTTTCGAGTTCCTTTCAACATTTTGGAAATCACGCTGAAACTTTGGACATTCTCGCGAAGGGTTCCCAATCCCCGACAAGATTGGTACCCTTTCACGTCCAAATCTCTCAAACTCCGGGAGAGATTCTCAAAACCAAGGTTGACATGTTTCGAGTTCCTTTCAACATTTTGGAAATCCTGCTGAAAGTTTGGATATTCTGGCGAAGGGTTCCCAATCCCTGACAAGATTGGTACCCTTTCACGTCCAAATCTCTCAAACTCCGGGAGAGATTCTCAAAACCAAGGTTGACATGTTTCGAGTTCCTTTCAACATTTTGGAAATCCCGCTGAAACTTTGGACATTCTCGCGAAGGGTTCCCAATCTTCGACAAGATTGGTACCCTTTCACGTCCAAATCTCTCAAACTCCGGGAGAGATTCTCAAAACCATGGTTGACATGTTTCGAGTTCCTTTCAACATTTTGGAAATCCCGCTGAAACTTTGGACATTCTCGCGAAGGGTTCCCAATCCCCGACAAGATTGGTACCCTTTCACGTCCAAATCTCTCAAACTCCGGGAGAGATTCTCAAAACCAAGGTTGACATGTTTCGAGTTCCTTTCAACATTTTGGAAATCCCGCTGAAACTTTGGACTTTCTCGCGAAGAGTTCCCAATCCCCGACAAGATTGGTACCCTTTCACGTCCAAATCTCTCAAACTCCGGGAGAGATTCTCAAAACCAAGGTTGACATGTTTCGAGTTCCTTTCAACATTTTGGAAATCACGCTGAAACTTTGGACATTCTCGCGAAGGGTTCCCAATCCCCGACAAGACTGGTACCCTTTCACGTCCAAATCTCTCAAACTCCGGGAGAGATTCTCAAAACCAAGGTTGACATGCTTCCAGTTACTTTCAACATTTTGGAAATCCCGCTGAAACTTTGGACTTTCTCGCGAAGGGTTCCCAATCCCCGACAAGATTGGTACCCTTTCACCTGCAAATCTCTCAAACTCCGGGAGAGATTCTCAAAACCAAGGTTGACATGGTTCGAGTTCCTTTCAACATTTTGGAAATCCCGCTGAAACTTTGGACATTCTCGCGAAGGGTTCCCAATCCCCGACAAGACTGGTACCCTTTCACGTCCAAATCTCTCAAACTCCGGGAGAGATTCTCAAAAACAAAGTTGACATGTTTCGAGTTCCTTTCAACATTTTGGAAATCCTGCTGAAACTTTGGACATTCTCGCGAAGGGTTCCCAATCCCCGACAAAATTGGTACCCTTTCACGTCCAAATCTCTCAAACTCCGGGAGAGATTCTCAAAACCAAGGTTGACATGTTTCGAGTTCCTTTCAACATTTTGGAAATCTTGCTGAAACTTTCGACATTCTTGCGAAGGGTTCCCGATCCCCGACAAGATTGGTACCCTTTCACGTCCAAATCTCTCAAACTCCGGGAGAGATTCTCAAAACCAAGGTTGACATGGTTCGAGTTCCTCTCAACATTTTGGAAATCCCGCTGAAACTTTGGACATTCTCGGGAAGCGTTCCCAATCTTCGACAAGATTGGTACCCTTTCACGTCCAAATCTCTCAAACTCCGGGAGAGATTCTCAAAACCAAGGTTGTCATGTTTCGAGTTCCTTTCCACATTTTGGAAATCCCGCTGAAACTTTGGACATTCTCGCGAAGGGTTCCCAATCTTCGACAAGATTGGTACCCTTTCACGTCCAAATCTCTCAAACTCCGGCAGAGATTCTCAAAACCAAGGTTGACATGTTTCGAGTTCCTTTCAACATTTTGGAAATCCCGCTGAAACTTTGGACATTCTGGCGAAGGGTTCCCAATCCCCGACAAGATTGGTACCCTTTCATGTCCAAATCTCTCAAACTCCGGGAGAGATTCTCAAAACCAAGGTTGACATGTTTCGAGTTCCTTTCAACATTTTGGAAATCCCGCTGAAACTTTGGACATTGTCGCGAAGGGTTCCCAATCTTCGACAAGATTGGTACCCTTTCACGTCCAAATCTCTCAAACTCCGGGAGAGATTCTCAAAACCAAGGTTGACATGTTTCGAGTTCCTTTCAACATTTTGGAAATCCCTCTGAAACTTTGGACTTTCTCGCGAAGGGTTCCCAATCCCCGACAAGATTGGTACCCTTTCACGTCCAAATCTCTCAAACTCCGGGAGAGATTCTCAAAACCAAGGTTGACATGGTTCGAGTTCCTTTCAACATTTTGGAAATCACGCTGAAACTTTGGACATTCTCGCGAAGGGTTCCAAATCCCCGACAAGACTGGTACCCTTTCACGTCCAAATCTCTCAAACTCCGGGAGAGATTCTCAAAACCAAGGTTGACATGTTTCGAGTTCCTTTCAACATTTTGGAAATCCTGCTGAAAGTTTGGATATTCTGGCGAAAGGTTCCCAATCCCTGACAAGATTGGTACACTTTCACGTGCAAATCTCTCAAACTCCGGGAGAGATTCTCAAAACCATGGCTGACATGTTTCGAGTTCCTTTCAACATTTTGGAAATCCCGCTGAAACTTTGGACATTGTCGCGAAGGGTTCCCAATCCCCGACAAGATTGGTACCCTTTCACGTCCAAATCTCTCAAACTCCGGGAGAGATTCTCAAAACCAAGGTTGACATGTTTCGAGTTCCTTTCAACATTTTGGAAATCCCGCTGAAACTTTGGACATTCTCGCGAAGGGTTCCCAATCCCCGACAAGATTGGTACCCTTTCACGTGCAAATCTCTCAAACTCCGGGAGAGATTCTCAAAACCAAGGTTGACATGTTTTGAGTTCCTTTCAACATTTTGGAAATCCCGCTGAAACTTTGGACTTTCTCGCGAAGGGTTCCCAATCCCCGACAAGATTGGTACCCTTTCACGTCCAAATCTCTCAAACTCCGGGAGAGATTCTCAAAACCAAGGTTGACATGTTTCGAGTTCCTTTCAACATTTTGGAAATCCCGCTGAAACTTTGGACATTCTCGCGAAGGGTTCCCAATCCCCGACAAGACTGGTACCCTTTCACGTCCAAATCTCTCAAACTCCGGGAGAGATTCTCAAAACCAAGGTTGACATGTTTCGAGTTCCTTTCAACATTTTGGAAATCTTGCTGAAAGTTTGGATATTCTGGCGAAGGGTTCCCAATCCCTGACAAGATTGGTACGCTTTCACGTCCAAATCTCTCAAACTCCGGGAGAGATTCTCAAAACCAAGGTTGACATGTTTCGAGTTCCTTTCAACATTTTGGAAATCCCGCTGAAACTTTGGACATTCTCGCGAAGGGTTCCCAATCCCCGACAAGATTGGTACCCTTTCACGTCCAAATGTCTCAAACTCCGGGAGAGATTCTCAAAACCAAGGTTGACATGTTTCGAGTTCCTTTCAACATTTTGGAAATCCCGCTGAAACTTTGGACATTGTCGCGAAGGGTTCCCAATCTTCGACAAGATTGGTACCCTTTCACGTCCAAATCTCTCAAACTCCGGCAGAGATTCTCAAAACCAAGGTTGACATGTTTCGAGTTCCTTTCAACATTTTGGAAATCCCGCTGAAACTTTGGACATTCTGGCGAAGGGTTCCCAATCCCCGACAAGATTGGTACCCTTTCATGTCCAAATCTCTCAAACTCCGGGAGAGATTCTCAAAACCAAGGTTGACATGTTTCGAGTTCCTTTCAACATTTTGGAAATCCCGCTGAAACTTTGGACATTGTCGCGAAGGGTTCCCAATCCCCGACAAGATTGGTACCCTTTCATGTCCAAATCTCTCAAACTCCGGGAGAGATTCTCAAAACCAAGGTTGACATGTTTCGAGTTCCTTTCAACATTTTGGAAATCCCTCTGAAACTTTGGACTTTCTCGCGAAGGGTTCCCAATCCCCGACAAGATTGGTACCCTTTCACGTCCAAATCTCTCAAACTCCGGGAGAGATTCTCAAAACCAAGGTTGACATGTTTCGAGTTCCTTTCAACATTTTGGAAATCACGCTGAAACTTTGGACATTCTCGCGAAGGGTTCCCAATCCCCGACAAGACTGGTACCCTTTCACGTCCAAATCTCTCAAACTCCGGGAGAGATTCTCAAAACCAAGGTTGACATGTTTCGAGTTCCTTTCAACATTTTGGAAATCCTGCTGAAAGTTTGGATATTCTGGCGAAAGGTTCCCAATCCCTGACAAGATTGGTACACTTTCAGGTGCAAATCTCTCAAACTCCGGGAGAGATTCTCAAAACCAAGGTTGACATGTTTCGAGTTCCTTTCAACATTTTGGAAATCCCGCTGAAACTTTGGACATTGTCGCGAAGGGTTCCCAATCTTCGACAAGATTGGTACCCTTTCACGTCCAAATCTCTCAAACTCCGGGAGAGATTCTCAAAACCATGGTTGACATGTTTCGAGTTCCTTTCAACATTTTGGAAATCCCGCTGAAACTTTGGACATTCTCGCGAAGGGTTCCCAATCCCCGACAAGATTGGTACCCTTTCACGTCCAAATCTCTCAAACTCCGGGAGAGATTCTCAAAACCAAGGTTGACATGTTTCGAGTTCCTTTCAACATTTTGGAAATCCCGCTGAAACTTTGGACTTTCTCGCGAAGGGTTCCCAATCCCCGACAAGATTGGTACCCTTTCACGTCCAAATCTCTCAAACTCCGGGAGAGATTCTCAAAACCAAGGTTGACATGTTTCGAGTTCCTTTCAACATTTTGGAAATCCCACTGAAACTTTGGACATTCTCGCGAAGGGTTCCCGATCCCCGACAAGATTGGTACCCTTTCACGTCCAAATCTCTCAAACTCCGGCAGAGATTCTCAAAACCAAGGTTGACATGTTTCGAGTTCCTTTCAACATTTTGGAAATCCCGCTGAAACTTTGGACATTGTCGCGAAGGGTTCCCAATCCCCGACAAGATTGGTACCCTTTCACGTCCAAATCTCTCAAACTCCGGCAGAGATTCTCAAAACCAAGGTTGACATGTTTCGAGTTCCTTTCAACATTTTGGAAATCCCGCTGAAACTTTGGACATTCTCGCGAAGGGTTCCCAATCCCCGACAAGATTGGTACCCTTTCACGTCCAAATCTCTCAAACTCCGGGAGAGATTCTCAAAACCAAGGTTGACATGTTTCGAGTTCCTTTCAACATTTTGGAAATCCCGCTGAAACTTTGGACATTCTCGCGAAGGGTTCCCAATCCCCGACAAGATTGGTACCCTTTCACGTCCAAATCTCTCAAACTCCGGGAGAGATTCTCAAAACCATGGCTGACATGTTTCGAGTTCCTTTCAACATTTTGGAAATCCCGCTGAAACTTTGGACATTCTCGCGAAGGGTTCCCAATCCCCGACAAGATTGGTACCCTTTCACGTCCAAATCTCTCAAACTCCGGGAGAGATTCTCAAAACCAAGGTTGACATGTTTCGAGTTCCTTTCAACATTTTGGAAATCCCGCTGAAACTTTGGACATTCTCGCGAAGGGTTCCCAATCCCCGACAAGATTGGTACCCTTTCACGTCCAAATCTCTCAAACTCCGGGAGAGATTCTCAAAACCAAGGTTGACATGTTTCGAGTTCCTTTCAACATTTTGGAAATCACGCTGAAACTTTGGACATTCTCGCGAAGGGTTCCCAATCCCCGACAAGATTGGTACCCTTTCACGTCCAAATCTCTCAAACTCCGGGAGAGATTCTCAAAACCAAGGTTGACATGTTTCGAGTTCCTTTCAACATTTTGGAAATCCCACTGAAACTTTGGACATTCTCGCGAAGGGTTCCCAATCCCCGACACGATTGGTACCCTTTCACGTCCAAATCTCTCAAACTCCGGGAGAGATTCTCAAAACCAAGGTTGACATGTTTCGAGTTCCTTTCAACATTTTGGAAATCCTGCTGAAAGTTTGGATATTCTGGCGAAGGGTTCCCAATCCCTGACAAGATTGGTACCCTTTCACGTCCAAATCTCTCAAAGTCTGGGAGAGATTCTCAAAACCAAGGTTGACATGTTTCGAGTTCCTTTCAACATTTTGGAAATCCCGCTGAAACTTTGGACATTGTCGCGAAGGGTTCCCAATCTTCGACAAGATTGGTACCCTTTCACGTCCAAATCTCTCAAACTCCGGGAGAGATTCTCAAAACCATGGTTGACATGTTTCGAGTTCCTTTCAACATTTTGGAAATCCCGCTGAAACTTTGGACATTCTCGCGAAGGGTTCCCAATCTTCGACAAGATTGGTACCCTTTCATGTCCAAATCTCTCAAACTCCGGGAGAGATTCTCAAAACCAAGGTTGACATGCTTCCAGTTCCTTTCAACATTTTGGAAATCCCGCTGAAACTTTGCACTTTCTCGCGAAGGGTTCCCAATCCCCGACAAGATTGGTACCCTTTCACGTCCAAATCTCTCAAACTCCGGGAGAGATTCTCAAAAACAAAGTTGACATGTTTCGAGTTCCTTTCAACATTTTGGAAATCCTGCTGAAACTTTGGACATTCTCGCGAAGGGTTCCCAATCTTCGACAAGATTGGTACCCTTTCACGTCCAAATCTCTCAAACTCCGGGAGAGATTCTCAAAACCAAGGTTGACATGTTTCGAGTTCCTTTCAACATTTTGGAAATCTTGCTGAAACTTTGGACATTCTTGCGAAGGGTTCCCGATCCCCGACAAGATTGGTACCCTTTCACGTCCAAATCTCTCAAACTCCGGGAGAGATTCTCAAAACCAAGGTTGACATGGTTCGAGTTCCTCTCAACATTTTGGAAATCCCGCTGAAACTTTGGACATTCTCGGGAAGCGTTCCCAATCCCCGACAAGATTGGTACCCTTTCACGTCCAAATCTCTCAAACTCCGGGAGAGATTCTCAAAACCATGGTTGACATGTTTCGAGTTCCTTTCCACATTTTGGAAATCCCGCTGAAACTTTGGACATTCTCGCGAAGGGTTCCCAATCCCCGACAAGATTGGTACCCTTTCACGTCCAAATCTCTCAAACTCTGGGAGAGATTCTCAAAACCATGGCTGACATGTTTCGAGTTCCTTTCAACATTTTGGAAATCCCGCTGAAACTTTGGACATTCTCGCGAAGGGTTCCCAATCCCCGACAAGATTGGTACCCTTTCACGTCCAAATCTCTCAAACTCCGGGAGAGATTCTCAAAACCAAGGTTGACATGTTTCGAGTTCCTTTCAACATTTTGGAAATCCCGCTGAAACTTTGGACATTCTCGCGAAGGGTTCCCAATCCCCGACAAGATTGGTACCCTTTCACGTCCAAATCTCTCAAACTCCGGGAGAGATTCTCAAAACCAAGGTTGACATGTTTCGAGTTCCTTTCAACATTTTGGAAATCCCGCTGAAACTTTGGACATTCTCGCGAAGGGTTCCCAATCCCCGACAAGACTGGTACCCTTTCACGTCCAAATCTCTCAAACTCCGGGAGAGATTCTCAAAACCAAGGTTGACATGTTTCGAGTTCCTTTCAACATTTTGGAAATCTTGCTGAAAGTTTGGATATTCTGGCGAAGGGTTCCCAATCCCTGACAAGATTGGTACGCTTTCACGTCCAAATCTCTCAAACTCCGGGAGAGATTCTCAAAACCAAGGTTGACATGTTTCGAGTTCCTTTCAACATTTTGGAAATCCCGCTGAAACTTTGGACATTCTCGCGAAGGGTTCCCAATCCCCGACAAGATTGGTACCCTTTCACGTCCAAATGTCTCAAACTCCGGGAGAGATTCTCAAAACCAAGGTTGACATGTTTCGAGTTCCTTTCAACATTTTGGAAATCCCGCTGAAACTTTGGACATTGTCGCGAAGGGTTCCCAATCTTCGACAAGATTGGTACCCTTTCACGTCCAAATCTCTCAAACTCCGGCAGAGATTCTCAAAACCAAGGTTGACATGTTTCGAGTTCCTTTCAACATTTTGGAAATCCCGCTGAAACTTTGGACATTCTGGCGAAGGGTTCCCAATCCCCGACAAGATTGGTACCCTTTCATGTCCAAATCTCTCAAACTCCGGGAGAGATTCTCAAAACCAAGGTTGACATGTTTCGAGTTCCTTTCAACATTTTGGAAATCCCGCTGAAACTTTGGACATTGTCGCGAAGGGTTCCCAATCCCCGACAAGATTGGTACCCTTTCATGTCCAAATCTCTCAAACTCCGGGAGAGATTCTCAAAACCAAGGTTGACATGTTTCGAGTTCCTTTCAACATTTTGGAAATCCCTCTGAAACTTTGGACTTTCTCGCGAAGGGTTCCCAATCCCCGACAAGATTGGTACCCTTTCACGTCCAAATCTCTCAAACTCCGGGAGAGATTCTCAAAACCAAGGTTGACATGTTTCGAGTTCCTTTCAACATTTTGGAAATCACGCTGAAACTTTGGACATTCTCGCGAAGGGTTCCCAATCCCCGACAAGACTGGTACCCTTTCACGTCCAAATCTCTCAAACTCCGGGAGAGATTCTCAAAACCAAGGTTGACATGTTTCGAGTTCCTTTCAACATTTTGGAAATCCTGCTGAAAGTTTGGATATTCTGGCGAAAGGTTCCCAATCCCTGACAAGATTGGTACACTTTCAGGTGCAAATCTCTCAAACTCCGGGAGAGATTCTCAAAACCAAGGTTGACATGTTTCGAGTTCCTTTCAACATTTTGGAAATCCCGCTGAAACTTTGGACATTGTCGCGAAGGGTTCCCAATCTTCGACAAGATTGGTACCCTTTCACGTCCAAATCTCTCAAACTCCGGGAGAGATTCTCAAAACCATGGTTGACATGTTTCGAGTTCCTTTCAACATTTTGGAAATCCCGCTGAAACTTTGGACATTCTCGCGAAGGGTTCCCAATCCCCGACAAGATTGGTACCCTTTCACGTCCAAATCTCTCAAACTCCGGGAGAGATTCTCAAAACCAAGGTTGACATGTTTCGAGTTCCTTTCAACATTTTGGAAATCCCGCTGAAACTTTGGACTTTCTCGCGAAGGGTTCCCAATCCCCGACAAGATTGGTACCCTTTCACGTCCAAATCTCTCAAACTCCGGGAGAGATTCTCAAAACCAAGGTTGACATGTTTCGAGTTCCTTTCAACATTTTGGAAATCCCACTGAAACTTTGGACATTCTCGCGAAGGGTTCCCGATCCCCGACAAGATTGGTACCCTTTCACGTCCAAATCTCTCAAACTCCGGCAGAGATTCTCAAAACCAAGGTTGACATGTTTCGAGTTCCTTTCAACATTTTGGAAATCCCGCTGAAACTTTGGACATTGTCGCGAAGGGTTCCCAATCCCCGACAAGATTGGTACCCTTTCACGTCCAAATCTCTCAAACTCCGGCAGAGATTCTCAAAACCAAGGTTGACATGTTTCGAGTTCCTTTCAACATTTTGGAAATCCCGCTGAAACTTTGGACATTCTCGCGAAGGGTTCCCAATCCCCGACAAGATTGGTACCCTTTCACGTCCAAATCTCTCAAACTCCGGGAGAGATTCTCAAAACCAAGGTTGACATGTTTCGAGTTCCTTTCAACATTTTGGAAATCCCGCTGAAACTTTGGACATTCTCGCGAAGGGTTCCCAATCCCCGACAAGATTGGTACCCTTTCACGTCCAAATCTCTCAAACTCCGGGAGAGATTCTCAAAACCATGGCTGACATGTTTCGAGTTCCTTTCAACATTTTGGAAATCCCGCTGAAACTTTGGACATTCTCGCGAAGGGTTCCCAATCCCCGACAAGATTGGTACCCTTTCACGTCCAAATCTCTCAAACTCCGGGAGAGATTCTCAAAACCAAGGTTGACATGTTTCGAGTTCCTTTCAACATTTTGGAAATCCCGCTGAAACTTTGGACATTCTCGCGAAGGGTTCCCAATCCCCGACAAGATTGGTACCCTTTCACGTCCAAATCTCTCAAACTCCGGGAGAGATTCTCAAAACCAAGGTTGACATGTTTCGAGTTCCTTTCAACATTTTGGAAATCACGCTGAAAGTTTGGACATTCTCGCGAAGGGTTCCCAATCCCCGACAAGATTGGTACCCTTTCACGTCCAAATCTCTCAAACTCCGGGAGAGATTCTCAAAACCAAGGTTGACATGTTTCGAGTTCCTTTCAACATTTTGGAAATCCCACTGAAACTTTGGACATTCTCGCGAAGGGTTCCCAATCCCCGACACGATTGGTACCCTTTCACGTCCAAATCTCTCAAACTCCGGGAGAGATTCTCAAAACCAAGGTTGACATGTTTCGAGTTCCTTTCAACATTTTGGAAATCCTGCTGAAAGTTTGGATATTCTGGCGAAGGGTTCCCAATCCCTGACAAGATTGGTACCCTTTCACGTCCAAATCTCTCAAAGTCTGGGAGAGATTCTCAAAACCAAGGTTGACATGTTTCGAGTTCCTTTCAACATTTTGGAAATCCCGCTGAAACTTTGGACATTGTCGCGAAGGGTTCCCAATCTTCGACAAGATTGGTACCCTTTCACGTCCAAATCTCTCAAACTCCGGGAGAGATTCTCAAAACCATGGTTGACATGTTTCGAGTTCCTTTCAACATTTTGGAAATCCCGCTGAAACTTTGGACATTCTCGCGAAGGGTTCCCAATCTTCGACAAGATTGGTACCCTTTCATGTCCAAATCTCTCAAACTCCGGGAGAGATTCTCAAAACCAAGGTTGACATGCTTCCAGTTCCTTTCAACATTTTGGAAATCCCGCTGAAACTTTGCACTTTCTCGCGAAGGGTTCCCAATCCCCGACAAGATTGGTACCCTTTCACGTCCAAATCTCTCAAACTCCGGGAGAGATTCTCAAAAACAAAGTTGACATGTTTCGAGTTCCTTTCAACATTTTGGAAATCCTGCTGAAACTTTGGACATTCTCGCGAAGGGTTCCCAATCCCCGACAAAATTGGTACCCTTTCACGTCCAAATCTCTCAAACTCCGGGAGAGATTCTCAAAACCAAGGTTGACATGTTTCGAGTTCCTTTCAACATTTTGGAAATCTTGCTGAAACTTTGGACATTCTTGCGAAGGGTTCCCGATCCCCGACAAGATTGGTACCCTTTCACGTCCAAATCTCTCAAACTCCGGGAGAGATTCTCAAAACCAAGGTTGACATGGTTCGAGTTCCTCTCAACATTTTGGAAATCCCGCTGAAACTTTGGACATTCTCGGGAAGCGTTCCCAATCCCCGACAAGATTGGTACCCTTTCACGTCCAAATCTCTCAAACTCCGGGAGAGATTCTCAAAACCATGGTTGACATGTTTCGAGTTCCTTTCCACATTTTGGAAATCCCGCTGAAACTTTGGACATTCTCGCGAAGGGTTCCCAATCCCCGACAAGATTGGTACCCTTTCACGTCCAAATCTCTCAAACTCTGGGAGAGATTCTCAAAACCATGGCTGACATGTTTCGAGTTCCTTTCAACATTTTGGAAATCCCGCTGAAACTTTGGACATTCTCGCGAAGGGTTCCCAATCCCCGACAAGATTGGTACCCTTTCACGTCCAAATCTCTCAAACTCCGGGAGAGATTCTCAAAACCAAGGTTGACATGTTTCGAGTTCCTTTCAACATTTTGGAAATCCCGCTGAAACTTTGGACATTCTCGCGAAGGGTTCCCAATCCCCGACAAGATTGGTACCCTTTCACGTCCAAATCTCTCAAACTCCGGGAGAGATTCTCAAAACCAAGGTTGACATGTTTCGAGTTCCTTTCAACATTTTGGAAATCCTGCTGAAACTTTGGACATTCTCGCGAAGGGTTCCCGATCCCCGACAAGATTGGTACCCTTTCATGTCCAAATCTCTCAAACTCCGGGAGAGATTCTCAAAACCAAGGTTGACATGTTTCGAGTTCCTTTCAACATTTTGGAAATCCTGCTGAAAGTATGGATATTCTGGCGAAGGGTTCCCAATCCCTGACAAGATTGGTACCCTTTCACGTCCAAATCTCTCAAAGTCTGGGAGAGATTCTCAAAACCAAGGTTGACATGTTTCGAGTTCCTTTCAACATTTTGGAAATCCCGCTGAAACTTTGGACATTCTCGCGAAGGGTTCCCAATCTTCGACAAGATTGGTACCCTTTCACGTCCAAATCTCTCAAACTCCGGGAGAGATTCTCAAAACCAAGGTTGACATGTTTCGAGTTCCTTTCAACATTTTGGAAATCCCGCTGAAACTTTGGACATTCTCGCGAAGGGTTCCCAATCCCCGACAAGATTGGTACCCTTTCACGTCCAAATCTCTCAAACTCCGGGAGAGATTCTCAAAACCAAGGTTGACATGTTTTGAGTTCCTTTCAACATTTTGGAAATCCCGCTGAAACTTTGGACTTTCTCGCGAAGGGTTCCCAATCCCCGACAAGATTGGTACCCCTTCACGTCCAAATCTCTCAAACTCCGGGAGAGATTCTCAAAACCAAGGTTGACATGTTTCGAGTTCCTTTCAACATTTTGGAAATCCCGCTGAAACTTTGGACATTCTCGCGAAGGGTTCCCAATCCCCGACAAGACTGGTACCCTTTCACGTCCAAATCTCTCAAACTCCGGGAGAGATTCTCAAAACCAAGGTTGACATGTTTCGAGTTCCTTTCAACATTTTGGAAATCTTGCTGAAAGTTTGGATATTCTGGCGAAGGGTTCCCAATCCCTGACAAGATTGGTACGCTTTCACGTCCAAATCTCTCAAACTCCGGGAGAGATTCTCAAAACCAAGGTTGACATGTTTCGAGTTCCTTTCAACATTTTGGAAATCCCGCTGAAACTTTGGACATTCTCGCGAAGGGTTCCCAATCCCCGACAAGATTGGTACCCTTTCACGTCCAAATCTCTCAAACTCCGGCAGAGATTCTCAAAACCAAGGTTGACATGTTTCGAGTTCCTTTCAACATTTTGGAAATCCCGCTGAAACTTTGGACATTGTCGCGAAGGGTTCCCAATCTTCGACAAGATTGGTACCCTTTCACGTCCAAATCTCTCAAACTCCGGGAGAGATTCTCAAAACCATGGTTGACATGTTTCGAGTTCCTTTCAACATTTTGGAAATCCCGCTGAAACTTTGGACATTGTCGCGAAGGGTTCCCAATCTTCGACAAGATTGGTACCCTTTCACGTCCAAATCTCTCAAACTCCGGGAGAGATTCTCAAAACCAAGGTTGACATGTTTCGAGTTCCTTTCAACATTTTGGAAATCCCTCTGAAACTTTGGACTTTCTCGCGAAGGGTTCCCAATCCCCGACAAGATTGGTACCCTTTCACGTCCAAATCTCTCAAACTCCGGGAGAGATTCTCAAAACCAAGGTTGACATGTTTCGAGTTCCTTTCAACATTTTGGAAATCACGCTGAAACTTTGGACATTCTCGCGAAGGGTTCCCAATCCCCGACAAGACTGGTACCCTTTCACGTCCAAATCTCTCAAACTCCGGCAGAGATTCTCAAAACCAAGGTTGACATGTTTCGAGTTCCTTTCAACATTTTGGAAATCCCGCTGAAACTTTGGACATTCTCGCGAAGGGTTCCCAATCCCCGACAAGATTGGTACCCTTTCATGTCCAAATCTCTCAAACTCCGGGAGAGATTCTCAAAACCAAGGTTGACATGTTTCGAGTTCCTTTCAACATTTTGGAAATCCCACTGAAACTTTGGACATTCTCGCGAAGGGTTCCCGATCCCCGACAAGATTGGTACCCTTTCACGTCCAAATCTCTCAAACTCCGGGAGAGATTCTCAAAACCAAGGTTGACATGGTTCCAGTTCCTTTCAACATTTTGGAAATCCCGCTGAAACTTTGGACATTGTCGCGAAGGGTTCCCAATCTTCGACAAGATTGGTACCCTTTCACGTCCAAATCTCTCAAACTCCGGCAGAGATTCTCAAAACCAAGGTTGACATGTTTCGAGTTCCTTTCAACATTTTGGAAATCCCGCTGAAACTTTGGACATTCTGGCGAAGGGTTCCCAATCCCCGACAAGATTGGTACCCTTTCATGTCCAAATCTCTCAAACTCCGGGAGAGATTCTCAAAACCAAGGTTGACATGTTTCGAGTTCCTTTCAACATTTTGGAAATCCCGCTGAAACTTTGGACATTGTCGCGAAGGGTTCCCAATCTTCGACAAGATTGGTACCCTTTCACGTCCAAATCTCTCAAACTCCGGGAGAGATTCTCAAAACCAAGGTTGACATGTTTCGAGTTCCTTTCAACATTTTGGAAATCCCGCTGAAACTTTGGACTTTCTCGCGAAGGGTTCCCAATCCCCGACAAGATTGGTACCCTTTCACGTCCAAATCTCTCAAACTCCGGGAGAGATTCTCAAAACCAAGGTTGACATGTTTCGAGTTCCTTTCAACATTTTGGAAATCACGCTGAAACTTTGGACATTCTCGCGAAGGGTTCCCAATCCCCGACAAGACTGGTACCCTTTCACGTCCAAATCTCTCAAACTCCGGGAGAGATTCTCAAAACCAAGGTTGACATGTTTCGAGTTCCTTTCAACATTTTGGAAATCCTGCTGAAAGTTTGGATATTCTGGCGAAAGGTTCCCAATCCCTGACAAGATTGGTACACTTTCACGTGCAAATCTCTCAAACTCCGGGAGAGATTCTCAAAACCAAGGTTGACATGTTTCGAGTTCCTTTCAACATTTTGGAAATCCCGCTGAAACTTTGGACATTCTCGCGAAGGGTTCCCAATCCCCGACAAGATTGGTACCCTTTCACGTCCAAATCTCTCAAACTCCGGCAGAGATTCTCAAAACCAAGGTTGACATGTTTCGAGTTCCTTTCAACATTTTGGAAATCCCACTGAAACTTTGGACATTGTCGCGAAGGGTTCCCAATCTTCGACAAGATTGGTACCCTTTCACGTCCAAATCTCTCAAACTCCGGGAGAGATTCTCAAAACCAAGGTTGACATGTTTCGAGTTCCTTTCAACATTTTGGAAATCCCTCTGAAACTTTGGACTTTCTCGCGAAGGGTTCCCAATCCCCGACAAGATTGGTACCCTTTCACGTCCAAATCTCTCAAACTCCGGGAGAGATTCTCAAAACCAAGGTTGACATGTTTCGAGTTCCTTTCAACATTTTGGAAATCACGCTGAAACTTTGGACATTCTCGCGAAGGGTTCCCAATCCCCGACAAGACTGGTACCCTTTCACGTCCAAATCTCTCAAACTCCGGGAGAGATTCTCAAAACCAAGGTTGACATGTTTCGAGTTCCTTTCAACATTTTGGAAATCCCGCTGAAACTTTGGACATTCTCGCGAAGGGTTCCCAATCCCCGACAAGATTGGTACCCTTTCATGTCCAAATCTCTCAAACTCCGGGAGAGATTCTCAAAACCAAGGTTGACATGTTTCGAGTTCCTTTCAACATTTTGGAAATCCCGCTGAAACTTTGGACATTGTCGCGAAGGGTTCCCAATCCCCGACAAGATTGGTACCCTTTCACGTCCAAATCTCTCAAACTCCGGGAGAGATTCTCAAAACCAAGGTTGACATGTTTCGAGTTCCTTTCAACATTTTGGAAATCCCACTGAAACTTTGGACATTCTCGCGAAGGGTTCCCGATCCCCGACAAGATTGGTACCCTTTCACGTCCAAATCTCTCAAACTCCGGGAGAGATTCTCAAAACCAAGGTTGACATGGTTCCAGTTCCTTTCAACATTTTGGAAATCCCGCTGAAACTTTGGACATTGTCGCGAAGGGTTCCCAATCTTCGACAAGATTGGTACCCTTTCACGTCCAAATCTCTCAAACTCCGGCAGAGATTCTCAAAACCAAGGTTGACATGTTTCGAGTTCCTTTCAACATTTTGGAAATCCCGCTGAAACTTTGGACATTCTGGCGAAGGGTTCCCAATCCCCGACAAGATTGGTACCCTTTCATGTCCAAATCTCTCAAACTCCGGGAGAGATTCTCAAAACCAAGGTTGACATGTTTCGAGTTCCTTTCAACATTTTGGAAATCACGCTGAAACTTTGGACATTGTCGCGAAGGGTTCCCAATCTTCGACAAGATTGGTACCCTTTCACGTCCAAATCTCTCAAACTCCGGGAGAGATTCTCAAAACCAAGGTTGACATGTTTCGAGTTCCTTTCAACATTTTGGAAATCCCTCTGAAACTTTGGACTTTCTCGCGAAGGGTTCCCAATCCCCGACAAGATTGGTACCCTTTCACGTCCAAATCTCTCAAACTCCGGGAGAGATTCTCAAAACCAAGGTTGACATGTTTCGAGTTCCTTTCAACATTTTGGAAATCACGCTGAAACTTTGGACATTCTCGCGAAGGGTTCCCAATCCCCGACAAGACTGGTACCCTTTCACGTCCAAATCTCTCAAACTCCGGGAGAGATTCTCAAAACCAAGGTTGACATGTTTCGAGTTCCTTTCAACATTTTGGAAATCCTGCTGAAAGTTTGGATATTCTGGCGAAAGGTTCCCAATCCCTGACAAGATTGGTACACTTTCACGTGCAAATCTCTCAAACTCCGGGAGAGATTCTCAAAACCAAGGTTGACATGTTTCGAGTTCCTTTCAACATTTTGGAAATCCCGCTGAAACTTTGGACATTGTCGCGAAGGGTTCCCAATCTTCAACAAGATTGTTACCCTTTCACGTCCAAATCTCTCAAACTCCGGGAGAGATTCTCAAAACCATGGTTGACATGTTTCGAGTTCCTTTCAACATTTTGGAAATCCCGCTGAAACTTTGGACATTCTCGCGAAGGGTTCCCAATCCCCGACAAGATTGGTACCCTTTCACGTCCAAATCTCTCAAACTCCGGGAGAGATTCTCAAAACCAAGGTTGACATGTTTCGAGTTCCTTTCAACATTTTGGAAATCCCGCTGAAACTTTGGACTTTCTCGCGAAGGGTTCCCAATCCCCGACAAGATTGGTACCCTTTCACGTCCAAATCTCTCAAACTCCGGGAGAGATTCTCAAAACCAAGGTTGACATGTTTCGAGTTCCTTTCAACATTTTGGAAATCCCACTGAAACTTTGGACATTCTCGCGAAGGGTTCCCGATCCCCGACAAGATTGGTACCCTTTCACGTCCAAATCTCTCAAACTCCGGGAGAGATTCTCAAAACCAAGGTTGACATGTTTCGAGTTCCTTTCAACATTTTGGAAATCCCGCTGAAACTTTGGACATTGTCGCGAAGGGTTCCCAATCTTCGACAAGATTGGTACCCTTTCACGTCCAAATCTCTCAAACTCCGGGAGAGATTCTCAAAACCATGGTTGACATGTTTCGAGTTCCTTTCAACATTTTGGAAATCCCGCTGAAACTTTGGACATTGTCGCGAAGGGTTCCCAATCTTCGACAAGATTGGTACCCTTTCACGTCCAAATCTCTCAAACTCCGGGAGAGATTCTCAAAACCAAGGTTGACATGTTTCGAGTTCCTTTCAACATTTTGGAAATCCCTCTGAAACTTTGGACTTTCTCGCGAAGGGTTCCCAATCCCCGACAAGATTGGTACCCTTTCACGTCCAAATCTCTCAAACTCCGGGAGAGATTCTCAAAACCAAGGTTGACATGTTTCGAGTTCCTTTCAACATTTTGGAAATCACGCTGAAACTTTGGACATTCTCGCGAAGGGTTCCCAATCCCCGACAAGATTGGTACCCTTTCACGTCCAAATCTCTCAAACTCCGGGAGAGATTCTCAAAACCAAGGTTGACATGTTTCGAGTTCCTTTCAACATTTTGGAAATCCCACTGAAACTTTGGACATTCTCGCGAAGGGTTCCCGATCCCCGACAAGATTGGTACCCTTTCACGTCCAAATCTCTCAAACTCCGGGAGAGATTCTCAAAACCAAGGTTGACATGTTTCGAGTTCCTTTCAACATTTTGGAAATCCCGCTGAAACTTTGGACATTGTCGCGAAGGGTTCCCAATCTTCGACAAGATTGGTACCCTTTCACGTCCAAATCTCTCAAACTCCGGCAGAGATTCTCAAAACCAAGGTTGACATGTTTCGAGTTCCTTTCAACATTTTGGAAATCCCGCTGAAACTTTGGACATTCTGGCGAAGGGTTCCCAATCCCCGACAAGATTGGTACCCTTTCATGTCCAAATCTCTCAAACTCCGGGAGAGATTCTCAAAACCAAGGTTGACATGTTTCGAGTTCCTTTCAACATTTTGGAAATCCCGCTGAAACTTTGGACATTCTCGCGAAGGGTTCCCAATCTTCGACAAGATTGGTACCCTTTCACGTCCAAATCTCTCAAACTCCGGGAGAGATTCTCAAAACCAAGGTTGACATGTTTCGAGTTCCTTTCAACATTTTGGAAATCCCTCTGAAACTTTGGACTTTCTCGCGAAGGGTTCCCAATCCCCGACAAGATTGGTACCCTTTCACGTCCAAATCTCTCAAACTCCGGGAGAGATTCTCAAAACCAAGGTTGACATGGTTCCAGTTCCTTTCAACATTTTGGAAATCACGCTGAAACTTTGGACATTCTCGCGAAGGGTTCCCAATCCCCGACAAGACTGGTACCCTTTCACGTCCAAATCTCTCAAACTCCGGGAGAGATTCTCAAAACCAAGGTTGACATGTTTCGAGTTCCTTTCAACATTTTGGAAATCCTGCTGAAAGTTTGGATATTCTGGCGAAAGGTTCCCAATCCCTGACAAGATTGGTACACTTTCACGTGCAAATCTCTCAAACTCCGGGAGAGATTCTCAAAACCAAGGTTGACATGTTTCGAGTTCCTTTCAACATTTTGGAAATCCCGCTGAAACTTTGGACATTGTCGCGAAGGGTTCCCAATCTTCAACAAGATTGGTACCCTTTCACGTCCAAATCTCTCAAACTCCGGGAGAGATTCTCAAAACCATGGTTGACATGTTTCGAGTTCCTTTCAACATTTTGGAAATCCCGCTGAAACTTTGGACATTCTCGCGAAGGGTTCCCAATCCCCGACAAGATTGGTACCCTTTCACGTCCAAATCTCTCAAACTCCGGGAGAGATTCTCAAAACCAAGGTTGACATGTTTCGAGTTCCTTTCAACATTTTGGAAATCCCGCTGAAACTTTGGACTTTCTCGCGAAGGGTTCCCAATCCCCGACAAGATTGGTACCCTTTCACGTCCAAATCTCTCAAACTCCGGGAGAGATTCTCAAAACCAAGGTTGACATGTTTCGAGTTCCTTTCAACATTTTGGAAATCCCACTGAAACTTTGGACATTCTCGCGAAGGGTTCCCGATCCCCGACAAGATTGGTACCCTTTCACGTCCAAATCTCTCAAACTCCGGCAGAGATTCTCAAAACCAAGGTTGACATGTTTCGAGTTCCTTTCAACATTTTGGAAATCCCGCTGAAACTTTGGACATTGTCGCGAAGGGTTCCCAATCCCCGACAAGATTGGTACCCTTTCACGTCCAAATCTCTCAAACTCCGGGAGAGATTCTCAAAACCAAGGTTGACATGTTTCGAGTTCCTTTCAACATTTTGGAAATCACGCTGAAACTTTGGACATTCTCGCGAAGGGTTCCCAATCCCCGACAAGATTGGTACCCTTTCACGTCCAAATCTCTCAAACTCCGGGAGAGATTCTCAAAACCAAGGTTGACATGTTTCGAGTTCCTTTCAACATTTTGGAAATCCCGCTGAAACTTTGGACATTCTCGCGAAGGGTTCCCAATCCCCGACAAGATTGGTACCCTTTCACGTCCAAATCTCTCAAACTCCGGGAGAGATTCTCAAAACCATGGCTGACATGTTTCAAGTTCCTTTCAACATTTTGGAAATCCCGCTGAAACTTTGGACATTCTCGCGAAGGGTTCCCAATCCCCGACAAGATTGGTACCCTTTCACGTCCAAATCTCTCAAACTCCGGGAGAGATTCTCAAAACCAAGGTTGACATGTTTCGAGTTCCTTTCAACATTTTGGAAATCCCGCTGAAACTTTGGACATTCTCGCGAAGGGTTCCCAATCCCCGACAAGATTGGTACCCTTTCACGTCCAAATCTCTCAAACTCCGGGAGAGATTCTCAAAACCAAGGTTGACATGTTTCGAGTTCCTTTCAACATTTTGGAAATCCTGCTGAAAGTTTGGATATTCTGGCGAAGGGTTCCCAATCCCTGACAAGATTGGTACCCTTTCACGTCCAAATCTCTCAAAGTCTGGGAGAGATTCTCAAAACCAAGGTTGACATGTTTCGAGTTCCTTTCAACATTTTGGAAATCCCGCTGAAACTTTGGACATTGTCGCGAAGGGTTCCCAATCTTCGACAAGATTGGTACCCTTTCACGTCCAAATCTCTCAAACTCCGGGAGAGTTTCTCAAAACCATGGTTGACATGTTTCGAGTTCCTTTCAACATTTTGGAAATCCCGCTGAAACTTTGGACATTCTCGCGAAGGGTTCCCAATCTTCGACAAGATTGGTACCCTTTCATGTCCAAATCTCTCAAACTCCGGGAGAGATTCTCAAAACCAAGGTTGACATGCTTCCAGTTCCTTTCAACATTTTGGAAATCCCGCTGAAACTTTGGACTTTCTCGCGAAGGGTTCCCAATCCCCGACAAGATTGGTACCCTTTCACGTCCAAATCTCTCAAACTCCGGGAGAGATTCTCAAAACCAAGGTTGACATGTTTTGAGTTCCTTTCAACATTTTGGAAATCCCACTGAAACTTTGGACTTTCTCGCGAAGGGTTCCCAATCCCCGACAAGATTGGTACCCTTTCACGTCCAAATCTCTCAAACTCCGGGAGAGATTCTCAAAACCAAGGTTGACATGTTTCGAGTTCCTTTCAACATTTTGGAAATCCCGCTGAAACTTTGGACATTCTCGCGAAGGGTTCCCAATCCCCGACAAGATTGGTACCCTTTCACGTCCAAATCTCTCAAACTCCGGGAGAGATTCTCAAAACCAAGGTTGACATGTTTCGAGTTCCTTTCAACATTTTGGAAATCCCGCTGAAACTTTGGACATTGTCGCGAAGGGTTCCCAATCTTCGACAAGATTGGTACCCTTTCACGTCCAAATCCCTCAAACTCCGGGAGAGATTCTCAAAACCATGGTTGACATGTTTCGAGTTCCTTTCAACATTTTGGAAATCCCGCTGAACCTTTGGACATTGTCGCGAAGGGTTCCCAATCCCCGACAAGATTGGTACCCTTTCACGTCCAAATCTCTCAAACTCCGGGAGAGATTCTCAAAACCAAGGTTGACATGTTTCGAGTTCCTTTCAACATTTTGGAAATCCCTCTGAAACTTTGGACTTTCTCGCGAAGGGTTCCCAATCCCCGACAAGATTGGTACCCTTTCACGTCCAAATCTCTCAAAGTCCGGGAGAGATTCTCAAAACCAAGGTTGACATGTTTCGAGTTCCTTTCAACATTTTGGAAATCACGCTGAAACTTTGGACATTCTCGCGAAGGGTTCCCAATCCCCGACAAGACTGGTACCCTTTCACGTCCAAATCTCTCAAACTCCGGGAGAGATTCTCAAAACCAAGGTTGACATGTTTCGAGTTCCTTTCAACATTTTGGAAATCCCGCTGAAACTTTGGACATTCTCGCGAAGGGTTCCCAATCCCCGACAAGATTGGTACCCTTTCATGTCCAAATCTCTCAAACTCCGGGAGAGATTCTCAAAACCAAGGTTGACATGTTTCGAGTTCCTTTCAACATTTTGGAAATCCCGCTGAAACTTTGGACATTGTCGCGAAGGGTTCCCAATCCCCGACAAGATTGGTACCCTTTCACGTCCAAATCTCTCAAACTCCGGCAGAGATTCTCAAAACCAAGGTTGACATGTTTCGAGTTCCTTTCAACATTTTGGAAATCCCACTGAAACTTTGGACATTCTCGCGAAGGGTTCCCGATCCCCGACAAGATTGGTACCCTTTCACGTCCAAATCTCTCAAACTCCGGGAGAGATTCTCAAAACCAAGGTTGACATGTTTCGAGTTCCTTTCAACATTTTGGAAATCCCGCTGAAACTTTGGACATTGTCGCGAAGGGTTCCCAATCTTCGACAAGATTGGTACCCTTTCACGTCCAAATCTCTCAAACTCCGGCAGAGATTCTCAAAACCAAGGTTGACATGTTTCGAGTTCCTTTCAACATTTTGGAAATCCCGCTGAAACTTTGGACATTCTGGCGAAGGGTTCCCAATCCCCGACAAGATTGGTACCCTTTCATGTCCAAATCTCTCAAACTCCGGGAGAGATTCTCAAAACCAAGGTTGACATGTTTCGAGTTCCTTTCAACATTTTGGAAATCCCGCTGAAACTTTGGACATTGTCGCGAAGGGTTCCCAATCTTCGACAAGATTGGTACCCTTTCACGTCCAAATCTCTCAAACTCCGGGAGAGATTCTCAAAACCAAGGTTGACATGTTTCGAGTTCCTTTCAACATTTTGGAAATCCCTCTGAAACTTTGGACTTTCTCGCGAAGGGTTCCCAATCCCCGACAAGATTGGTACCCTTTCACGTCCAAATCTCTCAAACTCCGGGAGAGATTCTCAAAACCAAGGTTGACATGTTTCGAGTTCCTTTCAACATTTTGGAAATCACGCTGAAACTTTGGACATTCTCGCGAAGGGTTCCCAATCCCCGACAAGACTGGTACCCTTTCACGTCCAAATCTCTCAAACTCCGGCAGAGATTCTCAATACCAAGGTTGACATGTTTCGAGTTCCTTTCAACATTTTGGAAATCCTGCTGAAAGTTTGGATATTCTGGCGAAAGGTTCCCAATCCCTGACAAGATTGGTACCCTTTCACGTGCAAATCTCTCAAACTCCGGGAGAGATTCTCAAAACCAAGGTTGACATGTTTCGAGTTCCTTTCAACATTTTGGAAATCCCGCTGAAACTTTGGACATTGTCGCG
The DNA here is from genome assembly GCF_964273445.1 of Streptopelia decaocto. Classification (NCBI taxonomy): domain Eukaryota; kingdom Metazoa; phylum Chordata; class Aves; order Columbiformes; family Columbidae; genus Streptopelia; species Streptopelia decaocto. Next base: position 1,060,521 of record NW_028115595.1, on the reverse strand, counting down.
AAGGGTTCCCAATCTTCGACAAGATTGGTACCCTTTCACGTCCAAATCTCTCAAACTCCGGGAGAGATTCTCAAAACCATGGTTGACATGTTTCGAGTTCCTTTCAACATTTTGGAAATCCCTCTGAAACTTTGGACATTCTCGCGAAGGGTTCCCAATCCCCGACAAGATTGGTACCCTTTCACGTCCAAATCTCTCAAACTCCGGGAGAGATTCTCAAAACCAAGGTTGACATGTTTCGAGTTCCTTTCAACATTTTGGAAATCCCGCTGAAACTTTGGACTTTCTCGCGAAGGGTTCCCAATCCCCGACAAGATTGGTACCCTTTCACGTCCAAATCTCTCAAACTCCGGGAGAGATTCTCAAAACCAAGGTTGACATGTTTCGAGTTCCTTTCAACATTTTGGAAATCCCGCTGAAACTTTGGACATTCTCGCGAAGGGTTCCCAATCCCCGACAAGATTGGTACCCTTTCACGTCCAAATCTCTCAAACTCCGGGAGAGATTCTCAAAACCATGGCTGACATGTTTCAAGTTCCTTTCAACATTTTGGAAATCCCGCTGAAACTTTGGACATTCTCGCGAAGGGTTCCCAATCCCCGACAAGATTGGTACCCTTTCACGTCCAAATCTCTCAAACTCCGGGAGAGATTCTCAAAACCAAGGTTGACATGTTTCGAGTTCCTTTCAACATTTTGGAAATCCCGCTGAAACTTTGGACATTCTCGCGAAGGCTTCCCAATCCCCGACAAGATTGGTACCCTTTCACGTCCAAATCTCTCAAACTCCGGGAGAGATTCTCAAAACCAAGGTTGACATGTTTCGAGTTCCTTTCAACATTTTGGAAATCCCGCTGAAACTTTGGACATTCTCGCGAAGGGTTCCCAATCCCCGACAAGATTGGTACCCTTTCACGTCCAAATCTCTCAAAGTCCGGGAGAGATTCTCAAAACCAAGGTTGACATGTTTCGAGTTCCTTTCAACATTTTGGAAATCCCACTGAAACTTTGGACATTCTCGCGAAGGGTTCCCAATCCCCGACACGATTGGTACCCTTTCACGTCCAAATCTCTCAAACTCCGGGAGAGATTCTCAAAACCAAGGTTGACATGTTTCGAGTTCCTTTCAACATTTTGGAAATCCCGCTGAAACTTTGGATATTCTGGCGAAGGGTTCCCAATCCCTGACAAGATTGGTACCCTTTCACGTCCAAATCTCTCAAAGTCTGGGAGAGATTCTCAAAACCAAGGTTGACATGTTTCGAGTTCCTTTCAACATTTTGGAAATCCCGCTGAAACTTTGGACATTGTCGCGAAGGGTTCCCAATCTTCGACAAGATTGGTACCCTTTCACGTCCAAATCTCTCAAACTCCGGGAGAGTTTCTCAAAACCATGGTTGACATGTTTCGAGTTCCTTTCAACATTTTGGAAATCCCGCTGAAACTTTGGACATTCTCGCGAAGGGTTCCCAATCTTCGACAAGATTGGTACCCTTTCATGTCCAAATCTCTCAAACTCCGGGAGAGATTCTCAAAACCAAGGTTGACATGCTTCCAGTTCCTTTCAACATTTTGGAAATCCCGCTGAAACTTTGGACTTTCTCGCGAAGGGTTCCCAATCCCCGACAAGATTGGTACCCTTTCACGTCCAAATCTCTCAAACTCCGGGAGAGATTCTCAAAACCAAGGTTGACATGTTTCGAGTTCCTTTCAACATTTTGGAAATCCCGCTGAAACTTTGGACATTCTGGCGAAGGGTTCCCAATCCCCGACAAGACTGGTACCCTTTCACGTCCAAATCTCTCAAACTCCGGGAGAGATTCTCAAAAACAAAGTTGACATGTTTCGAGTTCCTTTCAACATTTTGGAAATCCTGCTGAAACTTTGGACATTCTCGCGAAGGGTTCCCAATCCCCGACAAAATTGGTACCCTTTCACGTCCAAATCTCTCAAACTCCGGGAGAGATTCTCAAAACCAAGGTTGACATGTTTCGAGTTCCTTTCAACATTTTGGAAATCTTGCTGAAACTTTGGACATTCTTGCGAAGGGTTCCCGATCCCCGACAAGATTGGTACCCTTTCACGTTCAAATCTCTCAAACTCCGGGAGAGATTCTCAAAACCAAGGTTGACATGGTTCGAGTTCCTCTCAACATTTTGGAAATCCCGCTGAAACTTTGGACATTCTCGGGAAGCGTTCCCAATCCCCGACAAGATTGGTACCCTTTCACGTCCAAATCTCTCAAACTCCGGGAGAGATTCTCAAAACCAAGGTTGACATGTTTCGAGTTCCTTTCCACATTTTGGAAATCCCGCTGAAACTTTGGACATTCTCGCGAAGGGTTCCCAATCCCCGACAAGATTGGTACCCTTTCACGTCCAAATCTCTCAAACTCCGGGAGAGATTCTCAAAACCATGGCTGACATGTTTCGAGTTCCTTTCAACATTTTGGAAATCCCGCTGAAACTTTGGACATTCTCGCGAAGGGTTCCCAATCCCCGACAAGATTGGTACCCTTTCACGTCCAAATCTCTCAAACTCCGGGAGAGATTCTCAAAACCAAGGTTGACATGTTTCGAGTTCCTTTCAACATTTTGGAAATCCCGCTGAAACTTTGGACATTCTCGCGAAGGGTTCCCAATCCCCGACAAGATTGGTACCCTTTCACGTCCAAATCTCTCAAACTCCGGGAGAGATTCTCAAAACCAAGGTTGACATGTTTCGAGTTCCTTTCAACATTTTGGAAATCACGCTGAAACTTTGGACATTCTCGCGAAGGGTTCCCGATCCCCGACAAGATTGGTACCCTTTCATGTCCAAATCTCTCAAACTCCGGGAGAGATTCTCAAAACCAAGGTTGACATGTTTCGAGTTCCTTTCAACATTTTGGAAATCCTGCTGAAAGTTTGGATATTCTGGCGAAGGGTTCCCAATCCCTGACAAGATTGGTACCCTTTCACGTCCAAATCTCTCAAAGTCTGGGAGAGATTCTCAAAACCAAGGTTGACATGTTTCGAGTTCCTTTCAACATTTTGGAAATCCCGCTGAAACTTTGGACATTCTCGCGAAGGGTTCCCAATCTTCGACAAGATTGGTACCCTTTCACGTCCAAATCTCTCAAACTCCGGGAGAGATTCTCAAAACCATGGTTGACATGTTTCGAGTTCCTTTCAACATTTTGGAAATCCCGCTGAAACTTTGGACATTCTCGCGAAGGGTTCCCAATCCCCGACAAGATTGGTACCCTTTCACGTCCAAATCTCTCAAACTCCGGGAGAGATTCTCAAAACCAAGGTTGACATGTTTTGAGTTCCTTTCAACATTTTGGAAATCCCACTGAAACTTTGGACTTTCTCGCGAAGGGTTCCCAATCCCCGACAAGATTGGTACCCTTTCACGTCCAAATCTCTCAAACTCCGGGAGAGATTCTCAAAACCAAGGTTGACATGTTTCGAGTTCCTTTCAACATTTTGGAAATCCCGCTGAAACTTTGGACATTCTCGCGAAGGGTTCCCAATCCCCGACAAGATTGGTACCCTTTCACGTCCAAATCTCTCAAACTCCGGGAGAGATTCTCAAAACCAAGGTTGACATGTTTCGAGTTCCTTTCAACATTTTGGAAATCCCGCTGAAACTTTGGACATTGTCGCGAAGGGTTCCCAATCTTCGACAAGATTGGTACCCTTTCACGTCCAAATCCCTCAAACTCCGGGAGAGATTCTCAAAACCATGGTTGACATGTTTCGAGTTCCTTTCAACATTTTGGAAATCCCGCTGAACCTTTGGACATTGTCGCGAAGGGTTCCCAATCCCCGACAAGATTGGTACCCTTTCACGTCCAAATCTCTCAAACTCCGGGAGAGATTCTCAAAACCAAGGTTGACATGTTTCGAGTTCCTTTCAACATTTTGGAAATCCCTCTGAAACTTTGGACATTCTCGCGAAGGGTTCCCAATCCCCGACAAGACTGGTACCCTTTCACGTCCAAATCTCTCAAACTCCGGGAGAGATTCTCAAAACCAAGGTTGACATGTTTCGAGTTCCTTTCAACATTTTGGAAATCCCGCTGAAACTTTGGACATTGTCGCGAAGGGTTCCCAATCTTCGACAAGATTGGTACCCTTTCACGTCCAAATCTCTCAAACTCCGGCAGAGATTCTCAAAACCAAGGTTGACATGTTTCGAGTTCCTTTCAACATTTTGGAAATCCCGCTGAAACTTTGGACATTCTGGCGAAGGGTTCCCAATCCCCGACAAGATTGGTACCCTTTCATGTCCAAATCTCTCAAACTCCGGGAGAGATTCTCAAAACCAAGGTTGACATGTTTCGAGTTCCTTTCAACATTTTGGAAATCCCGCTGAAACTTTGGACATTCTCGCGAAGGGTTCCCAATCCCCGACAAGATTGGTACCCTTTCACGTCCAAATCTCTCAAACTCCGGGAGAGATTCTCAAAACCAAGGTTGACATGTTTCGAGTTCCTTTCAACATTTTGGAAATCCCGCTGAAACTTTGGACTTTCTCGCGAAGGGTTCCCAATCCCCGACAAGATTGGTACCCTTTCACGTCCAAATCTCTCAAACTCCGGGAGAGATTCTCAAAACCAAGGTTGACATGTTTCGAGTTCCTTTCAACATTTTGGAAATCACGCTGAAACTTTGGACATTCTCGCGAAGGGTTCCCAATCCCCGACAAGACTGGTACCCTTTCACGTCCAAATCTCTCAAACTCCGGGAGAGATTCTCAAAACCAAGGTTGACATGTTTCGAGTTCCTTTCAACATTTTGGAAATCCTGCTGAAAGTTTGGATATTCTGGCGAAGGGTTCCCAATCCCTGACAAGATTGGTACCCTTTCACGTCCAAATCTCTCAAACTCCGGGAGAGATTCTCAAAACCAAGGTTGACATGTTTCGAGTTCCTTTCAACATTTTGGAAATCCCGCTGAAACTTTGGGCATTGTCGCGAAGGGTTCCCAATCTTCGACAAGATTGGTACCCTTTCACGTCCAAATCTCTCAAACTCCGGGAGAGATTCTCAAAACCATGGTTGACATGTTTCGAGTTCCTTTAAACATTTTGGAAATCACGCTGAAACTTTGGACATTGTCGCGAAGGGTTCCCAATCCCCGACAAGATTGGTACCCTTTCACGTCCAAATCTCTCAAACTCCGGGAGAGATTCTCAAAACCAAGGTTGACATGTTTCGAGTTCCTTTCAACATTTTGGAAATCCCGCTGAAACTTTGGACATTCTCGCGAAGGGTTCCCAATCCCCGACAAGATTGGTACCCTTTCACGTCCAAATCTCTCAAACTCCAGGAGAGATTCTCAAAACCAAGCTTGACATGTTTCGAGTTCCTTTCAACATTTTGGAAATCACGCTGAAACTTTGGACATTCTCGCGAAGGGTTCCCAATCCCCGACAAGACGGGTACCCTTTCACGTCCAAATCTCTCAAACTCCGGGAGAGATTCTCAAAACCAAGGTTGACATGTTTCGAGTTCCTTTCAACATTTTGGAAATCCCGCTGAAACTTTGGACTTTCTCGCGAAGGGTTCCCAATCCCCGACACGATTGGTACCCTTTCATGTCCAAATCTCTCAAACTCCGGGAGAGATTCTCAAAACCAAGGTTGACATGTTTCGAGTTCCTTTCAACATTTTGGAAATCCTGCTGAAACTTTGGACATTCTCGCGAAGGGTTCCCAATCCCCGACAAGACTGGTACCCTTTCACGTCCAAATCTCTCAAACTCCGGGAGAGATTCTCAAAACCAAGGTTGACATGTTTCGAGTTCCTTTCAACATTTTGGAAATCCCGCTGAAACTTTGGACATTCTCACGAAGGGTTCCCAATCCCCGACAAGATTGGTACCCTTTCACGTCCAAATCTCTCAAACTCCGGGAGAGATTCTCAAAACCAAGGTTGACATGTTTCGAGTTCCTTTCAACATTTTGGAAATCCCGCTGAAACTTTGGACATTCTCGCGAAGGGTTCCCAATCCCCGACAAGATTGGTACCCTTTCATGTCCAAATCTCTCAAACTCCGGGAGAGATTCTCAAAACCAAGGTTGACATGTTTCGAGTTCCTTTCAACATTTTGGAAATCCCGCTGAAACTTTGGACTTTCTCGCGAAGGGTTCCCAATCCCCGACAAGATTGGTACCCTTTCACGTCCAAATCTCTCAAACTCCGGGAGAGATTCTCAAAACCAAGGTTGACATGTTTCGAGTTCCTTTCAACATTTTGGAAATCACGCTGAAACTTTGGACATTGTCGCGAAGGGTTCCCAATCCCCGACAAGATTGGTACCCTTTCACGCCCAAATCTCTCAAACTCCGGGAGAGATTCTCAAAACCAAGGTTGACATGTTTCGAGTTCCTTTCAACATTTTGGAAATCCTGCTGAAAGTTTGGATATTCTGGCGAAGTGTTCCCAATCCCTGAAAAGATTGGTACCCTTTCACGTCCAAATCTCTCAAACTCCGGGAGAGATTCTCAAAACCAAGGTTGACATGTTTCGAGTTCCTTTCAACATTTTGGAAATCCCGCTGAAACTTTGGACATTCTCGCGAAGGGTTCCCGATCCCCGACAAGATTGGTACCCTTTCACGTCCAAATCTCTCAAACTCCGGCAGAGATTCTCAAAACCAAGGTTGACATGTTTCGAGTTCCTTTCAACATTTTGGAAATCCCGCTGAAACTTTGGACATTCTGGCGAAGGGTTCCCAATCCCCGACAAGATTGGTACCCTTTCACGTCCAAATCTCTCAAACTCCGGCAGAGATTCTCAAAACCAAGGTTGACATGTTTCGAGGTCCTTTCAACATTTTGGAAATCCCGCTGAAACTTTGGACATTCTGGCGAAGGGTTCCCAATCCCCGACAAGATTGATACACTTTCATGTCCAAATCTCTCAAACTCCGGGAGAGATTCTCAAAACCAAGGTTGACATGTTTCGAGTTCCTTTCAACATTTTGGAAATCCCGCTGAAACTTTGGACATTGTCGCGAAGGGTTCCCAATCCCCAACAAGATTGGTACCCTTTCACGTCCAAATCTCTCAAACTCCGGGAGAGATTCTCAAAACCAAGGTTGACATGTTTCGAGTTCCTTTCAACATTTTGGAAATCCTGCTGAAAGTTTGGATATTCTGGCGAAGGGTTCCCAATCCCTGACAAGATTGGTACCCTTTCACGTCCAAATCTCTCAAACTCCGGCAGAGATTCTCAAAACCAAGGTTGACATGTTTCGAGGTCCTTTCAACATTTTGGAAATCCCGCTGAAACTTTGGACATTCTGGCGAAGGGTTCCCAATCCCCGACAAGATTGATACCCTTTCATGTCCAAATCTCTCAAACTCCGGGAGAGATTCTCAAAACCAAGGTTGACATGTTTCGAGTTCCTTTCAACATTTTGGAAATCACGCTGAAACTTTGGACATTGTCGCGAAGGGTTCCCAATCCCCAACAAGATTGGTACCCTTTCACGTCCAAATCTCTCAAACTCCGGGAGAGATTCTCAAAACCAAGGTTGACATGTTTCGAGTTCCTTTCAACATTTTGGAAATCCTGCTGAAAGTTTGGATATTCTGGCGAAGGGTTCCCAATCCCTGACAAGATTGGTACCCTTTCACGTCCAAATCTCTCAAACTCCGGGAGAGATTCTCAAAACCAAGGTTGACATGTTTCGAGTTCCTTTCAACATTTTGGAAATCCCGCTGAAACTTTGGACATTGTCGCGAAGGGTTCCCAATCTTCGACAAGATTGGTACCCTTTCACGTCCAAATCTCTCAAACTCCGGGAGAGATTCTCAAAACCATGGTTGACATGTTTCGAGTTCCTTTCAACATTTTGGAAATCCCGCTGAAACTTTGGACATTCTCGCGAAGGGTTCCCAATCCCCGACAAGATTGGTACCCTTTCACGTCCAAATCTCTCAAACTCCGGGAGAGATTCTCAAAACCAAGGTTGACATGTTTCGAGTTCCTTTCAACATTTTGGAAATCCCGCTGAAACTTTGGACTTTCTCGCGAAGGGTTCCCGATCCCCGACAAGATTGGTACCCTTTCACGTCCAAATCTCTCAGACTCCAGGAGAGATTCTCAAAACCAAGGTTGACATGTTTCGAGTTCCTTTCAACATTTTGGAAATCACGCTGAAACTTTGGACATTCTCGCGAAGGGTTCCCAATCCCCGACAAGACTGGTACCCTTTCACGTCCAAATCTCTCAAACTCCGGGAGAGATTCTCAAAACCAAGGTTGACATGTTTCGAGTTCCTTTCAACATTTTGGAAATCCCGCTGAAACTTTGGACATTCTCGCGAAGGGTTCCCGATCCCCGACAAGATTGGTACCCTTTCACGTCCAAATCTCTCAAAGTCCGGGAGAGATTCTCAAAACCAAGGTTGACATGTTTCGAGTTCCTTTCAACATTTTGGAAATCCCGCTGAAACTTTGGACATTGTCGCGAAGGGTTCCCAATCTTCGACAAGATTGGTACCCTTTCACGTCCAAATCTCTCAAACTCCGGGAGAGATTCTCAAAACCATGGTTGACATGTTCCGAGTTCCTTTCAACATTTTGGAAATCTTGCTGAAACTTTGGACATTCTTGCGAAGGGTTCCCGATCCCCGACAAGATTGGTACCCTTTCACGTCCAAATCTCTCAAACTCCGGGAGAGATTCTCAAAACCATGGTTGACATGTTCCGAGTTCCTTTCAACATTTTGGAAATCCCGCTGAAACTTTGGACATTGTCGCGAAGGGTTCCCAATCCCCGACAAGATTGGTACCCTTTCACGTCCAAATCTCTCAAACTCCGGGAGAGATTCTCAAAACCAAGGTTGACATGTTTCGAGTTCCTTTCAACATTTTGGAAATCCCGCTGAAACTTTGGACATTGTCGCGAAGGGTTCCCAATCCCCGACAAGATTGGTACCCTTTCACGTCCAAATCTCTCAAACTCCGGCAGAGATTCTCAAAACCAAGGTTGACATGTTTCGAGTTCCTTTCAACATTTTGGAAATCCCGCTGAAACTTTGGACATTCTGGCGAAGGGTTCCCAATCCCCGACAAGATTTGTACCCTTTCATGTCCAAATCTCTCAAACTCCGGGAGAGATTCTCAAAACCAAGGTTGACATGTTTCGAGTTCCTTTCAACATTTTGGAAATCCCGCTGAAACTTTGGACATTGTCGCGAAGGGTTCCCAATCCCCGACAAGATTGGTACCCTTTCACGTCCAAATCTCTCAAACTCCGGGAGAGATTCTCAAAACCAAGGTTGACATGTTTCGAGTTCCTTTCAACATTTTGGAAATCCCGCTGAAACTTTGGACTTTCTCGCGAAGGTTTCCCAATCCCCGACAAAACTGGTACCCTTTCACGTCCAAATCTCTCAAACTCCGGGAGAGATTCTCAAAACCAAGGTTGACATGTTTCGAGTTCCTTTCAACATTTTGGAAATCCTGCTGAAAGTTTGGATATTCTGGCGAAGGGTTCCCAATCCCTGACAAGATTGGTACCCTTTCACGTCCAAATCTCTCAAACTCCGGGAGAGATTCTCAAAACCAAGGTTGACATGTTTCGAGTTCCTTTCAACATTTTGGAAATCCCGCTGAAACTTTGGACATTGTCGCGAAGGGTTCCCAATCTTCGACAAGATTGGTACCCTTTCACGTCCAAATCTCTCAAACTCCGGGAGAGATTCTCAAAACCATGGTTGACATGTTTCGAGTTCCTTTCAACATTTTGGAAATCCCGCTGAAACTTTGGACATTCTCGCGAAGGGTTCCCAATCCCCGACAAGATTGGTACCCTTTCACGTCCAAATCTCTCAAACTCCGGGAGAGATTCTCAAAACCAAGGTTGACATGTTTCGAGTTCCTTTCAACATTTTGGAAATCCCGCTGAAACTTTGGACTTTCTCGCGAAGGGTTCCCAATCCCCGACAAGATTGGTACCCTTTCACGTCCAAATCTCTCAAACTCCAGGAGAGATTCTCAAAACCAAGGTTGACATGTTTCGAGTTCCTTTCAACATTTTGGAAATCACGCTGAAACTTTGGACATTCTCGCGAAGGGTTCCCAATCCCCGACAAGACTGGTACCCTTTCACGTCCAAATCTCTCAAACTCCGGGAGAGATTCTCAAAACCAAGGTTGACATGTTTCGAGTTCCTCTCAACATTTTGGAAATCCCGCTGAAACTTTGGACATTCTCGCGAAGGGTTCCCAATCCCCGACAAGATTGGTACCCTTTCACGTCCAAATCTCTCAAACTCCGGGAGAGATTCTCAAAACCAAGGTTGACATGGTTCGAGTTCCTTTCAACATTTTGGAAATCCCGCTGAAACTTTGGACATTCTCGCGAAGGGTTCCCGATCCCCGACAAGATTGGCACCCTTTCACGTCCAAATCTCTCAAACTCCGGGAGAGATTCTCAAAACCAAGGTTGACATGTTTCGAGTTCCTTTCAACATTTTGGAAATCCCGCTGAAACTTTGGACATTCTCGCGAAGGGTTCCCAATCCCTGACAAGATTGGTACCCTTTCACGTCCAAATCTCTCAAACTCCGGGAGAGATTCTCAAAAACAAAGTTGACATGTTTCGAGTTCCTTTCAACATTTTGGAAATCCTGCTGAAACTTTGGACATTCTCACGAAGGGTTCCCAATCCCCGACAAGATTGGTACCCTTTCACGTCCAAATCTCTCAAACTCCGGGAGAGATTCTCAAAACCAAGGTTGGCATGTTTCGAGTTCCTTTCAACATTTTGGAAATCTTGCTGAAACTTTGGACATTCTTGCGAAGGGTTCCCGATCCCCGACAAGATTGGTACCCTTTCACGTCCAAATCTCTCAAACTCCGGGAGAGATTTTCAAAACCAAGGTTGACATGGTTCGAGTTCCTTTCAACATTTTGGAAATCCCGCTGAAACTTTGGACATTCTCGCGAAGGGTTCCCAATCCCCGACAAGATTGGTACCCTTTCACGTCCAAATCTCTCAAACTCCGGGAGAGATTCTCAAAACCAAGGTTGACATGTTTCGAGTTCCTTTCAACATTTTGGAAATCCCGCTGATACTTTGGACATTGTCGCGAAGGGTTCCCAATCCCCAACAAGATTGGTACCCTTTCACGTCCAAATCTCTCAAACTCCGGGAGAGATTCTCAAAACCAAGGTTGACATGTTTCGAGTTCCTTTCAACATTTTGGAAATCCCGCTGTAACTTTGGACATTCTCGCGAAGGGTTCCCAATCCCCGACAAGATTGGTACCCTTTCACGTCCAAATCTCTCAAACTCCGGGAGAGATTCTCAAAACCAAGGTTGACATGTTTCGAGTTCCTTTCAACATTTTGGAAATCCCGCTGAAACTTTGGACATTCTCGCGAAGGGTTCCCAATCCCCGACAAGATTGGTACCCTTTCACGTCCAAATCTCTCAAACTCCGGGAGAGATTCTCAAAACCAAGGTTGACATGTTTCGAGTTCCTTTCAACATTTTGGAAATCACGCTGAAACTTTGGACATTCTCGCGAAGGGTTCCCAATCCCCGACAAGATTGGTACCCTTTCACGTCCAAATCTCTCAAACTCCGGGAGAGATTCTCAAAACCAAGGTTGACATGTTTCGAGTTCCTTTCAACATTTTGGAAATCCCACTGAAACTTTGGACATTCTCGCGAAGGGTTCCCAATCCCCGACACGATTGGTACCCTTTCACGTCCAAATCTCTCAAACTCCGGGAGAGATTCTCAAAACCAAGGTTGACATGTTTCGAGTTCCTTTCAACATTTTGGAAATCCTGCTGAAAGTTTGGATATTCTGGCGAAGGGTTCCCAATCCCTGACAAGATTGGTACCCTTTCACGTCCAAATCTCTCAAACTCCGGGAGAGATTCTCAAAACCAAGGTTGACATGTTTCGAGTTCCTTTCAACATTTTGGAAATCCCGCTGAAACTTTGGACATTGTCGCGAAGGGTTCCCAATCTTCGACAAGATTGGTACCCTTTCACGTCCAAATCTCTCAAACTCCGGGAGAGATTCTCAAAACCAAGGTTGACATGTTTCGAGTTCCTTTCAACATTTTGGAAATCACGCTGAAACTTTGGACATTGTCGCGAAGGGTTCCCAATCCCCGACAAGACTGGTACCCTTTCACGTCCAAATCTCTCAAACTCCGGGAGAGATTCTCAAAACCAAGGTTGACATGTTTCGAGTTCCTTTCAACATTTTGGAAATCCCGCTGAAACTTTGGACATTCTCGCGAAGGGTTCCCAATCCCCGACAAGATTGGTACCCTTTCACGTCCAAATCTCTCAAACTCCGGGAGAGATTCTCAAAACCAAGGTTGACATGTTTCGAGTTCCTTTCAACATTTTGGAAATCCCGCTGAAACTTTGGACATTCTCGCGAAGGGTTCCCAATCCCCGACAAGATTGGTACCCTTTCACGTCCAAATCTCTCAAACTCCGGGAGAGATTCTCAAAACCAAGGTTGACATGTTTCGAGTTCCTTTCAACATTTTGGAAATCCCGCTGAAACTTTGGACTTTCTCGCGAAGGGTTCCCAATCCCCGACAAGATTGGTACCCTTTCACGTCCAAATCTCTCAAACTCCGGGAGAGATTCTCAAAACCAAGGTTGACATGTTTCGAGTTCCTTTCAACATTTTGGAAATCCTGCTGAAAGTTTGGATATTCTGGCGAAGTGTTCCCAATCCCTGACAAGATTGGTACCCTTTCACGTGCAAATCTCTCAAACTCCGGGAGAGATTCTCAAAACCAAGGTTGACATGTTTCGAGTTCCTTTCAACATTTTGGAAATCCCGCTGAAACTTTGGACATTCTCGCGAAGGGTTCCCGATCCCCGACAAGATTGGTACCCTTTCACGTCCAAATCTCTCAAACTCCGGCAGAGATTCTCAAAACCAAGGTTGACATGTTTCGAGTTCCTTTCAACATTTTGGAAATCCCGCTGAAACTTTGGACATTGTCGCGAAGGGTTCCCAATCCCCGACAAGATTGGTACCCTTTCACGTCCAAATCTCTCAAACTCCGGGAGAGATTCTCAAAACCAAGGTTGACATGTTTCGAGGTCCTTTCAACATTTTGGAAATCCCGCTGAAACTTTGGACATTCTGGCGAAGGGTTCCCAATCCCCGACAAGATTGATACCCTTTCACGTCCAAATCTCTCAAACTCCGGGAGAGATTCTCAAAACCAAGGTTGACATGTTTCGAGGTCCTTTCAACATTTTGGAAATCCCGCTGAAACTTTGGACATTCTGGCGAAGGGTTCCCAATCCCCGACAAGATTGGTACCCTTTCACGTCCAAATCTCTCAAACTCCGGGAGAGATTCTCAAAACCAAGGTTGACATGTTTCGAGTTCCTTTCAACATTTTGGAAAACCCGCTGAAACTTTGGACTTTCTCGCGAAGGGTTCCCAATCCCCGACAAGATTGGTACCCTTTCACGTCCAAATCTCTCAGACTCCGGGAGAGATTCTCAAAACCAAGGTTGACATGTTTCGAGTTCCTTTCAACATTTTGGAAATCCCGCTGAAACTTTGGACATTCTCGTGAAGGGTTCCCAATCCCCGACAAGACTGGTACCCTTTCACGTCCAAATCTCTCAAAGTCCGGGAGAGATTCTCAAAACCAAGGTTGACATGTTTCGAGTTCCTTTCAACATTTTGGAAATCCCGCTGAAACTTTGGACATTCTCACGAAGGGTTCCCAATCTTCGACAAGATTGGTACCCTTTCACGTCCAACTCTCTCAAACTCCGGGAGAGATTCTCAAAACCATGGTTGACATGTTTCGAGTTCCTTTCAACATTTTGGAAATCCCGCTGAAACTTTGGACATTGTCGCGAAGGGTTCCCGATCCCCGACACGATTGGTACCCTTTCACGTGCAAATCTCTCAAACTCCGGGAGAGATTCTCAAAACCAAGGTTGACATGTTTCGAGTTCCTTTCAACATTTTGGAAATCCCGCTGAAACTTTGGACATTGTCGCGAAGGGTTCCCAATCCCCAACAAGATTGGTACCCTTTCACGTCCAAATCTCTCAAACTCCGGGAGAGATTCTCAAAACCAAGGTTGACATGTTTTGAGTTCCTTTCAACATTTTGGAAATCCCGCTGAAACTTTGGACATTCTCGCGAAGGGTTCCCAATCCCCGACAAGATTGGTACCCTTTCACGTCCAAATCTCTCAAACTCCGGGAGAGATTCTCAAAACCAAGGTTGACATGTTTCGAGTTCCTTTCAACATTTTGGAAATCCCGCTGAAACTTTGGACATTGTCGCGAAGGGTTCCCAATCCCCGACAAGATTGGTACCCTTTCACGTCCAAATCTCTCAAACTCCGGGAGAGATTCTCAAAACCAAGGTTGACATGTTTCGAGTTCCTTTCAACATTTTGGAAATCACACTGAAACTTTGGACATTCTCGCGAAGGGTTCCCAATCCCCGACAAGATTGGTACCCTTTCACGTCCAAATCTCTCAAACTCCGGGAGAGATTCTCAAAACCAAGGTTGACATGGTTCGAGTTCCTCTCAACATTTTGGAAATCCTGCTGAAAGTTTGGATAATCTGGCGAAGGGTTCCCAATCCCTGACAAGATTGGTACCCTTTCACGTCCAAATCTCTCAAACTCCGGGAGAGATTCTCAAAACCAAGGTTGACATGTTTCGAGTTCCTTTCAACATTTTGGAAATCCCGCTGAAACTTTGGACATTGTCGCGAAGGGTTCCCAATCTTCGACAAGATTGGTACCCTTTCACGTCCAAATCTCTCAAACTCCGGGAGAGATTCTCAAAACCAAGGTTGACATGTTTCGAGTTCCTTTCAACATTTTGGAAATCCCGCTGAAACTTTGGACATTCTCGCGAAGGGTTCCCAATCCCCGACAAGATTGGTACCCTTTCACGTCCAAATCTCTCAAACTCCGGGAGAGATTCTCAAAACCAAGGTTGACATGTTTCGAGTTCCTTTCAACATTTTGGAAATCACGCTGAAACTTTGGACATTCTCGCGAAGGGTTCCCAATCCCCGACAAGATTGGTACCCTTTCACATCCAAATCTCTCAAACTCCGGGAGAGATTCTCAAAACCAAGGTTGACATGTTTCGAGTTCCTTTCAACATTTTGGAAATCCCACTGAAACTTTGGACATTCTCGCGAAGGGTTCCCGATCCCCGACAAGATTGGTACCCTTTCACGTCCAAATCTCTTAAACTCCGGCAGAGATTCTCAAAACCAAGGTTGACATGTTTCGAGTTCCTTTCAACATTTTGGAAATCCCGCTGAAACTTTGGACATTGTCGCGAAGGGTTCCCGATACCCGACAAGATTGGTACCCTTTCACGTCCAAATCTCTCAAACTCCGGGAGAGATTCTCAAAACCAAGGTTGACATGGTTCGAGTTCCTCTCAACATTTTGGAAATCCCGCTGAAACTTTGGACATTCTCGCGAAGGGTTCCCAATCCCCGACAAGATTGGTACCCTTTCACGTCCAAATCTCTCAAACTCCGGGAGAGATTCTCAAAACCAAGGTTGACATGTTTCGAGTTCCTTTCAACATTTTGGAAATCCCGCTGAAACTTTGGACATTCTGGCGAAGGGTTCCCAATCCCCGACAAGATTGGTACCCTTTCACGTCCAAATCTCTCAAACTCCGGCAGAGATTCTCAAAACCAAGGTTGACATGTTTCGAGTTCCTTTCAACATTTTGGAAATCCCGCTGAAACTTTGGACATTGTCGCGAAGGGTTCCCAATCCCCGACAAGATTGGTACCCTTTCACGTCCAAATCTCTCAAACTCCGGGAGAGATTCTCAAAACCAAGGTTGACATGTTTCGAGTTCCTTTCAACATTTTGGAAATCCCGCTGAAACTTTGGACATTCTCGCGAAGGGTTCCCAATCCCCGACAAGATTGGTACCCTTTCACGTCCAAATCTCTCAAACTCCGGGAGAGATTCTCAAAACCAAGGTTGACATGTTTCGAGTTCCTTTCAACATTTTGGAAATCACGCTGAAACTTTGGACATTCTCGCGAAGGGTTCCCAATCCCCGACAAGATTGGTACCCTTTCACGTCCAAATCTCTCAAACTCCGGGAGAGATTCTCAAAACCAAGGTTGACATGTTTCGAGTTCCTTTCAACATTTTGGAAATCCTGCTGAAAGTTTGGATAATCTGGCGAAGGGTTCCCAATCCCTGACAAGATTGGTACCCTTTCACGTCCAAATCTCTCAAACTCCGGGAGAGATTCTCAAAACCAAGGTTGACATGTTTCGAGTTCCTTTCAACATTTTGGAAATCCCGCTGAAACTTTGGACATTGTCGCGAAGGGTTCCCAATCTTCGACAAGATTGGTACCCTTTCACGTCCAAATCTCTCAAACTCCGGGAGAGATTCTCAAAACCATGGTTGACATGTTTCGAGGTCCTTTCAACATTTTGGAAATCCCGCTGAAACTTTGGACATTCTCGCGAAGGGTTCCCAATCCCCGACAAGATTGGTACCCTTTCACGTCCAAATCTCTCAAACTCCGGGAGAGATTCTCAAAACCAAGGTTGACATGCTTCCAGTTCCTTTCAACATTTTGGAAATCCCGCTGAAACTTTGGACTTTCTCGCGAAGGGTTCCCAATCCCCGACAAGATTGGTACCCTTTCACGTCCAAATCTCTCAAACTCCGGGAGAGATTCTCAAAACCAAGGTTGACATGTTTCGAGTTCCTTTCAACATTTTGGAAATCCCGCTGAAACTTTGGACATTCTCGCGAAGGGTTCCCAATCCCCGACAAGACTGGTACCCTTTCACGTCCAAATCTCTCAAACTCCGGGAGATGTTCTCAAAAACAAAGTTGACATGTTTCGAGTTCCTTTCAACATTTTGGAAATCCTGCTGAAACTTTGGACATTCTCGCGAAGGGTTCCTAATCCCCGACAAAATTGGTACCCTTTCACGTCCAAATCTCTCAAACTCCGGGAGAGATTCTCAAAACCAAGGTTGACATGTTTCGAGTTCCTTTCAACATTTTGGAAATCCCGCTGAAACTTTGGACATTGTCTCGAAGGGTTCCCAATCTTCGACAAGATTGGTACCCTTTCACGTCCAAATCTCTCAAACTCCGGGAGAGATTCTCAAAACCATGGTTGACATGTTTCGAGTTCCTTTCAACATTTTGGAAATCCCGCTGAAACTTTGGACATTGTCGCGAAGGGTTCCCAATCCCCGACAAGATTGGTACCCTTTCACGTCCAAATCTCTCAAACTCCGGGAGAGATTCTCAAAACCAAGGTTGACATGTTTCGAGTTCCTTTCAACATTTTGGAAATCCCACTGAAACTTTGGACATTCTCGCGAAGGGTTCCCGATCCCCGACACGATTGGTACCCTTTCACGTGCAAATCTCTCAAACTCCGGGAGAGATTCTCAAAACCAAGGTTGACATGTTTCGAGTTCCTTTCAACATTTTGGAAATCCCGTTGAAACTTTGGACATTCTCGCGAAGGGTTCCCAATCCCCGACAAGATTGGTACCCTTTCACGTCCAAATCTCTCAAACTCCGGGAGAGATTCTCAAAACCAAGGTTGACATGTTTCGAGTTCCTTTCAACATTTTGGAAATCCCGCTGAAACTTTGGACATTCTCGCGAAGGGTTCCCAATCCCCGACAAGATTGGTACCCTTTCACGTCCAAATCTCTCAAACTCCGGGAGAGATTCTCAAAACCAAGGTTGACATGTTTCGAGTTCCTTTCAACATTTTGGAAATCTTGCTGAAACTTTGGACATTCTTGCGAAGGGTTCCCGATCCCCGACAAGATTGGTACCCTTTCACGTCCAAATCTCTCAAACTCCGGGAGAGATTCTCAAAAAGAAAGTTGACATGTTTCGAGTTCCTTTCAACATTTTGGAAATCACGCTGAAACTTTGGACATTCTCGCGAAGGGTTCCCAATCCCCGACAAGATTGGTACCCTTTCACGTCCAAATCTCTCAAACTCCGGGAGAGATTCTCAAAACCAAGGTTGACATGGTTCGAGTTCCTCTCAACATTTTGGAAATCCTGCTGAAAGTTTGGATAATCTGGCGAAGGGTTCCCAATCCCTGACAAGATTGGTACCCTTTCACGTCCAAATCTCTCAAACTCCGGGAGAGATTCTCAAAACCAAGGTTGACATGTTTCGAGTTCCTTTCAACATTTTGGAAATCCCGCTGAAACTTGGGACATTGTCGCGAAGGGTTCCCAATCTTCGACAAGATTGGTACCCTTTCACGTCCAAATCTCTCAAACTCCGGGAGAGATTCTCAAAACCATGGTTGACATGTTTCGAGTTCCTTTCAACATTTTGGAAATCCCGCTGAAACTTTGGACATTCTCGCGAAGGGTTCCCAATCCCCGACAAGATTGGTACCCTTTCACGTCCAAATCTCTCAAACTCCGGGAGAGATTCTCAAAACCAAGGTTGACATGTTTCGAGTTCCTTTCAACATTTTGGAAATCCCGCTGAAACTTTGGACATTCTCGCGAAGGGTTCCCAATCCCCGACAAGATTGGTACCCTTTCACATCCAAATCTCTCAAACTCCGGGAGAGATTCTCAAAACCAAGGTTGACATGTTTCGAGTTCCTTTCAACATTTTGGAAATCCCGCTGAAACTTTGGACATTCTCGCGAAGGGTTCCCGATCCCCGACAAGATTGGTACCCTTTCACGTCCAAATCTCTTAACCTCCGGCAGAGATTCTCAAAACCAAGGTTGACATGTTTCGAGTTCCTTTCAACATTTTGGAAATCCCGCTGAAACTTTGGACATTGTCGCGAAGGGTTCCCGATACCCGACAAGAATAGTACCCTTTCACGTCCAAATCTCTCAAACTCCGGGAGAGATTCTCAAAACCAAGGTTGACATGGTTCGAGTTCCTCTCAACATTTTGGAAATCCCGCTGAAACTTTGGACATTCTCGCGAAGGGTTCCCAATCCCCGACAAGATTGGTACCCTTTCACGTCCAAATCTCTCAAACTCCGGGAGAGATTCTCAAAACCAAGGTTGACATGTTTCGAGTTCCTTTCAACATTTTGGAAATCCCGCTGAAACTTTGGACATTCTGGCGAAGGGTTCCCAATCCCCGACAAGATTGGTACTCTTTCACGTCCAAATCTCTCAAAATCCGGGAGAGATTCTCAAAACCAAGGTTGACATGTTTCGAGTTCCTTTCAACATTTTGGAAATCCCGCTGAAACTTTGGACATTGTCGCGAAGGGTTCCCAATCCCCGACAAGATTGGTACCCTTTCACGTCCAAATCTCTCAAACTCCGGGAGAGATTCTCAAAACCAAGGTTGACATGTTTCGAGTTCCTTTCAACATTTTGGAAATCCCGCTGAAACTTTGGACATTCTCGCGAAGGGTTCCCAATCCCCGACAAGATTGGTACCCTTTCACGTCCAAATCTCTCAAACTCCGGGAGAGATTCTCAAAACCAAGGTTGACATGTTTCGAGTTCCTTTCAACATTTTGGAAATCACGCTGAAACTTTGGACATTCTCGCGAAGGGTTCCCAATCCCCGACAAGATTGGTACCCTTTCACGTCCAAATCTCTCAAACTCCAGGAGAGATTCTCAAAACCAAGGTTGACATGTTTCGAGTTCCTTTCAACATTTTGGAAATCCTGCTGAAAGTTTGGATAATCTGGCGAAGGGTTCCCAATCCCCGACAAGATTGGTACCCTTTCACGTCCAAATCTCTCAAACTCCGGGAGAGATTCTCAAAACCAAGGTTGACATGTTTCGAGTTCCTTTCAACATTTTGGAAATCCCGCTGAAACTTTGGACATTGTCGCGAAGGGTTCCCAATCTTCGACAAGATTGGTACCCTTTCACGTCCAAATCTCTCAAACTCCGGGAGAGATTCTCAAAACCATGGTTGACATGTTTCGAGTTCCTTTCAACATTTTGGAAATCCCGCTGAAACTTTGGACATTCTCGCGAAGGGTTCCCAATCCCCGACAAGATTGGTACCCTTTCACGTCCAAATCTCTCAAACTCCGGGAGAGATTCTCAAAACCAAGGTTGACATGTTTCGAGTTCCTTTCAACATTTTGGAAATCCCGCTGAAACTTTGGACATTCTCGCGAAGGGTTCCCAATCCCCGACAAGATTGGTACCCTTTCACGTCCAAATCTCTCAAACTCCGGGAGAGATTCTCAAAACCAAGGTTGACATGTTTCGAGTTCCTTTCAACATTTTGGAAATCCCGCTGAAACTTTGGACATTGTCGCGAAGGGTTCCCAATCCCCGACAAGATTGGTACCCTTTCACGTCCAAATCTCTCAAACTCCGGGAGAGATTCTCAAAACCAAGGTTGACATGTTTCGAGTTCCTTTCAACATTTTGGAAATCCCGCTGAAACTTTGGACATTCTCGCGAAGGGTTCCCAATCCCCGACAAGATTGGTACCCTTTCACGTCCAAATCTCTCAAACTCCGGGAGAGATTCTCAAAACCAAGGTTGACATGTTTCGAGTTCCTTTCAACATTTTGGAAATCCCGCTGAAACTTTGGACATTGTCGCGAAGGGTTCCCAATCTTCGACAAGATTGGTACCCTTTCACGTCCAAATCTCTCAGACTCCGGGAGAGATTCTCAAAACCATGGTTGACATGGTTCGAGTTCCTTTCAACATTTTGGAAATCCCGCTGAAACTTTGGACATTCTCGCGAAGGGTTCCCAATCCCCGACAAGATTGGTACCCTTTCACGTCCAAATCTCTCAAACTCCGGGAGAGATTCTCAAAACCAAGGTTGACATGTTTCGAGTTCCTTTCAACATTTTGGAAATCCCGCTGAAACTTTGGACATTGTCGCGAAGGGTTCCCAATCCCCGACACGATTGGTACCCTTTCACATCCAAATCTCTCAAACTCCGGGAGAGATTCTCAAAACCAAGGTTGACATGTTTCGAGTTCCTTTCAACATTTTGGAAATCCCGCTGAAACTTTGGACATTCTCGCGAAGGGTTCCCGATCCCCGACAAGATTGGTACCCTTTCACGTCCAAATCTCTCAAACTCCGGCAGAGATTCTCAAAACCAAGGTTGACATGTTTCGAGTTCCTTTCAACATTTTGGAAATCCCGCTGAAACTTTGGACATTGTCGCGAAGGGTTCCCGATACCCGACAAGATTGGTACCCTTTCACGTACAAATCTCTCAAACTCCGGGAGAGATTCTCAAAACCAAGGTTGACATGGTTCGAGTTCCTCTCAACATTTTGGAAATCCCGCTGAAACTTTGGACATTCTCGCGAAGGGTTCCCAATCCCCGACAAGATTGGTACCCTTTCACGTCCAAATCTCTCAAACTCCGGGAGAGATTCTCAAAACCAAGGTTGACATGTTTCGAGTTCCTTTCAACATTTTGGAAATCCCGCTGAAACTTTGGACATTCTCGCGAAGGGTTCCCAATCCCCGACAAGATTGGTACCCTTTCACGTCCAAATCTCTCAAACTCCGGGAGAGATTCTCAAAACCAAGGTTGACATGTTTCGAGTTCCTTTCAACATTTTGGAAATCCCGCTGAAACTTTGGACATTGTCGCGAAGGGTTCCAAATCCCCGACAAGACTGGTACCCTTTCACGTCCAAATGTCTCAAACTCCGGGAGAGATTCTCAAAACCAAGGTTGACATGTTTCGAGTTCCTTTCAACATTTTGGAAATCCCGCTGAAACTTTGGACATTCTCGCGAAGGGTTCCCAATCCCCGACAAGATTGGTACCCTTTCACGTCCAAATCTCTCAAACTCCGGGAGAGATTCTCAAAACCAAGGTTGACATGTTTCGAGTTCCTTTCAACATTTTGGAAATCCCGCTGAAACTTTGGACATTGTCGCGAAGGGTTCCCAATCCCCGACAAGATTGGTACCCTTTCACGTCCAAATCTCTCAAACTCCGGGAGAGATTCTCAAAACCAAGGTTGACATGTTTCGAGTTCCTTTCAACATTTTGGAAATCCCGCTGAAACTTTGGACATTCTCGCGAAGGGTTCCCAATCCCCGACAAGATTGGTACCCTTTCACGTCCAAATCTCTCAAACTCCGGGAGAGATTCTCAAAACCAAGGTTGACATGTTTCGAGTTCCTTTCAACATTTTGGAAATCCCGCTGAAACTTTGGACATTGTCGCGAAGGGTTCCCAATCTTCGACAAGATTGGTACCCTTACACGTCCAAATCTCTCAAACTCCGGGAGAGATTCTCAAAACCATGGTTGACATGGTTCGAGTTCCTTTCAACATTTTGGAAATCCCGCTGAAACTTTGGACATTCTCGCGAAGGGTTCCCAATCCCCGACAAGATTGGTACCCTTTCACGTCCAAATCTCTCAAACTCCGGGAGAGATTCTCAAAACCAAGGTTGACATGTTTCGAGTTCCTTTCAACATTTTGGAAATCCCGCTGAAACTTTGGACATTCTCGCGAAGGGTTCCCAATCCCCGACAAGATTGGTACCCTTTCACATCCAAATCTCTCAAACTCCGGGAGAGATTCTCAAAACCAAGGTTGACATGTTTCGAGTTCCTTTCAACATTTTGGAAATCCCGCTGAAACTTTGGACATTCTCGCGAAGGGTTCCCGATCCCCGACAAGATTGGTACCCTTTCACGTCCAAATCTCTCAAACTCCGGCAGAGATTCTCAAAACCAAGGTTGACATGTTTCGAGTTCCTTTCAACATTTTGGAAATCCCGCTGAAACTTTGGACATTGTCGCGAAGGGTTCCCGATACCCGACAAGATTGGTACCCTTTCACGTCCAAATCTCTCAAACTCCGGGAGAGATTCTCAAAACCAAGGTTGACATGGTTCGAGTTCCTCTCAACATTTTGGAAATCCCGCTGAAACTTTGGACATTCTCGCGAAGGGTTCCCAATCCCCGACAAGATTGGTACCCTTTCACGTCCAAATCTCTCAAACTCCGGGAGAGATTCTCAAAACCAAGGTTGACATGTTTCGAGTTCCTTTCAACATTTTGGAAATCCCGCTGAAACTTTGGACATTCTCGCGAAGGGTTCCCAATCCCCGACAAGATTGGTACCCTTTCACGTCCAAATCTCTCAAACTCCGGGAGAGATTCTCAAAACCAAGGTTGACATGTTTCGAGTTCCTTTCAACATTTTGGAAATCCCGCTGAAACTTTGGACATTCTCGCGAAGGGTTCCCAATCCCCGACAAGATTGGTACCCTTTCACGTCCAAATGTCTCAAACTCCGGGAGAGATTCTCAAAACCAAGGTTGACATGTTTCGAGTTCCTTTCAACATTTTGGAAATCCCACTGAAACTTTGGACATTCTCGCGAAGGGTTCCCAATCCCCGACACGATTGGTACCCTTTCACGTCCAAATCTCTCAAACTCCGGGAGAGATTCTCAAAACCAAGGTTGACATGTTTCGAGTTCCTTTCAACATTTTGGAAATCACGCTGAAACTTTGGACATTCTCGCGAAGGGTTCCCAATCCCCGACAAGATTGGTACCCTTTCACGTCCAAATCTCTCAAACTCCGGGAGAGATTCTCAAAACCAAGGTTGACATGTTTCGAGTTCCTTTCAACATTTTGGAAATCCCACTGAAACTTTGGACATTCTCGCGAAGGGTTCCCAATCCCCGACACGATTGGTACCCTTTCACGTCCAAATCTCTCAAACTCCGGGAGAGATTCTCAAAACCAAGGTTGACATGTTTCGAGTTCCTTTCAACATTTTGGAAATCCTGCTGAAAGTTTGGATATTCTGGCGAAGGGTTCCCAATCCCTGACAAGATTGGTACCCTTTCACGTCCAAATCTCTCAAAGTCTGGGAGAGATTCTCAAAACCAAGGTTGACATGTTTCGAGTTCCTTTCAACATTTTGGAAATCCCGCTGAAACTTTGGACATTCTCGCGAAGGGTTCCCAATCTTCGAAAAGATTGGTACCCTTTCACGTCCAAATCTCTCAAACTCCGGGAGAGATTCTCAAAACCAAGGCTGACATGCTTCCAGTTCCTTTCAACATTTTGGAAATCCCGCTGAAACTTTGGACTTTCTCGCGAAGGGTTCCCAATCCCCGACAAGATTGGTACCCTTTCACGTCCAAATCTCTCAAACTCCGGGAGAGATTCTCAAAACCAAGGTTGACATGTTTCAAGTTCCTTTCAACATTTTGGAAATCCCGCTGAAACTTTGGACATTCTCGCGAAGGGTTCCCAATCCCCGACAAGATTGGTACCCTTTCACGTCCAAATCTCTCAAACTCCGGGAGAGATTCTCAAAAACAAAGTTGACATGTTTCGAGTTCCTTTCAACATTTTGGAAATCCTGCTGAAACTTTGGACATTCTCGCGAAGGGTTCCCAATCCCCGACAAGATTGGTACCCTTTCACGTCCAAATCTCTCAAACTCCGGGAGAGATTCTCAAAACCAAGGTTGACATGTTTCGAGTTCCTTTCAACATTTTGGAAATCCCGCTGAAACTTTGGACATTGTCTCGAAGGGTTCCCAATCTTCGACAAGATTGGTACCCTTTCACGTCCAAATCTCTCAAACTCCGGGAGAGATTCTCAAAACCATGGTTGACATGTTTCGAGTTCCTTTCAACATTTTGGAAATCCCGCTGAAACTTTGGACATTGTCGCGAAGGGTTCCCAATCCCCGACAAGATTGGTACCCTTTCACGTCCAAATCTCTCAAACTCCGGGAGAGATTCTCAAAACCAAGGTTGACATGTTTCGAGTTCCTTTCAACATTTTGGAAATCCCGCTGAAACTTTGGACATTCTCGCGAAGGGTTCCCAATCCCCGACAAGATTGGTACCCTTTCACGTCCAAATCTCTCAAACTCCGGGAGAGATTCTCAAAACCAAGGTTGACATGTTTCGAGTTCCTTTCAACATTTTGGAAATCCCGCTGAAACTTTGGACATTGTCGCGAAGGGTTCCCAATCCCCGACAAGATTGGTACCCTTTCACGTCCAAATCTCTCAAACTCCGGGAGAGATTCTCAAAACCAAGGTTGACATGTTTCGAGTTCCTTTCAACATTTTGGAAATCCCGCTGAAACTTTGGACATTCTCGCGAAGGGTTCCCAATCCCCGACAAGATTGGTACCCTTTCACGTCCAAATCTCTCAAACTCCGGGAGAGATTCTCAAAACCAAGGTTGACATGTTTCGAGTTCCTTTCAACATTTTGGAAATTACGCTGAAACTTTGGACATTCTCGCGAAGGGTTCCCAATCCCCGACAAGATTGGTACCCTTTCACGTCCAAATCTCTCAAACTCCGGGAGAGATTCTCAAAACCAAGGTTGACATGTTTCGAGTTCCTTTCAACATTTTGGAAATCCCACTGAAACTTTGGACATTCTCGCGAAGGGTTCCCAATCCCCGACACGATTGGTACGCTTTCACGTCCAAATCTCTCAAACTCCGGGAGAGATTCTCAAAACCAAGGTTGACATGTTTCGAGTTCCTTTCAACATTTTGGAAATCCTGCTGAAAGTTTGGATATTCTGGCGAAGGGTTCCCAATCCCCGACAAGATTGGTACCCTTTCACGTCCAAATCTCTCAAAGTCTGGGAGAGATTCTCAAAACCAAGGTTGACATGTTTCGAGTTCCTTTCAACATTTTGGAAATCACGCTGAAACTTTGGACATTGTCGCGAAGGGTTCCCAATCTTCGACAAGATTGGTACCCTTTCACGTCCAAATCTCTCAAACTCCGGGAGAGATTCTCAAAACCATGGTTGACATGTTTCGAGTTCCTTTCAACATTTTGGAAATCCCGCTGAAACTTTGGACATTGTCGCGAAGGGTTCCCAATCCCCGACAAGATTGGTACCCTTTCACGTCCAAATCTCTCAAACTCCGGGAGAGATTCTCAAAACCAAGGTTGACATGTTTCGAGTTCCTTTCAACATTTTGGAAATCCCACTGAAACTTTGGACATTCTCGCGAAGGGTTCCCGATCCCCGACACGATTGGTACCCTTTCACGTGCAAATCTCTCAAACTCCGGGAGAGATTCTCAAAACCAAGGTTGACATGTTTCGAGTTCCTTTCAACATTTTGGAAATCCCGTTGAAACTTTGGACATTCTCGCGAAGGGTTCCCAATCCCCGACAAGATTGGTACTCTTTCACGTCCAAATCTCTCAAACTCCGGGAGAGATTCTCAAAACCAAGGTTGACATGTTTCGAGTTCCTTTCAACATTTTGGAAATCCCGCTGAAACTTTGGACATTCTCGCGAAGGGTTCCCAATCCCCGACAAGATTGGTACCCTTTCACGTCCAAATCTCTCAAACTCCGGGAGAGATTCTCAAAACCAAGGTTGACATGTTTCGAGTTCCTTTCAACATTTTGGAAATCCCGCTGAAACTTTGGACATTCTCGCGAAGGGTTCCCAATCCCCGACAAGATTGGTACCCTTTCACGTCCAAATCTCTCAAACTCCGGGAGAGATTCTCAAAACCAAGGTTGACATGTTTCGAGTTCCTTTCAACATTTTGGAAATCTTGCTGAAACTTTGGACATTCTTGCGAAGGGTTCCCGATCCCCGACAAGATTGGTACCCTTTCACGTCCAAATCTCTCAAACTCCGGCAGAGATTCTCAAAACCAAGGTTGACATGGTTCGAGTTCCTTTCAACATTTTGGAAATCCCGCTGAAACTTTGGACATTCTCGCGAAGGGTTCCCGATCCCCGACAAGATTGGCACCCTTTCACGTCCAAATCTCTCAAACTCCGGGAGAGATTCTCAAAACCAAGGTTGACATGTTTCGAGTTCCTTTCAACATTTTGGAAATCCCGCTGAAACTTTGGACATTCTCGCGAAGGGTTCCCAATCCCTGATAAGATTGGTACCCTTTCACGTCCAAATCTCTCAAAGTCCGGGAGAGATTCTCAAAAACAAAGTTGACATGTTTCGAGTTCCTTTCAACATTTTGGAAATCACGCTGAAACTTTGGACATTCTCGCGAAGGGTTCCCAATCCCCGACAAGATTGGTACCCTTTCACGTCCAAATCTCTCAAACTCCGGGAGAGATTCTCAAAACCAAGGTTGACATGTTTCGAGTTCCTTTCAACATTTTGGAAATCCTGCTGAAAGTTTGGATATTCTGGCGAAGGGTTCCCAATCCCTGACAAGATTGGTACCCTTTCACGTCCAAATCTCTCAAACTCCGGGAGAGATTCTCAAAACCAAGGTTGACATGTTTCGAGTTCCTTTCAACATTTTGGAAATCCCGCTGAAACTTTGGACATTGTCGCGAAGGGTTCCCAATCTTCGACAAGATTGGTACCCTTTCACGTCCAAATCTCTCAAACTCCGGGAGAGATTCTCAAAACCATGGTTGACATGTTTCGAGTTCCTTTCAACATTTTGGAAATCCCGCTGAAACTTTGGACATTCTCGCGAAGGGTTCCCAATCCCCGACAAGATTGGTACCCTTTCACGTCCAAATCTCTCAAACTCCGGGAGAGATTCTCAAAACCAAGGTTGACATGTTTCGAGTTCCTTTCAACATTTTGGAAATCCCGCTGAAACTTTGGACATTCTCGCGAAGGGTTCCCAATCCCCGACAAGATTGGTACCCTTTCACGTCCAAATTTCTCAAACTCCGGGAGAGATTCTCAAAACCAAGGTTGACATGTTTCGAGTTCCTTTCAACATTTTGGAAATCCCACTGAAACTTTGGACATTCTCGCGAAGGGTTCCCGATCCCCGACAAGATTGGTACCCTTTCACGTCCAAATCTCTCAAACTCCGGGAGAGATTCTCAAAACCAAGGTTGACATGTTTCGAGTTCCTTTCAACATTTTGGAAATCCCGCTGAAACTTTGGACATTGTCGCGAAGGGTTCCCAATCCCCGACAAGATTGGTACCCTTTCACGTCCAAATCTCTCAAACTCCGGGAGAGATTCTCAAAACCAAGGTTGACATGTTTCGAGTTCCTTTCAACATTTTGGAAATCCCGCTGAAACTTTGGACATTCTCGCGAAGGGTTCCCAATCCCCGACAAGATTGGTACCCTTTCACGTCCAAATCTCTCAAACTCCGGGAGAGATTCTCAAAACCAAGGTTGACATGTTTCGAGTTCCTTTCAACATTTTGGAAATTACGCTGAAACTTTGGACATTCTCGCGAAGGGTTCCCAATCCCCGACAAGATTGGTACCCTTTCACGTCCAAATCTCTCAAAGTCCGGGAGAGATTCTCAAAACCAAGGTTGACATGTTTCGAGTTCCTTTCAACATTTTGGAAATCCTGCTGAAAGTTTGGATATTCTGGCGAAGGGTTCCCAATCCCTGACAAGATTGGTACCCTTTCACGTCCAAATCTCTCAAACTCCGGGAGAGATTCTCAAAACCAAGGTTGACATGTTTCGAGTTCCTTTCAACATTTTGGAAATCCCGCTGAAACTTTGGACATTGTCGCGAAGGGTTCCCAATCTTCGACAAGATTGGTACCCTTTCACGTCCAAATCTCTCAAACTCCGGGAGAGATTCTCAAAACCATGGTTGACATGTTTCGAGTTCCTTTCAACATTTTGGAAATCCCGCTGAAACTTTGGACATTCTCGCGAAGGGTTCCCAATCCCCGACAAGATTGGTACCCTTTCACGTCCAAATCTCTCAAACTCCGGGAGAGATTCTCAAAACCAAGGTTGACATGTTTCGAGTTCCTTTCAACATTTTGGAAATCCCGCTGAAACTTTGCACATTCTCGCGAAGGGTTCCCAATCCCCGACAAGATTGGTACCCTTTCACGTCCAAATCTCTCAAACTCCGGGAGAGATTCTCAAAACCAAGGTTGACATGTTTCGAGTTCCTTTCAACATTTTGGAAATCCCACTGAAACTTTGGACATTCTCGCGAAGGGTTCCCGATCCTCGACAAGATTGGTACCCTTTCACGTCCAAATCTCTCAAACTCCGGGAGAGATTCTCAAAACCAAGGTTGACATGTTTCGAGTTCCTTTCAACATTTTGGAAATCCCGCTGAAACTTTGGACATTGTCGCGAAGGGTTCCCAATCCCCGACAAGATTGGTACCCTTTCACGTCCAAATCTCTCAAACTCCGGGAGAGATTCTCAAAACCAAGGTTGACATGTTTCGAGTTCCTTTCAACATTTTGGAAATCCCGCTGAAACTTTGGACATTCTCGCGAAGGGTTCCCAATCCCCGACAAGATTGGTACCCTTTCACGTCCAAATCTCTCAAACTCCGGGAGAGATTCTCAAAACCAAGGTTGACATGTTTCGAGTTCCTTTCAACATTTTGGAAATTACGCTGAAACTTTGGACATTCTCGCGAAGGGTTCCCAATCCCCGACAAGATTGGTACCCTTTCACGTCCAAATCTCTCAAAGTCCGGGAGAGATTCTCAAAACCAAGGTTGACATGTTTCGAGTTCCTTTCAACATTTTGGAAATCCCACTGAAACTTTGGACATTCTCGCAAAGGGTTCCCAATCCCCGACACGATTGGTACCCTTTCACGTCCAAATCTCTCAAACTCCGGGAGAGATTCTCAAAACCAAGGTTGACATGTTTCGAGTTCCTTTCAACATTTTGGAAATCCTGCTGAAAGTTTGGATATTCTGGCGAAGGGTTCCCAATCCCTGACAAGATTGGTACCCTTTCACGTCCAAATCTCTCAAAGTCTGGGAGAGATTCTCAAAACCAAGGTTGACATGTTTCGAGTTCCTTTCAACATTTTGGAAATCCCGCTGAAACTTTGGACATTGTCGCGAAGGGTTCCCAATCTTCGACAAGATTGGTACCCTTTCACGTCCAAATCTCTCAAACTCCGGGAGAGATTCTCAAAACCATGGTTGACATGTTTCGAGTTCCTTTCAACATTTTGGAAATCCCGCTGAAACTTTGGACATTGTCGCGAAGGGTTCCCAATCCCCGACAAGATTGGTACCCTTTCACGTGCAAATCTCTCAAACTCCGGGAGAGATTCTCAAAACCAAGGTTGACATGCTTCCAGTTCCTTTCAACATTTTGGAAATCCCGCTGAAACTTTGGACTTTCTCGCGAAGGGTTCCCAATCCCCGACAAGATTGGTACCCTTTCACGTCCAAATCTCTCAAACTCCGGGAGAGATTCTCAAAACCAAGGTTGACATGTTTCGAGTTCCTTTCAACATTTTGGAAATCCCGCTGAAACTTTGGACATTCTCGCGAAGGGTTCCCAATCCCCGACAAGACTGGTACCCTTTCACGTCCAAATCTCTCAAACTCCGGGAGAGATTCTCAAAAACAAAGTTGACATGTTTCGAGTTCCTTTCAACATTTTGGAAATCTTGCTGAAACTTTGGACATTCTTGCGAAGGGTTCCCGATCCCCGACAAGATTGGTACCCTTTCACGTCCAAATCTCTCAAACTCCGGGAGAGATTCTCAAAACCAAGGTTGACATGGTTCGAGTTCCTCTCAACATTTTGGAAATCCCGCTGAAACTTTGGACATTGTCGCGAAGGGTTCCCAATCCCCGACAAGATTGGTACCCTTTCACGTCCAAATCTCTCAAACTCCGGGAGAGATTCTCAAAACCAAGGTTGACATGTTTCGAGTTCCTTTCCACATTTTGGAAATCCCGCTGAAACTTTGGACATTCTCGCGAAGGGTTCCCAATCCCCGACAAGATTGGTACCCTTTCACGTCCAAATCTCTCAAACTCCGGGAGAGATTCTCAAAACCATGGCTGACATGTTTCGAGTTCCTTTCAACATTTTGGAAATCCCGCTGAAACTTTGGACTTTCTCGCGAAGGGTTCCCAATCCCCGACAAGATTGGTACCCTTTCACGTCCAAATCTCTCAAACTCCGGGAGAGATTCTCAAAACCAAGGTTGACATGTTTCGAGTTCCTTTCAACATTTTGGAAATCACGCTGAAACTTTGGACATTGTCGCGAAGGGTTCCCAATCCCCGACAAGACTGGTACCCTTTCACGTCCAAATCTCTCAAACTCCGGGAGAGATTCTCAAAACCAAGGTTGACATGTTTCGAGTTCCTTTCAACATTTTGGAAATCCCGCTGAAACTTTGGACATTCTCGCGAAGGGTTCCCAATCCCCGACAAGATTGGTACCCTTTCATGTCCAAATCTCTCAAACTCCAGGAGAGATTCTCAAAACCAAGGTTGACATGTTTCGAGTTCCTTTCAACATTTTGGAAATCCCGCTGAAACTTTGGACATTGTCGCGAAGGGTTCCCAATCCCCGACAAGATTGGTACCCTTTCACGTCCAAATCTCTCAAACTCCGGGAGAGATTCTCAAAACCAAGGTTGACATGTTTCGAGTTCCTTTCAACATTTTGGAAATCCCACTGAAACTTTGGACATTCTGGCGAAGGGTTCCCAATCCCCGACAATATTGGTACCCTTTCATGTCCAAATCTCTCAAACTCCGGGAGAGATTCTCAAAACCAAGGTTGACATGTTTCGAGTTCCTTTCAACATTTTGGAAATCCCGCTGAAACTTTGGACATTGTCGCGAAGGGTTCCCAATCCCCGACAAGATTGGTACCCTTTCACGTCCAAATCTCTCAAACTCCGGGAGAGATTCTCAAAACCAAGGTTGACATGTTTCGAGTTCCTTTCAACATTTTGGAAATCCCGCTGAAACTTTGGACTTTCTCGCGAAGGGTTCCCAATCCCCGACAAGATTGGTACACTTTCACGTCCAAATCTCTCAAACTCCGGGAGAGATTCTCAAAACCAAGGTTGACATGTTTCGAGTTCCTTTCAACATTTTGGAAATCACGCTGAAACTTTGGACATTGTCGCGAAGGGTTCCCAATCCCCGACAAGACTGGTACCCTTTCACGTCCAAATCTCTCAAACTCCGGGAGAGATTCTCAAAACCAAGGTTGACATGTTTCGAGTTCCTTTCAACATTTTGGAAATCCTGCTGAAAGTTTGGATATTCTGGCGAAAGGTTCCCAATCCCTGACAAGATTGGTACCCTTTCACGTGCAAATCTCTCAAACTCCGGGAGAGATTCTCAAAACCAAGGTTGACATGTTTCGAGTTCCTTTCAACATTTTGGAAATCCCGCTGAAACTTTGGACATTGTCGCGAAGGGTTCCCAATCTTCGACAAGATTGGTACCCTTTCACGTCCAAATCTCTCAAACTCCGGGAGAGATTCTCAAAACCATGGTTGACATGTTTCGAGTTCCTTTCAACATTTTGGAAATCCCGCTGAAACTTTGGACATTCTCGCGAAGGGTTCCCAATCCCCGACAAGATTGGTACCCTTTCACGTCCGAATCTCTCAAACTCCGGGAGAGATTCTCAAAACCAAGGTTGACATGTTTCGAGTTCCTTTCAACATTTTGGAAATCCCACTGAAACTTTGGACATTCTCGCGAAGGGTTCCCGATCCCCGACAAGATTGGTACCCTTTCACGTCCAAATCTCTCAAACTCCGGGAGAGATTCTCAAAACCAAGGTTGACATGTTTCGAGTTCCTTTCAACATTTTGGAAATCCCGCTGAAACTTTGGACATTGTCGCGAAGGGTTCCCAATCCCCGACAAGATTGGTACCCTTTCACGTCCAAATCTCTCAAACTCCGGCAGAGATTCTCAATACCAAGGTTGACATGTTTCGAGTTCCTTTCAACATTTTGGAAATCCCGCTGAAACTTTGGACATTCTGGCGAAGGGTTCCCAATCCCCGACAAGATTGGTACCCTTTCATGTCCAAATCTCTCAAACTCCGGGAGAGATTCTCAAAACCAAGGTTGACATGTTTCGAGTTCCTTTCAACATTTTGGAAATCCCGCTGAAACTTTGGACATTGTCGCGAAGGGTTCCCAATCCCCGACAAGATTGGTACCCTTTCACGTCCAAATCTCTCAAACTCCGGGAGAGATTCTCAAAACCAAGGTTGACATGTTTCGAGTTCCTTTCAACATTTTGGAAATCCCGCTGAAACTTTGGACTTTCTCGCGAAGGGTTCCCAATCCCCGACAAGATTGGTACCCTTTCACGTCCAAATCTCTCAAACTCCGGGAGAGATTTTCAAAACCAAGGTTGACATGTTTCGAGTTCCTTTCAACATTTTGGAAATCACGCTGAAACTTTGGACATTCTCGTGAAGGGTTCCCAATCCCCGACAAGACTGGTACCCTTTCACGTCCAAATCTCTCAAACTCCGGGAGAGATTCTCAAAACCAAGGTTGACATGTTTCGAGTTCCTTTCAACATTTTGGAAATCCTGCTGAAAGTTTGGATATTCTGGCGAAGGGTTCCCAATCTTCGACAAGATTGGTACCCTTTCACGTCCAAATCTCTCAAACTCCGGGAGAGATTCTCAAAACCAAGGTTGACATGTTTCGAGTTCCTTTCAACATTTTGGAAATCCCGCTGAAACTTTGGACATTGTCGCGAAGGGTTCCCAATCTTCGACAAGATTGGTACCCTTTCACGTCCAAATCTCTCAAACTCCGGGAGAGATTCTCAAAACCATGGTTGACATGTTTCGAGTTCCTTTCAACATTTTGGAAATCCCGCTGAAACTTTGGACATTCTCGCGAAGGGTTCCCAATCCCCGACAAGATTGGTACCCTTTCACGTCCAAATCTCTCAAACTCCGGGAGAGATTCTCAAAACCAAGGTTGACATGTTTCGAGTTCCTTTCAACATTTTGGAAATCCCGCTGAAACTTTGGACATTGTCACGAAGGGTTCCCAATCCCCGACAAGATTGGTACCCTTTCACGTCCAAATCTCTCAAACTCCAGGAGAGATTCTCAAAACCAAGCTTGACATGTTTCGAGTTCCTTTCAACATTTTGGAAATCACGCTGAAACTTTGGACATTCTCGCGAAGGGTTCCCAATCCCCGACAAGACGGGTACCCTTTCACGCCCAAATCTCTCAAACTCCGGGAGAGATTCTCAAAACCAAGGTTGACATGTTTCGAGTTCCTTTCAACATTTTGGAAATCCCGCTGAAACTTTGGACTTTCTCGCGAAGGGTTCCCAATCCCCGACACGATTGGTACCCTTTCATGTCCAAATCTCTCAAACTCAGGGAGAGATTCTCAAAACCAAGGTTGACATGTTTCGAGTTCCTTTCAACATTTTGGAAATCCTGCTGAAACTTTGGACATTCTCGCGAAGGGTTCCCAATCCCCGACAAGACTGGTACCCTTTCACGTCCAAATCTCTCAAACTCCGGGAGAGATTCTCAAAACCAAGGTTGACATGTTTCGAGTTCCTTTCAACATTTTGGAAATCCCGCTGAAACTTTGGACATTGTCGCGAAGGGTTCCCAATCCCCGACAAGATTGGTACCCTTTCACGTCCAAATCTCTCAAACTCCGGGAGAGATTCTCAAAACCAAGGTTGACATGTTTCGAGTTCCTTTCAACATTTTGGAAATCCCACTGAAACTTTGGACATTCTCGCGAAGGGTTCCCGATCCCCGACAAGATTGGTACCCTTTCACGTCCAAATCTCTCAAACTCCGGGAGAGATTCTCAAAACCAAGGTTGACATGTTTCGAGTTCCTTTCAACATTTTGGAAATCCCGCTGAAACTTTGGACATTGTCGCGAAGGGTTCCCAATCCCCGACAAGATTGGTACCCTTTCACGTCCAAATCTCTCAAACTCCGGGAGAGATTCTCAAAACCAAGGTTGACATGTTTCGAGTTCCTTTCAACATTTTGGAAATCCCGCTGAAACTTTGGACATTGTCACGAAGGGTTCCCAATCCCCGACAAGATTGGTACCCTTTCACGTCCAAATCTCTCAAACTCCGGGAGAGATTCTCAAAACCAAGGTTGACATGTTTCGAGTTCCTTTCAACATTTTGGAAATCCCGCTGAAACTTTGGACTTTCTCGCGAAGGGTTCCCAATCCCCGACAAGATTGGTACCCTTTCACGTGCAAATCTCTCAAACTCCGGGAGAGATTCTCAAAACCAAGGTTGACATGTTTCGAGTTCCTTTCAACATTTTGGAAATCACGCTGAAACTTTGGACATTGTCGCGAAGGGTTCCCAATCCCCGACAAGACGGGTACCCTTTCACGTCCAAATCTCTCAAACTCCGGGAGAGATTCTCAAAACCAAGGTTGACATGTTTCGAGTTCCTTTCAACATTTTGGAAATCCCGCTGAAACTTTGGACTTTCTCGCGAAGGGTTCCCAATCCCCGACACGATTGGTACCCTTTCATGTCCAAATCTCTCAAACTCCGGGAGAGATTCTCAAAACCAAGGTTGACATGTTTCGAGTTCCTTTCAACATTTTGGAAATCCTGCTGAAACTTTGGACATTCTCGCGAAGGGTTCCCAATCCCCGACAAGACTGGTACCCTTTCACGTCCAAATCTCTCAAACTCCGGGAGAGATTCTCAAAACCAAGGTTGACATGTTTCGAGTTCCTTTCAACATTTTGGAAATCCCGCTGAAACTTTGGACATTGTCGCGAAGGGTTCCCAATCCCCGACAAGATTGGTACCCTTTCACGTCCAAATCTCTCAAACTCCGGGAGAGATTCTCAAAACCAAGGTTGACATGTTTCGAGTTCCTTTCAACATTTTGGAAATCCCACTGAAACTTTGGACATTCTCGCGAAGGGTTCCCGATCCCCGACAAGATTGGTACCCTTTCACGTCCAAATCTCTCAAACTCCGGGAGAGATTCTCAAAACCAAGGTTGACATGTTTCGAGTTCCTTTCAACATTTTGGAAATCCCGCTGAAACTTTGGACATTGTCGCGAAGGGTTCCCAATCCCCGACAAGATTGGTACCCTTTCACGTCCAAATCTCTCAAACTCCGGGAGAGATTCTCAAAACCAAGGTTGACATGTTTCGAGTTCCTTTCAACATTTTGGAAATCCCGCTGAAACTTTGGACATTCTGGCGAAGGGTTCCCAATCCCCGACAAGATTGGTACCCTTTCATGTCCAAATCTCTCAAACTCCGGGAGAGATTCTCAAAACCAAGGTTGACATGTTTCGAGTTCCTTTCAACATTTTGGAAATCCCGCTGAAACTTTGGACATTGTCGCGAAGGGTTCCCAATCCCCGACAAGATTGGTACCCTTTCACGTCCAAATCTCTCAAACTCCGGGAGAGATTCTCAAAACCAAGGTTGACATGTTTCGAGTTCCTTTCAACATTTTGGAAATCCCGCTGAAACTTTGGACTTTCTCGCGAAGGTTTCCCAATCCCCGACAAGATTGGTACCCTTTCACGTCCAAATCTCTCAAACTCCGGGAGAGATTCTCAAAACCAAGGTTGACATGTTTCGAGTTCCTTTCAACATTTTGGAAATCACGCTGAAACTTTGGACATTCTCGCGAAGGGTTCCCAATCCCCGACAAGACTGGTACCCTTTCACGTCCAAATCTCTCAAACTCCGGGAGAGATTCTCAAAACCAAGGTTGACATGTTTCGAGTTCCTTTCAACATTTTGGAAATCCTGCTGAAAGTTTGGATATTCTGGCGAAGGGTTCCCAATCCCTGACAAGATTGGTACCCTTTCACGTCCAAATCTCTCAAACTCCGGGAGAGATTCTCAAAACCAAGGTTGACATGTTTCGAGTTCCTTTCAACATTTTGGAAATCCCGCTGAAACTTTGGACATTGTCGCGAAGGGTTCCCAATCTTCGACAAGATTGGTACCCTTTCACGTCCAAATCTCTCAAACTCGGGAGAGATTCTCAAAACCATGGTTGACATGTTTCGAGTTCCTTTCAACATTTTGGAAATCCCGCTGAAACTTTGGACATTCTCGCGAAGGGTTCCCAATCCCCGACAAGATTGGTACCCTTTCACGTCCAAATCTCTCAAACTCCGGGAGAGATTCTCAAAACCAAGGTTGACATGTTTCGAGTTCCTTTCAACATTTTGGAAATCCCGCTGAAACTTTGGACATTGTCACGAAGGGTTCCCAATCCCCGACAAGATTGGTACCCTTTCACGTCCAAATCTCTCAAACTCCAGGAGAGATTCTCAAAACCAAGGTTGACATGTTTCGAGTTCCTTTCAACATTTTGGAAATCACGCTGAAACTTTGGACATTCTCGCGAAGGGTTCCCAATCCCCGACAAGATTGGTACCCTTTCACGTCCAAATCTCTCAAACTCCGGGAGAGATTCTCAAAACCAAGGTTGACATGTTTCGAGTTCCTTTCAACATTTTGGAAATCCTGCTGAAACTTTGGACATTCTCGCGAAGGGTTCCCAATCCCCGACAAGACTGGTACCCTTTCACGTCCAAATCTCTCAAACTCCGGGAGAGATTCTCAAAACCAAGGTTGACATGTTTCGAGTTCCTTTCAACATTTTGGAAATCCCGCTGAAACTTTGGACATTGTCGCGAAGGGTTCCCAATCCCCGACAAGATTGGTACCCTTTCACGTCCAAATCTCTCAAACTCCGGGAGAGATTCTCAAAACCAAGGTTGACATGTTTCGAGTTCCTTTCAACATTTTGGAAATCCCACTGAAACTTTGGACATTGTCGCGAAGGGTTCCCAATCCCCGACAAGATTGGTACCCTTTCACGTCCAAATCTCTCAAACTCCGGGAGAGATTCTCAAAACCAAGGTTGACATGTTTCGAGTTCCTTTCAACATTTTGGAAATCCCGCTGAAACTTTGGACATTCTCGCGAAGGGTTCCCAATCCCCGACAAGATTGGTACCCTTTCACGTCCAAATCTCTCAAACTCCGGGAGAGATTCTCAAAACCAAGGTTGACATGTTTCGAGTTCCTTTCAACATTTTGGAAATCCCGCTGAGACTTTGGACTTTCTCGCGAAGGGTTCCCAATCCCCGACAAGATTGGTACCCTTTCACGTGCAAATCTCTCAAACTCCGGGAGAGATTCTCAAAACCAAGGTTGACATGTTTCGAGTTCCTTTCAACATTTTGGAAATCACGCTGAAACTTTGGACATTGTCGCGAAGGGTTCCCAATCCCCGACAAGACGGGTACCCTTTCACGTCCAAATCTCTCAAACTCCGGGAGAGATTCTCAAAACCAAGGTTGACATGTTTCGAGTTCCTTTCAACATTTTGGAAATCCCGCTGAAACTTTGGACTTTCTCGCGAAGGGTTCCCAATCCCCGACACGATTGGTACCCTTTCATGTCCAAATCTCTCAAACTCCGGGAGAGATTCTCAAAACCAAGGTTGACATGTTTCGAGTTCCTTTCAACATTTTGGAAATCCTGCTGAAACTTTGGACATTCTCGCGAAGGGTTCCCAATCCCCGACAAGACTGGTACCCTTTCACGTCCAAATCTCTCAAACTCCGGGAGAGATTCTCAAAACCAAGGTTGACATGTTTCGAGTTCCTTTCAACATTTTGGAAATCCCGCTGAAACTTTGGACATTGTCGCGAAGGGTTCCCAATCCCCGACAAGATTGGTACCCTTTCACGTCCAAATCTCTCAAACTCCGGGAGAGATTCTCAAAACCAAGGTTGACATGTTTCGAGTTCCTTTCAACATTTTGGAAATCCCACTGAAACTTTGGACATTCTCGCGAAGGGTTCCCGATCCCCGACAAGATTGGTACCCTTTCACGTCCAAATCTCTCAAACTCCGGCAGAGATTCTCAAAACCAAGGTTGACATGTTTCGAGTTCCTTTCAACATTTTGGAAATCCCGCTGAAACTTTGGACATTGTCGCGAAGGGTTCCCAATCCCCGACAAGATTGGTACCCTTTCACGTCCAAATCTCTCAAACTCCGGCAGAGATTCTCAAAACCAAGGTTGACATGTTTCGAGTTCCTTTCAACATTTTGGAAATCCCGCTGAAACTTTGGACTTTCTCGCGAAGGGTTCCCAATCCCCGACAAGATTGGTACCCTTTCACGTCCAAATCTCTCAAACTCCGGGAGAGATTCTCAAAACCAAGGTTGACATGTTTCGAGTTCCTTTCAACATTTTGGAAATCCTGCTGAAAGTTTGGATATTCTGGCGAAGGGTTCCCAATCCCTGACAAGATTGGTACCCTTTCACGTCCAAATCTCTCAAACTCCGGGAGAGATTCTCAAAACCAAGGTTTACATGTTTCGAGTTCCTTTCAACATTTTGGAAATCCCGCTGAAACTTTGGACATTGTCGCGAAGGGTTCCCGATCCCCGACAAGATTGGTACCCTTTCATGTCCAAATCTCTCAAACTCCGGGAGAGATTCTCAAAACCAAGGTTGACATGTTTCGAGTTCCTTTCAACATTTTGGAAATCCCGCTGAAACTTTGGACATTGTCGCGAAGGGTTCCCAATCCCCGAGAAGATTGGTACCCTTTCACGTCCAAATCTCTCAAACTCCGGCAGAGATTCTCAAAACCAAGGTTGACATGTTTCGAGGTCCTTTCAACATTTTGAAAATCCCGCTGAAACTTTGGACATTCTGGCGAAGGGTTCCCAATCCCCGACAAGATTGGTACCCTTTCATGTCCAAATCTCTCAAACTCCGGGAGAGATTCTCAAAACCAAGGTTGACATGTTTCGAGTTCCTTTCAACATTTTGGAAATCCCGCTGAAACTTTGGACATTGTCGCGAAGGGTTCCCAATCCCCGACAAGATTGGTACCCTTTCACGTCCAAATCTCTCAAACTCCGGGAGAGATTCTCAAAACCAAGGTTGACATGTTTCGAGTTCCTTTCAACATTTTGGAAATCCCGCTGAAACTTTGGACTTTCTCGCGAAGGGTTCCCAATCCCTGACAAGATTGGTACCCTTTCACGTCCAAATCTCTCAAAGTCCGGGAGAGATTCTCAAAACCAAGGTTGACATGTTTCGAGTTCCTTTCAACATTTTGGAAATCACGCTGAAACTTTGGACATTGTCGCGAAGGGTTCCCAATCTTCGACAAGATTGGTACCCTTTCACGTCCAAATCTCTCAAACTCCGGGAGAGATTCTCAAAACCAAGGTTGACATGTTTCGAGTTCCTTTCAACATTTTGGAAATCCCGCTGAAACTTTGGACATTGTCGCGAAGGGTTCCCAATCCACGACAAGATTGGTACCCTTTCACGTCCAAATCTCTCAAACTCCGGGAGAGATTCTCAAAACCAAGGTTGACATGTTTCGAGTTCCTTTCAACATTTTGGAAATCCCGCTGAAACTTTGGACATTCTGGCGAAGGGTTCCCAATCCCCGACAAGACTGGTACCCTTTCACGTCCAAATCTCTCAAACTCCGGGAGAGATTCTCAAAAACAAAGTTGACATGTTTCGAGTTCCTTTCAACATTTTGGAAATCCTGCTGAAACTTTGGACATTCTCGCGAAGGGTTCCCAATCCCCGACAAAATTGGTACCCTTTCACGTCCAAATCTCTCAAACTCCGGGAGAGATTCTCAAAACCAAGGTTGACATGTTTCGAGTTCCTTTCAACATTTTGGAAATCTTGCTGAAACTTTGGACATTCTTGCGAAGGGTTCCCGATCCCCGACAAGATTGGTACCCTTTCACGTTCAAATCTCTCAAACTCCGGGAGAGATTCTCAAAACCAAGGTTGACATGGTTCGAGTTCCTCTCAACATTTTGGAAATCCCGCTGAAACTTTGGACATTCTCGGGAAGCGTTCCCAATCCCCGACAAGATTGGTACCCTTTCACGTCCAAATCTCTCAAACTCCGGGAGAGATTCTCAAAACCAAGGTTGACATGTTTCGAGTTCCTTTCCACATTTTGGAAATCCCGCTGAAACTTTGGACATTCTCGCGAAGGGTTCCCAATCCCCGACAAGATTGGTACCCTTTCACGTCCAAATCTCTCAAACTCCGGGAGAGATTCTCAAAACCATGGCTGACATGTTTCGAGTTCCTTTCAACATTTTGGAAATCCCGCTGAAACTTTGGACATTCTCGCGAAGGGTTCCCAATCCCCGACAAGATTGGTACCCTTTCACGTCCAAATCTCTCAAACTCCGGGAGAGATTCTCAAAACCAAGGTTGACATGTTTCGAGTTCCTTTCAACATTTTGGAAATCCCGCTGAAACTTTGGACATTCTCGCGAAGGGTTCCCAATCCCCGACAAGATTGGTACCCTTTCACGTCCAAATCTCTCAAACTCCGGGAGAGATTCTCAAAACCAAGGTTGACATGTTTCGAGTTCCTTTCAACATTTTGGAAATCACGCTGAAACTTTGGACATTCTCGCGAAGGGTTCCCGATCCCCGACAAGATTGGTACCCTTTCATGTCCAAATCTCTCAAACTCCGGGAGAGATTCTCAAAACCAAGGTTGACATGTTTCGAGTTCCTTTCAACATTTTGGAAATCCTGCTGAAAGTTTGGATATTCTGGCGAAGGGTTCCCAATCCCTGACAAGATTGGTACCCTTTCACGTCCAAATCTCTCAAAGTCTGGGAGAGATTCTCAAAACCAAGGTTGACATGTTTCGAGTTCCTTTCAACATTTTGGAAATCCCGCTGAAACTTTGGACATTCTCGCGAAGGGTTCCCAATCTTCGACAAGATTGGTACCCTTTCACGTCCAAATCTCTCAAACTCCGGGAGAGATTCTCAAAACCATGGTTGACATGTTTCGAGTTCCTTTCAACATTTTGGAAATCCCGCTGAAACTTTGGACATTCTCGCGAAGGGTTCCCAATCCCCGACAAGATTGGTACCCTTTCACGTCCAAATCTCTCAAACTCCGGGAGAGATTCTCAAAACCAAGGTTGACATGTTTTGAGTTCCTTTCAACATTTTGGAAATCCCACTGAAACTTTGGACTTTCTCGCGAAGGGTTCCCAATCCCCGACAAGATTGGTACCCTTTCACGTCCAAATCTCTCAAACTCCGGGAGAGATTCTCAAAACCAAGGTTGACATGTTTCGAGTTCCTTTCAACATTTTGGAAATCCCGCTGAAACTTTGGACATTCTCGCGAAGGGTTCCCAATCCCCGACAAGATTGGTACCCTTTCACGTCCAAATCTCTCAAACTCCGGGAGAGATTCTCAAAACCAAGGTTGACATGTTTCGAGTTCCTTTCAACATTTTGGAAATCCCGCTGAAACTTTGGACATTGTCGCGAAGGGTTCCCAATCTTCGACAAGATTGGTACCCTTTCACGTCCAAATCCCTCAAACTCCGGGAGAGATTCTCAAAACCATGGTTGACATGTTTCGAGTTCCTTTCAACATTTTGGAAATCCCGCTGAACCTTTGGACATTGTCGCGAAGGGTTCCCAATCCCCGACAAGATTGGTACCCTTTCACGTCCAAATCTCTCAAACTCCGGGAGAGATTCTCAAAACCAAGGTTGACATGTTTCGAGTTCCTTTCAACATTTTGGAAATCCCTCTGAAACTTTGGACATTCTCGCGAAGGGTTCCCAATCCCCGACAAGACTGGTACCCTTTCACGTCCAAATCTCTCAAACTCCGGGAGAGATTCTCAAAACCAAGGTTGACATGTTTCGAGTTCCTTTCAACATTTTGGAAATCCCGCTGAAACTTTGGACATTGTCGCGAAGGGTTCCCAATCTTCGACAAGATTGGTACCCTTTCACGTCCAAATCTCTCAAACTCCGGCAGAGATTCTCAAAACCAAGGTTGACATGTTTCGAGTTCCTTTCAACATTTTGGAAATCCCGCTGAAACTTTGGACATTCTGGCGAAGGGTTCCCAATCCCCGACAAGATTGGTACCCTTTCATGTCCAAATCTCTCAAACTCCGGGAGAGATTCTCAAAACCAAGGTTGACATGTTTCGAGTTCCTTTCAACATTTTGGAAATCCCGCTGAAACTTTGGACATTCTCGCGAAGGGTTCCCAATCCCCGACAAGATTGGTACCCTTTCACGTCCAAATCTCTCAAACTCCGGGAGAGATTCTCAAAACCAAGGTTGACATGTTTCGAGTTCCTTTCAACATTTTGGAAATCCCGCTGAAACTTTGGACTTTCTCGCGAAGGGTTCCCAATCCCCGACAAGATTGGTACCCTTTCACGTCCAAATCTCTCAAACTCCGGCAGAGATTCTCAAAACCAAGGTTGACATGTTTCGAGTTCCTTTCAACATTTTGGAAATCACGCTGAAACTTTGGACATTCTCGCGAAGGGTTCCCAATCCCCGACAAGACTGGTACCCTTTCACGTCCAAATCTCTCAAACTCCGGGAGAGATTCTCAAAACCAAGGTTGACATGTTTCGAGTTCCTTTCAACATTTTGGAAATCCTGCTGAAAGTTTGGATATTCTGGCGAAGGGTTCCCAATCCCTGACAAGATTGGTACCCTTTCACGTCCAAATCTCTCAAACTCCGGGAGAGATTCTCAAAACCAAGGTTGACATGTTTCGAGTTCCTTTCAACATTTTGGAAATCCCGCTGAAACTTTGGGCATTGTCGCGAAGGGTTCCCAATCTTCGACAAGATTGGTACCCTTTCACGTCCAAATCTCTCAAACTCCGGGAGAGATTCTCAAAACCATGGTTGACATGTTTCGAGTTCCTTTAAACATTTTGGAAATCACGCTGAAACTTTGGACATTGTCGCGAAGGGTTCCCAATCCCCGACAAGATTGGTACCCTTTCACGTCCAAATCTCTCAAACTCCGGGAGAGATTCTCAAAACCAAGGTTGACATGTTTCGAGTTCCTTTCAACATTTTGGAAATCCCGCTGAAACTTTGGACATTCTCGCGAAGGGTTCCCAATCCCCGACAAGATTGGTACCCTTTCACGTCCAAATCTCTCAAACTCCAGGAGAGATTCTCAAAACCAAGCTTGACATGTTTCGAGTTCCTTTCAACATTTTGGAAATCACGCTGAAACTTTGGACATTCTCGCGAAGGGTTCCCAATCCCCGACAAGACGGGTACCCTTTCACGTCCAAATCTCTCAAACTCCGGGAGAGATTCTCAAAACCAAGGTTGACATGTTTCGAGTTCCTTTCAACATTTTGGAAATCCCGCTGAAACTTTGGACTTTCTCGCGAAGGGTTCCCAATCCCCGACACGATTGGTACCCTTTCATGTCCAAATCTCTCAAACTCCGGGAGAGATTCTCAAAACCAAGGTTGACATGTTTCGAGTTCCTTTCAACATTTTGGAAATCCTGCTGAAACTTTGGACATTCTCGCGAAGGGTTCCCAATCCCCGACAAGACTGGTACCCTTTCACGTCCAAATCTCTCAAACTCCGGGAGAGATTCTCAAAACCAAGGTTGACATGTTTCGAGTTCCTTTCAACATTTTGGAAATCCCGCTGAAACTTTGGACATTCTCACGAAGGGTTCCCAATCCCCGACAAGATTGGTACCCTTTCACGTCCAAATCTCTCAAAGTCCGGGAGAGATTCTCAAAACCAAGGTTGACATGTTTCGAGTTCCTTTCAACATTTTGGAAATCCCGCTGAAACTTTGGACATTCTCGCGAAGGGTTCCCAATCCCCGACAAGATTGGTACCCTTTCATGTCCAAATCTCTCAAACTCCGGGAGAGATTCTCAAAAC
Source organism: Streptopelia decaocto (assembly GCF_964273445.1). Lineage (NCBI taxonomy): Eukaryota > Metazoa > Chordata > Aves > Columbiformes > Columbidae > Streptopelia > Streptopelia decaocto. The sequence continues at coordinate 1,016,061 of NW_028115595.1, read as the reverse complement.
CAAGGTTGACATGTTTCGAGTTCCTTTCAACATTTTGGAAATCCCGCTGAAACTTTGGACTTTCTCGCGAAGGGTTCCCAATCCCCGACAAGATTGGTACCCTTTCACGTCCAAATCTCTCAAACTCCGGGAGAGATTCTCAAAACCAAGGTTGACATGTTTCGAGTTCCTTTCAACATTTTGGAAATCACGCTGAAACTTTGGACATTGTCGCGAAGGGTTCCCAATCCCCGACAAGATTGGTACCCTTTCACGCCCAAATCTCTCAAACTCCGGGAGAGATTCTCAAAACCAAGGTTGACATGTTTCGAGTTCCTTTCAACATTTTGGAAATCCTGCTGAAAGTTTGGATATTCTGGCGAAGTGTTCCCAATCCCTGAAAAGATTGGTACCCTTTCACGTCCAAATCTCTCAAACTCCGGGAGAGATTCTCAAAACCAAGGTTGACATGTTTCGAGTTCCTTTCAACATTTTGGAAATCCCGCTGAAACTTTGGACATTCTCGCGAAGGGTTCCCGATCCCCGACAAGATTGGTACCCTTTCACGTCCAAATCTCTCAAACTCCGGCAGAGATTCTCAAAACCAAGGTTGACATGTTTCGAGTTCCTTTCAACATTTTGGAAATCCCGCTGAAACTTTGGACATTCTGGCGAAGGGTTCCCAATCCCCGACAAGATTGGTACCCTTTCACGTCCAAATCTCTCAAACTCCGGCAGAGATTCTCAAAACCAAGGTTGACATGTTTCGAGGTCCTTTCAACATTTTGGAAATCCCGCTGAAACTTTGGACATTCTGGCGAAGGGTTCCCAATCCCCGACAAGATTGGTACCCTTTCACGTCCAAATCTCTCAAACTCCGGGAGAGATTCTCAAAACCAAGGTTGACATGTTTCGAGTTCCTTTCAACATTTTGGAAATCCCGCTGAAACTTTGGACATTGTCGCGAAGGGTTCCCAATCCCCAACAAGATTGGTACCCTTTCACGTCCAAATCTCTCAAACTCCGGGAGAGATTCTCAAAACCAAGGTTGACATGTTTCGAGTTCCTTTCAACATTTTGGAAATCCTGCTGAAAGTTTGGATATTCTGGCGAAGGGTTCCCAATCCCTGACAAGATTGGTACCCTTTCACGTCCAAATCTCTCAAACTCCGGCAGAGATTCTCAAAACCAAGGTTGACATGTTTCGAGGTCCTTTCAACATTTTGGAAATCCCGCTGAAACTTTGGACATTCTGGCGAAGGGTTCCCAATCCCCGACAAGATTGATACCCTTTCATGTCCAAATCTCTCAAACTCCGGGAGAGATTCTCAAAACCAAGGTTGACATGTTTCGAGTTCCTTTCAACATTTTGGAAATCACGCTGAAACTTTGGACATTGTCGCGAAGGGTTCCCAATCCCCAACAAGATTGGTACCCTTTCACGTCCAAATCTCTCAAACTCCGGGAGAGATTCTCAAAACCAAGGTTGACATGTTTCGAGTTCCTTTCAACATTTTGGAAATCCTGCTGAAAGTTTGGATATTCTGGCGAAGGGTTCCCAATCCCTGACAAGATTGGTACCCTTTCACGTCCAAATCTCTCAAACTCCGGGAGAGATTCTCAAAACCAAGGTTGACATGTTTCGAGTTCCTTTCAACATTTTGGAAATCCCGCTGAAACTTTGGACATTGTCGCGAAGGGTTCCCAATCTTCGACAAGATTGGTACCCTTTCACGTCCAAATCTCTCAAACTCCGGGAGAGATTCTCAAAACCATGGTTGACATGTTTCGAGTTCCTTTCAACATTTTGGAAATCCCGCTGAAACTTTGGACATTCTCGCGAAGGGTTCCCAATCCCCGACAAGATTGGTACCCTTTCACGTCCAAATCTCTCAAACTCCGGGAGAGATTCTCAAAACCAAGGTTGACATGTTTCGAGTTCCTTTCAACATTTTGGAAATCCCGCTGAAACTTTGGACTTTCTCGCGAAGGGTTCCCGATCCCCGACAAGATTGGTACCCTTTCACGTCCAAATCTCTCAGACTCCAGGAGAGATTCTCAAAACCAAGGTTGACATGTTTCGAGTTCCTTTCAACATTTTGGAAATCACGCTGAAACTTTGGACATTCTCGCGAAGGGTTCCCAATCCCCGACAAGACTGGTACCCTTTCACGTCCAAATCTCTCAAACTCCGGGAGAGATTCTCAAAACCAAGGTTGACATGTTTCGAGTTCCTTTCAACATTTTGGAAATCCCGCTGAAACTTTGGACATTCTCGCGAAGGGTTCCCGATCCCCGACAAGATTGGTACCCTTTCACGTCCAAATCTCTCAAAGTCCGGGAGAGATTCTCAAAACCAAGGTTGACATGTTTCGAGCTCCTTTCAACATTTTGGAAATCCCGCTGAAACTTTGGACATTCTCGCGAAGGGTTCCCAATCTTCGACAAGATTGGTACCCTTTCACGTCCAAATCTCTCAAACTCCGGGAGAGATTCTCAAAACCATGGTTGACATGTTCCGAGTTCCTTTCAACATTTTGGAAATCTTGCTGAAACTTTGGACATTCTTGCGAAGGGTTCCCGATCCCCGACAAGATTGGTACCCTTTCACGTCCAAATCTCTCAAACTCCGGGAGAGATTCTCAAAACCATGGTTGACATGTTCCGAGTTCCTTTCAACATTTTGGAAATCCCGCTGAAACTTTGGACATTGTCGCGAAGGGTTCCCAATCCCCGACAAGATTGGTACCCTTTCACGTCCAAATCTCTCAAACTCCGGGAGAGATTCTCAAAACCAAGGTTGACATGTTTCGAGTTCCTTTCAACATTTTGGAAATCCCGCTGAAACTTTGGACATTGTCGCGAAGGGTTCCCAATCCCCGACAAGATTGGTACCCTTTCACGTCCAAATCTCTCAAACTCCGGCAGAGATTCTCAAAACCAAGGTTGACATGTTTCGAGTTCCTTTCAACATTTTGGAAATCCCGCTGAAACTTTGGACATTCTGGCGAAGGGTTCCCAATCCCCGACAAGATTTGTACCCTTTCATGTCCAAATCTCTCAAACTCCGGGAGAGATTCTCAAAACCAAGGTTGACATGTTTCGAGTTCCTTTCAACATTTTGGAAATCCCGCTGAAACTTTGGACATTGTCGCGAAGGGTTCCCAATCCCCGACAAGATTGGTACCCTTTCACGTCCAAATCTCTCAAACTCCGGGAGAGATTCTCAAAACCAAGGTTGACATGTTTCGAGTTCCTTTCAACATTTTGGAAATCCCGCTGAAACTTTGGACTTTCTCGCGAAGGTTTCCCAATCCCCGACAAAACTGGTACCCTTTCACGTCCAAATCTCTCAAACTCCGGGAGAGATTCTCAAAACCAAGGTTGACATGTTTCGAGTTCCTTTCAACATTTTGGAAATCCTGCTGAAAGTTTGGATATTCTGGCGAAGGGTTCCCAATCCCTGACAAGATTGGTACCCTTTCACGTCCAAATCTCTCAAACTCCGGGAGAGATTCTCAAAACCAAGGTTGACATGTTTCGAGTTCCTTTCAACATTTTGGAAATCCCGCTGAAACTTTGGACATTGTCGCGAAGGGTTCCCAATCTTCGACAAGATTGGTACCCTTTCACGTCCAAATCTCTCAAACTCCGGGAGAGATTCTCAAAACCATGGTTGACATGTTTCGAGTTCCTTTCAACATTTTGGAAATCCCGCTGAAACTTTGGACATTCTCGCGAAGGGTTCCCAATCCCCGACAAGATTGGTACCCTTTCACGTCCAAATCTCTCAAACTCCGGGAGAGATTCTCAAAACCAAGGTTGACATGTTTCGAGTTCCTTTCAACATTTTGGAAATCCCGCTGAAACTTTGGACTTTCTCGCGAAGGGTTCCCAATCCCCGACAAGATTGGTACCCTTTCACGTCCAAATCTCTCAAACTCCAGGAGAGATTCTCAAAACCAAGGTTGACATGTTTCGAGTTCCTTTCAACATTTTGGAAATCACGCTGAAACTTTGGACATTCTCGCGAAGGGTTCCCAATCCCCGACAAGACTGGTACCCTTTCACGTCCAAATCTCTCAAACTCCGGGAGAGATTCTCAAAACCAAGGTTGACATGTTTCGAGTTCCTCTCAACATTTTGGAAATCCCGCTGAAACTTTGGACATTCTCGCGAAGGGTTCCCAATCCCCGACAAGATTGGTACCCTTTCACGTCCAAATCTCTCAAACTCCGGGAGAGATTCTCAAAACCAAGGTTGACATGGTTCGAGTTCCTTTCAACATTTTGGAAATCCCGCTGAAACTTTGGACATTCTCGCGAAGGGTTCCCGATCCCCGACAAGATTGGCACCCTTTCACGTCCAAATCTCTCAAACTCCGGGAGAGATTCTCAAAACCAAGGTTGACATGTTTCGAGTTCCTTTCAACATTTTGGAAATCCCGCTGAAACTTTGGACATTCTCGCGAAGGGTTCCCAATCCCTGACAAGATTGGTACCCTTTCACGTCCAAATCTCTCAAAGTCCGGGAGAGATTCTCAAAAACAAAGTTGACATGTTTCGAGTTCCTTTCAACATTTTGGAAATCCTGCTGAAACTTTGGACATTCTCACGAAGGGTTCCCAATCCCCGACAAGATTGGTACCCTTTCACGTCCAAATCTCTCAAACTCCGGGAGAGATTCTCAAAACCAAGGTTGGCATGTTTCGAGTTCCTTTCAACATTTTGGAAATCTTGCTGAAACTTTGGACATTCTTGCGAAGGGTTCCCGATCCCCGACAAGATTGGTACCCTTTCACGTCCAAATCTCTCAAACTCCGGGAGAGATTTTCAAAACCAAGGTTGACATGGTTCGAGTTCCTTTCAACATTTTGGAAATCCCGCTGAAACTTTGGACATTCTCGCGAAGGGTTCCCAATCCCCGACAAGATTGGTACCCTTTCACGTCCAAATCTCTCAAACTCCGGGAGAGATTCTCAAAACCAAGGTTGACATGTTTCGAGTTCCTTTCAACATTTTGGAAATCCCGCTGAAACTTTGGACATTCTGGCGAAGGGTTCCCAATCCCCGACAAGATTGGTACCCTTTCACGTCCAAATCTCTCAAACTCCGGGAGAGATTCTCAAAACCAAGGTTGACATGTTTCGAGTTCCTTTCAACATTTTGGAAATCCCGCTGAAACTTTGGACATTGTCGCGAAGGGTTCCCAATCCCCGACAAGATTGGTACCCTTTCACGTCCAAATCTCTCAAACTCCGGGAGAGATTCTCAAAACCAAGGTTGACATGTTTCGAGTTCCTTTCAACATTTTGGAAATCCCGCTGAAACTTTGGACATTCTCGCGAAGGGTTCCCAATCCCCGACAAGATTGGTACCCTTTCACGTCCAAATCTCTCAAACTCCGGGAGAGATTCTCAAAACCAAGGTTGACATGTTTCGAGTTCCTTTCAACATTTTGGAAATCACGCTGAAACTTTGGACATTCTCGCGAAGGGTTCCCAATCCCCGACAAGATTGGTACCCTTTCACGTCCAAATCTCTCAAACTCCGGGAGAGATTCTCAAAACCAAGGTTGACATGTTTCGAGTTCCTTTCAACATTTTGGAAATCCCACTGAAACTTTGGACATTCTCGCGAAGGGTTCCCAATCCCCGACACGATTGGTACCCTTTCACGTCCAAATCTCTCAAACTCCGGGAGAGATTCTCAAAACCATGGTTGACATGTTTCGAGTTCCTTTCAACATTTTGGAAATCCTGCTGAAAGTTTGGATATTCTGGCGAAGGGTTCCCAATCCCTGACAAGATTGGTACCCTTTCACGTCCAAATCTCTCAAACTCCGGGAGAGATTCTCAAAACCAAGGTTGACATGTTTCGAGTTCCTTTCAACATTTTGGAAATCCCGCTGAAACTTTGGACATTGTCGCGAAGGGTTCCCAATCTTCGACAAGATTGGTACCCTTTCACGTCCAAATCTCTCAAACTCCGGGAGAGATTCTCAAAACCAAGGTTGACATGTTTCGAGTTCCTTTCAACATTTTGGAAATCACGCTGAAACTTTGGACATTGTCGCGAAGGGTTCCCAATCCCCGACAAGACTGGTACCCTTTCACGTCCAAATCTCTCAAACTCCGGGAGAGATTCTCAAAACCAAGGTTGACATGTTTCGAGTTCCTTTCAACATTTTGGAAATCCCGCTGAAACTTTGGACATTCTCGCGAAGGGTTCCCAATCCCCGACAAGATTGGTACCCTTTCACGTCCAAATCTCTCAAACTCCGGGAGAGATTCTCAAAACCAAGGTTGACATGTTTCGAGTTCCTTTCAACATTTTGGAAATCCCGCTGAAACTTTGGACATTCTCGCGAAGGGTTCCCAATCCCCGACAAGATTGGTACCCTTTCACGTCCAAATCTCTCAAACTCCGGGAGAGATTCTCAAAACCAAGGTTGACATGTTTCGAGTTCCTTTCAACATTTTGGAAATCCCGCTGAAACTTTGGACTTTCTCGCGAAGGGTTCCCAATCCCCGACAAGATTGGTACCCTTTCACGTCCAAATCTCTCAAACTCCGGGAGAGATTCTCAAAACCAAGGTTGACATGTTTCGAGTTCCTTTCAACATTTTGGAAATCCTGCTGAAAGTTTGGATATTCTGGCGAAGTGTTCCCAATCCCTGACAAGATTGGTACCCTTTCACGTGCAAATCTCTCAAACTCCGGGAGAGATTCTCAAAACCAAGGTTGACATGTTTCGAGTTCCTTTCAACATTTTGGAAATCCCGCTGAAACTTTGGACATTCTCGCGAAGGGTTCCCGATCCCCGACAAGATTGGTACCCTTTCACGTCCAAATCTCTCAAACTCCGGCAGAGATTCTCAAAACCAAGGTTGACATGTTTCGAGTTCCTTTCAACATTTTGGAAATCCCGCTGAAACTTTGGACATTGTCGCGAAGGGTTCCCAATCCCCGACAAGATTGGTACCCTTTCACGTCCAAATCTCTCAAACTCCGGGAGAGATTCTCAAAACCAAGGTTGACATGTTTCGAGGTCCTTTCAACATTTTGGAAATCCCGCTGAAACTTTGGACATTCTGGCGAAGGGTTCCCAATCCCCGACAAGATTGATACCCTTTCACGTCCAAATCTCTCAAACTCCGGGAGAGATTCTCAAAACCAAGGTTGACATGTTTCGAGGTCCTTTCAACATTTTGGAAATCCCGCTGAAACTTTGGACATTCTGGCGAAGGGTTCCCAATCCCCGACAAGATTGGTACCCTTTCACGTCCAAATCTCTCAAACTCCGGGAGAGATTCTCAAAACCAAGGTTGACATGTTTCGAGTTCCTTTCAACATTTTGGAAAACCCGCTGAAACTTTGGACTTTCTCGCGAAGGGTTCCCAATCCCCGACAAGATTGGTACCCTTTCACGTCCAAATCTCTCAGACTCCGGGAGAGATTCTCAAAACCAAGGTTGACATGTTTCGAGTTCCTTTCAACATTTTGGAAATCCCGCTGAAACTTTGGACATTCTCGTGAAGGGTTCCCAATCCCCGACAAGACTGGTACCCTTTCACGTCCAAATCTCTCAAAGTCCGGGAGAGATTCTCAAAACCAAGGTTGACATGTTTCGAGTTCCTTTCAACATTTTGGAAATCCCGCTGAAACTTTGGACATTCTCACGAAGGGTTCCCAATCTTCGACAAGATTGGTACCCTTTCACGTCCAACTCTCTCAAACTCCGGGAGAGATTCTCAAAACCATGGTTGACATGTTTCGAGTTCCTTTCAACATTTTGGAAATCCCGCTGAAACTTTGGACATTGTCGCGAAGGGTTCCCGATCCCCGACACGATTGGTACCCTTTCACGTGCAAATCTCTCAAACTCCGGGAGAGATTCTCAAAACCAAGGTTGACATGTTTCGAGTTCCTTTCAACATTTTGGAAATCCCGCTGAAACTTTGGACATTGTCGCGAAGGGTTCCCAATCCCCAACAAGATTGGTACCCTTTCACGTCCAAATCTCTCAAACTCCGGGAGAGATTCTCAAAACCAAGGTTGACATGTTTTGAGTTCCTTTCAACATTTTGGAAATCCCGCTGAAACTTTGGACATTCTCGCGAAGGGTTCCCAATCCCCGACAAGATTGGTACCCTTTCACGTCCAAATCTCTCAAACTCCGGGAGAGATTCTCAAAACCAAGGTTGACATGTTTCGAGTTCCTTTCAACATTTTGGAAATCCCGCTGAAACTTTGGACATTGTCGCGAAGGGTTCCCAATCCCCGACAAGATTGGTACCCTTTCACGTCCAAATCTCTCAAACTCCGGGAGAGATTCTCAAAACCAAGGTTGACATGTTTCGAGTTCCTTTCAACATTTTGGAAATCACGCTGAAACTTTGGACATTCTCGCGAAGGGTTCCCAATCCCCGACAAGATTGGTACCCTTTCACGTCCAAATCTCTCAAACTCCGGGAGAGATTCTCAAAACCAAGGTTGACATGGTTCGAGTTCCTCTCAACATTTTGGAAATCCTGCTGAAAGTTTGGATAATCTGGCGAAGGGTTCCCAATCCCTGACAAGATTGGTACCCTTTCACGTCCAAATCTCTCAAACTCCGGGAGAGATTCTCAAAACCAAGGTTGACATGTTTCGAGTTCCTTTCAACATTTTGGAAATCCCGCTGAAACTTTGGACATTGTCGCGAAGGGTTCCCAATCTTCGACAAGATTGGTACCCTTTCACGTCCAAATCTCTCAAACTCCGGGAGAGATTCTCAAAACCAAGGTTGACATGGTTCGAGTTCCTCTCAACATTTTGGAAATCCCGCTGAAACTTTGGACATTCTCGCGAAGGGTTCCCAATCCCCGACAAGATTGGTACCCTTTCACGTCCAAATCTCTCAAACTCCGGGAGAGATTCTCAAAACCAAGGTTGACATGTTTCGAGTTCCTTTCAACATTTTGGAAATCCCGCTGAAACTTTGGACATTCTGGCGAAGGGTTCCCAATCCCCGACAAGATTGGTACCCTTTCACGTCCAAATCTCTCAAACTCCGGCAGAGATTCTCAAAACCAAGGTTGACATGTTTCGAGTTCCTTTCAACATTTTGGAAATCCCGCTGAAACTTTGGACATTGTCGCGAAGGGTTCCCAATCCCCGACAAGATTGGTACCCTTTCACGTCCAAATCTCTCAAACTCCGGGAGAGATTCTCAAAACCAAGGTTGACATGTTTCGAGTTCCTTTCAACATTTTGGAAATCCCGCTGAAACTTTGGACATTCTCGCGAAGGGTTCCCAATCCCCGACAAGATTGGTACCCTTTCACGTCCAAATCTCTCAAACTCCGGGAGAGATTCTCAAAACCAAGGTTGACATGTTTCGAGTTCCTTTCAACATTTTGGAAATCACGCTGAAACTTTGGACATTCTCGCGAAGGGTTCCCAATCCCCGACAAGATTGGTACCCTTTCACGTCCAAATCTCTCAAACTCCGGGAGAGATTCTCAAAACCAAGGTTGACATGTTTCGAGTTCCTTTCAACATTTTGGAAATCCTGCTGAAAGTTTGGATAATCTGGCGAAGGGTTCCCAATCCCTGACAAGATTGGTACCCTTTCACGTCCAAATCTCTCAAACTCCGGGAGAGATTCTCAAAACCAAGGTTGACATGTTTCGAGTTCCTTTCAACATTTTGGAAATCCCGCTGAAACTTTGGACATTGTCGCGAAGGGTTCCCAATCTTCGACAAGATTGGTACCCTTTCACGTCCAAATCTCTCAAACTCCGGGAGAGATTCTCAAAACCATGGTTGACATGTTTCGAGGTCCTTTCAACATTTTGGAAATCCCGCTGAAACTTTGGACATTCTCGCGAAGGGTTCCCAATCCCCGACAAGATTGGTACCCTTTCACGTCCAAATCTCTCAAACTCCGGGAGAGATTCTCAAAACCAAGGTTGACATGCTTCCAGTTCCTTTCAACATTTTGGAAATCCCGCTGAAACTTTGGACTTTCTCGCGAAGGGTTCCCAATCCCCGACAAGATTGGTACCCTTTCACGTCCAAATCTCTCAAACTCCGGGAGAGATTCTCAAAACCAAGGTTGACATGTTTCGAGTTCCTTTCAACATTTTGGAAATCCCGCTGAAACTTTGGACATTCTCGCGAAGGGTTCCCAATCCCCGACAAGACTGGTACCCTTTCACGTCCAAATCTCTCAAACTCCGGGAGATGTTCTCAAAAACAAAGTTGACATGTTTCGAGTTCCTTTCAACATTTTGGAAATCCTGCTGAAACTTTGGACATTCTCGCGAAGGGTTCCTAATCCCCGACAAAATTGGTACCCTTTCACGTCCAAATCTCTCAAACTCCGGGAGAGATTCTCAAAACCAAGGTTGACATGTTTCGAGTTCCTTTCAACATTTTGGAAATCCCGCTGAAACTTTGGACATTGTCTCGAAGGGTTCCCAATCTTCGACAAGATTGGTACCCTTTCACGTCCAAATCTCTCAAACTCCGGGAGAGATTCTCAAAACCATGGTTGACATGTTTCGAGTTCCTTTCAACATTTTGGAAATCCCGCTGAAACTTTGGACATTGTCGCGAAGGGTTCCCAATCCCCGACAAGATTGGTACCCTTTCACGTCCAAATCTCTCAAACTCCGGGAGAGATTCTCAAAACCAAGGTTGACATGTTTCGAGTTCCTTTCAACATTTTGGAAATCCCACTGAAACTTTGGACATTCTCGCGAAGGGTTCCCGATCCCCGACACGATTGGTACCCTTTCACGTGCAAATCTCTCAAACTCCGGGAGAGATTCTCAAAACCAAGGTTGACATGTTTCGAGTTCCTTTCAACATTTTGGAAATCCCGTTGAAACTTTGGACATTCTCGCGAAGGGTTCCCAATCCCCGACAAGATTGGTACCCTTTCACGTCCAAATCTCTCAAACTCCGGGAGAGATTCTCAAAACCAAGGTTGACATGTTTCGAGTTCCTTTCAACATTTTGGAAATCCCGCTGAAACTTTGGACATTCTCGCGAAGGGTTCCCAATCCCCGACAAGATTGGTACCCTTTCACGTCCAAATCTCTCAAACTCCGGGAGAGATTCTCAAAACCAAGGTTGACATGTTTCGAGTTCCTTTCAACATTTTGGAAATCTTGCTGAAACTTTGGACATTCTTGCGAAGGGTTCCCGATCCCCGACAAGATTGGTACCCTTTCACGTCCAAATCTCTCAAACTCCGGGAGAGATTCTCAAAAAGAAAGTTGACATGTTTCGAGTTCCTTTCAACATTTTGGAAATCACGCTGAAACTTTGGACATTCTCGCGAAGGGTTCCCAATCCCCGACAAGATTGGTACCCTTTCACGTCCAAATCTCTCAAACTCCGGGAGAGATTCTCAAAACCAAGGTTGACATGGTTCGAGTTCCTCTCAACATTTTGGAAATCCTGCTGAAAGTTTGGATAATCTGGCGAAGGGTTCCCAATCCCTGACAAGATTGGTACCCTTTCACGTCCAAATCTCTCAAACTCCGGGAGAGATTCTCAAAACCAAGGTTGACATGTTTCGAGTTCCTTTCAACATTTTGGAAATCCCGCTGAAACTTGGGACATTGTCGCGAAGGGTTCCCAATCTTCGACAAGATTGGTACCCTTTCACGTCCAAATCTCTCAAACTCCGGGAGAGATTCTCAAAACCATGGTTGACATGTTTCGAGTTCCTTTCAACATTTTGGAAATCCCGCTGAAACTTTGGACATTCTCGCGAAGGGTTCCCAATCCCCGACAAGATTGGTACCCTTTCACGTCCAAATCTCTCAAACTCCGGGAGAGATTCTCAAAACCAAGGTTGACATGTTTCGAGTTCCTTTCAACATTTTGGAAATCCCGCTGAAACTTTGGACATTCTCGCGAAGGGTTCCCAATCCCCGACAAGATTGGTACCCTTTCACATCCAAATCTCTCAAACTCCGGGAGAGATTCTCAAAACCAAGGTTGACATGTTTCGAGTTCCTTTCAACATTTTGGAAATCCCGCTGAAACTTTGGACATTCTCGCGAAGGGTTCCCGATCCCCGACAAGATTGGTACCCTTTCACGTCCAAATCTCTTAAACTCCGGCAGAGATTCTCAAAACCAAGGTTGACATGTTTCGAGTTCCTTTCAACATTTTGGAAATCCCGCTGAAACTTTGGACATTGTCGCGAAGGGTTCCCGATACCCGACAAGAATAGTACCCTTTCACGTCCAAATCTCTCAAACTCCGGGAGAGATTCTCAAAACCAAGGTTGACATGGTTCGAGTTCCTCTCAACATTTTGGAAATCCCGCTGAAACTTTGGACATTCTCGCGAAGGGTTCCCAATCCCCGACAAGATTGGTACCCTTTCACGTCCAAATCTCTCAAACTCCGGGAGAGATTCTCAAAACCAAGGTTGACATGTTTCGAGTTCCTTTCAACATTTTGGAAATCCCGCTGAAACTTTGGACATTCTGGCGAAGGGTTCCCAATCCCCGACAAGATTGGTACTCTTTCACGTCCAAATCTCTCAAAATCCGGGAGAGATTCTCAAAACCAAGGTTGACATGTTTCGAGTTCCTTTCAACATTTTGGAAATCCCGCTGAAACTTTGGACATTGTCGCGAAGGGTTCCCAATCCCCGACAAGATTGGTACCCTTTCACGTCCAAATCTCTCAAACTCCGGGAGAGATTCTCAAAACCAAGGTTGACATGTTTCGAGTTCCTTTCAACATTTTGGAAATCCCGCTGAAACTTTGGACATTCTCGCGAAGGGTTCCCAATCCCCGACAAGATTGGTACCCTTTCACGTCCAAATCTCTCAAACTCCGGGAGAGATTCTCAAAACCAAGGTTGACATGTTTCGAGTTCCTTTCAACATTTTGGAAATCACGCTGAAACTTTGGACATTCTCGCGAAGGGTTCCCAATCCCCGACAAGATTGGTACCCTTTCACGTCCAAATCTCTCAAACTCCGGGAGAGATTCTCAAAACCAAGGTTGACATGTTTCGAGTTCCTTTCAACATTTTGGAAATCCTGCTGAAAGTTTGGATAATCTGGCGAAGGGTTCCCAATCCCCGACAAGATTGGTACCCTTTCACGTCCAAATCTCTCAAACTCCGGGAGAGATTCTCAAAACCAAGGTTGACATGTTTCGAGTTCCTTTCAACATTTTGGAAATCCCGCTGAAACTTTGGACATTGTCGCGAAGGGTTCCCAATCTTCGACAAGATTGGTACCCTTTCACGTCCAAATCTCTCAAACTCCGGGAGAGATTCTCAAAACCATGGTTGACATGTTTCGAGTTCCTTTCAACATTTTGGAAATCCCGCTGAAACTTTGGACATTCTCGCGAAGGGTTCCCAATCCCCGACAAGATTGGTACCCTTTCACGTCCAAATCTCTCAAACTCCGGGAGAGGTTCTCAAAACCAAGGTTGACATGTTTCGAGTTCCTTTCAACATTTTGGAAATCCCGCTGAAACTTTGGACATTCTCGCGAAGGGTTCCCAATCCCCGACAAGATTGGTACCCTTTCACGTCCAAATCTCTCAAACTCCGGGAGAGATTCTCAAAACCAAGGTTGACATGTTTCGAGTTCCTTTCAACATTTTGGAAATCCCGCTGAAACTTTGGACATTGTCGCGAAGGGTTCCCAATCCCCGACAAGATTGGTACCCTTTCACGTCCAAATCTCTCAAACTCCGGGAGAGATTCTCAAAACCAAGGTTGACATGTTTCGAGTTCCTTTCAACATTTTGGAAATCCCGCTGAAACTTTGGACATTCTCGCGAAGGGTTCCCAATCCCCGACAAGATTGGTACCCTTTCACGTCCAAATCTCTCAAACTCCGGGAGAGATTCTCAAAACCAAGGTTGACATGTTTCGAGTTCCTTTCAACATTTTGGAAATCCCGCTGAAACTTTGGACATTGTCGCGAAGGGTTCCCAATCTTCGACAAGATTGGTACCCTTTCACGTCCAAATCTCTCAGACTCCGGGAGAGATTCTCAAAACCATGGTTGACATGGTTCGAGTTCCTTTCAACATTTTGGAAATCCCGCTGAAACTTTGGACATTCTCGCGAAGGGTTCCCAATCCCCGACAAGATTGGTACCCTTTCACGTCCAAATCTCTCAAACTCCGGGAGAGATTCTCAAAACCAAGGTTGACATGTTTCGAGTTCCTTTCAACATTTTGGAAATCCCGCTGAAACTTTGGACATTGTCGCGAAGGGTTCCCAATCCCCGACAAGATTGGTACCCTTTCACATCCAAATCTCTCAAACTCCGGGAGAGATTCTCAAAACCAAGGTTGACATGTTTCGAGTTCCTTTCAACATTTTGGAAATCCCGCTGAAACTTTGGACATTCTCGCGAAGGGTTCCCGATCCCCGACAAGATTGGTACCCTTTCACGTCCAAATCTCTCAAACTCCGGCAGAGATTCTCAAAACCAAGGTTGACATGTTTCGAGTTCCTTTCAACATTTTGGAAATCCCGCTGAAACTTTGGACATTGTCGCGAAGGGTTCCCGATACCCGACAAGATTGGTACCCTTTCACGTACAAATCTCTCAAACTCCGGGAGAGATTCTCAAAACCAAGGTTGACATGGTTCGAGTTCCTCTCAACATTTTGGAAATCCCGCTGAAACTTTGGACATTCTCGCGAAGGGTTCCCAATCCCCGACAAGATTGGTACCCTTTCACGTCCAAATCTCTCAAACTCCGGGAGAGATTCTCAAAACCAAGGTTGACATGTTTCGAGTTCCTTTCAACATTTTGGAAATCCCGCTGAAACTTTGGACATTCTCGCGAAGGGTTCCCAATCCCCGACAAGATTGGTACCCTTTCACGTCCAAATCTCTCAAACTCCGGGAGAGATTCTCAAAACCAAGGTTGACATGTTTCGAGTTCCTTTCAACATTTTGGAAATCCCGCTGAAACTTTGGACATTGTCGCGAAGGGTTCCAAATCCCCGACAAGACTGGTACCCTTTCACGTCCAAATGTCTCAAACTCCGGGAGAGATTCTCAAAACCAAGGTTGACATGTTTCGAGTTCCTTTCAACATTTTGGAAATCCCGCTGAAACTTTGGACATTCTCGCGAAGGGTTCCCAATCCCCGACAAGATTGGTACCCTTTCACGTCCAAATCTCTCAAACTCCGGGAGAGATTCTCAAAACCAAGGTTGACATGTTTCGAGTTCCTTTCAACATTTTGGAAATCCCGCTGAAACTTTGGACATTGTCGCGAAGGGTTCCCAATCCCCGACAAGATTGGTACCCTTTCACGTCCAAATCTCTCAAACTCCGGGAGAGATTCTCAAAACCAAGGTTGACATGTTTCGAGTTCCTTTCAACATTTTGGAAATCCCGCTGAAACTTTGGACATTCTCGCGAAGGGTTCCCAATCCCCGACAAGATTGGTACCCTTTCACGTCCAAATCTCTCAAACTCCGGGAGAGATTCTCAAAACCAAGGTTGACATGTTTCGAGTTCCTTTCAACATTTTGGAAATCCCGCTGAAACTTTGGACATTGTCGCGAAGGGTTCCCAATCTTCGACAAGATTGGTACCCTTACACGTCCAAATCTCTCAAACTCCGGGAGAGATTCTCAAAACCATGGTTGACATGGTTCGAGTTCCTTTCAACATTTTGGAAATCCCGCTGAAACTTTGGACATTCTCGCGAAGGGTTCCCAATCCCCGACAAGATTGGTACCCTTTCACGTCCAAATCTCTCAAACTCCGGGAGAGATTCTCAAAACCAAGGTTGACATGTTTCGAGTTCCTTTCAACATTTTGGAAATCCCGCTGAAACTTTGGACATTCTCGCGAAGGGTTCCCAATCCCCGACAAGATTGGTACCCTTTCACATCCAAATCTCTCAAACTCCGGGAGAGATTCTCAAAACCAAGGTTGACATGTTTCGAGTTCCTTTCAACATTTTGGAAATCCCGCTGAAACTTTGGACATTCTCGCGAAGGGTTCCCGATCCCCGACAAGATTGGTACCCTTTCACGTCCAAATCTCTCAAACTCCGGCAGAGATTCTCAAAACCAAGGTTGACATGTTTCGAGTTCCTTTCAACATTTTGGAAATCCCGCTGAAACTTTGGACATTGTCGCGAAGGGTTCCCGATACCCGACAAGATTGGTACCCTTTCACGTCCAAATCTCTCAAACTCCGGGAGAGATTCTCAAAACCAAGGTTGACATGGTTCGAGTTCCTCTCAACATTTTGGAAATCCCGCTGAAACTTTGGACATTCTCGCGAAGGGTTCCCAATCCCCGACAAGATTGGTACCCTTTCACGTCCAAATCTCTCAAACTCCGGGAGAGATTCTCAAAACCAAGGTTGACATGTTTCGAGTTCCTTTCAACATTTTGGAAATCCCGCTGAAACTTTGGACATTCTCGCGAAGGGTTCCCAATCCCCGACAAGATTGGTACCCTTTCACGTCCAAATCTCTCAAACTCCGGGAGAGATTCTCAAAACCAAGGTTGACATGTTTCGAGTTCCTTTCAACATTTTGGAAATCCCGCTGAAACTTTGGACATTCTCGCGAAGGGTTCCCAATCCCCGACAAGATTGGTACCCTTTCACGTCCAAATGTCTCAAACTCCGGGAGAGATTCTCAAAACCAAGGTTGACATGTTTCGAGTTCCTTTCAACATTTTGGAAATCCCACTGAAACTTTGGACATTCTCGCGAAGGGTTCCCAATCCCCGACACGATTGGTACCCTTTCACGTCCAAATCTCTCAAACTCCGGGAGAGATTCTCAAAACCAAGGTTGACATGTTTCGAGTTCCTTTCAACATTTTGGAAATCACGCTGAAACTTTGGACATTCTCGCGAAGGGTTCCCAATCCCCGACAAGATTGGTACCCTTTCACGTCCAAATCTCTCAAACTCCGGGAGAGATTCTCAAAACCAAGGTTGACATGTTTCGAGTTCCTTTCAACATTTTGGAAATCCCACTGAAACTTTGGACATTCTCGCGAAGGGTTCCCAATCCCCGACACGATTGGTACCCTTTCACGTCCAAATCTCTCAAACTCCGGGAGAGATTCTCAAAACCAAGGTTGACATGTTTCGAGTTCCTTTCAACATTTTGGAAATCCTGCTGAAAGTTTGGATATTCTGGCGAAGGGTTCCCAATCCCTGACAAGATTGGTACCCTTTCACGTCCAAATCTCTCAAAGTCTGGGAGAGATTCTCAAAACCAAGGTTGACATGTTTCGAGTTCCTTTCAACATTTTGGAAATCCCGCTGAAACTTTGGACATTCTCGCGAAGGGTTCCCAATCTTCGAAAAGATTGGTACCCTTTCACGTCCAAATCTCTCAAACTCCGGGAGAGATTCTCAAAACCAAGGCTGACATGCTTCCAGTTCCTTTCAACATTTTGGAAATCCCGCTGAAACTTTGGACTTTCTCGCGAAGGGTTCCCAATCCCCGACAAGATTGGTACCCTTTCACGTCCAAATCTCTCAAACTCCGGGAGAGATTCTCAAAACCAAGGTTGACATGTTTCAAGTTCCTTTCAACATTTTGGAAATCCCGCTGAAACTTTGGACATTCTCGCGAAGGGTTCCCAATCCCCGACAAGATTGGTACCCTTTCACGTCCAAATCTCTCAAACTCCGGGAGAGATTCTCAAAAACAAAGTTGACATGTTTCGAGTTCCTTTCAACATTTTGGAAATCCTGCTGAAACTTTGGACATTCTCGCGAAGGGTTCCCAATCCCCGACAAGATTGGTACCCTTTCACGTCCAAATCTCTCAAACTCCGGGAGAGATTCTCAAAACCAAGGTTGACATGTTTCGAGTTCCTTTCAACATTTTGGAAATCCCGCTGAAACTTTGGACATTGTCTCGAAGGGTTCCCAATCTTCGACAAGATTGGTACCCTTTCACGTCCAAATCTCTCAAACTCCGGGAGAGATTCTCAAAACCATGGTTGACATGTTTCGAGTTCCTTTCAACATTTTGGAAATCCCGCTGAAACTTTGGACATTGTCGCGAAGGGTTCCCAATCCCCGACAAGATTGGTACCCTTTCACGTCCAAATCTCTCAAACTCCGGGAGAGATTCTCAAAACCAAGGTTGACATGTTTCGAGTTCCTTTCAACATTTTGGAAATCCCGCTGAAACTTTGGACATTCTCGCGAAGGGTTCCCAATCCCCGACAAGATTGGTACCCTTTCACGTCCAAATCTCTCAAACTCCGGGAGAGATTCTCAAAACCAAGGTTGACATGTTTCGAGTTCCTTTCAACATTTTGGAAATCCCGCTGAAACTTTGGACATTGTCGCGAAGGGTTCCCAATCCCCGACAAGATTGGTACCCTTTCACGTCCAAATCTCTCAAACTCCGGGAGAGATTCTCAAAACCAAGGTTGACATGTTTCGAGTTCCTTTCAACATTTTGGAAATCCCGCTGAAACTTTGGACATTGTCGCGAAGGGTTCCCAATCCCCGACAAGATTGGTACCCTTTCACGTCCAAATCTCTCAAACTCCGGGAGAGATTCTCAAAACCAAGGTTGACATGTTTCGAGTTCCTTTCAACATTTTGGAAATCCCGCTGAAACTTTGGACATTGTCGCGAAGGGTTCCCAATCCCCGACAAGATTGGTACCCTTTCACGTCCAAATCTCTCAAACTCCGGGAGAGATTCTCAAAACCAAGGTTGACATGTTTCGAGTTCCTTTCAACATTTTGGAAATCCCACTGAAACTTTGGACATTCTCGCGAAGGGTTCCCAATCCCCGACACGATTGGTACGCTTTCACGTCCAAATCTCTCAAACTCCGGGAGAGATTCTCAAAACCAAGGTTGACATGTTTCGAGTTCCTTTCAACATTTTGGAAATCCTGCTGAAAGTTTGGATATTCTGGCGAAGGGTTCCCAATCCCCGACAAGATTGGTACCCTTTCACGTCCAAATCTCTCAAAGTCTGGGAGAGATTCTCAAAACCAAGGTTGACATGTTTCGAGTTCCTTTCAACATTTTGGAAATCACGCTGAAACTTTTGACATTGTCGCGAAGGGTTCCCAATCTTCGACAAGATTGGTACCCTTTCACGTCCAAATCTCTCAAACTCCGGGAGAGATTCTCAAAACCATGGTTGACATGTTTCGAGTTCCTTTCAACATTTTGGAAATCCCGCTGAAACTTTGGACATTGTCGCGAAGGGTTCCCAATCCCCGACAAGATTGGTACCCTTTCACGTCCAAATCTCTCAAACTCCGGGAGAGATTCTCAAAACCAAGGTTGACATGTTTCGAGTTCCTTTCAACATTTTGGAAATCCCACTGAAACTTTGGACATTCTCGCGAAGGGTTCCCGATCCCCGACACGATTGGTACCCTTTCACGTGCAAATCTCTCAAACTCCGGGAGAGATTCTCAAAACCAAGGTTGACATGTTTCGAGTTCCTTTCAACATTTTGGAAATCCCGTTGAAACTTTGGACATTCTCGCGAAGGGTTCCCAATCCCCGACAAGATTGGTACTCTTTCACGTCCAAATCTCTCAAACTCCGGGAGAGATTCTCAAAACCAAGGTTGACATGTTTCGAGTTCCTTTCAACATTTTGGAAATCCCGCTGAAACTTTGGACATTCTCGCGAAGGGTTCCCAATCCCCGACAAGATTGGTACCCTTTCACGTCCAAATCTCTCAAACTCCGGGAGAGATTCTCAAAACCAAGGTTGACATGTTTCGAGTTCCTTTCAACATTTTGGAAATCCCGCTGAAACTTTGGACATTCTCGCGAAGGGTTCCCAATCCCCGACAAGATTGGTACCCTTTCACGTCCAAATCTCTCAAACTCCGGGAGAGATTCTCAAAACCAAGGTTGACATGTTTCGAGTTCCTTTCAACATTTTGGAAATCTTGCTGAAACTTTGGACATTCTTGCGAAGGGTTCCCGATCCCCGACAAGATTGGTACCCTTTCACGTCCAAATCTCTCAAACTCCGGCAGAGATTCTCAAAACCAAGGTTGACATGGTTCGAGTTCCTTTCAACATTTTGGAAATCCCGCTGAAACTTTGGACATTCTCGCGAAGGGTTCCCGATCCCCGACAAGATTGGCACCCTTTCACGTCCAAATCTCTCAAACTCCGGGAGAGATTCTCAAAACCAAGGTTGACATGTTTCGAGTTCCTTTCAACATTTTGGAAATCCCGCTGAAACTTTGGACATTCTCGCGAAGGGTTCCCAATCCCTGATAAGATTGGTACCCTTTCACGTCCAAATCTCTCAAAGTCCGGGAGAGATTCTCAAAAACAAAGTTGACATGTTTCGAGTTCCTTTCAACATTTTGGAAATCACGCTGAAACTTTGGACATTCTCGCGAAGGGTTCCCAATCCCCGACAAGATTGGTACCCTTTCACGTCCAAATCTCTCAAACTCCGGGAGAGATTCTCAAAACCAAGGTTGACATGTTTCGAGTTCCTTTCAACATTTTGGAAATCCTGCTGAAAGTTTGGATATTCTGGCGAAGGGTTCCCAATCCCTGACAAGATTGGTACCCTTTCACGTCCAAATCTCTCAAACTCCGGGAGAGATTCTCAAAACCAAGGTTGACATGTTTCGAGTTCCTTTCAACATTTTGGAAATCCCGCTGAAACTTTGGACATTGTCGCGAAGGGTTCCCAATCTTCGACAAGATTGGTACCCTTTCACGTCCAAATCTCTCAAACTCCGGGAGAGATTCTCAAAACCATGGTTGACATGTTTCGAGTTCCTTTCAACATTTTGGAAATCCCGCTGAAACTTTGGACATTCTCGCGAAGGGTTCCCAATCCCCGACAAGATTGGTACCCTTTCACGTCCAAATCTCTCAAACTCCGGGAGAGATTCTCAAAACCAAGGTTGACATGTTTCGAGTTCCTTTCAACATTTTGGAAATCCCGCTGAAACTTTGGACATTCTCGCGAAGGGTTCCCAATCCCCGACAAGATTGGTACCCTTTCACGTCCAAATTTCTCAAACTCCGGGAGAGATTCTCAAAACCAAGGTTGACATGTTTCGAGTTCCTTTCAACATTTTGGAAATCCCACTGAAACTTTGGACATTCTCGCGAAGGGTTCCCGATCCCCGACAAGATTGGTACCCTTTCACGTCCAAATCTCTCAAACTCCGGGAGAGATTCTCAAAACCAAGGTTGACATGTTTCGAGTTCCTTTCAACATTTTGGAAATCCCGCTGAAACTTTGGACATTGTCGCGAAGGGTTCCCAATCCCCGACAAGATTGGTACCCTTTCACGTCCAAATCTCTCAAACTCCGGGAGAGATTCTCAAAACCAAGGTTGACATGTTTCGAGTTCCTTTCAACATTTTGGAAATCCCGCTGAAACTTTGGACATTCTCGCGAAGGGTTCCCAATCCCCGACAAGATTGGTACCCTTTCACGTCCAAATCTCTCAAACTCCGGGAGAGATTCTCAAAACCAAGGTTGACATGTTTCGAGTTCCTTTCAACATTTTGGAAATTACGCTGAAACTTTGGACATTCTCGCGAAGGGTTCCCAATCCCCGACAAGATTGGTACCCTTTCACGTCCAAATCTCTCAAAGTCCGGGAGAGATTCTCAAAACCAAGGTTGACATGTTTCGAGTTCCTTTCAACATTTTGGAAATCCTGCTGAAAGTTTGGATATTCTGGCGAAGGGTTCCCAATCCCTGACAAGATTGGTACCCTTTCACGTCCAAATCTCTCAAACTCCGGGAGAGATTCTCAAAACCAAGGTTGACATGTTTCGAGTTCCTTTCAACATTTTGGAAATCCCGCTGAAACTTTGGACATTGTCGCGAAGGGTTCCCAATCTTCGACAAGATTGGTACCCTTTCACGTCCAAATCTCTCAAACTCCGGGAGAGATTCTCAAAACCATGGTTGACATGTTTCGAGTTCCTTTCAACATTTTGGAAATCCCGCTGAAACTTTGGACATTCTCGCGAAGGGTTCCCAATCCCCGACAAGATTGGTACCCTTTCACGTCCAAATCTCTCAAACTCCGGGAGAGATTCTCAAAACCAAGGTTGACATGTTTCGAGTTCCTTTCAACATTTTGGAAATCCCGCTGAAACTTTGCACATTCTCGCGAAGGGTTCCCAATCCCCGACAAGATTGGTACCCTTTCACGTCCAAATCTCTCAAACTCCGGGAGAGATTCTCAAAACCAAGGTTGACATGTTTCGAGTTCCTTTCAACATTTTGGAAATCCCACTGAAACTTTGGACATTCTCGCGAAGGGTTCCCGATCCTCGACAAGATTGGTACCCTTTCACGTCCAAATCTCTCAAACTCCGGGAGAGATTCTCAAAACCAAGGTTGACATGTTTCGAGTTCCTTTCAACATTTTGGAAATCCCGCTGAAACTTTGGACATTGTCGCGAAGGGTTCCCAATCCCCGACAAGATTGGTACCCTTTCACGTCCAAATCTCTCAAACTCCGGGAGAGATTCTCAAAACCAAGGTTGACATGTTTCGAGTTCCTTTCAACATTTTGGAAATCCCGCTGAAACTTTGGACATTCTCGCGAAGGGTTCCCAATCCCCGACAAGATTGGTACCCTTTCACGTCCAAATCTCTCAAACTCCGGGAGAGATTCTCAAAACCAAGGTTGACATGTTTCGAGTTCCTTTCAACATTTTGGAAATTACGCTGAAACTTTGGACATTCTCGCGAAGGGTTCCCAATCCCCGACAAGATTGGTACCCTTTCACGTCCAAATCTCTCAAAGTCCGGGAGAGATTCTCAAAACCAAGGTTGACATGTTTCGAGTTCCTTTCAACATTTTGGAAATCCCACTGAAACTTTGGACATTCTCGCAAAGGGTTCCCAATCCCCGACACGATTGGTACCCTTTCACGTCCAAATCTCTCAAACTCCGGGAGAGATTCTCAAAACCAAGGTTGACATGTTTCGAGTTCCTTTCAACATTTTGGAAATCCTGCTGAAAGTTTGGATATTCTGGCGAAGGGTTCCCAATCCCTGACAAGATTGGTACCCTTTCACGTCCAAATCTCTCAAAGTCTGGGAGAGATTCTCAAAACCAAGGTTGACATGTTTCGAGTTCCTTTCAACATTTTGGAAATCCCGCTGAAACTTTGGACATTGTCGCGAAGGGTTCCCAATCTTCGACAAGATTGGTACCCTTTCACGTCCAAATCTCTCAAACTCCGGGAGAGATTCTCAAAACCATGGTTGACATGTTTCGAGTTCCTTTCAACATTTTGGAAATCCCGCTGAAACTTTGGACATTGTCGCGAAGGGTTCCCAATCCCCGACAAGATTGGTACCCTTTCACGTGCAAATCTCTCAAACTCCGGGAGAGATTCTCAAAACCAAGGTTGACATGCTTCCAGTTCCTTTCAACATTTTGGAAATCCCGCTGAAACTTTGGACTTTCTCGCGAAGGGTTCCCAATCCCCGACAAGATTGGTACCCTTTCACGTCCAAATCTCTCAAACTCCGGGAGAGATTCTCAAAACCAAGGTTGACATGTTTCGAGTTCCTTTCAACATTTTGGAAATCCCGCTGAAACTTTGGACATTCTCGCGAAGGGTTCCCAATCCCCGACAAGACTGGTACCCTTTCACGTCCAAATCTCTCAAACTCCGGGAGAGATTCTCAAAAACAAAGTTGACATGTTTCGAGTTCCTTTCAACATTTTGGAAATCTTGCTGAAACTTTGGACATTCTTGCGAAGGGTTCCCGATCCCCGACAAGATTGGTACCCTTTCACGTCCAAATCTCTCAAACTCCGGGAGAGATTCTCAAAACCAAGGTTGACATGGTTCGAGTTCCTCTCAACATTTTGGAAATCCCGCTGAAACTTTGGACATTGTCGCGAAGGGTTCCCAATCCCCGACAAGATTGGTACCCTTTCACGTCCAAATCTCTCAAACTCCGGGAGAGATTCTCAAAACCAAGGTTGACATGTTTCGAGTTCCTTTCCACATTTTGGAAATCCCGCTGAAACTTTGGACATTCTCGCGAAGGGTTCCCAATCCCCGACAAGATTGGTACCCTTTCACGTCCAAATCTCTCAAACTCCGGGAGAGATTCTCAAAACCATGGCTGACATGTTTCGAGTTCCTTTCAACATTTTGGAAATCCCGCTGAAACTTTGGACTTTCTCGCGAAGGGTTCCCAATCCCCGACAAGATTGGTACCCTTTCACGTCCAAATCTCTCAAACTCCGGGAGAGATTCTCAAAACCAAGGTTGACATGTTTCGAGTTCCTTTCAACATTTTGGAAATCACGCTGAAACTTTGGACATTGTCGCGAAGGGTTCCCAATCCCCGACAAGACTGGTACCCTTTCACGTCCAAATCTCTCAAACTCCGGGAGAGATTCTCAAAACCAAGGTTGACATGTTTCGAGTTCCTTTCAACATTTTGGAAATCCCGCTGAAACTTTGGACATTCTCGCGAAGGGTTCTTAATCCCCGACAAGATTGGTACCCTTTCATGTCCAAATCTCTCAAACTCCAGGAGAGATTCTCAAAACCAAGGTTGACATGTTTCGAGTTCCTTTCAACATTTTGGAAATCCCGCTGAAACTTTGGACATTGTCGCGAAGGGTTCCCAATCCCCGACAAGATTGGTACCCTTTCACGTCCAAATCTCTCAAACTCCGGGAGAGATTCTCAAAACCAAGGTTGACATGTTTCGAGTTCCTTTCAACATTTTGGAAATCCCACTGAAACTTTGGACATTCTGGCGAAGGGTTCCCAATCCCCGACAATATTGGTACCCTTTCATGTCCAAATCTCTCAAACTCCGGGAGAGATTCTCAAAACCAAGGTTGACATGTTTCGAGTTCCTTTCAACATTTTGGAAATCCCGCTGAAACTTTGGACATTGTCGCGAAGGGTTCCCAATCCCCGACAAGATTGGTACCCTTTCACGTCCAAATCTCTCAAACTCCGGGAGAGATTCTCAAAACCAAGGTTGACATGTTTCGAGTTCCTTTCAACATTTTGGAAATCCCGCTGAAACTTTGGACTTTCTCGCGAAGGGTTCCCAATCCCCGACAAGATTGGTACACTTTCACGTCCAAATCTCTCAAACTCCGGGAGAGATTCTCAAAACCAAGGTTGACATGTTTCGAGTTCCTTTCAACATTTTGGAAATCACGCTGAAACTTTGGACATTGTCGCGAAGGGTTCCCAATCCCCGACAAGACTGGTACCCTTTCACGTCCAAATCTCTCAAACTCCGGGAGAGATTCTCAAAACCAAGGTTGACATGTTTCGAGTTCCTTTCAACATTTTGGAAATCCTGCTGAAAGTTTGGATATTCTGGCGAAAGGTTCCCAATCCCTGACAAGATTGGTACCCTTTCACGTGCAAATCTCTCAAACTCCGGGAGAGATTCTCAAAACCAAGGTTGACATGTTTCGAGTTCCTTTCAACATTTTGGAAATCCCGCTGAAACTTTGGACATTGTCGCGAAGGGTTCCCAATCTTCGACAAGATTGGTACCCTTTCACGTCCAAATCTCTCAAACTCCGGGAGAGATTCTCAAAACCATGGTTGACATGTTTCGAGTTCCTTTCAACATTTTGGAAATCCCGCTGAAACTTTGGACATTCTCGCGAAGGGTTCCCAATCCCCGACAAGATTGGTACCCTTTCACGTCCAAATCTCTCAAACTCCGGGAGAGATTCTCAAAACCAAGGTTGACATGTTTCGAGTTCCTTTCAACATTTTGGAAATCCCGCTGAAACTTTGGACATTCTCGCGAAGGGTTCCCAATCCCCGACAAGATTGGTACCCTTTCACGTCCGAATCTCTCAAACTCCGGGAGAGATTCTCAAAACCAAGGTTGACATGTTTCGAGTTCCTTTCAACATTTTGGAAATCCCACTGAAACTTTGGACATTCTCGCGAAGGGTTCCCGATCCCCGACAAGATTGGTACCCTTTCACGTCCAAATCTCTCAAACTCCGGGAGAGATTCTCAAAACCAAGGTTGACATGTTTCGAGTTCCTTTCAACATTTTGGAAATCCCGCTGAAACTTTGGACATTGTCGCGAAGGGTTCCCAATCCCCGACAAGATTGGTACCCTTTCACGTCCAAATCTCTCAAACTCCGGCAGAGATTCTCAATACCAAGGTTGACATGTTTCGAGTTCCTTTCAACATTTTGGAAATCCCGCTGAAACTTTGGACATTCTGGCGAAGGGTTCCCAATCCCCGACAAGATTGGTACCCTTTCATGTCCAAATCTCTCAAACTCCGGGAGAGATTCTCAAAACCAAGGTTGACATGTTTCGAGTTCCTTTCAACATTTTGGAAATCCCGCTGAAACTTTGGACATTGTCGCGAAGGGTTCCCAATCCCCGACAAGATTGGTACCCTTTCACGTCCAAATCTCTCAAACTCCGGGAGAGATTCTCAAAACCAAGGTTGACATGTTTCGAGTTCCTTTCAACATTTTGGAAATCCCGCTGAAACTTTGGACTTTCTCGCGAAGGGTTCCCAATCCCCGACAAGATTGGTACCCTTTCACGTCCAAATCTCTCAAACTCCGGGAGAGATTTTCAAAACCAAGGTTGACATGTTTCGAGTTCCTTTCAACATTTTGGAAATCCCACTGAAACTTTGGACTTTCTCGCGAAGGGTTCCCGATCCCCGATAAGATTGGTACCCTTTCACGTCCAAATCTCTCAAACTCCGGGAGAGATTCTCAAAACCAAGGTTGACATGTTTCGAGTTCCTTTCAACATTTTGGAAATCCCGCTGAAACTTTGGACATTGTCACGAAGGGTTCCCAATCCCCGACAAGATTGGTACCCTTTCACGTCCAAATCTCTCAAACTCCAGGAGAGATTCTCAAAACCAAGCTTGACATGTTTCGAGTTCCTTTCAACATTTTGGAAATCACGCTGAAACTTTGGACATTCTCGCGAAGGGTTCCCAATCCCCGACAAGACGGGTACCCTTTCACGCCCAAATCTCTCAAACTCCGGGAGAGATTCTCAAAACCAAGGTTGACATGTTTCGAGTTCCTTTCAACATTTTGGAAATCCCGCTGAAACTTTGGACTTTCTCGCGAAGGGTTCCCAATCCCCGACACGATTGGTACCCTTTCATGTCCAAATCTCTCAAACTCAGGGAGAGATTCTCAAAACCAAGGTTGACATGTTTCGAGTTCCTTTCAACATTTTGGAAATCCTGCTGAAACTTTGGACATTCTCGCGAAGGGTTCCCAATCCCCGACAAGACTGGTACCCTTTCACGTCCAAATCTCTCAAACTCCGGGAGAGATTCTCAAAACCAAGGTTGACATGTTTCGAGTTCCTTTCAACATTTTGGAAATCCCGCTGAAACTTTGGACATTCTCGCGAAGGGTTCCCAATCCCCGACAAGATTGGTACCCTTTCACGTCCAAATCTCTCAAACTCCGGGAGAGATTCTCAAAACCAAGGTTGACATGTTTCGAGTTCCTTTCAACATTTTGGAAATCCCACTGAAACTTTGGACATTCTCGCGAAGGGTTCCCGATCCCCGACAAGATTGGTACCCTTTCACGTCCAAATCTCTCAAACTCCGGGAGAGATTCTCAAAACCAAGGTTGACATGTTTCGAGTTCCTTTCAACATTTTGGAAATCCCGCTGAAACTTTGGACATTGTCGCGAAGGGTTCCCAATCCCCGACAAGATTGGTACCCTTTCACGTCCAAATCTCTCAAACTCCGGGAGAGATTCTCAAAACCAAGGTTGACATGTTTCGAGTTCCTTTCAACATTTTGGAAATCCCGCTGAAACTTTGGACATTGTCACGAAGGGTTCCCAATCCCCGACAAGATTGGTACCCTTTCACGTCCAAATCTCTCAAACTCCGGGAGAGATTCTCAAAACCAAGGTTGACATGTTTCGAGTTCCTTTCAACATTTTGGAAATCCCGCTGAAACTTTGGACTTTCTCGCGAAGGGTTCCCAATCCCCGACAAGATTGGTACCCTTTCACGTGCAAATCTCTCAAACTCCGGGAGAGATTCTCAAAACCAAGGTTGACATGTTTCGAGTTCCTTTCAACATTTTGGAAATCACGCTGAAACTTTGGACATTGTCGCGAAGGGTTCCCAATCCCCGACAAGACGGGTACCCTTTCACGTCCAAATCTCTCAAACTCCGGGAGAGATTCTCAAAACCAAGGTTGACATGTTTCGAGTTCCTTTCAACATTTTGGAAATCCCGCTGAAACTTTGGACTTTCTCGCGAAGGGTTCCCAATCCCCGACACGATTGGTACCCTTTCATGTCCAAATCTCTCAAACTCCGGGAGAGATTCTCAAAACCAAGGTTGACATGTTTCGAGTTCCTTTCAACATTTTGGAAATCCTGCTGAAACTTTGGACATTCTCGCGAAGGGTTCCCAATCCCCGACAAGACTGGTACCCTTTCACGTCCAAATCTCTCAAACTCCGGGAGAGATTCTCAAAACCAAGGTTGACATGTTTCGAGTTCCTTTCAACATTTTGGAAATCCCGCTGAAACTTTGGACATTGTCGCGAAGGGTTCCCAATCCCCGACAAGATTGGTACCCTTTCACGTCCAAATCTCTCAAACTCCGGGAGAGATTCTCAAAACCAAGGTTGACATGTTTCGAGTTCCTTTCAACATTTTGGAAATCCCACTGAAACTTTGGACATTCTCGCGAAGGGTTCCCGATCCCCGACAAGATTGGTACCCTTTCACGTCCAAATCTCTCAAACTCCGGGAGAGATTCTCAAAACCAAGGTTGACATGTTTCGAGTTCCTTTCAACATTTTGGAAATCCCGCTGAAACTTTGGACATTGTCGCGAAGGGTTCCCAATCCCCGACAAGATTGGTACCCTTTCACGTCCAAATCTCTCAAACTCCGGGAGAGATTCTCAAAACCAAGGTTGACATGTTTCGAGTTCCTTTCAACATTTTGGAAATCCCGCTGAAACTTTGGACATTCTGGCGAAGGGTTCCCAATCCCCGACAAGATTGGTACCCTTTCATGTCCAAATCTCTCAAACTCCGGGAGAGATTCTCAAAACCAAGGTTGACATGTTTCGAGTTCCTTTCAACATTTTGGAAATCCCGCTGAAACTTTGGACATTCTCGCGAAGGGTTCCCAATCCCCGACAAGATTGGTACCCTTTCACGTCCAAATCTCTCAAACTCCGGGAGAGATTCTCAAAACCAAGGTTGACATGTTTCGAGTTCCTTTCAACATTTTGGAAATCCCGCTGAAACTTTGGACTTTCTCGCGAAGGGTTCCCAATCCCCGACAAGATTGGTACCCTTTCACGTCCAAATCTCTCAAACTCCGGGAGAGATTCTCAAAACCAAGGTTGACATGTTTCGAGTTCCTTTCAACATTTTGGAAATCACGCTGAAACTTTGGACATTCTCGCGAAGGGTTCCCAATCCCCGACAAGACTGGTACCCTTTCACGTCCAAATCTCTCAAACTCCGGGAGAGATTCTCAAAACCAAGGTTGACATGTTTCGAGTTCCTTTCAACATTTTGGAAATCCTGCTGAAAGTTTGGATATTCTGGCGAAGGGTTCCCAATCCCTGACAAGATTGGTACCCTTTCACGTCCAAATCTCTCAAACTCCGGGAGAGATTCTCAAAACCAAGGTTGACATGTTTCGAGTTCCTTTCAACATTTTGGAAATCCCGCTGAAACTTTGGACATTGTCGCGAAGGGTTCCCAATCTTCGACAAGATTGGTACCCTTTCACGTCCAAATCTCTCAAACTCGGGAGAGATTCTCAAAACCATGGTTGACATGTTTCGAGTTCCTTTCAACATTTTGGAAATCCCGCTGAAACTTTGGACATTCTCGCGAAGGGTTCCCAATCCCCGACAAGATTGGTACCCTTTCACGTCCAAATCTCTCAAACTCCGGGAGAGATTCTCAAAACCAAGGTTGACATGTTTCGAGTTCCTTTCAACATTTTGGAAATCCCGCTGAAACTTTGGACATTGTCACGAAGGGTTCCCAATCCCCGACAAGATTGGTACCCTTTCACGTCCAAATCTCTCAAACTCCAGGAGAGATTCTCAAAACCAAGGTTGACATGTTTCGAGTTCCTTTCAACATTTTGGAAATCACGCTGAAACTTTGGACATTCTCGCGAAGGGTTCCCAATCCCCGACAAGATTGGTACCCTTTCACGTCCAAATCTCTCAAACTCCGGGAGAGATTCTCAAAACCAAGGTTGACATGTTTCGAGTTCCTTTCAACATTTTGGAAATCCCGCTGAAACTTTGGACATTCTCGCGAAGGGTTCCCAATCCCCGACAAGACTGGTACCCTTTCACGTCCAAATCTCTCAAACTCCGGGAGAGATTCTCAAAACCAAGGTTGACATGTTTCGAGTTCCTTTCAACATTTTGGAAATCCCGCTGAAACTTTGGACATTGTCGCGAAGGGTTCCCAATCCCCGACAAGATTGGTACCCTTTCACGTCCAAATCTCTCAAACTCCGGGAGAGATTCTCAAAACCAAGGTTGACATGTTTCGAGTTCCTTTCAACATTTTGGAAATCCCACTGAAACTTTGGACATTGTCGCGAAGGGTTCCCAATCCCCGACAAGATTGGTACCCTTTCACGTCCAAATCTCTCAAACTCCGGGAGAGATTCTCAAAACCAAGGTTGACATGTTTCGAGTTCCTTTCAACATTTTGGAAATCCCGCTGAAACTTTGGACATTCTCGCGAAGGGTTCCCAATCCCCGACAAGATTGGTACCCTTTCACGTCCAAATCTCTCAAACTCCGGGAGAGATTCTCAAAACCAAGGTTGACATGTTTCGAGTTCCTTTCAACATTTTGGAAATCCCGCTGAGACTTTGGACTTTCTCGCGAAGGGTTCCCAATCCCCGACAAGATTGGTACCCTTTCACGTGCAAATCTCTCAAACTCCGGGAGAGATTCTCAAAACCAAGGTTGACATGTTTCGAGTTCCTTTCAACATTTTGGAAATCACGCTGAAACTTTGGACATTGTCGCGAAGGGTTCCCAATCCCCGACAAGACGGGTACCCTTTCACGTCCAAATCTCTCAAACTCCGGGAGAGATTCTCAAAACCAAGGTTGACATGTTTCGAGTTCCTTTCAACATTTTGGAAATCCCGCTGAAACTTTGGACTTTCTCGCGAAGGGTTCCCAATCCCCGACACGATTGGTACCCTTTCATGTCCAAATCTCTCAAACTCCGGGAGAGATTCTCAAACCCAAGGTTGACATGTTTCGAGTTCCTTTCAACATTTTGGAAATCCTGCTGAAACTTTGGACATTCTCGCGAAGGGTTCCCAATCCCCGACAAGACTGGTACCCTTTCACGTCCAAATCTCTCAAACTCCGGGAGAGATTCTCAAAACCAAGGTTGACATGTTTCGAGTTCCTTTCAACATTTTGGAAATCCCGCTGAAACTTTGGACATTGTCGCGAAGGGTTCCCAATCCCCGACAAGATTGGTACCCTTTCACGTCCAAATCTCTCAAACTCCGGGAGAGATTCTCAAAACCAAGGTTGACATGTTTCGAGTTCCTTTCAACATTTTGGAAATCCCACTGAAACTTTGGACATTCTCGCGAAGGGTTCCCGATCCCCGACAAGATTGGTACCCTTTCACGTCCAAATCTCTCAAACTCCGGGAGAGATTCTCAAAACCAAGGTTGACATGTTTCGAGTTCCTTTCAACATTTTGGAAATCCCGCTGAAACTTTGGACATTGTCGCGAAGGGTTCCCAATCCCCGACAAGATTGGTACCCTTTCACGTCCAAATCTCTCAAACTCCGGCAGAGATTCTCAAAACCAAGGTTGACATGTTTCGAGTTCCTTTCAACATTTTGGAAATCCCGCTGAAACTTTGGACTTTCTCGCGAAGGGTTCCCAATCCCCGACAAGATTGGTACCCTTTCACGTCCAAATCTCTCAAACTCCGGGAGAGATTCTCAAAACCAAGGTTGACATGTTTCGAGTTCCTTTCAACATTTTGGAAATCCTGCTGAAAGTTTGGATATTCTGGCGAAGGGTTCCCAATCCCTGACAAGATTGGTACCCTTTCACGTCCAAATCTCTCAAACTCCGGGAGAGATTCTCAAAACCAAGGTTTACATGTTTCGAGTTCCTTTCAACATTTTGGAAATCCCGCTGAAACTTTGGACATTGTCGCGAAGGGTTCCCGATCCCCGACAAGATTGGTACCCTTTCATGTCCAAATCTCTCAAACTCCGGGAGAGATTCTCAAAACCAAGGTTGACATGTTTCGAGTTCCTTTCAACATTTTGGAAATCCCGCTGAAACTTTGGACATTGTCGCGAAGGGTTCCCAATCCCCGAGAAGATTGGTACCCTTTCACGTCCAAATCTCTCAAACTCCGGCAGAGATTCTCAAAACCAAGGTTGACATGTTTCGAGGTCCTTTCAACATTTTGAAAATCCCGCTGAAACTTTGGACATTCTGGCGAAGGGTTCCCAATCCCCGACAAGATTGGTACCCTTTCATGTCCAAATCTCTCAAACTCCGGGAGAGATTCTCAAAACCAAGGTTGACATGTTTCGAGTTCCTTTCAACATTTTGGAAATCCCGCTGAAACTTTGGACATTGTCGCGAAGGGTTCCCAATCCCCGACAAGATTGGTACCCTTTCACGTCCAAATCTCTCAAACTCCGGGAGAGATTCTCAAAACCAAGGTTGACATGTTTCGAGTTCCTTTCAACATTTTGGAAATCCCGCTGAAACTTTGGACTTTCTCGCGAAGGGTTCCCAATCCCTGACAAGATTGGTACCCTTTCACGTCCAAATCTCTCAAAGTCCGGGAGAGATTCTCAAAACCAAGGTTGACATGTTTCGAGTTCCTTTCAACATTTTGGAAATCACGCTGAAACTTTGGACATTGTCGCGAAGGGTTCCCAATCTTCGACAAGATTGGTACCCTTTCACGTCCAAATCTCTCAAACTCCGGGAGAGATTCTCAAAACCAAGGTTGACATGTTTCGAGTTCCTTTCAACATTTTGGAAATCCCGCTGAAACTTTGGACATTGTCGCGAAGGGTTCCCAATCCACGACAAGATTGGTACCCTTTCACGTCCAAATCTCTCAAACTCCGGGAGAGATTCTCAAAACCAAGGTTGACATGTTTCGAGTTCCTTTCAACATTTTGGAAATCCCGCTGAAACTTTGGACATTGTCGCGAAGGGTTCCCAATCCCCGACAAGATTGGTACCCTTTCACGTCCAAATCTCTCAAACTCCGGGAGAGATTCTCAAAACCAAGGTTGACATGTTTCGAGTTCCTTTCAACATTTTGGAAATCCCACTGAAACTTTGGACATTCTCGCGAAGGGTTCCCGATCCCCGACAAGATTGGTACCCTTTCACGTCCAAATCTCTCAAACTCCGGGAGAGATTCTCAAAACCAAGGTTGACATGTTTCGAGTTCCTTTCAACATTTTGGAAATCCCGCTGAAACTTTGGACATTGTCGCGAAGGGTTCCCAATCCCCGACAAGATTGGTACCCTTTCACGTCCAAATCTCTCAAACTCCGGCAGAGATTCTCAAAACCAAGGTTGACATGTTTCGAGTTCCTTTCAACATTTTGGAAATCCCGCTGAAACTTTGGACTTTCTCGCGAAGGGTTCCCAATCCCCGACAAGATTGGTACCCTTTCACGTCCAAATCTCTCAAACTCCGGGAGAGATTCTCAAAACCAAGGTTGACATGTTTCGAGTTCCTTTCAACATTTTGGAAATCCTGCTGAAAGTTTGGATATTCTGGCGAAGTGTTCCCAATCCCTGACAAGATTGGTACCCTTTCACGTCCAAATCTCTCAAACTCCGGGAGAGATTCTCAAAACCAAGGTTTACATGTTTCGAGTTCCTTTCAACATTTTGGAAATCCCGCTGAAACTTTGGACATTGTCGCGAAGGGTTCCCGATCCCCGACAAGATTGGTACCCTTTCATGTCCAAATCTCTCAAACTCCGGGAGAGATTCTCAAAACCAAGGTTGACATGTTTCGAGTTCCTTTCAACATTTTGGAAATCCCGCTGAAACTTTGGACATTGTCGCGAAGGGTTCCCAATCCCCGAGAAGATTGGTACCCTTTCACGTCCAAATCTCTCAAACTCCGGCAGAGATTCTCAAAACCAAGGTTGACATGTTTCGAGGTCCTTTCAACATTTTGGAAATCCCGCTGAAACTTTGGACATTCTGGCGAAGGGTTCCCAATCCCCGACAAGATTGGTACCCTTTCATGTCCAAATCTCTCAAACTCCGGGAGAGATTCTCAAAACCAAGGTTGACATGTTTCGAGTTCCTTTCAACATTTTGGAAATCCCGCTGAAACTTTGGACATTGTCGCGAAGGGTTCCCAATCCCCGACAAGATTGGTACCCTTTCACGTCCAAATCTCTCAAACTCCGGGAGAGATTCTCAAAACCAAGGTTGACATGTTTCGAGTTCCTTTCAACATTTTGGAAATCCCGCTGAAACTTTGGACTTTCTCGCGAAGGGTTCCCAATCCCTGACAAGATTGGTACCCTTTCACGTCCAAATCTCTCAAAGTCCGGGAGAGATTCTCAAAACCAAGGTTGACATGTTTCGAGTTCCTTTCAACATTTTGGAAATCACGCTGAAACTTTGGACATTGTCGCGAAGGGTTCCCAATCTTCGACAAGATTGGTACCCTTTCACGTCCAAATCTCTCAAACTCCGGGAGAGATTCTCAAAACCATGGTTGACATGTTTCGAGTTCCTTTCAACATTTTGGAAATCCCGCTGAAACTTTGGACATTGTCGCGAAGGGTTCCCAATCCCCGACAAGATTGGTACCCTTTCACGTCCAAATCTCTCAAACTCCGGGAGAGATTCTCAAAACCAAGGTTGACATGTTTCGAGTTCCTTTCAACATTTTGGAAATCCCGCTGAAACTTTGGACATTGTCGCGAAGGGTTCCCAATCCCCGACAAGATTGGTACCCTTTCACGTCCAAATCTCTCAAACTCCGGGAGAGATTCTCAAAACCAAGGTTGACATGTTTCGAGTTCCTTTCAACATTTTGGAAATCCCGCTGAAACTTTGGACATTCTGGCGAAGGGTTCCCAATCCCCGACAAGATTGGTACCCTTTCATGTCCAAATCTCTCAAACTCCGGGAGAGATTCTCAAAACCAAGGTTGACATGGTTCGAGTTCCTTTCAACATTTTGGAAATCCCGCTGAAACTTTGGACATTGTCGCGAAGGGTTCCCAATCCCCGACAAGATTGGTACCCTTTCACGTCCAAATCTCTCAAACTCCGGGAGAGATTCTCAAAACCAAGGTTGACATGTTTCGAGTTCCTTTCAACATTTTGGAAATCCCGCTGAAACTTTGGACTTTCTCGCGAAGGTTACCCAATCCCCGACAAAACTGGTACCCTTTCACGTCCAAATCTCTCAAACTCCGGGAGAGATTCTCAAAACCAAGGTTGACATGTTTCGAGTTCCTTTCAACATTTTGGAAATCCTGCTGAAAGTTTGGATATTCTGGCGAAGGGTTCCCAATCCCTGACAAGATTGGTACCCTTTCACGTCCAAATCTCTCAAACTCCGGGAGAGATTCTCAAAACCATGGTTGACATGTTTCGAGTTCCTTTCAACATTTTGGAAATCCCGCTGAAACTTTGGACATTCACGCGAAGGGTTCCCAATCCCCGACAAGATTGGTACCCTTTCACGTCCAAATCTCTCAAACTCCGGGAGAGATTCTCAAAACCAAGGTTGACATGGT
This sequence comes from Streptopelia decaocto, assembly GCF_964273445.1. Lineage (NCBI taxonomy): Eukaryota > Metazoa > Chordata > Aves > Columbiformes > Columbidae > Streptopelia > Streptopelia decaocto. The sequence goes on along the minus strand of NW_028115595.1, from coordinate 980,277 downwards.
TCGAGTTCCTTTCAACATTTTGGAAATCCCGCTGAAACTTTGGACATTCTCGCAAAGGGTTCCTGATCCCCGACAAGATTGGCACCCTTTCACGTCCAAATCTCTCAAACTCCGGGAGAGATTCTCAAAACCAAGGTTGACATGTTTCGAGTTCCTTTCAACATTTTGGAAATCCCGCTGAAACTTTGGACATTGTCGCGAAGGGTTCCCAATCCCCGACAAGATTGGTACCCTTTCACGTCCAAATCTCTCAAACTCCGGGAGAGATTCTCAAAACCATGGCTGACATGTTTCGAGTTCCTTTCAACATTTTGGAAATCCCGCTGAAACTTTGGACATTCTCGCGAAGGGTTCCCAATCCCCGACAAGATTGGTACCCTTTCACGTCCAAATCTCTCAAACTCCGGGAGAGATTCTCAAAACCAAGGTTGACATGTTTCGAGTTCCTTTCAACATTTTGGAAATCCCGCTGAAACTTTGGACTTTCTCGCGAAGGGTTCCCAATCCCCGACAAGATTGGTACCCTTTCACGTCCAAATCTCTCAGACTCCAGGAGAGATTCTCAAAACCAAGGTTGACATGTTTCGAGTTCCTTTCAACATTTTGGAAATCCCGCTGAAACTTTGGACATTGTCGCGAAGGGTTCCCAATCTTCGACAAGATTGGTACCCTTTCACGTCCAAATCTCTCAAACTCCGGGAGAGATTCTCAAAACCATGGTTGACATGTTTCGAGTTCCTTTCAACATTTTGGAAATCCCGCTGAAACTTTGGACATTGTCGCGAAGGGTTCCCAATCCCCGACAAGATTGGTACCCTTTCACGTCCAAATCTCTCAAACTCCGGGAGAGATTCTCAAAACCAAGGTTGACATGTTTCGAGTTCCTCTCAACATTTTGGAAATCCCGTTGAAACTTTGGACATTCTCGCGAAGGGTTCCCAATCCCCGACAAGATTGGTACCCTTTCACGTCCAAATCTCTCAAACTCCGGGAGAGATTCTCAAAACCAAGGTTGACATGTTTCGAGTTCCTTTCAACATTTTGGAAATCCCGCTGAAACTTTGGACATTCTCGCGAAGGGTTCCCAATCTTCGACAAGATTGGTACCCTTTCACGTCCAAATCTCTCAAACTCCGGGAGAGATTCTCAAAACCAAGGTTGACATGTTTCGAGTTCCTTTCAACATTTTGGAAATCCCGCGGAAACTTTGGACATTCTCGCGAAGGGTTCCCAATCCCCGACAAGATTGGTACCCTTTCACGTTCAAATCTCTCAAACTCCGGGAGAGATTCTCAAAACCAAGGTTGACATGTTTCGAGTTCCTTTCAACATTTTGGAAATCCCGCTGAAACTTTGGACATTCTCGCGAAGGGTTCCCAATCCCCGACAAGATTGGTACCCTTTCACGTCCAAATCTCTCAAACTCCGGGAGAGATTCTCAAAACCAAGGTTGACATGTTTCGAGTTCCTTTCAACATTTTGGAAATTCCGCTGAAACTTTGGACTTTCTCGCGAAGGGTTCCCAATCCCCGACAAGATTGGTACCCTTTCACGTCCAAATCTCTCAAACTCCGGGAGAGATTCTCAAAACCAAGGTTGACATGTTTCGAGTTCCTTTCAACATTTTGGAAATCACGCTGAAACTTTGGACATTGTCGCGAAGGGTTCCCAATCCCCGACAAGACGGGTACCCTTTCACGTCCAAATCTCTCAAACTCCGGGAGAGATTCTCAAAACCAAGGTTGACATGTTTCGAGTTCCTTTCAACATTTTGGAAATCCCGCTGAAACTTTGGACTTTCTCGCGAAGGGTTCCCAATCCCCGACACGATTGGTACCCTTTCACGTCCAAATCTCTCAAACTCCGGGAGAGATTCTCAAAACCAAGGTTGACATGTTTCGAGTTCCTTTCAACATTTTGGAAATCCTGCTGAAACTTTGGACATTCTCGCGAAGGGTTCCCAATCCCCGACAAGACTGGTACCCTTTCACGTCCAAATCTCTCAAACTCCGGGAGAGATTCTCAAAACCAAGGTTGACATGTTTCGAGTTCCTTTCAACATTTTGGAAATCCCGCTGAAACTTTGGACATTGTCGCGAAGGGTTCCCAATCCCCGACAAGATTGGTACCCTTTCACGTCCAAATCTCTCAAACTCCGGGAGAGATTCTCAAAACCAAGGTTGACATGTTTCGAGTTCCTTTCAACATTTTGGAAATCCCACTGAAACTTTGGACATTCTCGCGAAGGGTTCCCGATCCCCGACAAGATTGGTACCCTTTCACGTCCAAATCTCTCAAACTCCGGGAGAGATTCTCAAAACCAAGGTTGACATGTTTCGAGTTCCTTTCAACATTTTGGAAATCCCGCTGAAACTTTGGACATTGTCGCGAAGGGTTCCCAATCCCCGACAAGATTGGTACCCTTTCACGTCCAAATCTCTCAAACTCCGGGAGAGATTCTCAAAACCAAGGTTGACGTGTTTCGAGTTCCTTTCAACATTTTGGAAATCCCGCTGAAACTTTAGACTTTCTCGCGAAGGGTTCCCAATCCCCGACAAGATTGGTACCCTTTCACGTCCAAATCTCTCAAACTCCGGGAGAGATTCTCAAAACCAAGGTTGACATGTTTCGAGTTCCTTTCAACATTTTGGAAATCCCGCTGAAACTTTGGACATTGTCGCGAAGGGTTCCCAATCCCCGACAAGATTGGTACCCTTTCACGTCCAAATCTCTCAAACTCCGGCAGAGATTCTCAAAACCAAGGTTGACATGTTTCGAGGTCCTTTCAACATTTTGGAAATCCCGCTGAAACTTTGGACATTCTGGCGAAGGGTTCCCAATCCCCGACAAGATTGGTACCCTTTCATGTCCAAATCTCTCAAACTCCGGGAGAGATTCTCAAAACCAAGGTTGACATGTTTCGAGTTCCTTTCAACATTTTGGAAATCCCGCTGAAACTTTGGACATTGTCGCGAAGGGTTCCCAATCCCCGACAAGATTGGTACCCTTTCACGTCCAAATCTCTCAAACTCCGGGAGAGATTCTCAAAACCAAGGTTGACATGTTTCGAGTTCCTTTCAACATTTTGGAAATCCCGCTGAAACTTTGGACTTTCTCGCGAAGGGTTCCCAATCCCTGACAAGACTGGTACCCTTTCACGTCCAAATCTCTCAAAGTCCGGGAGAGATTCTCAAAACCAAGGTTGACATGTTTCGAGTTCCTTTCAACATTTTGGAAATCCCGCTGAAACTTTGGACATTGTCGCGAAGGGTTCCCAATCTTCGACAAGATTGGTACCCTTTCACGTCCAAATCTCTCAAACTCCGGGAGAGATTCTCAAAACCATGGTTGACATGTTTCGAGTTCCTTTCAACATTTTGGAAATCCCGCTGAAACTTTGGACATTCTCGCGAAGGGTTCCCAATCCCCGACAAGATTGGTACCCTTTCACGTCCAAATCTCTCAAACTCCGGGAGAGATTCTCAAAACCAAGGTTGACATGTTTCGAGTTCCTTTCAACATTTTGGAAATCCCGCTGAAACTTTGGACATTGTCGCGAAGGGTTCCCAATCCCCGACAAGATTGGTACCCTTTCACGTCCAAATCTCTCAAACTCCGGCAGAGATTCTCAAAACCAAGGTTGACATGTTTCGAGTTCCTTTCAACATTTTGGAAATCCCGCTGAAACTTTGGACATTCTGGCGAAGGGTTCCCAATCCCCGACAAGATTGGTACCCTTTCATGTCCAAATCTCTCAAACTCCGGGAGAGATTCTCAAAACCAAGGTTGACATGTTTCGAGTTCCTTTCAACATTTTGGAAATCCCGCTGAAACTTTGGACATTGTCGCGAAGGGTTCCCAATCCCCGACAAGATTGGTACCCTTTCACGTCCAAATCTCTCAAACTCCGGGAGAGATTCTCAAAACCAAGGTTGACATGTTTCGAGTTCCTTTCAACATTTTGGAAATCCCGCTGAAACTTTGGACTTTCTCGCGAAGGTTACCCAATCCCCGACAAAACTGGTACCCTTTCACGTCCAAATCTCTCAAACTCCGGGAGAGATTCTCAAAACCAAGGTTGACATGTTTCGAGTTCCTTTCAACATTTTGGAAATCCTGCTGAAAGTTTGGATATTCTGGCGAAGGGTTCCCAATCCCTGACAAGATTGGTACCCTTTCACGTCCAAATCTCTCAAACTCCGGGAGAGATTCTCAAAACCATGGTTGACATGTTTCGAGTTCCTTTCAACATTTTGGAAATCCCGCTGAAACTTTGGACATTGTCGCGAAGGGTTCCCAATCCCCGACAAGATTGGTACCCTTTCACGTCCAAATCTCTCAAACTCCGGCAGAGATTCTCAAAACCAAGGTTGACATGTTTCGAGTTCCTTTCAACATTTTGGAAATCCCACTGAAACTTTGGACATTCTCGCGAAGGGTTCCCGATCCCCGACACGATTGGTACCCTTTCACGTGCAAATCTCTCAAACTCCGGGAGAGATTCTCAAAACCAAGGTTGACATGTTTCGAGTTCCTCTCAACATTTTGGAAATCCCGTTGAAACTTTGGACATTCTCGCGAAGGGTTCCCAATCCCCGACAAGATTGGTACCCTTTCACGTCCAAATCTCTCAAACTCCGGGAGAGATTCTCAAAACCAAGGTTGACATGTTTCGAGTTCCTTTCAACATTTTGGAAATCCCGCTGAAACTTTGGACATTGTCGCGAAGGGTTCCCAATCCCCGACAAGATTGGTACCCTTTCACGTCCAAATCTCTCAAACTCCGGGAGAGATTCTCAAAACCAAGGTTGACATGTTTCGAGTTCCTTTCAACATTTTGGAAATCCCGCTGAAACTTTGGACATTCTCGCGAAGGGTTCCCAATCCCCGACAAGATTGGTACCCTTTCACGTCCAAATCTCTCAAACTCCGGGAGAGATTCTCAAAACCAAGGTTGACATGTTTCGAGTTCCTTTCAACATTTTGGAAATCCCGCTGAAACTTTGGACATTCTCGCGAAGGGTTCCCAATCCCCGACAAGATTGGTACCCTTTCACGTCCAAATCTCTCAAACTCCGGGAGAGATTCTCAAAACCAAGGTTGACATGTTTCGAGTTCCTTTCAACATTTTGGAAATCCCGCTGAAAATTTGGACATTCTCGCGAAGGGTTCCCAATCCCCGACAAGACTGGTACCCTTTCACGTCCAAATCCATCAAACTCCGGGAGAGATTCTCAAAACCATGGTTGACATGTTTCGAGTTCCTCTCAACATTTTGGAAATCCCGCTGAAACTTTGGACATTCACGCGAAGGGTTCCCAATCCCCGACAAGATTGGTACCCTTTCACGTCCAAATCTCTCAAACTCCGGGAGAGATTCTCAAAACCAAGGTTGACATGGTTCGAGTTCCTTTCAACATTTTGGAAATCCCGCTGAAACTTTGGACATTCTCGCAAAGGGTTCCCGATCCCCGACAAGATTGGCACCCTTTCACGTCCAAATCTCTCAAACTCCGGGAGAGATTCTCAAAACCAAGGTTGACATGTTTCGAGTTCCTTTCAACATTTTGGAAATCCCGCTGAAACTTTGGACATTGTCGCGAAGGGTTCCCAATCCCCGACAAGATTGGTACCCTTTCACGTCCAAATCTCTCAAACTCCGGGAGAGATTCTCAAAACCATGGCTGACATGTTTCGAGTTCCTTTCAACATTTTGGAAATCCCGCTGAAACTTTGGACATTCTCGCGAAGGGTTCCCAATCCCCGACAAGATTGGTACCCTTTCACGTCCAAATCTCTCAAACTCCGGGAGAGATTCTCAAAACCAAGGTTGACATGTTTCGAGTTCCTTTCAACATTTTGGAAATCCCGCTGAAACTTTGGACTTTCTCGCGAAGGGTTCCCAATCCCCGACAAGATTGGTACCCTTTCACGTCCAAATCTCTCAGACTCCGGGAGAGATTCTCAAAACCAAGGTTGACATGTTTCGAGTTCCTTTCAACATTTTGGAAATCCCGCTGAAACTTTGGACATTGTCGCGAAGGGTTCCCAATCTTCGACAAGATTGGTACCCTTTCACGTCCAAATCTCTCAAACTCCGGGAGAGATTCTCAAAACCATGGTTGACATGTTTCGAGTTCCTTTCAACATTTTGGAAATCCCGCTGAAACTTTGGACATTGTCGCGAAGGGTTCCCAATCCCCGACAAGATTGGTACCCTTTCACGTCCAAATCTCTCAAACTCCGGGAGAGATTCTCAAAACCAAGGTTGACATGTTTCGAGTTCCTTTCAACATTTTGGAAATCCCACTGAAACTTTGGACATTCTCGCGAAGGGTTCCCGATCCCCGACACGATTGGTACCCTTTCACGTGCAAATCTCTCAAACTCCGGGAGAGATTCTCAAAACCAAGGTTGACATGTTTCGAGTTCCTCTCAACATTTTGGAAATCCCGTTGAAACTTTGGACATTCTCGCGAAGGGTTCCCAATCCCCGACAAGATTGGTACCCTTTCACGTCCAAATCTCTCAAACTCCGGGAGAGATTCTCAAAACCAAGGTTGACATGTTTGAGTTCCTTTCAACATTTTGGAAATCCCGCTGAAACTTTGGACATTCTGGCGAAGGGTTCCCAATCCCCGACAAGATTGGTACCCTTTCACGTTCAAATCTCTCAAACTCCGGGAGAGATTCTCAAAACCAAGGTTGACATGTTTCGAGTTCCTTTCAACATTTTGGAAATCCCGCTGAAACTTTGGACATTCTCGCGAAGGGTTCCCAATCCCCGACAAGATTGGTACCCTTTCACGTCCAAATCTCTCAAACTCCGGGAGAGATTCTCAAAACCAAGGTTGACATGTTTCGAGTTCCTTTCAACATTTTGGAAATCCTGCTGAAACTTTGGACATTCTCACGAAGGGTTCCCAATCCCCGACAAGATTGGTACCCTTTCACGTCCAAATCTCTCAAACTCCGGGAGAGATTCTCAAAACCAAGGTTGACATGTTTCGAGTTCCTTTCAACATTTTGGAAATCTTGCTGAAACTTTGGACATTCTCGCGAAGGGTTCCCAATCCCCGACAAGACTGGTACCCTTTCACGTCCAAATCTCTCAAACTCCGGGAGAGATTCTCAAAACCAAGGTTGACATGGTTCGAGTTCCTTTCAACATTTTGGAAATCCCGCTGAAACTTTGGACATTCTCGCGAAGGGTTCCCGATCCCCGACAAGATTGGCACCCTTTCACGTCCAAATCTCTCAAACTCCGGGAGAGATTCTCAAAACCAAGGTTGACATGTTTCGAGTTCCTTTCAACATTTTGGAAATCCCGCTGAAACTTTGGACATTGTCGCGAAGGGTTCCCAATCCCCGACAAGATTGGTACCCTTTCACGTCCAAATCTCTCAAACTCCGGGAGAGATTCTCAAAACCATGGCTGACATGTTTCGAGTTCCTTTCAACATTTTGGAAATCCCGCTGAAACTTTGGACATTCTCGCGAAGGGTTCCCAATCCCCGACAAGATTGGTACCCTTTCACGTCCAAATCTCTCAAACTCCGGGAGAGATTCTCAAAACCAAGGTTGACATGTTTCGAGTTCCTTTCAACATTTTGGAAATCCCGCTGAAACTTTGGACTTTCTCACGAAGGGTTCCCAATCCCCGACAAGATTGGTACCCTTTCACGTCCAAATCTCTCAAACTCCGGGAGAGATTCTCAAAACCAAGGTTGACATGTTTCGAGTTCCTTTCAACATTTTGGAAATCCCGCTGAAACTTTGGACATTCTCGCGAAGGGTTCCCAATCCCCGACAAGATTGGTACCCTTTCACGTGCAAATCTCTCAAACTCCGGGAGAGATTCTCAAAACCAAGGTTGACATGTTTCGAGTTCCTTTCAACATTTTGGAAATCCCGCTGAAACTTTGGACTTTCTCGCGAAGGGTTCCCAATCCCCGACAAGATTGGTACCCTTTCACGTCCAAATCTCTCAGACTCCAGGAGAGATTCTCAAAACCAAGGTTGACATGTTTCGAGTTCCTTTCAACATTTTGGAAATCCCGCTGAAACTTTGGACATTGTCGCGAAGGGTTCCCAATCTTCGACAAGATTGGTACCCTTTCACGTCCAAATCTCTCAAACTCCGGGAGAGATTCTCAAAACCATGGTTGACATGTTTCGAGTTCCTTTCAACATTTTGGAAATCCCGCTGAAACTTTGGACATTGTCGCGAAGGGTTCCCAATCCCCGACAAGATTGGTACCCTTTCACGTCCAAATCTCTCAAACTCCGGGAGAGATTCTCAAAACCAAGGTTGACATGTTTCGAGTTCCTTTCAACATTTTGGAAATCCCACTGAAACTTTGGACATTCTCGCGAAGGGTTCCCGATCCCCGACACGATTGGTACCCTTTCACGTGCAAATCTCTCAAACTCCGGGAGAGATTCTCAAAACCAAGGTTGACATGTTTCGAGTTCCTCTCAACATTTTGGAAATCCCGTTGAAACTTTGGACATTCTCGCGAAGGGTTCCCAATCCCCGACAAGATTGGTACCCTTTCACGTCCAAATCTCTCAAACTCCGGGAGAGATTCTCAAAACCAAGGTTGACATGTTTCGAGTTCCTTTCAACATTTTGGAAATCCCGCTGAAACTTTGGACATTCTCGCGAAGGGTTCCCGATCCCCGACAAGATTGGCACCCTTTCACGTCCAAATCTCTCAAACTCCGGGAGAGATTCTCAAAACCAAGGTTGACATGTTTCGAGTTCCTTTCAACATTTTGGAAATCCCGCTGAAACTTTGGACATTGTCGCGAAGGGTTCCCAATCCCCGACAAGATTGGTACCCTTTCACGTCCAAATCTCTCAAACTCCGGGAGAGATTCTCAAAACCATGGCTGACATGTTTCGAGTTCCTTTCAACATTTTGGAAATCCCGCTGAAACTTTGGACATTCTCGCGAAGGGTTCCCAATCCCCGACAAGATTGGTACCCTTTCACGTCCAAATCTCTCAAACTCCGGGAGAGATTCTCAAAACCAAGGTTGACATGTTTCGAGTTCCTTTCAACATTTTGGAAATCCCGCTGAAACTTTGGACTTTCTCACGAAGGGTTCCCAATCCCCGACAAGATTGGTACCCTTTCACGTCCAAATCTCTCAAACTCCGGGAGAGATTCTCAAAACCAAGGTTGACATGTTTCGAGTTCCTTTCAACATTTTGGAAATCCCGCTGAAACTTTGGACATTCTCGCGAAGGGTTCCCAATCCCCGACAAGATTGGTACCCTTTCACGTGCAAATCTCTCAAACTCCGGGAGAGATTCTCAAAACCAAGGTTGACATGTTTCGAGTTCCTTTCAACATTTTGGAAATCCCGCTGAAACTTTGGACTTTCTCGCGAAGGGTTCCCAATCCCCGACAAGATTGGTACCCTTTCACGTCCAAATCTCTCAGACTCCAGGAGAGATTCTCAAAACCAAGGTTGACATGTTTCGAGTTCCTTTCAACATTTTGGAAATCCCGCTGAAACTTTGGACATTGTCGCGAAGGGTTCCCAATCTTCGACAAGATTGGTACCCTTTCACGTCCAAATCTCTCAAACTCCGGGAGAGATTCTCAAAACCATGGTTGACATGTTTCGAGTTCCTTTCAACATTTTGGAAATCCCGCTGAAACTTTGGACATTGTCGCGAAGGGTTCCCAATCCCCGACAAGATTGGTACCCTTTCACGTCCAAATCTCTCAAACTCCGGGAGAGATTCTCAAAACCAAGGTTGACATGTTTCGAGTTCCTTTCAACATTTTGGAAATCCCGCTGAAACTTTGGACATTCTCGCGAAGGGTTCCCGATCCCCGACAAGATTGGCACCCTTTCACGTCCAAATCTCTCAAACTCCGGGAGAGATTCTCAAAACCAAGGTTGACATGTTTCGAGTTCCTTTCAACATTTTGGAAATCCCGCTGAAACTTTGGACATTGTCGCGAAGGGTTCCCAATCCCCGACAAGATTGGTACCCTTTCACGTCCAAATCTCTCAAACTCCGGGAGAGATTCTCAAAACCATGGCTGACATGTTTCGAGTTCCTTTCAACATTTTGGAAATCCCGCTGAAACTTTGGACATTCTCGCGAAGGGTTCCCAATCCCCGACAAGATTGGTACCCTTTCACGTCCAAATCTCTCAAACTCCGGGAGAGATTCTCAAAACCAAGGTTGACATGTTTCGAGTTCCTTTCAACATTTTGGAAATCCCGCTGAAACTTTGGACTTTCTCACGAAGGGTTCCCAATCCCCGACAAGATTGGTACCCTTTCACGTCCAAATCTCTCAAACTCCGGGAGAGATTCTCAAAACCAAGGTTGACATGTTTCGAGTTCCTTTCAACATTTTGGAAATCCCGCTGAAACTTTGGACATTCTCGCGAAGGGTTCCCAATCCCCGACAAGATTGGTACCCTTTCACGTGCAAATCTCTCAAACTCCGGGAGAGATTCTCAAAACCAAGGTTGACATGTTTCGAGTTCCTTTCAACATTTTGGAAATCCCGCTGAAACTTTGGACTTTCTCGCGAAGGGTTCCCAATCCCCGACAAGATTGGTACCCTTTCACGTCCAAATCTCTCAGACTCCAGGAGAGATTCTCAAAACCAAGGTTGACATGTTTCGAGTTCCTTTCAACATTTTGGAAATCCCGCTGAAACTTTGGACATTGTCGCGAAGGGTTCCCAATCTTCGACAAGATTGGTACCCTTTCACGTCCAAATCTCTCAAACTCCGGGAGAGATTCTCAAAACCATGGTTGACATGTTTCGAGTTCCTTTCAACTTTTTGGAAATCCCGCTGAAACTTTGGACATTGTCGCGAAGGGTTCCCAATCCCCGACAAGATTGGTACCCTTTCACGTCCAAATCTCTCAAACTCCGGGAGAGATTCTCAAAACCAAGGTTGACATGTTTCGAGTTCCTTTCAACATTTTGGAAATCCCACTGAAACTTTGGACATTCTCGCGAAGGGTTCCCGATCCCCGACACGATTGGTACCCTTTCACGTGCAAATCTCTCAAACTCCGGGAGAGATTCTCAAAACCAAGGTTGACATGTTTCGAGTTCCTCTCAACATTTTGGAAATCCCGTTGAAACTTTGGACATTCTCGCGAAGGGTTCCCAATCCCCGACAAGATTGGTACCCTTTCACGTCCAAATCTCTCAAACTCCGGGAGAGATTCTCAAAACCAAGGTTGACATGTTTCGAGTTCCTTTCAACATTTTGGAAATCCCGCTGAAACTTTGGACATTCTCGCGAAGGGTTCCCAATCCCCGACAAGATTGGTACCCTTTCACGTCCAAATCTCTCAAACTCCGGGAGAGATTCTCAAAACCAAGGTTGACATGTTTCGAGTTCCTTTCAACATTTTGGAAATCCCGCTGAAACTTTGGACATTCTCGCGAAGGGTTCCCAATCCCCGACAAGATTGGTACCCTTTCACGTTCAAATCTCTCAAACTCCGGGAGAGATTCTCAAAACCAAGGTTGACATGTTTCGAGTTCCTTTCAACATTTTGGAAATCCCGCTGAAACTTTGGACGTTCTCGCGAAGGGTTCCCAATCCCCGACAAGATTGGTACCCTTTCACGTCCAAATCTCTCAAAGTCCGGGAGAGATTCTCAAAAACAAAGTTGACATGTTTCGAGTTCCTTTCAACATTTTGGAAATCCTGCTGAAACTTTGGACATTCTCACGAAGGGTTCCCAATCCCCGACAAGATTGGTACCCTTTCACGTCCAAATCTCTCAAACTCCGGGAGAGATTCTCAAAACCAAGGTTGACATGTTTCGAGTTCCTTTCAACATTTTGGAAATCTTGCTGAAACTTTGGACATTCTTGCGAAGGGTTCCCGATCCCCGACAAGATTGGTACCCTTTCACGTCCAAATCTCTCAAACTCCGGGAGAGATTCTCAAAACCAAGGTTGACATGGTTCGAGTTCCTTTCAACATTTTGGAAATCCCGCTGAAACTTTGGACATTCTCGCGAAGGGTTCCCGATCCCCGACAAGATTGGCACCCTTTCACGTCCAAATCTCTCAAACTCCGGGAGAGATTCTCAAAACCAAGGTTGACATGTTTCGAGTTCCTTTCAACATTTTGGAAATCCCGCTGAAACTTTGGACATTGTCGCGAAGGGTTCCCAATCCCCGACAAGATTGGTACCCTTTCACGTCCAAATCTCTCAAACTCCGGGAGAGATTCTCAAAACCATGGCTGACATGTTTCGAGTTCCTTTCAACATTTTGGAAATCCCGCTGAAACTTTGGACATTCTCGTGAAGGGTTCCCAATCCCCGACAAGATTGGTACCCTTTCACGTCCAAATCTCTCAAACTCCGGGAGAGATTCTCAAAACCAAGGTTGACATGTTTCGAGTTCCTTTCAACATTTTGGAAATCCCGCTGAAACTTTGGACTTTCTCGCGAAGGGTTCCCAATCCCCGACAAGATTGGTACCCTTTCACGTCCAAATCTCTCAAACTCCAGGAGAGATTCTCAAAACCAAGGTTGACATGTTTCGAGTTCCTTTCAACATTTTGGAAATCCCGCTGAAACTTTGGACATTCTCGCGAAGGGTTCCCAATCCCCGACAAGATTGGTACCCTTTCACGTCCAAATCTCTCAAACTCCGGGAGAGATTCTCAAAACCAAGGTTGACATGTTTCGAGTTCCTTTCAACATTTTGGACATCCCGCTGAAACTTTGGACATTGTCGCGAAGGGTTCCCAATCTTCGACAAGATTGGTACCCTTTCACGTCCAAATCTCTCAAACTCCGGGAGAGATTCTCAAAACCAAGGTTGACATGTTTCGAGTTCCTTTCAACATTTTGGAAATCCCACTGAAACTTTGGACATTCTCGCGAAGGGTTCCCGATCCCCGACACGATTGTTACCCTTTCACGTCCAAATCTCTCAAACTCCGGGAGAGATTCTCAAAACCAAGGTTGACATGGTTCGAGTTCCTTTCAACATTTTGGAAATCCTGCTGAAAGTTTGGATATTCTGGCAAAGGGTTCCCAATCCCTGACAAGATTGGTACCCTTTCACGTCCAAATCTCTCAAACTCCGGGAGAGATTCTCAAAACCAAGGTTGACATGTTTCGAGTTCCTTTCAACATTTTGGAAATCCCGCTGAAACTTTGGACATTGTCGCGAAGGGTTCCCAATCTTCGACAAGATTGGTACCCTTTCACGTCCAAATCTCTCAAACTCCGGGAGAGATTCTCAAAACCATGGTTGACATGTTTCGAGTTCCTTTCAACATTTTGGAAATCCCGCTGAAACTTTGGACTTTCTCGCGAAGGGTTCCCAATCCCCGACAAGATTGGTACCCTTTCACGTCCAAATCTCTCAAACTCCGGGAGAGATTCTCAAAACCAAGGTTGACATGTTTCGAGTTCCTTTCAACATTTTGGAAATCCCGCTGAAACTTTGGACTTTCTCGCGAAGGGTTCCCAATCCCCGACAAGATTGGTACCCTTTCACGTCCAAATCTCTCAAAGTCTGGGAGAGATTCTCAAAACCAAGGTTGACATGTTTCGAGTTCCTTTCAACATTTTGGAAATCCCGCTGAAACTGTGGACTTTCTCGCGAAGGGTTCCCAATCTTCGACAAGATTGGTACCCTTTCACGTCCAAATCTCTCAAACTCCGGGAGAGATTCTCAAAACCAAGGTTGACATGTTTCGAGTTCCTTTCAACATTTTGGAAATCCCGCTGAAACTTTGGACATTGTCGCGAAGGGTTCCCAATCCCCGACAAGATTGGTACCCTTTCACGTCCAAATCTCTCAAACTCCGGCAGAGATTCTCAAAACCAAGGTTGACATGTTTCGAGGTCCTTTCAACATTTTGGAAATCCCGCTGAAACTTTGGACATTCTGGCGAAGGGTTCCCAATCCCCGACAAGATTGGTACCCTTTCATGTCCAAATCTCTCAAACTCCGGGAGAGATTCTCAAAACCAAGGTTGACATGTTTCGAGTTCCTTTCAACATTTTGGAAATCCCGCTGAAACTTTGGACATTGTCGCGAAGGGTTCCCAATCCCCGACAAGATTGGTACCCTTTCACGTCCAAATCTCTCAAACTCCGGGAGAGATTCTCAAAACCAAGGTTGACATGTTTCGAGTTCCTTTCAACATTTTGGAAATCCCGCTGAAACTTTGGACTTTCTCGCGAAGGGTTCCCAATCCCTGACAAGACTGGTACCCTTTCACGTCCAAATCTCTCAAAGTCCGGGAGAGATTCTCAAAACCAAGGTTGACATGTTTCGAGTTCCTTTCAACATTTTGGAAATCCCGCTGAAACTTTGGACATTGTCGCGAAGGGTTCCCAATCTTCGACAAGATTGGTACCCTTTCACGTCCAAATCTCTCAAACTCCGGGAGAGATTCTCAAAACCATGGTTGACATGTTTCGAGTTCCTTTCAACATTTTGGAAATCCCGCTGAAACTTTGGACATTCTCGCGAAGGGTTCCCAATCCCCGACAAGATTGGTACCCTTTCACGTCCAAATCTCTCAAACTCCGGGAGAGATTCTCAAAACCAAGGTTGACATGTTTCGAGTTCCTTTCAACATTTTGGAAATCCCGCTGAAACTTTGGACATTGTCGCGAAGGGTTCCCAATCCCCGACAAGATTGGTACCCTTTCACGTCCAAATCTCTCAAACTCCGGCAGAGATTCTCAAAACCAAGGTTGACATGTTTCGAGTTCCTTTCAACATTTTGGAAATCCCGCTGAAACTTTGGACATTCTGGCGAAGGGTTCCCAATCCCCGACAAGATTGGTACCCTTTCATGTCCAAATCTCTCAAACTCCGGGAGAGATTCTCAAAACCAAGGTTGACATGTTTCGAGTTCCTTTCAACATTTTGGAAATCCCGCTGAAACTTTGGACATTGTCGCGAAGGGTTCCCAATCCCCGACAAGATTGGTACCCTTTCACGTCCAAATCTCTCAAACTCCGGGAGAGATTCTCAAAACCAAGGTTGACATGTTTCGAGTTCCTTTCAACATTTTGGAAATCCCGCTGAAACTTTGGACTTTCTCGCGAAGGTTACCCAATCCCCGACAAAACTGGTACCCTTTCACGTCCAAATCTCTCAAACTCCGGGAGAGATTCTCAAAACCAAGGTTGACATGTTTCGAGTTCCTTTCAACATTTTGGAAATCCTGCTGAAAGTTTGGATATTCTGGCGAAGGGTTCCCAATCCCTGACAAGATTGGTACCCTTTCACGTCCAAATCTCTCAAACTCCGGGAGAGATTCTCAAAACCATGGTTGACATGTTTCGAGTTCCTTTCAACATTTTGGAAATCCCGCTGAAACTTTGGACATTGTCGCGAAGGGTTCCCAATCCCCGACAAGATTGGTACCCTTTCACGTCCAAATCTCTCAAACTCCGGCAGAGATTCTCAAAACCAAGGTTGACATGTTTCGAGTTCCTTTCAACATTTTGGAAATCCCACTGAAACTTTGGACATTCTCGCGAAGGGTTCCCGATCCCCGACACGATTGGTACCCTTTCACGTGCAAATCTCTCAAACTCCGGGAGAGATTCTCAAAACCAAGGTTGACATGTTTCGAGTTCCTCTCAACATTTTGGAAATCCCGTTGAAACTTTGGACATTCTCGCGAAGGGTTCCCAATCCCCGACAAGATTGGTACCCTTTCACGTCCAAATCTCTCAAACTCCGGGAGAGATTCTCAAAACCAAGGTTGACATGTTTCGAGTTCCTTTCAACATTTTGGAAATCCCGCTGAAACTTTGGACATTGTCGCGAAGGGTTCCCAATCCCCGACAAGATTGGTACCCTTTCACGTCCAAATCTCTCAAACTCCGGGAGAGATTCTCAAAACCAAGGTTGACATGTTTCGAGTTCCTTTCAACATTTTGGAAATCCCGCTGAAACTTTGGACATTCTCGCGAAGGGTTCCCAATCCCCGACAAGATTGGTACCCTTTCACGTCCAAATCTCTCAAACTCCGGGAGAGATTCTCAAAACCAAGGTTGACATGTTTCGAGTTCCTTTCAACATTTTGGAAATCCCGCTGAAACTTTGGACATTCTCGCGAAGGGTTCCCAATCCCCGACAAGATTGGTACCCTTTCACGTCCAAATCTCTCAAACTCCGGGAGAGATTCTCAAAACCAAGGTTGACATGTTTCGAGTTCCTTTCAACATTTTGGAAATCCCGCTGAAAATTTGGACATTCTCGCGAAGGGTTCCCAATCCCCGACAAGACTGGTACCCTTTCACGTCCAAATCCATCAAACTCCGGGAGAGATTCTCAAAACCATGGTTGACATGTTTCGAGTTCCTCTCAACATTTTGGAAATCCCGCTGAAACTTTGGACATTCACGCGAAGGGTTCCCAATCCCCGACAAGATTGGTACCCTTTCACGTCCAAATCTCTCAAACTCCGGGAGAGATTCTCAAAACCAAGGTTGACATGGTTCGAGTTCCTTTCAACATTTTGGAAATCCCGCTGAAACTTTGGACATTCTCGCAAAGGGTTCCCGATCCCCGACAAGATTGGCACCCTTTCACGTCCAAATCTCTCAAACTCCGGGAGAGATTCTCAAAACCAAGGTTGACATGTTTCGAGTTCCTTTCAACATTTTGGAAATCCCGCTGAAACTTTGGACATTCTCGCGAAGGGTTCCCAATCCCCGACAAGATTGGTACCCTTTCACGTCCAAATCTCTCAAACTCCGGGAGAGATTCTCAAAACCATGGCTGACATGTTTCGAGTTCCTTTCAACATTTTGGAAATCACGCTGAAACTTTGGACATTCTCGCGAAGGGTTCCCAATCCCCGACAAGATTGGTACCCTTTCACGTCCAAATCTCTCAAACTCCGGGAGAGATTCTCAAAACCAAGGTTGACATGTTTCGAGTTCCTTTCAACATTTTGGAAATCCCGCTGAAACTTTGGACTTTCTCGCGAAGGGTTCCCAATCCCCGACAAGATTGGTACCCTTTCACGTCCAAATCTCTCAGACTCCGGGAGAGATTCTCAAAACCAAGGTTGACATGTTTCGAGTTCCTTTCAACATTTTGGAAATCCCGCTGAAACTTTGGACATTCTGGCGAAGGGTTCCCAATCTTCGACAAGATTGGTACCCTTTCACGTCCAAATCTCTCAAACTCCGGGAGAGATTCTCAAAACCATGGTTGACATGTTTCGAGTTCCTTTCAACATTTTGGAAATCCCGCTGAAACTTTGGACATTGTCGCGAAGGGTTCCCAATCCCCGACAAGATTGGTACCCTTTCACGTCCAAATCTCTCAAACTCCGGGAGAGATTCTCAAAACCAAGGTTGACATGTTTCGAGTTCCTTTCAACATTTTGGAAATCCCACTGAAACTTTGGACATTCTCGCGAAGGGTTCCCGATCCCCGACACGATTGGTACCCTTTCACGTGCAAATCTCTCAAACTCCGGGAGAGATTCTCAAAACCAAGGTTGACATGTTTCGAGTTCCTCTCAACATTTTGGAAATCCCGTTGAAACTTTGGACATTCTCGCGAAGGGTTCCCAATCCCCGACAAGATTGGTACCCTTTCACGTCCAAATCTCTCAAACTCCGGGAGAGATTCTCAAAACCAAGGTTGACATGTTTGAGTTCCTTTCAACATTTTGGAAATCCCGCTGAAACTTTGGACATTCTGGCGAAGGGTTCCCAATCCCCGACAAGATTGGTACCCTTTCACGTTCAAATCTCTCAAACTCCGGGAGAGATTCTCAAAACCAAGGTTGACATGTTTCGAGTTCCTTTCAACATTTTGGAAATCCCGCTGAAACTTTGGACATTCTCGCGAAGGGTTCCCAATCCCCGACAAGATTGGTACCCTTTCACGTCCAAATCTCTCAAAGTCCGGGAGAGATTCTCAAAACCAAGGTTGACATGTTTCGAGTTCCTTTCAACATTTTGGAAATCCTGCTGAAACTTTGGACATTCTCACGAAGGGTTCCCAATCCCCGACAAGATTGGTACCCTTTCACGTCCAAATCTCTCAAACTCCGGGAGAGATTCTCAAAACCAAGGTTGACATGTTTCGAGTTCCTTTCAACATTTTGGAAATCCCGCTGAAACTTTGGACATTCTCGCGAAGGGTTCCCAATCCCCGACAAGACTGGTACCCTTTCACGTCCAAATCTCTCAAACTCCGGGAGAGATTCTCAAAACCAAGGTTGACATGGTTCGAGTTCCTTTCAACATTTTGGAAATCCCGCTGAAACTTTGGACATTCTCGCGAAGGGTTCCCGATCCCCGACAAGATTGGCACCCTTTCACGTCCAAATCTCTCAAACTCCGGGAGAGATTCTCAAAACCAAGGTTGACATGTTTCGAGTTCCTTTCAACATTTTGGAAATCCCGCTGAAACTTTGGACATTGTCGCGAAGGGTTCCCAATCCCCGACAAGATTGGTACCCTTTCACGTCCAAATCTCTCAAACTCCGGGAGAGATTCTCAAAACCATGGCTGACATGTTTCGAGTTCCTTTCAACATTTTGGAAATCCCGCTGAAACTTTGGACATTCTCGCGAAGGGTTCCCAATCCCCGACAAGATTGGTACCCTTTCACGTCCAAATCTCTCAAACTCCGGGAGAGATTCTCAAAACCAAGGTTGACATGTTTCGAGTTCCTTTCAACATTTTGGAAATCCCGCTGAAACTTTGGACTTTCTCACGAAGGGTTCCCAATCCCCGACAAGATTGGTACCCTTTCACGTCCAAATCTCTCAAACTCCGGGAGAGATTCTCAAAACCAAGGTTGACATGTTTCGAGTTCCTTTCAACATTTTGGAAATCCCGCTGAAACTTTGGACATTCTCGCGAAGGGTTCCCAATCCCCGACAAGATTGGTACCCTTTCACGTGCAAATCTCTCAAACTCCGGGAGAGATTCTCAAAACCAAGGTTGACATGTTTCGAGTTCCTTTCAACATTTTGGAAATCCCGCTGAAACTTTGGACTTTCTCGCGAAGGGTTCCCAATCCCCGACAAGATTGGTACCCTTTCACGTCCAAATCTCTCAGACTCCAGGAGAGATTCTCAAAACCAAGGTTGACATGTTTCGAGTTCCTTTCAACATTTTGGAAATCCCGCTGAAACTTTGGACATTGTCGCGAAGGGTTCCCAATCTTCGACAAGATTGGTACCCTTTCACGTCCAAATCTCTCAAACTCCGGGAGAGATTCTCAAAACCATGGTTGACATGTTTCGAGTTCCTTTCAACATTTTGGAAATCCCGCTGAAACTTTGGACATTGTCGCGAAGGGTTCCCAATCCCCGACAAGATTGGTACCCTTTCACGTCCAAATCTCTCAAACTCCGGGAGAGATTCTCAAAACCAAGGTTGACATGTTTCGAGTTCCTTTCAACATTTTGGAAATCCCACTGAAACTTTGGACATTCTCGCGAAGGGTTCCCGATCCCCGACACGATTGGTACCCTTTCACGTGCAAATCTCTCAAACTCCGGGAGAGATTCTCAAAACCAAGGTTGACATGTTTCGAGTTCCTCTCAACATTTTGGAAATCCCGTTGAAACTTTGGACATTCTCGCGAAGGGTTCCCAATCCCCGACAAGATTGGTACCCTTTCACGTCCAAATCTCTCAAACTCCGGGAGAGATTCTCAAAACCAAGGTTGACATGTTTCGAGTTCCTTTCAACATTTTGGAAATCCCGCTGAAACTTTGGACATTCTCGCGAAGGGTTCCCAATCCCCGACAAGATTGGTACCCTTTCACGTCCAAATCTCTCAAACTCCGGGAGAGATTCTCAAAACCAAGGTTGACATGTTTCGAGTTCCTTTCAACATTTTGGAAATCCCGCTGAAACTTTGGACATTCTCGCGAAGGGTTCCCAATCCCCGACAAGATTTGTACCCTTTCACGTTCAAATCTCTCAAACTCCGGGAGAGATTCTCAAAACCAAGGTTGACATGTTTCGAGTTCCTTTCAACATTTTGGAAATCCCGCTGAAACTTTGGACATTCTCGCGAAGGGTTCCCAATCCCCGACAAGATTGGTACCCTTTCACGTCCAAATCTCTCAAAGTCCGGGAGAGATTCTCAAAAACAAAGTTGACATGTTTCGAGTTCCTTTCAACATTTTGGAAATCCTGCTGAAACTTTGGACATTCTCACGAAGGGTTCCCAATCCCCGACAAGATTGGTACCCTTTCACGTCCAAATCTCTCAAACTCCGGGAGAGATTCTCAAAACCAAGGTTGACATGTTTCGAGTTCCTTTCAACATTTTGGAAATCTTGCTGAAACTTTGGACATTCTTGCGAAGGGTTCCCGATCCCCGACAAGATTGGTACCCTTTCACGTCCAAATCTCTCAAACTCCGGGAGAGATTCTCAAAACCAAGGTTGACATGGTTCGAGTTCCTTTCAACATTTTGGAAATCCCGCTGAAACTTTGGACATTCTCGCGAAGGGTTCCCGATCCCCGACAAGATTGGCACCCTTTCACGTCCAAATCTCTCAAACTCCGGGAGAGATTCTCAAAACCAAGGTTGACATGTTTCGAGTTCCTTTCAACATTTTGGAAATCCCGCTGAAACTTTGGACATTGTCGCGAAGGGTTCCCAATCCCCGACAAGATTGGTACCCTTTCACGTCCAAATCTCTCAAACTCCGGGAGAGATTCTCAAAACCATGGCTGACATGTTTCGAGTTCCTTTCAACATTTTGGAAATCCCGCTGAAACTTTGGACATTCTCGTGAAGGGTTCCCAATCCCCGACAAGATTGGTACCCTTTCACGTCCAAATCTCTCAAACTCCGGGAGAGATTCTCAAAACCAAGGTTGACATGTTTCGAGTTCCTTTCAACATTTTGGAAATCCCGCTGAAACTTTGGACTTTCTCGCGAAGGGTTCCCAATCCCCGACAAGATTGGTACCCTTTCACGTCCAAATCTCTCAAACTCCAGGAGAGATTCTCAAAACCAAGGTTGACATGTTTCGAGTTCCTTTCAACATTTTGGAAATCCCGCTGAAACTTTGGACATTCTCGCGAAGGGTTCCCAATCCCCGACAAGATTGGTACCCTTTCACGTCCAAATCTCTCAAACTCCGGGAGAGATTCTCAAAACCAAGGTTGACATGTTTCGAGTTCCTTTCAACATTTTGGAAATCCCACTGAAACTTTGGACATTCTCGCGAAGGGTTCCCGATCCCCGACACGATTGGTACCCTTTCACGTCCAAATCTCTCAAACTCCGGGAGAGATTCTCAAAACCAAGGTTGACATGGTTCGAGTTCCTTTCAACATTTTGGAAATCCTGCTGAAAGTTTGGATATTCTGGCAAAGGGTTCCCAATCCCTGACAAGATTGGTACCCTTTCACGTCCAAATCTCTCAAACTCCGGGAGAGATTCTCAAAACCAAGGTTGACATGTTTCGAGTTCCTTTCAACATTTTGGAAATCCCGCTGAAACTTTGGACATTGTCGCGAAGGGTTCCCAATCTTCGACAAGATTGGTACCCTTTCACGTCCAAATCTCTCAAACTCCGGGAGAGATTCTCAAAACCATGGTTGACATGTTTCGAGTTCCTTTCAACATTTTGGAAATCCCGCTGAAACTTTGGACTTTCTCGCGAAGGGTTCCCAATCCCCGACAAGATTGGTACCCTTTCACGTCCAAATCTCTCAAACTCCGGGAGAGATTCTCAAAACCAAGGTTGACATGTTTCGAGTTCCTTTCAACATTTTGGAAATCCCGCTGAAACTTTGGACTTTCTCGCGAAGGGTTCCCAATCCCCGACAAGATTGGTACCCTTTCACGTCCAAATCTCTCAAAGTCTGGGAGAGATTCTCAAAACCAAGGTTGACATGTTTCGAGTTCCTTTCAACATTTTGGAAATCCCGCTGAAACTGTGGACTTTCTCGCGAAGGGTTCCCAATCTTCGACAAGATTGGTACCCTTTCACGTCCAAATCTCTCAAACTCCGGGAGAGATTCTCAAAACCATGGTTGACATGTTTCGAGTTCCTTTCAACATTTTGGAAATCCCGCTGAAACTTTGGACATTCTCGCGAAGGGTTCCCAATCCCCGACAAGATTGGTACCCTTTCACGTCCAAATCTCTCAAACTCCGGGAGAGATTCTCAAAACCAAGGTTGACATGTTTCGAGTTCCTTTCAACATTTTGGAAATCCCGCTGAAACTTTGGACTTTCTCGCGAAGGGTTCCCAATCCCCGACAAGATTGGTACCCTTTCACGTCCAAATCTCTCAAACTCCGGGAGAGATTCTCAAAACCAAGGTTGACATGTTTCGAGTTCCTTTCAACATTTTGGAAATCCCGCTGAAACTTTGGACTTTCTCGCGAAGGGTTCCCAATCCCCGACAAGATTGGTACCCTTTCACGTCCAAATCTCTCAAACTCCGGGAGAGATTCTCAAAACCAAGGTTGACATGTTTCGAGTTCCTTTCAACATTTTGGAAATCCCGCTGAAACTTTGGACATTCTCGCGAAGGGTTCCCAATCCCCGACAAGACTGGTACCCTTTCACGTCCAAATCTCTCAAACTCCGGGAGATATTCTCAAAACCAAGGTTGACATGTTTCGAGTTCCTTTCAACATTTTGGAAATCCTGCTGAAAGTTTGGATATTCTGGTGAAGGGTTTCCAATCCCTGAAAAGATTGGTACCCTTTCACGTCCAAATCTCTCAAACTCCGGGAGAGATTCTCAAAACCAAGGTTGACATGTTTCGAGTTCCTTTCAACATTTTGGAAATCCCGCTGAAACTTTGGACATTGTCGCGAAGGGTTCCCAATCCCCGACAAGATTGGTACCCTTTCACGTCCAAATCTCTCAAACTCCGGGAGAGATTCTCAAAAACAAAGTTGACACGTTTCGAGTTCCTTTCAACATTTTGGAAATCCTGCTGAAACTTTGGACATTCTCACGAAGGGTTCCCAATCCCCGACAAAATTGGTACCCTTTCACGTCCAAATCTCTCAAACTCCGGGAGAGATTCTCAAAACCAAGGTTGACATGTTTCGAGTTCCTTTCAACATTTTGGAAATCTTGCTGAAACTTTGGACATTCTTGCGAAGGGTTCCCGATCCCCGACAAGATTGGTACACTTTCACGTCCAAATCTCTCAAACTCCGGGAGAGATTCTCAAAACCAAGGTTGACATGGTTCGAGTTCCTCTCAACATTTTGGAAATCCCGCTGAAACTTTGGACATTCTCGCGAAGGGTTCCCAATCCCCGACAAGATTGGTACCCTTTCACGTCCAAATCTCTCAAACTCCGGGAGAGATTCTCAAAACCAAGGTTGACATGTTTCGAGTTCCTTTCAACATTTTGGAAATCCCGCTGAAACTTTGGACATTCTCGCGAAGGGTTCCCAATCCCCGACAAGATTGGTACCCTTTCACATCCAAATCTCTCAAACTCCGGGAGAGATTCTCAAAATCATGGCTGACATGTTTCGAGTTCCTTTCAACATTTTGGAAATCCCGCTGAAACTTTGGACATTCTCGCGAAGGGTTCCCAATCCCCGACAAGATTGGTACCCTTTCACGTCCAAATCTCTCAAACTCCGGGAGAGATTCTCAAAACCAAGGTTTACATGTTTCGAGTTCCTTTCAACATTTTGGAAATCCCGCTGAAACTTTGGACATTCTCGCGAAGGGTTCCCAATCCCCGACAAGATTGGTACCCTTTCACGTCCAAATCTCTCAAACTCCAGGAGAGATTCTCAAAACCAAGGTTGACATGTTTCGAGTTCCTTTCAACATTTTGGAAATCCCGCTGAAACTTTGGACTTTCTCGCGAAGGGTTCCCAATCCCCGACAAGACTGGTACCCTTTCACGTCCAAATCTCTCAAACTCCGGGAGAGATTCTCAAAACCAAGGTTGACATGTTTCGAGTTCCTTTCAACATTTTGGAAATCACGCTGAAACTTTGGACATTCTCGCGAAGGGTTCCCAATCCCCGACAAGACTGGTACCCTTTCACGTCCAAATCTCTCAAACTCCGGGAGAGATTCTCAAAACCAAGGTTGACATGTTTCGAGTTCCTTTCAACATTTTGGAAATCCTGCTGAAAGTTTGGATATTCTGGCGAAGGGTTCCCAATCCCTGATAAGATTGGTACCCTTTCACGTCCAAATCTCTCAAACTCCGGGAGAGATTCTCAAAACCAAGGTTGACATGTTTCGAGTTCCTTTCAACATTTTGGAAATCCCGCTGAAACTTTGGACATTGTCGCGAAGGGTTCCCAATCTTCGACAAGATTGGTACCCTTTCACGTCCAAATCTCTCAAACTTTGGGAGAGATTCTCAAAACTATGGTTGACATGTTTCGAGTTCCTTTCAACATTTTGGAAATCCCGCTGAAACTTTGGACATTCTCGCGAAGGGTTCCCAATCCCCGACAAGATTGGTACCCTTTCACGTCCAAATCTCTCAAACTCCGGGAGAGATTCTCAAAACCAAGGTTGACATGTTTCGAGTTCCTTTCAACATTTTGGAAATCCCGCTGAAACTTTGGACTTTCTCGCGAAGGGTTCCCAATCCCCGACAAGATTGGTACCCTTTCACGTCCAAATCTCTCAAACTCCGGGAGAGATTCTCAAAACCAAGGTTGACATGTTTCGAGTTCCTTTCAACATTTTGGAAATCACGCTGAAACTTTGGACATTCTCAGGAAGGGTTCCCAATCCCAGACAAGACTGGTACCCTTTCACGTCCAAATCTCTCAAACTCCGGGAGAGATTCTCAAAACCAAGGTTGACATGTTTCGAGTTCCTTTCAACATTTTGGAAATCCCGCTGAAACTTTGGACTTTCTCGCGAAGGGTTCCCGATCCCCGACAAGATTGGTACCCTTTCACGTCCAAATCTCTCAAAGTCCGGGAGAGATTCTCAAAACCAAGGTTGACATGTTTCGAGTTCCTTTCAACATTTTGGAAATCCCGCTGAAACTTTGGACTTTCTCGCGAAGGGTTCCCAATCCCCGACAAGATTGGTACCCTTTCACGTCCAAATCTCTGAAAGTCTGGGAGAGATTCTCAAAACCAAGGTTGACATGTTTCGAGTTCCTTTCAACATTTTGGAAATCCCGCTGAAACTTTGGACATTGTCGCGAAGGCTTCCCAATCTTCGACAAGATTGGTACCCTTTCACGTCCAAATCTCTCAAACTCCGGGAGAGATTCTCAAAACCATGGTTGACATGTTTCGAGTTCCTTTCAACATTTTGGAAATCCCGCTGAAACTTTGGACATTCTCGCGAAGGGTTCCCAATCCCCGACAAGATTGGTACCCTTTCACGTCCAAATCTCTCAAACTCCGGGAGAGATTCTCAAAACCAAGGTTGACATGTTTCGAGTTCCTTTCAACATTTTGGAAATCCCGCTGAAACTTTGGACTTTCTCACGAAGGGTTCCCAATCCCCGACAAGATTGGTACCCTTTCACGTCCAAATCTCTCAAAGTCCGGGAGAGATTCTCAAAACCAAGGTTGACATGTTTCGAGTTCCTTTCAACATTTTGGAAATCACGCTGAAACTTTGGACATTCTCGCGAAGGGTTCCCAATCCCCGACAAGACTGGTACCCTTTCACGTCCAAATCTCTCAAACTCCGGGAGAGATTCTCAAAACCAAGGTTGACATGTTTCGAGTTCCTTTCAACATTTTGGAAATCCCACTGAAACTTTGGACTTTCTCGCGAAGGGTTCCCAATCCCCGACAAGATTGGTACCCTTTCACGTCCAAATCTCTCAAACTCCGGGAGAGATTCTCAAAACCAAGGTTGACATGTTTCGAGTTCCTTTCAACATTTTGGAAATCCCGCTGAAACTTTGGACTTTCTCGCGAAGGGTTCCCAATCCCCGACAAGACTGGTACCCTTTCACGTCCAAATCTCTCAAACTCCGGGAGAGATTCTCAAAACCAAGGTTGACATGTTTCGAGTTCCTTTCAACATTTTGGAAATCCCGCTGAAACTTTGGACATTCTCGCGAAGGGTTCCCAATCCCCGACAAGATTGGTACCCTTTCACGTCCAAATCTCTGAAAGTCTGGGAGAGATTCTCAAAACCAAGGTTGACATGTTTCGAGTTCCTTTCAACATTTTGGAAATCCCGCTGAAACTTTGGACATTCTCGCTAAGGGTTCCCAATCCCCGACAAGATTGGTACCCTTTCACGTCCAAATCTCTCAAACTCCGGGAGAGATTCTCAAAACCAAGGTTGACATGTTTCGAGTTCCTTTCAACATTTTGGAAATCCCGCTGAAACTTTGGACTTTCTCGCGAAGGGTTCCCAATCCCCGACAAGACTGGTACCCTTTCACGTCCAAATCTCTCAAACTCCGGGAGAGATTCTCAAAACCAAGGTTGACAAGTTTCGAGTTCCTTTCAACATTTTGGAAATCACGCTGAAACTTTGGACATTCTCGCGAAGGGTTCCCAATCCCCGACAAGACTGGTACCCTTTCACGTCCAAATCTCTCAAACTCCGGGAGAGATTCTCAAAACCAAGGTTGACATGTTTCGAGTTCCTTTCAACATTTTGGAAATCCTGCTGAAAGTTTGGATATTCTGGCGAAGGGTTCCCAATCCCTGATAAGATTGGTACCCTTTCACGTCCAAATCTCTCAAACTCCGGGAGAGATTCTCAAAACCAAGGTTGACATGTTTCGAGTTCCTTTCAACATTTTGGAAATCCCGCTGAAACTTTGGACATTGTCGCGAAGGCTTCCCAATCTTCGACAAGATTGGTACCCTTTCACGTCCAAATCTCTCAAACTCCGGGAGAGATTCTCAAAACCATGGTTGACATGTTTCGAGTTCCTTTCAACATTTTGGAAATCCCGCTGAAACTTTGGACATTCTCGCGAAGGGTTCCCAATCCCCGACAAGATTGGTACCCTTTCACGTCCAAATCTCTCAAACTCCGGGAGAGATTCTCAAAACCAAGGTTGACATGTTTCGAGTTCCTTTCAACATTTTGGAAATCCCGCTGAAACTTTGGACTTTCTCGCGAAGGGTTCCCAATCCCCGACAAGATTGGTACCCTTTCACGTCCAAATCTCTCAAACTCCGGGAGAGATTCTCAAAACCAAGGTTGACATGTTTCGAGTTCCTTTCAACATTTTGGAAATCACGCTGAAACTTTGGACATTCTCAGGAAGGGTTCCCAATCCCAGACAAGACTGGTACCCTTTCACGTCCAAATCTCTCAAACTCCGGGAGAGATTCTCAAAACCAAGGTTGACATGTTTCGAGTTCCTTTCAACATTTTGGAAATCCCGCTGAAACTTTGGACTTTCTCGCGAAGGGTTCCCGATCCCCGACAAGATTGGTACCCTTTCACGTCCAAATCTCTCAAAGTCCGGGAGAGATTCTCAAAACCAAGGTTGACATGTTTCGAGTTCCTTTCAACATTTTGGAAATCCCGCTGAAACTTTGGACTTTCTCGCGAAGGGTTCCCAATCCCCGACAAGATTGGTACCCTTTCACGTCCAAATCTCTCAAACTCCGGGAGAGATTCTCAAAACCAAGGTTGACATGTTTCGAGTTCCTTTCAACATTTTGGAAATCCCGCTGAAACTTTGGACATTGTCGCGAAGGGTTCCCAATCTTCGACAAGATTGGTACCCTTTCACGTCCAAATCTCTCAAACTCCGGGAGAGATTCTCAAAACCATGGTTGACATGTTTCGAGTTCCTTTCAACATTTTGGAAATCCCGCTGAAACTTTGGACATTCTGGCGAAGGGTTCCCAATCCCCGACAAGATTGGTACCCTTTCACGTCCAAATCTCTCAAACTCCGGGAGAGATTCTCAAAACCAAGGTTGACATGTTTCGAGTTCCTTTCAACATTTTGGAAATCCCGCTGAAACTTTGGACTTTCTCACGAAGGGTTCCCAATCCCCGACAAGATTGGTACCCTTTCACGTCCAAATCTCTCAAAGTCCGGGAGAGATTCTCAAAACCAAGGTTGACATGTTTCGAGTTCCTTTCAACATTTTGGAAATCCCGCTGAAACTTTGGACATTCTCGCGAAGGGTTCCCAATCCCCGACAAGACTGGTACCCTTTCACGTCCAAATCTCTGAAAGTCTGGGAGAGATTCTCAAAACCAAGGTTGACATGTTTCGAGTTCCTTTCAACATTTTGGAAATCCCGCTGAAACTTTGGACATTCTCGCGAAGGGTTCCCAATCCCCGACAAGATTGGTACCCTTTCACGTCCAAATCTCTCAAACTCCGGGAGAGATTCTCAAAACCAAGGTTGACATGTTTCGAGTTCCTTTCAACATTTTGGAAATCCCGCTGAAACTTTGGACTTTCTCGCGAAGGGTTCCCAATCCCCGACAAGACTGGTACCCTTTCACGTCCAAATCTCTCAAACTCCGGGAGAGATTCTCAAAACCAAGGTTGACATGTTTCGAGTTCCTTTCAACATTTTGGAAATCACGCTGAAACTTTGGACATTCTCGC
This sequence comes from Streptopelia decaocto, assembly GCF_964273445.1. Classification (NCBI taxonomy): domain Eukaryota; kingdom Metazoa; phylum Chordata; class Aves; order Columbiformes; family Columbidae; genus Streptopelia; species Streptopelia decaocto. The sequence goes on along the minus strand of NW_028115595.1, from coordinate 951,756 downwards.
GAAGGGTTCCCAATCCCCGACAAGACTGGTACCCTTTCACGTCCAAATCTCTCAAACTCCGGGAGAGATTCTCAAAACCAAGGTTGACATGTTTCGAGTTCCTTTCAACATTTTGGAAATCCCACTGAAACTTTGGACTTTCTCGCGAAGGGTTCCCGATCCCCGACAAGATTGGTACCCTTTCACGTCCAAATCTCTCAAACTCCGGGAGAGATTCTCAAAACCAAGGTTGACATGTTTCGAGTTCCTTTCAACATTTTGGAAATCTTGCTGAAACTTTGGACTTTCTCGCGAAGGGTTCCCAATCCCCGACAAGATTGGTACCCTTTCACGTCCAAATCTCTCAAACTCCGGGAGAGATTCTCAAAACCAAGGTTGACATGTTTCGAGTTCCTTTCAACATTTTGGAAATCCCGCTGAAACTTTGGACATTCTCGCGAAGGGTTCCCAATCCCCGACAAGATTGGTACCCTTTCACGTCCAAATCTCTCAAACTCCGGGAGAGATTCTCAAAACCAAGGTTGACATGTTTCGAGTTCCTTTCAACATTTTGGAAATCCCGCTGAAACTTTGGACTTTCTCGCGAAGGGTTCCCAATCCCCGACAAGATTGGTACCCTTTCACGTCCAAATCTCTCAAACTCCGGGAGAGATTCTCAAAACCAAGGTTGACATGTTTCGAGTTCCTTTCAACATTTTGGAAATCATGCTGAAACTTTGGACATTCTCAGGAAGGGTTCCCAATCCCAGACAAGACTGGTACCCTTTCACGTCCAAATCTCTCAAACTCCGGGAGAGATTCTCAAAACCAAGGTTGACATGTTTCGAGTTCCTTTCAACATTTTGGAAATCCCGCTGAAACTTTGGACTTTCTCGCGAAGGGTTCCCGATCCCCGACAAGATTGGTACCCTTTCACGTCCAAATCTCTCAAAGTCCGGGAGAGATTCTCAAAACCAAGGTTGACATGTTTCGAGTTCCTTTCAACATTTTGGAAATCCCGCTGAAACTTTGGACTTTCTCGCGAAGGGTTCCCAATCCCCGACAAGATTGGTACCCTTTCACGTCCAAATCTCTGAAAGTCTGGGAGAGATTCTCAAAACCAAGGTTGACATGTTTCGAGTTCCTTTCAACATTTTGGAAATCCCGCTGAAACTTTGGACATTCTCGCGAAGGGTTCCCAATCTTCGACAAGATTGGTACCCTTTCACGTCCAAATCTCTCAAACTCCGGGAGAGATTCTCAAAACCATGGTTGACATGTTTCGAGTTCCTTTCAACATTTTGGAAATCCCGCTGAAACTTTGGACATTCTGGCGAAGGGTTCCCAATCCCCGACAAGATTGGTACCCTTTCACGTCCAAATCTCTCAAACTCCGGGAGAGATTCTCAAAACCAAGGTTGACATGTTTCGAGTTCCTTTCAACATTTTGGAAATCCCGCTGAAACTTTGGACTTTCTCACGAAGGGTTCCCAATCCCCGACAAGATTGGTACCCTTTCACGTCCAAATCTCTCAAAGTCCGGGAGAGATTCTCAAAACCAAGGTTGACATGTTTCGAGTTCCTTTCAACATTTTGGAAATCACGCTGAAACTTTGGACATTCTCGCGAAGGGTTCCCAATCCCCGACAAGACTGGTACCCTTTCACGTCCAAATCTCTCAAACTCCGGGAGAGATTCTCAAAACCAAGGTTGACATGTTTCGAGTTCCTTTCAAAATTTTGGAAATCCCACTGAAACTTTGGACTTTCTCGCGAAGGGTTCCCGATCCCCGACAAGATTGGTACCCTTTCACGTCCAAATCTCTCAAACTCCGGGAGAGATTCTCAAAACCAAGGTTGACATGTTTCGAGTTCCTTTCAACATTTTGGAAATCCCGCTGAAACTTTGGACTTTCTCGCGAAGGGTTCCCAATCCCCGACAAGATTGGTACCCTTTCACGTCCAAATCTCTCAAACTCCGGGAGAGATTCTCAAAACCAAGGTTGACATGGTTCGAGTTCCTTTCAACATTTTGGAAATCCCGCTGAAACTTTGGACTTTCTCGCGAAGGGTTCCCAATCCCCGACAAGACTGGTACCCTTTCACGTCCAAATCTCTCAAACTCCGGGAGAGATTCTCAAAACCAAGGTTGACATGTTTCGAGTTCCTTTCAACATTTTGGAAATCCCGCTGAAACTTTGGACATTGTCGCGAAGGGTTCCCAATCTTCGACAAGATTGGTACCCTTTCACGTCCAAATCTCTCAAACTCCGGGAGAGATTCTCAAAACCAAGGTTGACATGTTTCGAGTTCCTTTCAACATTTTGGAAATCACGCTGAAACTTTGGACATTCTCACGAAGGGTTCCCAATCCCAGACAAGACTGGTACCCTTTCACGTCCAAATCTCTCAAACTCCGGGAGAGATTCTCAAAACCAAGGTTGACATGTTTCGAGTTCCTTTCAACATTTTGGAAATCCCGCTGAAACTTTGGACTTTCTCGCGAAGGGTTCCCGATCCCCGACAAGATTGGTACCCTTTCACGTCCAAATCTCTCAAACTCCGGGAGAGATTCTCAAAACCAAGGTTGACATGTTTCGAGTTCCTTTCAACATTTTGGAAATCCCGCTGAAACTTTGGACTTTCTCGCGAAGGGTTCCCAATCCCCGACAAGATTGGTACCCTTTCACGTCCAAATCTCTGAAAGTCTGGGAGAGATTCTCAAAACCAAGGTTGACATGTTTCGAGTTCCTTTCAACATTTTGGAAATCCCGCTGAAACTTTGGACATTGTCGCGAAGGGTTCCCAATCTTCGACAAGATTGGTACCCTTTCACGTCCAAATCTCTCAAACTCCGGGAGAGATTCTCAAAACCATGGTTGACATGTTTCGAGTTCCTTTCAACATTTTGGAAATCCCGCTGAAACTTTGGACATTCTCGCGAAGGGTTCCCAATCCCCGACAAGATTGGTACCCTTTCACGTCCAAATCTCTCAAACTCCAGGAGAGATTCTCAAAACCAAGGTTGACATGTTTCGAGTTCCTTTCAACATTTTGGAAATCCCGCTGAAACTTTGGACTTTCTCGCGAAGGGTTCCCAATCCCCGACAAGACTGGTACCCTTTCACGTCCAAATCTCTCAAACTCCGGGAGAGATTCTCAAAACCAAGGTTGACATGTTTCGAGTTCCTTTCAACATTTTGGAAATCACGCTGAAACTTTGGACATTCTCGCGAAGGGTTCCCAATCCCCGACAAGACTGGTACCCTTTCACGTCCAAATCTCTCAAACTCCGGGAGAGATTCTCAAAACCAAGGTTGACATGTTTCGAGTTCCTTTCAACATTTTGGAAATCCTGCTGAAAGTTTGGATATTCTGGCGAAGGGTTCCCAATCCCTGATAAGATTGGTACCCTTTCACGTCCATATCTCTCAAACTCCGGGAGAGATTCTCAAAACCAAGGTTGACATGTTTCGAGTTCCTTTCAACATTTTGGAAATCCCGCTGAAACTTTGGACTTTCTCGCGAAGGGTTCCCAATCCCCGACAAGATTGGTACCCTTTCACGTCCAAATCTCTCAAACTCCGGGAGAGATTCTCAAAACCAAGGTTGACATGTTTCGAGTTCCTTTCAACATTTTGGAAATCCCGCTGAAACTTTGGACATTGTCGCGAAGGGTTCCCAATCTTCGACAAGATTGGTACCCTTTCACGTCCAAATCTCTCAAACTCCGGGAGAGATTCTCAAAACCAAGGTTGACATGTTTCGAGTTCCTTTCAACATTTTGGAAATCACGCTGAAACTTTGGACATTCTCACGAAGGGTTCCCAATCCCAGACAAGACTGGTACCCTTTCACGTGCAAATCTCTCAAACTCCGGGAGAGATTCTCAAAACCAAGGTTGACATGTTTCGAGTTCCTTTCAACATTTTGGAAATCCCGCTGAAACTTTGGACTTTCTCGCGAAGGGTTCCCGATCCCCGACAAGATTGGTACCCTTTCACGTCCAAATCTCTCAAACTCCGGGAGAGATTCTCAAAACCAAGGTTGACATGTTTCGAGTTCCTTTCAACATTTTGGAAATCCCGCTGAAACTTTGGACTTTCTCGCGAAGGGTTCCCAATCCCCGACAAGATTGGTACCCTTTCACGTCCAAATCTCTGAAAGTCTGGGAGAGATTCTCAAAACCAAGGTTGACATGTTTCGAGTTCCTTTCAACATTTTGGAAATCCCGCTGAAACTTTGGACATTGTCGCGAAGGGTTCCCAATCTTCGACAAGATTGGTACCCTTTCACGTCCAAATCTCTCAAACTCCGGGAGAGATTCTCAAAACCATGGTTGACATGTTTCGAGTTCCTTTCAACATTTTGGAAATCCCGCTGAAACTTTGGACATTCTCGCGAAGGGTTCCCAATCCCCGACAAGATTGGTACCCTTTCACGTCCAAATCTCTCAAACTCCAGGAGAGATTCTCAAAACCAAGGTTGACATGTTTCGAGTTCCTTTCAACATTTTGGAAATCCCGCTGAAACTTTGGACTTTCTCGCGAAGGGTTCCCAATCCCCGACAAGACTGGTACCCTTTCACGTCCAAATCTCTCAAACTCCGGGAGAGATTCTCAAAACCAAGGTTGACATGTTTCGAGTTCCTTTCAACATTTTGGAAATCACGCTGAAACTTTGGACATTCTCGCGAAGGGTTCCCAATCCCCGACAAGACTGGTACCCTTTCACGTCCAAATCTCTCAAACTCCGGGAGAGATTCTCAAAACCAAGGTTGACATGTTTCGAGTTCCTTTCAACATTTTGGAAATCCTGCTGAAAGTTTGGATATTCTGGCGAAGGGTTCCCAATCCCTGATAAGATTGGTACCCTTTCACGTCCAAATCTCTCAAACTCCGGGAGAGATTCTCAAAACCAAGGTTGACATGTTTCGAGTTCCTTTCAACATTTTGGAAATCCCGCTGAAACTTTGGACATTGTCGCGAAGGGTTCCCAATCTTCGACAAGATTGGTACCCTTTCACGTCCAAATCTCTCAAACTCCGGGAGAGATTCTCAAAACCATGGTTGACATGTTTCGAGTTCCTTTCAACATTTTGGAAATCCCGCTGAAACTTTGGACATTCTCGCGAAGGGTTCCCAATCCCCGACAAGATTGGTACCCTTTCACGTCCAAATCTCTCAAACTCCGGGAGAGATTCTCAAAACCAAGGTTGACATGTTTCGAGTTCCTTTCAACATTTTGGAAATCCCGCTGAAACTTTGGACTTTCTCGCGAAGGGTTCCCAATCCCCGACAAGATTGGTACCCTTTCACGTCCAAATCTCTCAAACTCCGGGAGAGATTCTCAAAACCAAGGTTGACATGTTTCGAGTTCCTTTCAACATTTTGGAAATCACGCTGAAACTTTGGACATTCTCAGGAAGGGTTCCCAATCCCAGACAAGACTGGTACCCTTTCACGTCCAAATCTCTCAAACTCCGGGAGAGATTCTCAAAACCAAGGTTGACATGTTTCGAGTTCCTTTCAACATTTTGGAAATCCCGCTGAAACTTTGGACTTTCTCGCGAAGGGTTCCCGATCCCCGACAAGATTGGTACCCTTTCACGTCCAAATCTCTCAAACTCCGGGAGAGATTCTCAAAACCAAGGTTGACATGTTTCGAGTTCCTTTCAACATTTTGGAAATCCCGCTGAAACTTTGGACTTTCTCGCGAAGGGTTCCCAATCCCCGACAAGATTGGTACCCTTTCACGTCCAAATCTGTGAAAGTCTGGGAGAGATTCTCAAAACCAAGGTTGACATGTTTCGAGTTCCTTTCAACATTTTGGAAATCCCGCTGAAACTTTGGACATTGTCGCGAAGGGTTCCCAATCTTCGACAAGATTGGTACCCTTTCACGTCCAAATCTCTCAAACTCCGGGAGAGATTCTCAAAACCATGGTTGACATGTTTCGAGTTCCTTTCAACATTTTGGAAATCCCGCTGAAACTTTGGACATTCTCGCGAAGGGTTCCCAATCCCCGACAAGATTGGTACCCTTTCACGTCCAAATCTCTCAAACTCCGGGAGAGATTCTCAAAACCAAGGTTGACATGTTTCGAGTTCCTTTCAACATTTTGGAAATCCCGCTGAAACTTTGGACTTTCTCACGAAGGGTTCCCAATCCCCGACAAGATTGGTACCCTTTCACGTCCAAATCTCTCAAACTCCGGCAGAGATTCTCAAAACCAAGGTTGACATGTTTCGAGTTCCTTTCAACATTTTGGAAATCACGCTGAAACTTTGGACATTCTCGCGAAGGGTTCCCAATCCCCGACAAGACTGGTACCCTTTCACGTCCAAATCTCTCAAACTCCGGGAGAGATTCTCAAAACCAAGGTTGACATGTTTCGAGTTCCTTTCAACATTTTGGTAATCCCACTGAAACTTTGGACTTTCTCGCGAAGGGTTCCCGATCCCCGACAAGATTGGTACCCTTTCACGTCCAAATCTCTCAAACTCCGGGAGAGATTCTCAAAACCAAGGTTGACATGTTTCGAGTTCCTTTCAACATTTTGGAAATCTTGCTGAAACTTTGGACTTTCTCGCGAAGGGTTCCCAATCCCCGACAAGATTGGTACCCTTTCACGTCCAAATCTCTCAAACTCCGGGAGAGATTCTCAAAACCAAGGTTGACATGTTTCGAGTTCCTTTCAACATTTTGGAAATCCCGCTGAAACTTTGGACTTTCTTGCGAAGGGTTCCCAATCCCCGACAAGACTGGTACCCTTTCACATCCAAATCTCTCAAACTCCGGGAGAGATTCTCAAAACCAAGGTTGACATGTTTCGAGTTCCTTTCAACATTTTGGAAATCCCGCTGAAACTTTGGACATTCTCGCGAAGGGTTCCCAATCCCCGACAAGATTGGTACCCTTTCACGTCCAAATCTCTCAAACTTTGGGAGAGATTCTCAAAACCAAGGTTTACATGTTTCGAGTTCCTTTCAACATTTTGGAAATCCCGCTGAAACTTTGGACATTCTCGCGAAGGGTTCCCAATCCCCGACAAGATTGGTACCCTTTCACGTCCAAATCTCTCAAACTCCGGGAGAGATTCTCAAAACCAAGGTTGACATGTTTCGAGTTCCTTTCAACATTTTGGAAATCCCGCTGAAACTTTGGACTTTCTCGCGAAGGGTTCCCAATCCCCGACAAGACTGGTACCCTTTCACGTCCAAATCTCTCACACTCCGGGAGAGATTCTCAAAACCAAGGTTGACATGTTTCGAGTTCCTTTCAACATTTTGGAAATCACGCTGAAACTTTGGACATTCTCGCGAAGGGTTCCCAATCCCCGACAAGACTGGTACCCTTTCACGTCCAAATCTCTCAAACTCCGGGAGAGATTCTCAAAACCAAGGTTGACATGTTTCGAGTTCCTTTCAACATTTTGGAAATCCTGCTGAAAGTTTGGATATTCTGGCGAAGGGTTCCCAATCCCTGATAAGATTGGTACCCTTTCACGTCCAAATCTCTCAAACTCCGGGAGAGATTCTCAAAACCAAGGTTGACATGTTTCGAGTTCCTTTCAACATTTTGGAAATCCCGCTGAAACTTTGGACATTGTCGCGAAGGCTTCCCAATCTTCGACAAGATTGGTACCCTTTCACGTCCAAATCTCTCAAACTCTGGGAGAGATTCTCAAAACCATGGTTGACATGTTTCGAGTTCCTTTCAACATTTTGGAAATCCCGCTGAAACTTTGGACATTCTCGCGAAGGGTTCCCAATCCCCGACAAGATTGGTACCCTTTCACGTCCAAATCTCTCAAACTCCGGGAGAGATTCTCAAAACCAAGGTTGACATGTTTCGAGTTCCTTTCAACATTTTGGAAATCCCGCTGAAACTTTGGACTTTCTCGCGAAGGGTTCCCAATCCCCGACAAGATTGGTACCCTTTCATGTCCAAATCTCTCAAACTCCGGGAGAGATTCTCAAAACCAAGGTTGACATGTTTCGAGTTCCTTTCAACATTTTGGAAATCACGCTGAAACTTTGGACATTCTCAGGAAGGGTTCCCAATCCCAGACAAGACTGGCACCCTTTCACGTCCAAATCTCTCAAACTCCGGGAGAGATTCTCAAAACCAAGGTTGACATGTTTCGAGTTCCTTTCAACATTTTGGAAATCCCGCTGAAACTTTGGACTTTCTCGCGAAGGGTTCCCGATCCCCGACAAGATTGGTACCCTTTCACGTCCAAATCTCTCAAAGTCCGGGAGAGATTCTCAAAACCAAGGTTGACATGTTTCGAGTTCCTTTCAACATTTTGGAAATCCCGCTGAAACTTTGGACTTTCTCGCGAAGGGTTCCCAATCCCCGACAAGATTGGTACCCTTTCACGTCCAAATCTCTGAAAGTCTGGGAGAGATTCTCAAAACCAAGGTTGACATGTTTCGAGTTCCTTTCAACATTTTGGAAATCCCGCTGAAACTTTGGACATTGTCGCGAAGGCTTCCCAATCTTCGACAAGATTGGTACCCTTTCACGTCCAAATCTCTCAAACTCCGGGAGAGATTCTCAAAACCATGGTTGACATGTTTCGAGTTCCTTTCAACATTTTGGAAATCCCGCTGAAACTTTGGACATTCTGGCGAAGGGTTCCCAATCCCCGACAAGATTGGTACCCTTTCACGTCCAAATCTCTCAAACTCCGGGAGAGATTCTCAAAACCAAGGTTGACATGTTTCGAGTTCCTTTCAACATTTTGGAAATCCCGCTGAAACTTTGGACTTTCTCACGAAGGGTTCCCAATCCCCGACAAGATTGGTACCCTTTCACGTCCAAATCTCTCAAAGTCCGGGAGAGATTCTCAAAACCAAGGTTGACATGTTTCGAGTTCCTTTCAACATTTTGGAAATCACGCTGAAACTTTGGACATTCTCGCGAAGGGTTCCCAATCCCCGACAAGACTGGTACCCTTTCACGTCCAAATCTCTCAAACTCCGGGAGAGATTCTCAAAACCAAGGTTGACATGTTTCGAGTTCCTTTCAACATTTTGGAAATCCCACTGAAACTTTGGACTTTCTCGCGAAGGGTTCCCGATCCCCGACAAGATTGGTACCCTTTCACGTCCAAATCTCTCAAACTCCAGGAGAGATTCTCAAAACCAAGGTTGACATGTTTCGAGTTCCTTTCAACATTTTGGAAATCTTGCTGAAACTTTGGACTTTCTCGCGAAGGGTTCCCAATCCCCGACAAGATTGGTACCCTTTCACGTCCAAATCTCTCAAACTCCGGGAGAGATTCTCAAAACCAAGGTTGACATGTTTCGAGTTCCTTTCAACATTTTGGAAATCCCGCTGAAACTTTGGACTTTCTCGCGAAGGGTTCCCAATCCCCGACAAGATTGGTACCCTTTCACGTCCAAATCTCTCAAAGTCCGGGAGAGATTCTCAAAACCAAGGTTGACATGTTTCGAGTTCCTTTCAACATTTTGGAAATCCCGCTGAAACTTTGGACATTGTCGCGAAGGGTTCCCAATCTTCGACAAGATTGGTACCCTTTCACGTCCAAATCTCTCAAACTCCGGGAGAGATTCTCAAAACCAAGGTTGACATGTTTCGAGTTCCTTTCAACATTTTGGAAATCACGCTGAAACTTTGGACATTGTCGCGAAGGGTTCCCAATCTTCGACAAGACTGGTACCCTTTCACGTCCAAATCTCTCAAACTCCGGGAGAGATTCTCAAAACCAAGGTTGACATGTTTCGAGTTCCTTTCAACATTTTGGAAATCCCGCTGAAACTTTGGACTTTCTCGCGAAGGGTTCCCGATCCCCGACAAGATTGGTACCCTTTCACGTCCAAATCTCTCAAACTCCGGGAGAGATTCTCAAAACCAAGGTTGACATGTTTCGAGTTCCTTTCAACATTTTGGAAATCCCGCTGAAACTTTGGACATTCTCGCGAAGGGTTCCCAATCCCCGACAAGACTGGTACCCTTTCACGTCCAAATCTCTCAAACTCCGGGAGAGATTCTCAAAACCAAGGTTGACATGTTTCGAGTTCCTTTCAACATTTTGGAAATCCCGCTGAAACTTTGGACTTTCTTGCGAAGGGTTCCCAATCCCCGACAAGACTGGTACCCTTTCACGTCCAAATCTCTCAAACTCCGGGAGAGATTCTCAAAACCAAGGTTGACATGTTTCGAGTTCCTTTCAACATTTTGGAAATCCCGCTGAAACTTTGGACATTCTCGCGAAGGGTTCCCAATCCCCGACAAGATTGGTACCCTTTCACGTCCAAATCTCTCAAACTCCGGGAGAGATTCTCAAAACCAAGGTTTACATGTTTCGAGTTCCTTTCAACATTTTGGAAATCCCGCTGAAACTTTGGACATTCTCGCGAAGGGTTCCCAATCCCCGACAAGATTGGTACCCTTTCACGTCCAAATCTCTCAAACTCCGGGAGAGATTCTCAAAACCAAGGTTGACATGTTTCGAGTTCCTTTCAACATTTTGGAAATCCCGCTGAAACTTTGGACTTTCTCGCGAAGGGTTCCCAATCCCCGACAAGACTGGTACCCTTTCACGTCCAAATCTCTCAAACTCCGGGAGAGATTCTCAAAACCAAGGTTGACATGTTTCGAGTTCCTTTCAACATTTTGGAAATCACGCTGAAACTTTGGACATTCTCGCGAAGGGTTCCCAATCCCCGACAAGACTGGTACCCTTTCACGTCCAAATCTCTCAAACTCCGGGAGAGATTCTCAAAACCAAGGTTGACATGTTTCGAGTTCCTTTCAACATTTTGGAAATCCCGCTGAAACTTTGGACTTTCTCGCGAAGGGTTCCCAATCCCCGACAAGATTGGTACCCTTTCACGTCCAAATCTCTCAAAGTCCGAGAGAGATTCTCAAAACCAAGGTTGACATGTTTCGAGTTCCTTTCAACATTTTGGAAATCCCGCTGAAACTTTGGACATTGTCGCGAAGGGTTCCCAATCTTCGACAAGATTGGTACCCTTTCACGTCCAAATCTCTCAAACTCCGGGAGAGATTCTCAAAACCAAGGTTGACATGTTTCGAGTTCCTTTCAACATTTTGGAAATCACGCTGAAACTTTGGACATTCTCACGAAGGGTTCCCAATCCCAGACAAGACTGGTACCCTTTCACGTCCAAATCTCTCAAACTCCGGGAGAGATTCTCAAAACCAAGGTTGACATGTTTCGAGTTCCTTTCAACATTTTGGAAATCCCGCTGAAACTTTGGACTTTCTCGCGAAGGGTTCCCGATCCCCGACAAGATTGGTACCCTTTCACGTCCAAATCTCTCAAACTCCGGGAGAGATTCTCAAAACCAAGGTTGACATGTTTCGAGTTCCTTTCAACATTTTGGAAATCCCGCTGAAACTTTGGACATTCTCGCGAAGGGTTCCCAATCCCCGACAAGACTGGTACCCTTTCACGTCCAAATCTCTCAAACTCCGGGAGAGATTCTCAAAACCAAGGTTGACATGTTTCGAGTTCCTTTCAACATTTTGGAAATCACGCTGAAACTTTGGACATTCTCGCGAAGGGTTCCCAATCCCCGACAAGACTGGTACCCTTTCACGTCCAAATCTCTCAAACTCCGGGAGAGATTCTCAAAACCAAGGTTGACATGTTTCGAGTTCCTTTCAACATTTTGGAAATCCTGCTGAAAGTTTGGATATTCTGGCGAAGGGTTCCCAATCCCTGATAAGATTGGTACCCTTTCATGTCCAAATCTCTCAAACTCCGGGAGAGATTCTCAAAACCAAGGTTGACATGTTTCGAGTTCCTTTCAACATTTTGGAAATCCCGCTGAAACTTTGGACATTGTCGCGAAGGCTTCCCAATCTTCGACAAGATTGGTACCCTTTCACGTCCAAATCTCTCAAACTCCGGGAGAGATTCTCAAAACCATGGTTGACATGTTTCGAGTTCCTTTCAACATTTTGGAAATCCCGCTGAAACTTTGGACATTCTCGCGAAGGGTTCCCAATCCCCGACAAGATTGGTACCCTTTCACGTCCAAATCTCTCAAACTCCGGGAGAGATTCTCAAAACCAAGGTTGACATGTTTCGAGTTCCTTTCAACATTTTGGAAATCCCGCTGAAACTTTGGACTTTCTCGCGAAGGGTTCCCAATCCCCGACAAGATTGGTACCCTTTCACGTCCAAATCTCTCAAACTCCGGGAGAGATTCTCAAAACCAAGGTTGACATGTTTCGAGTTCCTTTCAACATTTTGGAAATCACGCTGAAACTTTGGACATTCTCAGGAAGGGTTCCCAATCCCAGACAAGACTGGTACCCTTTCACGTCCAAATCTCTCAAACTCCGGGAGAGATTCTCAAAACCAAGGTTGACATGTTTCGAGTTCCTTTCAACATTTTGGAAATCCCGCTGAAACTTTGGACTTTCTCGCGAAGGGTTCCCGATCCCCGACAAGATTGGTACCCTTTCACGTCCAAATCTCTCAAAGTCCGGGAGAGATTCTCAAAACCAAGGTTGACATGTTTCGAGTTCCTTTCAACATTTTGGAAATCCCGCTGAAACTTTGGACTTTCTCACGAAGGGTTCCCAATCCCCGACAAGATTGGTACCCTTTCACGTCCAAATCTCTGAAAGTCTGGGAGAGATTCTCAAAACCAAGGTTGACATGTTTCGAGTTCCTTTCAACATTTTGGAAATCCCGCTGAAACTTTGGACATTGTCGCGAAGGGTTCCCAATCTTCCACAAGATTGGTACCCTTTCACGTCCAAATCTCTCAAACTCCGGGAGAGATTCTCAAAACCATGGTTGACATGTTTCGAGTTCCTTTCAACATTTTGGAAATCCCGCTGAAACTTTGGACATTCTGGCGAAGGGTTCCCAATCCCCGACAAGATTGGTACCCTTTCACGTCCAAATCTCTCAAACTCCGGGAGAGATTCTCAAAACCAAGGTTGACATGTTTCGAGTTCCTTTCAACATTTTGGAAATCCCGCTGAAACTTTGGACTTTCTCACGAAGGGTTCCCAATCCCCGACAAGATTGGTACCCTTTCACGTCCAAATCTCTCAAAGTCCGGGAGAGATTCTCAAAACCAAGGTTGACATGTTTCGAGTTCCTTTCAACATTTTGGAAATCACGCTGAAACTTTGGACATTCTCGCGAAGGGTTCCCAATCCCCGACAAGACTGGTACCCTTTCACGTCCAAATCTCTCAAACTCCGGGAGAGATTCTCAAAACCAAGGTTGACATGTTTCGAGTTCCTTTCAACATTTTGGAAATCCCACTGAAACTTTGGACTTTCTCGCGAAGGGTTCCCGATCCCCGACAAGATTGGTACCCTTTCACGTCCAAATCTCTCAAACTCCGGGAGAGATTCTCAAAACCAAGGTTGACATGTTTCGAGTTCCTTTCAACATTTTGGAAATCTTGCTGAAACTTTGGACTTTCTCGCGAAGGGTTCCCAATCCCCGACAAGATTGGTACCCTTTCACGTCCAAATCTCTCAAACTCCGGGAGAGATTCTCAAAACCAAGGTTGACATGTTTCGAGTTCCTTTCAACATTTTGGAAATCCCGCTGAAACTTTGGACTTTCTCGCGAAGGGTTCCCAATCCCCGACAAGATTGGTACCCTTTCACGTCCAAATCTCTCAAACTCCGGGAGAGATTCTCAAAACCAAGGTTGACATGTTTCGAGTTCCTTTCAACATTTTGGAAATCCCACTGAAACTTTGGACATTGTCGCGAAGGGTTCCCAATCCCCGACAAGATTGGTACCCTTTCACTTCCAAATCTCTGAAAGTCTGGGAGAGATTCTCAAAACCAAGGTTGACATGTTTCGAGTTCCTTTCAACATTTTGGAAATCCCGCTGAAACTTTGGACATTGTTGCGAAGGGTTCCCAATCTTCGACAAGATTGGTACCCTTTCACGTCCAAATCTCTCAAACTCCGATAGAGATTCTCAAAACCATGGTTGACATGTTTCGAGTTCCTTTCAACATTTTGGAAATCCCGCTGAAACTTTGGACATTCTGGCGAAGGGTTCCCAATCCCCGACAAGATTGGTACCCTTTCACGTCCAAATCTCTCAAACTCCGGGAGAGATTCTCAAAACCAAGGTTGACATGTTTCGAGTTCCTTTCAACATTTTGGAAATCCCGCTGAAACTTTGGACATTCTCGCGAAGGGTTCCCAATCCCCGACAAGATTGGTACCCTTTCACGTCCAAATCTCTCAAACTCCGGGAGAGATTCTCAAAACCAAGGTTGACATGGTTCGAGTTCCTTTCAACATTTTGGAAATCACGCTGAAACTTTGGACATTCTCGCGAAGGGTTCCCAATCCCCGACAAGACTGGTACCCTTTCACGTCCAAATCTCTCAAACTCCGGGAGAGATTCTCAAAACCAAGGTTGACATGTTTCGAGTTCCTTTCAACATTTTGGAAATCCCACTGAAACTTTGGACTTTCTCGCGAAGGGTTCCCGATCCCCGACAAGATTGGTACCCTTTCACGTCCAAATCTCTCAAACTCCGGGAGAGATTCTCAAAACCAAGGTTGACATGTTTCGAGTTCCTTTCAACATTTTGGAAATCCCGCTGAAACTTTGGACATTCTGGCGAAGGGTTCCCAATCCCCGACAAGATTGGTACCCTTTCATGTCCAAATCTCTCAAACTCCGGGAGAGATTCTCAAAACCAAGGTTGACATGTTTCGAGTTCCTTTCAACATTTTGGAAATCCCGCTGAAACTTTGGACATTGTCGCGAAGGGTTCCCAATCCCCGACAAGATTGGTACCCTTTCACGTCCAAATCTCTCAAAGTCTGGGAGAGATTCTCAAAACCAAGGTTGACATGTTTCGAGTTCCTTTCAACATTTTGGAAATCCCGCTGAAACTTTGGGCATTGTCGCGAAGGGTTCCCAATCTTCGACAAGATTGGTACACTTTCACGTCCAAATCTCTCAAACTCCGGGAGAGATTCTCAAAACCATGGTTGACATGTTTCGAGTTCCTTTCAACATTTTGGAAATCCCGCTGTAACTTTGGACATTCTCGCGAAGGGTTCCCAATCCCCGACAAGATTGGTACCCTTTCACGTCCAAATCTCTCAAACTCCGGGAGAGATTCTCAAAACCAAGGTTGACATGTTTCGAGTTCCTTTCAACATTTTGGAAATCCCGCTGAAACTTTGGACATTGTCGCGAAGGCTTCCCAATCTTCGACAAGATTGGTACCCTTTCACGTCCAAATCTCTCAAACTCCGGGAGAGATTCTCAAAACCATGGTTGACATGTTTCGAGTTCCTTTCAACATTTTGGAAATCCCGCTGAAACTTTGGACATTCTCGCGAAGGGTTCCCAATCCCCGACAAGATTGGTACCCTTTCACCTGCAAATCTCTCAAACTCCGGGAGAGATTCTCAAAACCAAGGTTGACATGTTTCGAGTTCCTTTCAACATTTTGGAAATCCCGCTGAAACTTTGGACTTTCTCGCGAAGGGTTCCCAATCCCCGACAAGATTGGTACCCTTTCACGTCCAAATCTCTCAAACTCCGGGAGAGATTCTCAAAACCAAGGTTGACATGTTTCGAGTTCCTTTCAACATTTTGGAAATCCCGCTGAAACTTTGGACATTCTCGCGAAGGGTTCCCAATCCCCGACAAGATTGGTACACTTTCACGTCCAAATCTCTCAAACTCCGGGAGAGATTCTCAAAACCAAGGTTGACAGGTTTCGAGTTCCTTTCAACATTTTGGAAATCCCGCTGAAACTTTGGACATTCTCGGGAAGGGTTCCCAATCCCCGACAAGATTGGTACCCTTTCACGTCCAAATCTCTCAAACTCCGGGAGAGATTCTCAAAACCAAGGTTGACATGTTTCGAGTTCCTTTCAACATTTTGGAAATCACGCTGAAACTTTGGACATTGTCGCGAAGGGTTCCCAATCCCCGACAAGATTGGTACCCTTTCACGTCCAAATCTCTCAAACTCCGGGAGAGATTCTCAAAAACAAAGTTGATATGTTTCGAGTTCCTTTCAACATTTTGGAAATCCTGCTGAAACTTTGGACATTCTCGCGAAGGGTTCCCAATCCCCGACAAAATTGGTACCCTTTCACGTCCAAATCTCTCAAACTCCGGGAGAGATTCTCAAAACCAAGGTTGACATGTTTCGAGTTCCTTTCAACATTTTGGAAATCTTGCTGAAACTTTGGACATTCTCGCGAAGGGTTCCCGATCCCCGACAAGATTGGTACCCTTTCACGTCCAAATCTCTCAAACTCCGGGAGAGATTCTCAAAACCATGGCTGACATGTTTCGAGTTCCTTTCAACATTTTGGAAATCCCGCTGAAACTTTGGACATTCTCGCGAAGGGTTCCCAATCCCCGACAAGATTGGTACCCTTTCACGTCCAAATCTCTCAAACTCCGGGAGAGATTCTCAAAACCAAGGTTGACATGTTTCGAGTTCCTTTCAACATTTTGGAAATCCCGCTGAAACTTTGGACTTTCTCGCGAAGGGTTCCCAATCCCCGACAAGACTGGTACCCTTTCACGTCCAAATCTCTCAAACTCCGGGAGAGATTCTCAAAACCAAGGTTGACATGTTTCGAGTTCCTTTCAACATTTTGGAAATCCTGCTGAAAGTTTGGATATTCTGGCGAAGGGTTCCCAATCCCTGACACGATTTGTACCCTTTCACGTGCAAATCTCTCAAACTCCGGGAGAGATTCTCAAAACCAAGGTTGACATGTTTCGAGTTCCTTTCAACATTTTGGAAATCCCGCTGAAACTTTGGACATTGTCGTGAAGGGTTCCCAATCTTCGACAAGATTGGTACCCTTTCACGTCCAAATCTCTCAAACTCCGGGAGAGATTCTCAAAACCATGGTTGACATGTTTCGAGTTCCTTTCAACATTTTGGAAATCCCGCTGAAACTTTGGACATTCTCGCGAAGGGTTCCCAATCCCCGACAAGATTGGTACCCTTTCACGTCCAAATCTCTAAAACTCCGGGAGAGATTCTCAAAACCAAGGTTGACATGTTTCGAGTTCCTTTCAACATTTTGGAAATCCCGCTGAAACTTTGGACTTTCTCGCGAAGGGTTCCCGATCCCCGACAAGACTGGTACCCTTTCACGTCCAAATCTCTGAAACTCCGGCAGAGATTCTCAAAACCAAGGTTGACATGTTTCGAGTTCCTTTCAACATTTTGGAAATCACGCTGAAACTTTGGACATTCTCGCGAAGGGTTCCCAATCCCCGACAAGACTGGTACCCTTTCACGTCCAAATCTCTCAAGCTCCGGGAGAGATTCTCAAAACCAAGGTTGACATGTTTCGAGTTCCTTTCAACATTTTGGAAATCCCACTGAAACTTTGGACTTTCTCGCGAAGGGTTCCCGATCCCCGACAAGATTGGTACCCTTTCACGTCCAAATCTCTCAAACTCCGGGAGAGATTCTCAAAACCAAGGTTGACATGTTTCGAGTTCCTTTCAACATTTTGGAAATCCCGCTGAAACTTTGGACATTCTGGTGAAGGGTTCCCAATCCCCGACAAGATTGGTACCCTTTCACGTCCAAATCTCTCAAACTCCGGGAGAGATTCTCAAAACCAAGGTTGACATGTTTCGAGTTCCTTTCAACATTTTGGAAATCCCGCTGAAACTTTGGACTTTCTCGCGAAGGGTTCCCAATCCCCGACAAGATTGGTACCCTTTCGTGTCCAAATCTCTCAAACTCCGGGAGAGATTCTCAAAACCAAGGTTGACATGTTTCGAGTTCCTTTCAACATTTTGGAAATCCCGCTGAAACTTTGGACATTGTCGCGAAGGGTTCCCAATCCCCGACAAGATTGGTACCCTTTCACGTCCAAATCTCTCAAAGTCTGGGAGAGATTCTCAAAACCAAGGTTGACATGTTTCGAGTTCCTTTCAACATTTTGGAAATCCCGCTGAAACTTTGGACATTGTCGCGAAGCGTTCCCAATCTTCGACAAGATTGGTACACTTTCACGTCCAAATTTCTCAAACTCCGGGAGAGATTCTCAAAACCAAGGTTGACATGTTTCGAGTTCCTTTCAACATTTTGGAAATCCCACTGAAACTTTGGACTTTCTCGCGAAGGGTTCCCGATCCCCGACAAGATTGGTACTCTTTCACGTCCAAATCTCTCAAACTCCGGGAGAGATTCTCAAAACCAAGGTTGACATGTTTCGAGTTCCTTTCAACATTTTGGAAATCCCGCTGAAACTTTGGACATTGTCGCGAAGGGTTCCCAATCTTCGACAAGATTGGTACCCTTTCACGTCCAAATCTCTCAAACTCCGGGAGAGATTCTCAAAACCATGGTTGACATGTTTCGAGTTCCTTTCAACATTTTGGAAATCCCGCTGAAACTTTGGACATTCTGGCGAAGGGTTCCCAATCCCCGACAAGATTGGTACCCTTTCACGTCCAAATCTCTCAAACTCCGGGAGAGATTCTCAAAACCAAGGTTGACATGTTTCGAGTTCCTTTCAACATTTTGGAAATCCCGCTGAAACTTTGGACTTTCTCGCGAAGGGTTCCCAATCCCCGACAAGATTGGTACCCTTTCACGTCCAAATCTCTCAAACTCCGGGAGAGATTCTCAAAACCAAGGTTGACATGTTTCGAGTTCCTTTCAACATTTTGGAAATCACGCTGAAACTTTGGACATTCTCGCGAAGGGTTCCCAATCCCCGACAAGACTGGTACCCTTTCACGTCCAAATCTCTCAAACTCCGGGAGAGATTCTCAAAACCAAGGTTGACATGTTTCGAGTTCCTTTCAACATTTTGGAAATCCCACTGAAACTTTGGACTTTCTCGCGAAGGGTTCCCGATCCCCGACAAGATTGGTACCCTTTCACGTCCAAATCTCTCAAACTCCGGGAGAGATTCTCAAAACCAAGGTTGACATGTTTCGAGTTCCTTTCAACATTTTGGAAATCCCACTGAAACTTTGGACTTTCTCGCGAAGGGTTCCCAATCCCCGACAAGATTGGTACCCTTTCACGTCCAAATCTCTCAAACTCCGGGAGAGATTCTCAAAACCAAGGTTGACATGTTTCGAGTTCCTTTCAACATTTTGGAAATCCCGCTGAAACTTTGGACATTCTGGCGAAGGGTTCCCAATCCCCGACAAGATTGGTACACTTTCATGTCCAAATCTCTCAAACTCCGGGAGAGATTCTCAAAACCAAGGTTGACATGTTTCGAGTTCCTTTCAACATTTTGGAAATCCCGCTGAAACTTTGGACATTGTCGCGAAGGGTTCCCAATCCCCGACAAGATTGGTACCCTTTCACGTCCAAATCTCTCAAAGTCTGGGAGAGATTCTCAAAACCAAGGTTGACATGTTTCGAGTTCCTTTCAACATTTTGGAAATCCCGCTGAAACTTTGGGCATTGTCGCGAAGGGTTCCCAATCTTCGACAAGATTGGTACACTTTCACGTCCAAATCTCTCAAACTCCGGGAGAGATTCTCAAAACCATGGTTGACATGTTTCGAGTTCCTTTCAACATTTTGGAAATCCCGCTGTAACTTTGGACATTCTCGCGAAGGGTTCCCAATCCCCGACAAGATTGGTACCCTTTCACGTCCAAATCTCTCAAACTCCGGGAGAGATTCTCAAAACCAAGGTTGACATGTTTCGAGTTCCTTTCAACATTTTGGAAATCCCGCTGAAACTTTGGACATTGTCGCGAAGGGTTCCCAATCTTCGACAAGATTGGTACCCTTTCACGTCCAAATCTCTCAAACTCCGGGAGAGATTCTCAAAACCATGGTTGACATGTTTCGAGTTCCTTTCAACATTTTGGAAATCCCGCTGAAACTTTGGACATTCTCGCGAAGGGTTCCCAATCCCCGACAAGATTGGTACCCTTTCACGTCCAAATCTCTCAAACTCCGGGAGAGATTCTCAAAACCAAGGTTGACATGTTTCGAGTTCCTTTCAACATTTTGGAAATCACGCTGAAACTTTGGACATTCTCGCGAAGGGTTCCCAATCCCCGACAAGACTGGTACCCTTTCACGTCCAAATCTCTCAAACTCCGGGAGAGATTCTCAAAACCAAGGTTGACATGTTTCGAGTTCCTTTCAACATTTTGGAAATCCCACTGAAACTTTGGACTTTCTCGCGAAGGGTTCCCGATCCCCGACAAGATTGGTACCCTTTCACGTCCAAATCTCTCAAACTCCGGGAGAGATTCTCAAAACCAAGGTTGACATGTTTCGAGTTCCTTTCAACATTTTGGAAATCTTGCTGAAACTTTGGACTTTCTCGCGAAGGGTTCCCAATCCCCGACAAGATTGGTACCCTTTCACGTCCAAATCTCTCAAACTCCGGGAGAGATTCTCAAAACCAAGGTTGACATGTTTCGAGTTCCTTTCAACATTTTGGAAATCCCGCTGAAACTTTGGACATTCTGGCGAAGGGTTCCCAATCCCCGACAAGATTGGTACCCTTTCATGTCCAAATCTCTCAAACTCCGGGAGAGATTCTCAAAACCAAGGTTGACATGTTTCGAGTTCCTTTCAACATTTTGGAAATCCCGCTGAAACTTTGGACATTGTCGCGAAGGGTTCCCAATCCTAGACAAGATTGGTACCCTTTCACGTCCAAATCTCTCAAAGTCTGGGAGAGATTCTCAAAACCAAGGTTGACATGTTTCGAGTTCCTTTCAACATTTTGGAAATCCCGCTGAAACTTTGGGCATTGTCGCGAAGGGTTCCCAATCTTCGACAAGATTGGTACACTTTCACGTCCAAATCTCTCAAACTCCGGGAGAGATTCTCAAAACCATGGTTGACATGTTTCGAGTTCCTTTCAACATTTTGGAAATCCCGCTGTAACTTTGGACATTCTCGCGAAGGGTTCCCAATCCCCGACAAGATTGGTACCCTTTCACGTCCAAATCTCTCAAACTCCGGGAGAGATTCTCAAAACCAAGGTTGACATGTTTCGAGTTCCTTTCAACATTTTGGAAATCCCGCTGAAACTTTGGACATTGTCGCGAAGGGTTCCCAATCTTCGACAAGATTGGTACCCTTTCACGTCCAAATCTCTCAAACTCCGGGAGAGATTCTCAAAACCAAGGTTGACATGTTTCGAGTTCCTTTCAACATTTTGGAAATCCCGCTGAAACTTTGGACATTCTCGCGAAGGGTTCCCAATCCCCGACAAGATTGGTACCCTTTCACCTGCAAATCTCTCAAACTCCGGGAGAGATTCTCAAAACCAAGGTTGACATGTTTCGAGTTCCTTTCAACATTTTGGAAATCCCGCTGAAACTTTGGACTTTCTCGCGAAGGGTTCCCAATCCCCGACAAGATTGGTACCCTTTCACGTCCAAATCTCTCAAACTCCGGGAGAGATTCTCAAAACCAAGGTTGACATGTTTCGAGTTCCTTTCAACATTTTGGAAATCCCGCTGAAACTTTGGACATTCTCGCGAAGGGTTCCCAATCCCCGACAAGATTGGTACCCTTTCACGTCCAAATCTCTCAAACTCCGGGAGAGATTCTCAAAACCAAGGTTGACAGGTTTCGAGTTCCTTTCAACATTTTGGAAATCCCGCTGAAACTTTGGACATTCTCGGGAAGGGTTCCCAATCCCCGACAAGATTGGTACCCTTTCACGTCCAAATCTCTCAAACTCCGGCAGAGATTCTCAAAACCAAGGTTGACATGTTTCGAGTTCCTTTCAACATTTTGGAAATCACGCTGAAACTTTGGACATTGTCGCGAAGGGTTCCCAGTCCCCGACAAGATTGGTACCCTTTCACGTCCAAATCTCTCAAACTCCGGGAGAGATTCTCAAAAACAAAGTTGACATGTTTCGAGTTCCTTTCAACATTTTGGAAATCCTGCTGAAACTTTGGACATTCTCTCGAAGGGTTCCCAATCCCCGACAAAATTGGTACCCTTTCACGTCCAAATCTCTCAAACTCCGGGAGAGATTCTCAAAACCAAGGTTGACATGTTTCGAGTTCCTTTCAACATTTTGGAAATCTTGCTGAAACTTTGGACATTCTCGCGAAGGGTTCCCGATCCCCGACAAGATTGGTACCCTTTCACGTCCAAATCTCTCAAACTCCGGGAGAGATTCTCAAAACCATGGCTGACATGTTTCGAGTTCCTTTCAACATTTTGGAAATCCCGCTGAAACTTTGGACATTCTCGCGAAGGGTTCCCAATCCCCGACAAGATTGGTACCCTTTCACGTCCAAATCTCTCAAACTCCGGGAGAGATTCTCAAAACCAAGGTTGACATGTTTCGAGTTCCTTTCAACATTTTGGAAATCCCGCTGAAACTTTGGACTTTCTCGCGAAGGGTTCCCAATCCCCGACAAGATTGGTACCCTTTCACGTCCAAATCTCTCAAACTCCGGGAGAGATTCTCAAAACCAAGGTTGACATGTTTCGAGTTCCTTTCAACATTTTGGAAATCACGCTGAAACTTTGGACATTCTCGCGAAGGGTTCCCAATCCCCGACAAGACTGGTACCCTTTCACGTCCAAATCTCTCAAACTCCGGGAGAGATTCTCAAAACCAAGGTTGACATGTTTCGAGTTCCTTTCAACATTTTGGAAATCCTGCTGAAAGTTTGGATATTCTGGCGAAGGGTTCCCAATCCCTGACAAGATTGGTACCCTTTCACGTCCAAATCTCTCAAACTCCGGGAGAGATTCTCAAAACCAAGGTTGACATGTTTCGAGTTCCTTTCAACATTTTGGAAATCCCGCTGAAACTTTGGACATTGTCGTGAAGGGTTCCCAATCTTCGACAAGATTGGTACCCTTTCACGTCCAAATCTCTCAAACTCCGGGAGAGATTCTCAAAACCATGGTTGACATGTTTCGAGTTCCTTTCAACATTTTGGAAATCCCGCTGAAACTTTGGACATTCTCGCGAAGGGTTCCCAATCCCCGACAAGATTGGTACCCTTTCACGTCCAAATCTCTCAAACTCCGGGAGAGATTCTCAAAACCAAGGTTGACATGTTTCGAGTTCCTTTCAACATTTTGGAAATCCCGCTGAAACTTTGGACTTTCTCGCGAAGGGTTCCCGATCCCCGACAAGATTGGTACCCTTTCACGTCCAAATCTCTCAAACTCCGGGAGAGATTCTCAAAACCAAGGTTGACATGTTTCGAGTTCCTTTCAACATTTTGGAAATCACGCTGAAACTTTGGACATTCTCGCGAAGGGTTCCCAATCCCCGACAAGACTGGTACCCTTTCACGTCCAAATCTCTCAAGCTCCGGGAGAGATTCTCAAAACCAAGGTTGACATGTTTCGAGTTCCTTTCAACATTTTGGAAATCCCACTGAAACTTTGGACTTTCTCGCGAAGGGTTCCCGATCCCCGACAAGATTGGTACCCTTTCACGTCCAAATCTCTCAAACTCCGGGAGAGATTCTCAAAACCAAGGTTGACATGTTTCGAGTTCCTTTCAACATTTTGGAAATCCCGCTGAAACTTTGGACATTCTGGTGAAGGGTTCCCAATCCCCGACAAGATTGGTACCCTTTCACGTCCAAATCTCTCAAACTCCGGGAGAGATTCTCAAAACCAAGGTTGACATGTTTCGAGTTCCTTTCAACATTTTGGAAATCCCGCTGAAACTTTGGACATTCTGGCGAAGGGTTCCCAATCCCCGACAAGATTGGTACCCTTTCATGTCCAAATCTCTCAAACTCCGGGAGAGATTCTCAAAACCAAGGTTGACATGTTTCGAGTTCCTTTCAACATTTTGGAAATCCCGCTGAAACTTTGGACATTGTCGCGAAGGGTTCCCAATCCCCGACAAGATTGGTACCCTTTCACGTCCAAATCTCTCAAAGTCTGGGAGAGATTCTCAAAACCGAGGTTGACATGTTTCGAGTTCCTTTCAACATTTTGGAAATCCCGCTGAAACTTTGGACATTGTCGCGAAGCGTTCCCAATCTTCGACAAGATTGGTACACTTTCACGTCCAAATTTCTCAAACTCCGGGAGAGATTCTCAAAACCAAGGTTGACATGTTTCGAGTTCCTTTCAACATTTTGGAAATCCCACTGAAACTTTGGACTTTCTCGCGAAGGGTTCCCGATCCCCGACAAGATTGGTACTCTTTCACGTCCAAATCTCTCAAACTCCGGGAGAGATTCTCAAAACCAAGGTTGACATGTTTCGAGTTCCTTTCAACATTTTGGAAATCCCGCTGAAACTTTGGACATTGTCGCGAAGGGTTCCCAATCCCCGACAAGATTGGTACCCTTTCACGTCCAAATCTCTCAAAGTCTGGGAGAGATTCTCAAAACCAAGGTTGACATGTTTCGAGTTCCTTTCAACATTTTGGAAATCCCGCTGAAACTTTGGGCATTGTCGCGAAGGGTTCCCAATCTTCGACAAGATTGGTACACTTTCACGTCCAAATCTCTCAAACTCCGGGAGAGATTCTCAAAACCATGGTTGACATGTTTCGAGTTCCTTTCAACATTTTGGAAATCCCGCTGTAACTTTGGACATTCTCGCGAAGGGTTCCCAATCCCCGACAAGATTGGTACCCTTTCACGTCCAAATCTCTCAAACTCCGGGAGAGATTCTCAAAACCAAGGTTGACATGTTTCGAGTTCCTTTCAACATTTTGGAAATCCCGCTGAAACTTTGGACATTGTCGCGAAGGGTTCCCAATCTTCGACAAGATTGGTACCCTTTCACGTCCAAATCTCTCAAACTCCGGGAGAGATTCTCAAAACCATGGTTGACATGTTTCGAGTTCCTTTCAACATTTTGGAAATCCCGCTGAATCTTTGGACATTCTCGCGAAGGGTTCCCAATCCCCGACAAGATTGGTACCCTTTCACCTGCAAATCTCTCAAACTCCGGGAGAGATTCTCAAAACCAAGGTTGACATGTTTCGAGTTCCTTTCAACATTTTGGAAATCCCGCTGAAACTTTGGACTTTCTCGCGAAGGGTTCCCAATCCCCGACAAGATTGGTACCCTTTCACGTCCAAATCTCTCAAACTCCGGGAGAGATTCTCAAAACCAAGGTTGACATGTTTCGAGTTCCTTTCAACATTTTGGAAATCCCGCTGAAACTTTGGACATTCTCGCGAAGGGTTCCCAATCCCCGACAAGATTGGTACCCTTTCACGTCCAAATCTCTCAAACTCCGGGAGAGATTCTCAAAACCAAGGTTGACAGGTTTCGAGTTCCTTTCAACATTTTGGAAATCCCGCTGAAACTTTGGACATTGTCGCGAAGGGTTCCCAATCCCCGACAAGATTGGTACCCTTTCACGTCCAAATCTCTCAAACTCCGGGAGAGATTCTCAAAACCAAGGTTGACATGTTTCGAGTTCCTTTCAACATTTTGGAAATCACGCTGAAACTTTGGACATTGTCGCGAAGGGTTCCCAATCCCCGACAAGATTGGTACCCTTTCACGTCCAAATCTCTCAAACTCCGGGAGAGATTCTCAAAAACAAAGTTGACATGTTTCGAGTTCCTTTCAACATTTTGGAAATCCTGCTGAAACTTTGGACATTCTCTCGAAGGGTTCCCAATCCCCGACAAAATTGGTACCCTTTCACGTCCAAATCTCTCAAACTCCGGCAGAGATTCTCAAAACCAAGGTTGACATGTTTCGAGTTCCTTTCAACATTTTGGAAATCTTGCTGAAACTTTGGACATTCTCGCGAAGGGTTCCCGATCCCCGACAAGATTGGTACCCTTTCACGTCCAAATCTCTCAAACTCCGGGAGAGATTCTCAAAACCATGGCTGACATGTTTCGAGTTCCTTTCAACATTTTGGAAATCCTGCTGAAACTTTGGACATTCTCGCGAAGGGTTCCCAATCCCCGACAAGATTGGTACCCTTTCACGTCCAAATCTCTCAAACTCCGGGAGAGATTCTCAAAACCAAGGTTGACATGTTTCGAGTTCCTTTCAACATTTTGGAAATCCCGCTGAAACTTTGGACTTTCTCGCGAAGCGTTCACAATCCCCGACAAGATTGGTACCCTTTCACGTCCAAATCTCTCAAACTCCGGGAGAGATTCTCAAAACCAAGGTTGACATGTTTCGAGTTCCTTTCAACATTTTGGAAATCCCGCTGAAACTTTGGACATTCTCGCGAAGGGTTCCCAATCCCCGACAAGACTGGTACCCTTTCACGTCCAAATCTCTCAAACTCCGGGAGAGATTCTCAAAACCAAGGTTGACATGTTTCGAGTTCCTTTCAACATTTTGGAAATCCTGCTGAAAGTTTGGATATTCTGGCGAAGGGTTCCCAATCCCTGACAAGATTGGTACCCTTTCACGTCCAAATCTCTCAAACTCCGGGAGAGATTCTCAAAACCAAGGTTGACATGTTTCGAGTTCCTTTCAACATTTTGGAAATCCCGCTGAAACTTTGGACATTGTCGTGAAGGGTTCCCAATCTTCGACAAGATTGGTACCCTTTCACGTCCAAATCTCTCAAACTCCGGGAGAGATTCTCAAAACCATGGTTGACATGTTTCGAGTTCCTTTCAACATTTTGGAAATCCCGCTGAAACTTTGGACATTGTCGCGAAGGGTTCCCAATCCCCGACAAGATTGGTACCCTTTCACGTCCAAATCTCTCAAACTCCGGGAGAGATTCTCAAAACCAAGGTTGACATGTTTCGAGTTCCTTTCAACATTTTGGAAATCCCGCTGAAACTTTGGACATTCTGGCGAAGGGTTCCCGATCCCCGACAAGATTGGTACCCTTTCACGTCCAAATCTCTCAAACTCCGGCAGAGATTCTCAAAACCAAGGTTGACATGTTTCGAGTTCCTTTCAACATTTTGGAAATCACGCTGAAACTTTGGACATTCTCGCGAAGGGTTCCCAATCCCCGACAAGACTGGTACCCTTTCACGTCCAAATCTCTCAAGCTCCGGGAGAGATTCTCAAAACCAAGGTTGACATGTTTCGAGTTCCTTTCAACATTTTGGAAATCCCACTGAAACTTTGGACTTTCTCGCGAAGGGTTCCCGATCCCCGACAAGATTGGTACCCTTTCACGTCCAAATCTCTCAAACTCCGGGAGAGATTCTCAAAACCAAGGTTGACATGTTTCGAGTTCCTTTCAACATTTTGGAAATCCCGCTGAAACTTTGGACATTCTGGTGAAGGGTTCCCAATCCCCGACAAGATTGGTACCCTTTCACGTCCAAATCTCTCAAACTCCGGGAGAGATTCTCAAAACCAAGGTTGACATGTTTCGAGTTCCTTTCAACATTTTGGAAATCCCGCTGAAACTTTGGACATTCTGGCGAAGGGTTCCCAATCCCCGACAAGATTGGTACCCTTTCATGTCCAAATCTCTCAAACTCCGGGAGAGATTCTCAAAACCAAGGTTGACATGTTTCGAGTTCCTTTCAACATTTTGGAAATCCCGCTGAAACTTTGGACATTGTCGCGAAGGGTTCCCAATCCCCGACAAGATTGGTACCCTTTCACGTCCAAATCTCTCAAAGTCTGGGAGAGATTCTCAAAACCAAGGTTGACATGTTTCGAGTTCCTTTCAACATTTTGGAAATCCCGCTGAAACTTTGGACATTGTCGCGAAGCGTTCCCAATCTTCGACAAGATTGGTACACTTTCACGTCCAAATTTCTCAAACTCCGGGAGAGATTCTCAAAACCAAGGTTGACATGTTTCGAGTTCCTTTCAACATTTTGGAAATCCCACTGAAACTTTGGACTTTCTCGCGAAGGGTTCCCGATCCCCGACAAGATTGGTACTCTTTCACGTCCAAATCTATCAAACTCCGGGAGAGATTCTCAAAACCAAGGTTGACATGTTTCGAGTTCCTTTCAACATTTTGGAAATCCCGCTGAAACTTT
Source organism: Streptopelia decaocto (assembly GCF_964273445.1). Lineage (NCBI taxonomy): Eukaryota > Metazoa > Chordata > Aves > Columbiformes > Columbidae > Streptopelia > Streptopelia decaocto. Next base: position 923,882 of record NW_028115595.1, on the reverse strand, counting down.
GGACATTCTGGCGAAGGGTTCCCAATCCCCGACATCATTGGTACCCTTTCATGTCCAAATCTCTCAAACTCCGGGAGAGATTCTCAAAACCAAGGTTGACATGTTTCGAGTTCCTTTCAACATTTTGGAAATCCCGCTGAAACTTTGGACATTGTCGCGAAGGGTTCCCAATCCCCGACAAGATTGGTACCCTTTCACGTCCAAATCTCTCAAAGTCTGGGAGAGATTCTCAAAACCAAGGTTGACATGTTTCGAGTTCCTTTCAACATTTTGGAAATCCCGCTGAAACTTTGGACATTGTCGCGAAGGGTTCCCAATCTTCGACAAGATTGGTACCCTTTCACGTCCAAATCTCTCAAACTCCGGGAGAGATTCTCAAAACCATGGTTGACATGTTTCGAGTTCCTCTCAACATTTTGGAAATCCCGCTGAAACTTTGGACATTCTCGCGAAGGGTTCCCAATCCCCGACAAGATTGGTACCCTTTCACGTCCAAATCTCTCAAACTCCGGGAGAGATTCTCAAAACCAAGGTTGACATGTTTCGAGTTCCTTTCAACATTTTGGAAATCCCGCTGAAACTTTGGACTTTCTCGCGAAGGGTTCCCAATCCCCGACAAGATTGGTACCCTTTCACGTCCAAATCTCTCAAACTCCGGGAGAGATTCTCAAAACCAAGGTTGACATGTTTCGAGTTCCTTTCAACATTTTGGAAATCACGCTGAAACTTTGGACATTCTCGCGAAGGGTTCCCAATCCCCGACAAGATTGGTACCCTTTCACGTCCAAATCTCTCAAACTCCGGGAGAGATTCTCAAAACCAAGGTTGACATGTTTCGAGTTCCTTTCAACATTTTGGAAATCCTGCTGAAAGTTTGGATATTCTGGCGAAGGGTTCCCAATCCCTGACAAGATTGGTACCCTTTCACGTCCAAATCTCTCAAACTCCGGGAGAGATTCTCAAAACCAAGGTTGACATGTTTCGAGTTCCTCTCAACATTTTGGAAATCCCGCTGAAACTTTGGACATTCTCGCGAAGGGTTCCCAATCCCCGACAAGATTGGTACCCTTTCACGTCCAAATCTCTCAAACTCCGGGAGAGATTCTCAAAACCAAGGTTGACATGTTTCGAGTTCCTTTCAACATTTTGGAATCCCGCTGAAACTTTGGACTTTCTCGCGAAGGGTTCCCAATCCCCGACAAGATTGGTACCCTTTCACGTCCAAATCTCTCAAACTCCGGGAGAGATTCTCAAAACCAAGGTTGACATGTTTCGAGTTCCTTTCAACATTTTGGAAATCACGCTGAAACTTTGGACATTCTCGCGAAGGGTTCCCAATCCCCGACAAGACTGGTACCCTTTCACGTCCAAATCTCTCAAACTCCGGGAGAGATTCTCAAAACCAAGGTTGACATGTTTCGAGTTCCTTTCAACATTTTGGAAATCCTGCTGAAAGTTTGGATATTCTGGCGAAGGGTTCCCAATCCCTGACAAGATTGGTACCCTTTCACGTCCAAATCTCTCAAACTCCGGGAGAGATTCTCAAAACCAAGGTTGACATGTTTCGAGTTCCTCTCAACATTTTGGAAATCCCGCTGAAACTTTGGACATTGTCGCGAAGGGTTCCCAATCTTCCACAAGATTGGTACCCTTTCACGTCCAAATCTCTCAAACTCCGGGAGAGATTCTCAAAACCATGGTTGACATGTTTCGAGTTCCTTTCAACATTTTGGAAATCCCGCTGAAACTTTGGACTTTCTCGCGAAGGGTTCCCGATCCCCGACAAGATTGGTACCCTTTCACGTCCAAATCTCTCAAACTCCGGGAGAGATTCTCAAAACCAAGGTTGACATGTTTCGAGTTCCTTTCAACATTTTGGAAATCTTGCTGAAACTTTGGACTTTCTCGCGAAGGGTTCCCAATCCCCGACAAGATTGGTACCCTTTCACGTCCAAATCTCTCAAACTCCGGGAGAGATTCTCAAAACCAAGGTTGACATGTTTCGAGTTCCTTTCAACATTTTGGAAATCCCGCTGAAACTTTGGACATTCTCGCGAAGGGTTCCCAATCCCCGACAAGATTGGTACCCTTTCATGTCCAAATCTCTCAAACTCCGGGAGAGATTCTCAAAACCAAGGTTGACATGTTTCGAGTTCCTTTCAACATTTTGGAAATCCTGCTGAAAGTTTGGATATTCTGGCGAAGGGTTCCCAATCCCTGACAAGATTGGTACCCTTTCACGTCCAAATCTCTCAAACTCCGGGAGAGATTCTCAAAACCAAGGTTGACATGTTTCGAGTTCCTCTCAACATTTTGGAAATCCCGCTGAAACTTTGGACATTCTCGCGAAGGGTTCCCAATCCCCGACAAGATTGGTACCCTTTCACGTCCAAATCTCTCAAACTCCGGGAGAGATTCTCAAAACCAAGGTTGACATGTTTCGAGTTCCTTTCAACATTTTGGAATCCCGCTGAAACTTTGGACTTTCTCGCGAAGGGTTCCCAATCCCCGACAAGATTGGTACCCTTTCACGTCCAAATCTCTCAAACTCCGGGAGAGATTCTCAAAACCAAGGTTGACATGTTTCGAGTTCCTTTCAACATTTTGGAAATCCCGCTGAAACTTTGGACTTTCTCGCGAAGGGTTCCCAATCCCCGACAAGATTGGTACCCTTTCACGTCCAAATCTCTCAAACTCCGGGAGAGATTCTCAAAACCAAGGTTGACATGTTTCGAGTTCCTTTCAACATTTTGGAAATCACGCTGAAACTTTGGACATTCTCGCGAAGGGTTCCCAATCCCCGACAAGATTGGTACCCTTTCACGTCCAAATCTCTCAAACTCCGGGAGAGATTCTCAAAACCAAGGTTGACATGTTTCGAGTTCCTTTCAACATTTTGGAAATCCTGCTGAAAGTTTGGATATTCTGGCGAAGGGTTCCCAATCCCTGACAAGATTGGTACCCTTTCACGTCCAAATCTCTCAAACTCCGGGAGAGATTCTCAAAACCAAGGTTGACATGTTTCGAGTTCCTCTCAACATTTTGGAAATCCCGCTGAAACTTTGGACATTCTCGCGAAGGGTTCCCAATCCCCGACAAGATTGGTACCCTTTCACGTCCAAATCTCTCAAACTCCGGGAGAGATTCTCAAAACCAAGGTTGACATGTTTCGAGTTCCTTTCAACATTTTGGAATCCCGCTGAAACTTTGGACTTTCTCGCGAAGGGTTCCCAATCCCCGACAAGATTGGTACCCTTTCACGTCCAAATCTCTCAAACTCCGGGAGAGATTCTCAAAACCAAGGTTGACATGTTTCGAGTTCCTTTCAACATTTTGGAAATCACGCTGAAACTTTGGACATTCTCGCGAAGGGTTCCCAATCCCCGACAAGACTGGTACCCTTTCACGTCCAAATCTCTCAAACTCCGGGAGAGATTCTCAAAACCAAGGTTGACATGTTTCGAGTTCCTTTCAACATTTTGGAAATCCTGCTGAAAGTTTGGATATTCTGGCGAAGGGTTCCCAATCCCTGACAAGATTGGTACCCTTTCACGTCCAAATCTCTCAAACTCCGGGAGAGATTCTCAAAACCAAGGTTGACATGTTTCGAGTTCCTCTCAACATTTTGGAAATCCCGCTGAAACTTTGGACATTGTCGCGAAGGGTTCCCAATCTTCCACAAGATTGGTACCCTTTCACGTCCAAATCTCTCAAACTCCGGGAGAGATTCTCAAAACCATGGTTGACATGTTTCGAGTTCCTTTCAACATTTTGGAAATCCCGCTGAAACTTTGGACTTTCTCGCGAAGGGTTCCCGATCCCCGACAAGATTGGTACCCTTTCACGTCCAAATCTCTCAAACTCCGGGAGAGATTCTCAAAACCAAGGTTGACATGTTTCGAGTTCCTTTCAACATTTTGGAAATCTTGCTGAAACTTTGGACTTTCTCGCGAAGGGTTCCCAATCCCCGACAAGATTGGTACCCTTTCACGTCCAAATCTCTCAAACTCCGGGAGAGATTCTCAAAACCAAGGTTGACATGTTTCGAGTTCCTTTCAACATTTTGGAAATCCCGCTGAAACTTTGGACATTCTCGCGAAGGGTTCCCAATCCCCGACAAGATTGGTACCCTTTCATGTCCAAATCTCTCAAACTCCGGGAGAGATTCTCAAAACCAAGGTTGACATGTTTCGAGTTCCTTTCAACATTTTGGAAATCCTGCTGAAAGTTTGGATATTCTGGCGAAGGGTTCCCAATCCCTGACAAGATTGGTACCCTTTCACGTCCAAATCTCTCAAACTCCGGGAGAGATTCTCAAAACCAAGGTTGACATGTTTCGAGTTCCTCTCAACATTTTGGAAATCCCGCTGAAACTTTGGACATTCTCGCGAAGGGTTCCCAATCCCCGACAAGATTGGTACCCTTTCACGTCCAAATCTCTCAAACTCCGGGAGAGATTCTCAAAACCAAGGTTGACATGTTTCGAGTTCCTTTCAACATTTTGGAATCCCGCTGAAACTTTGGACTTTCTCGCGAAGGGTTCCCAATCCCCGACAAGATTGGTACCCTTTCACGTCCAAATCTCTCAAACTCCGGGAGAGATTCTCAAAACCAAGGTTGACATGTTTCGAGTTCCTTTCAACATTTTGGAAATCACGCTGAAACTTTGGACATTCTCGCGAAGGGTTCCCAATCCCCGACAAGACTGGTACCCTTTCACGTCCAAATCTCTCAAACTCCGGGAGAGATTCTCAAAACCAAGGTTGACATGTTTCGAGTTCCTTTCAACATTTTGGAAATCCTGCTGAAAGTTTGGATATTCTGGCGAAGGGTTCCCAATCCCTGACAAGATTGGTACCCTTTCACGTCCAAATCTCTCAAACTCCGGGAGAGATTCTCAAAACCAAGGTTGACATGTTTCGAGTTCCTCTCAACATTTTGGAAATCCCGCTGAAACTTTGGACATTGTCGCGAAGGGTTCCCAATCTTCCACAAGATTGGTACCCTTTCACGTCCAAATCTCTCAAACTCCGGGAGAGATTCTCAAAACCATGGTTGACATGTTTCGAGTTCCTTTCAACATTTTGGAAATCCCGCTGAAACTTTGGACTTTCTCGCGAAGGGTTCCCGATCCCCGACAAGATTGGTACCCTTTCACGTCCAAATCTCTCAAACTCCGGGAGAGATTCTCAAAACCAAGGTTGACATGTTTCGAGTTCCTTTCAACATTTTGGAAATCTTGCTGAAACTTTGGACTTTCTCGCGAAGGGTTCCCAATCCCCGACAAGATTGGTACCCTTTCACATCCAAATCTCTCAAACTCCGGGAGAGATTCTCAAAACCAAGGTTGACATGTTTCGAGTTCCTTTCAACATTTTGGAAATCCCGCTGAAACTTTGGACATTCTCGCGAAGGGTTCCCAATCCCCGACAAGATTGGTACCCTTTCATGTCCAAATCTCTCAAACTCCGGGAGAGATTCTCAAAACCAAGGTTGACATGTTTCGAGTTCCTTTCAACATTTTGGAAATCCCGCTGAAACTTTGGACATTGTCGCGAAGGGTTCCCAATCCCCGACAAGATTGGTACCCTTTCACGTCCAAATCTCTCAAAGTCTGGGAGAGATTCTCAAAACCAAGGTTGACATGTTTCGAGTTCCTTTCAACATTTTGGAAATCCCGCTGAAACTTTGGACATTGTCGCGAAGGGTTCCCAATCTTCGACAAGATTGGTACACTTTCACGTCCAAATCTCTCAAACTCCGGGAGAGATTCTCAAAACCATGGTTGACATGTTTCGAGTTCCTTTCAACATTTTGGAAATCCCACTGAAACTTTGGACTTTCTCGCGAAGGGTTCCCGATCCCCGACAAGATTGGTACCCTTTCACGTCCAAATCTCTCAAACTCCGGGAGAGATTCTCAAAACCAAGGTTGACATGTTTCGAGTTCCTTTCAACATTTTGGAAATCCCGCTGAAACTTTGGACATTGTCGCGAAGGGTTCCCAATCCCCGACAAGATTGGTACCCTTTCACGTCCAAATCTCTGAAAGTCTGGGAGAGATTCTCAAAACCAAGGTTGACATGTTTCGAGTTCCTTTCAACATTTTGGAAATCCCGCTGAAACTTTGGACATTGTCGCGAAGGGTTCCCAATCTTCGACAAGATTGGTACCCTTTCACGTCCAAATCTCTCAAACTCCGGGAGAGATTCTCAAAACCATGGTTGACATGTTTCGAGTTCCTCTCAACATTTTGGAAATCCCGCTGAAACTTTGGACATTCTCGCGAAGGGTTCCCAATCCCCGACAAGACTGGTACCCTTTCACGTCCAAATCTCTCAAACTCCGGGAGAGATTCTCAAAACCAAGGTTGACATGTTTCGAGTTCCTTTCAACATTTTGGAAATCCCGCTGAAACTTTGGACTTTCTCGCGAAGGGTTCCCAATCCCCGACAAGATTGGTACCCTTTCACGTCCAAATCTCTCAAACTCCGGGAGAGATTCTCAAAACCAAGGTTGACATGTTTCGAGTTCCTTTCAACATTTTGGAAATCCCGCTGAAACTTTGGACATTCTCGCGAAGGGTTCCCAATCCCCGACAAGACTGGTACCCTTTCACGTCCAAATCTCTCAAACTCCGGGAGAGATTCTCAAAACCAAGGTTGACATGTTTCGAGTTCCTTTCAACATTTTGGAAATCCTGCTGAAAGTTTGGATATTCTGGCGAAGGGTTCCCAATCCCTGACAAGATTGGTACCCTTTCACGTCCAAATCTCTCAAACTCCGGGAGAGATTCTCAAAACCAAGGTTGACATGTTTCGAGTTCCTCTCAACATTTTGGAAATCCCGCTGAAACTTTGGACATTGTCGCGAAGGGTTCCCAATCTTCGACAAGATTGGTACCCTTTCACGTCCAAATCTCTCAAACTCCGGGAGAGATTCTCAAAACCATGGTTGACATGTTTCGAGTTCCTTTCAACATTTTGGAAATCCCGCTGAAACTTTGGACATTCTCGCGAAGGGTTCCCAATCCCCGACAAGATTGGTACCCTTTCACGTCCAAATCTCTCAAACTCCGGGAGAGATTCTCAAAACCAAGGTTGACATGTTTCGAGTTCCTTTCAACATTTTGGAAATCCCGCTGAAACTTTGGACTTTCTCGCGAAGGGTTCCCAATCCCCGACAAGATTGGTACCCTTTCACGTCCAAATCTCTCAAACTCCGGGAGAGATTCTCAAAACCAAGGTTGACATGTTTCGAGTTCCTTTCAACATTTTGGAAATCCCGCTGAAACTTTGGACATTGTCGCGAAGGGTTCCCAATCCCCGACAAGATTGGTACCCTTTCACGTCCAAATCTCTCAAAGTCTGGGAGAGATTCTCAAAACCAAGGTTGACATGTTTCGAGTTCCTTTCAACATTTTGGAAATCCCGCTGAAACTTTGGACATTGTCGCGAAGGGTTCCCAATCTTCGACAAGATTGGTACCCTTTCACGTCCAAATCTCTCAAACTCCGGGAGAGATTCTCAAAACCATGGTTGACATGTTTCGAGTTCCTCTCAACATTTTGGAAATCCCGCTGAAACTTTGGACATTCTCGCGAAGGGTTCCCAATCCCCGACAAGATTGGTACCCTTTCACGTCCAAATCTCTCAAACTCCGGGAGAGATTCTCAAAACCAAGGTTGACATGTTTCGAGTTCCTTTCAACATTTTGGAAATCCCGCTGAAACTTTGGACTTTCTCGCGAAGGGTTCCCAATCCCCGACAAGATTGGTACCCTTTCACGTCCAAATCTCTCAAACTCCGGCAGAGATTCTCAAAACCAAGGTTGACATGTTTCGAGTTCCTTTCAACATTTTGGAAATCACGCTGAAACTTTGGACATTCTCGCGAAGGGTTCCCAATCCCCGACAAGACTGGTACCCTTTCACGTCCAAATCTCTCAAACTCCGGGAGAGATTCTCAAAACCAAGGTTGACATGTTTCGAGTTCCTTTCAACATTTTGGAAATCCTGCTGAAAGTTTGGATATTCTGGCGAAGGGTTCCCAATCCCTGACAAGATTGGTAGCCTTTCACGTCCAAATCTCTCAAACTCCGGGAGAGATTCTCAAAACCAAGGTTGACATGTTTCGAGTTCCTTTCAACATTTTGGAAATCCCGCTGAAACTTTGGACATTGTCGCGAAGGGTTCCCAATCTTCCACAAGATTGGTACCCTTTCACGTCCAAATCTCTCAAACTCCGGGAGAGATTCTCAAAACCATGGTTGACATGTTTCGAGTTCCTTTCAACATTTTGGAAATCCCGCTGAAACTTTGGACTTTCTCGCGAAGGGTTCCCGATCCCCGACAAGATTGGTACCCTTTCACGTCCAAATCTCTCAAACTCCGGGAGAGATTCTCAAAACCAAGGTTGACATGTTTCGAGTTCCTTTCAACATTTTGGAAATCTTGCTGAAACTTTGGACTTTCTCGCGAAGGGTTCCCAATCCCCGACAAGATTGGTACCCTTTCACGTCCAAATCTCTCAAAGTCCGGGAGAGATTCTCAAAACCAAGGTTGACATGTTTCGAGTTCCTTTCAACATTTTGGAAATCCCGCTGAAACTTTGGACATTCTCGCGAAGGGTTCCCAATCCCCGACAAGATTGGTACCCTTTCATGTCCAAATCTCTCAAACTCCGGGAGAGATTCTCAAAACCAAGGTTGACATGTTTCGAGTTCCTTTCAACATTTTGGAAATCCCGCTGAAACTTTGGACATTGTCGCGAAGGGTTCCCAATCCCCGACAAGATTGGTACCCTTTCACGTCCAAATCTCTCAAAGTCTGGGAGAGATTCTCAAAACCAAGGTTGACATGTTTCGAGTTCCTTTCAACATTTTGGAAATCCCGCTGAAACTTTGGACATTGTCGCGAAGGGTTCCCAATCTTCGACAAGATTGGTACACTTTCACGTCCAAATCTCTCAAACTCCGGGAGAGATTCTCAAAACCATGGTTGACATGTTTCGAGTTCCTTTCAACATTTTGGAAATCCCACTGAAACTTTGGACTTTCTCGCGAAGGGTTCCCGATCCCCGACAAGATTGGTACCCTTTCACGTCCAAATCTCTCAAACTCCGGGAGAGATTCTCAAAACCAAGGTTGACATGTTTCGAGTTCCTTTCAACATTTTGGAAATCCCGCTGAAACTTTGGACATTGTCGCGAAGGGTTCCCAATCCCCGACAAGATTGGTACCCTTTCACGTCCAAATCTCTGAAAGTCTGGGAGAGATTATCAAAACCAAGGTTGACATGTTTCGAGTTCCTTTCAACATTTTGGAAATCCCGCTGAAACTTTGGACATTGTCGCGAAGGGTTCCCAATCTTCGACAAGATTGGTACCCTTTCACGTCCAAATCTCTCAAACTCCGGGAGAGATTCTCAAAACCATGGTTGACATGTTTCGAGTTCCTCTCAACATTTTGGAAATCCCGCTGAAACTTTGGACATTCTCGCGAAGGGTTCCCAATCCCCGACAAGACTGGTACCCTTTCACGTCCAAATCTCTCAAACTCCGGGAGAGATTCTCAAAACCAAGGTTGACATGTTTCGAGTTCCTTTCAACATTTTGGAAATCCCGCTGAAACTTTGGACTTTCTCGCGAAGGGTTCCCAATCCCCGACAAGATTGGTACCCTTTCACGTCCAAATCTCTCAAAGTCTGGGAGAGATTCTCAAAACCAAGGTTGACATGTTTCGAGTTCCTTTCAACATTTTGGAAATCACGCTGAAACTTTGGACATTCTCGCGAAGGGTTCCCAATCCCCGACAAGATTGGTACCCTTTCACGTCCAAATCTCTCAAACTCCGGGAGAGATTCTCAAAACCAAGGTTGACATGTTTCGAGTTCCTTTCAACATTTTGGAAATCCTGCTGAAAGTTTGGATATTCTGGCGAAGGGTTCCCAATCCCTGACAAGATTGGTACCCTTTCACGTCCAAATCTCTCAAACTCCGGGAGAGATTCTCAAAACCAAGGTTGACATGTTTCGAGTTCCTCTCAACATTTTGGAAATCCCGCTGAAACTTTGGACATTGTCGCGAAGGGTTCCCAATCTTCGACAAGATTGGTACCCTTTCACGTCCAAATCTCTCAAACTCCGGGAGAGATTCTCAAAACCATGGTTGACATGTTTCGAGTTCCTTTCAACATTTTGGAAATCCCGCTGAAACTTTGGACATTCTCGCGAAGGGTTCCCAATCCCCGACAAGATTGGTACCCTTTCACGTCCAAATCTCTGAAAGTCTGGGAGAGATTATCAAAACCAAGGTTGACATGTTTCGAGTTCCTTTCAACATTTTGGAAATCCCGCTGAAACTTTGGACATTGTCGCGAAGGGTTCCCAATCTTCGACAAGATTGGTACCCTTTCACGTCCAAATCTCTCAAACTCCGGGAGAGATTCTCAAAACCAAGGTTGACATGTTTCGAGTTCCTTTCAACATTTTGGAAATCCCGCTGAAACTTTGGACATTGTCGCGAAGGGTTCCCAATCTTCCACAAGATTGGTACCCTTTCACGTCCAAATCTCTCAAACTCCGGGAGAGATTCTCAAAACCAAGGTTGACATGTTTCGAGTTCCTTTCAACATTTTGGAAATCCCGCTGAAACTTTGGACTTTCTCGCGAAGGGTTCCCGATCCCCGACAAGATTGGTACCCTTTCACGTCCAAATCTCTCAAACTCCGGGAGAGATTCTCAAAACCAAGGTTGACATGTTTCGAGTTCCTTTCAACATTTTGGAAATCTTGCTGAAACTTTGGACATTCTCGCGAAGGGTTCCCAATCCCCGACAAGATTGGTACCCTTTCATGTCCAAATCTCTCAAACTCCGGGAGAGATTCTCAAAACCAAGGTTGACATGTTTCGAGTTCCTTTCAACATTTTGGAAATCCCGCTGAAACTTTGGACATTCTGGCGAAGGGTTCCCAATCCCCGACAAGATTGGTACCCTTTCACGTCCAAATCTCTCAAAGTCTGGGAGAGATTCTCAAAACCAAGGTTGACATGTTTCGAGTTCCTTTCAACATTTTGGAAATCCCGCTGAAACTTTGGACATTGTCGCGAAGGGTTCCCAATCTTCGACAAGATTGGTACACTTTCACGTCCAAATCTCTCAAACTCCGGGAGAGATTCTCAAAACCATGGTTGACATGTTTCGAGTTCCTTTCAACATTTTGGAAATCCCACTGAAACTTTGGACTTTCTCGCGAAGGGTTCCCGATCCCCGACAAGATTGGTACCCTTTCACGTCCAAATCTCTCAAACTCCGGGAGAGATTCTCAAAACCAAGGTTGACATGTTTCGAGTTCCTTTCAACATTTTGGAAATCCCGCTGAAACTTTGGACATTGTCGCGAAGGGTTCCCAATCCCCGACAAGATTGGTACCCTTTCACGTCCAAATCTCTGAAAGTCTGGGAGAGATTATCAAAACCAAGGTTGACATGTTTCGAGTTCCTTTCAACATTTTGGAAATCCCGCTGAAACTTTGGACATTGTCGCGAAGGGTTCCCAATCTTCGACAAGATTGGTACCCTTTCACGTCCAAATCTCTCAAACTCCGGGAGAGATTCTCAAAACCATGGTTGACATGTTTCGAGTTCCTCTCAACATTTTGGAAATCCCGCTGAAACTTTGGACATTCTCGCGAAGGGTTCCCAATCCCCGACAAGACTGGTACCCTTTCACGTCCAAATCTCTCAAACTCCGGGAGAGATTCTCAAAACCAAGGTTGACATGTTTCGAGTTCCTTTCAACATTTTGGAAATCCCGCTGAAACTTTGGACTTTCTCGCGAAGGGTTCCCAATCCCCGACAAGATTGGTACCCTTTCACGTCCAAATCTCTCAAACTCCGGGAGAGATTCTCAAAACCAAGGTTGACATGTTTCGAGTTCCTTTCAACATTTTGGAAATCACGCTGAAACTTTGGACATTCTCGCGAAGGGTTCCCAATCCCCGACAAGATTGGTACCCTTTCACGTCCAAATCTCTCAAACTCCGGGAGAGATTCTCAAAACCAAGGTTGACATGTTTCGAGTTCCTTTCAACATTTTGGAAATCCTGCTGAAAGTTTGGATATTCTGGCGAAGGGTTCCCAATCCCTGACAAGATTGGTACCCTTTCACGTCCAAATCTCTCAAACTCCGGGAGAGATTCTCAAAACCAAGGTTGACATGTTTCGAGTTCCTCTCAACATTTTGGAAATCCCGCTGAAACTTTGGACATTGTCGCGAAGGGTTCCCAATCTTCGACAAGATTGGTACCCTTTCACGTCCAAATCTCTCAAACTCCGGGAGAGATTCTCAAAACCATGGTTGACATGTTTCGAGTTCCTTTCAACATTTTGGAAATCCCGCTGAAACTTTGGACATTCTCGCGAAGGGTTCCCAATCCCCGACAAGATTGGTACCCTTTCACGTCCAAATCTCTCAAACTCCGGGAGAGATTCTCAAAACCAAGGTTGACATGTTTCGAGTTCCTTTCAACATTTTGGAAATCCCGCTGAAACTTTGGACTTTCTCGCGAAGGGTTCCCAATCCCCGACAAGACTGGTACCCTTTCACGTCCAAATCTCTCAAACTCCGGGAGAGATTCTCAAAACCAAGGTTGACATGTTTCGAGTTCCTTTCAACATTTTGGAAATCACGCTGAAACTTTGGACATTCTCGCGAAGGGTTCCCAATCCCCGACAAGACTGGTACCCTTTCACGTCCAAATCTCTCAAACTCCGGGAGAGATTCTCAAAACCAAGGTTGACATGTTTCGAGTTCCTTTCAACATTTTGGAAATCCCACTGAAACTTTGGACTTTCTCGCGAAGGGTTCCCGATCCCCGACAAGATTGGTACCCTTTCACGTCCAAATCTCTCAAACTCCGGGAGAGATTGTCAAAACCAAGGTTGACATGTTTCGAGTTCCTTTCAACATTTTGGAAATCTTGCTGAAACTTTGGACTTTCTCGCGAAGGGTTCCCAATCCCCGACAAGATTGGTACCCTTTCACGTCCAAATCTCTCAAACTCCGGGAGAGATTCTCAAAACCAAGGTTGACATGTTTCGAGTTCCTTTCAACATTTTGGAAATCCCGCTGAAACTTTGGACATTCTGGCGAAGGGTTCCCAATCCCCGACAAGATTGGTACCCTTTCATGTCCAAATCTCTCAAACTCCGGGAGAGATTCTCAAAACCAAGGTTGACATGTTTCGAGTTCCTTTCAACATTTTGGAAATCCCGCTGAAACTTTGGACATTGTCGCGAAGGGTTCCCAATCCCCGACAAGATTGGTACCCTTTCACGTCCAAATCTCTCAAAGTCTGGGAGAGATTCTCAAAACCAAGGTTGACATGTTTCGAGTTCCTTTCAACATTTTGGAAATCCCGCTGAAACTTTGGACATTGTCGCGAAGGGTTCCCAATCTTCGACAAGATTGGTACACTTTCACGTCCAAATCTCTCAAACTCCGGGAGAGATTCTCAAAACCATGGTTGACATGTTTCGAGTTCCTTTCAACATTTTGGAAATCCCGCTGTAACTTTGGACATTCTCGCGAAGGGTTCCCAATCCCCGACAAGATTGGTACCCTTTCACGTCCAAATCTCTCAAACTCCGGGAGAGATTCTCAAAACCAAGGTTGACATGTTTCGAGTTCCTTTCAACATTTTGGAAATCCCGCTGAAACTTTGGACATTCTGGCGAAGGGTTCCCGATCCCCGACAAGATTGGTACCCTTTCACGTCCAAATCTCTCAAACTCCGGCAGAGATTCTCAAAACCAAGGTTGACATGTTTCGAGTTCCTTTCAACATTTTGGAAATCACGCTGAAACTTTGGACATTCTCGCGAAGGGTTCCCAATCCCCGACAAGACTGGTACCCTTTCACGTCCAAATCTCTCAAGCTCCGGGAGAGATTCTCAAAACCAAGGTTGACATGTTTCGAGTTCCTTTCAACATTTTGGAAATCCCACTGAAACTTTGGACTTTCTCGCGAAGGGTTCCCGATCCCCGACAAGATTGGTACCCTTTCACGTCCAAATCTCTCAAACTCCGGGAGAGATTCTCAAAACCAAGGTTGACATGTTTCGAGTTCCTTTCAACATTTTGGAAATCCCGCTGAAACTTTGGACATTCTGGTGAAGGGTTCCCAATCCCCGACAAGATTGGTACCCTTTCACGTCCAAATCTCTCAAACTCCGGGAGAGATTCTCAAAACCAAGGTTGACATGTTTCGAGTTCCTTTCAACATTTTGGAAATCCCGCTGAAACTTTGGACATTCTGGCGAAGGGTTCCCAATCCCCGACAAGATTGGTACCCTTTCATGTCCAAATCTCTCAAAGTCCGGGAGAGATTCTCAAAACCAAGGTTGACATGTTTCGAGTTCCTTTCAACATTTTGGAAATCCCGCTGAAACTTTGGACATTGTCGCGAAGGGTTCCCAATCCCCGACAAGATTGGTACCCTTTCACGTCCAAATCTCTCAAAGTCTGGGAGAGATTCTCAAAACCAAGGTTGACATGTTTCGAGTTCCTTTCAACATTTTGGAAATCCCGCTGAAACTTTGGACATTGTCGCGAAGCGTTCCCAATCTTCGACAAGATTGGTACACTTTCACGTCCAAATTTCTCAAACTCCGGGAGAGATTCTCAAAACCAAGGTTGACATGTTTCGAGTTCCTTTCAACATTTTGGAAATCCCACTGAAACTTTGGACTTTCTCGCGAAGGGTTCCCGATCCCCGACAAGATTGGTACTCTTTCACGTCCAAATCTATCAAACTCCGGGAGAGATTCTCAAAACCAAGGTTGACATGTTTCGAGTTCCTTTCAACATTTTGGAAATCCCGCTGAAACTTTGGACATTCTGGCGAAGGGTTCCCAATCCCCGACAAGATTGGTACCCTTTCATGTCCAAATCTCTCAAACTCCGGGAGAGATTCTCAAAACCAAGGTTGACATGTTTCGAGTTCCTTTCAACATTTTGGAAATCCCGCTGAAACTTTGGACATTGTCGCGAAGGGTTCCCAATCCCCGACAAGATTGGTACCCTTTCACGTCCAAATCTCTCACACTCCGGGAGAGATTCTCAAAACCAAGGTTGACATGTTTCGAGTTCCTTTCAACATTTTGGAAATCCCGCTGAAACTTTGGACATTGTCGCGAAGGGTTCCCAATCTTCGACAAGATTGGTACCCTTTCACGTCCAAATCTCTCAAACTCCGGGAGAGATTCTCAAAACCATGGTTGACATGTTTCGAGTTCCTCTCAACATTTTGGAAATCCCGCTGAAACTTTGGACATTCTCGCGAAGGGTTCCCAATCCCCGACAAGATTGGTACCCTTTCACGTCCAAATCTCTCAAACTCCGGGAGAGATTCTCAAAACCAAGGTTGACATGTTTCGAGTTCCTTTCAACATTTTGGAAATCCCGCTGAAACTTTGGACTTTCTCGCGAAGGGTTCCCAATCCCCGACAAGATTGGTACCCTTTCACGTCCAAATCTCTCAAACTCCGGGAGAGATTCTCAAAACCAAGGTTGACATGTTTCGAGTTCCTTTCAACATTTTGGAAATCACGCTGAAACTTTGGACATTCTCGCGAAGGGTTCCCAATCCCCGACAAGACTGGTACCCTTTCACGTCCAAATCTCTCAAACTCCGGGAGAGATTCTCAAAACCAAGGTTGACATGTTTCGAGTTCCTTTCAACATTTTGGAAATCCTGCTGAAAGTTTGGATATTCTGGCGAAGGGTTCCCAATCCCTGACAAGATTGGTACCCTTTCACGTCCAAATCTCTCAAACTCCGGGAGAGATTCTCAAAACCAAGGTTGACATGTTTCGAGTTCCTCTCAACATTTTGGAAATCCCGCTGAAACTTTGGACATTGTCGCGAAGGGTTCCCAATCTTCCACAAGATTGGTACCCTTTCACGTCCAAATCTCTCAAACTCCGGGAGAGATTCTCAAAACCATGGTTGACATGTTTCGAGTTCCTTTCAACATTTTGGAAATCCCGCTGAAACTTTGGACTTTCTCGCGAAGGGTTCCCGATCCCCGACAAGATTGGTACCCTTTCACGTCCAAATCTCTCAAACTCCGGGAGAGATTCTCAAAACCAAGGTTGACATGTTTCGAGTTCCTTTCAACATTTTGGAAATCTTGCTGAAACTTTGGACTTTCTCGCGAAGGGTTCCCAATCCCCGACAAGATTGGTACCCTTTCACGTCCAAATCTCTCAAACTCCGGGAGAGATTCTCAAAACCAAGGTTGACATGTTTCGAGTTCCTTTCAACATTTTGGAAATCCCGCTGAAACTTTGGACATTCTCGCGAAGGGTTCCCAATCCCCGACAAGATTGGTACCCTTTCATGTCCAAATCTCTCAAACTCCGGGAGAGATTCTCAAAACCAAGGTTGACATGTTTCGAGTTCCTTTCAACATTTTGGAAATCCCGCTGAAACTTTGGACTTTCTCGCGAAGGGTTCCCAATCCCCGACAAGATTGGTACCCTTTCACGTCCAAATCTCTCAAACTCCGGGAGAGATTCTCAAAACCAAGGTTGACATGTTTCGAGTTCCTTTCAACATTTTGGAAATCCCGCTGAAACTTTGGACATTGTCGCGAAGGGTTCCCAATCTTCGACAAGATTGGTACACTTTCACGTCCAAATCTCTCAAACTCCGGGAGAGATTCTCAAAACCATGGTTGACATGTTTCGAGTTCCTTTCAACATTTTGGAAATCCCACTGAAACTTTGGACTTTCTCGCGAAGGGTTCCCGATCCCCGACAAGATTGGTACCCTTTCACGTCCAAATCTCTCAAACTCCGGGAGAGATTCTCAAAACCAAGGTTGACATGTTTCGAGTTCCTTTCAACATTTTGGAAATCCCGCTGAAACTTTGGACATTGTCGCGAAGGGTTCCCAATCCCCGACAAGATTGGTACCCTTTCACGTCCAAATCTCTGAAAGTCTGGGAGAGATTCTCAAAACCAAGGTTGACATGTTTCGAGTTCCTTTCAACATTTTGGAAATCCCGCTGAAACTTTGGACATTGTCGCGAAGGGTTCCCAATCTTCGACAAGATTGGTACCCTTTCACGTCCAAATCTCTCAAACTCCGGGAGAGATTCTCAAAACCATGGTTGACATGTTTCGAGTTCCTCTCAACATTTTGGAAATCCCGCTGAAACTTTGGACATTCTCGCGAAGGGTTCCCAATCCCCGACAAGACTGGTACCCTTTCACGTCCAAATCTCTCAAACTCCGGGAGAGATTCTCAAAACCAAGGTTGACATGTTTCGAGTTCCTTTCAACATTTTGGAAATCCCGCTGAAACTTTGGACTTTCTCGCGAAGGGTTCCCAATCCCCGACAAGATTGGTACCCTTTCACGTCCAAATCTCTCAAACTCCGGGAGAGATTCTCAAAACCAAGGTTGACATGTTTCGAGTTCCTTTCAACATTTTGGAAATCACGCTGAAACTTTGGACATTCTCGCGAAGGGTTCCCAATCCCCGACAAGACTGGTACCCTTTCACGTCCAAATCTCTCAAACTCCGGGAGAGATTCTCAAAACCAAGGTTGACATGTTTCGAGTTCCTTTCAACATTTTGGAAATCCTGCTGAAAGTTTGGATATTCTGGCGAAGGGTTCCCAATCCCTGACAAGATTGGTACCCTTTCACGTCCAAATCTCTCAAACTCCGGGAGAGATTCTCAAAACCAAGGTTGACATGTTTCGAGTTCCTCTCAACATTTTGGAAATCCCGCTGAAACTTTGGACATTGTCGCGAAGGGTTCCCAATCTTCGACAAGATTGGTACCCTTTCACGTCCAAATCTCTCAAACTCCGGGAGAGATTCTCAAAACCATGGTTGACATGTTTCGAGTTCCTTTCAACATTTTGGAAATCCCGCTGAAACTTTGGACATTCTCGCGAAGGGTTCCCAATCCCCGACAAGATTGGTACCCTTTCACGTCCAAATCTCTCAAACTCCGGGAGAGATTCTCAAAACCAAGGTTGACATGTTTCGAGTTCCTTTCAACATTTTGGAAATCCCGCTGAAACTTTGGACTTTCTCGCGAAGGGTTCCCAATCCCCGACAAGATTGGTACCCTTTCACGTCCAAATCTCTCAAACTCCGGGAGAGATTCTCAAAACCAAGGTTGACATGTTTCGAGTTCCTTTCAACATTTTGGAAATCCCGCTGAAACTTTGGACATTGTCGCGAAGGGTTCCCAATCCCCGACAAGATTGGTACCCTTTCACGTCCAAATCTCTCAAAGTCTGGGAGAGATTCTCAAAACCAAGGTTGACATGTTTCGAGTTCCTTTCAACATTTTGGAAATCCCGCTGAAACTTTGGACATTGTCGCGAAGGGTTCCCAATCTTCGACAAGATTGGTACCCTTTCACGTCCAAATCTCTCAAACTCCGGGAGAGATTCTCAAAACCATGGTTGACATGTTTCGAGTTCCTCTCAACATTTTGGAAATCCCGCTGAAACTTTGGACATTCTCGCGAAGGGTTCCCAATCCCCGACAAGATTGGTACCCTTTCACGTCCAAATCTCTCAAACTCCGGGAGAGATTCTCAAAACCAAGGTTGACATGTTTCGAGTTCCTTTCAACATTTTGGAAATCCCGCTGAAACTTTGGACTTTCTCGCGAAGGGTTCCCAATCCCCGACAAGATTGGTACCCTTTCACGTCCAAATCTCTCAAACTCCGGGAGAGATTCTCAAAACCAAGGTTGACATGTTTCGAGTTCCTTTCAACATTTTGGAAATCACGCTGAAACTTTGGACATTCTCGCGAAGGGTTCCCAATCCCCGACAAGACTGGTACCCTTTCACGTCCAAATCTCTCAAACTCCGGGAGAGATTCTCAAAACCAAGGTTGACATGTTTCGAGTTCCTTTCAACATTTTGGAAATCCTGCTGAAAGTTTGGATATTCTGGCGAAGGGTTCCCAATCCCTGACAAGATTGGTACCCTTTCACGTCCAAATCTCTCAAACTCCGGGAGAGATTCTCAAAACCAAGGTTGACATGTTTCGAGTTCCTTTCAACATTTTGGAAATCCCGCTGAAACTTTGGACATTGTCGCGAAGGGTTCCCAATCTTCCACAAGATTGGTACCCTTTCACGTCCAAATCTCTCAAACTCCGGGAGAGATTCTCAAAACCATGGTTGACATGTTTCGAGTTCCTTTCAACATTTTGGAAATCCCGCTGAAACTTTGGACTTTCTCGTGAAGGGTTCCCGATCCCCGACAAGATTGGTACCCTTTCACGTCCAAATCTCTCAAACTCCGGGAGAGATTCTCAAAACCAAGGTTGACATGTTTCGAGTTCCTTTCAACATTTTGGAAATCTTGCTGAAACTTTGGACTTTCTCGCGAAGGGTTCCCAATCCCCGACAAGATTGGTACCCTTTCACGTCCAAATCTCTCAAACTCCGGGAGAGATTCTCAAAACCAAGGTTGACATGTTTCGAGTTCCTTTCAACATTTTGGAAATCCCGCTGAAACTTTGGACATTCTCGCGAAGGGTTCCCAATCCCCGACAAGATTGGTACCCTTTCATGTCCAAATCTCTCAAACTCCGGGAGAGATTCTCAAAACCAAGGTTGACATGTTTCGAGTTCCTTTCAACATTTTGGAAATCCCGCTGAAACTTTGGACATTGTCGCGAAGGGTTCCCAATCCCCGACAAGATTGGTACCCTTTCACGTCCAAATCTCTCAAAGTCTGGGAGAGATTCTCAAAACCAAGGTTGACATGTTTCGAGTTCCTTTCAACATTTTGGAAATCCCGCTGAAACTTTGGACATTGTCGCGAAGGGTTCCCAATCTTCGACAAGATTGGTACACTTTCACGTCCAAATCTCTCAAACTCCGGGAGAGATTCTCAAAACCATGGTTGACATGTTTCGAGTTCCTTTCAACATTTTGGAAATCCCACTGAAACTTTGGACTTTCTCGCGAAGGGTTCCCGATCCCCGACAAGATTGGTACCCTTTCACGTCCAAATCTCTCAAACTCCGGGAGAGATTCTCAAAACCAAGGTTGACATGTTTCGAGTTCCTTTCAACATTTTGGAAATCCCGCTGAAACTTTGGACATTCTCGCGAAGGGTTCCCAATCCCCGACAAGATTGGTACCCTTTCACGTCCAAATCTCTGAAAGTCTGGGAGAGATTCTCAAAACCAAGGTTGACATGTTTCGAGTTCCTTTCAACATTTTGGAAATCCCGCTGAAACTTTGGACATTGTCGCGAAGGGTTCCCAATCTTCGACAAGATTGGTACCCTTTCACGTCCAAATCTCTCAAACTCCGGGAGAGATTCTCAAAACCATGGTTGACATGTTTCGAGTTCCTCTCAACATTTTGGAAATCCCGCTGAAACTTTGGACATTCTCGCGAAGGGTTCCCAATCCCCGACAAGACTGGTACCCTTTCACGTCCAAATCTCTCAAACTCCGGGAGAGATTCTCAAAACCAAGGTTGACATGTTTCGAGTTCCTCTCAACATTTTGGAAATCCCGCTGAAACTTTGGACTTTCTCGCGAAGGGTTCCCAATCCCCGACAAGATTGGTACCCTTTCACGTCCAAATCTCTCAAACTCCGGGAGAGATTCTCAAAACCAAGGTTGACATGTTTCGAGTTCCTTTCAACATTTTGGAAATCACGCTGAAACTTTGGACATTCTCGCGAAGGGTTCCCAATCCCCGACAAGATTGGTACCCTTTCACGTCCAAATCTCTCAAACTCCGGGAGAGATTCTCAAAACCAAGGTTGACATGTTTCGAGTTCCTTTCAACATTTTGGAAATCCTGCTGAAAGTTTGGATATTCTGGCGAAGGGTTCCCAATCCCTGACAAGATTGGTACCCTTTCACGTCCAAATCTCTCAAACTCCGGGAGAGATTCTCAAAACCAAGGTTGACATGTTTCGAGTTCCTCTCAACATTTTGGAAATCCCGCTGAAACTTTGGACATTGTCGCAAAGGGTTCCCAATCTTCGACAAGATTGGTACCCTTTCACGTCCAAATCTCTCAAACTCCGGGAGAGATTCTCAAAACCATGGTTGACATGTTTCGAGTTCCTTTCAACATTTTGGAAATCCCGCTGAAACTTTGGACATTCTCGCGAAGGGTTCCCAATCCCCGACAAGATTGGTACCCTTTCACGTCCAAATCTCTCAAACTCCGGGAGAGATTCTCAAAACCAAGGTTGACATGTTTCGAGTTCCTTTCAACATTTTGGAAATCCCGCTGAAACTTTGGACTTTCTCGCGAAGGGTTCCCAATCCCCGACAAGATTGGTACCCTTTCACGTCCAAATCTCTCAAACTCCGGGAGAGATTCTCAAAACCAAGGTTGACATGTTTCGAGTTCCTTTCAACATTTTGGAAATCACGCTGAAACTTTGGATATTCTCGCGAAGGGTTCCCAATCCCCGACAAGACTGGTACCCTTTCACGTCCAAATCTCTCAAACTCCGGGAGAGATTCTCAAAACCAAGGTTGACATGTTTCGAGTTCCTTTCAACATTTTGGAAATCCCACTGAAACTTTGGACTTTCTCGCGAAGGGTTCCCGATCCCCGACAAGATTGGTACCCTTTCACGTCCAAATCTCTCAAACTCCGGGAGAGATTGTCAAAACCAAGGTTGACATGTTTCGAGTTCCTTTCAACATTTTGGAAATCTTGCTGAAACTTTGGACTTTCTCGCGAAGGGTTCCCAATCCCCGACAAGATTGGTACCCTTTCATGTCCAAATCTCTCAAACTCCGGGAGAGATTCTCAAAACCAAGGTTGACATGTTTCGAGTTCCTTTCAACATTTTGGAAATCCCGCTGAAACTTTGGACATTCTGGCGAAGGGTTCCCAATCCCCGACAAGATTGGTACCCTTTCATGTCCAAATCTCTCAAACTCCGGGAGAGATTCTCAAAACCAAGGTTGACATGTTTCGAGTTCCTTTCAACATTTTGGAAATCCCGCTGAAACTTTGGACATTGTCGCGAAGGGTTCCCAATCCCCGACAAGATTGGTACCCTTTCACGTCCAAATCTCTCAAAGTCTGGGAGAGATTCTCAAAACCAAGGTTGACATGTTTCGAGTTCCTTTCAACATTTTGGAAATCCCGCTGAAACTTTGGACATTGTCGCGAAGGGTTCCCAATCTTCGACAAGATTGGTACACTTTCACGTCCAAATCTCTCAAACTCCGGGAGAGATTCTCAAAACCATGGTTGACATGTTTTGAGTTCCTTTCAACATTTTGGAAATCCCGCTGTAACTTTGGACATTCTCGCGAAGGGTTCCCAATCCCCGACAAGATTGGTACCCTTTCACGTCCAAATCTCTCAAACTCCGGGAGAGATTCTCAAAACCAAGGTTGACATGTTTCGAGTTCCTTTCAACATTTTGGAAATCCCGCTGAAACTTTGGACATTGTCGCGAAGGGTTCCCAATCTTCGACAAGATTGGTACCCTTTCACGTCCAAATCTCTCAAACTCCGGGAGAGATTCTCAAAACCATGGTTGACATGTTTCGAGTTCCTTTCAACATTTTGGAAATCCCGCTGAAACTTTGGACATTCTCGCGAAGGGTTCCCAATCCCCGACAATATTGGTACCCTTTCACGTGCAAATCTCTCAAACTCCGGGAGAGATTCTCAAAACCAAGGTTGACATGTTTCGAGTTCCTTTCAACATTTTGGAAATCCCGCTGAAACTTTGGACTTTCTCGCGAAGGGTTCCCAATCCCCGACAAGATTGGTACCCTTTCACGTCCAAATCTCTCAAACTCCGGGAGAGATTCTCAAAACCAAGGTTGACATGTTTCGAGTTCCTTTCAACATTTTGGAAATCCCGCTGAAACTTTGGACATTCTCGCGAAGGGTTCCCAATCCCCGACAAGATTGGTACCCTTTCACGTCCAAATCTCTCAAACTCCGGGAGAGATTCTCAAAACCAAGGTTGACATGTTTCGAGTTCCTTTCAACATTTTGGAAATCCCGCTGAAACTTTGGACATTCTCGGGAAGGGTTCCCAATCCCCGACAAGATTGGTACCCTTTCACGTCCAAATCTCTCAAACTCCGGGAGAGATTCTCAAAACCAAGGTTGACATGTTTCGAGTTCCTTTCAACATTTTGGAAATCACGCTGAAACTTTGGACATTGTCGCGAAGGGTTCCCAATCCCCGACAAGATTGGTACCCTTTCACGTCCAAATCTCTCAAACTCCGGGAGAGATTCTCAAAAACAAAGTTGACATGTTTCGAGTTCCTTTCAACATTTTGGAAATCCTGCTGAAACTTTGGACATTCTCTCGAAGGGTTCCCAATCCCCGACAAAATTGGTACGCTTTCACGTCCAAATCTCTCAAACTCCGGGAGAGATTCTCAAAACCAAGGTTGACATGTTTCGAGTTCCTTTCAACATTTTGGAAATCCCGCTGAAACTTTGGACATTGTCGCGAAGGGTTCCCAATCTTCGACAAGATTGGTACCCTTTCACGTCCAAATCTCTCAAACTCCGGGAGAGATTCTCAAAACCATGGTTGACATGTTTCGAGTTCCTTTCAACATTTTGGAAATCCCGCTGAAACTTTGGACATTCTCGCGAAGGGTTCCCAATCCCCGACAAGATTGGTACCCTTTCACGTCCAAATCTCTCAAACTCCGGGAGAGATTCTCAAAACCAAGGTTGACATGTTTCGAGTTCCTTTCAACATTTTGGAAATCCCGCTGAAACTTTGGACTTTCTCGCGAAGGGTTCCCGATCCCCGACAAGATTGGTACCCTTTCACGTCCAAATCTCTCAAACTCCGGCAGAGATTCTCAAAACCAAGGTTGACATGTTTCTAGTTCCTTTCAACATTTTGGAAATCCCGCTGAAACTTTGGACATTGTCGCGAAGGGTTCCCAATCTTCGACAAGATTGGTACCCTTTCACGTCCAAATCTCTCAAACTCCGGGAGAGATTCTCAAAACCATGGTTGACATGTTTCGAGTTCCTCTCAACATTTTGGAAATCCCGCTGAAACTTTGGACATTCTCGCGAAGGGTTCCCAATCCCCGACAAGACTGGTACCCTTTCACGTCCAAATCTCTCAAACTCCGGGAGAGATTCTCAAAACCAAGGTTGACATGTTTCGAGTTCCTTTCAACATTTTGGAAATCCCACTGAAACTTTGGACTTTCTCGCGAAGGGTTCCCGATCCCCGACAAGATTGGTACCCTTTCACGTCCAAATCTCTCAAACTCCGGGAGAGATTGTCAAAACCAAGGTTGACATGTTTCGAGTTCCTTTCAACATTTTGGAAATCTTGCTGAAACTTTGGACTTTCTCGCGAAGGGTTCCCAATCCCCGACAAGATTGGTACCCTTTCACGTCCAAATCTCTCAAACTCCGGGAGAGATTCTCAAAACCAAGGTTGACATGTTTCGAGTTCCTTTCAACATTTTGGAAATCCCGCTGAAACTTTGGACATTCTCGCGAAGGGTTCCCAATCCCCGACAAGATTGGTACCCTTTCACGTCCAAATCTCTCAAAGTCTGGGAGAGATTCTCAAAACCAAGGTTGACATGTTTCGAGTTCCTTTCAACATTTTGGAAATCCCGCTGAAACTTTGGACATTCTCGCGAAGGGTTCCCAATCTTCGACAAGATTGGTACACTTTCACGTCCAAATCTCTCAAACTCCGGGAGAGATTCTCAAAACCATGGTTGACATGTTTCGAGTTCCTTTCAACATTTTGGAAATCCTGCTGAAACTTTGGACATTCTCTCGAAGGGTTCCCAATCCCCGACAAAATTGGTACGCTTTCACGTCCAAATCTCTCAAACTCCGGGAGAGATTCTCAAAACCAAGGTTGACATGTTTCGAGTTCCTTTCAACATTTTGGAAATCCCGCTGAAACTTTGGACATTGTCGCGAAGGGTTCCCAATCTTCGACAAGATTGGTACCCTTTCACGTCCAAATCTCTCAAACTCCGGGAGAGATTCTCAAAACCATGGTTGACATGTTTCGAGTTCCTTTCAACATTTTGGAAATCCCGCTGAAACTTTGGACTTTCTCGCGAAGGGTTCCCGATCCCCGACAAGATTGGTACCCTTTCACGTCCAAATCTCTCAAACTCCGGCAGAGATTCTCAAAACCAAGGTTGACATGTTTCTAGTTCCTTTCAACATTTTGGAAATCCCGCTGAAACTTTGGACATTGTCGCGAAGGGTTCCCAATCTTCGACAAGATTGGTACCCTTTCACGTCCAAATCTCTCAAACTCCGGGAGAGATTCTCAAAACCATGGTTGACATGTTTCGAGTTCCTCTCAACATTTTGGAAATCCCGCTGAAACTTTGGACATTCTCGCGAAGGGTTCCCAATCCCCGACAAGACTGGTACCCTTTCACGTCCAAATCTCTCAAACTCCGGGAGAGATTCTCAAAACCAAGGTTGACATGTTTCGAGTTCCTTTCAACATTTTGGAAATCCCGCTGAAACTTTGGACTTTCTCGCGAAGGGTTCCCAATCCCCGACAAGATTGGTACCCTTTCACGTCCAAATCTCTCAAACTCCGGGAGAGATTCTCAAAACCAAGGTTGACATGTTTCGAGTTCCTTTCAACATTTTGGAAATCACGCTGAAACTTTGGACATTCTCGCGAAGGGTTCCCAATCCCCGACAAGATTGGTACCCTTTCACGTCCAAATCTCTCAAACTCCGGGAGAGATTCTCAAAACCAAGGTTGACATGTTTCGAGTTCCTTTCAACATTTTGGAAATCCTGCTGAAAGTTTGGATATTCTGGCGAAGGGTTCCCAATCCCTGACAAGATTGGTACCCTTTCACGTCCAAATCTCTCAAACTCCGGGAGAGATTCTCAAAACCAAGGTTGACATGTTTCGAGTTCCTCTCAACATTTTGGAAATCCCGCTGAAACTTTGGACATTGTCGCGAAGGGTTCCCAATCTTCGACAAGATTGGTACCCTTTCACGTCCAAATCTCTCAAACTCCGGGAGAGATTCTCAAAACCATGGTTGACATGTTTCGAGTTCCTTTCAACATTTTGGAAATCCCGCTGAAACTTTGGACATTCTCGCGAAGGGTTCCCAATCCCCGACAAGATTGGTACCCTTTCACGTCCAAATCTCTCAAACTCCGGGAGAGATTCTCAAAACCAAGGTTGACATGTTTCGAGTTCCTTTCAACATTTTGGAAATCCCGCTGAAACTTTGGACTTTCTCGCGAAGGGTTCCCAATCCCCGACAAGATTGGTACCCTTTCACGTCCAAATCTCTCAAACTCCGGGAGAGATTCTCAAAACCAAGGTTGACATGTTTCGAGTTCCTTTCAACATTTTGGAAATCCCGCTGAAACTTTGGACATTCTCGCGAAGGGTTCCCAATCCCCGACAAGATTGGTACCCTTTCACGTCCAAATCTCTCAAACTCCGGGAGAGATTCTCAAAACCAAGGTTGACATGTTTCGAGTTCCTTTCAACATTTTGGAAATCCCGCTGAAACTTTGGACATTCTCGGGAAGGGTTCCCAATCCCCGACAAGATTGGTACCCTTTCACGTCCAAATCTCTCAAACTCCGGGAGAGATTCTCAAAACCAAGGTTGACATGTTTCGAGTTCCTTTCAACATTTTGGAAATCACGCTGAAACTTTGGACATTGTCGCGAAGGGTTCCCAATCCCCGACAAGATTGGTACCCTTTCACGTCCAAATCTCTCAAACTCCGGGAGAGATTCTCAAAAACAAAGTTGACATGTTTCGAGTTCCTTTCAACATTTTGGAAATCCTGCTGAAACTTTGGACATTCTCTCGAAGGGTTCCCAATCCCCGACAAAATTGGTACGCTTTCACGTCCAAATCTCTCAAACTCCGGGAGAGATTCTCAAAACCAAGGTTGACATGTTTCGAGTTCCTTTCAACATTTTGGAAATCCCGCTGAAACTTTGGACATTGTCGCGAAGGGTTCCCAATCTTCGACAAGATTGGTACCCTTTCACGTCCAAATCTCTCAAACTCCGGGAGAGATTCTCAAAACCATGGTTGACATGTTTCGAGTTCCTTTCAACATTTTGGAAATCCCGCTGAAACTTTGGACATTCTCGCGAAGGGTTCCCAATCCCCGACAAGATTGGTACCCTTTCACGTCCAAATCTCTCAAACTCCGGGAGAGATTCTCAAAACCAAGGTTGACATGTTTCGAGTTCCTTTCAACATTTTGGAAATCCCGCTGAAACTTTGGACTTTCTCGCGAAGGGTTCCCGATCCCCGACAAGATTGGTACCCTTTCACGTCCAAATCTCTCAAACTCCGGCAGAGATTCTCAAAACCAAGGTTGACATGTTTCTAGTTCCTTTCAACATTTTGGAAATCCCGCTGAAACTTTGGACATTGTCGCGAAGGGTTCCCAATCTTCGACAAGATTGGTACCCTTTCACGTCCAAATCTCTCAAACTCCGGGAGAGATTCTCAAAACCATGGTTGACATGTTTCGAGTTCCTCTCAACATTTTGGAAATCCCGCTGAAACTTTGGACATTCTCGCGAAGGGTTCCCAATCCCCGACAAGACTGGTACCCTTTCACGTCCAAATCTCTCAAACTCCGGGAGAGATTCTCAAAACCAAGGTTGACATGTTTCGAGTTCCTTTCAACATTTTGGAAATCCCGCTGAAACTTTGGACTTTCTCGCGAAGGGTTCCCAATCCCCGACAAGATTGGTACCCTTTCACGTCCAAATCTCTCAAACTCCGGGAGAGATTCTCAAAACCAAGGTTGACATGTTTCGAGTTCCTTTCAACATTTTGGAAATCACGCTGAAACTTTGGACATTCTCGCGAAGGGTTCCCAATCCCCGACAAGATTGGTACCCTTTCACGTCCAAATCTCTCAAACTCCGGGAGAGATTCTCAAAACCAAGGTTGACATGTTTCGAGTTCCTTTCAACATTTTGGAAATCCTGCTGAAAGTTTGGATATTCTGGCGAAGGGTTCCCAATCCCTGACAAGATTGGTACCCTTTCACGTCCAAATCTCTCAAACTCCGGGAGAGATTCTCAAAACCAAGGTTGACATGTTTCGAGTTCCTCTCAACATTTTGGAAATCCCGCTGAAACTTTGGACATTGTCGCGAAGGGTTCCCAATCTTCGACAAGATTGGTACCCTTTCACGTCCAAATCTCTCAAACTCCGGGAGAGATTCTCAAAACCATGGTTGACATGTTTCGAGTTCCTTTCAACATTTTGGAAATCCCGCTGAAACTTTGGACATTCTCGCGAAGGGTTCCCAATCCCCGACAAGATTGGTACCCTTTCACGTCCAAATCTCTCAAACTCCGGGAGAGATTCTCAAAACCAAGGTTGACATGTTTCGAGTTCCTTTCAACATTTTGGAAATCCCGCTGAAACTTTGGACATTGTCGCGAAGGGTTCCCAATCCCCGACAAGATTGGTACCCTTTCACGTCCAAATCTCTCAAACTCCGGGAGAGATTCTCAAAACCAAGGTTGACATGTTTCGAGTTCCTTTCAACATTTTGGAAATCACGCTGAAACTTTGGACATTCTCGCGAAGGGTTCCCAATCCCCGACAAGACTGGTACCCTTTCACGTCCAAATCTCTCAAACTCCGGGAGAGATTCTCAAAACCAAGGTTGACATGTTTCGAGTTCCTTTCAACATTTTGGAAATCCCACTGAAACTTTGGACTTTCTCGCGAAGGGTTCCCGATCCCCGACAAGATTGGTACCCTTTCACGTCCAAATCTCTCAAACTCCGGGAGAGATTGTCAAAACCAAGGTTGACATGTTTCGAGTTCCTTTCAACATTTTGGAAATCTTGCTGAAACTTTGGACTTTCTCGCGAAGGGTTCCCAATCCCCGACAAGATTGGTACCCTTTCACGTCCAAATCTCTCAAACTCCGGGAGAGATTCTCAAAACCAAGGTTGACATGTTTCGAGTTCCTTTCAACATTTTGGAAATCCCGCTGAAACTTTGGACATTCTCGCGAAGGGTTCCCAATCCCCGACAAGATTGGTACCCTTTCACGTCCAAATCTCTCAAAGTCTGGGAGAGATTCTCAAAACCAAGGTTGACATGTTTCGAGTTCCTTTCAACATTTTGGAAATCCCGCTGAAACTTTGGACATTGTCGCGAAGGGTTCCCAATCTTCGACAAGATTGGTACACTTTCACGTCCAAATCTCTCAAACTCCGGGAGAGATTCTCAAAACCATGGTTGACATGTTTCGAGTTCCTTTCAACATTTTGGAAATCCTGCTGAAACTTTGGACATTCTCTCGAAGGGTTCCCAATCCCCGACAAAATTGGTACGCTTTCACGTCCAAATCTCTCAAACTCCGGGAGAGATTCTCAAAACCAAGGTTGACATGTTTCGAGTTCCTTTCAACATTTTGGAAATCCCGCTGAAACTTTGGACATTGTCGCGAAGGGTTCCCAATCTTCGACAAGATTGGTACCCTTTCACGTCCAAATCTCTCAAACTCCGGGAGAGATTCTCAAAACCATGGTTGACATGTTTCGAGTTCCTTTCAACATTTTGGAAATCCCGCTGAAACTTTGGACATTCTCGCGAAGGGTTCCCAATCCCCGACAAGATTGGTACCCTTTCACGTCCAAATCTCTCAAACTCCGGGAGAGATTCTCAAAACCAAGGTTGACATGTTTCGAGTTCCTTTCAACATTTTGGAAATCCCGCTGAAACTTTGGACTTTCTCGCGAAGGGTTCCCGATCCCCGACAAGATTGGTACCCTTTCACGTCCAAATCTCTCAAACTCCGGCAGAGATTCTCAAAACCAAGGTTGACATGTTTCTAGTTCCTTTCAAAATTTTGGAAATCCCGCTGAAACTTTGGACATTGTCGCGAAGGGTTCCCAATCTTCGACAAGATTGGTACCCTTTCACGTCCAAATCTCTCAAACTCCGGGAGAGATTCTCAAAACCATGGTTGACATGTTTCGAGTTCCTCTCAACATTTTGGAAATCCCGCTGAAACTTTGGACATTCTCGCGAAGGGTTCCCAATCCCCGACAAGACTGGTACCCTTTCACGTCCAAATCTCTCAAACTCCGGGAGAGATTCTCAAAACCAAGGTTGACATGTTTCGAGTTCCTTTCAACATTTTGGAAATCCCGCTGAAACTTTGGACTTTCTCGCGAAGGGTTCCCAATCCCCGACAAGATTGGTACCCTTTCACGTCCAAATCTCTCAAACTCCGGGAGAGATTCTCAAAACCAAGGTTGACATGTTTCGAGTTCCTTTCAACATTTTGGAAATCACGCTGAAACTTTGGACATTCTCGCGAAGGGTTCCCAATCCCCGACAAGATTGGTACCCTTTCACGTCCAAATCTCTCAAACTCCGGGAGAGATTCTCAAAACCAAGGTTGACATGTTTCGAGTTCCTTTCAACATTTTGGAAATCCTGCTGAAAGTTTGGATATTCTGGCGAAGGGTTCCCAATCCCTGACAAGATTGGTACCCTTTCACGTCCAAATCTCTCAAACTCCGGGAGAGATTCTCAAAACCAAGGTTGACATGTTTCGAGTTCCTCTCAACATTTTGGAAATCCCGCTGAAACTTTGGACATTGTCGCGAAGGGTTCCCAATCTTCGACAAGATTGGTACCCTTTCACGTCCAAATCTCTCAAACTCCGGGAGAGATTCTCAAAACCATGGTTGACATGTTTCGAGTTCCTTTCAACATTTTGGAAATCCCGCTGAAACTTTGGACATTCTCGCGAAGGGTTCCCAATCCCCGACAAGATTGGTACCCTTTCACGTCCAAATCTCTCAAACTCCGGGAGAGATTCTCAAAACCAAGGTTGACATGTTTCGAGTTCCTTTCAACATTTTGGAAATCCCGCTGAAACTTTGGACTTTCTCGCGAAGGGTTCCCAATCCCCGACAAGATTGGTACCCTTTCACGTCCAAATCTCTCAAACTCCGGGAGAGATTCTCAAAACCAAGGTTGACATGTTTCGAGTTCCTTTCAACATTTTGGAAATCACGCTGAAACTTTGGACATTCTCGCGAAGGGTTCCCAATCCCCGACAAGACTGGTACCCTTTCACGTCCAAATCTCTCAAACTCCGGGAGAGATTCTCAAAACCAAGGTTGACATGTTTCGAGTTCCTTTCAACATTTTGGAAATCCCACTGAAACTTTGGACTTTCTCGCGAAGGGTTCCCGATCCCCGACAAGATTGGTACCCTTTCACGTCCAAATCTCTCAAACTCCGGGAGAGATTGTCAAAACCAAGGTTGACATGTTTCGAGTTCCTTTCAACATTTTGGAAATCTTGCTGAAACTTTGGACTTTCTCGCGAAGGGTTCCCAATCCCCGACAAGATTGGTACCCTTTCACGTCCAAATCTCTCAAACTCCGGGAGAGATTCTCAAAACCAAGGTTGACATGTTTCGAGTTCCTTTCAACATTTTGGAAATCCCGCTGAAACTTTGGACATTCTGGCGAAGGGTTCCCAATCCCCGACAAGATTGGTACCCTTTCATGTCCAAATCTCTCAAACTCCGGGAGAGATTCTCAAAACCAAGGTTGACATGTTTCGAGTTCCTTTCAACATTTTGGAAATCCCGCTGAAACTTTGGACTTTCTCGCGAAGGGTTCCCAATCCCCGACAAGATTGGTACCCTTTCACGTCCAAATCTCTCAAACTCCGGGAGAGATTCTCAAAACCAAGGTTGACATGGTTCGAGTTCCTTTCAACATTTTGGAAATCCCGCTGAAACTTTGGACATTGTCGCGAAGGGTTCCCAATCTTCGACAAGATTGGTACCCTTTCACGTCCAAATCTCTCAAACTCCGGGAGAGATTCTCAAAACCATGGTTGACATGTTTCGAGTTCCTTTCAACATTTTGGAAATCCCGCTGAAACTTTGGACATTCTCGCGAAGGGTTCCCAATCCCCGACAATATTGGTACCCTTTCACGTGCAAATCTCTCAAACTCCGGGAGAGATTCTCAAAACCAAGGTTGACATGTTTCGAGTTCCTTTCAACATTTTGGAAATCCCGCTGAAACTTTGGACATTCTCGCGAAGGGTTCCCAATCCCCGACAAGATTGGTACCCTTTCACGTCCAAATCTCTCAAACTCCGGGAGAGATTCTCAAAACCAAGGTTGACATGTTTCGAGTTCCTTTCAACATTTTGGAAATCCCGCTGAAACTTTGGACATTCTCGGGAAGGGTTCCCAATCCCCGACAAGATTGGTACCCTTTCACGTCCAAATCTCTCAAACTCCGGGAGAGATTCTCAAAACCAAGGTTGACATGTTTCGAGTTCCTTTCAACATTTTGGAAATCACGCTGAAACTTTGGACATTGTCGCGAAGGGTTCCCAATCCCCGACAAGATTGGTACCCTTTCACGTCCAAATCTCTCAAACTCCGGGAGAGATTCTCAAAAACAAAGTTGACATGTTTCGAGTTCCTTTCAACATTTTGGAAATCCTGCTGAAACTTTGGACATTCTCGCGAAGGGTTCCCAATCCCCGACAAGATTGGTACCCTTTCATGTCCAAATCTCTCAAACTCCGGGAGAGATTCTCAAAACCAAGGTTGACATGTTTCGAGTTCCTTTCAACATTTTGGAAATCCCGCTGAAACTTTGGACATTGTCGCGAAGGGTTCCCAATCCCCGACAAGATTGGTACCCTTTCACGTCCAAATCTCTCAAAGTCTGGGAGAGATTCTCAAAACCAAGGTTGACATGTTTCGAGTTCCTTTCAACATTTTGGAAATCCCGCTGAAACTTTGGACATTCTCGGGAAGGGTTCCCAATCCCCGACAAGATTGGTACCCTTTCACGTCCAAATCTCTCAAACTCCGGGAGAGATTCTCAAAACCAAGGTTGACATGTTTCGAGTTCCTTTCAACATTTTGGAAATCACGCTGAAACTTTGGACATTGTCGCGAAGGGTTCCCAATCCCCGACAAGATTGGTACCCTTTCACGTCCAAATCTCTCAAACTCCGGGAGAGATTCTCAAAAACAAAGTTGACATGTTTCGAGTTCCTTTCAACATTTTGGAAATCCTGCTGAAACTTTGGACATTCTCTCGAAGGGTTCCCAATCCCCGACAAAATTGGTACGCTTTCACGTCCAAATCTCTCAAACTCCGGGAGAGATTCTCAAAACCAAGGTTGACATGTTTCGAGTTCCTTTCAACATTTTGGAAATCCCGCTGAAACTTTGGACATTGTCGCGAAGGGTTCCCAATCTTCGACAAGATTGGTACCCTTTCACGTCCAAATCTCTCAAACTCCGGGAGAGATTCTCAAAACCATGGTTGACATGTTTCGAGTTCCTTTCAACATTTTGGAAATCCCGCTGAAACTTTGGACATTCTCGCGAAGGGTTCCCGATCCCCGACAAGATTGGTACCCTTTCACGTCCAAATCTCTCAAACTCCGGGAGAGATTCTCAAAACCAAGGTTGACATGTTTCGAGTTCCTTTCAACATTTTGGAAATCCCGCTGAAACTTTGGACTTTCTCGCGAAGGGTTCCCGATCCCCGACAAGATTGGTACCCTTTCACGTCCAAATCTCTCAAACTCCGGCAGAGATTCTCAAAACCAAGGTTGACATGTTTCTAGTTCCTTTCAACATTTTGGAAATCACGCTGAAACTTTGGACATTCTCGCGAAGGGTTCCCAATCCCCGACAAGACTGGTACCCTTTCACGTCCAAATCTCTCAAGCTTCGGGAGAGATTCTCAAAACCAAGGTTGACATGTTTCGAGTTCCTTTCAACATTTTGGAAATCCCACTGAAACTTTGGACTTTCTCGCGAAGGGTTCCCGATCCCCGACAAGATTGGTACCCTTTCACGTCCAAATCTCTCAAACTCCGGGAGAGATTCTCAAAACCAAGGTTGACATGTTTCGAGTTCCTTCCAACATTTTGGAAATCCCGCTGAAACTTTGGACATTCTCGCGAAGGGTTCCCAATCCCCGACAAGATTGGTACCCTTTCACGTCCAAATCTCTCAAACTCCGGGAGAGATTCTCAAAACCATGGTTGACATGTTTCGAGTTCCTTTCAACATTTTGGAAATCCCGCTGAAACTTTGGACATTCTGGCGAAGGGTTCCCAATCCCCGACAAGATTGGTACCCTTTCATGTCCAAATCTCTCAAACTCCGGGAGAGATTCTCAAAACCAAGGTTGACATGTTTCGAGTTCCTTTCAACATTTTGGAAATCACGCTGAAACTTTGGACATTGTCGCGAAGGGTTCCCAATCCCCGACAAGATTGGTACCCTTTCACGTCCAAATCTCTCAAAGTCTGGGAGAGATTCTCAAAACCAAGGTTGACATGTTTCGAGTTCCTTTCAACATTTTGGAAATCCCGCTGAAACTTTGGACATTGTCGCGAAGCGTTCCCAATCTTCGACAAGATTGGTACACTTTCACGTCCAAATTTCTCAAACTCCGGGAGAGATTCTCAAAACCAAGGTTGACATGTTTCGAGTTCCTTTCAACATTTTGGAAATCCCGCTGAAACTTTGGACATTCTCGGGAAGGGTTCCCAATCCCCGACAAGATTGGTACCCTTTCACGTCCAAATCTCTCAAACTCCGGGAGAGATTCTCAAAACCAAGGTTGACATGTTTCGAGTTCCTTTCAACATTTTGGAAATCACGCTGAAACTTTGGACATTGTCGCGAAGGGTTCCCAATCCCCGACAAGATTGGTACCCTTTCACGTCCAAATCTCTCAAACTCCGGGAGAGATTCTCAAAAACAAAGTTGACATGTTTCGAGTTCCTTTCAACATTTTGGAAATCCTGCTGAAACTTTGGACATTCTCGCGAAGGGTTCCCAATCCCCGACAAGATTGGTACCCTTTCATGTCCAAATCTCTCAAACTCCGGGAGAGATTCTCAAAACCAAGGTTGACATGTTTCGAGTTCCTTTCAACATTTTGGAAATCCCGCTGAAACTTTGGACATTGTCGCGAAGGGTTCCCAATCCCCGACAAGATTGGTACCCTTTCACGTCCAAATCTCTCAAAGTCTGGGAGAGATTCTCAAAACCAAGGTTGACATGTTTCGAGTTCCTTTCAACATTTTGGAAATCCCGCTGAAACTTTGGACATTCTCGGGAAGGGTTCCCAATCCCCGACAAGATTGGTACCCTTTCACGTCCAAATCTCTCAAACTCCGGGAGAGATTCTCAAAACCAAGGTTGACATGTTTCGAGTTCCTTTCAACATTTTGGAAATCACGCTGAAACTTTGGACATTGTCGCGAAGGGTTCCCAATCCCCGACAAGATTGGTACCCTTTCACGTCCAAATCTCTCAAACTCCGGGAGAGATTCTCAAAAACAAAGTTGACATGTTTCGAGTTCCTTTCAACATTTTGGAAATCCTGCTGAAACTTTGGACATTCTCTCGAAGGGTTCCCAATCCCCGACAAAATTGGTACGCTTTCACGTCCAAATCTCTCAAACTCCGGGAGAGATTCTCAAAACCAAGGTTGACATGTTTCGAGTTCCTTTCAACATTTTGGAAATCCCGCTGAAACTTTGGACATTGTCGCGAAGGGTTCCCAATCTTCGACAAGATTGGTACCCTTTCACGTCCAAATCTCTCAAACTCCGGGAGAGATTCTCAAAACCATGGTTGACATGTTTCGAGTTCCTTTCAACATTTTGGAAATCCCGCTGAAACTTTGGACATTCTCGCGAAGGGTTCCCGATCCCCGACAAGATTGGTACCCTTTCACGTCCAAATCTCTCAAACTCCGGGAGAGATTCTCAAAACCAAGGTTGACATGTTTCGAGTTCCTTTCAACATTTTGGAAATCCCGCTGAAACTTTGGACTTTCTCGCGAAGGGTTCCCGATCCCCGACAAGATTGGTACCCTTTCACGTCCAAATCTCTCAAACTCCGGCAGAGATTCTCAAAACCAAGGTTGACATGTTTCTAGTTCCTTTCAACATTTTGGAAATCACGCTGAAACTTTGGACATTCTCGCGAAGGGTTCCCAATCCCCGACAAGACTGGTACCCTTTCACGTCCAAATCTCTCAAGCTTCGGGAGAGATTCTCAAAACCAAGGTTGACATGTTTCGAGTTCCTTTCAACATTTTGGAAATCCCACTGAAACTTTGGACTTTCTCGCGAAGGGTTCCCGATCCCCGACAAGATTGGTACCCTTTCACGTCCAAATGTCTCAAACTCCGGGAGAGATTCTCAAAACCAAGGTTGACATGTTTCGAGTTCCTTCCAACATTTTGGAAATCCCGCTGAAACTTTGGACATTCTCGCGAAGGGTTCCCAATCCCCGACAAGATTGGTACCCTTTCACGTCCAAATCTCTCAAACTCCGGGAGAGATTCTCAAAACCATGGTTGACATGTTTCGAGTTCCTTTCAACATTTTGGAAATCCCGCTGAAACTTTGGACATTCTGGCGAAGGGTTCCCAATCCCCGACAAGATTGGTACCCTTTCATGTCCAAATCTCTCAAACTCCGGGAGAGATTCTCAAAACCAAGGTTGACATGTTTCGAGTTCCTTTCAACATTTTGGAAATCACGCTGAAACTTTGGACATTGTCGCGAAGGGTTCCCAATCCCCGACAAGATTGGTACCCTTTCACGTCCAAATCTCTCAAAGTCTGGGAGAGATTCTCAAAACCAAGGTTGACATGTTTCGAGTTCCTTTCAACATTTTGGAAATCCCGCTGAAACTTTGGACATTGTCGCGAAGCGTTCCCAATCTTCGACAAGATTGGTACACTTTCACGTCCAAATTTCTCAAACTCCGGGAGAGATTCTCAAAACCAAGGTTGACATGTTTCGAGTTCCTTTCAACATTTTGGAAATCCCACTGAAACTTTGGACATTCTCGCGAAGGGTTCCCGATCCCCGACAAGATTGGTACCCTTTCACGTCCAAATCTCTCAAACTCCGGGAGAGATTCTCAAAACCAAGGTTGACATGTTTCGAGTTCCTTTCAACATTTTGGAAATCCCGCTGAAACTTTGGACATTGTCGCGAAGGGTTCCCAATCCCCGACAATATTGGTACCCTTTCACGTCCAAATCTCTCAAACTCCGGGAGAGATTCTCAAAACCAAGGTTGACATGTTTCGAGTTCCTTTCAACATTTTGGAAATCCCGCTGAAACTTTGGACATTCTGGCGAAGGGTTCCCAATCCCCGACAAGATTGGTACCCTTTCACGTCCAAATCTCTCAAACTCCGGGAGAGATTCTCAAAACCAAGGTTGACATGTTTCGAGTTCCTTTCAACATTTTGGAAATCCCGCTGAAACTTTGGACTTTCTCGCGAAGGGTTCCCAATCCCCGACAAGATTGGTACCCTTTCACGTCCAAATCTCTCAAACTCCGGGAGAGATTCTCAAAACCAAGGTTGACATGTTTCGAGTTCCTTTCAACATTTTGGAAATCACGCTGAAACTTTGGACATTCTCGCAAAGGGTTCCCAATCCCCGACAAGACTGGTACCCTTTCACGTCCAAATCTCTCAAACTCCGGGAGAGATTCTCAAAACCAAGGTTGACATGTTTCGAGTTCCTTTCAACATTTTGGAAATCCCACTGAAACTTTGGACTTTCTCGCGAAGGGTTCCCGATCCCCGACAAGATTGGTACCCTTTCACGTCCAAATCTCTCAAACTCCGGGAGAGATTCTCAAAACCAAGGTTGACATGTTTCGAGTTCCTTTCAACATTTTGGAAATCTTGCTGAAACTTTGGACTTTCTCGCGAAGGGTTCCCAATCCCCGACAAGATTGGTACCCTTTCACGTCCAAATCTCTCAAACTCCGGGAGAGATTCTCAAAACCAAGGTTGACATGTTTCGAGTTCCTTTCAACATTTTGGAAATCCCGCTGAAACTTTGGACATTCTGGCGAAGGGTTCCCAATCCCCGACAAGATTGGTACCCTTTCATGTCCAAATCTCTCAAACTCCGGGAGAGATTCTCAAAACCAAGGTTGACATGTTTCGAGTTCCTTTCAACATTTTGGAAATCCCGCTGAAACTTTGGACATTGTCGCGAAGGGTTCCCAATCCCCGACAAGATTGGTACACTTTCACGTCCAAATCTCTCAAACTCCGGGAGAGATTCTCAAAACCATGGTTGACATGTTTCGAGTTCCTTTCAACATTTTGGAAATCCCGCTGTAACTTTGGACATTCTCGCGAAGGGTTCCCAATCCCCGACAAGATTGGTACCCTTTCATGTCCAAATCTCTCAAACTCCGGGAGAGATTCTCAAAACCAAGGTTGACATGTTTCGAGTTCCTTTCAACATTTTGGAAATCCCGCTGAAACTTTGGACATTGTCGCGAAGGGTTCCCAATCCCCGACAAGATTGGTACCCTTT
Organism: Streptopelia decaocto; assembly: GCF_964273445.1. Classification (NCBI taxonomy): domain Eukaryota; kingdom Metazoa; phylum Chordata; class Aves; order Columbiformes; family Columbidae; genus Streptopelia; species Streptopelia decaocto. The sequence goes on along the minus strand of NW_028115595.1, from coordinate 885,439 downwards.
CACGTCCAAATCTCTCAAAGTCTGGGAGAGATTCTCAAAACCAAGGTTGACATGTTTCGAGTTCCTTTCAACATTTTGGAAATCCCGCTGAAACTTTGGACATTGTCGCGAAGCGTTCCCAATCTTCGACAAGATTGGTACACTTTCACGTCCAAATTTCTCAAACTCCGGGAGAGATTCTCAAAACCAAGGTTGACATGTTTCGAGTTCCTTTCAACATTTTGGAAATCCCACTGAAACTTTGGACATTCTCGCGAAGGGTTCCCGATCCCCGACAAGATTGGTACCCTTTCACGTCCAAATCTCTCAAACTCCGGGAGAGATTCTCAAAACCAAGGTTGACATGTTTCGAGTTCCTTTCAACATTTTGGAAATCCCGCTGAAACTTTGGACATTGTCGCGAAGGGTTCCCAATCCCCGACAATATTGGTACCCTTTCACGTCCAAATCTCTCAAACTCCGGGAGAGATTCTCAAAACCAAGGTTGACATGTTTCGAGTTCCTTTCAACATTTTGGAAATCCCGCTGAAACTTTGGACATTCTGGCGAAGGGTTCCCAATCCCCGACAAGATTGGTACCCTTTCACGTCCAAATCTCTCAAACTCCGGGAGAGATTCTCAAAACCAAGGTTGACATGTTTCGAGTTCCTTTCAACATTTTGGAAATCCCGCTGAAACTTTGGACTTTCTCGCGAAGGGTTCCCAATCCCCGACAAGATTGGTACCCTTTCACGTCCAAATCTCTCAAACTCCGGGAGAGATTCTCAAAACCAAGGTTGACATGTTTCGAGTTCCTTTCAACATTTTGGAAATCACGCTGAAACTTTGGACATTCTCGCAAAGGGTTCCCAATCCCCGACAAGACTGGTACCCTTTCACGTCCAAATCTCTCAAACTCCGGGAGAGATTCTCAAAACCAAGGTTGACATGTTTCGAGTTCCTTTCAACATTTTGGAAATCCCACTGAAACTTTGGACTTTCTCGCGAAGGGTTCCCGATCCCCGACAAGATTGGTACCCTTTCACGTCCAAATCTCTCAAACTCCGGGAGAGATTCTCAAAACCAAGGTTGACATGTTTCGAGTTCCTTTCAACATTTTGGAAATCTTGCTGAAACTTTGGACTTTCTCGCGAAGGGTTCCCAATCCCCGACAAGATTGGTACCCTTTCACGTCCAAATCTCTCAAACTCCGGGAGAGATTCTCAAAACCAAGGTTGACATGTTTCGAGTTCCTTTCAACATTTTGGAAATCCCGCTGAAACTTTGGACATTCTGGCGAAGGGTTCCCAATCCCCGACAAGATTGGTACCCTTTCATGTCCAAATCTCTCAAACTCCGGGAGAGATTCTCAAAACCAAGGTTGACATGTTTCGAGTTCCTTTCAACATTTTGGAAATCCCGCTGAAACTTTGGACATTGTCGCGAAGGGTTCCCAATCCCCGACAAGATTGGTACACTTTCACGTCCAAATCTCTCAAACTCCGGGAGAGATTCTCAAAACCATGGTTGACATGTTTCGAGTTCCTTTCAACATTTTGGAAATCCCGCTGTAACTTTGGACATTCTCGCGAAGGGTTCCCAATCCCCGACAAGATTGGTACCCTTTCATGTCCAAATCTCTCAAACTCCGGGAGAGATTCTCAAAACCAAGGTTGACATGTTTCGAGTTCCTTTCAACATTTTGGAAATCCCGCTGAAACTTTGGACATTGTCGCGAAGGGTTCCCAATCCCCGACAAGATTGGTACCCTTTCACGTCCAAATCTCTCAAACTCCGGGAGAGATTCTCAAAACCATGGTTGACATGTTTCGAGTTCCTTTCAACATTTTGGAAATCCCGCTGAAACTTTGGACATTCTCGCGAAGGGTTCCCAATCCCCGACAATATTGGTACCCTTTCACGTGCAAATCTCTCAAACTCCGGGAGAGATTCTCAAAACCAAGGTTGACATGTTTCGAGTTCCTTTCAACATTTTGGAAATCCCGCTGAAACTTTGGACTTTCTCGCGAAGGGTTCCCAATCCCCGACAAGATTGGTACCCTTTCACGTCCAAATCTCTCAAACTCCGGGAGAGATTCTCAAAACCAAGGTTGACATGTTTCGAGATCCTTTCAACATTTTGGAAATCCTGCTGAAAGTTTGGATATTCTGGCGAAGGGTTCCCAATCCCTGACAAGATTGGTACCCTTTCACGTCCAAATCTCTCAAACTCCAGGAGAGATTCTCAAAACCAAGGTTGACATGTTTCGAGTTCCTTTCAACATTTTGGAAATCCCACTGAAACTTTGGACATTGTCGCGAAGGGTTCCCAATCTTCGACAAGATTGGTACCCTTTCACGTCCAAATCTCTCAAACTCCGGGAGAGATTCTCAAAACCATGGTTGACATGTTTCGAGTTCCTTTCAACATTTTGGAAATCCCGCTGAAACTTTGGACATTCTCGCGAAGGGTTCCCAATCCCCGACAAGATTGGTACCCTTTCACGTCCAAATCTCTCAAACTCCGGGAGAGATTCTCAAAACCAAGGTTGACATGTTTCGAGTTCCTTTCAACATTTTGGAAATCCCGCTGAAACTTTGGACTTTCTCGCGAAGGGTTCCCGATCCCCGACAAGATTGGTACCCTTTCACGTCCAAATCTCTCAAACTCCGGCAGAGATTCTCAAAACCAAGGTTGACATGTTTCGAGTTCCTTTCAACATTTTGGAAATCACGCTGAAACTTTGGACATTCTCGCGAAGGGTTCCCAATCCCCGACAAGACTGGTACCCTTTCACGTCCAAATCTCTCAAACTCCGGGAGAGATTCTCAAAACCAAGGTTGACATGTTTCGAGTTCCTTTCAACATTTTGGAAATCCCGCTGAAACTTTGGACTTTCTCGCGAAGGGTTCCCAATCCCCGACAAGATTGGTACCCTTTCACGTCCAAATCTCTCAAAGTCTGGGAGAGATTCTCAAAACCAAGGTTGACATGTTTCGAGTTCCTTTCAACATTTTGGAAATCCCGCTGAAACTTTGGACATTGTCGCGAAGCGTTCCCAATCTTCGACAAGATTGGTACACTTTCACGTCCAAATTTCTCAAACTCCGGGAGAGATTCTCAAAACCAAGGTTGACATGTTTCGAGTTCCTTTCAACATTTTGGAAATCCCACTGAAACTTTGGACTTTCTCGCGAAGGGTTCCCGATCCCCGACAAGATTGGTACCCTTTCACGTCCAAATCTCTCAAACTCCGGGAGAGATTCTCAAAACCAAGGTTGACATGTTTCGAGTTCCTTTCAACATTTTGGAAATCCCGCTGAAACTTTGGACATTCTGGCGAAGGGTTCCCAATCCCCGACAAGATTGGTACCCTTTCATGTCCAAATCTCTCAAACTCCGGGAGAGATTCTCAAAACCAAGGTTGACATGTTTCGAGTTCCTTTCAACATTTTGGAAATCCCGCTGAAACTTTGGACATTGTCGCGAAGGGTTCCCAATCCCCGACAAGATTGGTACCCTTTCACGTCCAAATCTCTCAAAGTCTGGGAGAGATTCTCAAAACCAAGGTTGACATGTTTCGAGTTCCTCTCAACATTTTGGAAATCCCGCTGAAACTTTGGACATTGTCGCGAAGGGTTCCCAATCTTCGACAAGATTGGTACCCTTTCACGTCCAAATCTCTCAAACTCCGGGAGAGATTCTCAAAACCATGGTTGACATGTTTCGAGTTCCTCTCAACATTTTGGTAATCCCGCTGAAACTTTGGACATTCTCGCGAATTGTTCCCAATCCCCGACAAGATTGGTACCCTTTCACGTCCAAATCTCTCAAACTCCGGGAGAGATTCTCAAAACCAAGGTTGACATGTTTCGAGTTCCTCTCAACATTTTGGAAATCCCGCTGAAACTTTGGACATTCTCGCGAAGGGTTCCCAATCCCCGACAAGATTGGTACCCTTTCACGTCCAAATCTCTCAAACTCCGGGAGAGATTCTCAAAACCAAGGTTGACATGTTTCGAGTTCCTTTCAACATTTTGGAAATCACGCTGAAACTTTGGACATTCTCGCGAAGGGTTCCCAATCCCCGACAAGACTGGTACCCTTTCACGTCCAAATCTCTCAAACTCCGGGAGAGATTCTCAAAACCAAGGTTGACATGTTTCGAGTTCCTTTCAACATTTTGGAAATCCTGCTGAAACTTTGGATATTCTGGCGAAGGGTTCCCAATCCCTGACAAGATTGGTACCCTTTCACGTCCAAATCTCTCAAACTCCGGGAGAGATTCTCAAAACCAAGGTTGACATGTTTCGAGTTCCTCTCAACATTTTGGAAATCCCGCTGAAACTTTGGACATTGTCGCGAAGGGTTCCCAATCTTCGACAAGATTGGTACCCTTTCACGTCCAAATGTCTCAAACTCCGGGAGAGATTCTCAAAACCATGGTTGACATGTTTCGAGTTCCTTTCAACATTTTGGAAATCCCGCTGAAACTTTGGACTTTCTCGCGAAGGGTTCCCGATCCCCGACAAGATTGGTACCCTTTCACGTCCAAATCTCTCAAACTCCGGGAGAGATTCTCAAAACCAAGGTTGACATGTTTCGAGTTCCTTTCAACATTTTGGAAATCTTGCTGAAACTTTGGACTTTCTCGCGAAGGGTTCCCAATCCCCGACAAGATTGGTACCCTTTCACGTCCAAATCTCTCAAACTCCGGGAGAGATTCTCAAAACCAAGGTTGACATGTTTCGAGTTCCTTTCAACATTTTGGAAATCCCGCTGAAACTTTGGACATTCTGGCGAAGGGTTCCCAATCCCCGACAAGATTGGTACCCTTTCACGTCCAAATCTCTCAAACTCCGGGAGAGATTCTCAAAACCAAGGTTGACATGTTTCGAGTTCCTTTCAACATTTTGGAAATCCCGCTGAAACTTTGGACTTTCTCGCGAAGGGTTCCCAATCCCCGACAAGATTGGTACCCTTTCACGTCCAAATCTCTCAAACTCCGGGAGAGATTCTCAAAACCAAGGTTGACATGTTTCGAGTTCCTTTCAACATTTTGGAAATCCCGCTGAAACTTTGGACTTTCTCGCGAAGGGTTCCCAATCCCCGACAAGATTGGTACCCTTTCACGTCCAAATCTCTCAAACTCCGGGAGAGATTCTCAAAACCATGGTTGACATGTTTCGAGTTCCTTTCAACATTTTGGAAATCACGCTGAAACTTTGGACATTCTCGCGAAGGGTTCCCAATCCCCAACAAGATTGGTACCCTTTCACGTCCAAATCTCTCAAACTCCGGGAGAGATTCTCAAAACCAAGGTTGACATGTTTCGAGTTCCTTTCAACATTTTGGAAATCCCACTGAAACTTTGGACATTGTCGCGAAGGGTTCCCAATCTTCGACAAGATTGGTACCCTTTCACGTCCAAATCTCTCAAACTCCGGGAGAGATTCTCAAAACCATGGTTGACATGTTTCGAGTTCCTTTCAACATTTTGGAAATCCCGCTGAAACTTTGGACATTCTCGCGAAGGGTTCCCAATCCCCGACAAGATTGGTACCCTTTCACGTCCAAATCTCTCAAACTCTGGGAGAGATTCTCAAAACCAAGGTTGACATGTTTCGAGTTCCTTTCAACATTTTGGAAATCCCGCTGAAACTTTGGACTTTCTCGCGAAGGGTTCCCGATCCCCGACAAGATTGGTACCCTTTCACGTCCAAATCTCTCAAACTCCGGCAGAGATTCTCAAAACCAAGGTTGACATGTTTCGAGTTCCTTTCAACATTTTGGAAATCACGCTGAAACTTTGGACATTCTCGCGAAGGGTTCCCAATCCCCGACAAGACTGGTACCCTTTCACGTCCAAATCTCTCAAACTCCGGGAGAGATTCTCAAAACCAAGGTTGACATGTTTCGAGTTCCTTTCAACATTTTGGAAATCCCGCTGAAACTTTGGACTTTCTCGCGAAGGGTTCCCAATCCCCGACAAGATTGGTACCCTTTCACGTCCAAATCTCTCAAAGTCTGGGAGAGATTCTCAAAACCAAGGTTGACATGTTTCGAGTTCCTTTCAACATTTTGGAAATCCCGCTGAAACTTTGGACATTGTCGCGAAGCGTTCCCAATCTTCGACAAGATTGGTACACTTTCACGTCCAAATTTCTCAAACTCCGGGAGAGATTCTCAAAACCAAGGTTGACATGTTTCGAGTTCCTTTCAACATTTTGGAAATCCCACTGAAACTTTGGACTTTCTCGCGAAGGGTTCCCGATCCCCGACAAGATTGGTACCCTTTCACGTCCAAATCTCTCAAACTCCGGGAGAGATTCTCAAAACCAAGGTTGACATGTTTCGAGTTCCTTTCAACATTTTGGAAATCCCGCTGAAACTTTGGACATTCTGGCGAAGGGTTCCCAATCCCCGACAAGATTGGTACCCTTTCATGTCCAAATCTCTCAAACTCCGGGAGAGATTCTCAAAACCAAGGTTGACATGTTTCGAGTTCCTTTCAACATTTTGGAAATCCCGCTGAAACTTTGGACATTGTCGCGAAGGGTTCCCAATCCCCGACAAGATTGGTACCCTTTCACGTCCAAATCTCTCAAAGTCTGGGAGAGATTCTCAAAACCAAGGTTGACATGTTTCGAGTTCCTCTCAACATTTTGGAAATCCCGCTGAAACTTTGGACATTGTCGCGAAGGGTTCCCAATCTTCGACAAGATTGGTACCCTTTCACGTCCAAATCTCTCAAACTCCGGGAGAGATTCTCAAAACCATGGTTGACATGTTTCGAGTTCCTCTCAACATTTTGGTAATCCCGCTGAAACTTTGGACATTCTCGCGAAGGGTTCCCAATCCCCGACAAGATTGGTACCCTTTCACGTCCAAATCTCTCAAACTCCGGGAGAGATTCTCAAAACCAAGGTTGACATGTTTCGAGTTCCTTTCAACATTTTGGAAATCCCGCTGAAACTTTGGACATTCTCGCGAAGGGTTCCCAATCCCCGACAAGATTGGTACCCTTTCACGTCCAAATCTCTCAAACTCCGGGAGAGATTCTCAAAACCAAGGTTGACATGTTTCGAGTTCCTTTCAACATTTTGGAAATCACGCTGAAACTTTGGACATTCTCGCGAAGGGTTCCCAATCCCCGACAAGACTGGTACCCTTTCACGTCCAAATCTCTCAAACTCCGGGAGAGATTCTCAAAACCAAGGTTGACATGTTTCGAGTTCCTTTCAACATTTTGGAAATCCTGCTGAAACTTTGGATATTCTGGCGAAGGGTTCCCAATCCCTGACAAGATTGGTACCCTTTCACGTCCAAATCTCTCAAACTCCGGGAGAGATTCTCAAAACCAAGGTTGACATGTTTCGAGTTCCTTTCAACATTTTGGAAATCCCGCTGAAACTTTGGACATTGTCGCGAAGGGTTCCCAATCTTCGACAAGATTGGTACCCTTTCACGTCCAAATCTCTCAAACTCCGGGAGAGATTCTCAAAACCATGGTTGACATGTTTCGAGTTCCTTTCAACATTTTGGAAATCCCGCTGAAACTTTGGACTTTCTCGCGAAGGGTTCCCGATCCCCGACAAGATTGGTACCCTTTCACGTCCAAATCTCTCAAACTCCGGGAGAGATTCTCAAAACCAAGGTTGACATGTTTCGAGTTCCTTTCAACATTTTGGAAATCTTGCTGAAACTTTGGACTTTCTCGCGAAGGGTTCCCAATCCCCGACAAGATTGGTACCCTTTCACGTCCAAATCTCTCAAACTCCGGGAGAGATTCTCAAAACCAAGGTTGACATGTTTCGAGTTCCTTTCAACATTTTGGAAATCCCGCTGAAACTTTGGACATTCTGGCGAAGGGTTCCCAATCCCCGACAAGATTGGTACCCTTTCATGTCCAAATCTCTCAAACTCCGGGAGAGATTCTCAAAACCAAGGTTGACATGTTTCGAGTTCCTTTCAACATTTTGGAAATCCCGCTGAAACTTTGGACATTGTCGCGAAGGGTTCCCAATCCCCGACAAGATTGGTACCCTTTCACGTCCAAATCTCTCAAAGTCTGGGAGAGATTCTCAAAACCAAGGTTGACATGTTTCGAGTTCCTTTCAACATTTTGGAAATCCCGCTGAAACTTTGGACATTGTCGCGAAGGGTTCCCAATCTTCGACAAGATTGGTACACTTTCACGTCCAAATCTCTCAAACTCCGGGAGAGATTCTCAAAACCATGGTTGACATGTTTCGAGTTCCTTTCAACATTTTGGAAATCCCACTGAAACTTTGGACTTTCTCGCGAAGGGTTCCCGATCCCCGACAAGATTGGTACCCTTTCACGTCCAAATCTCTCAAACTCCGGGAGAGATTCTCAAAACCAAGGTTGACATGTTTCGAGTTCCTTTCAACATTTTGGAAATCCCGCTGAAACTTTGGACATTCTGGCGAAGGGTTCCCAATCCCCGACAAGATTGGTACCCTTTCATGTCCAAATCTCTCAAACTCCGGGAGAGATTCTCAAAACCAAGGTTGACATGTTTCGAGTTCCTTTCAACATTTTGGAAATCCCGCTGAAACTTTGGACATTGTCGCGAAGGGTTCCCAATCCCCGACAAGATTGGTACCCTTTCACGTCCAAATCTCTCAAACTCCGGGAGAGATTCTCAAAACCATGGTTGACATGTTTCGAGTTCCTTTCAACATTTTGGAAATCCCGCTGAAACTTTGGACATTCTCGCGAAGGGTTCCCAATCCCCGACAAGATTGGTACCCTTTCACGTCCAAATCTCTCAAACTCCGGGAGAGATTCTCAAAACCAAGGTTGACATGTTTCGAGTTCCTTTCAACATTTTGGAAATCCCGCTGAAACTTTGGACTTTCTCGCGAAGGGTTCCCAATCCCCGACAAGATTGGTACCCTTTCACGTCCAAATCTCTCAAACTCCGGGAGAGATTCTCAAAACCAAGGTTGACATGTTTCGAGTTCCTTTCAACATTTTGGAAATCACGCTGAAACTTTGGACATTCTCGCGAAGGGTTCCCAATCCCCGACAAGACTGGTACCCTTTCACGTCCAAATCTCTCAAACTCCGGGAGAGATTCTCAAAACCAAGGTTGACTTGTTTCGAGTTCCTTTCAACATTTTGGAAATCCCACTGAAACTTTGGACTTTCTCGCGAAGGGTTCCCGATCCCCGACAAGATTGGTACCCTTTCACGTCCAAATCTCTCAAACTCCGGGAGAGATTCTCAAAACCAAGGTTGACATGTTTCGAGTTCCTTTCAACATTTTGGAAATCTTGCTGAAACTTTGGACATTCTCGCGAAGGGTTCCCAATCCCCGACAAGATTGGTACCCTTTCACGTCCAAATCTCTCAAACTCCGGGAGAGATTCTCAAAACCAAGGTTGACATGTTTCGAGTTCCTTTCAACATTTTGGAAATCCCGCTGAAACTTTGGACATTCTGGCGAAGGGTTCCCAATCCCCGACAAGATTGGTACCCTTTCATGTCCAAATCTCTCAAACTCCGGGAGAGATTCTCAAAACCAAGGTTGACATGTTTCGAGTTCCTTTCAACATTTTGGAAATCCCGCTGAAACTTTGGACATTGTAGCGAAGGGTTCCCAATCCCCGACAAGATTGGTACCCTTTCACGTCCAAATCTCTCAAACTCCGGGAGAGATTCTCAAAACCAAGGTTGACATGTTTCGAGTTCCTTTCAACATTTTGGAAATCCCGCTGAAACTTTGGACATTGTCGCGAAGGGTTCCCAATCTTCGACAAGATTGGTACACTTTCACGTCCAAATCTCTCAAACTCCGGGAGAGATTCTCAAAACCATGGTTGACATGTTTCGAGTTCCTTTCAACATTTTGGAAATCCCGCTGTAACTTTGGACATTCTCGCGAAGGGTTCCCAATCCCCGACAAGATTGGTACCCTTTCACGTCCAAATCTCTCAAACTCCGGGAGAGATTCTCAAAACCAAGGTTGACATGTTTCGAGTTCCTTTCAACATTTTGGAAATCCCGCTGAAACATTGGACATTGTCGCGAAGGGTTCCCAATCTTCGACAAGATTGGTACCCTTTCACGTCCAAATCTCTCAAACTCCGGGAGAGATTCTCAAAACCATGGTTGACATGTTTCGAGTTCCTTTCAACATTTTGGAAATCCCGCTGAAACTTTGGACATTCTCGCGAAGGGTTCCCAATCCCCGACAAGATTGGTACCCTTTCACGTGCAAATCTCTCAAACTCCGGGAGAGATTCTCAAAACCAAGGTTGACATGTTTCGAGTTCCTTTCAACATTTTGGAAATCCCGCTGAAACTTTGGACTTTCTCGCGAAGGGTTCCCAATCCCCGACAAGATTGGTACCCTTTCACGTCCAAATCTCTCAAACTCCGGGAGAGATTCTCAAAACCAAGGTTGACATGTTTCGAGTTCCTTTCAACATTTTGGAAATCCCGCTGAAACTTTGGACATTCTCGCGAAGGGTTCCCAATCCCCGACAAGATTGGTACCCTTTCACGTCCAAATCTCTCAAACTCCGGGAGAGATTCTCAAAACCAAGGTTGACAGGTTTCGAGTTCCTTTCAACATTTTGGAAATCCCGCTGAAACTTTGGACATTGTCGCGAAGGGTTCCCAATCCCCGACAAGATTGGTACCCTTTCACGTCCAAATCTCTCAAACTCCGGGAGAGATTCTCAAAACCAAGGTTGACATGTTTCGAGTTCCTTTCAACATTTTGGAAATCCCGCTGAAACTTTGGACATTCTGGCGAAGGGTTCCCAATCCCCGACAAGATTGGTACCCTTTCATGTCCAAATCTCTCAAACTCCGGGAGAGATTCTCAAAACCAAGGTTGACATGTTTCGAGTTCCTTTCAACATTTTGGAAATCCCGCTGAAACTTTGGACATTGTCGCGAAGGGTTCCCAATCCCCGACAAGATTGGTACCCTTTCACGTCCAAATCTCTGAAAGTCTGGGAGAGATTCTCAAAACCAAGGTTGACATTTTTCGAGTTCCTTTCAACATTTTGGAAATCACGCTGAAACTTTGGACAGTCTCGCGAAGGGTTCCCAATCCCCGACAAGACTGGTACCCTTTCACGTCCAAATCTCTCAAACTCCGGGAGAGATTCTCAAAACCAAGGTTGACATGTTTCGAGTTCCTTTCAACATTTTGGAAATCCTGCTGAAAGTTTGGATATTCTAACGAAGGGTTCCCAATCCCTGACAAGATTGGTACCCTTTCACGTCCAAATCTCTCAAACTCCGGGAGAGATTCTCAAAACCAAGGTTGACATGTTTCGAGTTCCTTTCAACATTTTGGAAATCCTGCTGAAAGTTTGGATATTCTAACGAAGGGTTCCCAATCCCTGACAAGATTGGTACCCTTTCACGTCCAAATCTCTCAAACTCCGGGAGAGATTCTCAAAACCAAGGTTGACATGTTTCGAGTTCCTCTCAACATTTTGGAAATCCCGCTGAAACTTTGGACATTGTCGCGAAGGGTTCCCAATCTTCGACAAGATTGGTACCCTTTCACGTCCAAATCTCTCAAACTCCGGGAGAGATTCTCAAAACCATGGTTGACATGTTTCGAGTTCCTTTCAACATTTTGGAAATCCCGCTGAAACTTTGGACATTCTCGCGAAGGGTTCCCAATCCCCGACAAGATTGGTACCCTTTCACGTCCAAATGTCTCAAACTCCGGGAGAGATTCTCAAAACCAAGGTTGACATGTTTCGAGTTCCTTTCAACATTTTGGAAATCCCGCTGAAACTTTGGACTTTCTCGCGAAGGGTTCCCAATCCCCGACAAGATTGGTACCCTTTCACGTCCAAATCTCTCAAACTCCGGGAGAGATTCTCAAAACCAAGGTTGACATGTTTCGAGTTCCTTTCAACATTTTGGAAATCACGCTGAAACTTTGGACATTCTCGCGAAGGGTTCCCAATCCCCGACAAGACTGGTACCCTTTCACGTCCAAATCTCTCAAACTCCGGGAGAGATTCTCAAAACCAAGGTTGACATGTTTCGAGTTCCTTTCAACATTTTGGAAATCCCACTGAAACTTTGGACTTTCTCGCGAAGGGTTCCCGATCCCCGACAAGATTGGTACCCTTTCACGTCCAAATCTCTCAAACTCCGGGAGAGATTCTCAAAACCAAGGTTGACATGTTTCGAGTTCCTTTCAACATTTTGGAAATCTTGCTGAAACTTTGGACTTTCTCGCGAAGGGTTCCCGATCCCCGACAAGATTGGTACCCTTTCACGTCCAAATCTCTCAAACTCCGGGAGAGATTCTCAAAACCATGGTTGACATGTTTCGAGTTCCTTTCAACATTTTGGAAATCCCGCTGAAACTTTGGACATTCTGGTGAAGGGTTCCCAATCCCCGACAAGATTGGTACCCTTTCACGTCCAAATCTCTCAAACTCCGGGAGAGATTCTCAAAACCAAGGTTGACATGTTTCGAGTTCCTTTCAACATTTTGGAAATCCCGCTGAAACTTTGGACATTCTGGCGAAGGGTTCCCAATCCCCGACAAGATTGGTACCCTTTCATGTCCAAATCTCTCAAACTCCGGGAGAGATTCTCAAAACCAAGGTTGACATGTTTCGAGTTCCTTTCAACATTTTGGAAATCACGCTGAAACTTTGGACATTGTCGCGAAGGGTTCCCAATCCCCGACAAGATTGGTACCCTTTCACGTCCAAATCTCTCAAAGTCTGGGAGAGATTCTCAAAACCAAGGTTGACATGTTTCGAGTTCCTTTCAACATTTTGGAAATCCCGCTGAAACTTTGGACATTGTCGCGAAGCGTTCCCAATCTTCTACAAGATTGGTACACTTTCACGTCCAAATTTCTCAAACTCCGGGAGAGATTCTCAAAACCAAGGTTGACATGTTTCCAGTTCCTTTCAACATTTTGGAAATCCCACTGAAACTTTGGACTTTCTCGCGAAGGGTTCCCAATCCCCGACAAGATTGGTACCCTTTCACGTCCAAATCTCTCAAACTCCGGGAGAGATTCTCAAAACCAAGGTTGACATGTTTCGAGTTCCTTTCAACATTTTGGAAATCCCGCTGAAACTTCGGACATTGTCGCGAAGGGTTCCCAATCCCCGACAATATTGGTACCCTTTCACGTCCAAATCTCTCAAACTCCGGCAGAGATTCTCAAAACCAAGGTTGACATGTTTCGAGTTCCTTTCAACATTTTGGAAATCCCGCTGAAACTTTGGACATTCTGGCGAAGGGTTCCCCATCCCCGACAAGATTGGTACCCTTTCATGTCCAAATCTCTCAAACTCCGGGAGAGATTCTCAAAACCAAGGTTGACATGTTTCGAGTTCCTTTCAACATTTTGGAAATCCCGCTGAAACTTTGGACATTGTCGCGAAGGGTTCCCAATCCCCGACAAGATTGGTACCCTTTCACGTCCAAATCTCTCAAACTCTGGGAGAGATTCTCAAAACCAAGGTTGACATGTTTCGAGTTCCTTTCAACATTTTGGAAATCCCGCTGAAACTTTGGACATTCTGGTGAAGGGTTCCCAATCCCCGACAAGATTGGTACCCTTTCACGTCCAAATCTCTCAAACTCCGGGAGAGATTCTCAAAACCATGGTTGACATGTTTCGAGTTCCTCTCAACATTTTGGAAATCCCGCTGAAACTTTGGACATTCTCGCGAAGGGTTCCCAATCCCCGACAAGATTGGTACCCTTTCACGTCCAAATCTCTCAAACTCCGGGAGAGATTCTCAAAACCAAGGTTGACATGTTTCGAGTTCCTTTCAACATTTTGGAAATCACGCTGAAACTTTGGACATTCTCGCGAAGGGTTCCCAATCCCCGACAAGACTGGTACCCTTTCACGTCCAAATCTCTCAAACTCCGGGAGAGATTCTCAAAACCAAGGTTGACATGTTTCGAGTTCCTTTCAACATTTTGGAAATCCTGCTGAAAGTTTGGATATTCTGGCGAAGGGTTCCCAATCCCTGACAAGATTGGTACCCTTTCACGTCCAAATCTCTCAAACTCCGGGAGAGATTCTCAAAACCAAGGTTGACATGTTTCGAGTTCCTCTCAACATTTTGGAAATCCCGCTGAAACTTTGGACATTGTCGCGAAGGGTTCCCAATCTTCGACAAGATTGGTACCCTTTCACGTCCAAATCTCTCAAACTCCGGGAGAGATTCTCAAAACCATGGTTGACATGTTTCGAGTTCCTTTCAACATTTTGGAAATCCCGCTGAAACTTTGGACATTCTCGCGAAGGGTTCCCAATCCCCGACAAGATTGGTATCCTTTCACGTCCAAATCTCTCAAACTCCGGGAGAGATTCTCAAAACCAAGGTTGACATGTTTCGAGTTCCTTTCAACATTTTGGAAATCACGCTGAAACTTTGGACATTCTCACGAAGGGTTCCCAATCCCCGACAAGACTGGTACCCTTTCACGTCCAAATCTCTCAAACTCCGGGAGAGATTCTCAAAACCAAGGTTGACATGTTTCGAGTTCCTTTCAACATTTTGGAAATCCCGCTGAAACTTTGGACTTTCTCGCGAAGGGTTCCCAATCCCCGACAAGACTGGTACCCTTTCACGTCCAAATCTCTCAAACTCCGGGAGAGATTCTCAAAACCAAGGTTGACATGTTTCGAGTTCCTTTCAACATTTTGGAAATCACGCTGAAACTTTGGACATTGTCGCGAAGGGTTCCCAATCTTCGACAAGATTGGTACCCTTTCACGTCCAAATCTCTCAAACTCCGGGAGAGATTCTCAAAACCATGGTTGACATGTTTCGAGTTCCTTTCAACATTTTGGAAATCCCGCTGAAACTTTGGACATTCTCGCGAAGGGTTCCCAATCCCCGACAAGATTGGTACCCTTTCACGTCCAAATCTCTCAAACTCCGGGAGAGATTCTCAAAACCAAGGTTGACATGTTTCGAGTTCCTTTCAACATTTTGGAAATCCCGCTGAAACTTTGGACTTTCTCGCGAAGGGTTCCCAATCCCCGACAAGATTGGTACCCTTTCATGTCCAAATCTCTCAAACTCCGGGAGAGATTCTCAAAACCAAGGTTGACATGTTTCGAGTTCCTTTCAACATTTTGGAAATCCCGCTGAAACTTTGGACATTCTCGCGAAGGGTTCCCAATCCCCGACAAGATTGGTACCCTTTCACGTCCAAATGTCTCAAACTCCGGGAGAGATTCTCAAAACCAAGGTTGACATGTTTCGAGTTCCTTTCAACATTTTGGAAATCCCGCTGAAACTTTGGACTTTCTCGCGAAGGGTTCCCAATCCCCGACAAGATTGGTACCCTTTCACGTCCAAATCTCTCAAACTCCGGGAGAGATTCTCAAAACCAAGGTTGACATGTTTCGAGTTCCTTTCAACATTTTGGAAATCACGCTGAAACTTTGGACATTCTCGCGAAGGGTTCCCAATCCCCGACAAGACTGGTACCCTTTCACGTCCAAATCTCTCAAACTCCGGGAGAGATTCTCAAAACCAAGGTTGACATGTTTCGAGTTCCTTTCAACATTTTGGAAATCCCGCTGAAACTTTGGACTTTCTCGCGAAGGGTTCCCGATCCCCGACAAGATTGGTACCCTTTCACGTCCAAATCTCTCAAACTCCGGGAGAGATTCTCAAAACCATGGTTTACATGTTTCGAGTTCCTTTCAACATTTTGGAAATCCCGCTGAAACTTTGGACATTCTCGCGAAGGGTTCCCGATCCCCGACAAGATTGGTACCCTTTCACGTCCAAATCTCTCAAACTCCGGGAGAGATTCTCAAAACCAAGGTTGACATGTTTCGAGTTCCTTTCAACATTTTGGAAATCCCGCTGAAACTTTGGACATTGTCGAGAAGGGTTCCCAATCTTCGACAAGATTGGTACCCTTTCACGTCCAAATCTCTCAAACTCCGGGAGAGATTCTCAAAACCATGGTTGACATGTTTCGAGTTCCTTTCAACATTTTGGAAATCCCGCTGAAAGTTTGGACATTCTCGCGAAGGGTTCCCAATCCCCGACAAGACTGGTACCCTTTCACGTCCAAATCTCTCAAACTCCGGGAGAGATTCTCAAAACCAAGGTTGACATGTTTCAAGTTCCTTTCAACATTTTGGAAATCCCGCTGAAACTTTGGACATTGTCGCGAAGGGTTCCCAATCTTCGACAAGATTGGTACCCTTTCACGTCCAAATCTCTCAAACTCCGGGAGAGATTCTCAAAACCATGGTTGACATGTTTCGAGTTCCTTTCAACATTTTGGAAATCCCGCTGAAACTTTGGACATTCTCGCGAAGGGTTCCCAATCCCCGACAAGATTGGTACCCTTTCACGTCCAAATCTCTCAAACTCCGGGAGAGATTCTCAAAACCAAGGTTGACATGTTTCGAGTTCCTTTCAACATTTTGGAAATCCCGCTGAAACTTTGGACTTTCTCGCGAAGGGTTCCCAATCCCCGACAAGATTGGTACCCTTTCACGTCCAAATCTCTCAAACTCCGGGAGAGATTCTCAAAACCAAGGTTGACATGTTTCGAGTTCCTTTCAACATTTTGGAAATCCCGCTGAAACTTTGGACATTCTCGCGAAGGGTTCCCAATCCCCGACAAGATTGGTACCCTTTCACGTCCAAATCTCTCAAACTCCGGGAGAGATTCTCAAAACCAAGGTTGACATGTTTCGAGTTCCTTTCAACATTTTGGAAATCCCGCTGAAACTTTGGACTTTCTCGCGAAGGGTTCCCAATCCCCGACAAGACTGGTACCCTTTCACGTCCAAATCTCTCAAACTCCGGGAGAGATTCTCAAAACCAAGGTTGACATGTTTCGAGTTCCTTTCAACATTTTGGAAATCACGCTGAAACTTTGGACATTGTCGCGAAGGGTTCCCAATCTTCGACAAGATTGGTACCCTTTCACGTCCAAATCTCTCAAACTCCGGGAGAGATTCTCAAAACCATGGTTGACATGTTTCGAGTTCCTTTCAACATTTTGGAAATCCCGCTGAAACTTTGGACATTCTCGCGAAGGGTTCCCAATCCCCGACAAGATTGGTACCCTTTCACGTCCAAATCTCTCAAACTCCGGGAGAGATTCTCAAAACCAAGGTTGACATGTTTCGAGTTCCTTTCAACATTTTGGAAATCACGCTGAAACTTTGGACATTGTCGCGAAGGGTTCCCAATCCCCGACAAGACTGGTACCCTTTCACGTCCAAATCTCTCAAACTCCGGGAGAGATTCTCAAAACCAAGGTTGACATGTTTCGAGTTCCTTTCAACATTTTGGAAATCCCGCTGAATGTTTGGATATTCTGGCGAAGGGTTCCCAATCCCTGACAAGACTGGTACCCTTTCACGTCCAAATCTCTCAAACTCCGGGAGAGATTCTCAAAACCAAGGTTGACATGTTTCAAGTTCCTTTCAACATTTTGGAAATCCCGCTGAAACTTTGGACATTGTCGCGAAGGGTTCCCAATCTTCGACAAGATTGGTACCCTTTCACGTCCAAATCTCTCAAACTCCGGGAGAGATTCTCAAAACCATGGTTGACATGTTTCGAGTTCCTTTCAACATTTTGGAAATCCCGCTGAAACTTTGGACATTCTCGCGAAGGGTTCCCAATCCCCGACAAGATTGGTACCCTTTCACGTCCAAATCTCTCAAACTCCGGGAGAGATTCTCAAAACCAAGGTTGACATGGTTCGAGTTCCTTTCAACATTTTGGAAATCCCGCTGAAACTTTGGACTTTCTCGCGAAGGGTTCCCAATCCCCGACAAGATTGGTACCCTTTCACGTCCAAATCTCTCAAACTCCGGGAGAGATTCTCAAAACCAAGGTTGACATGTTTCGAGTTCCTTTCAACATTTTGGAAATCACGCTGAAACTTTGGACATTCTCGCGAAGGGTTCCCAATCCCCGACAAGACTGGTACCCTTTCACGTCCAAATCTCTCAAACTCCGGGAGAGATTCTCAAAACCAAGGTTGACATGTTTCGAGTTCCTTTCAACATTTTGGAAATCCCGCTGAAACTTTGGACTTTCTCGCGAAGGGTTCCCAATCCCCGACAAGACTGGTACCCTTTCACGTCCAAATCTCTCAAACTCCGGGAGAGATTCTCAAAACCAAGGTTGACATGTTTCGAGTTCCTTTCAACATTTTGGAAATCACGCTGAAACTTTGGACATTGTCGCGAAGGGTTCCCAATCTTCGACAAGATTGGTACCCTTTCACGTCCAAATCTCTCAAACTCCGGGAGAGATTCTCAAAACCATGGTTGACATGTTTCGAGTTCCTTTCAACATTTTGGAAATCCCGCTGAAACTTTGGACATTCTCGCGAAGGGTTCCCAATCCCCGACAAGATTGGTACCCTTTCATGTCCAAATCTCTCAAACTCCGGGAGAGATTCTCAAAACCAAGGTTGACATGTTTCGAGTTCCTTTCAACATTTTGGAAATCCCGCTGAAACTTTGGACATTCTCGCGAAGGGTTCCCAATCCCCGACAAGATTGGTACGCTTTCACGTCCAAATCTCTCAAACTCCGGGAGAGATTCTCAAAACCAAGGTTGACATGTTTCGAGTTCCTTTCAACATTTTGGAAATCCCGCTGAAACTTTGGACTTTCTCGCGAAGGGTTCCCAATCCCCGACAAGATTGGTACCCTTTCACGTCCAAATCTCTCAAACTCCGGGAGAGATTCTCAAAACCAAGGTTGACATGTTTCGAGTTCCTTTCAACATTTTGGAAATCACGCTGAAACTTTGGACATTCTCGTGAAGGGTCCCCAATCCCCGACAAGACTGGTACCCTTTCACGTCCAAATCTCTCAAACTCCGGGAGAGATTCTCAAAACCAAGGTTGACATGTTTCGAGTTCCTTTCAACATTTTGGAAATCCCGCTGAAACTTTGGACTTTCTCGCGAAGGGTTCCCGATCCCCGACAAGATTGGTACCCTTTCACGTCCAAATCTCTCAAACTCCGGGAGAGATTCTCAAAACCATGGTTGACATGTTTCGAGTTCCTCTCAACATTTTGGAAATCCCGCTGAAACTTTGGACATTGTCGCGAAGGGTTCCCAATCTTCGACAAGATTGGTACCCTTTCACGTCCAAATCTCTCAAACTCCGGGAGAGATTCTCAAAGCCATGGTTGACATGTTTCGAGTTCCTTTCAACATTTTGGAAATCACGCTGAAACTTTGGACATTCTCGCGAAGGGTTCCCAATCCCCGACAAGATTGGTACCCTTTCACGTCCAAATCTCTCAAACTCCGGGAGAGATTCTCAAAACCATGGTTGACATGTTTCGAGTTCCTTTCAACATTTTGGAAATCCCGCTGAAACTTTGGACTTTCTCGCGAAGGGTTCCCAATCCCCGACAAGATTGGTACCCTTTCACGTCCAAATCTCTCAAACTCCGGGAGAGATTCTCAAAACCAAGGTTGACATGTTTCGAGTTCCTTTCAACATTTTGGAAATCACGCTGAAAGTTTGGATATTCTGGCGAAGGGTTCCCAATCCCTGACAAGATTGGTACCCTTTCACGTCCAAATCTCTCAAACTCCGGGAGAGATTCTCAAAACCAAGGTTGACATGTTTCGAGTTCCTCTCAACATTTTGGAAATCCCGCTGAAACTTTGGACATTGTCGCGAAGGGTTCCCAATCTTCGACAAGATTGGTACCCTTTCACGTCCAAATCTCTCAAACTCCGGGAGAGATTCTCAAAACCATGGTTGACATGTTTCGAGTTCCTTTCAACATTTTGGAAATCCCGCTGAAACTTTGGACATTCTCGCGAAGGGTTCCCAATCCCCGACAAGATTGGTACCCTTTCACGTCCAAATCTCTCAAACTCCGGGAGAGATTCTCAAAACCAAGGTTGACATGTTTCGAGTTCCTTTCAACATTTTGGAAATCCCGCTGAAACTTTGGACTTTCTCGCGAAGGGTTCCCAATCCCCGACAAGATTGGTACCCTTTCACGTCCAAATCTCTCAAACTCCGGGAGAGATTCTCAAAACCAAGGTTGACATGTTTCGAGTTCCTTTCAACATTTTGGAAATCTTGCTGAAACTTTGGACTTTCTCGCGAAGGGTTCCCAATCCCCGACAAGATTGGTACCCTTTCACGTCCAAATCTCTGAAAGTCTGGGAGAGATTCTCAAAACCAAGGTTGACATGTTTCGAGTTCCTTTCAACATTTTGGAAATCCCGCTGAAACTTTGGACATTCTGGCGAAGGGTTCCCAATCCCCGACAAGATTGGTACCCTTTCATGTCCAAATCTCTCAAACTCCAGGAGAGATTCTCAAAACCAAGGTTGACATGTTTCGAGTTCCTTTCAACATTTTGGAAATCCCGCTGAAACTTTGGACATTGTCGCGAAGGGTTCCCAATCTTCGACAAGATTGGTACACTTTCACGTCCAAATCTCTCAAACTCCGGGAGAGATTCTCAAAACCATGGTTGACATGTTTCGAGTTCCTTTCAACATTTTGGAAATCCCGCTGTAACTTTGGACATTCTCGCGAAGGGTTCCCAATCCCCGACAAGATTGGTACCCTTTCACGTCCAAATCTCTCAAACTCCGGGAGAGATTCTCAAAACCAAGGTTGACATGTTTCGAGTTCCTTTCAACATTTTGGAAATCCCGCTGAAACTTTGGACATTGTCGCGAAGGGTTCCCAATCTTCGACAAGATTGGTACCCTTTCACGTCCAAATCTCTCAAACTCCGGGAGGGATTCTCAAAACCATGGTTGACATGTTTCGAGTTCCTTTCAACATTTTGGAAATCCCGCTGAAACTTTGGACATTGTCGCGAAGGGTTCCCAATCTTCGACAAGATTGGTACCCTTTCACGTCCAAATCTCTCAAACTCCGGGAGAGATTCTCAAAACCAAGGTTGACATGTTTCGAGTTCCTTTCAACATTTTGGAAATCCCGCTGAAACTTTGGACTTTCTCGCGAAGGGTTCCCAATCTTCGACAAGATTGGTACCCTTTCACGTCCAAATCTCTCAAACTCCGGGAGAGATTCTCAAAACCAAGGTTGACATGTTTCGAGTTCCTTTCAACATTTTGGAAATCCTGCTGAAAGTTTGGATATTCTGGCGAAGGGTTCCCAATCCCTGACAAGATTGGTACCCTTTCACGTCCAAATCTCTCAAACTCCGGGAGAGATTCTCAAAACCAAGGTTGACATGTTTCGAGTTCCTCTCAACATTTTGGAAATCCCGCTGAAACTTTGGACATTGTCGCGAAGGGTTCCCAATCTTCGACAAGATTGGTACCCTTTCACGTCCAAATCTCTCAAACTCCGGGAGAGATTCTCAAAACCATGGTTGACATGTTTCGAGTTCCTTTCAACATTTTGGAAATCCCGCTGAAACTTTGGACATTCTCGCGAAGGGTTCCCAATCCCCGACAAGATTGGTACCCTTTCACGTCCAAATCTCTCAAACTCCGGGAGAGATTCTCAAAACCAAGGTTGACATGTTTCGAGTTCCTTTCAACATTTTGGAAATCCCGCTGAAACTTTGGACTTTCTCGCGAAGGGTTCCCAATCCCCGACAAGATTGGTACCCTTTCACGTCCAAATCTCTCAAACTCCGGGAGAGATTCTCAAAACCAAGGTTGACATGTTTCGAGTTCCTTTCAACATTTTGGAAATCTTGCTGAAACTTTGGACTTTCTCGCGAAGGGTTCCCAATCCCCGACAAGATTGGTACCCTTTCACGTCCAAATCTCTGAAAGTCTGGGAGAGATTCTCAAAACCAAGGTTGACATGTTTCGAGTTCCTTTCAACATTTTGGAAATCCCGCTGAAACTTTGGACATTCTGGCAAAGGGTTCCCAATCCCCGACAAGATTGGTACCCTTTCATGTCCAAATCTCTCAAACTCCAGGAGAGATTCTCAAAACCAAGGTTGACATGTTTCGAGTTCCTTTCAACATTTTGGAAATCCCGCTGAAACTTTGGACATTGTCGCGAAGGGTTCCCAATCCCCGACAAGATTGGTACCCTTTCACGTCCAAATCTCTCAAAGTCTGGGAGAGATTCTCCAAACCAAGGTTGACATGTTTCGAGTTCCTTTCAACATTTTGGAAATCCCGCTGAAACTTTGGACATTGTCGCGAAGGGTTCCCAATCTTCGACAAGATTGGTACACTTTCACGTCCAAATCTCTCAAACTCCGGGAGAGATTCTCAAAACCATGGTTGACATGTTTCGAGTTCCTTTCAACATTTTGGAAATCCCGCTGTAACTTTGGACATTCTCGCGAAGGGTTCCCAATCCCCGACAAGATTGGTACCCTTTCACGTCCAAATCTCTCAAACTCCGGGAGAGATTCTCAAAACCAAGGTTGACATGTTTCGAGTTCCTTTCAACATTTTGGAAATCCCGCTGAAACTTTGGACATTGTCGCGAAGGGTTCCCAATCTTCGACAAGATTGGTACCCTTTCACGTCCAAATCTCTCAAACTCCGGGAGAGATTCTCAAAACCATGGTTGACATGTTTCGAGTTCCTTTCAACATTTTGGAAATCCCGCTGAAACTTTGGACTTTCTCGCGAAGGGTTCCCAATCCCCGACAAGATTGGTACCCTTTCACGTGCAAATCTCTCAAACTCCGGGAGAGATTCTCAAAACCAAGGTTGACATGTTTCGAGTTCCTTTCAACATTTTGGAAATCCCGCTGAAACTTTGGACTTTCTCGCGAAGGGTTCCCAATCTTCGACAAGATTGGTACCCTTTCACGTCCAAATCTCTCAAACTCCGGGAGAGATTCTCAAAACCAAGGTTGACATGTTTCGAGTTCCTTTCAACATTTTGGAAATCCTGCTGAAAGTTTGGATATTCTGGCGAAGGGTTCCCAATCCCTGACAAGATTGGTACCCTTTCACGTCCAAATCTCTCAAACTCCGGGAGAGATTCTCAAAACCAAGGTTGACATGTTTCGAGTTCCTCTCAACATTTTGGAAATCCCGCTGAAACTTTGGACATTGTCGCGAAGGGTTCCCAATCTTCGACAAGATTGGTACCCTTTCACGTCCAAATCTCTCAAACTCCGGGAGAGATTCTCAAAACCATGGTTGACATGTTTCGAGTTCCTTTCAACATTTTGGAAATCCCGCTGAAACTTTGGACATTCTCGCGAAGGGTTCCCAATCCCCGACAAGATTGGTACCCTTTCACGTCCAAATCTCTCAAAGTCTGGGAGAGATTCTCAAAACCAAGGTTGACATGTTTCGAGTTCCTTTCAACATTTTGGAAATCCCGCTGAAACTTTGGACTTTCTCGCGAAGGGTTCCCAATCCCCGACAAGATTGGTACCCTTTCACGTCCAAATCTCTCAAACTCCGGGAGAGATTCTCAAAACCAAGGTTGACATGTTTCGAGTTCCTTTCAACATTTTGGAAATCTTGCTGAAACTTTGGACTTTCTCGCGAAGGGTTCCCAATCCCCGACAAGATTGGTACCCTTTCACGTCCAAATCTCTGAAAGTCTGGGAGAGATTCTCAAAACCAAGGTTGACATGTTTCGAGTTCCTTTCAACATTTTGGAAATCCCGCTGAAACTTTGGACATTCTGGCGAAGGGTTCCCAATCCCCGACAAGATTGGTACCCTTTCATGTCCAAATCTCTCAAACTCCAGGAGAGATTCTCAAAACCAAGGTTGACATGTTTCGAGTTCCTTTCAACATTTTGGAAATCCCGCTGAAACTTTGGACATTGTCGCGAAGGGTTCCCAATCCCCGACAAGATTGGTACCCTTTCACGTCCAAATCTCTCAAAGTCTGGGAGAGATTCTCAAAACCAAGGTTGACATGTTTCGAGTTCCTTTCAACATTTTGGAAATCCCGCTGAAACTTTGGACATTGTCGCGAAGGGTTCCCAATCTTCGACAAGATTGGTACACTTTCACGTCCAAATCTCTCAAACTCCGGGAGAGATTCTCAAAACCATGGTTGACATGTTTCGAGTTCCTTTCAACATTTTGGAAATCCCGCTGTAACTTTGGACATTCTCGCGAAGGGTTCCCAATCCCCGACAAGATTGGTACCCTTTCACGTCCAAATCTCTCAAACTCCGGGAGAGATTCTCAAAACCAAGGTTGACATGTTTCGAGTTCCTTTCAACATTTTGGAAATCCCGCTGAAACTTTGGACATTGTCGCGAAGGGTTCCCAATCTTCGACAAGATTGGTACCCTTTCACGTCCAAATCTCTCAAACTCCGGGAGAGATTCTCAAAACCATGGTTGACATGTTTCGAGTTCCTTTCAACATTTTGGAAATCCCACTGAAACTTTGGACATTCTCGCGAAGGGTTCCCAATCCCCGACAAGATTGGTACCCTTTCACGTGCAAATCTCTCAAACTCCGGGAGAGATTCTCAAAACCAAGGTTGACATGTTTCGAGTTCCTTTCAACATTTTGGAAATCCCGCTGAAACTTTGGACTTTCTCGCGAAGGGTTCCCAATCTTCGACAAGATTGGTACCCTTTCACGTCCAAATCTCTCAAACTCCGGGAGAGATTCTCAAAACCAAGGTTGACATGTTTCGAGTTCCTTTCAACATTTTGGAAATCCCGCTGAAACTTTGGACATTCTCGCGAAGGGTTCCCAATCCCCGACAAGATTGGTACACTTTCACGTCCAAATCTCTCAAACTCCGGGAGAGATTCTCAAAACCAAGGTTGACATGTTTCGAGTTCCTTTCAACATTTTGGAAATCCTGCTGAAACTTTGGACATTCTCTCGAAGGGTTCCCGATCCCCGACAAAATTGGTACCCTTTCACGTCCAAATCTCTCAAACTCCGGGAGAGATTCTCAAAACCAAGGTTGACATGTTTCGAGTTCCTTTCAACATTTTGGAAATCTTGCTGAAACTTTGGACATTCTCGCGAAGGGTTCCCGATCCCCGACAAGATTGGTACCCTTTCACGTCCAAATCTCTCAAACTCCGGGAGAGATTCTCAAAACCATGGCTGACATGTTTCGAGTTCCTTTCAACATTTTGGAAATCCCGCTGAAACTTTGGACATTCTCGCGAAGGGTTCCCAATCCCCGACAAGATTGGTACCCTTTCACGTCCAAATCTCTCAAACTCCGGCAGAGATTCTCAAAACCAAGGTTGACATGTTTCGTGTTCCTTTCAACATTTTGGAAATCCCGCTGAAACTTTGGACTTTCTCGCGAAGGGTTCCCAATCCCCGACAAGATTGGTACCCTTTCACGTCCAAATCTCTCAAACTCCGGGAGAGATTCTCAAAACCAAGGTTGACATGTTTCGAGTTCCTTTCAACATTTTGGAAATCCTGCTGAAAGTTTGGATATTCTGGCGAAGGGTTCCCAATCCCTGACAAGATTGGTACCCTTTCACGTCCAAATCTCTCAAACTCCGGGAGAGATTCTCAAAACCAAGGTTGACATGTTTCGAGTTCCTTTCAACATTTTGGAAATCCCGCTGAAACTTTGGACATTGTCGCGAAGAGTTCCCAATCTTCGACAAGATTGGTACCCTTTCACGTCCAAATCTCTCAAACTCCGGGAGAGATTCTCAAAACCATGGTTGACATGTTTCGAGTTCCTTTCAACATTTTGGAAATCCCGCTGAAACTTTGGACATTCTCGCGAAGGGTTCCCAATCCCCGACAAGATTGGTACCCTTTCACGTCCAAATCTCTCAAACTCCGGCAGAGATTCTCAAAACCAAGGTTGACATGTTTCGAGTTCCTTTCAACATTTTGGAAATCCCGCTGAAACTTTGGACTTTCTCGCGAAGGGTTCCCAATCCCCGACAAGATTGGTACCCTTTCACGTCCAAATCTCTCAAACTCCGGCAGAGATTCTCAAAACCAAGGTTGACATGTTTCGAGTTCCTTTCAACATTTTGGAAATCCCGCTGAAACTTTGGACATTCTCGCGAAGGGTTCCCAATCCCCGACAAGACTGGTTCCCTTTCACGTCCAAATCTCTCAAGCTCCGGGAGAGATTCTCAAAACCAAGGTTGACATGTTTCGAGTTCCTTTCAACATTTTGGAAATCCCACTGAAACTTTGGACTTTCTCGCGAAGGGTTCCCGATCCCCGACAAGATTGGTACCCTTTCACGTCCAAATCTCTCAAACTCCGGGAGAGATTCTCAAAACCAAGGTTGACATGTTTCGAGTTCCTTTCAACATTTTGGAAATCTTGCTGAAACTTTGGACATTCTCGCGAAGGGTTCCCGATCCCCGACAAGATTGGTACCCTTTCACGTCCAAATCTCTCAAACTCCGGGAGAGATTCTCAAAACCATGGCTGACATGTTTCGAGTTCCTTTCAACATTTTGGAAATCCCGCTGAAACTTTGGACATTCTCGCGAAGGGTTCCCAATCCCCGACAAGATTGGTACCCTTTCACGTCCAAATCTCTCAAACTCCGGCAGAGATTCTCAAAACCAAGGTTGACATGTTTCGAGTTCCTTTCAACATTTTGGAAATCCCGCTGAAACTTTGGACTTTCTCGCGAAGGGTTCCCAATCCCCGACAAGATTGGTACCCTTTCACGTCCAAATCTCTCAAACTCCGGGAGAGATTCTCAAAACCAAGGTTGACATGTTTCGAGTTCCTTTCAACATTTTGGAAATCCTGCTGAAAGTTTGGATATTCTGGCGAAGGGTTCCCAATCCCTGACAAGATTGGTACCCTTTCACGTCCAAATCTCTCAAACTCCGGGAGAGATTCTCAAAACCATGGTTGACATGTTTCGAGTTCCTTTCAACATTTTGGAAATCCCGCTGAAACTTTG
The DNA here is from genome assembly GCF_964273445.1 of Streptopelia decaocto. Lineage (NCBI taxonomy): Eukaryota > Metazoa > Chordata > Aves > Columbiformes > Columbidae > Streptopelia > Streptopelia decaocto. Next base: position 858,623 of record NW_028115595.1, on the reverse strand, counting down.
GACATTGTCGCGAAGGGTTCCCAATCTTCGACAAGATTGGTACCCTTTCACGTCCAAATCTCTCAAACTCCGGGAGAGATTCTCAAAACCATGGTTGACATGTTTCGAGTTCCTTTCAACATTTTGGAAATCCCGCTGAAACTTTGGACATTCTCGCGAAGGGTTCCCAATCCCCGACAAGATTGGTACCCTTTCACGTCCAAATCTCTCAAACTCCGGCAGAGATTCTCAAAACCAAGGTTGACATGTTTCGAGTTCCTTTCAACATTTTGGAAATCCCGCTGAAACTTTGGACTTTCTCGCGAAGGGTTCCCAATCCCCGACAAGATTGGTACCCTTTCACGTCCAAATCTCTCAAACTCCGGCAGAGATTCTCAAAACCAAGGTTGACATGTTTCGAGTTCCTTTCAACATTTTGGAAATCACGCTGAAACTTTGGACATTCTCGCGAAGGGTTCCCAATCCCCGACAAGACTGGTTCCCTTTCACGTCCAAATCTCTCAAGCTCCGGGAGAGATTCTCAAAACCAAGGTTGACATGTTTCGAGTTCCTTTCAACATTTTGGAAATCCCACTGAAACTTTGGACTTTCTCGCGAAGGGTTCCCGATCCCCGACAAGATTGGTACCCTTTCACGTCCAAATCTCTCAAACTCCGGGAGAGATTCTCAAAACCAAGGTTGACATGTTTCGAGTTCCTTTCAACATTTTGGAAATCCCGCTGAAACTTTGGACATTCTGGTGAAGGGTTCCCAATCCCCGACAAGATTGGTACCCTTTCACGTCCAAATCTCTCAAACTCCGGGAGAGATTCTCAAAACCAAGGTTGACATGTTTCGAGTTCCTTTCAACATTTTGGAAATCCCGCTGAAACTTTGGACATTCTGGCGAAGGGTTCCCAATCCCCGACAAGATTGGTACCCTTTCATGTCCAAATCTCTCAAACTCCGGGAGAGATTCTCAAAACCAAGGTTGACATGTTTCGAGTTCCTTTCAACATTTTGGAAATCACGCTGAAACTTTGGACATTGTCGCGAAGGGTTCCCAATCCCCGACAAGATTGGTACCCTTTCACGTCCAAATCTCTCAAAGTCTGGGAGAGATTCTCAAAACCAAGGTTGACATGTTTCGAGTTCCTTTCAACATTTTGGAAATCCCGCTGAAACTTTGGACATTGTCGCGAAGCGTTCCCAATCTTCGACAAGATTGGTACACTTTCACGTCCAAATTTCTCAAACTCCGGGAGAGATTCTCAAAACCAAGGTTGACATGTTTCGAGTTCCTTTCAACATTTTGGAAATCCCACTGAAACTTTGGACTTTCTCGCGAAGGGTTCCCGATCCCCGACAAGATTGGTACCCTTTCACGTCCAAATCTCTCAAACTCCGGGAGAGATTCTCAAAACCAAGGTTGACATGTTTCGAGTTCCTTTCAACATTTTGGAAATCCCGCTGAAACTTTGGACATTGTCGCGAAGGGTTCCCAGTCCCCGACAATATTGGTACCCTTTCACGTCCAAATCTCTCAAACTCCGGCAGAGATTCTTAAAACCAAGGTTGACATGTTTCGAGTTCCTTTCAACATTTTGGAAATCCCGCTGAAACTTTGGACATTCTGGCGAAGGGTTCCCAATCCCCGACAAGATTGGTACCCTTTCATGTCCAAATCTCTCAAACTCCGGGAGAGATTCTCAAAACCAAGGTTGACATGTTTCGAGTTCCTTTCAACATTTTGGAAATCCCGCTGAAACTTTGGACATTGTCGCGAAGGGTTCCCAATCCCCGACAAGATTGGTACCCTTTCACGTCCAAATCTCTCAAAGTCTGGGAGAGATTCTCAAAACCAAGGTTGACATGTTTCGAGTTCCTTTCAACATTTTGGAAATCCCGCTGAAACTTTGGACATTGTCGCGAAGGGTTCCCAATCTTCGACAAGATTGGTACCCTTTCACGTCCAAATCTCTCAAACTCTGGGAGAGATTCTCAAAACCATGGTTGACATGTTTCGAGTTTCTCTCAACATTTTGGAAATCCCGCTGAAACTTTGGACATTCTCGCGAAGGGTTCCCAATCCCCGACAAGATTGGTACCCTTTCACGTCCAAATCTCTCAAACTCCGGGAGAGATTCTCAAAACCAAGGTTGACATGTTTCGAGTTCCTTTCAACATTTTGGAAATCCCGCTGAAACTTTGGACTTTCTCGCGAAGGGTTCCCAATCCCCGACAAGATTGGTACCCTTTCACGTCCAAATCTCTCAAACTCCGGGAGAGATTCTCAAAACCAAGGTTGACATGTTTCGAGTTCCTTTCAACATTTTGGAAATCACGCTGAAACTTTGGACATTCTCGCGAAGGGTTCCCAATCCCCGACAAGACTGGTACCCTTTCACGTCCAAATCTCTCAAACTCCGGGAGAGATTCTCAAAACCATGGTTGACATGTTTCGAGTTCCTTTCAACATTTTGGAAATCCCGCTGAAACTTTGGACATTCTCGCGAAGGGTTCCCAATCCCCGACAAGATTGGTACCCTTTCACGTCCAAATCTCTCAAACTCCGGGAGAGATTCTCAAAACCAAGGTTGACATGTTTCGAGTTCCTTTCAACATTTTGGAAATCCCGCTGAAACTTTGGACTTTCTCGCGAAGGGTTCCCAATCCCCGACAAGATTGGTACCCTTTCACGTCCAAATATCTCAAACTCCGGGAGAGATTCTCAAAACCAAGGTTGACATGTTTCGAGTTCCTTTCAACATTTTGGAAATCACGCTTAAACTTTGGACATTCTCGCAAAGGGTTCCCAATCCCCGACAAGACTGGTACCCTTTCACGTCCAAATCTCTCAAACTCCGGGAGAGATTCTCAAAACCAAGGTTGACATGTTTCGAGTTCCTTTCAACATTTTGGAAATCCCGCTGAAACTTTGGACATTGTCGCGAAGGGTTCCCAATCTTCGACAAGATTGGTACACTTTCACGTCCAAATCTCTCAAACTCCGGGAGAGATTCTCAAAACCATGGTTGACATGTTTCGAGTTCCTTTCAACATTTTGGAAATCCCGCTGTAACTTTGGACATTCTCGCGAAGGGTTCCCAATCCCCGACAAGATTGGTACCCTTTCACGTCCAAATCTCTCAAACTCCGGGAGAGATTCTCAAAACCAAGGTTGACATGTTTCGAGTTCCTTTCAACATTTTGGAAATCCCGCTGAAACTTTGGACATTGTCGCGAAGGGTTCCCAATCTTCGACAAGATTGGTACCCTTTCACGTCCAAATCTCTCAAACTCCGGGAGGGATTCTCAAAACCATGGTTGACATGTTTCGAGTTCCTTTCAACATTTTGGAAATCCCGCTGAAACTTTGGACATTGTCGCGAAGGGTTCCCAATCTTCGACAAGATTGGTACCCTTTCACGTCCAAATCTCTCAAACTCCGGGAGAGATTCTCAAAACCAAGGTTGACATGTTTCGAGTTCCTTTCAACATTTTGGAAATCCCGCTGAAACTTTGGACTTTCTCGCGAAGGGTTCCCAATCTTCGACAAGATTGGTACCCTTTCACGTCCAAATCTCTCAAACTCCGGGAGAGATTCTCAAAACCAAGGTTGACATGTTTCGAGTTCCTTTCAACATTTTGGAAATCCTGCTGAAAGTTTGGATATTCTGGCGAAGGGTTCCCAATCCCTGACAAGATTGGTACCCTTTCACGTCCAAATCTCTCAAACTCCGGGAGAGATTCTCAAAACCAAGGTTGACATGTTTCGAGTTCCTCTCAACATTTTGGAAATCCCGCTGAAACTTTGGACATTGTCGCGAAGGGTTCCCAATCTTCGACAAGATTGGTACCCTTTCACGTCCAAATCTCTCAAACTCCGGGAGAGATTCTCAAAACCATGGTTGACATGTTTCGAGTTCCTTTCAACATTTTGGAAATCCCGCTGAAACTTTGGACATTCTCGCGAAGGGTTCCCAATCCCCGACAAGATTGGTACCCTTTCACGTCCAAATCTCTCAAACTCCGGGAGAGATTCTCAAAACCAAGGTTGACATGTTTCGAGTTCCTTTCAACATTTTGGAAATCCCGCTGAAACTTTGGACTTTCTCGCGAAGGGTTCCCAATCCCCGACAAGATTGGTACCCTTTCACGTCCAAATCTCTCAAACTCCGGGAGAGATTCTCAAAACCAAGGTTGACATGTTTCGAGTTCCTTTCAACATTTTGGAAATCCCGCTGAAACTTTGGACTTTCTCGCGAAGGGTTCCCAATCCCCGACAAGATTGGTACCCTTTCACGTCCAAATCTCTCAAACTCCGGGAGAGATTCTCAAAACCAAGGTTGACATGTTTCGAGTTCCTTTCAACATTTTGGAAATCCCGCTGAAACTTTGGACATTCTGGCGAAGGGTTCCCAATCCCCGACAAGATTGGTACCCTTTCATGTCCAAATCTCTCAAACTCCAGGAGAGATTCTCAAAACCAAGGTTGACATGTTTCGAGTTCCTTTCAACATTTTGGAAATCCCGCTGAAACTTTGGACATTGTCGCGAAGGGTTCCCAATCCCCGACAAGATTGGTACCCTTTCACGTCCAAATCTCTCAAAGTCTGGGAGAGATTCTCAAAACCAAGGTTGACATGTTTCGAGTTCCTTTCAACATTTTGGAAATCCCGCTGAAACTTTGGACATTGTCGCGAAGGGTTCCCAATCTTCGACAAGATTGGTACACTTTCACGTCCAAATCTCTCAAACTCCGGGAGAGATTCTCAAAACCATGGTTGACATGTTTCGAGTTCCTTTCAACATTTTGGAAATCCCGCTCTAACTTTGGACATTCTCGCGAAGGGATCCCAATCCCCGACAAGATTGGTACCCTTTCACGTCCAAATCTCTCAAACTCCGGGAGAGATTCTCAAAACCAAGGTTGACATGTTTCGAGTTCCTTTCAACATTTTGGAAATCCCGCTGAAACTTTGGACATTGTCGCGAAGGGTTCCCAATCTTCGACAAGATTGGTACCCTTTCACGTCCAAATCTCTCAAACTCCGGGAGAGATTCTCAAAACCATGGTTGACATGTTTCGAGTTCCTTTCAACATTTTGGAAATCCCGCTGAAACTTTGGACATTCTCGCGAAGGGTTCCCAATCCCCGACAAGATTGGTACCCTTTCACGTGCAAATCTCTCAAACTCCGGGAGAGATTCTCAAAACCAAGGTTGACATGTTTCGAGTTCCTTTCAACATTTTGGAAATCCCGCTGAAACTTTGGACTTTCTCGCGAAGGGTTCCCAATCTTCGACAAGATTGGTACCCTTTCACGTCCAAATCTCTCAAACTCCGGGAGAGATTCTCAAAACCAAGGTTGACATGTTTCGAGTTCCTTTCAACATTTTGGAAATCCTGCTGAAAGTTTGGATATTCTGGCGAAGGGTTCCCAATCCCTGACAAGATTGGTACCCTTTCACGTCCAAATCTCTCAAACTCCGGGAGAGATTCTCAAAACCAAGGTTGACATGTTTCGAGTTCCTCTCAACATTTTGGAAATCCCGCTGAAACTTTGGACATTGTCGCGAAGGGTTCCCAATCTTCGACAAGATTGGTACCCTTTCACGTCCAAATCTCTCAAACTCCGGGAGAGATTCTCAAAACCATGGTTGACATGTTTCGAGTTCCTTTCAACATTTTGGAAATCCCGCTGAAACTTTGGACATTCTCGCGAAGGGTTCCCAATCCCCGACAAGATTGGTACCCTTTCACGTCCAAATCTCTCAAACTCCGGGAGAGAATCTCAAAACCAAGGTTGACATGTTTCGAGTTCCTTTCAACATTTTGGAAATCCCGCTGAAACTTTGGACTTTCTCGCGAAGGGTTCCCAATCCCCGACAAGATTGGTACCCTTTCACGTCCAAATCTCTCAAACTCCGGGAGAGATTCTCAAAACCAAGGTTGACATGTTTCGAGTTCCTTTCAACATTTTGGAAATCTTGCTGAAACTTTGGACTTTCTCGCGAAGGGTTCCCAATCCCCGACAAGATTGGTACCCTTTCACGTCCAAATCTCTGAAAGTCTGGGAGAGATTCTCAAAACCAAGGTTGACATGTTTCGAGTTCCTTTCAACATTTTGGAAATCCCACTGAAACTTTGGACATTCTGGCGAAGGGTTCCCAATCCCCGACAAGATTGGTACCCTTTCATGTCCAAATCTCTCAAACTCCAGGAGAGATTCTCAAAACCAAGGTTGACATGTTTCGAGTTCCTTTCAACATTTTGGAAATCCCGCTGAAACTTTGGACATTGTCGCGAAGGGTTCCCAATCTTCGACAAGATTGGTACACTTTCACGTCCAAATCTCTCAAACTCCGGGAGAGATTCTCAAAACCATGGTTGACATGTTTCGAGTTCCTTTCAACATTTTGGAAATCCCGCTGTAACTTTGGACATTCTCGCGAAGGGATCCCAATCCCCGACAAGATTGGTACCCTTTCACGTCCAAATCTCTCAAACTCCGGGAGAGATTCTCAAAACCAAGGTTGACATGTTTCGAGTTCCTTTCAACATTTTGGAAATCCCGCTGAAACTTTGGACATTGTCGCGAAGGGTTCCCAATCTTCGACAAGATTGGTACCCTTTCACGTCCAAATCTCTCAAACTCCGGGAGAGATTCTCAAAACCATGGTTGACATGTTTCGAGTTCCTTTCAACATTTTGGAAATCCCGCTGAAACTTTGGACATTCTCGCGAAGGGTTCCCAATCCCCGACAAGATTGGTACCCTTTCACGTGCAAATCTCTCAAACTCCGGGAGAGATTCTCAAAACCAAGGTTGACATGTTTCGAGTTCCTTTCAACATTTTGGAAATCCCGCTGAAACTTTGGACTTTCTCGCGAAGGGTTCCCAATCTTCGACAAGATTGGTACCCTTTCACGTCCAAATCTCTCAAACTCCGGGAGAGATTCTCAAAACCAAGGTTGACATGTTTCGAGTTCCTTTCAACATTTTGGAAATCCTGCTGAAAGTTTGGATATTCTGGCGAAGGGTTCCCAATCCCTGACAAGATTGGTACCCTTTCACGTCCAAATCTCTCAAACTCCGGGAGAGATTCTCAAAACCAAGGTTGACATGTTTCGAGTTCCTCTCAACATTTTGGAAATCCCGCTGAAACTTTGGACATTGTCGCGAAGGGTTCCCAATCTTCGACAAGATTGGTACCCTTTCACGTCCAAATCTCTCAAACTCCGGGAGAGATTCTCAAAACCATGGTTGACATGTTTCGAGTTCCTTTCAACATTTTGGAAATCCCGCTGAAACTTTGGACATTCTCGCGAAGGGTTCCCAATCCCCGACAAGATTGGTACCCTTTCACGTCCAAATCTCTCAAACTCCGGGAGAGATTCTCAAAACCAAGGTTGACATGTTTCGAGTTCCTTTCAACATTTTGGAAATCCCGCTGAAACTTTGGACTTTCTCGCGAAGGGTTCCCAATCCCCGACAAGATTGGTACCCTTTCACGTCCAAATCTCTCAAACTCCGGGAGAGATTCTCAAAACCAAGGTTGACATGTTTCGAGTTCCTTTCAACATTTTGGAAATCTTGCTGAAACTTTGGACTTTCTCGCGAAGGGTTCCCAATCCCCGACAAGATTGGTACCCTTTCACGTCCAAATCTCTGAAAGTCTGGGAGAGATTCTCAAAACCAAGGTTGACATGTTTCGAGTTCCTTTCAACATTTTGGAAATCCCGCTGAAACTTTGGACATTCTGGCGAAGGGTTCCCAATCCCCGACAAGATTGGTACCCTTTCATGTCCAAATCTCTCAAACTCCAGGAGAGATTCTCAAAACCAAGGTTGACATGTTTCGAGTTCCTTTCAACATTTTGGAAATCCCGCTGAAACTTTGGACATTGTCGCGAAGGGTTCCCAATCCCCGACAAGATTGGTACCCTTTCACGTCCAAATCTCTCAAAGTCTGGGAGAGATTCTCAAAACCAAGGTTGACATGTTTCGAGTTCCTTTCAACATTTTGGAAATCCCGCTGAAACTTTGGACATTGTCGCGAAGGGTTCCCAAACATCGACAAGATTGGTACACTTTCACGTCCAAATCTCTCAAACTCCGGGAGAGATTCTCAAAACCATGGTTGACATGTTTCGAGTTCCTTTCAACATTTTGGAAATCCCGCTGTAACTTTGGACATTCTCGCGAAGGGTTCCCAATCCCCGACAAGATTGGTACCCTTTCACGTCCAAATCTCTCAAACTCCGGGAGAGATTCTCAAAACCAAGGTTGACATGTTTCGAGTTCCTTTCAACATTTTGGAAATCCCGCTGAAACTTTGGACATTCTCGCGAAGGGTTCCCAATCCCCGACAAGATTGGTACCCTTTCACGTCCAAATCTCTCAAACTCCGGGAGAGATTCTCAAAACCAAGGTTGACATGTTTCGAGTTCCTTTCAACATTTTGGAAATCCTGCTGAAACTTTGGACATTCTCTCGAAGGGTTCCCGATCCCCGACAAAATTGGTACCCTTTCACGTCCAAATCTCTCAAACTCCGGGAGAGATTCTCAAAACCAAGGTTGACATGTTTCGAGTTCCTTTCAACATTTTGGAAATCTTGCTGAAACTTTGGACATTCTCGCGAAGGGTTCCCGATCCCCGACAAGATTGGTACCCTTTCACGTCCAAATCTCTCAAACTCCGGGAGAGATTCTCAAAACCATGGCTGACATGTTTCGAGTTCCTTTCAACATTTTGGAAATCCCGCTGAAACTTTGGACATTCTCGCGAAGGGTTCCCAATCCCCGACAAGATTGGTACCCTTTCACGTCCAAATCTCTCAAACTCCGGGAGAGATTCTCAAAACCAAGGTTGACATGTTGCGAGTTCCTTTCAACATTTTGGAAATCCCGCTGAAACTTTGGACTTTCTCGCGAAGGGTTCCCAATCCCCGACAAGATTGGTACCCTTTCACGTCCAAATCTCTCAAACTCCGGGAGAGATTCTCAAAACCAAGGTTGACATGTTTCGAGTTCCTTTCAACATTTTGGAAATCACGCTGAAACTTTGGACATTCTCGCGAAGGGTTCCCAATCCCCGACAAGACTGGTACCCTTTCACGTCCAAATCTCTCAAACTCCGGGAGAGATTCTCAAAACCAAGGTTGACATGTTTCGAGTTCCTTTCAACATTTTGGAAATCCTGCTGAAAGTTTGGATATTCTGGCGAAGGGTTCCCAATCCCTGACAAGATTGGTACCCTTTCACGTCCAAATCTCTCAAACTCCGGGAGAGATTCTCAAAACCAAGGTTGACATGTTTCGAGTTCCTTTCAACATTTTGGAAATCCCGCTGAAACTTTGGACATTGTCGCGAAGGGTTCCCAATCTTCGACAAGATTGGTACCCTTTCACGTCCAAATCTCTCAAACTCCGGGAGAGATTCTCAAAACCATGGTTGACATGTTTCGAGTTCCTTTCAACATTTTGGAAATCCCGCTGAAACTTTGGACATTCTCGCGAAGGGTTCCCAATCCCCGACAAGATTGGTACCCTTTCACGTCCAAATCTCTCAAACTCCGGCAGAGATTCTCAAAACCAAGGTTGACATGTTTCGAGTTCCTTTCAACATTTTGGAAATCCCGCTGAAACTTTGGACTTTCTCGCGAAGGGTTCCCAATCCCCGACAAGATTGGTACCCTTTCACGTCCAAATCTCTCAAACTCCGGCAGAGATTCTCAAAACCAAGGTTGACATGTTTCGAGTTCCTTTCAACATTTTGGAAATCACGCTGAAACTTTGGACATTCTCGCGAAGGGTTCCCAATCCCCGACAAGACTGGTTCCCTTTCACGTCCAAATCTCTCAAGCTCCGGGAGAGATTCTCAAAACCAAGGTTGACATGTTTCGAGTTCCTTTCAACATTTTGGAAATCCCACTGAAACTTTGGACTTTCTCGCGAAGGGTTCCCGATCCCCGACAAGATTGGTACCCTTTCACGTCCAAATCTCTCAAACTCCGGGAGAGATTCTCAAAACCAAGGTTGACATGTTTCGAGTTCCTTTCAACATTTTGGAAATCCCGCTGAAATTTTGGACATTCTGGTGAAGGGTTCCCAATCCCCGACAAGATTGGTACCCTTTCACGTCCAAATCTCTCAAACTCCGGGAGAGATTCTCAAAACCAAGGTTGACATGTTTCGAGTTCCTTTCAACATTTTGGAAATCCCGCTGAAACTTTGGACATTCTGGCGAAGGGTTCCCAATCCCCGACAAGATTGGTACCCTTTCATGTCCAAATCTCTCAAACTCCGGGAGAGATTCTCAAAACCAAGGTTGACATGTTTCGAGTTCCTTTCAACATTTTGGAAATCACGCTGAAACTTTGGACATTGTCGCGAAGGGTTCCCAATCCCCGACAAGATTGGTACCCTTTCACGTCCAAATCTCTCAAAGTCTGGGAGAGATTCTCAAAACCAAGGTTGACATGTTTCGAGTTCTTTTCAACATTTTGGAAATCCCGCTGAAACTTTGGACATTGTCGCGAAGCGTTCCCAATCTTCGACAAGATTGGTACACTTTCACGTCCAAATTTCTCAAACTCCGGGAGAGATTCTCAAAACCAAGGTTGACATGTTTCGAGTTCCTTTCAACATTTTGGAAATCCCACTGAAACTTTGGACTTTCTCGCGAAGGGTTCCCGATCCCCGACAAGATTGGTACCCTTTCACGTCCAAATCTCTCAAACTCCGGGAGAGATTCTCAAAACCAAGGTTGACATGTTTCGAGTTCCTTTCAACATTTTGGAAATCACGCTGAAACTTTGGACATTGTCGCGAAGGGTTCCCAATCTTCGACAAGATTGGTACCCTTTCACGTCCAAATCTCTCAAGCTCCGGGAGAGATTCTCAAAACCAAGGTTGACATGTTTCGAGTTCCTTTCAACATTTTGGAAATCCCACTGAAACTTTGGACTTTCTCGCGAAGGGTTCCCGATCCCCGACAAGATTGGTACCCTTTCACGTCCAAATCTCTCAAACTCCGGGAGAGATTCTCAAAACCAAGGTTGACATGTTTCGAGTTCCTTTCAACATTTTGGAAATCCCGCTGAAACTTTGGACATTCTGGTGAAGGGTTCCCAATCCCCGACAAGATTGGTACCCTTTCACGTCCAAATCTCTCAAACTCCGGGAGAGATTCTCAAAACCAAGGTTGACATGTTTCGAGTTCCTTTCAACATTTTGGAAATCCCGCTGAAACTTTGGACATTGTCGCGAAGGGTTCCCAATCCCCGACAAGATTGGTACCCTTTCATGTCCAAATCTCTCAAACTCCGGGAGAGATTCTCAAAACCAAGGTTGACATGTTTCGAGTTCCTTTCAACATTTTGGAAATCACGCTGAAACTTTGGACATTGTCGCGAAGGGTTCCCAATCCCCGACAAGATTGGTACCCTTTCACGTCCAAATCTCTCAAAGTCTGGGAGAGATTCTCAAAACCAAGGTTGACATGTTTCGAGTTCCTTTCAACATTTTGGAAATCCCGCTGAAACTTTGGACATTGTCGCGAAGCGTTCCCAATCTTCGACAAGATTGGTACACTTTCACGTCCAAATTTCTCAAACTCCGGGAGAGATTCTCAAAACCAAGGTTGACATGTTTCGAGTTCCTTTCAACATTTTGGAAATCCCACTGAAACTTTGGACTTTCTCGCGAAGGGTTCCCGATCCCCGACAAGATTGGTACCCTTTCACGTCCAAATCTCTCAAACTCCGGGAGAGATTCTCAAAACCAAGGTTGACATGTTTCGAGTTCCTTTCAACATTTTGGAAATCACGCTGAAACTTTGGACATTGTCGCGAAGGGTTCCCAATCTTCGACAAGATTGGTACACTTTCACGTCCAAATCTCTCAAACTCCGGCAGAGATTCTCAAAACCAAGGTTGACATGTTTCGAGTTCCTTTCAACATTTTGGAAATCCCGCTGAAACTTTGGACATTCTGGCGAAGGGTTCCCAATCCCCGACAAGATTGGTACCCTTTCATGTCCAAATCTCTCAAACTCCGGGAGAGATTCTCAAAACCAAGGTTGACATGTTTCGAGTTCCTTTCAACATTTTGGAAATCCCGCTGAAACTTTGGACATTGTCGCGAAGGGTTCCCAATCCCCGACAAGATTGGTACCCTTTCACGTCCAAATCTCTCAAAGTCTGGGAGAGATTCTCAAAACCAAGGTTGACATGTTTCGAGTTCCTTTCAACATTTTGGAAATCCCGCTGAAACTTTGGACATTGTCGCGAAGGGTTCCCAATCTTCGACAAGATTGGTACCCTTTCACGTCCAAATCTCTCAAACTCCGGGAGAGATTCTCAAAACCATGGTTGACATGTTTCGAGTTCCTCTCAACATTTTGGAAATCCCGCTGAAACTTTGGACATTCTCGCGAAGGGTTCCCAATCCCCGACAAGATTGGTACCCTTTCACGTCCAAATCTCTCAAACTCCGGGAGAGATTCTCAAAACCAAGGTTGACATGTTTCGAGTTCCTTTCAACATTTTGGAAATCCCGCTGAAACTTTGGACTTTCTCGCGAAGGGTTCCCAATCCCCGACAAGATTGGTACCCTTTCACGTCCAAATCTCTCAAACTCCGGGAGAGATTCTCAAAACCAAGGTTGACATGTTTCGAGTTCCTTTCAACATTTTGGAAATCACGCTGAAACTTTGGACATTCTCGCGAAGGGTTCCCAATCCCCGACAAGACTGGTAGCCTTTCACGTCCAAATCTCTCAAACTCCGGGAGAGATTCTCAAAACCAAGGTTGACATGTTTCGAGTTCCTTTCAACATTTTGGAAATCCTGCTGAAAGTTTGGATATTCTGGCGAAGGGTTCCCAATCCCTGACAAGATTGGTACCCTTTCACGTCCAAATCTCTCAAACTCCGGGAGAGATTCTCAAAACCAAGGTTGACATGTTTCGAGTTCCTCTCAACATTTTGGAAATCCCGCTGAAACTTTGGACATTGTCGCGAAGGGTTCCCAATCTTCGACAAGATTGGTACCCTTTCACGTCCAAATCTCTCAAACTCCGGGAGAGATTCTCAAAACCATGGTTGACATGTTTCGAGTTCCTTTCAACATTTTGGAAATCCCGCTGAAACTTTGGACATTCTCGCGAAGGGTTCCCAATCCCCGACAAGATTGGTACCCTTTCACGTCCAAATCTCTCAAACTCCGGGAGAGATTCTCAAAACCAAGGTTGACATGTTTCGAGTTCCTTTCAACATTTTGGAAATCCCGCTGAAACTTTGGACTTTCTCGCGAAGGGTTCCCAATCCCCGACAAGATTGGTACCCTTTCACGTCCAAATATCTCAAACTCCGGGAGAGATTCTCAAAACCAAGGTTGACATGTTTCGAGTTCCTTTCAACATTTTGGAAATCACGCTTAAACTTTGGACATTCTCGCGAAGGGTTCCCAATCCCCGACAAGACTGGTACCCTTTCACGTCCAAATCTCTCAAACTCCGGGAGAGATTCTCAAAACCAAGGTTGACATGTTTCGAGTTCCTTTCAACATTTTGGAAATCCCGCTGAAACTTTGGACTTTCTCGCGAAGGGTTCCCAATCCCCGACAAGATTGGTACCCTTTCACGTCCAAATCTCTCAAACTCCGGGAGAGATTCTCAAAACCAAGGTTGACATGTTTCGAGTTCCTTTCAACATTTTGGAAATCCCGCTGAAACTTTGGACATTCTCGCGAAGGGTTCCCAATCCCTGACAAGACTGGTACACTTTCACGTCCAAATCTCTCAAACTCCGGGAGAGATTCTCAAAACCAAGGTTGACATGGTTCGAGTTCCTTTCAACATTTTGGAAATCCCGCTGAAACTTTGGACATTGTCGCGAAGGGTTCCCAATCTTCGACGATTGGTACCCTTTCACGTCCAAATCTCTCAAAATCCGGGAGAGATTCTCAAAACCATGGTTGACATGTTTCGAGTTCCTTTCAACATTTTGGAAATCCCGCTGAAACTTTGGACATTGTCGCGAAGGGTTCCCAATCCCCGACAAGATTGGTACCCTTTCACGTCCAAATCTCTCAAACTCCGGGAGAGATTCTCAAAACCAAGGTTGACATGTTTCGAGTTCCTTTCAACATTTTGGAAATCACGCTGAAACTTTGGACATTGTCGCGAAGGGTTCCCAATCCCCGACAAGACTGGTACCCTTTCACGTCCAAATCTCTCAAACTCCGGCAGAGATTCTCAAAACCAAGGTTGACATGTTTCGAGTTCCTTTCAACATTTTGGAAATCCCGCTGAAAGTTTGGATATTCTGGCGAAGGGTTCCCAATCCCTGACAAGATTGGTACCCTTTCACGTCCAAATCTCTCAAACTCCGGGAGAGATTCTCAGAACCAAGGTTGACATGTTTCAAGTTCCTTTCAACATTTTGGAAATCCCGCTGAAACTTTGGACATTGTCGCGAAGGGTTCCCAATCTCCGACAAGATTGGTACCCTTTCACGTCCAAATCTCTCAAACTCCGGGAGAGATTCTCAAAACCATGGTTGACATGTTTCGAGTTCCTTTCAACATTTTGGAAATCCCGCTGAAACTTTGGACATTCTCGCGAAGGGTTCCCAATCCCCGACAAGATTGGTACCCTTTCACGTCCAAATCTCTCAAACTCCGTGAGAGATTCTCAAAACCAAGGTTGACATGTTTCGAGTTCCTTTCAACATTTTGGAAATCCCGCTGAAACTTTGGACTTTCTCGCGAAGGGTTCCCAATCCCCGACAAGACTGGTACCCTTTCACGTCCAAATCTCTCAAACTCCGGCAGAGATTCTCAAAACCAAGGTTGACATGTTTCGAGTTCCTTTCAACATTTTGGAAATCCCGCTGAAACTTTGGACTTTCTCGCGAAGGGTTCCCAATCCCCGACAAGATTGGTACCCTTTCACGTCCAAATCTCTCAAACTCCGGGAGAGATTCTCAGTACCAAGGTTGACATGTTTCAAGTTCCTTTCAACATTTTGGAAATCCCGCTGAAACTTTGGACATTGTCGCGAAGGGTTCCCAATCTCCGACAAGATTGGTACCCTTTCACGTCCAAATCTCTCAAACTCCGGGAGAGATTCTCAAAACCATGGTTGACATGTTTCGAGTTCCTTTCAACATTTTGGAAATCCCGCTGAAACTTTGGACATTCTCGCGAAGGGTTCCCAATCCCCGACAAGATTGGTACCCTTTCACGTCCAAATCTCTCAAACTCCGGGAGAGATTCTCAAAACCAAGGTTGACATGTTTCGAGTTCCTTTCAACATTTTGGAAATCCCGCTGAAACTTTGGACTTTCTCGCGAAGGGTTCCCAATCCCCGACAAGATTGGTACCCTTTCACGTCCAAATCTCTCAAAGTCCGGGAGAGATTCTCAAAACCAAGGTTGACATGTTTCGAGTTCCTTTCAACATTTTGGAAATCACGCTGAAACTTTGGACATTCTCGCGAAGGGTTCCCAATCCCCGACAAGACTGGTACCCTTTCACGTCCAAATCTCTCAAACTCCGGGAGAGATTCTCAAAACCAAGGTTGACATGTTTCGAGTTCCTTTCAACATTTTGGAAATCCCGCTGAAACTTTGGACATTGTCGCGAAGGGTTCCCAATCTTCGACAAGATTGGTACCCTTTCACGTCCAAATCTCTCAAACTCCGGGAGAGATTCTCAAAACCATGGTTGACATGTTTCGAGTTCCTTTCAACATTTTGGAAATCCCGCTGAAACTTTGGACATTCTCGCGAAGGGTTCCCAATCCCCGACAAGATTGGTACCCTTTCACGTCCAAATCTCTCAAACTCCGGGAGAGATTCTCAAAACCAAGGTTGACATGTTTCGAGTTCCTTTCAACATTTTGGAAATCCCGCTGAAACTTTGGACTTTCTCGCGAAGGGTTCCCAATCCCCGACAAGATTGGTACCCTTTCATGTCCAAATCTCTCAAACTCCGGGAGAGATTCTCAAAACCAAGGTTGACATGTTTCGAGTTCCTTTCAACATTTTGGAAATCCCGCTGAAACTTTGGACATTCTCGCGAAGGGTTCGCAATCCCCGACAAGATTGGTACCCTTTCACGTCCAAATCTCTCAAACTCCGGGAGAGATTCTCAAAACCAAGGTTGACATGTTTCGAGTTCCTTTCAACATTTTGGAAATCCCGCTGAAACTTTGGACTTTCTCGCGAAGGGTTCCCAATCCCCGACAAGATTGGTACCCTTTCACGTCCAAATCTCTCAAACTCCGGGAGAGATTCTCAAAACCAAGGTTGACATGTTTCGAGTTCCTTTCAACATTTTGGAAATCACGCTGAAACTTTGGACATTCTCGCGAAGGGTTCCCAATCCCCGACAAGACTGGTACCCTTTCACATCCAAATCTCTCAAACTCCGGGAGAGATTCTCAAAACCAAGGTTGACATGTTTCGAGTTCCTTTCAACATTTTGGAAATCCCACTGAAACTTTGGACTTTCTCGCGAAGGGTTCCCGATCCCCGATAAGATTGGTACCCTTTCACGTCCAAATCTCTCAAACTCCGGGAGAGATTCTCAAAACCAAGGTTGACATGTTTCGAGTTCCTTTCAACATTTTGGAAATCCCGCTGAAACTTTGGACATTCTAGTGAAGGGTTCCCAATCCCCGACAAGATTGGTACCCTTTCACGTCCAAATCTCTCAAACTCCGGCAGAGATTCTCAAAACCAAGGTTGACATGTTTCGAGTTCCTTTCAACATTTTGGAAATCCCGCTGAAACTTTGGACATTCTGGCGAAGGGTTCCCAATCCCCGACAAGATTGGTACCCTTTCATGTCCAAATCTCTCACACTCCGGGAGAGATTCTCAAAACCAAGGTTGACATGTTTCGAGTTCCTTTCAACATTTTGGAAATCCCGCTGAAACTTTGGACATTCTCGCGAAGGGTTCCCAATCCCCGACAAGATTGGTACCCTTTCACGTCCAAATCTCTCAAAGTCTGGGAGAGATTCTCAAAACCAAGGTTGACATGTTTCGAGTTCCTTTCAACATTTTGGAAATCCCGCTGAAACTTTGGACATTCTGGCGAAGGGTTCCCAATCTTCGACAAGATTGTTACCCTTTCACGTCCAAATCTCTCAAACTCCGGGAGAGATTCTCAAAACCATGGTTGACATGTTTCGAGTTCCTTTCAACATTTTGGAAATCCCGCTGAAACTTTGGACATTCTGGCGAAGGGTTCCCAATCCCCGACAAGATTGGTACCCTTTCACGTCCAAATCTCTCAAACTCCGGGAGAGATTCTCAAAACCAAGGTTGACATGTTTCGAGTTCCTTTCAACATTTTGGAAATCACGCTGAAACTTTGGACATTCTCGCGAAGGGTTCCCAATCCCCGACAAGACTGGTACCCTTTCACGTCCAAATCTCTCAAACTCCGGGAGAGATTCTCAAAACCAAGGTTGACATGTTTCGAGTTCCTTTCAACATTTTGGAAATCCTGCTGAAAGTTTGGATATTCTGGCGAAGGCTTCCCAATCCCTGACAAGATTGGTACCCTTTCACGTCCAAATCTCTCAAACTCCGGGAGAGATTCTCAAAACCAAGGTTGACATGTTTCGAGTTCCTTTCAACATTTTGGAAATCCCGCTGAAACGTTGGACATTCTCGCGAAGGGTTCCCGATCCCCGACAAGATTGGTACCCTTTCACGTCCAAATCTCTCAAACTCCGGGAGAGATTCTCAAAACCAAGGTTGACATGTTTCGAGTTCCTTTCAACATTTTGGAAATCCCGCTGAAACTTTGGACATTGTCACGAAGGGTTCCCAATCCCTGACAAGATTGGTACCCTTTCACGTCCAAATCTCTCAAACTCCGGGAGAGATTCTCAAAACCATGGTTGACATGTTTCGAGTTCCTTTCAACATTTTGGAAATCCCGCTGAAACTTTGGACATTGTCGCGAAGGGTTCCCAATCTTCGACAAGATTGCTACCCTTTCACGTCCAAATCTCTCAAACTCCGGGAGAGATTCTCAAAACCAAGGTTGACATGTTTCGAGTTCCTTTCAACATTTTGGAAATCCCGCTGAAACTTTGGACTTTCTCGCGAAGGGTTCCCAATCTTCGACAAGATTGGTACCCTTTCACGTCCAAATCTCTCAAACTCCGGGAGAGATTCTCAAAACCAAGGTTGACATGTTTCGAGTTCCTTTCAACATTTTGGAAATCACGCTGAAACTTTGGACATTCTCGCGAAGGGTTCCCAATCCCCGACAAGACTGGTACCCTTTCACGTCCAAATCTCTCAAACTCCGGGAGAGATTCTCAAAACCAAGGTTGACATGTTTCGAGTTCCTTTCAACATTTTGGAAATCCCGCTGAAACTTTGGACTTTCTCGCGAAGGGTTCCCGATCCCCGACAAGATTGGTACCCTTTCACGTCCAAATCTCTCAAACTCCGGGAGAGATTCTCAAAACCAAGGTTGACATGTTTCGAGTTCCTTTCAACATTTTGGAAATCACGCTGAAACTTTGGACATTCTCGCGAAGGGTTCCCAATCAACGACAAGACTGGTACCCTTTCACGTCCAAATCTCTCAAACTCCGGGAGAGATTCTCAAAACCAAGGTTGACATGTTTCGAGTTCCTTTCAACATTTTGGAAATCCCGCTGAAACTTTGGACATTGTCGCGAAGGGTTCCCAATCTTCGACAAGATTGGTACCCTTTCACGTCCAAATCTCTCAAACTCCGGGAGAGATTCTCAAAGCCATGGTTGACATGTTTCGAGTTCCTTTCAACATTTTGGAAATCACGCTGAAACTTTGGACATTGTCGCGAAGGGTTCCCAATCCCCGACAAGATTGGTACCCTTTCACGTCCAAATCTCTCAAACTCCGGGAGAGATTCTCAAAACCAAGGTTGACATGTTTCGAGTTCCTTTCAACATTTTGGAAATCACGCTGAAACTTTGGACATTCTCGCGAAGGGTTCCCAATCCCCGACAAGACTGGTACCCTTTCACGTCCAAATCTCTCAAACTCCGGGAGAGATTCTCAAAACCAAGGTTGACATGTTTCGAGTTCCTTTCAACATTTTGGAAATCCCACTGAAACTTTGGACTTTCTCGCGAAGGGTTCCCGATCCCCGATAAGATTGGTACCCTTTCACGTCCAAATCTCTCAAACTCCGGGAGAGATTCTCAAAACCAAGGTTGACATGTTTCGAGTTCCTTTCAACATTTTGGAAATCCCGCTGAAACTTTGGACATTCTGGCGAAGGGTTCCCAATCCCCGACAAGATTGGTACCCTTTCATGTCCAAATCTCTCACACTCCGGGAGAGATTCTCAAAACCAAGGTTGACATGTTTCGAGTTCCTTTCAACATTTTGGAAATCCCGCTGAAACTTTGGACATTCTCGCGAAGGGTTCCCAATCCCCGACAAGATTGGTACCCTTTCACGTCCAAATCTCTCAAAGTCTGGGAGAGATTCTCAAAACCAAGGTTGACATGTTTCGAGTTCCTTTCAACATTTTGGAAATCCCGCTGAAACTTTGGACATTGTCACGAAGGGTTCCCAATCTTCGACAAGATTGTTACCCTTTCACGTCCAAATCTCTCAAACTCCGGGAGAGATTCTCAAAACCATGGTTGACATGTTTCGAGTTCCTTTCAACATTTTGGAAATCCCGCTGAAACTTTGGACATTCTCGCGAAGGGTTCCCAATCTTCGACAAGACTGGTACCCTTTCACGTCCAAATCTCTCAAACTCCGGGAGAGATTCTCAAAACCAAGGTTGACATGTTTCGAGTTCCTTTCAACATTTTGGAAATCCCGCTGAAACTTTGGACTTTCTCGCGAAGGGTTCCCAATCCCCGACAAGATTGGTACCCTTTCACGTCCAAATCTCTCAAACTCCGGGAGAGATTCTCAAAACCAAGGTTGACATGTTTCGAGTTCCTTTCAACATTTTGGAAATCCCGCTGAAACTTTGGACATTCTCGCGAAGGGTTCCCAATCCCCGACAAGACTGGTACCCTTTCACGTCCAAATCTCTCAAACTCCGGGAGAGATTCTCAAAACCAAGGTTGACATGTTTCGAGTTCCTTTCAACATTTTGGAAATCCTGCTGAAAGTTTGGATATTCTGGCGAAGGCTTCCCAATCCCTGACAAGATTGGTACCCTTTCACGTCCAAATCTCTCAAAGTCCGGGAGAGATTCTCAAAACCAAGGTTGACATGTTTCGAGTTCCTTTCAACATTTTGGAAATCCCGCTGAAACGTTGGACATTCTCGCGAAGGGTTCCCGGTCCCCGACAAGATTGGTACCCTTTCACGTCCAAATCTCTCAAACTCCGGGAGAGATTCTCAAAACCAAGGTTGACATGTTTCGAGTTCCTTTCAACATTTTGGAAATCCCGCTGAAACTCTGGACATACTCGCGAAGGGTTCCCAATCCCCGACAAGACTGGTACCCTTTCACGTCCAAATCTCTCACACTCCGGGAGAGATTCTCAAAACCAAGGTTGACGTGTTTCGAGTTCCTTTCAACATTTTGGAAATCCCGCTGAAACTTTGGACATTGTCGCGAAGGGTTCCCAATCCCTGACAAGATTGGTACCCTTTCACGTCCAAATCTCTCAAACTCCGGGAGAGATTCTCAAAACCATGGTTGACATGTTTCGAGTTCCTTTCAACATTTTGGAAATCCCGCTGAAACTTTGGACATTGTCGCGAAGGGTTCCCAATCTTCGACAAGATTGCTACCCTTTCACGTCCAAATCTCTCAAACTCCGGGAGAGATTCTCAAAACCAAGGTTGACATGTTTCGAGTTCCTTTCAACATTTTGGAAATCCCGCTGAAACTTTGGACTTTCTCGCGAAGGGTTCCCAATCCCCGACAAGATTGGTACCCTTTCACGTCCAAATCTCTCAAACTCCGGGAGAGATTCTCAAAACCAAGGTTGACATGTTTCGAGTTCCTTTCAACATTTTGGAAATCACGCTGAAACTTTGGACATTCTCGCGAAGGGTTCCCAATCCCCGACAAGATTGGTACCCTTTCACGTCCAAATCTCTCAAACTCCGGGAGAGATTCTCAAAACCAAGGTTGACATGTTTCGAGTTCCTTTCAACATTTTGGAAATCCCGCTGAAACTTTGGACTTTCTCGCGAAGGGTTCCCGATCCCCGACAAGATTGGTACCCTTTCACGTCCAAATCTCTCAAACTCCGGGAGAGATTCTCAAAACCAAGGTTGACATGTTTCGAGTTCCTTTCAACATTTTGGAAATCACGCTGAAACTTTGGACATTCTCGCGAAGGGTTCCCAATCAACGACAAGACTGGTACCCTTTCACGTCCAAATCTCTCAAACTCCGGGAGAGATTCTCAAAACCAAGGTTGACATGGTTCGAGTTCCTTTCAACATTTTGGAAATCCCGCTGAAACTTTGGACATTGTCGCGAAGGGTTCCCAATCTTCGACAAGATTGGTACCCTTTCACGTCCAAATCTCTCAAACTCCGGGAGAGATTCTCAAAGCCATGGTTGACATGTTTCGAGTTCCTTTCAACATTTTGGAAATCACGCTGAAACTTTGGACATTCTCGCGAAGGGTTCCCAATCCCCGACAAGATTGGTACCCTTTCACGTCCAAATCTCTCAAACTCCGGGAGAGATTCTCAAAACCAAGGTTGACATGTTTCGAGTTCCTTTCAACATTTTGGAAATCCCGCTGAAACTTTGGACTTTCTCGCGAAGGGTTCCCAATCCCCGACAAGATTGGTACCCTTTCACGTCCAAATCTCTCAAACTCCGGGAGAGATTCTCAAAACCAAGGTTGACATGTTTCAAGTTCCTTTCAACATTTTGGAAATCCCGCTGAAACTTTGGACATTGTCGCGAAGGGTTCCCAATCTTCGACAAGATTGGTACCCTTTCACGTCCAAATCTCTCAAACTCCGGGAGAGATTCTCAAAACCATGGTTGACATGTTTCGAGTTCCTTTCAACATTTTGGAAATCACGCTGAAACTTTGGACATTCTCGCGAAGGGTTCCCAATCCCCGACAAGATTGGTACCCTTTCACGTCCAAATCTCTCAAACTCCGGGAGAGATTCTCAAAACCAAGGTTGACATGTTTCGAGTTCCTTTCAACATTTTGGAAATCCCGCTGAAACTTTGGACATTGTCGCGAAGGGTTCCCAATCCCCGACAAGATTGGTACCCTTTCACGTCCAAATCTCTCAAACTCCGGGAGAGATTCTCAAAACCAAGGTTGACATGTTTCGAGTTCCTTTCAACATTTTGGAAATCCCGCTGAAACTTTGGACATTGTCGCGAAGGGTTCCCAATCTTCGACAAGATTGGTACCCTTTCACGTCCAAATCTCTCAAACTCCGGGAGAGATTCTCAAAACCAAGGTTGACATGTTTCGAGTTCCTTTCAACATTTTGGAAATCCCGCTGAAACTTTGGACATTCTCGCGAAGGGTTCCCAATCCCCGACAAGACTGGTACCCTTTCACGTCCAAATCTCTCAAACTCCGGGAGAGATTCTCAAAACCAAGGTTGACATGTTTCGAGTTCCTTTCAACATTTTGGAAATCCCGCTGAAACTTTGGACTTTCTCGCGAAGGGTTCCCAATCCCCGACAAGATTGGTACCCTTTCACGTCCAAATCTCTCAAACTCCGGGAGAGATTCTCAAAACCAAGGTTGACATGTTTCGAGTTCCTTTCAACATTTTGGAAATCCCGCTGAAACTTTGGACATTGTCGCGAAGGGTTCCCAATCTTCGACAAGATTGGTACCCTTTCACGTCCAAATCTCTCAAACTCCGGGAGAGATTCTCAAAACCATGGTTGACATGTTTCGAGTTCCTTTCAACATTTTGGAAATCCCGCTGAAACTTTGGACATTCTCGCGAAGGGTTCCCAATCCCCGACAAGATTGGTACCCTTTCACGTCCAAATCTCTCAAACTCCGGGAGAGATTCTCAAAACCAAGGTTGACATGTTTCGAGTTCCTTTCAACATTTTGGAAATCACGCTGAAACTTTGGACATTCTCGCGAAGGGTTCCCAATCCCCGACAAGACTGGTACCCTTTCACGTCCAAATCTCTCAAACTCCGGGAGAGATTCTCAAAACCAAGGTTGACATGTTTCGAGTTCCTTTCAACATTTTGGAAATCCCACTGAAACTTTGGACTTTCTCGCGAAGGGTTCCCGATCCCCGATAAGATTGGTACCCTTTCACGTCCAAATCTCTCAAACTCCGGGAGAGATTCTCAAAACCAAGGTTGACATGTTTCGAGTTCCTTTCAACATTTTGGAAATCCCGCTGAAACTTTGGACTTTCTCGCGAAGGGTTCCCGATCCCCGACAAGATTGGTACCCTTTCACGTCCAAATCTCTCAAACTCCGGGAGAGATTCTCAAAACCAAGGTTGACATGTTTCGAGTTCCTTTCAACATTTTGGAAATCACGCTGAAACTTTGGACATTCTCGCGAAGGGTTCCCAATCAACGACAAGACTGGTACCCTTTCACGTCCAAATCTCTCAAACTCCGGGAGAGATTCTCAAAACCAAGGTTGACATGGTTCGAGTTCCTTTCAACATTTTGGAAATCCCGCTGAAACTTTGGACATTGTCGCGAAGGGTTCCCAATCCCCGACAAGATTGGTACCCTTTCACGTCCAAATCTCTCAAACTCCGGGAGAGATTCTCAAAGCCATGGTTGACATGTTTCGAGTTCCTTTCAACATTTTGGAAATCACGCTGAAACTTTGGACATTCTCGCGAAGGGTTCCCAATCCCCGACAAGATTGGTACCCTTTCACGTCCAAATCTCTCAAACTCCGGGAGAGATTCTCAAAACCAAGGTTGACATGTTTCGAGTTCCTTTCAACATTTTGGAAATCCCGCTGAAACTTTGGACTTTCTCGCGAAGGGTTCCCAATCCCCGACAAGATTGGTACCCTTTCACGTCCAAATCTCTCAAACTCCGGGAGAGATTCTCAAAACCAAGGTTGACATGTTTCAAGTTCCTTTCAACATTTTGGAAATCCCGCTGAAACTTTGGACATTGTCGCGAAGGGTTCCCAATCTTCGACAAGATTGGTACCCTTTCACGTCCAAATCTCTCAAACTCCGGGAGAGATTCTCAAAACCATGGCTGACATGTTTCGAGTTCCTTTCAACATTTTGGAAATCACGCTGAAACTTTGGACATTCTCGCGAAGGGTTCCCAATCCCCGACAAGATTGGTACCCTTTCACGTCCAAATCTCTCAAACTCCGGGAGAGATTCTCAAAACCAAGGTTGACATGTTTCGAGTTCCTTTCAACATTTTGGAAATCCCGCTGAAACTTTGGACTTTCTCACGAAGGGTTCCCAATCCCCGACAAGATTGGTACCCTTTCACGTCCAAATCTCTCAAACTCCGGGAGAGATTCTCAAAACCAAGGTTGACATGTTTCGAGTTCCTTTCAACATTTTGGAAATCCCGCTGAAACTTTGGACATTGTCGTGAAGGGTTCCCAATCTTCGACAAGATTGGTACCCTTTCACGTCCAAATCTCTCAAACTCCGGGAGAGATTCTCAAAACCAAGGTTGACATGTTTCGAGTTCCTTTCAACATTTTGGAAATCCCGCTGAAACTTTGGACATTCTCGCGAAGGGTTCCCAATCCCCGACAAGACTGGTACCCTTTCACGTCCAAATCTCTCAAACTCCGGGAGAGATTCTCAAAACCAAGGTTGACATGTTTCGAGTTCCTTTCAACATTTTGGAAATCCCGCTGAAACTTTGGACTTTCTCGCGAAGGGTTCCCAATCCCCGACAAGATTGGTACCCTTTCACGTCCAAATCTCTCAAACTCCGGGAGAGATTCTCAAAACCAAGGTTGACATGTTTCGAGTTCCTTTCAACATTTTGGAAATCCCGCTGAAACTTTGGACATTGTCGCGAAGGGTTCCCAATCTTCGACAAGATTGGTACCCTTTCACGTCCAAATCTCTCAAACTCCGGGAGAGATTCTCAAAACCATGGTTGACATGTTTCGAGTTCCTTTCAACATTTTGGAAATCCCGCTGAAACTTTGGACATTCTCGCGAAGGGTTCCCAATCCCCGACAAGATTGGTACCCTTTCACATCCAAATCTCTCAAACTCCGGGAGAGATTCTCAAAACCAAGGTTGACATGTTTCGAGTTCCTTTCAACATTTTGGAAATCACGCTGAAACTTTGGACATTCTCGCGAAGGGTTCCCAATCCCCGACAAGACTGGTACCCTTTCACGTCCAAATCTCTCAAACTCCGGGAGAGATTCTCAAAACCAAGGTTGACATGTTTCGAGTTCCTTTCAACATTTTGGAAATCCCACTGAAACTTTGGACTTTCTCGCGAAGGGTTCCCGATCCCCGATAAGATTGGTACCCTTTCACGTCCAAATCTCTCAAACTCCGGGAGAGATTCTCAAAACCAAGGTTGACATGTTTCGAGTTCCTTTCAACATTTTGGAAATCCCGCTGAAACTTTGGACATTCTGGTGAAGGGTTCCCAATCCCCGACAAGATTGGTACCCTTTCACGTCCAAATCTCTCAAACTCCGGCAGAGATTCTCAAAACCAAGGTTGACATGTTTCGAGTTCCTTTCAACATTTTGGAAATCCCGCTGAAACTTTGGACATTGTCGCGAAGGGTTCCCAATCTTCGACAAGATTGGTACCCTTTCACGTCCAAATCTCTCAAACTCCGGGAGAGATTCTCAAAACCATGGTTGACATGTTTCGAGTTCCTTTCAACATTTTGGAAATCCCGCTGAAACTTTGGACATTCTCGCGAAGGGTTCCCAATCCCCGACAAGATTGGTACCCTTTCACGTGCAAATCTCTCAAAGTCTGGGAGAGATTCTCAAAACCAAGGTTGACATGTTTCGAGTTCCTTTCAACATTTTGGAAATCCCGCTGAAACTTTGGACATTGTCACGAAGGGTTCCCAATCTTCGACAAGACTGGTACCCTTTCACGTCCAAATCTCTCAAACTCCGGGAGAGATTCTCAAAACCATGGTTGACATGTTTCGAGTTCCTTTCAACATTTTGGAAATCCCGCTGAAACTTTGAACATTCTCGCGAAGGGTTCCCAATCTTCGACAAGACTGGTACCCTTTCACGTCCAAATCTCTCAAACTCCGGGAGAGATTCTCAAAACCAAGGTTGACATGTTTCGAGTTCCTTTCAACATTTTGGAAATCCCGCTGAAACTTTGGACATTGTCGCGAAGGGTTCCCAATCTTCGACAAGATTGGTACCCTTTCACGTCCAAATCTCTCAAACTCCGGGAGAGATTCTCAAAACCAAGGTTGACATGTTTCGAGTTCCTTTCAACATTTTGGAAATCACGCTGAAACTTTGGACATTCTCGCGAAGGGTTCCCAATCCCCGACAAGACTGGTACCCTTTCACGTCCAAATCTCTCAAACTCCGGGAGAGATTCTCAAAACCAAGGTTGACGTGTTTCGAGTTCCTTTCAACATTTTGGAAATCCCGCTGAAACTTTGGACATTGTCACGAAGGGTTCCCAATCCCCGACAAGATTGGTACCCTTTCACGTCCAAATCTCTCAAACTCCGGGAGAGATTCTCAAAACCAAGGTTGACATGTTTCGAGTTCCTTTCAACATTTTGGAAATCCCGCTGAAACTTTGGACTTTCTCGCGAAGGGTTCCCAATCCCCGACAAGACTGGTACTCTTTCACGTCCAAATCTCTCAAACTCCGGGAGAGATTCTCAAAACCAAGGTTGACATGTTTCGAGTTCCTTTCAACATTTTGGAAATCACGCTGAAACTTTGGACATTCTCGCGAAGGGTTCCCAATCCCCGACAAGACTGGTACCCTTTCACGTCCAAATCTCTCAAACTCCGGGAGAGATTCTCAAAACCAAGGTTGACATGTTTCGAGTTCCTTTCAACATTTTGGAAATCCTGCTGAAAGTTTGGATATTCTGGCGAAGGGTTCCCAATCCCTGACAAGATTGGTACCCTTTCACGTCCAAATCTCTCAAACTCCGGGAGAGAGTCTCAAAACCAAGGTTGACATGTTTCGAGTTCCATTCAACATTTTGGAAATCCCGCTGAAACTTTGGACATTGTCGCGAAGGGTTCCCAATCTTCGACAAGATTGGTACCCTTTCACGTCCAAATCTCTCAAACTCCGGGAGAGATTCTCAAAACCAAGGTTGACATGTTTCGAGTTCCTTTCAACATTTTGGAAATCCCGCTGAAACTTTGGACATTCTCGCGAAGGGTTCCCGATCCCCGACAAGATTGGTACCCTTTCACGTGCAAATCTCTCAAACTCCGGGAGAGATTCTCAAAACCAAGGTTGACATGTTTCGAGTTCCTTTCAACATTTTGGAAATCCCGCTGAAACTTTGGACATTGTCGCGAAGGGTTCCCAATCTTCGACAAGATTGGTACCCTTTCACGTCCAAATCTCTCAAACTCCGGGAGAGATTCTCAAAACCATGGCTGACATGTTTCGAGTTCCTTTCAACATTTTGGAAATCACGCTGAAACTTTGGACATTCTCGCGAAGGGTTCCCAATCCCCGACAAGATTGGTACCCTTTCACGTCCAAATCTCTCAAACTCCGGGAGAGATTCTCAAAACCAAGGTTGACATGTTTCGAGTTCCTTTCAACATTTTGGAAATCCCGCTGAAACTTTGGACTTTCTCACGAAGGGTTCCCAATCCCCGACAAGATTGGTACCCTTTCACGTCCAAATCTCTCAAACTCCGGGAGAGATTCTCAAAACCAAGGTTGACATGTTTCGAGTTCCTTTCAACATTTTGGAAATCCCGCTGAAACTTTGGACATTGTCGTGAAGGGTTCCCAATCTTCGACAAGATTGGTACCCTTTCACGTCCAAATCTCTCAAACTCCGGGAGAGATTCTCAAAACCAAGGTTGACATGTTTCGAGTTCCTTTCAACATTTTGGAAATCCCGCTGAAACTTTGGACATTCTCGCGAAGGGTTCCCAATCCCCGACAAGACTGGTACCCTTTCACGTCCAAATCTCTCAAACTCCGGGAGAGATTCTCAAAACCAAGGTTGACATGTTTCGAGTTCCTTTCAACATTTTGGAAATCCCGCTGAAACTTTGGACTTTCTCGCGAAGGGTTCCCAATCCCCGACAAGATTGGTACCCTTTCACGTCCAAATCTCTCAAACTCCGGGAGAGATTCTCAAAACCAAGGTTGACATGTTTCGAGTTCCTTTCAACATTTTGGAAATCCCGCTGAAACTTTGGACATTGTCGCGAAGGGTTCCCAATCTTCGACAAGATTGGTACCCTTTCACGTCCAAATCTCTCAAACTCCGGGAGAGATTCTCAAAACCATGGTTGACATGTTTCGAGTTCCTTTCAACATTTTGGAAATCCCGCTGAAACTTTGGACATTCTCGCGAAGGGTTCCCAATCCCCGACAAGATTGGTACCCTTTCACATCCAAATCTCTCAAACTCCGGGAGAGATTCTCAAAACCAAGGTTGACATGTTTCGAGTTCCTTTCAACATTTTGGAAATCACGCTGAAACTTTGGACATTCTCGCGAAGGGTTCCCAATCCCCGACAAGACTGGTACCCTTTCACGTCCAAATCTCTCAAACTCCGGGAGAGATTCTCAAAACCAAGGTTGACATGTTTCGAGTTCCTTTCAACATTTTGGAAATCCCACTGAAACTTTGGACTTTCTCGCGAAGGGTTCCCGATCCCCGATAAGATTGGTACCCTTTCACGTCCAAATCTCTCAAACTCCGGGAGAGATTCTCAAAACCAAGGTTGACATGTTTCGAGTTCCTTTCAACATTTTGGAAATCCCGCTGAAACTTTGGACATTCTGGTGAAGGGTTCCCAATCCCCGACAAGATTGGTACCCTTTCACGTCCAAATCTCTCAAACTCCGGCAGAGATTCTCAAAACCAAGGTTGACATGTTTCGAGTTCCTTTCAACATTTTGGAAATCCCGCTGAAACTTTGGACATTGTCGCGAAGGGTTCCCAATCTTCGACAAGATTGGTACCCTTTCACGTCCAAATCTCTCAAACTCCGGGAGAGATTCTCAAAACCATGGTTGACATGTTTCGAGTTCCTTTCAACATTTTGGAAATCCCGCTGAAACTTTGGACATTCTCGCGAAGGGTTCCCAATCCCCGACAAGATTGGTACCCTTTCACGTCCAAATCTCTCAAAGTCTGGGAGAGATTCTCAAAACCAAGGTTGACATGTTTCGAGTTCCTTTCAACATTTTGGAAATCCCGCTGAAACTTTGGACATTGTCACGAAGGGTTCCCAATCTTCGACAAGACTGGTACCCTTTCACGTCCAAATCTCTCAAACTCCGGGAGAGATTCTCAAAACCATGGTTGACATGTTTCGAGTTCCTTTCAACATTTTGGAAATCCCGCTGAAACTTTGGACATTCTCGCGAAGGGTTCCCAATCTTCGACAAGACTGGTACCCTTTCACGTCCAAATCTCTCAAACTCCGGGAGAGATTCTCAAAACCAAGGTTGACATGTTTCGAGTTCCTTTCAACATTTTGGAAATCCCGCTGAAACTTTGGACTTTCTCGCGAAGGGTTCCCAATCCCCGACAAGATTGGTACCCTTTCACGTCCAAATCTCTCAAACTCCGGGAGAGATTCTCAAAACCAAGGTTGACATGTTTCGAGTTCCTTTCAACATTTTGGAAATCACGCTGAAACTTTGGACATTCTCGCGAAGGGTTCCCAATCCCCGACAAGACTGGTACCCTTTCACGTCCAAATCTCTCAAACTCCGGGAGAGATTCTCAAAACCAAGGTTGACGTGTTTCGAGTTCCTTTCAACATTTTGGAAATCCCGCTGAAACTTTGGACATTGTCACGAAGGGTTCCCAATCCCCGACAAGATTGGTACCCTTTCACGTCCAAATCTCTCAAACTCCGGGAGAGATTCTCAAAACCAAGGTTGACATGTTTCGAGTTCCTTTCAACATTTTGGAAATCCCGCTGAAACTTTGGACTTTCTCGCGAAGGGTTCCCAATCCCCGACAAGACTGGTACTCTTTCACGTCCAAATCTCTCAAACTCCGGGAGAGATTCTCAAAACCAAGGTTGACATGTTTCGAGTTCCTTTCAACATTTTGGAAATCACGCTGAAACTTTGGACATTCTCGCGAAGGGTTCCCAATCCCTGACAAGATTGGTACCCTTTCACGTCCAAATCTCTCAAACTCCGGGAGAGAGTCTCAAAACCAAGGTTGACATGTTTCGAGTTCCATTCAACATTTTGGAAATCCCGCTGAAACTTTGGACATTGTCGCGAAGGGTTCCCAATCTTCGACAAGATTGGTACCCTTTCACGTCCAAATCTCTCAAACTCCGGGAGAGATTCTCAAAACCAAGGTTGACATGTTTCGAGTTCCTTTCAACATTTTGGAAATCCCGCTGAAACTTTGGACATTCTCGCGAAGGGTTCCCGATCCCCGACAAGATTGGTACCCTTTCACGTGCAAATCTCTCAAACTCCGGGAGAGATTCTCAAAACCAAGGTTGACATGTTTCGAGTTCCTTTCAACATTTTGGAAATCCCGCTGAAACTTTGGACATTGTCGCGAAGGGTTCCCAATCTTCGACAAGATTGGTACCCTTTCACGTCCAAATCTCTCAAACTCCGGGAGAGATTCTCAAAACCATGGTTGACATGTTTCGAGTTCCTTTCAACATTTTGGAAATCCCGCTGAAACTTTGGACATTCTCGCGAAGGGTTCCCAATCCCCGACAAGATTGGTACCCTTTCACGTCCAAATCTCTCAAACTCCGGGAGAGATTCTCAAAACCAAGGTTGACATGTTTCGAGTTCCTTTCAACATTTTGGAAATCCCACTGAAAATTTGGACATTCTCGCGAAGGGTTCCCGATCCCCGACAAGATTGGTACCCTTTCATGTCCAAATCTCTCAAACTCCGGGAGAGATTCTCAAAACCAAGGTTGACATGTTTCGAGTTCCTTTCAACATTTTGGAAATCCCGCTGAAACTTTGGACATTGTCGCGAAGGGTTCCCAATCCCCGACAAGATTGGTACCCTTTCATGTCCAAATCTCTCAAACTCCGGGAGAGATTCTCAAAACCATGGCTGACATGTTTTGAGTTCCTTTCAACATTTTGGAAATCCCGCTGAAACTTTGGACTTTCTCGCGAAGGGTTCCCAATCCCCGACAAGATTGGTACCCTTTCACGTCCAAATCTCTCAAACTCCGGGAGAGATTCTCAAAACCAAAGTTGACATGTTTCGAGTTCCTTTCAACATTTTGGAAATCCTGCTGAAACTTTGGACATTCTCGCGAAGGGTTCCCAATCCCTGACAAGATTGGTACCCTTTCATGTCCAAATCTCTCAAACTCCGGGAGAGATTCTCAAAACCAAGGTTGACATGTTTCGAGTTCCTTTCAACATTTTGGAAATCCCGCTGAAACTTTGGACATTGTCGCGAAGGGGTCCCAATCTTCGACAAGATTGGTACCCTTTCACGTCCAAATCTCTCAAACTCCGGGAGAGATTCTCAAAGCCATGGTTGACATGTTTCGAGTTCCTTTCAACATTTTGGAAATCACGCTGAAACTTTGGACATTCTCGCGAAGGGTTCCCAATCCCCGACAAGATTGGTACCCTTTCACGTCCAAATCTCTCAAACTCCGGGAGAGATTCTCAAAACCAAGGTTGACATGTTTCGAGTTCCTTTCAACATTTTGGAAATCCCGCTGAAACTTTGGACTTTCTCGCGAAGGGTTCCCAATCCCCGACAAGATTGGTACCCTTTCACGTCCAAATCTCTCAAACTCCGGGAGAGATTCTCAAAACCAAGGTTGACATGTTTCGAGTTCCTTTCAACATTTTGGAAATCACGCTGAAACTTTGGACATTCTCGCGAAGGGTTCCCAATCCCCGACAAGACTGGTACCCTTTCACGTCCAAATCTCTCAAACTCCGGGAGAGATTCTCAAAACCAAGGTTGACATGTTTCGAGTTCCTTTCAACATTTTGGAAATCCTGCTGAAAGTTTGGATATTCTGGCGAAGGGTTCCCAATCCCTGACAGGATTGGTACCCTTTCACGTCCAAATCTCTCAAACTCCGGGAGAGATTCTCAAAACCAAGGTTGACATGTTTCAAGTTCCTTTCAACATTTTGGAAATCCCGCTGAAACTTTGGACATTCTCGCGAAGGGTTCCCAATCCCCGACAAGATTGGTACCCTTTCACGTCCAAATCTCTCAAACTCCGGGAGAGATTCTCAAAACCAAGGTTGACATGTTTCGAGTTCCTTTCAACATTTTGGAAATCCCGCTGAAACTTTGGACATTGTCGCGAAGGGTTCCCAATCTTCGACAAGATTGGTACCCTTTCACGTCCAAATCTCTCAAACTCCGGGAGAGATTCTCAAAACCAAGGTTGACATGTTTCGAGTTCCTTTCAACATTTTGGAAATCCCGCTGAAACTTTGGACATTCTCGCGAAGGGTTCCCAATCCCCGACAAGATTGGTACCCTTTCACGTCCAAATCTCTCAAACTCCGGGAGAGATTCTCAAAACCAAGGTTGACATGTTTCGAGTTCCTTTCAACATTTTGGAAATCACGCTGAAACTTTGGACATTCTCGCGAAGGGTTCCCAATCCCCGACAAGACTGGTACCCTTTCACGTCCAAATCTCTCAAACTCCGGGAGAGATTCTCAAAACCAAGGTTGACATGTTTCGAGTTCCTTTCAACATTTTGGAAATCCTGCTGAAAGTTTGGATATTCTGGCGAAGGGTTCCCAATCCCTGACAAGATTGGTACCCTTTCACGTACAAATCTCTCAAACTCCGGGAGAGATTCTCAAAACCAAGGTTGACATGTTTCGAGTTCCTTTCAACATTTTGGAAATCCCGCTGAAACTTTGGACATTGTCGCGAAGGGTTCCCAATCTTCGACAAGATTGGTACCCTTTCACGTCCAAATCTCTCAAACTCCGGGAGAGATTCTCAAAACCATGGTTGACATGTTTCGAGTTCCTTTCAACATTTTGGAAATCCCGCTGAAACTTTGGACATTCTGGCGAAGGGTTCCCAATCCCCGACAAGATTGGTACCCTTTCACGTCTAAATCTCTCAAACTCCGGGAGAGATTCTCAAAACCATGGTTGACATGTTTCGAGTTCCTTTCAACATTTTAGAAATCCCGCTGAAACTTTGGACTTTCTCGCGAAGGGTTCCCAATCCCCGACAAGATTGGTACCCTTTCACGTCCAAATCTCTCAAACTCCGGGAGAGATTCTCAAAACCAAGGTTGACATGTTTCGAGTTCCTTTCAACATTTTGGAAATCCCGCTGAAACTTTGGACATTGTCACGAAGGGTTCCCAATCTTCGACAAGATTGTTACCCTTTCACGTCCAAATCTCTCAAACTCCGGGAGAGATTCTCAAAACCATGGTTGACATGTTTCGAGTTCCTTTCAACATTTTGGAAATCCCGCTGAAACTTTGGACATTCTCGCGAAGGGTTCCCAATCTTCGACAAGACTGGTACCCTTTCACGTCCAAATCTCTCAAACTCCGGGAGAGATTCTCAAAACCAAGGTTGACATGTTTCGAGTTCCTTTCAACATTTTGGAAATCCCGCTGAAACTTTGGACTTTCTCGCGAAGGGTTCCCAATCCCCGACAAGATTGGTACCCTTTCACGTCCAAATCTCTCAAACTCCGGGAGAGATTCTCAAAACCAAGGTTGACATGTTTCGAGTTCCTTTCAACATTTTGGAAATCACGCTGAAACTTTGGACATTCTCGCGAAGGGTTCCCAATCCCCGACAAGACTGGTACCCTTTCACGTCCAAATCTCTCAAACTCCGGGAGAGATTCTCAAAACCAAGGTTGACATGTTTCGAGTTCCTTTCAACATTTTGGAAATCCCGCTGAAACTTTGGACATTGTCGCGAAGGGTTCCCAATCTTCGACAAGATTGTTACCCTTTCACGTCCAAATCTCTCAAACTCCGGGAGAGATTCTCAAAACCAAGGTTGACATGTTTCGAGTTCCTTTCAACATTTTGGAAATCCCGCTGAAACTTTGGACATTCTCGCGAAGGGTTCCCGATCCCCGACAAGATTGGTACCCTTTCACGTCCAAATCTCTCAAACTCCGGGAGAGATTCTCAAAACCAAGGTTGACATGTTTCGAGTTCCTTTCAACATTTTGGAAATCCCGCTGAAACTCTGGACATACTCGCGAAGGGTTCCCAATCCCCGACAAGACTGGTACCCTTTCACGTCCAAATCTCTCAAACTCCGGGAGAGATTCTCAAAACCAAGGTTGACGTGTTTCGAGTTCCTTTCAACATTTTGGAAATCCCGCTGAAACTTTGGACATTGTCACGAAGGGTTCCCAATCCCTGACAAGATTGGTACCCTTTCACGTCCAAATCTCTCAAACTCCGGGAGAGATTCTCAAAACCATGGTTGACATGTTTCGAGTTCCTTTCAACATTTTGGAAATCCCGCTGAAACTTTGGACATTGTCGCGAAGGGTTCCCAATCTTCGACAAGATTGGTACCCTTTCACGTCCAAATCTCTCAAACTCCGGGAGAGATTCTCAAAACCAAGGTTGACATGTTTCGAGTTCCTTTCAACATTTTGGAAATCCCGCTGAAACTTTGGACTTTCTCGCGAAGGGTTCCCAATCCCCGACAAGATTGGTACCCTTTCACGTCCAAATCTCTCAAACTCCGGGAGAGATTCTCAAAACCAAGGTTGACATGTTTCGAGTTCCTTTCAACATTTTGGAAATCCCGCTGAAACTTTGGACTTTCTCGCGAAGGGTTCCCAATCCCCGACAAGATTGGTACCCTTTCACGTCCAAATCTCTCAAACTCCGGGAGAGATTCTCAAAACCAAGGTTGACATGTTTCGAGTTCCTTTAAACATTTTGGAAATCACGCTGAAACTTTGGACATTCTCGCGAAGAGTTCCCAATCCCCGACAAGACTGGTAGCCTTTCACGTCCAAATCTCTCAAACTCCGGGAGAGATTCTCAAAACCAAGGTTGACATGTTTCAAGTTCCTTTCAACATTTTGGAAATCCCGCTGAAACTTTGGACATTGTCGCGAAGGGTTCCCAATCTTCGACAAGATTGGTACCCTTTCACGTCCAAATCTCTCAAACTCCGGGAGAGATTCTCAAAACCATGGTTGACATGTTTCGAGTTCCTTTCAACATTTTGGAAATCCCGCTGAAACTTTGGACATTCTCGCGAAGGGTTCCCAATCCCCGACAAGATTGGTACCCTTTCACGTCCAAATCTCTCAAAGTCCGGGAGAGATTCTCAAAACCAAGGTTGACATGTTTCGAGTTCCTTTCAACATTTTGGAAATCCCGCTGAAACTTTGGACATTCTCGCGAAGGGTTCCCAATCCCCGACAAGATTGGTACCCTTTCACGTCCAAATCTCTCAAAGTCCGGGAGAGATTCTCAAAACCATGGTTGACATGTTTCGAGTTCCTTTCAACATTTTGGAAATCCCACTGAAACTTTGGACATTCTCGCGAAGGGTTCCCGATCCCCGACAAGATTGGTACCCTTTCACGTGCAAATCTCTCAAACTCCGGGAGAGATTCTCAAAACCAAGGTTGACATGTTTCGAGTTCCTTTCAACATTTTGGAAATCCCGCTGAAACTTTGGACATTGTCGCGAAGGGTTCCCAATCTTCGACAAGATTGGTACCCTTTCACGTCCAAATCTCTCAAACTCCGGGAGAGATTCTCAAAACCAAGGTTGACATGCTTCGAGTTCCTTTCAACATTTTGGAAATCCCGCTGAAACTTTGGACATTGTCGCGAAGGGTTCCCAATCCCCGACAAGATTGGTACCCTTTCACGTCCAAATCTCTCAAACTCCGGGAGAGATTCTCAAAACCATGGTTTACATGTTTCGAGTTCCTTTCAACATTTTGGAAATCCCGCTGAAACTTTGCACATTGTCGCGAAGGGTTCCCAATCCCCGACAAGACTGGTACCCTTTCACGTCCAAATCTCTCAAACTCCGGGAGAGATTCTCAAAACCATGGCTGACATGTTTCGAGTTCCTTTCAACATTTTGGAAATCCCGCTGAAACTTTGGACATTCTCGCGAAGGGTTCCCAATCCCCGACAAGACTGGTACCCTTTCACGTCCAAATCTCTCAAGCTCCGGGAGAGATTCTCAAAACCAAGGTTGACATGTTTCGAGTTCCTTTCAACATTTTGGAAATCCCGCTGAAACTTTGGACATTGTCGCGAAGGGTTCCCAATCTTCGACAAGATTGGTACCCTTTCACGTCCAAATCTCTCAAACTCCGGGAGAGATTCTCAAAACCAAGGTTGACATGTTTCGAGTTCCTTTCAACATTTTGGAAATCCCGCTGAAACTTTGGACATTCTCGCGAAGGGTTCCCAATCCCCGACAAGATTGGTACCCTTTCACGTCCAAATCTCTCAAACTCCGGGAGAGATTCTCAAAACCAAGGTTGACATGTTTCGAGTTCCTTTCAACATTTTGGAAATCCCGCTGAAACTTTGGACTTTCTCGCGAAGGGTTCCCAATCCCCGACAAGACTGGTACCCTTTCACGTCCAAATCTCTCAAACTCCGGGAGAGATTCTCAAAACCAAGGTTGACATGTTTCGAGTTCCTTTCAACATTTTGGAAATCCCGCTGAAACTTTGGACATTGTCACGAAGGGTTCCCAATCTTCGACAAGATTGTTACCCTTTCACGTACAAATCTCTCAAACTCCGGGAGAGATTCTCAAAACCAAGGTTGACATGTTTCGAGTTCCTTTCAACATTTTGGAAATCCCGCTGAAACTTTGGACATTCTGGCGAAGGGTTCCCAATCCCCGACAAGATTGGTACCCTTTCACGTCTAAATCTCTCAAACTCCGGGAGAGATTCTCAAAACCAAGGTTGACATGTTTCGAGTTCCTTTCAACATTTTGGAAATCCCGCTGAAACTTTGGACTTTCTCGCGAAGGGTTCCCAATCCCCGACAAGATTGGTACCCTTTCACGTCCAAATCTCTCAAACTCCGGGAGAGATTCTCAAAACCAAGGTTGACATGTTTCGAGTTCCTTTCAACATTTTGGAAATCCCGCTGAAACTTTGGACATTCTGGCGAAGGGTTCCCAATCCCCGACAAGATTGGTACCCTTTCACGTCTAAATCTCTCAAACTCCGGGAGAGATTCTCAAAACCAAGGTTGACATGTTTCGAGTTCCTTTCAACATTTTGGAAATCCCGCTGAAACTTTGGACTTTCTCGCGAAGGGTTCCCAATCCCCGACAAGATTGGTACCCTTTCACGTCCAAATCTCTCAAACTCCGGGAGAGATTCTCAAAACCAAGGTTGACATGTTTCGAGTTCCTTTCAACATTTTGGAAATCCCGCTGAAACTTTGGACATTGTCACGAAGGGTTCCCAATCTTCGACAAGATTGTTACCCTTTCACGTCCAAATCTCTCAAACTCCGGGAGAGATTCTCAAAACCATGGTTGACATGTTTCGAGTTCCTTTCAACATTTTGGAAATCCCGCTGAAACTTTGGACATTCTCGCGAAGGGTTCCCAATCTTCGACAAGACTGGTACCCTTTCACGTCCAAATCTCTCAAACTCCGGGAGAGATTCTCAAAACCAAGGTTGACATGTTTCGAGTTCCTTTCAACATTTTGGAAATCCCGCTGAAACTTTGGACTTTCTCGCGAAGGGTTCCCAATCCCCGACAAGATTGGTACCCTTTCACGTCCAAATCTCTCAAACTCCGGGCGAGATTCTCAAAACCAAGGTTGACATGTTTCGAGTTCCTTTCAACATTTTGGAAATCACGCTGAAACTTTGGACATTCTCGCGAAGGGTTCCCAATCCCCGACAAGACTGGTACCCTTTCACGTCCAAATCTCTCAAACTCCGGGAGAGATTCTCAAAACCAAGGTTGACATGTTTCGAGTTCCTTTCAACATTTTGGAAATCCTGCTGAAAGTTTGGATATTCTGGCGAAGGCTTCCCAATCCCTGACAAGACTGGTACCCTTTCACGTCCAAATCTCTCAAAGTCCGGGAGAGATTCTCAAAACCAAGGTTGACATGTTTCGAGTTCCTTTCAACATTTTGGAAATCCCGCTGAAACTTTGGACATTCTCGCGAAGGGTTCCCGATCCCCGACAAGATTGGTACCCTTTCACGTCCAAATCTCTCAAACTCCGGGAGAGATTCTCAAAACCAAGGTTGACATGTTTCGAGTTCCTTTCAACATTTTGGAAATCCCGCTGAAACTCTGGACATACTCGCGAAGGGTTCCCAATCCCCGACAAGACTGGTACCCTTTCACGTCCAAATCTCTCAAACTCCGGGAGAGATTCTCAAAACCAAGGTTGACGTGTTTCGAGTTCCTTTCAACATTTTGGAAATCCCGCTGAAACTTTGGACATTGTCACGAAGGGTTCCCAATCCCTGACAAGATTGGTACCCTTTCACGTCCAAATCTCTCAAACTCCGGGAGAGATTCTCAAAACCATGGTTGACATGTTTCGAGTTCCTTTCAACATTTTGGAAATCCCGCTGAAACTTTGGACATTGTCGCGAAGGGTTCCCAATCTTCGACAAGATTGGTACCCTTTCACGTCCAAATCTCTCAAACTCCGGGAGAGATTCTCAAAACCAAGGTTGACATGTTTCGAGTTCCTTTCAACATTTTGGAAATCCCGCTGAAACTTTGGACTTTCTCGCGAAGGGTTCCCAATCCCCGACAAGATTGGTACCCTTTCACGTCCAAATCTCTCAAACTCCGGGAGAGATTCTCAAAACCAAGGTTGACATGTTTCGAGTTCCTTTCAACATTTTGGAAATCCCGCTGAAACTTTGGACTTTCTCGCGAAGGGTTCCCAATCCCCGACAAGATTGGTACCCTTTCACGTCCAAATCTCTCAAACTCCGGGAGAGATTCTCAAAACCAAGGTTGACATGTTTCGAGTTCCTTTCAACATTTTGGAAATCCCGCTGAAACTTTGGACATTCTCGCGAAGGGTTCCCAATCCCCGACAAGACTGGTAGCCTTTCACGTCCAAATCTCTCAAACTCCGGGAGAGATTCTCAAAACCAAGGTTGACATGTTTCAAGTTCCTTTCAACATTTTGGAAATCCCGCTGAAACTTTGGACATTGTCGCGAAGGGTTCCCAATCTTCGACAAGATTGGTACCCTTTCACGTCCAAATCTCTCAAACTCCGGGAGAGATTCTCAAAACCATGGTTGACATGTTTCGAGTTCCTTTCAACATTTTGGAAATCCCGCTGAAACTTTGGACATTCTCGCGAAGGGTTCCCAATCCCCGACAAGATTGG
Source organism: Streptopelia decaocto (assembly GCF_964273445.1). Taxonomy (NCBI): domain Eukaryota; kingdom Metazoa; phylum Chordata; class Aves; order Columbiformes; family Columbidae; genus Streptopelia; species Streptopelia decaocto. Next base: position 819,165 of record NW_028115595.1, on the reverse strand, counting down.
TACCCTTTCACGTCCAAATCTCTCAAAGTCCGGGAGAGATTCTCAAAACCAAGGTTGACATGTTTCGAGTTCCTTTCAACATTTTGGAAATCCCGCTGAAACTTTGGACATTCTCGCGAAGGGTTCCCAATCCCCGACAAGATTGGTACCCTTTCACGTCCAAATCTCTCAAACTCCGGGAGAGATTCTCAAAACCATGGTTGACATGTTTCGAGTTCCTTTCAACATTTTGGAAATCCCACTGAAACTTTGGACATTCTCGCGAAGGGTTCCCGATCCCCGACAAGATTGGTACCCTTTCACGTGCAAATCTCTCAAACTCCGGGAGAGATTCTCAAAACCAAGGTTGACATGTTTCGAGTTCCTTTCAACATTTTGGAAATCCCGCTGAAACTTTGGACATTGTCGCGAAGGGTTCCCAATCTTCGACAAGATTGGTACACTTTCACGTCCAAATCTCTCAAACTCCGGGAGAGATTCTCAAAACCAAGGTTGACATGCTTCGAGTTCCTTTCAACATTTTGGAAATCCCGCTGAAACTTTGGACATTGTCGCGAAGGGTTCCCAATCCCCGACAAGATTGGTACCCTTTCACGTCCAAATCTCTCAAACTCCGGGAGAGATTCTCAAAACCATGGTTTACATGTTTCGAGTTCCTTTCAACATTTTGGAAATCCCGCTGAAACTTTGCACATTCTCGCGAAGGGTTCCCAATCCCCGACAAGACTGGTACCCTTTCACGTCCAAATCTCTCAAACTCCGGGAGAGATTCTCAAAACCATGGCTGACATGTTTCGAGTTCCTTTCAACATTTTGGAAATCCCGCTGAAACTTTGGACATTCTCGCGAAGGGTTCCCAATCCCCGACAAGACTGGTACCCTTTCACGTCCAAATCTCTCAAGCTCCGGGAGAGATTCTCAAAACCAAGGTTGACATGTTTCGAGTTCCTTTCAACATTTTGGAAATCCCGCTGAAACTTTGGACATTGTCGCGAAGGGTTCCCAATCTTCGACAAGATTGGTACCCTTTCACGTCCAAATCTCTCAAACTCCGGGAGAGATTCTCAAAACCAAGGTTGACATGTTTCGAGTTCCTTTCAACATTTTGGAAATCCCGCTGAAACTTTGGACATTCTCGCGAAGGGTTCCCAATCCCCGACAAGATTGGTACCCTTTCACGTCCAAATCTCTCAAACTCCGGGAGAGATTCTCAAAACCAAGGTTGACATGTTTCGAGTTCCTTTCAACATTTTGGAAATCCCGCTGAAACTTTGGACTTTCTCGCGAAGGGTTCCCAATCCCCGACAAGACTGGTACCCTTTCACGTCCAAATCTCTCAAGCTCCGGGAGAGATTCTCAAAACCAAGGTTGACATGTTTCGAGTTCCTTTCAACATTTTGGAAATCCCGCTGAAACTTTGGACATTCTCGCGAAGGGTTCCCAATCTTCGACAAGATTGGTACCCTTTCACGTCCAAATCTCTCAAACTCCGGGAGAGATTCTCAAAACCAAGGTTGACATGTTTCGAGTTCCTTTCAACATTTTGGAAATCCCGCTGAAACTTTGGACATTCTCGCGAAGGGTTCCCAATCCCCGACAAGATTGGTACCCTTTCACGTCCAAATCTCTCAAACTCCGGGAGAGATTCTCAAAACCAAGGTTGACATGTTTCGAGTTCCTTTCAACATTTTGGAAATCCCGCTGAAACTTTGGACTTTCTCGCGAAGGGTTCCCAATCCCCGACAAGACTGGTACCCTTTCACGTCCAAATCTCTCAAACTCCGGGAGAGATTCTCAAAACCAAGGTTGACATGTTTCGAGTTCCTTTCAACATTTTGGAAATCCCGCTGAATACTTTGGACATTGTCACGAAGGGTTCCCAATCTTCGACAAGATTGTTACCCTTTCACGTACAAATCTCTCAAACTCCGGGAGAGATTCTCAAAACCAAGGTTGACATGTTTCGAGTTCCTTTCAACATTTTGGAAATCCCGCTGAAACTTTGGACATTCTGGCGAAGGGTTCCCAATCCCCGACAAGATTGGTACCCTTTCACGTCTAAATCTCTCAAACTCCGGGAGAGATTCTCAAAACCAAGGTTGACATGTTTCGAGTTCCTTTCAACATTTTGGAAATCCCGCTGAAACTTTGGACTTTCTCGCGAAGGGTTCCCAATCCCCGACAAGATTGGTACCCTTTCACGTCCAAATCTCTCAAACTCCGGGAGAGATTCTCAAAACCAAGGTTGACATGTTTCGAGTTCCTTTCAACATTTTGGAAATCCCGCTGAAACTTTGGACATTCTGGCGAAGGGTTCCCAATCCCCGACAAGATTGGTACCCTTTCACGTCTAAATCTCTCAAACTCCGGGAGAGATTCTCAAAACCAAGGTTGACATGTTTCGAGTTCCTTTCAACATTTTGGAAATCCCGCTGAAACTTTGGACTTTCTCGCGAAGGGTTCCCAATCCCCGACAAGATTGGTACCCTTTCACGTCCAAATCTCTCAAACTCCGGGAGAGATTCTCAAAACCAAGGTTGACATGTTTCGAGTTCCTTTCAACATTTTGGAAATCCCGCTGAAACTTTGGACATTGTCGCGAAGGGTTCCCAATCTTCGACAAGATTGGTACCCTTTCACGTCCAAATCTCTCAAACTCCGGGAGAGATTCTCAAAACCATGGTTGACATGTTTCGAGTTCCTTTCAACATTTTGGAAATCCCGCTGAAACTTTGGACATTCTCGCGAAGGGTTCCCAATCCCCGACAAGATTGGTACCCTTTCACGTCCAAATCTCTCAAAGTCCGGGAGAGATTCTCAAAACCAAGGTTGACATGTTTCGAGTTCCTTTCAACATTTTGGAAATCCCGCTGAAACTTTGGACATTCTCGCGAAGGGTTCCCAATCCCCGACAAGATTGGTACCCTTTCATGTCCAAATCTCTCAAAGTCCGGGAGAGATTCTCAAAACCATGGTTGACATGTTTCGAGTTCCTTTCAACATTTTGGAAATCCCACTGAAACTTTGGACATTCTCGCGAAGGGTTCCCGATCCCCGACAAGATTGGTACCCTTTCACGTGCAAATCTCTCAAACTCCGGGAGAGATTCTCAAAACCAAGGTTGACATGTTTCGAGTTCCTTTCAACATTTTGGAAATCCCGCTGAAACTTTGGACATTGTCGCGAAGGGTTCCCAATCTTCGACAAGATTGGTACCCTTTCACGTCCAAATCTCTCAAACTCCGGGAGAGATTCTCAAAACCAAGGTTGACATGCTTCGAGTTCCTTTCAACATTTTGGAAATCCCGCTGAAACTTTGGACATTGTCGCGAAGGGTTCCCAATCCCCGACAAGATTGGTACCCTTTCACGTCCAAATCTCTCAAACTCCGGGAGAGATTCTCAAAACCATGGTTTACATGTTTCGAGTTCCTTTCAACATTTTGGAAATCCCGCTGAAACTTTGCACATTCTCGCGAAGGGTTCCCAATCCCCGACAAGACTGGTACCCTTTCACGTCCAAATCTCTCAAACTCCGGGAGAGATTCTCAAAACCATGGCTGACATGTTTCGAGTTCCTTTCAACATTTTGGAAATCCCGCTGAAACTTTGGACATTCTCGCGAAGGGTTCCCAATCCCCGACAAGACTGGTACCCTTTCACGTCCAAATCTCTCAAGCTCCGGGAGAGATTCTCAAAACCAAGGTTGACATGTTTCGAGTTCCTTTCAACATTTTGGAAATCCCGCTGAAACTTTGGACATTGTCGCGAAGGGTTCCCAATCTTCGACAAGATTGGTACCCTTTCACGTCCAAATCTCTCAAACTCCGGGAGAGATTCTCAAAACCAAGGTTGACATGTTTCGAGTTCCTTTCAACATTTTGGAAATCCCGCTGAAACTTTGGACATTCTCGCGAAGGGTTCCCAATCCCCGACAAGATTGGTACCCTTTCACGTCCAAATCTCTCAAACTCCGGGAGAGATTCTCAAAACCAAGGTTGACATGTTTCGAGTTCCTTTCAACATTTTGGAAATCCCGCTGAAACTTTGGACTTTCTCGCGAAGGGTTCCCAATCCCCGACAAGACTGGTACCCTTTCACGTCCAAATCTCTCAAACTCCGGGAGAGATTCTCAAAACCAAGGTTGACATGTTTCGAGTTCCTTTCAACATTTTGGAAATCCCGCTGAAACTTTGGACATTGTCGCGAAGGGTTCCCAATCTTCGACAAGATTGGTACCCTTTCACGTCCAAATCTCTCAAACTCCGGGAGAGATTCTCAAAACCATGGTTGACATGTTTCGAGTTCCTTTCAACATTTTGGAAATCCCGCTGAAACTTTGGACATTCTCGCGAAGGGTTCCCAGTCCCCGACAAGATTGGTACCCTTTCACGTCCAAATCTCTCAAACTCCGGGAGAGATTCTCAAAACCAAGGTTGACATGTTTCGAGTTCCTTTCAACATTTTGGAAATCCCACTGAAAATTTGGACATTCTCGCGAAGGGTTCCCGATCCCCGACAAGATTGGTACCCTTTCACGTGCAAATCTCTCAAACTCCGGGAGAGATTCTCAAAACCAAGGTTGACATGTTTCGAGTTCCTTTCAACATTTTGGAAATCCCGCTGAAACTTTGGACATTCTGGCGAAGGGTTCCCAATCCCCGACAAGATTGGTACCCTTTCATGTCCAAATCTCTCAAACTCCGGGAGAGATTCTCAAAACCAAGGTTGACATGTTTCGAGTTCCTTTCAACATTTTGGAAATCCCGCTGAAACTTTGGACATTGTCGCGAAGGGTTCCCAATCCCTGACAAGATTGGTACTCTTTCACGTCCAAATCTCTCAAACTCCGGGAGAGATTCTCAAAACCATGGTTTACATGTTTCGAGTTCCTTTCAACATTTTGGAAATCCCGCTGAAACTTTGGACATTCTCGCGAAGGGTTCCCAATCCCCGACAAGACTGGTACCCTTTCATGTCCAAATCTCTCAAACTCCGGGAGAGATTCTCAAAACCATGGCTGACATGTTTTGAGTTCCTTTCAACATTTTGGAAATCCCGCTGAAACTTTGGACTTTCTCGCGAAGGGTTCCCAATCCCCGACAAGATTGGTACCCTTTCACGTCCAAATCTCTCAAACTCCGGGAGAGATTCTCAAAACCAAAGTTGACATGTTTCGAGTTCCTTTCAACATTTTGGAAATCCTGATGAAACTTTGGACATTCTCGCGAAGGGTTCCCAATCCCTGACAAGATTGGTACCCTTTCATGTCCAAATCTCTCAAACTCCGGCAGAGATTCTCAAAACCAAGGTTGACATGGTTCGAGTTCCTTTCAACATTTTGGAAATCCCGCTGAAACTTTGGACATTTTTGCGAAGGGTTCCCGATCCCCGACAAGATTGGTACCCTTTCACGTCCAAATCTCTCAAACTCCGGGAGAGATTCTCAAAACCAAGGTTGACATGTTTCGAGTTCCTTTCAACATTTTGGAAATCCCGCTGAAACTTTGGACATTGTCGAGAAGGGTTCCCAATCTTCGACAACATTGGTACCCTTTCACGTCCAAATCTCTCAAACTCCGGGAGAGATTCTCAAAACCATGGTTGACATGTTTCGAGTTCCTTTCAACATTTTGGAAATCCCGCTGAAACTTTGGACATTGTCGCGAAGGGTTCCCAATCCCCGACAAGATTGGTACCCTTTCACGTCCAAATCTCTCAAACTCCGGGAGAGATTCTCAAAACCAAGGTTGACATGTTTCGAGTTCCTTTCAACATTTTGGAAATCCCGCTGAAACTTTGGACATTCTCGCGAAGGGTTCCCAATCTTCGACAAGATTGGTACCCTTTCATGTCCAAATCTCTCAAAGTCCGGGAGAGATTCTCAAAACCAAGGTTGACATGTTTCGAGTTCCTTTCAACATTTTGGAAATCCCGCTGAAACTTTGGACATTCTTGCGAAGGGTTCCCGATCCCCGACAAGATTGGTACCCTTTCACGTCCAAATCTCTCAAAGTCCGGGAGAGATTCTCAAAACCAAGGTTGACATGTTTCGAGTTCCTTTCAACATTTTGGAAATCCTGCTGAAAGTTTGGATATTCTGGCGAAGGGTTCGTAATCCCTGACAAGATTGGTACCCTTTCACGTCCAAATCTCTCAAACTCCGGGAGAGATTCTCAAAACCAAGGTTGACATGTTTCGAGTTCCTTTCAACATTTTGGAAATCCCGCTGAAACTTTGGACATTCTCGCGAAGGGTTCCCAATCCCCGACAAGATTGGTACCCTTTCACGTCCAAATCTCTCAAACTCCGGGAGAGATTCTCAAAACCAAGGTTGACATGTTTCGAGTTCCTTTCAACATTTTGGAAATCACGCTGAAACTTTGGACATTGTCGCGAAGGGTTCCCAATCCCCGACAAGACTGGTACCCTTTCACGTCCAAATCTCTCAAACTCCGGGAGAGATTCTCAAAACCAAGGTTGACATGTTTCGAGTTCCTTTCAACATTTTGGAAATACCGCTGAAAGTTTGGATATTCTGGCGAAGGGTTCCCAATCCCTGACAAGATTGGTACCCTTTCACGTCCAAATCTCTCAAACTCCGGGAGAGATTCTCAAAACCAAGGTTGACATGTTTCAAGTTCCTTTCAACATTTTGGAAATCCCGCTGAAACTTTGGACATTGTCGTGAAGGGTTCCCAATCTTCGACAAGATTGGTACCCTTTCACGTCCAAATCTCTCAAACTCCGGGAGAGATTCTCAAAACCATGGTTGACATGTTTCGAGTTCCTTTCAACATTTTGGAAATCCCGCTGAAACTTTGGACATTCTCGCGAAGGGTTCCCAATCCCCGACAAGATTGGTACCCTTTCACGTCCAAATCTCTCAAACTCCGGGAGAGATTCTCAAAACCAAGGTTGACATGTTTCGAGTTCCTTTCAACATTTTGGAAATCCCGCTGAAACTTTGGACTTTCTCGCGAAGGGTTCCCAATCCCCGACAAGATTGGTACCCTTTCACGTCCAAATCTCTCAAACTCCGGGAGAGATTCTCAAAACCAAGGTTGACATGTTTCGAGTTCCTTTCAACATTTTGGAAATCACGCTGAAACTTTGGACATTCTCGCGAAGGGTTCCCAATCCCCGACAAGACTGGTACCCTTTCACGTCCAAATCTCTCAAACTCCGGGAGAGATTCTCAAAACCAAGGTTGACATGTTTCGAGTTCCTTTCAACATTTTGGAAATCCCGCTGAAACTTTGGACTTTCTCGCGAAGGGTTCCCAATCCCCGACAAGACTGGTACCCTTTCACGTCCAAATCTCTCAAACTCCGGGAGAGATTCTCAAAACCAAGGTTGACATGTTTCGAGTTCCATTCAACATTTTGGAAATCACGCTGAAACTTTGGACATTGTCGCGAAGGGTTCCCAATCTTCGACAAGATTGGTACCCTTTCACGTCCAAATCTCTCAAACTCCGGGAGAGATTCTCAAAACCATGGTTGACATGTTTCGAGTTCCTTTCAACATTTTGGAAATCCCGCTGAAACTTTGGACATTCTCGCGAAGGGTTCCCAAACCCCGACAAGATTGGTACCCTTTCACGTCCAAATCTCTCAAACTCCAGGAGAGATTCTCAAAACCAAGGTTGACATGTTTCGAGTTCCTTTCAACATTTTGGAAATCCCGCTGAAACTTTGGACTTTCTCGCGAAGGGTTCCCAATCCCCGACAAGATTGGTACCCTTTCATGTCCAAATCTCTCAAACTCCGGGAGAGATTCTCAAAACCAAGGTTGACATGTTTCGAGTTCCTTTCAACATTTTGGAAATCCCGCTGAAACTTTGGACATTCTCGCGAAGGGTTCCCAATCCCCGACAAGATTGGTACCCTTTCACGTCCAAATCTCTCAAACTCCGGGAGAGATTCTCAAAACCAAAGTTGACATGTTTCGAGTTCCTTTCAACATTTTGGAAATCCTGATGAAACTTTGGACATTCTCGCGAAGGGTTCCCAATCCCTGACAAGATTGGTACCCTTTCATGTCCAAATCTCTCAAACTCCGGCAGAGATTCTCAAAACCAAGGTTGACATGGTTCGAGTTCCTTTCAACATTTTGGAAATCCCGCTGAAACTTTGGACATTTTTGCGAAGGGTTCCCGATCCCCGACAAGATTGGTACCCTTTCACGTCCAAATCTCTCAAACTCCGGGAGAGATTCTCAAAACCAAGGTTGACATGTTTCGAGTTCCTTTCAACATTTTGGAAATCCCGCTGAAACTTTGGACATTGTCGAGAAGGGTTCCCAATCTTCGACAACATTGGTACCCTTTCACGTCCAAATCTCTCAAACTCCGGGAGAGATTCTCAAAACCATGGTTGACATGTTTCGAGTTCCTTTCAACATTTTGGAAATCCCGCTGAAACTTTGGACATTGTCGCGAAGGGTTCCCAATCCCCGACAAGATTGGTACCCTTTCACGTCCAAATCTCTCAAACTCCGGGAGAGATTCTCAAAACCAAGGTTGACATGTTTCGAGTTCCTTTCAACATTTTGGAAATCCCGCTGAAACTTTGGACATTCTCGCGAAGGGTTCCCAATCTTCGACAAGATTGGTACCCTTTCATGTCCAAATCTCTCAAAGTCCGGGAGAGATTCTCAAAACCAAGGTTGACATGTTTCGAGTTCCTTTCAACATTTTGGAAATCCCGCTGAAACTTTGGACATTCTTGCGAAGGGTTCCCGATCCCCGACAAGATTGGTACCCTTTCACGTCCAAATCTCTCAAAGTCCGGGAGAGATTCTCAAAACCAAGGTTGACATGTTTCGAGTTCCTTTCAACATTTTGGAAATCCTGCTGAAAGTTTGGATATTCTGGCGAAGGGTTCCCAATCCCTGACAAGATTGGTACCCTTTCACGTCCAAATCTCTCAAACTCCGGGAGAGATTCTCAAAACCAAGGTTGACATGTTTCGAGTTCCTTTCAACATTTTGGAAATCCCGCTGAAACTTTGGACATTCTCGCGAAGGGTTCCCAATCCCCGACAAGATTGGTACCCTTTCACGTCCAAATCTCTCAAACTCCGGGAGAGATTCTCAAAACCAAGGTTGACATGTTTCGAGTTCCTTTCAACATTTTGGAAATCACGCTGAAACTTTGGACATTGTCGCGAAGGGTTCCCAATCCCCGACAAGACTGGTACCCTTTCACGTCCAAATCTCTCAAACTCCGGGAGAGATTCTCAAAACCAAGGTTGACATGTTTCGAGTTCCTTTCAACATTTTGGAAATCCCGCTGAAACTTTGGACATTGTCGCGAAGGGTTCCCAATCTTCGACAAGATTGGTACACTTTCACGTCCAAATCTCTCAAACTCCGGGAGAGATTCTCAAAACCAAGGTTGACATGCTTCGAGTTCCTTTCAACATTTTGGAAATCCCGCTGAAACTTTGGACATTGTCGCGAAGGGTTCCCAATCCCCGACAAGATTGGTACCCTTTCACGTCCAAATCTCTCAAACTCCGGGAGAGATTCTCAAAACCATGGTTTACATGTTTCGAGTTCCTTTCAACATTTTGGAAATCCCGCTGAAACTTTGCACATTCTCGCGAAGGGTTCCCAATCCCCGACAAGACTGGTACCCTTTCACGTCCAAATCTCTCAAACTCCGGGAGAGATTCTCAAAACCATGGCTGACATGTTTCGAGTTCCTTTCAACATTTTGGAAATCCCGCTGAAACTTTGGACATTCTCGCGAAGGGTTCCCAATCCCCGACAAGACTGGTACCCTTTCACGTCCAAATCTCTCAAGCTCCGGGAGAGATTCTCAAAACCAAGGTTGACATGTTTCGAGTTCCTTTCAACATTTTGGAAATCCCGCTGAAACTTTGGACATTGTCGCGAAGGGTTCCCAATCTTCGACAAGATTGGTACCCTTTCACGTCCAAATCTCTCAAACTCCGGGAGAGATTCTCAAAACCAAGGTTGACATGTTTCGAGTTCCTTTCAACATTTTGGAAATCCCGCTGAAACTTTGGACATTCTCGCGAAGGGTTCCCAATCCCCGACAAGATTGGTACCCTTTCACGTCCAAATCTCTCAAACTCCGGGAGAGATTCTCAAAACCAAGGTTGACATGTTTCGAGTTCCTTTCAACATTTTGGAAATCCCGCTGAAACTTTGGACTTTCTCGCGAAGGGTTCCCAATCCCCGACAAGACTGGTACCCTTTCACGTCCAAATCTCTCAAGCTCCGGGAGAGATTCTCAAAACCAAGGTTGACATGTTTCGAGTTCCTTTCAACATTTTGGAAATCCCGCTGAAACTTTGGACATTGTCGCGAAGGGTTCCCAATCTTCGACAAGATTGGTACCCTTTCACGTCCAAATCTCTCAAACTCCGGGAGAGATTCTCAAAACCAAGGTTGACATGTTTCGAGTTCCTTTCAACATTTTGGAAATCCCGCTGAAACTTTGGACATTCTCGCGAAGGGTTCCCAATCCCCGACAAGATTGGTACCCTTTCACGTCCAAATCTCTCAAACTCCGGGAGAGATTCTCAAAACCAAGGTTGACATGTTTCGAGTTCCTTTCAACATTTTGGAAATCCCGCTGAAACTTTGGACTTTCTCGCGAAGGGTTCCCAATCCCCGACAAGACTGGTACCCTTTCACGTCCAAATCTCTCAAACTCCGGGAGAGATTCTCAAAACCAAGGTTGACATGTTTCGAGTTCCTTTCAACATTTTGGAAATCCCGCTGAATACTTTGGACATTGTCACGAAGGGTTCCCAATCTTCGACAAGATTGTTACCCTTTCACGTACAAATCTCTCAAACTCCGGGAGAGATTCTCAAAACCAAGGTTGACATGTTTCGAGTTCCTTTCAACATTTTGGAAATCCCGCTGAAACTTTGGACATTCTGGCGAAGGGTTCCCAATCCCCGACAAGATTGGTACCCTTTCACGTCTAAATCTCTCAAACTCCGGGAGAGATTCTCAAAACCAAGGTTGACATGTTTCGAGTTCCTTTCAACATTTTGGAAATCCCGCTGAAACTTTGGACTTTCTCGCGAAGGGTTCCCAATCCCCGACAAGATTGGTACCCTTTCACGTCCAAATCTCTCAAACTCCGGGAGAGATTCTCAAAACCAAGGTTGACATGTTTCGAGTTCCTTTCAACATTTTGGAAATCCCGCTGAAACTTTGGACATTCTGGCGAAGGGTTCCCAATCCCCGACAAGATTGGTACCCTTTCACGTCTAAATCTCTCAAACTCCGGGAGAGATTCTCAAAACCAAGGTTGACATGTTTCGAGTTCCTTTCAACATTTTGGAAATCCCGCTGAAACTTTGGACTTTCTCGCGAAGGGTTCCCAATCCCCGACAAGATTGGTACCCTTTCACGTCCAAATCTCTCAAACTCCGGGAGAGATTCTCAAAACCAAGGTTGACATGTTTCGAGTTCCTTTCAACATTTTGGAAATCCCGCTGAAACTTTGGACATTGTCGCGAAGGGTTCCCAATCTTCGACAAGATTGGTACCCTTTCACGTCCAAATCTCTCAAACTCCGGGAGAGATTCTCAAAACCATGGTTGACATGTTTCGAGTTCCTTTCAACATTTTGGAAATCCCGCTGAAACTTTGGACATTCTCGCGAAGGGTTCCCAATCCCCGACAAGATTGGTACCCTTTCACGTCCAAATCTCTCAAAGTCCGGGAGAGATTCTCAAAACCAAGGTTGACATGTTTCGAGTTCCTTTCAACATTTTGGAAATCCCGCTGAAACTTTGGACATTCTCGCGAAGGGTTCCCAATCCCCGACAAGATTGGTACCCTTTCACGTCCAAATCTCTCAAAGTCCGGGAGAGATTCTCAAAACCATGGTTGACATGTTTCGAGTTCCTTTCAACATTTTGGAAATCCCACTGAAACTTTGGACATTCTCGCGAAGGGTTCCCGATCCCCGACAAGATTGGTACCCTTTCACGTGCAAATCTCTCAAACTCCGGGAGAGATTCTCAAAACCAAGGTTGACATGTTTCGAGTTCCTTTCAACATTTTGGAAATCCCGCTGAAACTTTGGACATTGTCGCGAAGGGTTCCCAATCTTCGACAAGATTGGTACCCTTTCACGTCCAAATCTCTCAAACTCCGGGAGAGATTCTCAAAACCAAGGTTGACATGCTTCGAGTTCCTTTCAACATTTTGGAAATCCCGCTGAAACTTTGGACATTGTCGCGAAGGGTTCCCAATCCCCGACAAGATTGGTACCCTTTCACGTCCAAATCTCTCAAACTCCGGGAGAGATTCTCAAAACCATGGTTTACATGTTTCGAGTTCCTTTCAACATTTTGGAAATCCCGCTGAAACTTTGCACATTCTCGCGAAGGGTTCCCAATCCCCGACAAGACTGGTACCCTTTCACGTCCAAATCTCTCAAACTCCGGGAGAGATTCTCAAAACCATGGCTGACATGTTTCGAGTTCCTTTCAACATTTTGGAAATCCCGCTGAAACTTTGGACATTCTCGCGAAGGGTTCCCAATCCCCGACAAGACTGGTACCCTTTCACGTCCAAATCTCTCAAGCTCCGGGAGAGATTCTCAAAACCAAGGTTGACATGTTTCGAGTTCCTTTCAACATTTTGGAAATCCCGCTGAAACTTTGGACATTGTCGCGAAGGGTTCCCAATCTTCGACAAGATTGGTACCCTTTCACGTCCAAATCTCTCAAACTCCGGGAGAGATTCTCAAAACCAAGGTTGACATGTTTCGAGTTCCTTTCAACATTTTGGAAATCCCGCTGAAACTTTGGACATTCTCGCGAAGGGTTCCCAATCCCCGACAAGATTGGTACCCTTTCACGTCCAAATCTCTCAAACTCCGGGAGAGATTCTCAAAACCAAGGTTGACATGTTTCGAGTTCCTTTCAACATTTTGGAAATCCCGCTGAAACTTTGGACTTTCTCGCGAAGGGTTCCCAATCCCCGACAAGACTGGTACCCTTTCACGTCCAAATCTCTCAAACTCCGGGAGAGATTCTCAAAACCAAGGTTGACATGTTTCGAGTTCCTTTCAACATTTTGGAAATCCCGCTGAAACTTTGGACATTGTCGCGAAGGGTTCCCAATCTTCGACAAGATTGGTACCCTTTCACGTCCAAATCTCTCAAACTCCGGGAGAGATTCTCAAAACCATGGTTGACATGTTTCGAGTTCCTTTCAACATTTTGGAAATCCCGCTGAAACTTTGGACATTCTCGCGAAGGGTTCCCAGTCCCCGACAAGATTGGTACCCTTTCACGTCCAAATCTCTCAAACTCCGGGAGAGATTCTCAAAACCAAGGTTGACATGTTTCGAGTTCCTTTCAACATTTTGGAAATCCCACTGAAAATTTGGACATTCTCGCGAAGGGTTCCCGATCCCCGACAAGATTGGTACCCTTTCACGTCCAAATCTCTCAAACTCCGGGAGAGATTCTCAAAACCAAGGTTGACATGTTTCGAGTTCCTTTCAACATTTTGGAAATCCCGCTGAAACTTTGGACATTCTGGCGAAGGGTTCCCAATCCCCGACAAGATTGGTACCCTTTCATGTCCAAATCTCTCAAACTCCGGGAGAGATTCTCAAAACCAAGGTTGACATGTTTCGAGTTCCTTTCAACATTTTGGAAATCCCGCTGAAACTTTGGACATTGTCGCGAAGGGTTCCCAATCCCCGACAAGATTGGTACTCTTTCACGTCCAAATCTCTCAAACTCCGGGAGAGATTCTCAAAACCATGGTTTACATGTTTCGAGTTCCTTTCAACATTTTGGAAATCCCGCTGAAACTTTGGACATTCTCGCGAAGGGTTCCCAATCCCCGACAAGACTGGTACCCTTTCATGTCCAAATCTCTCAAACTCCGGGAGAGATTCTCAAAACCATGGCTGACATGTTTTGAGTTCCTTTCAACATTTTGGAAATCCCGCTGAAACTTTGGACTTTCTCGCGAAGGGTTCCCAATCCCCGACAAGATTGGTACCCTTTCACGTCCAAATCTCTCAAACTCCGGGAGAGATTCTCAAAACCAAAGTTGACATGTTTCGAGTTCCTTTCAACATTTTGGAAATCCTGATGAAACTTTGGACATTCTCGCGAAGGGTTCCCAATCCCTGACAAGATTGGTACCCTTTCATGTCCAAATCTCTCAAACTCCGGCAGAGATTCTCAAAACCAAGGTTGACATGGTTCGAGTTCCTTTCAACATTTTGGAAATCCCGCTGAAACTTTGGACATTTTTGCGAAGGGTTCCCGATCCCCGACAAGATTGGTACCCTTTCACGTCCAAATCTCTCAAACTCCGGGAGAGATTCTCAAAACCAAGGTTGACATGTTTCGAGTTCCTTTCAACATTTTGGAAATCCCGCTGAAACTTTGGACATTGTCGAGAAGGGTTCCCAATCTTCGACAACATTGGTACCCTTTCACGTCCAAATCTCTCAAACTCCGGGAGAGATTCTCAAAACCATGGTTGACATGTTTCGAGTTCCTTTCAACATTTTGGAAATCCCGCTGAAACTTTGGACATTGTCGCGAAGGGTTCCCAATCCCCGACAAGATTGGTACCCTTTCACGTCCAAATCTCTCAAACTCCGGGAGAGATTCTCAAAACCAAGGTTGACATGTTTCGAGTTCCTTTCAACATTTTGGAAATCCCGCTGAAACTTTGGACATTCTCGCGAAGGGTTCCCAATCTTCGACAAGATTGGTACCCTTTCATGTCCAAATCTCTCAAAGTCCGGGAGAGATTCTCAAAACCAAGGTTGACATGTTTCGAGTTCCTTTCAACATTTTGGAAATCCCGCTGAAACTTTGGACATTCTTGCGAAGGGTTCCCGATCCCCGACAAGATTGGTACCCTTTCACGTCCAAATCTCTCAAAGTCCGGGAGAGATTCTCAAAACCAAGGTTGACATGTTTCGAGTTCCTTTCAACATTTTGGAAATCCTGCTGAAAGTTTGGATATTCTGGCGAAGGGTTCCCAATCCCTGACAAGATTGGTACCCTTTCACGTCCAAATCTCTCAAACTCCGGGAGAGATTCTCAAAACCAAGGTTGACATGTTTCGAGTTCCTTTCAACATTTTGGAAATCCCGCTGAAACTTTGGACATTCTCGCGAAGGGTTCCCAATCCCCGACAAGATTGGTACCCTTTCACGTCCAAATCTCTCAAACTCCGGGAGAGATTCTCAAAACCAAGGTTGACATGTTTCGAGTTCCTTTCAACATTTTGGAAATCACGCTGAAACTTTGGACATTGTCGCGAAGGGTTCCCAATCCCCGACAAGACTGGTACCCTTTCACGTCCAAATCTCTCAAACTCCGGGAGAGATTCTCAAAACCAAGGTTGACATGTTTCCAGTTCCTTTCAACATTTTGGAAATACCGCTGAAAGTTTGGATATTCTCGCGAAGGGTTCCCAATCCCTGACAAGATTGGTACCCTTTCACGTCCAAATCTCTCAAACTCCGGGAGAGATTCTCAAAACCAAGGTTGACATGTTTCAAGTTCCTTTCAACATTTTGGAAATCCCGCTGAAACTTTGGACATTGTCGTGAAGGGTTCCCAATCTTCGACAAGATTGGTACCCTTTCACGTCCAAATCTCTCAAACTCCGGGAGAGATTCTCAAAACCATGGTTGACATGTTTCGAGTTCCTTTCAACATTTTGGAAATCCCGCTGAAACTTTGGACATTCTCGCGAAGGGTTCCCAATCCCCGACAAGATTGGTACCCTTTCACGTCCAAATCTCTCAAACTCCGGGAGAGATTCTCAAAACCAAGGTTGACATGTTTCGAGTTCCTTTCAACATTTTGGAAATCCCGCTGAAACTTTGGACTTTCTCGCGAAGGGTTCCCAATCCCCGACAAGATTGGTACCCTTTCACGTCCAAATCTCTCAAACTCCGGGAGAGATTCTCAAAACCAAGGTTGACATGTTTCGAGTTCCTTTCAACATTTTGGAAATCACGCTGAAACTTTGGACATTCTCGCGAAGGGTTCCCAATCCCCGACAAGACTGGTACCCTTTCACGTCCAAATCTCTCAAACTCCGGGAGAGATTCTCAAAACCAAGGTTGACATGTTTCGAGTTCCTTTCAACATTTTGGAAATCCCGCTGAAACTTTGGACTTTCTCGCGAAGGGTTCCCAATCCCCGACAAGACTGGTACCCTTTCACGTCCAAATCTCTCAAACTCCGGGAGAGATTCTCAAAACCAAGGTTGACATGTTTCGAGTTCCATTCAACATTTTGGAAATCACGCTGAAACTTTGGACATTGTCGCGAAGGGTTCCCAATCTTCGACAAGATTGGTACCCTTTCACGTCCAAATCTCTCAAACTCCGGGAGAGATTCTCAAAACCATGGTTGACATGTTTCGAGTTCCTTTCAACATTTTGGAAATCCCGCTGAAACTTTGGACATTCTCGCGAAGGGTTCCCAAACCCCGACAAGATTGGTACCCTTTCACGTCCAAATCTCTCAAACTCCAGGAGAGATTCTCAAAACCAAGGTTGACATGTTTCGAGTTCCTTTCAACATTTTGGAAATCACGCTGAAACTTTGGACTTTCTCGCGAAGGGTTCCCAATCCCCGACAAGATTGGTACCCTTTCATGTCCAAATCTCTCAAACTCCGGGAGAGATTCTCAAAACCAAGGTTGACATGTTTCGAGTTCCTTTCAACATTTTGGAAATCCCGCTGAAACTTTGGACATTCTCGCGAAGGGTTCCCAATCCCCGACAAGATTGGTACCCTTTCACGTCCAAATCTCTCAAACTCCGGGAGAGATTCTCAAAACCAAAGTTGACATGTTTCGAGTTCCTTTCAACATTTTGGAAATCCTGATGAAACTTTGGACATTCTCGCGAAGGGTTCCCAATCCCTGACAAGATTGGTACCCTTTCATGTCCAAATCTCTCAAACTCCGGCAGAGATTCTCAAAACCAAGGTTGACATGGTTCGAGTTCCTTTCAACATTTTGGAAATCCCGCTGAAACTTTGGACATTTTTGCGAAGGGTTCCCGATCCCCGACAAGATTGGTACCCTTTCACGTCCAAATCTCTCAAACTCCGGGAGAGATTCTCAAAACCAAGGTTGACATGTTTCGAGTTCCTTTCAACATTTTGGAAATCCCGCTGAAACTTTGGACATTGTCGAGAAGGATTCCCAATCTTCGACAACATTGGTACCCTTTCACGTCCAAATCTCTCAAACTCCGGGAGAGATTCTCAAAACCATGGTTGACATGTTTCGAGTTCCTTTCAACATTTTGGAAATCCCGCTGAAACTTTGGACATTGTCGCGAAGGGTTCCCAATCCCCGACAAGATTGGTACCCTTTCACGTCCAAATCTCTCAAACTCCGGGAGAGATTCTCAAAACCAAGGTTGACATGTTTCGAGTTCCTTTCAACATTTTGGAAATCCCGCTGAAACTTTGGACATTCTCGCGAAGGGTTCCCAATCTTCGACAAGATTGGTACCCTTTCATGTCCAAATCTCTCAAAGTCCGGGAGAGATTCTCAAAACCAAGGTTGACATGTTTCGAGTTCCTTTCAACATTTTGGAAATCCCGCTGAAACTTTGGACATTCTTGCGAAGGGTTCCCGATCCCCGACAAGATTGGTACCCTTTCACGTCCAAATCTCTCAAAGTCCGGGAGAGATTCTCAAAACCAAGGTTGACATGTTTCGAGTTCCTTTCAACATTTTGGAAATCCCGCTGAAAGTTTGGATATTCTGGCGAAGGGTTCCCAATCCCTGACAAGATTGGTACCCTTTCACGTCCAAATCTCTCAAACTCCGGGAGAGATTCTCAAAACCAAGGTTGACATGTTTCGAGTTCCTTTCAACATTTTGGAAATCCCGCTGAAACTTTGGACATTCTCGCGAAGGGTTCCCAATCCCCGACAAGATTGGTACCCTTTCACGTCCAAATCTCTCAAACTCCGGGAGAGATTCTCAAAACCAAGGTTGACATGTTTCGAGTTCCTTTCAACATTTTGGAAATCACGCTGAAACTTTGGACATTGTCGCGAAGGGTTCCCAATCCCCGACAAGACTGGTACCCTTTCACGTCCAAATCTCTCAAACTCCGGGAGAGATTCTCAAAACCAAGGTTGACATGTTTCGAGTTCCTTTCAACATTTTGGAAATACCGCTGAAAGTTTGGATATTCTGGCGAAGGGTTCCCAATCCCTGACAAGATTGGTACCCTTTCACGTCCAAATCTCTCAAACTCCGGGAGAGATTCTCAAAACCAAGGTTGACATGTTTCAAGTTCCTTTCAACATTTTGGAAATCCCGCTGAAACTTTGGACATTGTCGTGAAGGGTTCCCAATCTTCGACAAGATTGGTACCCTTTCACGTCCAAATCTCTCAAACTCCGGGAGAGATTCTCAAAACCATGGTTGACATGTTTCGAGTTCCTTTCAACATTTTGGAAATCCCGCTGAAACTTTGGACATTCTCGCGAAGGGTTCCCAATCCCCGACAAGATTGGTACCCTTTCACGTCCAAATCTCTCAAACTCCGGGAGAGATTCTCAAAACCAAGGTTGACATGTTTCGAGTTCCTTTCAACATTTTGGAAATCCCGCTGAAACTTTGGACTTTCTCGCGAAGGGTTCCCAATCCCCGACAAGATTGGTACCCTTTCACGTCCAAATCTCTCAAACTCCGGGAGAGATTCTCAAAACCAAGGTTGACATGTTTCGAGTTCCTTTCAACATTTTGGAAATCACGCTGAAACTTTGGACATTCTCGCGAAGGGTTCCCAATCCCCGACAAGACTGGTACCCTTTCACGTCCAAATCTCTCAAACTCCGGGAGAGATTCTCAAAACCAAGGTTGACATGTTTCGAGTTCATTTCAACATTTTGGAAATCCCGCTGAAACTTTGGACTTTCTCGCGAAGGGTTCCCAATCCCCGACAAGACTGGTACCCTTTCACGTCCAAATCTCTCAAAGTCCGGGAGAGATTCTCAAAACCAAGGTTGACATGTTTCGAGTTCCATTCAACATTTTGGAAATCACGCTGAAACTTTGGACATTGTCGCGAAGGGTTCCCAATCTTCGACAAGATTGGTACCCTTTCACGTCCAAATCTCTCAAACTCCGGGAGAGATTCTCAAAACCATGGTTGACATGTTTCGAGTTCCTTTCAACATTTTGGAAATCCCGCTGAAACTTTGGACATTCTCGCGAAGGGTTCCCAAACCCCGACAAGATTGGTACCCTTTCACGTCCAAATCTCTCAAACTCCAGGAGAGATTCTCAAAACCAAGGTTGACATGTTTCGAGTTCCTTTCAACATTTTGGAAATCCCGCTGAAACTTTGGACTTTCTCGCGAAGGGTTCCCAATCCCCGACAAGATTGGTACCCTTTCATGTCCAAATCTCTCAAACTCCGGGAGAGATTCTCAAAACCAAGGTTGACATGTTTCGAGTTCCTTTCAACATTTTGGAAATCCCGCTGAAACTTTGGACATTCTCGCGAAGGGTTCCCAATCCCCGACAAGATTGGTACCCTTTCACGTCCAAATCTCTCAAACTCCGGGAGAGATTCTCAAAACCAAGGTTGACATGTTTCGAGTTCCTTTCAACATTTTGGAAATCCCGCTGAAACTTTGGACTTTCTCGCGAAGGGTTCCCAATCCCCGACAAGATTGGTACCCTTTCACGTCCAAATCTCTCAAACTCCGGGAGAGATTCTCAAAACCAAGGTTGACATGTTTCGAGTTCCTTTCAACATTTTGGAAATCCCGCTGAAACTTTGGACTTTCTCGCGAAGGGTTCCCAATCCCCGACAAGATTGGTACCCTTTCACGTCCAAATCTCTCAAACTCCGGGAGAGATTCTCAAAACCAAGGTTGACATGTTTCGAGTTCCTTTCAACATTTTGGAAATCACGCTGAAACTTTGGACATTCTCGCGAAGGGTTCCCAATCCCCGACAAGACTGGTACCCTTTCACGTCCAAATCTCTCAAACTCCGGGAGAGATTCTCAAAACCAAGGTTGACATGTTTCGAGTTCCTTTCAACATTTTGGAAATCCCGCTGAAACTTTGGACTTTCTCGCGAAGGGTTCCCAATCCCCGACAAGATTGGTACCCTTTCACGTCCAAATCTCTCAAACTCCGGGAGAGATTCTCAAAACCAAGGTTGACATGTTTCGAGTTCCTTTCAACATTTTGGAAATCCCGCTGAAACTTTGGACTTTCTCGCGAAGGGTTCCCAATCCCCGACAAGATTGGTACCCTTTCACGTCCAAATCTCTCAAACTCCGGGAGAGATTCTCAAAACCAAGGTTGACATGTTTCGAGTTCCTTTCAACATTTTGGAAATCACGCTGAAACTTTGGACATTCTCGCGAAGGGTTCCCAATCCCCGACAAGACTGGTACCCTTTCACGTCCAAATCTCTCAAACTCCGGGAGAGATTCTCAAAACCAAGGTTGACATGTTTCGAGTTCCTTTCAACATTTTGGAAATCCCGCTGAAACTTTGGACTTTCTCGCGAAGGGTTCCCAATCCCCGACAAGATTGGTACCCTTTCACGTCCAAATCTCTCAAACTCCGGGAGAGATTCTCAAAACCAAGGTTGACATGGTTCGAGTTCCTTTCAACATTTTGGAAATCCCGCTGAAACTTTGGACATTGTCGCGAAGGGTTCCCAATCTTCGACAAGATTGGTACCCTTTCACGTCCAAATCTCTCAAACTCCGGGAGAGATTCTCAAAACCAAGGTTGACATGTTTCGAGTTCCTTTCAACATTTTGGAAATCACGCTGAAACTTTGGACATTCTCGCGAAGGGTTCCCAATCCCCGACAAGACTGGTACCCTTTCACGTCCAAATCTCTCAAACTCCGGGAGAGATTCTCAAAACCAAGGTTGACATGTTTCGAGTTCCTTTCAACATTTTGGAAATCCTGCTGAAAGTTTGGATATTCTGGCGAAGGGTTCCCAATCCCTGACAAGATTGGTACCCTTTCACGTACAAATCTCTCAAACTCCGGGAGAGATTCTCAAAACCAAGGTTGACATGTTTCGAGTTCCTTTCAACATTTTGGAAATCCCGCTGAAACTTTGGACATTGTCGCGAAGGGTTCCCAATCTTCGACAAGATTGGTACCCTTTCACGTCCAAATCTCTCAAACTCCGGGAGAGATTCTCAAAACCATGGTTGACATGTTTCGAGTTCCTTTCAACATTTTGGAAATCCCGCTGAAACTTTGGACATTCTCGCGAAGGGTTCCCAATCCCCGACAAGATTGGTACCCTTTCACGTCCAAATCTCTCAAACTCCGGGAGAGATTCTCAAAACCAAGGTTGACATGTTTCGAGTTCCTTTCAACATTTTGGAAATCCCGCTGAAACTTTGGACATTCTCGCGAAGGGTTCCCAATCCCCGACAAGACTGGTACCCTTTCACGTCCAAATCTCTCAAACTCCGGGAGAGATTCTCAAAACCAAGGTTGACATGTTTCGAGTTCCTTTCAACATTTTGGAAATCCCGCTGAAACTTTGGACTTTCTCGCGAAGGGTTCCCAATCCCCGACAAGATTGGTACCCTTTCACGTCCAAATCTCTCAAACTCCGGGAGAGATTCTCAAAACCAAGGTTGACATGGTTCGAGTTCCTTTCAACATTTTGGAAATCCCGCTGAAACTTTGGACATTGTCGCGAAGGGTTCCCAATCTTCGACAAGATTGGTACCCTTTCACGTCCAAATCTCTCAAACTCCGGGAGAGATTCTCAAAACCAAGGTTGACATGTTTCGAGTTCCTTTCAACATTTTGGAAATCACGCTGAAACTTTGGACATTCTCGCGAAGGGTTCCCAATCCCCGACAAGACTGGTACCCTTTCACGTCCAAATCTCTCAAACTCCGGGAGAGATTCTCAAAACCAAGGTTGACATGTTTCGAGTTCCTTTCAACATTTTGGAAATCCTGCTGAAAGTTTGGATATTCTGGCGAAGGGTTCCCAATCCCTGACAAGATTGGTACCCTTTCACGTACAAATCTCTCAAACTCCGGGAGAGATTCTCAAAACCAAGGTTGACATGTTTCGAGTTCCTTTCAACATTTTGGAAATCCCGCTGAAACTTTGGACATTGTCGCGAAGGGTTCCCAATCTTCGACAAGATTGGTACCCTTTCACGTCCAAATCTCTCAAACTCCGGGAGAGATTCTCAAAACCATGGTTGACATGTTTCGAGTTCCTTTCAACATTTTGGAAATCCCGCTGAAACTTTGGACTTTCTCGCGAAGGGTTCCCAATCCCCGACAAGATTGGTACCCTTTCACTACCAAATCTCTCAAACTCCGGGAGAGATTCTCAAAACCAAGGTTGACATGTTTCGAGTTCCTTTCAACATTTTGGAAATCACGCTGAAACTTTGGACATTCTCGCGAAGGGTTCCCAATCCCCGACAAGACTGGTACCCTTTCACGTCCAAATCTCTCAAACTCCGGGAGAGATTCTCAAAACCAAGGTTGACATGTTTCGAGTTCCTTTCAACATTTTGGAAATCCCGCTGAAACTTTGGACATTCTCGCGAAGGGTTCCCAATCCCCGACAAGATTGGTACCCTTTCACGTCCAAATCTCTCAAACTCCGGGAGAGATTCTCAAAACCAAGGTTGACATGTTTCGAGTTCCTTTCAACATTTTGGAAATCCCGCTGAAACTTTGGACATTGTCACGAAGGGTTCCCAATCTTCGACAAGATTGTTACCCTTTCACGTCCAAATCTCTCAAAGTCCGGGAGAGATTCTCAAAACCATGGTTGACATGTTTCGAGTTCCTTTCAACATTTTGGAAATCCCGCTGAAACTTTGGACATTCTCGCGAAGGGTTCCCAATCTTCGACAAGATTGGTACCCTTTCACGTCCAAATCTCTCAAACTCCGGGAGAGATTCTCAAAACCAAGGTTGACATGTTTCGAGTTCCTTTCAACATTTTGGAAATCCCGCTGAAACTTTGGACTTTCTCACGAAGGGTTCCCAATCCCCGACAAGATTGGTACCCTTTCACGTCCAAATCTCTCAAACTCCGGGAGAGATTCTCAAAACCAAGGTTGACATGTTTCGAGTTCCTTTCAACATTTTGGAAATCACGCTGAAACTTTGGACATTCTCGCGAAGGGTTCCCAATCCCCGACAAGACTGGTACCCTTTCACGTCCAAATCTCTCAAACTCCGGGAGAGATTCTCAAAACCAAGGTTGACATGTTTCGAGTTCCTTTCAACATTTTGGAAATCCTGCTGAAAGTTTGGATATTCTGGCGAAGGCTTCCCAATCCCTGACAAGATTGGTACCCTTTCACGTCCAAATCTCTCAAAGTCCGGGAGAGATTCTCAAAACCAAGGTTGACATGTTTCGAGTTCCTTTCAACATTTTGGAAATCCCGCTGAAACTTTGGACATTCTCGCGAAGGGTTCCCGATCCCCGACAAGATTGGTACCCTTTCACGTCCAAATCTCTCAAACTCCGGGAGAGATTCTCAAAACCATGGTTGACATGCTTCGAGTTCCTTTCAACATTTTGGAAATCCCGCTGAAACTTTGGACATTGTCGCGAAGGGTTCCCAATCTTCGACAAGATTGGTACCCTTTCACGTCCAAATCTCTCAAACTCCGGCAGAGATTCTCAAAACCAAGGTTGACATGTTTCGAGTTCCTTTCAACATTTTGGAAATCCCGCTGAAACTTTGGACATTCTGGCGAAGGGTTCCCAATCCCCGACAAGATTGGTACCCTTTCACGTCCAAATCTCTCAAAGTCCGGGAGAGATTCTCAAAACCAAGGTTGACATGTTTCGAGTTCCTTTCAACATTTTGGAAATCCCGCTGAAACTTTGGACATTCTCGCGAAGGGTTCCCGATCCCCGACAAGATT
Organism: Streptopelia decaocto; assembly: GCF_964273445.1. Lineage (NCBI taxonomy): Eukaryota > Metazoa > Chordata > Aves > Columbiformes > Columbidae > Streptopelia > Streptopelia decaocto. The sequence continues at coordinate 795,221 of NW_028115595.1, read as the reverse complement.
GGTACCCTTTCACGTGCAAATCTCTCAAACTCCGGGAGAGATTCTCAAAACCATGGTTGACATGTTTCGAGTTCCTTTCAACATTTTGGAAATCCCGCTGAAACTTTGGACATTGTCGCGAAGGGTTCCCAATCTTCGACAAGATTGGTACCCTTTCACGTCCAAATCTCTCAAACTCCGGGAGAGATTCTCAAAACCAAGGTTGACATGCTTCGAGTTCCTTTCAACATTTTGGAAATCCCGCTGAAACTTTGGACATTGTCGCGAAGGGTTCCCAATCCCCGACAAGATTGGTACCCTTTCACGTCCAAATCTCTCAAACTCCGGGAGAGATTCTCAAAACCATGGTTTACATGTTTCGAGTTCCTTTCAACATTTTGGAAATCCCGCTGAAACTTTGGACATTCTCGCGAAGGGTTCCCAATCCCCGACAAGACTGGTACCCTTTCACGTCCAAATCTCTCAAACTCCGGGAGAGATTCTCAAAACCATGGCTGACATGTTTTGAGTTCCTTTCAACATTTTGGAAATCCCGCTGAAACTTTGGACATTGTCGAGAAGGGTTCCCAATCTTCGACAAGATTGGTACCCTTTCACGTCCAAATCTCTCAAACTCCGGGAGAGATTGTCAACACCAAGGTCAACATGTTTCGAGTTCCTTTCAACATTTTGGAAATCCCGCTGAAACTTTGGACATTCTCGCGAAGGGTTCCCAATCTTCGACAAGATTGGTACCCTTTCATGTCCAAATCTCTCAAACTCCGGGAGAGATTCTCAAAACCAAGGTTGACATGTTTCGAGTTCCTTTCAACATTTTGGAAATCCCGCTGAAACTTTGGACATTCTCGCGAAGGGTTCCCAATCCCCGACAAGATTGGTACCCTTTCACGTCCAAATCTCTCAAACTCCGGGAGAGATTCTCAAAACCAAGGTTGACATGTTTCGAGTTCCTTTCAACATTTTGGAAATCCTGCTGAAAGTTTGGATATTCTGGCGAAGGGTTCCCAATCCCTGACAAGATTGGTACACTTTCACGTCCAAATCTCTCAAACTCCGGGAGAGATTCTCAAAACCAAGGTTGACATGTTTCGAGTTCCTTTCAACATTTTGGAAATCCCGCTGAAACTTTGGACATTCTCGCGAAGGGTTCCCAATCCCCGACAAGACTGGTACCCTTTCACGTCCAAATCTCTCAAAGTCCGGGAGAGATTCTCAAAACCAAGGTTGACATGTTTCGAGTTCCTTTCAACATTTTGGAAATCCCGCTGAAACTTTGGACATTCTGGCGAAGGGTTCCCAATCCCCGACAAGACTGGTACCCTTTCACGTCCAAATCTCTCAAAGTCCGGGAGAGATTCTCAAAACCATGGCTGACATGTTTCGAGTTCCTTTCAACATTTTGGAAATCACGCTGAAACTTTGGACATTCTTGCGAAGGGTTCCCAATCCCCGACAAGATTGGTACCCTTTCACGTCCAAATCTCTCAAACTCCGGGAGAGATTCTCAAAACCAAGGTTGACATGTTTCGAGTTCCTTTCAACATTTTGGAAATCCTGCTGAAAGTTTGGATATTCTGGCGAAGGGTTCCCAATCTCTGACAAGATTGGTACCCTTTCACGTCCAAATCTCTCAAACTCCGGGAGAGATTCTCAAAACCAAGGTTGACATGTTTCGAGTTCCTTTCAACATTTTGGAAATCCCGCTGAAACTTTGGACATTCTCGCGAAGGGTTCCCAATCCCCGACAATATTGGTACCCTTTCACGTCCAAGTCTCTCAAAGTCCGGGAGAAATTCTCAAAACCAAGGTTGACATGTTTCGAGTTCCTTTCAACATTTTGGAAATCACGCTGAAACTTTGGACATTCTCGCGAAGGGTTCCCAATCCCCGACAAGACTGGTACCCTTTCACGTCCAAATCTCTCAAACTCCGGGAGAGATTCTCAAAACCAAGGTTGACATGTTTCGAGTTCCTTTCAACATTTTGGAAATCCCGCTGAAACTTTGGACATTCTCGCGAAGGGTTCCCAATCCCCGACAAGATTGGTACCCTTTCACGTCCAAATCTCTCAAAGTCCGGGAGAGATTCTCAAAACCAAGGTTGACATGTTTCGAGTTCCTTTCAACATTTTGGAAATCCCGCTGAAACTTTGGACATTCTGGCGAAGGGTTCCCAATCCCCGACAAGATTGGTACCCTTTCATGTCCAAATCTCTCAAAGTCCGGGAGAGATTCTCAAAACCAAGGTTGACATGTTTCGAGTTCCTTTCAACATTTTGGAAATCCCGCTGAAACTTTGGACATTCTGGCGAAGGGTTCCCAATCCCCGACAAGACTGGTACCCTTTCACGTCCAAATCTCTCAAAGTCCGGGAGAGATTCTCAAAACCATGGCTGACATGTTTCGAGTTCCTTTCAACATTTTGGAAATCACGCTGAAACTTTGGACATTCTTGCGAAGGGTTCCCAATCCCCGACAATATTGGTACCCTTTCACGTCCAAATCTCTCAAACTCCGGGAGAGATTCTCAAAACCAAGGTTGACATGTTTCGAGTTCCTTTCAACATTTTGGAAATCCTGCTGAAACTTTGGACATTCTTGCGAAGGGTTCCCAATCTCTGACAAGATTGGTACCTTTTCACGTCCAAATCTCTCAAACTCCGGGAGAGATTCTCAAAACCAAGGTTGACATGTTACGGGTTCCTTTCAACATTTTGGAAATCCCGCTGAAACTTTGGACATTCTCGCGAAGGGTTCCCAATCCCCGACAAGATTGGTACCCTTTCACGTCCAAGTCTCTCAAAGTCCGGGAGAGATTCTCAAAACCAAGGTTGACATGTTTCGAGTTCCTTTCAACATTTTGGAAATCCCGCTGAAACTTTGGACATTGTCGCGAAGGGTTCCCAATCCCCGACAAGATTGGTACCCTTTCATGTCCAAATCTCTCAAAGTCCGGGAGAGATTCTCAAAACCAAGGTTGACATGTTTCGAGTTCCTTTCAACATTTGGGAAATCACGCTGAAACTTTGGACATTGTCGCGAAGGGTTCCCAATCCCCGACAAGATTGGTACCCCTTCACGTCCAAATCTCTCAAACTCCGGGAGAGATTCTCAAAACCAAGGTTGACATGTTTCGAGTTCCTTTCAACATTTTGGAAATCACGCTGAAACTTTGGACATTCTCGCGAAGGGTTCCCAATCCCCGACAAGACTGGTACCCTTTCACGTCCAAATCTCTCAAACTCCGGGAGAGATTCTCAAAACCAAGGTTGACATGTTTCGAGTTCCTTTCAACATTTTAGAAATCCTGCTGAAAGTTTGGATATTCTGGCGAAGGGTTCCCAATCTTCGACAAGATTGGTACCCTTTCACGTCCAAATCTCTCAAACTCCGGGAGAGATTCTCAAAACCAAGGTTGACATGTTTCGAGTTCCTTTCAACATTTTGGAAATCCCGCTGAAACTTTGGACATTCTCGCGAAGGGTTCCCAATCCCCGACAAGATTGGTACCCTTTCACGTCCAAGTCTCTCAAAGTCCGGGAGAGATTCTCAAAACCAAGGTTGACATGTTTCGAGTTCCTTTCAACATTTTGGAAATCCCGCTGAAACTTTGGACATTCTCGCGAAGGGTTCCCAATCCCCGACAAGATTGGTACCCTTTCATGTCCAAATCTCTCAAAGTCCGGGAGAGATTCTCAAAACCAAGGTTGACATGTTTCGAGTTCCTTTCAACATTTTGGAAATCCCGCTGAAACTTTGGACATTGTCGCGAAGGGTTCCCAATCCCCGACAAGATTGGTACCCTTTCACGTCCAAATCTCTCAAACTCCGGGAGAGATTCTCAAAACCAAGGTTGACATGTTTCGAGTTCCTTTCAACATTTTGGAAATCACGCTGAAACTTTGGACATTCTCGCGAAGGGTTCCCAATCCCCGACAAGACTGGTACCCTTTCACGTCCAAATCTCTCAAACTCCGGGAGAGATTCTCAAAACCAAGGTTGACATGTTTCGAGTTCCTTTCAACATTTTGGAAATCCCGCTGAAACTTTGGACATTCTCGCGAAGGGTTCCCAATCCCGAACAAGATTGGTACCCTTTCACGTCCAAATCTCTCAAAGTCCGGGAGAGATTCTCAAAACCAAGGTTGACATGTTTCGAGTTCCTTTCAACATTTTGGAAATCCCGCTGAAACTTTGGACATTCTGGCGAAGGGTTCCCAATCCCCGACAAGATTGGTACCCTTTCATGTCCAAATCTCTCAAAGTCCGGGAGAGATTCTCAAAACCAAGGTTGACATGTTTCGAGTTCCTTTCAACATTTTGGAAATCCCGCTGAAACTTTGGACATTCTCGCGAAGGGTTCCCAATCCCCGACAAGACTGGTACCCTTTCACGTCCAAATCTCTCAAAGTCCGGGAGAGATTCTCAAAACCATGGCTGACATGTTTCGAGTTCCTTTCAACATTTTGGAAATCACGCTGAAACTTTGGACATTCTTGCGAAGGGTTCCCAATCCCCGACAAGATTGGTACCCTTTCACGTCCAAATCTCTCAAACTCCGGGAGAGATTCTCAAAACCAAGGTTGACATGTTTCGAGTTCCTTTCAACATTTTGGAAATCCTGCTGAAACTTTGGACATTCTTGCGAAGGGTTCCCAATCTCTGACAAGATTGGTACCTTTTCACGTCCAAATCTCTCAAACTCCGGGAGAGATTCTCAAAACCAAGGTTGACATGTTACGAGTTCCTTTCAACATTTTGGAAATCCCGCTGAAACTTTGGACATTCTCGCGAAGGGTTCCCAATCCCCGACAAGATTGGTACCCTTTCACGTCCAAGTCTCTCAAAGTCCGGGAGAGATTCTCAAAACCAAGGTTGACATGTTTCGAGTTCCTTTCAACATTTTGGAAATCCCGCTGAAACTTTGGACATTGTCGCGAAGGGTTCCCAATCCCCGACAAGATTGGTACCCTTTCATGTCCAAATCTCTCAAAGTCCGGGAGAGATTCTCAAAACCAAGGTTGACATGTTTCGAGTTCCTTTCAACATTTTGGAAATCACGCTGAAACTTTGGACATTGTCGCGAAGGGTTCCCAATCCCCGACAAGATTGGTACCCTTTCACGTCCAAATCTCTCAAACTCCGGGAGAGATTCTCAAAACCAAGGTTGACATGTTTCGAGTTCCTTTCAACATTTTGGAAATCACGCTGAAACTTTGGACATTCTCGCGAAGGGTTCCCAATCCCCGACAAGACTGGTACCCTTTCACGTCCAAATCTCTCAAACTCCGGGAGAGATTCTCAAAACCAAGGTTGACATGTTTCGAGTTCCTTTCAACATTTTAGAAATCCTGCTGAAAGTTTGGATATTCTGGCGAAGGGTTCCCAATCTTCGACAAGATTGGTACCCTTTCACGTCCAAATCTCTCAAACTCCGGGAGAGATTCTCAAAACCAAGGTTGACATGTTTCGAGTTCCTTTCAACATTTTGGAAATCCCGCTGAAACTTTGGACATTGTCGCGAAGGGTTCCCAATCTTCGACAAGATTGGTACCCTTTCACGTCCAAATCTCTCAAACTCCGGGAGAGATTCTCAAAACCATGGTTGACATGTTTCGAGTTCCTTTCAACATTTTGGAAATCCCGCTGAAACTTTGGACATTCTCGCGAAGGGTTCCCAATCCCCGACAAGATTGGTACCTTTTCACGTCCAAATCTCTCAAACTCCGGGAGAGATTCTCAAAACCAAGGTTGACATGTTTCGAGTTCCTTTCAACATTTTGGAAATCCCACTGAAACTTTGGACATTCTCGCGAAGGGTTCCCGATCCCCGACAAGATTGGTACCCTTTCACGTCCAAATCTCTCAAACTCCGGCAGAGATTCTCAAAGCCAAGGTTGACATGTTTCGAGTTCCTTTCAACATTTTGGAAATCCCGCTGAAACTTTGGACATTCTGGCGAAGGGTTCCCCATCCCCGACAAGATTGGTACCCTTTCATGTCCAAATCTCTCAAACTCCGGGAGAGATTCTCAAAACCAAGGTTGACATGTTTCGAGTTCCTTTCAACATTTTGGAAATCCCGCTGAAACTTTGGACATTGTCGCGAAGGGTTCCCAATCCCCGACAAGATTGGTACCCTTTCACGTCCAAATCTCTCAAACTCCGGGAGAGATTCTCAAAATCATGGTTTACATGTTTCGAGTTCCTTTCAACATTTTGGAAATCCCGCTGAAACTTTGGACATTCTCGCGAAGGGTTCCCGACCCCCGACAAGACTGGTACCCTTTCATGTCCAAATCTCTCAAACTCCGGGAGAGATTCTCAAAACCATGGCTGACATGTTTCGAGTTCCTTTCAACATTTTGGAAATCCCGCTGAAACTTTGGACATTCTTGCGAAGGGTTCCCAATCCCCGACAAGATTGGTACCCTTTCACGTCCAAATCTCTCAAACTCCGGGAGAGATTCTCAAAACCACGGCTGACATGTTTCGAGTTCCTTTCAACATTTTGGAAATCCCGCTGAAACTTTGGACTTTCTCGCGAAGGGTTCCCAATCCCCGACAAGATTGGTACCCTTTCACGTCCAAATCTCTCAAACTCCGGGAGAGATTCTCAAAACCAAGGTTGACATGTTTCGAGTTCCTTTCAACATTTTGGAAATCACGCTGAAACTTTGGACATTCTCGCGAAGGGTTCCCAATCCCCGACAAGATTGGTACCCTTTCACGTCCAAATCTCTCAAACTCCGGGAGAGATTCTCAAAACCAAGGTTGACATGTTTCGAGTTCCTTTCAACATTTTGGAAATCCCCCTGAAACTTTGGACATTGTCGCGAAGGGTTCCCAATCCCCGACAAGATTGGTACCCTTTCACGTCCAAATCTCTCAAAGTCCGGGAGAGATTCTCAAAACCAAGGTTGACATGTTTCGAGTTCCTTTCAACGTTTTGGAAATCCCGCTGAAACTTTGGACATTCTGGCGAAGGGTTCCCAATCCCCGACAAGATTGGTACCCTTTCATGTCCAAATCTCTCAAAGTCCGGGAGAGATTCTCAAAACCATGGTTGACATGTTTCGAGTTCCTTTCAACATTTTGGAAATCCCGCTGAAACTTTGGACATTGTCGCGAAGGGTTCCCAATCCCCGACAAGATTGGTACCCTTTCATGTCCAAATCTCTCAAAGTCCGGGAGAGATTCTCAAAACCAAGGTTGACATGTTTCGAGTTCCTTTCAACATTTGGGAAATCACGCTGAAACTTTGGACATTGTCGCGAAGGGTTCCCAATCCCCGACAAGATTGGTACCCTTTCACGTCCAAATCTCTCAAACTCCGGGAGAGATTCTCAAAACCAAGGTTGACATGTTTCGAGTTCCTTTCAACATTTTGGAAATCACGCTGAAACTTTGGACATTCTCGCGAAGGGTTCCCAATCCCCGACAAGACTGGTACCCTTTCACGTCCAAATCTCTCAAACTCCGGGAGAGATTCTCAAAACCAAGGTTGACATGTTTCGAGTTCCTTTCAACATTTTAGAAATCCTGCTGAAAGTTTGGATATTCTGGCGAAGGGTTCCCAATCTTCGACAAGATTGGTACCCTTTCACGTCCAAATCTCTCAAACTCCGGGAGAGATTCTCAAAACCAAGGTTGACATGTTTCGAGTTCCTTTCAACATTTTGGAAATCCCGCTGAAACTTTGGACATTGTCGCGAAGGGTTCCCAATCTTCGACAAGATTGGTACCCTTTCACGTCCAAATCTCTCAAACTCCGGGAGAGATTCTCAAAACCATGGTTGACATGTTTCGAGTTCCTTTCAACATTTTGGAAATCCCGCTGAAACTTTGGACATTCTCGCGAAGGGTTCCCAATCCCCGACAAGATTGGTACCTTTTCACGTCCAAATCTCTCAAACTCCGGGAGAGATTCTCAAAACCAAGGTTGACATGTTTCGAGTTCCTTTCAACATTTTGGAAATCCCGCTGAAACTTTGGACTTTCTCGCGAAGGGTTCCCGATCCCCGACAAGATTGGTACCCTTTCACGTCCAAATCTCTCAAACTCCGGGAGAGATTCTCAAAGCCAAGGTTGACATGTTTCGAGTTCCTTTCAACATTTTGGAAATCCCGCTGAAACTTTGGACATTCTGGCGAAGGGTTCCCCATCCCCGACAAGATTGGTACCCTTTCATGTCCAAATCTCTCAAACTCCGGGAGAGATTCTCAAAACCAAGGTTGACATGTTTCGAGTTCCTTTCAACATTTTGGAAATCCCGCTGAAACTTTGGACATTGTCGCGAAGGGTTCCCAATCCCCGACAAGATTGGTACCCTTTCACGTCCAAATCTCTCAAACTCCGGGAGAGATTCTCAAAATCATGGTTTACATGTTTCGAGTTCCTTTCAACATTTTGGAAATCCCGCTGAAACTTTGGACATTCTCGCGAAGGGTTCCCGACCCCCGACAAGACTGGTACCCTTTCATGTCCAAATCTCTCAAACTCCGGGAGAGATTCTCAAAACCATGGCTGACATGTTTCGAGTTCCTTTCAACATTTTGGAAATCCCGCTGAAACTTTGGACATTCTTGCGAAGGGTTCCCAATCCCCGACAAGATTGGTACCCTTTCACGTCCAAATCTCTCAAACTCCGGGAGAGATTCTCAAAACCACGGCTGACATGTTTCGAGTTCCTTTCAACATTTTGGAAATCCCGCTGAAACTTTGGACTTTCTCGCGAAGGGTTCCCAATCCCCGACAAGATTGGTACCCTTTCACGTCCAAATCTCTCAAACTCCGGGAGAGATTCTCAAAACCAAGGTTGACATGTTTCGAGTTCCTTTCAACATTTTGGAAATCACGCTGAAACTTTGGACATTCTCGCGAAGGGTTCCCAATCCCCGACAAGATTGGTACCCTTTCACGTCCAAATCTCTCAAACTCCGGGAGAGATTCTCAAAACCAAGCTTGACATGTTTCGAGTTCCTTTCAACATTTTGGAAATCCCCCTGAAACTTTGGACATTGTCGCGAAGGGTTCCCAATCCCCGACAAGATTGGTACCCTTTCACGTCCAAATCTCTCAAAGTCCGGGAGAGATTCTCAAAACCAAGGTTGACATGTTTCGAGTTCCTTTCAACGTTTTGGAAATCCCGCTGAAACTTTGGACATTCTGGCGAAGGGTTCCCAATCCCCGACAAGATTGGTACCCTTTCATGTCCAAATCTCTCAAAGTCCGGGAGAGATTCTCAAAACCATGGTTGACATGTTTCGAGTTCCTTTCAACATTTTGGAAATCCCGCTGAAACTTTGGACATTGTCGCGAAGGGTTCCCAATCCCCGACAAGATTGGTACCCTTTCATGTCCAAATCTCTCAAAGTCCGGGAGAGATTCTCAAAACCAAGGTTGACATGTTTCGAGTTCCTTTCAACATTTGGGAAATCACGCTGAAACTTTGGACATTGTCGCGAAGGGTTCCCAATCCCCGACAAGATTGGTACCCTTTCACGTCCAAATCTCTCAAACTCCGGGAGAGATTCTCAAAACCAAGGTTGACATGTTTCGAGTTCCTTTCAACATTTTGGAAATCACGCTGAAACTTTGGACATTCTCGCGAAGGGTTCCCAATCCCCGACAAGACTGGTACCCTTTCACGTCCAAATCTCTCAAACTCCGGGAGAGATTCTCAAAACCAAGGTTGACATGTTTCGAGTTCCTTTCAACATTTTAGAAATCCTGCTGAAAGTTTGGATATTCTGGCGAAGGGTTCCCAATCTTCGACAAGATTGGTACCCTTTCACGTCCAAATCTCTCAAACTCCGGGAGAGATTCTCAAAACCAAGGTTGACATGTTTCGAGTTCCTTTCAACATTTTGGAAATCCCGCTGAAACTTTGGACATTGTCGCGAAGGGTTCCCAATCTTCGACAAGATTGGTACCCTTTCACGTCCAAATCTCTCAAACTCCGGGAGAGATTCTCAAAACCATGGTTGACATGTTTCGAGTTCCTTTCAACATTTTGGAAATCCCGCTGAAACTTTGGACATTCTCGCGAAGGGTTCCCAATCCCCGACAAGATTGGTACCTTTTCACGTCCAAATCTCTCAAACTCCGGGAGAGATTCTCAAAACCAAGGTTGACATGTTTCGAGTTCCTTTCAACATTTTGGAAATCCCGCTGAAACTTTGGACTTTCTCGCGAAGGGTTCCCAATCCCCGACAAGATTGGTACCCTTTCACGTCCAAATCTCTCAAACTCCGGGAGAGATTCTCAAAACCAAGGTTGATATGTTTCGAGTTCCTTTCAACATTTTGGAAATCCTACTGAAACTTTGGACATTCTCGCGAAGGGTTCCCGATCCCCGACAAGATTGGTACCCTTTCATGTCCAAATCTCTCAAACTCCGGGAGAGATTCTCAAAACCAAGGTTGACATGTTTCGAGTTCCTTTCAACATTTTGGAAATCCCGCTGAAACTTTGGACATTCTCGCGAAGGGTTCCCAATCCCCGATAAGATTGGTACCCTTTCACGTCCAAATCTCTCAAACTCCGGGAGAGATTCTCAAAATCATGGTTTACATGTTTCGAGTTCCTTTCAACATTTTGGAAATCCCGCTGAAACTTTGGACATTCTCGCGAAGGGTTCCCAATCCCCGACAAGACTGGTACCCTTTCATGTCCAAATCTCTCAAACTCCGGGAGAGATTCTCAAAACCATGGCTGACATGTTTCGAGTTCCTTTCAACATTTTGGAAATCCCGCTGAAACTTTGGACATTCTTGCGAAGGGTTCCCAATCCCCGACAAGATTGGTACCCTTTCACGTCCAAATCTCTCAAACTCCGGGAGAGATTCTCAAAACCATGGCTGACATGTTTCGAGTTCCTTTCAACATTTTGGAAATCCCGCTGAAACTTTGGACATTCTTGCGAAGGGTTCCCAATCCCCGACAAGATTGGTACCCTTTCACGTCCAAATCTCTCAAACTCCGGGAGAGATTCTCAAAACCATAGTTTACATGTTTCGAGTTCCTTTCAACATTTTGGAAATCCCGCTGAAACTTTGGACTTTCTCGCGAAGGGTTCCCAATCCCCGACAAGATTGGTACCCTTTCACGTCCAAATCTCTCAAACTCCGGGAGAGATTCTCAAAACCAAGGTTGACATGTTTCGAGTTCCTTTCAACATTTTGGAAATCACGCTGAAACTTTGGACATTCTCGCGAAGGGTTCCCAATCCCCGACAAGATTGGTACCCTTTCACGTCCAAATCTCTCAAACTCCGGGAGAGATTCTCAAAACCAAGGTTGACATGTTTCGAGTTCCTTTCAACATTTTGGAAATCCCCCTGAAACTTTGGACATTCTCGCGAAGAGTTCCCAATCCCCGACAAGATTGGTACCCTTTCACGTCCAAATCTCTCAAAGTCCGGGAGAGATTCTCAAAACCAAGGTTGACATGTTTCGAGTTCCTTTCAACATTTTGGAAATCCCGCTGAAACTTTGGACATTCTGGCGAAGGGTTCCCAATCCCCGACAAGATTGGTACCCTTTCATGTCCAAATATCTCAAAGTCCGGGAGAGATTCTCAAAACCAAGGTTGACATGTTTCGAGTTCCTTTCAACATTTTGGAAATCCCGCTGAAACTTTGGACATTGTCGCGAAGGGTTCCCAATCCCCGACAAGATTGGTACCCTTTCACGTCCAAATCTCTCAAACTCCGGAGAGATTCTCAAAACCATGGTTGACATGTTTCGAGTTCCTTTCAACATTTTGGAAATCCCGCTGAAACTTTGGACATTCTCGCGAAGGGTTCCCAATCCCCGACAAGACTGGTACCCTTTCACGTCCAAATCTCTCAAACTCCGGGAGAGATTCTCAAAACCGAGGTTGACATGTTTCGAGTTCCTTTCAACATTTTGGAAATCCCACTGAAACTTTGGACATTCTAGCGAAGGGTTCCCGAACCCCGACAAGATTGGTACCCTTTCACGTCCAAATCTCACAAACTCCGGGAGAGATTCTCAAAACGAAGGTTGACATGTTTCGAGTTCCTTTCAAAATTTGGAAATCCCGCTGAAACTTTGGACATTGTCGCGAAGGGTTCCCAATCCCCGACAAGATTGGTACCCTTTCACGTCCAAATCTCTCAAACTCCGGGAGAGAGTCTCAAAACCAAGGTTGACATGTTTCGAGTTCCTTTCAACATTTTGGAAATCCTGCTGAAACTTTGGACATTGTCGCGAAGGGTTCCCAATCCCCGACAAGATTGGTACCCTTTCACGTCCAAATCTCTCAAAGTCCGGGAGAGATTCTCAAAACCAAGGTTGACATGTTTCGAGTTCCTTTCAACATTTTGGAAATCCCACTGAAACTTTGGACATTCTAGCGAAGGGTTCCCGAACCCCGACAAGATTGGTACCCTTTCACGTCCAAATCTCTCAAACTCCGGGAGAGATTCTCAAAACCAAGGTTGACATGTTTTGAGTTCCTTTCAAAATTTGGAAATCCCGCTGAAACTTTGGACATTGTCGCGAAGGGATCCCAATCCCCGACAAGACTGGTACCCTTTCACGTCCAAATCTCTCAAACTCCGGGAGAGATTCTCAAAACCAAGGTTGACATGTTTCGAGTTCCTTTCAACATTTTGGAAATCACGCTGAAACTTTGGACATTCTGGCGAAGGGTTCCCAATCCCCGACAAGATTGGTACCCTTTCATGTCCAAATCTCTCAAACTCCGGGAGAGATTCTCAAAACCAAGGTTGACATGTTTCGAGTTCCTTTCAACATTTTGAAAATCCCGCTGAAACTTTGGACATTGTCGCGAATGGGTTCCCAATCCCCGACAAGATTGGTACTTTTTCACGTCCAAATCTCTCAAACTCCGGGAGAGATTCTCAAAACCAAGGTTGACATGTTTCGAGTTCCTTTCAACATTTTGGAAATCCCGCTGAAACTTTGGACATTGTCGCGAAGGGTTCCCAATCCCCGACAAGATTGGTACCCTTTCACGTCCAAATCTCTCAAACTCCGGGAGAGATTCTCAAAACCAAGGTTGACATGTTTCGAGTTCCTTTCAACATTTTGGAAATCCCACTGAAACTTTGGACATTCTAGCGAAGGGTTCCCGAACCCCGACAAGATTGGTACCCTTTCACGTCCAAATCTCTCAAACTCCGGGAGAGATTCTCAAAACCAAGGTTGACATGTTTCGAGTTCCTTTCAAAATTTGGAAATCCCGCTGAAACTTTGGACATTGTCGCGAAGGGTTCTCAATCCCCGACAAGATTGGTACCCTTTCACGTCCAAATCTCTCAAACTCCGGGAGAGATTCTCAAAACCAAGGTTGACATGTTTCGAGTTCCTTTCAAAATTTGGAAATCCCGCTGAAACTTTGGACATTGTCGCGAAGGGTTCCCAATCCCCGACAAGATTGGTACCCTTTCACGTCCAAATCTCTCAAACTCCGGCAGAGATTCTCAAAACCAAGGTTGACATGTTTCGAGTTCCTTTCAACATTTTGGAAATCCCGCTGAAACTTTGGACATTCTGGCGAAGGGTTCCCAATCCCCGACAAGATTGGTACCCTTTCATGTCCAAATCTCTCAAACTCCGGGAGAGATTCTCAAAACCAAGGTTGACATGTTTCGAGTTCCTTTCAACATTTTGGAAATCCCGCTGAAACTTTGGACATTGTCGCGAATGGGTTCCCAATCCCCGACAAGATTGGTACCCTTTCACGTCCAAATCTCTCAAAGTCCGGGAGAGATTCTCAAAACCAAGGTTGACATGTTTCGAGTTCCTTTCATCATTTTGGAAATCCCACTGAACTTTGGTCATTCTCGCGAAGGGTTCCCAATCCCCGACAAGATTGGTACCCTTTCACGTCCAAATCTCTCAAACTCCGGGAGAGATTCTCAAAACCATGGTTTACATGTTTCGAGTTCCTTTCAACATTTTGGAAATCCCGCTGAAACTTTGGACATTCTCGCGAAGGGTTCCCAATCCCCGACAAGATTGGTACCCTTTCATGTCCAAATCTCTCAAACTCCGGGAGAGATTCTCAAAACCAAGGTTGACATGGTTCGAGTTCCTCTCAACATTTTGGAAATCCCGCTGAAACTTTGGACATTCTCGCGAAGGGTTCCCAATCCCCGACAAGATTGGGACCCTTTCACGTCCAAATCTCTCAAACTCCGGGAGAGATTCTCAAAACCAAGTTTGACATGTTTCGAGTTCCTTTATACATTTTGGAAATCACGCTGAAACTTTGGACATTCTCGCGAAGGGTTCCCAATCCCCGACAAGACTGGTACCCTTTCACGTCCAAATCTCTCAAACTCCGGGAGAGATTCTCAAAACCATGGTTGAAACGTTTCGAGTTCCTTTCAACATTTTGGAAATCCCGCTGAAACTTTGGACATTCTCGCGAAGGGTTCCCAATCCCCGAGAAGATTGGTACCCTTTCACGTCCAAATCTCTCAAACTCCGGGAGAGATTCTCAAAACCAAGGTTGACATGTTTCGAGTTCCTTTCAACATTTTGGAAATCCCGCTGAAACTTTGGACATTCTCGCGAAGGGTTCCCGATCCCCGACAAGATTGGTACCCTTTCACGTCCAAATCTCTCAAAGTCCGGGAGAGATTCTCAAAACCAAGGTTGACATGTTTCGAGTTCCTTTCAACATTTTAAAAATCCCGCTGAAACTTTGGACATTGTCGCGAAGGGTTCCCAATCCTTGACAAGATTGGTACCCTTTCACGTCCAAATCCATCAAACTCCGGCAGAGATTCTCAAAAACCAAGGCTGACATGTTCCGAGTTCCTTTCAACATTTTGGAAATCCCACTGAAACTTTGGACATTCTCGCGAAGGGTTCCCAATCCCCGACAAGATTGGTACCCTTTCACGTCCAAATCCCTCAAACTCCGGGAGAGATTCTCAAAACCAAGGTTGACATGTTTCGAGTTCCTTTCAACATTTTGGAAATCCCGCTGAAACTTTGGACATTCTCGCGAAGGGTTCCCAATCCCCGAGAAGATTGGTACCCTTTCACGTCCAAATCTCTCAAACTCCGGGAGAGATTCTCAAAACCAAGGTTGACATGTTTCGAGTTCCTTTCAACATTTTGGAAATCCCGCTGAAACTTTGGACATTGTCGCGAAGGGTTCCCAATCCCCGACAAGATTGGTACCCTTTCACGTCCAAATCTCTCAAACTCCGGGAGAGATTCTCAAAACCGAGGTTGACATGTTTCGAGTTCCTTTCAACATTTTGGAAATCCCACTGAAACTTTGGACATTCTAGCGAAGGGTTCCCGAACCCCGACAAGATTGGTACCCTTTCACGTCCAAATCTCTCAAACTCCGGGAGAGATTCTCAAAACCAAGGTTGACATGTTTCGAGTTCCTTTCAAAATTTGGAAATCCCGCTGAAACTTTGGACATTGTCGCGAAGGGTTCTCAATCCCCGACAAGATTGGTACCCTTTCACGTCCAAATCTCTCAAACTCCGGCAGAGATTCTCAAAACCAAGGTTGACATGTTTCGAGTTCCTTTCAACATTTTGGAAATCCCGCTGAAACTTTGGACATTCTTGCGAAGGGTTCCCAATCCCCGACAAGATTGGTACCCTTTCATGTCCAAATCTCTCAAACTCCGGGAGAGATTCTCAAAACCAAGGTTGACATGTTTCGAATTCCTTTCAACATTTTGGAAATCCCACTGAAACTTTGGACATTGTCGCGAAGGGTTCCCAATCCCCGACAAGATTGGTACCCTTTCACGTCCAAATCTCTCAAACTCCGGGAGAGATTCTCAAAACCAAGGTTGACATGTTTCGAGTTCCTTTCAACATTTTGGAAATCCCACTGAAACTTTGGTCATTCTCGCGAAGGGTTCCCAATCCCCGACAAGATTGGTACCCTTTCATGTCCAAATCTCTCAAACTCCGGGAGAGATTCTCAAAACCAAGGTTGACATGGTTCGAGTCCCTCTCAACATTTTGGAAATCCCGCTGAAACTTTGGACATTGTCGCGGAGGGTTCCCAATCCCCGACAAGATTGGTACCCTTTCACGTCCAAATCTCTCAAACTCCGGGAGAGATTCTCAAAACCAAGGTTGACATGTTTCGAGTTCCTTTCAACATTTTGGAAATCCCGCTGAAACTTTGGACATTCTCGCGAAGGGTTCCCAATCCCCGACAAGACTGGTACCCTTTCACGTCCAAATCTCTCAAACTCCGGGAGAGATTCTCAAAACCATGGTTGAAACGTTTCGTGTTCCTTTCAACATTTTGGAAATCCCGCTGAAATTTTGGACATTCTCGCGAAGGGTTCCCAATCCCCGACAAGATTGGTACCCTTTCACGTCCAAATCTCTCAAACTCCGGGAGAGATTCTCAAAACCAAGGTTGACATGTTTCGAGTTCCTTTCAACATTTTGGAAATCCCGCTGAAACATTGGACATTCTCGCGAAGGGTTCCCGATCCCCGACAAGATTGGTACCCTTTCACGTCCAAATCTCTCAAAGTCCGGGAGAGATTCTCAAAACCAAGGTTGACATGTTTCGAGTTCCTTTCAACATTTTAAAAATCCCGCTGAAACTTTGGACATTCTCGCGAAGGGTTCCCAATCCCCGACAAGACTGGTACCCTTTCACGTCCAAATCTCTCAAACTCCGGGAGAGATTCTCAAAACCAAGGTTGACATGTTTCGAGTTCCTTTCAACATTTTGGAAATCCCGCTGAAACGTTGGACATTCTGGCGAAGGGTTCCCAATCCCCGACAAGACTGGTACCCTTTCACGTCCAAATCTCTCAAACTCCGGGAGAGATTCTCAAAACCGAGGTTGACATGTTTCGAGTTCCTTTCAACATTTTGGAAATCACGCTGAAACTTTGGACATTCTCGCGAAGGGTTCCCCATCCCCGACAAGACTGGTACCCTTTCACGTCCAAATCTCTCAAACTCCGGGAGAGATTCTCAAAACCAAGGTTGACATGTTTCGAGTTCCTTTTACATTTTGGAAATCCTGCTGAAACTTTGGACATTCTCGCGAAGGGTTCCCAATCCCCGACAAGACTGGTACCCTTTCACGTCCAAATCTCTCACACTCCGGGAGAGATTCTCAAAACCAAGGTTGACATGTTTCGAGTTCCTTTCAACATTTTGGAAATCCCGCTGAAACTTTGGACATTCTCGCGAAGGGTTCCCGATCCCCGACAAGATTGGTACCCTTTCACGTCCAAATATCTCACACTCCGGGAGAGATTCTCAAAACCAAGGTTGACATGTTTCGAGTTCCTTTCAACATTTTGGAAATCCCGCTGAAACTTTGGACATTCTCGCGAAGGGTTCCCGATCCCCGACAAGATTGGTACACTTTCACGTCCAAATCTCTCAAACTCCGGGAGAGATTCTCAAAACCAAGGTTGACATGTTTCGAGTTCCTTTCAACATTTTGGAAATCCCGCTGAAACTTTGGACATTCTCGCGAAGGGTTCCCGATCCCCGACAAGATTGGTACCCTTTCACGTCCAAATCTCTCAAACTCCGGGAGAGATTCTCAAAACCAAGGTTGACATGTTTCGAGTTCCTTTCAACATTTTGGAAATCCCGCTGAAACTTTGGACATTCTCGCGAAGGGTTCCCGATCCCCGACAAGATTGGTACCCTTTCACGTCCAAATCTCTCAAACTCCGGGAGAGATTCTCAAAACCAAGGATGACATGTTTCGAGTTCCTTTCAACATTTTGGAAATCCCGCTAAAATTTTGGACATTGTCGCGAAGGGTTCCCAATCCCCTACAAGATTGGTACCCTTTCACGTCCAAATCTCTCAAACTTCGGGAGAGATTCTCAAAACCAAGGTTGACATGTTTCGAGTTCCTTTCAACATTTTGGAAATCCCGCTGAAACTCTGGACATTGTCGCGAAGGGTTCCCAATCCCCGACAAGACTGGTACCCTTTCACGTCCAAATCTCTCAAACTCCGGGAGAGATTCTCAAAACCAAGGTTGACGTGTTTCGAGTTCCTTTCAACATTTTGGAAATCCCGCTGAAACTTTGGACATTCTCGCGAATTGTTCCCCATCCCCGACAAGACTGGTACCCTTTCACGTCCAAATCTCTCAAACTCCGGGAGAGATTCTCAAAACCAAGGTTGACATGTTTCGAGTTCCTTTCAACATTTTGGAAATCCCGCTGAAACTTTGGACATTCTCGCGAAGGGTTCCCGATCCCCGACAAGATTGGTACCCTTTCACGTGCAAATCTCTCAAACTCCGGGAGAGATTCTCAAAACCAAGGTTGAAATGTTTCGAGTTCCTTTCAACCTTTTGGAAATCCCGCTGAAACTTTGGACATTCTCGCGAAGGGTTCCCGATCCCCGACAAGATTGGTACCCTTTCACCTCCAAATCTCTCACACTCCGGGAGAGATTCTCAAAACCAAGGTTGACATGGTTCCAGTTCCTTTCAACATTTTGGAAATCCCGCTGAAACTTTGGACATTCTCGCGAAGGGTTCCCAATCCCCGACAAGATTGGTACCCTTTCACGTCCAAATCTCTCACACTCCGGGAGAGATTCTCAAAACCAAGGTTGACATGTTTCGAGTTCCTTTCAACATTTTGGAAATCCCGCTGAAACTTTGGACATTCTCGCGAAGGGTTCCCGATTCCCGACAAGATTGGTACCCTTTCACGTCCAAATCTCTCACACTCCGGGAGAGATTCTCAAAACCAAGGTTGACATGTTTCGAGTTCCTTTCAACATTTTGGAAATCCCGCTGAAACTTTGGACTTTCTCGCGAAGGGTTCCCGATCCCCGACAAGATTGGTACCCTTTCACGTCCAAATCTCTCAAACTCCGGGAGAGATTCTCAAAACCAAGGTTGACATGGTTCGAGTTCCTTTCAACATTTTGGAAATCCCGCTGAAACTTTGGACATTGTCGCGAAGGGTTCCCAATCTTCGACAAGATTGGTACCCTTTCACGTGCAAATCTCTCAAACTCCGGGAGAGATTCTCAAAACCAAGGTAGACATGTTTCGAGTTCCTTTCAACATTTTGGAAATCCCGCTGAAACTTTGGACATTCTCGCGAAGGGTTCCCGATTCCCGACAAGATTGGTACCCTTTCACGTCCAAATCTCTCACACTCCGGGAGAGATTCTCAAAACCAAGGTTGACATGTTTCGAGTTCCTTTCAACATTTTGGAAATCCCGCTGAAACTTTGGACATTCTGGCGAAGGGTTCCCAATCCCCGACAAGACTGGTACCCTTTCACGTCCAAATCTCTCAAACTCCGGGAGAGATTCTCAAAACCAAGGTTGACGTGTTTCGAGTTCCTTTCAACATTTTGGAAATCCCGCTGAAACTTTGGACATTCTCGCGAAGGGTTCCCGATCCCCGACAAGATTGGTACCCTTTCACGTCCAAATCTCTCACACTCCGGGAGAGATTCTCAAAACCAAGGTTGACATGTTTCGAGTTCCTTTCAACATTTTGGAAATCCCGCTGAAACTTTGGACATTCTCGCGAAGGGTTCCCGATCCCCGACAAGATTGGTACCCTTTCACGTCCAAATCTCTCAAACTCCGGGAGAGATTCTCAAAACCAAGGTTGACATGTTTCGAGTTCCTTTCAACATTTTGGAAATCCCGCTGAAACTTTGGACATTCTCGCGAACGGTTCCCGATCCCCGACAAGATTGGTACC
Source organism: Streptopelia decaocto (assembly GCF_964273445.1). Classification (NCBI taxonomy): domain Eukaryota; kingdom Metazoa; phylum Chordata; class Aves; order Columbiformes; family Columbidae; genus Streptopelia; species Streptopelia decaocto. The sequence goes on along the minus strand of NW_028115595.1, from coordinate 775,510 downwards.
CTTTCACGTCCAAATCTCTCAAACTCCGGGAGAGATTCTCAAAACCAAGGTTGACATGTTTCGAGTTCCTTTCAACATTTTGGAAATCCCGCTGAAACTTTGGACATTGTCGCGAAGGGTTCCCAATCCCCTACAAGATTGGTACCCTTTCACGTCCAAATCTCTCAAACTTCGGGAGAGATTCTCAAAACCAAGGTTGACATGTTTCGAGTTCCTTTCAACATTTTGGAAATCCCGCTGAAACTTTGGACATTGTCGCGAACGGTTCCCGATCCCCGACAAGATTGGTACCCTTTCACGTCCAAATCTCTCAAACTCCGGGAGAGATTCTCAAAACCAAGCTTGACATGTTTCGAGTTCCTTTCAACATTTTGGAAATCCCGCTGAAACTTTGGACATTGTCGCGAAGGGTTCCCAATCCCCTACAAGATTGGTACCCTTTCACGTCCAAATCTCTCAAACTCCGGGAGAGATTCTCAAAACCAAGCTTGACATGTTTCGAGTTCCTTTCAACATTTTGGAAATCCCGCTGAAACTTTGGACATTGTCGCGAAGGGTTCCCAATCCCCTACAAGATTGGGACCCTTTCACGTCCAAATCTCTCAAACTTCGGGAGAGATTCTCAAAACCAAGGTTGACATGTTTCGAGTTCCTTTCAACATTTTGGAAATCCCGCTGAAACTCTGGACATACTCGCGAAGGGTTCCCAATCCCCGACAAGACTGGTACCCTTTCACGTCCAAATCTCTCAAACTCCGGGAGAGATTCTCAAAACCAAGGTTGACATGTTTCGAGTTCCTTTCAACATTTTGGAAATCCCGCTGAAACTTTGGACATTCTCGCGAAGGGTTCCCGATCCCCGACAAGACTGGTACACTTTCACGTCCAAATCTCTCAAACTCCGGGAGAGATTCTCAAAACCAAGGTTGACATGGTTCGAGTTCCTTTCAACCTTTTGGAAATCCCGCTGAAACTTTGGACATTCTCGCGAAGTCTTCCCAATCCCCGACAAGATTGGTACCCTTTCACGTCCAAATCTCTCACACTCTGGGAGAGATTCTCAAAACCAAGGTTGACATGTTTCGAGTTCCTTTCAACATTTTGGAAATCCCGCTGAAACTTTGGACATTCTCGCGAAGGGTTCCCGATCCCCGACAAGATTGGTACCCTTTCACGTCCAAATCTCTCAAACTCCGGGAGAGATTCTCAAAACCAAGGTTGACATGTTTCGAGTTCCTTTCAACATTTTGGAAATCCCGCTGAAACTTTGGACATTCTCGCGAAGGGTTCCCGATCCCCGACAAGATTGGTACCCTTTCACGTCCAAATCTCTCACACTCCGGGAGAGATTCTCAAAACCAAGGTTGACATGTTTCGAGTTCCTTTCAACATTTTGGAAATCCCGCTGAAACTTTGGACATTCTCGCGAAGGGTTCCCAATTCCCGACAAGATTGGTACCCTTTCACGTCCAAATCTCTCACACTCCGGGAGAGATTCTCAAAACCAAGGTTGACATGTTTCGAGTTCCTTTCAACATTTTGGAAATCCCGCTGAAACTTAGGACATTCTGGCGAAGGGTTCCCAATCCCCGACAAGACTGGTACCCTTTCACGTCCAAATCTCTCAAACTCCGGGAGAGATTCTCAAAACCAAGGTTGACGTGTTTCGAGTTCCTTTCAACATTTTGGAAATCCCGCTGAAACTTTGGACATTCTCGCGAAGGGTTCCCGATCCCCGACAAGATTGGTACCCTTTCACGTCCAAATCTCTCAAACTCCGGGAGAGATTCTCAAAACCAAGGTTGACATGTTTCGAGTTCCTTTCAACATTTTGGAAATCCCGCTGAAACTTTGGACTTTCTCGCGAAGGGTTCCCGATCCCCGACAAGATTGGTACCCTTTCACGTGCAAATCTCTCAAACTCCGGGAGAGATTCTCAAAACCAAGGTTGACATGGTTCGAGTTCCTTTCAACATTTTGGAAATCCCACTGAAACTTTGGACATTCTCTCGAAGGGTTCCCTATATTCAACTATAATGGTACCCTTTCACGTCCAGATTTCTCAAACTCCGGGAGAGATTCTCAAAACCAAGGTTGACATGTTTCGAGTTCCTTTCAACATTTTGGAAATCCCGCTGAAACTTTGGACATTCTCGCGAAGGGTTCCCGATCCCCGACAAGATTGGTACCCTTTCACGTCCAAATCTCTCAAACTCCGGGAGAGATTCTCAAAACCAAGGTTGACATGGTTCGAGTTCCTTTCAACCTTTTGGAAATCCCGCTGAAACTTTGGACATTCTCGCGAAGGGTTCCCGATCCCCAACAAGATTGGTACCCTTTCACGTCCAAATCTCTCACACTCCGGGAGAGATTCTCAAAAACCAAGGTTGACATGTTTCGAGTTCCTTTCAACATTTTGGAAATCCCGCTGAAACTTTGGACATTCTCGCGAAGGGTTCCCGATCCCCGACAAGATTGGTACCCTTTCACGTCCAAATCTCTCAAACTCCGGGAGAGATTCTCAAAACCAAGGTTGACATGTTTCGAGTTCCTTTCAACATTTTGGAAATCCCGGCAAAACTTTGGACATTGTCGCGAAGGGTTCCCAATCCCCTACAAGATTGGTACCCTTTCACGTCCAAATCTCTCAAACTTCGGGAGAGATTCTCAAAACCAAGGTTGACATGTTTCGAGTTCCTTTCAACATTTTGGAAATCCCGCTGAAACTTTGGACATTCTGGTGAAGGGTTCCCAATCCCCGACAAGACTGGTACCCTTTCACGTCCAAATCTCTCAAAGTCCGGGAGAGATTCTCAAAACCAAGGTAACGTGTTTCGAGTTCCTTTCAACATTTTGGAAATCCCGCTGAAACTTTGGACATTCTCGCGAAGGGTTCCCGATCCCCGACAAGATTGGTACCCTTTCACGTCCAAATCTCTCACACTCCGGGAGAGATTCTCAAAACCAAGGTTGACATGTTTCGAGTTCCTTTCAACATTTTGGAAATCCCGCTGAAACTTTGGACATTCTCGCGAAGGGTTCCCAATTCCCGACAAGATTGGTACCCTTTCACGTCCAAATCTCTCACACTCCGGGAGAGATTCTCAAAACCAAGGTTGACATGTTTCGAGTTCCTTTCAACATTTTGGAAATCCCGCTGAAACTTTGGACATTCTGGCGAAGGGTTCCCAATCCCCGACAAGACTGGTACCCTTTCACGTCCAAATCTCTCAAACTCCGGGAGAGATTCTCAAAACCAAGGTTGACGTGTTTCGAGTTCCTTTCAACATTTTGGAAATCCCGCTGAAACTTTGGACATTCTCGCGAAGGGTTCCCGATCCCCGACAAGATTGGTACCCTTTCACGTCCAAATCTCTCACACTCCGGGAGAGATTCTCAAAACCAAGGTTGACATGTTTCGAGTTCCTTTCAACATTTTGGAAATCCCGCTGAAACTTTGGACATTCTCGCGAAGGGTTCCCGATCCCCGACAAGATTGGTACCCTTTCACGTGCAAATCTCTCAAACTCCGGGAGAGATTCTCAAAACCAAGGTTGACATGGTTCGAGTTCCTTTCAACATTTTGGAAATCCCACTGAAACTTTGGACATTCTCTCGAAGGGTTCCCTATACCCAACTATATTGGTACCCTTTCACGTCCAGATTTCTCAAACTCCGGGAGAGATTCTCAAAACCAAGGTTGACATGTTTCGAGTTCCTTTCAACATTTTGGAAATCCCGCTGAAACTTTGGACATTCTCGCGAAGGGTTCCCGATCCCCGACAAGACTGGTACCCTTTCACGTCCAAATCTCTCAAAGTCCGGGAGAGATTCTCAAAACCAAGGTAACGTGTTTCGAGTTCCTTTCAACATTTTGGAAATCCCGCTGAAACTTTGGACATTCTGGCGAAGGGTTCCCAATCCCCGACAAGACTGGTACCCTTTCACGTGCAAATCTCTCAAACTCCGGGAGAGATTCTCAAAACCAAGGATGACATGTTTCGAGTTCCTTTCAACATTTTGGAAATCCCGCTAAAATTTTGGACATTGTCGCGAAGGGTTCCCAATCCCCTACAAGATTGGTACTCTTTCACGTCCAAATCTCTCAAACTTCGGGAGAGATTCTCAAAACCAAGGTTGACATGTTTCGAGTTCCTTTCAGCATTTTGGAAATCCCGCTGAAACTTTGGACATTCTGGCGAAGGGTTCCCAATCCCCGACAAGACTGGTACCCTTTCACGTCCAAATCTCTCAAAGTCCGGGAGAGATTCTCAAAACCAAGGTAACGTGTTTCGAGTTCCTTTCAACATTTTGGAAATCCCGCTGAAACTTTGGACGTTCTCGCGAATGGTTCCCCATCCCCGACAAGACTGGTACCCTTTCACGTCCAAATCTCTCAAACTCCGGGAGAGATTCTCAAAACCAAGGTTGACATGTTTCGAGTTCCTTTCAACATTTTGGAAATCCCGCTGAAACTTTGGACATTCTCGCGAAGGGTTCCCGATCCCCGACAATACTGGTACCCTTTCACGTCCAAATCTCTCAAACTCCGGGAGAGATTCTCAAAACCAAGGTTGACATGTTTTGAGTTCCTTTCAACCTTTTGGAAATCCCGCTGAAACTTTGGACATTCTCGCGAAGTCTTCCCAATCCCCGAGAAGATTGGTACCCTTTCACGTCCAAATCTCTCAAACTCCGGGAGAGATTCTCACAACCAAGGTTGACATGTTTCGAGTTCCTTTCAACATTTTGGAAATCCCGCTGAAACTTTGGACATTCTCGCGAAGGGTTCCCGATCCCCGACAAGATTGGTACCTTTTCACGTCCAAATCTCTCAAACTCCGGGAGAGATTCTCAAAACCAAGGTTGACATGTTTCGAGTTCCTTTCAACATTTTGGAAATCCCGCTGAAACTCTGGACATACTCGCGAAGGGTTCCCAATCCCCGACAAGACTGGTACCCTTTCACGTCCAAATCTCTCAAACTCCGGGAGAGATTCTCAAAACCAAGGTTGACGTGTTTCGAGTTCCTTTCAACATTTTGGAAATCCCGCTGAAACTTTGGACATTCTCGCGAATTGTTCCCCATCCCCGACAAGACTGGTACCCTTTCACGTCCAAATCTCTCAAACTCCGGGAGAGATTCTCAAAACCAAGGTTGACATGTTTCGAGTTCCTTTCAACATTTTGGAAATCCCGCTGAAACTTTGGACATTCTCGCGAAGGGTTCCCGATCCCCGACAAGATTGGTACCCTTTCACGTCCAAATCTCTCAAACTCCGGGAGAGATTCTCAAAACCAAGGTTGACATGTTTCGAGTTCCTTTCAACATTTTGGAAATCCCGCTGAAACTTTGGACATTGTCGCGAAGGGTTCCCTATACCCAACTATATTGGTACCCTTTCACGTCCAGATTTCTCAAACTCCGGGAGAGATTCTCAAAACCAAGGTTGACATGTTTCGAGTTCCTTTCAACATTTTGGAAATCCCGCTGAAACTTTGGACATTCTCGCGAAGGGTTCCCGATCCCCGACAAGATTGGTACCCTTTCACGTCCAAATCTCTCAAACTCCGGGAGAGATTCTCAAAACCAAGGATGACATGTTTCGAGTTCCTTTCAACATTTTGGAAATCCCGCTAAAACTTTGGACATTGTCGCGAAGGGTTCCCAATCCCCTACAAGATTGGTACCCTTTCACGTCCAAATCTCTCAAACTTCGGGAGAGATTCTCAAAACCAAGGTAACGTATTTCGAGTTCCTTTCAACATTTTGGAAATCCCGCTGAAACTTTGGACATTCTGGCGAAGGGTTCCCAATCCCCGACAAGATAGGTACCCTTTCACGTCCAAATCTCTCAAACTCCGGGAGAGATTCTCAAAACCAAGGTTGACATGTTTCGAGTTCCTTTCAACATTTTGGAAATCCCGCTGAAACTTTGGACATTCTCGCGAAGGGTTCCCGATCCCCGACAAGATTGGTACCCTTTCACGTCCAAATCTCTCAAACTCCGGGAGAGATTCTCAAAACCAAGGTTGACATGTTTCGAGTTCCTTTCAACATTTTGGAAATCCCGCTGAAACTTTGGACATTCTCGCGAAGGGTTCCCGATTCCCGACAAGATTGGTACCCTTTCACGTCCAAATCTCTCACACTCCGGGAGAGATTCTCAAAACCAAGGTTGACATGTTTCGAGTTCCTTTCAACATTTTGGAAATCCCGCTGAAACTTTGGACATTCTCGCGAAGGGTTCCCGATCCCCGACAAGATTGGTACCCTTTCACGTCCAAATATCTCACACTCCGGGAGAGATTCTCAAAACCAAGGTTGACATGTTTCGAGTTCCTTTCAACATTTTGGAAATCCCGCTGAAACTTTGGACATTCTCGCGAAGGGTTCCCGATTCCCAACAAGATTGGTACCCTTTCACGTCCAAATCTCTCAAACTCCGGGAGAGATTCTCAAAACCAAGGTTGACATGTTTCGAGTTCCTTTCAACATTTTGGAAATCCCGCTGAAACTTTGGACATTCTCGCGAAGGGTTCCCGATTCCCGACAAGATTGGTACCCTTTCACGTCCAAATCTCTCACACTCCGGGAGAGATTCTCAAAACCAAGGTTGACATGTTTCGAGTTCCTTTCAACATTTTGGAAATCCCGCTGAAACTTTGGACATTCTGGCGAAGGGTTCCCAATCCCCGACAAGACTGGTACCCTTTCACGTCCAAATCTCTCAAACTCCGGGAGAGATTCTCAAAACCAAGGTTGACATGTTTCGAGTTCCTTTCAACATTTTGGAAATCCCGCTGAAACTTTGGACATTCTCGCGAAGGGTTCCCGATCCCCGACAAGATTGGTACCCTTTCACGTCCAAATCTCTCACACTCCGGGAGAGATTCTCAAAACCAAGGTTGACATGTTTCGAGTTCCTTTCAACATTTTGGAAATCCCGCTGAAACTTTGGACATTCTCGCGAAGGGTTCCTGATCCCCGACAAGACTGGTACCCTTTCACGTCCAAATCTCTCAAAGTCCGGGAGAGATTCTCAAAACCAAGGTTGACATGTTTCGAGTTCCTCTCAACATTTTGGAAATCCCGCTGAAACTTTGGACATTCTCGCGAAGGGTTCCCAATCCCCAACAAGACTGGTACCCTTTCACGTCCAAATCTCTCAAACTCCGGGAGAGATTCTCAAAACCAAGGTTGACATGGTTCGAGTTCCTTTCAACATTTTGGAAATCCCGCTGAAACTTTGGACATTCTCGCGAAGGATTCCCGATCCCCGACAAGATCGGTACACTTTCACGTCCAAATCTCTCAAACTCCGGGAGAGATTGTCAAAACCAAGGTCAACATGTTTCGAGTTCCTCTCAACATTTTGGAAATCCAGCTGAAACTTTGGGCATTCTCGCGAAGGGTTCCCGATCCCCGACAAGATTGCTACCCTTTCACGTCCAAATCTCTCAAACTCCGGGAGAGATTCTCAAAACCAAGGGTGACATGGTTCGAGTTCCTTTCAACATTTTGGAAATCCCGCTGAAACTTTGGACATTCTCGCGAAGGGTTCCCGATCCCCGACAAGACTGGTACCCTTTCACGTCCAAATCTCTCAAACTCCGGGAGAGATTCTCAAAACCAAGGTTGACATGTTTCGAGTTCCTTTCAACATTTTGGAAATCCCGCTGAAACTTTGGACATTCTCGCGAAGGGTTCCCGATCCCCGACAAGATTGGTACCCTTTCACGTCCAAATCTCTCAAACTCCGGGAGAGATTCTCAAAACCAAGGTTGACATGTTTCGAGTTCCTTTCAACATTTTGGAAATCCCGCTGAAACTTTGGACATTCTGGCGAAGGGTTCCCAATCCCCGACAAGACTGGTACCCTTTCACGTCCAAATCTCTCAAAGTCCGGGAGAGATTCTCAAAACCAAGGTTGACATGGTTCGAGTTCCTTTCAACATTTTGGAAATCCCGCTGAAACTTTGGACATTCTCGCGAAGGATTCCCGATCCCCGACAAGATCGGTACACTTTCACGTCCAAATCTCTCAAACTCCGGGAGAGATTCTCAAAACCAAGGTTGACATGTTTCGAGTTCCTTTCAACATTTTGGAAATCCCGCTGAAACTTTGGACATTCTCGCGAAGGGTTCCCGATTCCCGACAAGATTGGTACCCTTTCACGTCCAAATCTCTCACACTCCGGGAGAGATTCTCAAAACCAAGGTTGACATGTTTCGAGTTCCTTTCAACATTTTGGAAATCCCGCTGAAACTTTGGACATTCTCGCGAAGGGTTCCCGATCCCTGACAAGATTGGTACCCTTTCACGTCCAAATATCTCACACTCCGGGAGAGATTCTCAAAACCAAGGTTGACATGTTTCGAGTTCCTTTCAACATTTTGGAAATCCCGCTGAAACTTTGGACATTCTCGCGAAGGGTTCCCGATCCCCGACAAGATTGGTACCCTTTCACGTCCAAATCTCTCAAACTCCGGGAGAGATTCTCAAAACCAAGGTTGACATGTTTCGAGTTCCTTTCAACATTTTGGAAATCCCGCTGAAACTTTGGACATTCTCGCGAAGGGTTCCCGATCCCCGACAAGATTGGTACCCTTTCACGTCCAAATCTCTCAAACTCCGGGAGAGATTCTCAAAACCAAGGATGACATGTTTCGAGTTCCTTTCAACATTTTGGAAATCCCGCTAAAACTTTGGACATTGTCGCGAAGGGTTCCCAATCCCCTACAAGATTGGTACCCTTTCACGTCCAAATCTCTCAAACTTCGGGAGAGATTCTCAAAACCAAGGTTGACATGTTTCGAGTTCCTTTCAACATTTTGGAAATCCCGCTGAAACTCTGGACATTCTGGCGAAGGGTTCCCAATCCCCGACAAGACTGGTACCCTTTCACGTCCAAATCTCTCAAACTCCGGGAGAGATTCTCAAAACCAAGGTTGACGTGTTTCGAGTTCCTTTCAACATTTTGGAAATCCCGCTGAAACTTTGGACATTCTCGCGAATTGTTCCCCATCCCCGACAAGACTGGTACCCTTTCACGTCCAAATCTCTCAAACTCCGGGAGAGATTCTCAAAACCAAGGTTGACATGGTTCGAGTTCCTTTCAACCTTTTGGAAATCCCGCTGAAACTTTGGACATTCTCGCGAAGTCTTCCCAATCCCCGACAAGATTGGTACACTTTCACGTCCAAATCTCTCAAACTCCGGGAGAGATTCTCAAAACCAAGGTTGACATGTTACGAATTCCTTTCAACATTTTGGAAATCCCGCTGAAACTTTGGACATTCTCGCGAAGGGTTCCCGATCCCCGACAAGATTGGTACCCTTTCACGTCCAAATCTCTCAAACTCCGGGAGAGATTCTCAAAACCAAGGTTGACATGTTTCGAGTTCCTTTCAACATTTTGGAAATCCCGCTGAAACTTTGGACATTCTCGCGAAGGGTTCCCGATTCCCGACAAGATTGGTACCCTTTCACGTCCAAATCTCTCACACTCCGGGAGAGATTCTCAAAACCAAGGTTGACATGTTTCGAGTTCCTTTCAACATTTTGGAAATCCCGCTGAAACTTTGGACATTCTCGCGAAGGGTTCCCGATCCCCGACAAGATTGGTACCCTTTCACGTCCAAATCTCTCACACTCCGGGAGAGATTCTCAAAACCAAGGTTGACATGTTTCGAGTTCCTTTCAACATTTTGGAAATCCCGCTGAAACTTTGGACATTCTCGCGAAGAGTTCCCGATCCCCGACAAGACTGGTACCCTTTCACGTCCAAATCTCTCAAAGTCCGGGAGAGATTCTCAAAACCAAGGTTGACATGTTTCGAGTTCCTCTCAACATTTTGGAAATCCCGCTGAAACTTTGGACATTCTCGCGAAGGGTTCCCAATCCCCAACAAGACTGGTACCCTTTCACGTACAAATCTCTCAAACTCCGGGAGAGATTCTCAAAACCAAGGTTGACATGGTTCGAGTTCCTTTCAACATTTTGGAAATCCCGCTGAAACTTTGGACATTCTCGCGAAGGATTCCCGATCCCCGACAAGATCGGTACACTTTCACGTCCAAATCTCTCAAACTCCGGGAGAGATTGTCAAAACCAAGGTCAACATGTTTCGAGTTCCTCTCAACATTTTGGAAATCCAGCTGAAACTTTGGGCATTCTCGCGAAGGGTTCCCGATCCCCGACAAGATTGGTACCCTTTCACGTCCAAATCTCTCAAACTCCGGGAGAGATTCTCAAAACCAAGGGTGACATGGTTCGAGTTCCTTTCAACATTTTGGAAATCCCGCTGAAACTTTGGACATTCTCGCGAAGGGTTCCCGATCCCCGACAAGACTGGTACCCTTTCACGTCCAAATCTCTCAAACTCCGGGAGAGATTCTCAAAACCAAGGTTGACATGTTTCGAGTTCCTTTCAACATTTTGGAAATCCCGCTGAAACTTTGGACATTCTCGCGAAGGGTTCCCGATCCCCGACAAGATTGGTACCCTTTCACGTCCAAATCTCTCAAACTCCGGGAGAGATTCTCAAAACCAAGGTTGACATGTTTCGAGTTCCTTTCAACATTTTGGAAATCCCGCTGAAACTTTGGACATTCTCGCGAAGGGTTCCCAATCCCAGACAAGACTGGTACCCTTTCACGTCCAAATCTCTCAAAGTCCGGGAGAGATTCTCAAAACCAAGGTTGACATGGTTCGAGTTCCTTTCAACATTTTGGAAATCCCGCTGAAACTTTGGACATTCTCGCGAAGGGTTCCCGATCCCCGACAAGATTGGTACCCTTTCACGTCCAAATCTCTCAAACTCCGGGAGAGATTCTCAAAACCAAGGTTGACATGTTTCGAGTTCCTTTCAACATTTTGGAAATCCCGCTGAAACTTTGGACATTCTCGCGAAGGGTTCCCGATCCCCGACAAGATTGGTACCCTTTCACGTCCAAATCTCTCACACTCCGGGAGAGATTCTCAAAACCAAGGTTGACATGTTTCGAGTTCCTTTCAACATTTTGGAAATCCCGCTGAAACTTTGGACATTCTCGCGAAGGGTTCCCGATCCCCGAGAAGATTGGTACCCTTTCACGTCCAAATCTCTCAAACTCCGGGAGAGATTCTCAAAACCAAGGTTGACATGTTTCGAGTTCCTTTCAACATTTTGGAAATCCCAATGAAACTTTGGACATTGTCGCGAAGGGTTCCCGATCCCCGACAAGACTGGTACAATTTCACGTCCAAATCTCTCAAAGTCCGGGAGAGATTCTCAAAACCAAGGTTGACATGATTCGAGTTCCTTTCAACATTTTGGAAATCCCGCTGAAACTTTGGACATTCTCGCGAAGGGTTCCCGATCCCCGACAAGATCGGTACCCTTTCACGTCCAAATCTCTCAAACTCCGGGAGAGATTGTCAAAACCAAGGTCAACATGTTTCGAGTTCCTCTCAACATTTTGGAAATCCCGCTGAAACTTTGGGCATTCTCGCGAAGGGTTCCCGATCCCCGACAAGATTGGTACCCTTTCACGTGCAAATCTCTCAAACTCCGGGAGAGATTCTCAAAACCAAGAGTGACATGGTTCGAGTTCCTTTCAACATATTGGAAATCCCGCTGAAACTTTGGACATTCTCGCGAAGGGTTCCCGATCCCCGACAAGATTGGTACCCTTTCACGTCCAAATCTCTCAAACTCCGGGAGAGATTCTCAAAACCAAGGTTGACATGTTTCGAGTTCCTTTCAACATTTTGGAAATCCCGCTGAAACTTTGGACATTTTTGCGAAGGGTTCCCGATCCCCGACAAGATTGGTACCCTTTCACGTCCAAATCTCTCAAACTCCGGGAGAGATTCTCAAAACCAAGGTTGACATGGTTCGAGTTCCTTTCAACATTTTGGAAATCCCGCTGAAACTTTGGACATTCTCGCGAAGGGTTCCCGATCCCCGACAAGATTGGTACCCTTTCACGTCCAAATCTCTCACACTCTGGGAGAGATTCTCAAAACCAAGGTTGACATGTTTCGAGTTCCTTTCAACATTTTGGAAATCCCGCTGAAACTTTAGACATTCTCGTGAAGGGTTCCCGATCCCCGACAAGATTGGTACCCTTTCACGTCCAAATCTCTCAAACTCCGGGAGAGATTCTCAAAACCAAGGTTGACATGTTTCGAGTTCCTTTCAACATTTTGGAAATCCCGCTGAAACTTTGGACATTCCTACGAAGGGTTCCCAATCCCCAACAAGATTGGTACCCTTTCACGTCCAAATCTCTCAAACTCCGGGAGAGATTCTCAAAACCAAGGTTGACATGGTTCGAGTTCCTTTCAACATTTTGGAAATCCCGCTGAAACTTTGGACATTCTCGCGAAGGGTTCCCGATCCCCGACAAGATTGGTACCCTTTCACGTCCAAATCTCTCAAACTCCGGGAGAGATTCTCAAAACCAAGGTTGACATGTTTCGAGTTCCTCTCAACATTTTGGAAATCCCGCTGAAACTTTGGACATTCCTGCGAAGGGTTCCCAATCCCCAACAAGATTGGTACCCTTTCACGTCCAAATCTCTCAAACTCCGGGAGAGATTCTCAAAACCAAGGTTGACATGTTTCGAGTTCCTTTCAACATTTTGGAAATCCCGCTGAAACTTTGGACATTCTCGCGAAGGGTTCCCGATCCCCGACAAGATTGGTACACTTTCACGTCCAAATCTCTCAAACTCCGGGAGAGATTCTCAAAACCAAGGTTGACATGTTTCGAGTTCCTTTCAACATTTTGGAAATCCCGCTGAAACTTTGGACATTCTCGCAAAGGTTTCCCGATCCCCAACAAGATTGGTACCCTTTCACGTCCAAATCTCTCAAACTCCGGGAGAGATTCTCAAAACCAAGGTTGACATGTTTCGAGTTCCTCTCAACATTTTGGAAATCCCGCTGAAACTTTGGATATTCTGGCGAAGGGTTCCCAATCCCCGACAAGACTGGTACCCTTTCACGTCCAAATCTCTCAAACTCCGGGAGAGATTCTCAACACCAAGGTTGACATGGTTCGAGTTCCTTTCAACATTTTGGAAATCCCGCTGAAACTTTGGACATTCTCGCGAAGGGTTCCCGATCCCCGACAAGATCGGTACCCTTTCACGTCCAAATCTCTCAAACTCCGGGAGAGATTGTCAAAACCAAGGTCAATATGTTTCGAGTTCCTCTCAACATTTTGGAAATCCCGCTGAAACTTTGGGCATTCTCGCGAAGGGTTCCCGATCCCCGACAAGACTGGTACCCTTTCACGTCCAAATCTCTCAAACTCCGGGAGAGATTCTCAAAACCAAGGGTGACATGTTTCGAGTTCCTTTCAACATTTTGGAAATCCCGCTGAAACTTTGGACATTCTGGCGAAGGGTTCCCAGTCCCCGACAAGACTGGCACCGTTTCACGTCCAAATCTCTCAAACTCCGGCAGAGATTCTCAAAACCAAGGTTGACATGTTTCGAGTTCCTTTCAACATTTTGGAAATCCCGCTGAAACTTTGGACATTCTCGCGAAGGGTTCCCGATCCCCGACAAGATTGGTACCCTTTCACGTCCAAATCTCTCAAACTCCGGGAGAGATTCTCAAAACCAAGGTTGACATGTTTCGAGTTCCTTTCAACATTTTGGAAATCCCGCTGAAACTTTGGACATTCTCGCGAAGGGTTCCCGATCCCCGACAAGATTGGTACCCTTTCACGTCCAAATCTCTCACACTCTGGGAGAGATTCTCAAAACCAATGTTGACATGTTTCGAGTTCCTCTCAACATTTTGGAAATCCCGCTGAAACTTTGGACATTCTCGCGAAGGGTTCCCGATCCCCAACAAGATTGGTACCCTTTCACGTCCAAATCTCTCAAACTCCGGGAGAGATTCTCAAAACCAAGGTTTACATGTTTCGAGTTCCTTTCAACATTTTGGAAATCCCGCTGAAACTTAGGACATTCTGGCGAAGGGTTCCCGATCCCCGACAAGATTGGTACCCTTTCACGTCCAAATCTCTCAAACTCCGGGAGAGATTCTCAACACCAAGGTTGACATGGTTCGAGTTCCTCTCAACATTTTGGAAATCCCGCTGAAACTTTGGACATTCTCGCGAAGGGTTCCCGATCCCCGACAAGATCGGTACCCTTTCACGTCCAAATCTCTCAAACTCCGGGAGAGATTGTCAACACCAAGGTTGACATGTTTCGAGTTCCTTTCAACATTTTGGAAATCCCGCTGAAACTTTGGACATTCTCGCGAAGGGTTCCCGATCCCCGACAAGATTGGTACCCTTTGACGTCCAAATCTCTCAAACTCCGGGAGAGATTCTCAAAACCAAGGGTGACATGGTTCGAGTTCCTTTCAACATTTTGGAAATCCTGCTGAAACTTTGGGCATTCTCGCGAAGGGTTCCCGATCCCCGACAAGACTGGTACCCTTTCACGTCCAAATCTCTCAAACTCCGGGAGAGATTCTCAAAACCAAGGGTGACATGGTTCGAGTTCCTTTCAACATTTTGGAAATCCCGCTGAAACTTTGGACATTCTCGCGAAGGGTTCCCAATCCCCGACAAGACTGGCACCGTTTCACGTCCAAATCTCTCAAACTCCGGCAGATATTCTCAAAACCAAGGTTGACATGTTTCGAGTTCCTTTCAACATTTTGGAAATCCCGCTGAAACTTTGGACATTCTCGCGAAGGGTTCCCGATCCCCGACAAGATTGGTACCCTTTCACGTCCAAATCTCTCAAACTCCGGGAGAGATTCTCAAAACCAAGGTTGACATGTTTCGAGTTCCTTTCAACATTTTGGAAATCCCGCTGAAACTTTGGACATTCTCGCGAAGGGTTCCCGATCCCCGACAAGATTGGTACCCTTTCACGTCCAAATCTCTCACACTCTGGGAGAGATTCTCAAAACCAATGTTGACATGTTTCGAGTTCCTCTCAACATTTTGGAAATCCCGCTGAAACTTTGGACATTCTCGCGAAGGGTTCCCGATCCCCAACAAGATTGGTACCCTTTCACGTCCAAATCTCTCAAACTCCGGGAGAGATTCTCAAAACCAAGGTTGACATGTTTCGAGTTCCTCTCAACATTTTGGAAATCCCGCTGAAACTTTGGACATTCTCGCGAAGGGTTCCCGATCCCCGACAAGATCGGTACCCTTTCACGTCCAAATCTCTCAAACTCCGGGAGAGATTGTCAACACCAAGGTTGACATGTTTCGAGTTCCTTTCAACATTTTGGAAATCCCGCTGAAACTTTGGACATTCTCGCGAAGGGTTCCCGATCCCCGACAAGATTGGTACCCTTTGACGTCCAAATCTCTCAAACTCCGGGAGAGATTCTCAAAACCAAGGGTGACATGGTTCGAGTTCCTTTCAACATTTTGGAAATCCTGCTGAAACTTTGGGCATTCTCGCGAAGGGTTCCCGATCCCCGACAAGACTGGTACCCTTTCACGTCCAAATCTCTCAAACTCCGGGAGAGATTCTCAAAACCAAGGGTGACATGGTTCGAGTTCCTTTCAACATTTTGGAAATCCCGCTGAAACTTTGGACATTCTCGCGAAGGGTTCCCAATCCCCGACAAGACTGGCACCGTTTCACGTCCAAATCTCTCAAACTCCGGCAGATATTCTCAAAACCAAGGTTGACATGTTTCGAGTTCCTTTCAACATTTTGGAAATCCCGCTGAAACTTTGGACATTCTCGCGAAGGGTTCCCGATCCCCGACAAGATTGGTACCCTTTCACGTCCAAATCTCTCAAACTCCGGGAGAGATTGTCAAAACCAAGGTTGACATGTTTCGAGTTCCTTTCAACATTTTGGAAATCCCGCTGAAACTTTGGACATTCTCGCGAAGGGTTCCCGATCCCCGACAAGATTGGTACCCTTTCACGTCCAAATCTCTCACACTCTGGGAGAGATTCTCAAAACCAATGTTGACATGTTTCGAGTTCCTCTCAACATTTTGGAAATCCCGCTGAAACTTTGGACATTCTCGCGAAGGGTTCCCGATCCCCAACAAGATTGGTACCCTTTCACGTCCAAATCTCTCAAACTCCGGGAGAGATTCTCAAAACCAAGGTTGACATGTTTCGAGTTCCTTTCAACATTTTGGAAATCCCGCTGAAACTTTGGACATTCTCGCGAAGGGTCCCCGATCCCCGACAAGATTGGTACCCTTTCACGTCCAAATCTCTCACACTCCGGGAGAGATTCTCAACACCAAGGTTGACATGGTTCGAGTTCCTTTCAACATTTTGGAAATCCCGCTTGAAACTGTGGACATTGTCGCGAAGGGTTCCCGATCCCCGACAAGACTGGTACCCTTTCACGTCCAAATCTCTCAAAGTCTGGGAGAGATTCTCAAAACCAAGGTTGACATGTTTCGAGTTCCTCTCAACATTTTGGAAATCCCGCTGAAACTTTGGACATTCTCGCGAAGGGTTCCCGATCCCCGACAAGATCGGTACCCTTTCACGTCCAAATCTCTCAAACTCCGGGAGAGATTGTCAACACCAAGGTCAACATGTTTCGAGTTCCTTTCAACATTTTGGAAATCCCGCTGAAACTTTGGGCATTCTCGCGAAGGGTTCCCGATCCCCGACAAGATTGGTACCCTTTGACGTCCAAATCTCTCAAACTCCGGGAGAGATTCTCAAAACCAAGGGTGACATGGTTCGAGTTCCTTTCAACATTTTGGAAATCCCGCTGAAACTTTGGACATTCTCGCGAAGGGTTCCCGATCCCCGACAAGACTGGTACCCTTTCAGGTGCAAATCTCTCAAACTCCGGGAGAGATTCTCAAAACCAAGGTTGACATGTTTCGAGTTCCTCTCAACATTTTGGAAATCCCGCTGAAACTTTGGACATTCTGGCGAAGGGTTCCCAATCCCCGACAAGCCTGGTACCCTTTCACGTCCAAATCTCTCAAACTCCGGGAGAGATTCTCAAAACCAAGGTTGACATGTTTCGAGTTCCTTTCAACATTTTGGAAATCCCGCTGAAACTTTGGACATTCCTGCGAAGGGTTCCTAATCCCCAACAAGATTGGTACCCTTTCACGTCCAAATCTCTCAAACTCCGGGAGAGATTCTCAAAACCAAGGTTTACATGTTTCGAGTTCCTTTCAACATTTTGGAAATCCCGCTGAAACTTTGGACATTCTCGCGAAGGGTTCCCGATCCCCGGCAATATTGGTACCCTTTCACGTGCAAATCTCTCAAACTCCGGGAGAGATTCTCAAAACCAAGGTTGACATGTTTCGAGTTCCTTTCAACATTTTGGAAATCCCGCTGAAACTTTGGACATTCTCGCGAAGGGTTCCCGATCCCCGGCAATATTGGTACCCTTTCACGTGCAAATCTCTCAAAGTCCGGGAGAGATTCTCAAAACCAAGGTTGACATGTTTCGAGTTCCTTTCAACATTTTGGAAATCCCGCTGAAACTTTGGACATTCTCGCGAAGGGTTCCCGATTCCCGACAAGATTGGTACCCTTTCACGTCCAAATCTCTCACACTCCGGGAGAGATTCTCAAAACCAAGGTTGACATGTTTCGAGTTCCTTTCAACATTTTAAAAATCCCGCTGAAACTTTGGACATTGTCGCGAAGGGTTCCCAATCCTTGACAAGATTGGTACCCTTTCACGTCCAAATCCATCAAACTCCGGCAGAGATTCTCAAAACCAAGGCTGACATGTTCCGAGTTCCTTTCAACATTTTGGAAATCCCACTGAAACTTTGGACATTCTCGCGAAGGGTTCCCAATCCCCGACAAGATTGGTACCCTTTCACGTCCAAATCTCTCAAACTCCGGGAGAGATTCTCAAAACCAAGGTTGACATGTTTCGAGTTCCTTTCAACATTTTGGAAATCCCGCTGAAACTTTGGACATTCTCGCGAAGGGTTCCCAATCCCCGACAAGATTGGTACCCTTTCACGTCCAAATCTCTCAAACTCCGGGAGAGATTCTCAAAACCAAGGTTGACATGTTTCAAGTTCCTTTCAACATTTTGGAAATCCCGCTGAAACTTTGGACATTGTCGCGAAGGGTTCCCAATCCCCGACAAGATTGGTACCCTTTCACGTCCAAATCTCTCAAACTCCGGGAGAGATTCTCAAAACCCAGGTTGACATGTTTCGAGTTCCTTTCAAAATTTGGAAATCCCGCTGAAACTTTGGACATTGTCGCGAAGGGTTCTCAATCCCTGACAAGATTGGTACCCTTTCACGTCCAAATCTCTCACACTCCGGGAGAGATTCTCAAAACCAAGGTTGACATGTTTCGAGTTCCTTTCAACATTTTGGAAATCCCGCTGAAACTTTGGACATTGTCGCGAAGGGTTCCCAATCCCCGACAAGATTGGTAATCTTTCACGTCCCAATCTCTCAAAGTCCGGGAGAGATTCTCAAAACCAAGGTTGACATGTTTCGAGTTCCTTTCAACATTTTGGAAATCCCACTGAAACTTTGGTCATTCTCGCGAAGGGTTCCCAATCCCCGACAAGATTGGTACCCTTTCATGTCCAAATCTCTCAAACTCCGGGAGAGATTCTCAAAACCAAGGTTGACATGGTTCGAGTTCCTCTCAACATTTTGGAAATCCCGCTGAAACATTGGACATTCTCGCGAAGGGTTCCCGATCCCCGACAAGATTGGTACCCTTTCACGTCCAAATCTCTCACACTCCGGGAGAGATTCTCAAAACCAAGGTTGACATGTTTCGAGTTCCTTTCAACATTTTGGAAATCCCGCTGAAACTTTGGACATTCTCGCGAAGGGTTCCCGATCCCCGACAAGATTGGTACCCGTTCACGTCCAAATCTCTCACACTCCGGGAGAGATTCTCAAAACCAAGGTTGACATGTTTCGAGTTCCTTTCAACATTTTGGAAATCCCGCTGAAACTTTGGACATTCTCGCGAAGGGTTCCCGATCCCCGACAAGATTGGTACCCTTTCACGTCCAAATCTCTCAAACTCCGGGAGAGATTCTCAAAACCAAGGTTGACATGTTTCGAGTTCCTTTCAACATTTTGGAAATCCCGCTGAAACTTTGGACATTCCTGCGAAGGGTTCCCAATCCCCAACAAGATTGGTACCCTTTCACGTCCAAATCTCTCAAACTCCGGGAGAGATTCTCAAAACCAAGGTTGAAATGTTTCGAGTTCCTTTCAACATTTTGGAAATCCCGCTGAAACTTTGGACATTCTCGCAAAGGGTTCCCGATCCCCGACAAGATTGGTACCCTTTCACGTCCAAATCTCTCAAACTCCGGGAGAGATTCTCAAAACCAAGGTTGACATGTTTCGAGTTCCTCTCAACATTTTGGAAATCCCGCTGAAACTTTGGATATTCTGGCGAAGGGTTCCCAATCCCCGACAAGACTGGTACCCTTTCACGTCCAAATCTCTCAAACTCCGGGAGAGATTCTCAAAACCAAGGTTGACATGGTTCGAGTTCCTTTCAACATTTTGGAAATCCCGCTGAAACTTTGGACATTCTCGCGAAGGGTTCCCGATCCACGACAAGATCGGTACCCTTTCACGTCCAAATCTCTCAAACTCCGGGAGAGATTGTCAAAACCAAGGTCAATATGTTTCGAGTTCCTCTCAACATTTTGGAAATCCCGCTGAAACTTTGGGCATTCTCGCGAAGGGTTCCCGATCCCCGACAAGACTGGTACCCTTTCACGTCCAAATCTCTCAAACTCCGGGAGAGATTCTCAAAACCAAGGGTGACATGGTTCGAGTTCCTTTCAACATTTTGGAAATCCCGCTGAAACTTTGGACATTCTCGCGAAGGGTTCCCAATCCCCGACAAGACTGGCACCGTTTCACGTCCAAATCTCTCAAACTCCGGCAGAGATTCTCAAAACCAAGGTTGACATGTTTCGAGTTCCTTTCAACATTTTGGAAATCCCGCTGAAACTTTGGACATTCTCGCGAAGGGTTCCCGATCCCCGACAAGATTGGTACCCTTTCACGTCCAAATCTCTCAAACTCCGGGAGAGATTCTCAAAACCAAGGTTGACATGTTTCGAGTTCCTTTCAACATTTTGGAAATCCCGCTGAAACTTTGGACATTCTCGCGAAGGGTTCCCGATCCCCGACAAGATTGGTACCCTTTCACGTCCAAATCTCTCACACTCTGGGAGAGATTCTCAAAACCAAGGTTGACATGTTTCGAGTTCCTTTCAACATTTTGGAAATCCCGCTGAAACTTTGGACATTCTCGCGAAGGGTTCCCGATCCCCGACAAGATTGGTACCCTTTCACGTCCAAATCTCTAAAACTCCGGGAGAGATTCTCAAAACCAAGGTTGACATGTTTCGAGTTCCTTTCAACATTTTGGAAATCCCGCTGAAACTTTGGACATTCTCGCGAAGGGTTCCCAATCCCCGACAAGATTGGTACCCTTTCACGTGCAAATCTCTCAAACTCCGGGAGAGATTCTCAAAA
This sequence comes from Streptopelia decaocto, assembly GCF_964273445.1. Lineage (NCBI taxonomy): Eukaryota > Metazoa > Chordata > Aves > Columbiformes > Columbidae > Streptopelia > Streptopelia decaocto. The sequence continues at coordinate 755,029 of NW_028115595.1, read as the reverse complement.
CCAAGGTTGACATGTTTCGAGTTCCTTTCAACCTTTTGGAAATCCCGCTGAAACTTTGGACATTCTCGCGAAGGGTTCCCGATCCCCGACAAGATTGGTACCCTTTCACGTCCAAATCTCTCACACTCCGGGAGAGATTCTCAAAACCAAGGTTGACATGTTTCGAGTTCCTTTCAACATTTTGGAAATCCCGCTGAAACTTTGGACATTCTCGCGAAGGGTTCCCGATCCCCGACAAGATTGGTACCCTTTCACGTCCAAATCTCTCAAACTCCGGGAGAGATTCTCAAAACCAAGGTTGACATGTTTCGAGTTCCTTTCAACATTTTGGAAATCCCGCTGAAACTTTGGACATTCTCGCGAAGGGTTCCCGATCCCCGACAAGACTGGTACCCTTTCACGTGCAAATCTCTCAAACTCCGGGAGAGATTCTCAAAACCAAGGTTGACATGTTTCGAGTTCCTCTCAACATTTTGGAAATCCCGCTGAAACTTTGGACATTCTGGCGAAGGGTTCCCAATCCCCGACAAGCCTGGTACCCTTTCACGTCCAAATCTCTCAAACTCCGGGAGAGATTCTCAAAACCAAGGTTGACATGTTTCGAGTTCCTTTCAACATTTTGGAAATCCCGCTGAAACTTTGGACATTCCTGCGAAGGGTTCCTAATCCCCAACAAGATTGGTACCCTTTCACGTCCAAATCTCTCAAACTCCGGGAGAGATTCTCAAAACCAAGGTTTACATGTTTCGAGTTCCTTTCAACATTTTGGAAATCCCGCTGAAACTTTGGACATTCTCGCGAAGGGTTCCCGATCCCCGGCAATATTGGTACCCTTTCACGTGCAAATCTCTCAAACTCCGGGAGAGATTCTCAAAACCAAGGTTGACATGTTTCGAGTTCCTTTCAACATTTTGGAAATCCCGCTGAAACTTTGGACATTCTCGCGAAGGGTTCCCGATCCCCGGCAATATTGGTACCCTTTCACGTGCAAATCTCTCAAAGTCCGGGAGAGATTCTCAAAACCAAGGTTGACATGTTTCGAGTTCCTTTCAACATTTTGGAAATCCCGCTGAAACTTTGGACATTCTCGCGAAGGGTTCCCGATTCCCGACAAGATTGGTACCCTTTCACGTCCAAATCTCTCACACTCCGGGAGAGATTCTCAAAACCAAGGTTGACATGTTTCGAGTTCCTTTCAACATTTTAAAAATCCCGCTGAAACTTTGGACATTGTCGCGAAGGGTTCCCAATCCTTGACAAGATTGGTACCCTTTCACGTCCAAATCCATCAAACTCCGGCAGAGATTCTCAAAACCAAGGCTGACATGTTCCGAGTTCCTTTCAACATTTTGGAAATCCCACTGAAACTTTGGACATTCTCGCGAAGGGTTCCCAATCCCCGACAAGATTGGTACCCTTTCACGTCCAAATCTCTCAAACTCCGGGAGAGATTCTCAAAACCAAGGTTGACATGTTTCGAGTTCCTTTCAACATTTTGGAAATCCCGCTGAAACTTTGGACATTCTCGCGAAGGGTTCCCAATCCCCGACAAGATTGGTACCCTTTCACGTCCAAATCTCTCAAACTCCGGGAGAGATTCTCAAAACCAAGGTTGACATGTTTCAAGTTCCTTTCAACATTTTGGAAATCCCGCTGAAACTTTGGACATTCTCGCGAAGGGTTCCCAATCCCCGACAAGATTGGTACCCTTTCACGTCCAAATCTCTCAAACTCCGGGAGAGATTCTCAAAACCCAGGTTGACATGTTTCGAGTTCCTTTCAAAATTTGGAAATCCCGCTGAAACTTTGGACATTGTCGCGAAGGGTTCTCAATCCCTGACAAGATTGGTACCCTTTCACGTCCAAATCTCTCACACTCCGGGAGAGATTCTCAAAACCAAGGTTGACATGGTTCGAGTTCCTCTCAACATTTTGGAAATCCCGCTGAAACATTGGACATTCTCGCGAAGGGTTCCCGATCCCCGACAAGATTGGTACCCTTTCACGTCCAAATCTCTCACACTCCGGGAGAGATTCTCAAAACCAAGGTTGACATGTTTCGAGTTCCTTTCAACATTTTGGAAATCCCGCTGAAACTTTGGACATTCTCGCGAAGGGTTCCCGATCCCCGGCAATATTGGTACCCTTTCACGTCCAAATCTCTCACACTCCGGGAGAGATTCTCAAAACCAAGGTTGACATGTTTCGAGTTCCTTTCAACATTTTGGAAATCCCGCTGAAACTTTGGACATTCTCGCGAAGGGTTCCCGATCCCCGACAAGATTGGTACCCTTTCACGTCCAAATCTCTCAAACTCCGGGAGAGATTCTCAAAACCAAGGTTGACATGTTTCGAGTTCCTTTCAACATTTTGGAAATCCCGCTGAAACTTTGGACATTCCTGCGAAGGGTTCCCAATCCCCAACAAGATTGGTACCCTTTCACGTCCAAATCTCTCAAACTCCGGGAGAGATTCTCAAAACCAAGGTTGAAATGTTTCGAGTTCCTTTCAACATTTTGGAAATCCCGCTGAAACTTTGGACATTCTCGCAAAGGGTTCCCGATCCCCGACAAGATTGGTACCCTTTCACGTCCAAATCTCTCAAACTCCGGGAGAGATTCTCAAAACCAAGGTTGACATGTTTCGAGTTCCTCTCAACATTTTGGAAATCCCGCTGAAACTTTGGATATTCTGGCGAAGGGTTCCCAATCCCCGACAAGACTGGTACCCTTTCACGTCCAAATCTCTCAAACTCCGGGAGAGATTCTCAAAACCAAGGTTGACATGGTTCGAGTTCCTTTCAACATTTTGGAAATCCCGCTGAAACTTTGGACATTCTCGCGAAGGGTTCCCGATCCACGACAAGATCGGTACCCTTTCACGTCCAAATCTCTCAAACTCCGGGAGAGATTGTCAAAACCAAGGTCAATATGTTTCGAGTTCCTCTCAACATTTTGGAAATCCCGCTGAAACTTTGGGCATTCTCGCGAAGGGTTCCCGATCCCCGACAAGACTGGTACCCTTTCACGTCCAAATCTCTCAAACTCCGGGAGAGATTCTCAAAACCAAGGGTGACATGGTTCGAGTTCCTTTCAACATTTTGGAAATCCCGCTGAAACTTTGGACATTCTCGCGAAGGGTTCCCAATCCCCGACAAGACTGGCACCGTTTCACGTCCAAATCTCTCAAACTCCGGGAGAGATTCTCAAAACCAAGGTTGACATGTTTCGAGTTCCTTTCAACATTTTGGAAATCCCGCTGAAACTTTGGACATTCTCGCGAAGGGTTCCCGATCCCCGACAAGATTGGTACCCTTTCACGTCCAAATCTCTCAAACTCCGGGAGAGATTCTCAAAACCAAGGTTGACATGTTTCGAGTTCCTTTCAACATTTTGGAAATCCCGCTGAAACTTTGGACATTCTCGCGAAGGGTTCCCGATCCCCGACAAGATTGGTACCCTTTCACGTCCAAATCTCTCACACTCTGGGAGAGATTCTCAAAACCAAGGTTGACATGTTTCGAGTTCCTTTCAACATTTTGGAAATCCCGCTGAAACTTTGGACATTCTCGCGAAGGGTTCCCGATCCCCGACAAGATTGGTACCCTTTCACGTCCAAATCTCTAAAACTCCGGGAGAGATTCTCAAAACCAAGGTTGACATGTTTCGAGTTCCTTTCAACATTTTGGAAATCCCGCTGAAACTTTGGACATTCTCGCGAAGGGTTCCCAATCCCCGACAAGATTGGTACCCTTTCACGTGCAAATCTCTCAAACTCCGGGAGAGATTCTCAAAACCAAGGTTGACATGTTTCGAGTTCCTTTCAACCTTTTGGAAATCCCGCTGAAACTTTGGACATTCTCGCGAAGGGTTCCCGATCCCCGACAAGATTGGTACCCTTTCACGTCCAAATCTCTCACACTCCGGGAGAGATTCTCAAAACCAAGGTTGACATGTTTCGAGTTCCTTTCAACATTTTGGAAATCCCGCTGAAACTTTGGACATTCTCGCGAAGGGTTCCCGATCCCCGACAAGATTGGTACCCTTTCACGTCCAAATCTCTCAAACTCCGGGAGAGATTCTCAAAACCAAGGTTGACATGTTTCGAGTTCCTTTCAACATTTTGGAAATCCCGCTGAAACTTTGGACATTCTCGCGAAGGGTTCCCGATCCCCGACAAGACTGGTACCCTTTCACGTCCAAATCTCTCAAACTCCGGGAGAGATTCTCAAAACCAAGGTTGACATGTTTTGAGTTCCTTTCAACATTTTGGAAATCCCGCTGAAACTTTGGGCATTCTCGCGAAGGGTTCCCGATCCCCGACAAGATTGGTACCCTTTGACGTCCAAATCTCTCAAACTCCGGGAGAGATTCTCAAAACCAAGGGTGACATGGTTCGAGTTCCTTTCAACATTTTGGAAATCCCGCTGAAACTTTGGACATTCTCGCGAAGGGTTCCCGATCCCCGACAAGACTGGTACCCTTTCACGTCCAAATCTCTCAAACTCCGGCAGAGATTCTCAAAACCAAGGTTGACATGTTTCGAGTTCCTTTCAACATTTTGGAAATCCCGCTGAAACTTTGGACATTCTCGCGAAGGGTTCCCGATCCCCGACAAGATTGGTACCCTTTCACGTCCAAATCTCTCAAACTCCGGGAGAGATTCTCAAAACCAAGGTTGACATGTTTCGAGTTCCTTTCAACATTTTGGAAATCCCGCTGAAACTTTGGACATTCTCGCGAAGGGTTCCCGATCCCCGACAAGATTGGTACCCTTTCACGTCCAAATCTCTCACACTCTGGGAGAGATTCTCAAAACCAAGGTTGACATGTTTCGAGTTCCTTTCAACATTTTGGAAATCCCGCTGAAACTTTGGACATTCTCGCGAAGGGTTCCCGATCCCCGACAAGATTGGTACCCTTTCACGTCCAAATCTCTAAAACTCCGAGAGAGATTCTCAAAACCAAGGTTGACATGTTTCGAGTTCCTTTCAACATTTTGGAAATCCCGCTGAAACTTTGGACATTCTCGCGAAGGGTTCCCAATCCCCGACAAGATTGGTACCCTTTCACGTGCAAATCTCTCAAACTCCGGGAGAGATTCTCAAAACCAAGGTTGACATGTTTCGAGTTCCTTTCAACCTTTTGGAAATCCCGCTGAAACTTTGGACATTCTCGCGAAGGGTTCCCGATCCCCGACAAGATTGGTACCCTTTCACGTCCAAATCTCTCACACTCCGGGAGAGATTCTCAAAACCAAGGTTGACATGTTTCGAGTTCCTTTCAACATTTTGGAAATCCCGCTGAAACTTTGGACATTCTCGCGAAGGGTTCCGGATCCCCGACAAGATTGGTACCCTTTCACGTCCAAATCTCTCAAACTCCGGGAGAGATTCTCAAAACCAAGGTTGACATGTTTCGAGTTCCTTTCAACATTTTGGAAATCCCGCTGAAACTTTGGACATTCTCGCGAAGGGTTCCCAATCCCCGACAAGACTGGTACCCTTTCACGTCCAAATCTCTCAAACTCCGGGAGAGATTCTCAAAACCAAGGTTGACATGTTTCGAGTTCCTTTCAACATTTTGGAAATCCCGCTGAAACTTTGGACATTCTCGCGAAGGGTTCCCAATCCCCGACAAGATTGGTACCCTTTCACGTCCAAATCTCTCACACTCCGGGAGAGATTCTCAAAACCAAGGTTGACATGTTTCGAGTTCCTTTCAACATTTTGGAAATCCCGCTGAAACTTTGGACATTCTCGCGAAGGGTTCCCGATCCCCGACAAGATTGGTACCCTTTCACGTCCAAATCTCTCAAACTCCGGGAGAGATTCTCAAAACCAAGGTTGACATGTTTCGAGTTCCTTTCAACATTTTGGAAATCCCGCTGAAACTTTGGACATTCTCGCGAAGGGTTCCCGATCCCCGACAAGATTGGTACCCTTTCACGTCCAAATCTCTCACACTCCGGGAGAGATTCTCAAAACCAAGGTTGACATGTTTCGAGTTCCTTTCAACATTTTGGAAATCCCACTGAAACTTTGGACATTCTCGCGAAGGGTTCCCGATCCCCGACAATATTGGTACCCTTTCACGTCCAAATCTCTCAAACTCCGGGAGAGATTCTCAAAACCAAGGTTGACATGGTTCGAGTTCCTTTCAACCTTTTGGAAATCCCGCTGAAACTTTGGACATTCTCGCGAAGGGTTCCCGATTCCCGACAAGATTGGTACCCTTTCACGTCCAAATCTCTCACACTCCGGGAGAGATTCTCAAAACCAAGGTTGACATATTTCGAGTTCCTTTCAACATTTTGGAAATCCCGCTGAAACTTTGGACATTCTCGCGAAGGGTTCCCGATCCCCGACAAGATTGGTACCCTTTCACGTCCAAATCTCTCACACTCCGGGAGAGATTCTCAAAACCAAGGTTGACATGTTTCGAGTTCCTTTCAACATTTTGGAAATCCCGCTGAAACTTTGGACATTCTCGCGAAGGGTTCCCGATCCCCGACAAGATTGGTACCCTTTCACGTCCAAATCTCTCAAAGTCCAGGAGAGATTCTCAAAACCAAGGTTGACATGTTTCGAGTTCCTTTCAACATTTTGGAAATCCCGCTGAAACTTTGGACATTCTCGCGAAGGGTTCCCGATCCCCGACAAGATTGGTACCCTTTCACGTCCAAATCTCTCAAACTCCGGGAGAGATTCTCAAAACCAAGGTTGACATGTTTCGAGTTCCTTTCAACATTTTGGAAATCCCGCTAAAACTTTGGACATTGTCGCGAAGGGTTCCCAATCCCCTACAAGATTGGTACCCTTTCACGTCCAAATCTCTCAAACTTCGGGAGAGATTCTCAAAACCAAGGTTGACATGTTTCGAGTTCCTTTCAACATTTTTGAAATCCCGCTGAAACTCTGGACATTCTGGCGAAGGGTTCCCAATCCCCGACAAGACTGGTACCCTTTCACGTCCAAATCTCTCAAACTCCGGGAGAGATTCTCAAAACCAAGGTTGACGTGTTTCGAGTTCCTTTCAACATTTTGGAAATCCCGCTGAAACTTTGGACATTCTCGCGAATTGTTCCCCATCCCGACAAGACTGGTACCCTTTCACGTCCAAATCTCTCAAACTCCGGGAGAGATTCTCAAAACCAAGGTTGACATGTTTCGAGTTCCTTTCAACATTTTGGAAATCCCGCTGAAACTTTGGACATTCTCGCGAAGGGTTCCCGATCCCCGACAAGACTGGTACCCTTTCACGTCCAAATCTCTCAAACTCCGGGAGAGATTCTCAAAACCAAGGTTGACATGTTAGGAGTTCCTTTCAACCATTTGGAAATCCCGCTGAAACTTTGGACATTCTCGCGAAGTCTTCCCAATCCCCGACAAGATTGGTACCCTTTCACGTGCAAATCTCTCAAACTCCGGGAGAGATTCTCAAAACCAAGGTTGACATGTTTCGAGTTCCTTTCAACATTTTGGAAATCCCGCTGAAACTTTGGACATTCTCGCGAAGGGTTCCCGATCCCCGACAAGATTGGTACCCTTTCACGTGCAAATCTCTCAAACTCCGGGAGAGATTCTCAAAACCAAGGTTGACATGTTTCGAGTTCCTTTCAACCTTTTGGAAATCCCGCTGAAACTTTGGACATTCTCGCGAAGGGTTCCCGATCCCCGACAAGATTGGTACCCTTTCACGTCCAAATCTCTCACACTCCGGGAGAGATTCTCAAAACCAAGGTTGACATGGTTCCAGTTCCTTTCAACATTTTGGAAATCCCGCTGAAACTTTGGACATTCTCGCGAAGGGTTCCCGATCCCCGACAAGATTGGTACCCTTTCACGTCCAAATCTCTCAAACTCCGGGAGAGATTCTCAAAACCAAGGTTGACATGTTTCGAGTTCCTTTCAACATTTTGGAAATCCCGCTGAAACTTTGGACATTCTCGCGAAGGGTTCCCAATCCCCGACAAGACTGGTACCCTTTCATGTCCAAATCTCTCAAACTCCGGGAGAGATTCTCAAAACCAAGGTTGACATGGTTCGAGTTCCTTTCAACCTTTTGGAAATCCCGCTGATACTTTGGACATTCTCGCGAAGTCTTCCCAATCCCCGACAAGATTGGTACCCTTTCACGTGCAAATCTCTCAAACTCCGGGAGAGATTCTCAAAACCAAGGTTGACATGTTTCGAGTTCCTTTCAACATTTTGGAAATCCCGCTGAAACTTTGGACATTCTCGCGAAGGGTTCCCGATTCCCGACAAGATTGGTACCCTTTCACGTCCAAATCTCTCACACTCCGGGAGAGATTCTCAAAACCAAGGTTGACATGTTTCGAGTTCCTTTCAACATTTTGGAAATCCCGCTGAAACTTTGGACATTCTGGCGAAGGGTTCCCAATCCCCGACAAGACTGGTACCCTTTCACGTCCAAATCTCTCAAACTCCGGGAGAGATTCTCAAAACCAAGGTTGACGTGTTTCGAGTTCCTTTCAACATTTTGGAAATCCCGCTGAAACTTTGGACATTCTCGCGAAGGCTTCCCGATCCCCGACAAGATTGGTACCCTTTCACGTCCAAATCTCTCACACTCCGGGAGAGATTCTCAAAACCAAGGTTGACATGTTTCGAGTTCCTCTCAACATTTTGGAAATCCCGCTGAAACTTTGGACATTGTCGCGAAGGGTTCCCGATCCCCGACAAGATTGGTACCCTTTCACGTCCAAATCTCTCACACTCCGGGAGAGATTCTCAAAACCAAGGTTGACATGTTTCGAGTTCCTTTCAACATTTTGGAAATCCCGCTGAAACTTTGGACATTCTCGCGAAGGGTTCCCGATTCCCGACAAGATTGGTACCCTTTCACGTCCAAATCTCTCAAACTCCGGGAGAGATTCTCAAAACCAAGGTTGACATGTTTCGAGTTCCTTTCAACATTTTGGAAATCCCGCTGAAACTTTGGACATTCTCGCGAACGGTTCCCGATCCCCGACAAGATTGGTACCCTTTCACGTCCAAATCTCTCAAACTCCGGGAGAGATTCTCAAAACCAAGGATGACATGTTTCGAGTTCCTTTCAACATTTTGGAAATCTCGCTAAAACTTTGGACATTGTCGCGAAGGGTTCCCAATCCCCTACAAGATTGGTACCCTTTCACGTCCAAATCTCTCACACTCCGGGAGAGATTCTCAAAACCAAGGTTGACATGTTTCGAGTTCCTTTCAACATTTTGGAAATCCCGCTGAAACTTTGGACATTCTCGCGAACGGTTCCCGATCCCCGACAAGATTGGTACCCTTTCACGTCCAAATCTCTCAAACTCCGGGAGAGATTCTCAAAACCCAGGTTGACATGTTTCGAGTTCCTTTCAAAATTTGGAAATCCCGCTGAAACTTTGGACATTGTCGCGAAGGGTTCTCAATCCCTGACAAGATTGGTACCCTTTCACGTCCAAATCTCTCACACTCCGGGAGAGATTCTCAAAACCAAGGTTGACATGTTTCGAGTTCCTTTCAACATTTTGGAAATCCCGCTGAAACTTTGGACATTCTGGCGAAGGGTTCCCAATCCCCGACAAGATTGGTACCCTTTCATGTCCAAATCTCTCAAACTCCGGGAGAGATTCTCAAAACCAAGGTTGACATGTTTCGAGTTCCTTTCAACATTTTGGAAATCCCGCTGAAACTTTGGACATTGTCGCGAAGGGTTCCCAATCCCCGACAAGATTGGTAATCTTTCACGTCCCAATCTCTCAAAGTCCGGGAGAGATTCTCAAAACCAAGGTTGACATGTTTCGAGTTCCTTTCAACATTTTGGAAATCCCACTGAAACTTTGGTCATTCTCGCGAAGGGTTCCCAATCCCCGACAAGATTGGTACCCTTTCATGTCCAAATCTCTCAAACTCCGGGAGAGATTCTCAAAACCAAGGTTGACATGGTTCGAGTTCCTCTCAACATTTTGGAAATCCCGCTGAAACATTGGACATTCTCGCGAAGGGTTCCCAATCCCCGACAAGACTGGTACCCTTTCACGTCCAAATCTCTCAAAGTCCGGGAGAGATTCTCAAAACCATGGTTGACATGTTTCGAGTTCCTTTCAACATTTTGGAAATCCCGCTGAAACTTTGGACATTCTCGCGAAGGGTTCCCAATCCCCGACAAGATTGGTACCCTTTCACGTCCAAATCTCTCAAACTCCGGGAGAGATTCTCAAAACCAAGGTTGACATGTTTCGAGTTCCTTTCAACATTTTGGAAATCCCGCTGAAACTTTGGACATTCTCGCGAAGGGTTCCCGATCCCCGACAAGATTGGTACCCTTTCACGTCCAAATCTCTCACACTCCGGGAGAGATTCTCAAAACCAAGGTTGACATGTTTCGAGTTCCTTTCAACATTTTGGAAATCCCGCTGAAACTTTGGACATTCTCGCGAAGGGTTCCCGATCCCCGACAAGATTGGTACCCTTTCACGTCCAAATCTCTCAAACTCCGGGAGAGATTCTCAAAACCAAGGTTGACATGTTTCGAGTTCCTTTCAACATTTTGGAAATCCCGCTGAAACTTTGGACATTCCTGCGAAGGGTTCCCAATCCCCAACAAGATTGGTACCCTTTCACGTCCAAATCTCTCAAACTCCGGGAGAGATTCTCAAAACCAAGGTTGAAATGTTTCGAGTTCCTTTCAACATTTTGGAAATCCCGCTGAAACTTTGGACATTCTCGCAAAGGGTTCCCGATCCCCGACAAGATTGGTACCCTTTCACGTCCAAATCTCTCAAACTCCGGGAGAGATTCTCAAAACCAAGGTTGACATGTTTCGAGTTCCTCTCAACATTTTGGAAATCCCGCTGAAACTTTGGATATTCTGGCGAAGGGTTCCCAATCCCCGACAAGACTGGTACCCTTTCACGTCCAAATCTCTCAAACTCCGGGAGAGATTCTCAAAACCAAGGTTGACATGGTTCGAGTTCCTTTCAACATTTTGGAAATCCCGCTGAAACTTTGGACATTCTCGCGAAGGGTTCCCGATCCACGACAAGATCGGTACCCTTTCACGTCCAAATCTCTCAAACTCCGGGAGAGATTGTCAAAACCAAGGTCAATATGTTTCGAGTTCCTCTCAACATTTTGGAAATCCCGCTGAAACTTTGGGCATTCTCGCGAAGGGTTCCCGATCCCCGACAAGACTGGTACCCTTTCACGTCCAAATCTCTCAAACTCCGGGAGAGATTCTCAAAACCAAGGGTGACATGGTTCGAGTTCCTTTCAACATTTTGGAAATCCCGCTGAAACTTTGGACATTCTCGCGAAGGGTTCCCAATCCCCGACAAGACTGGCACCGTTTCACGTCCAAATCTCTCAAACTCCGGCAGAGATTCTCAAAACCAAGGTTGACATGTTTCGAGTTCCTTTCAACATTTTGGAAATCCCGCTGAAACTTTGGACATTCTCGCGAAGGGTTCCCAATCCCCGACAAGATTGGTACCCTTTCACGTGCAAATCTCTCAAACTCCGGGAGAGATTCTCAAAACCAAGGTTGACATGTTTCGAGTTCCTTTCAACCTTTTGGAAATCCCGCTGAAACTTTGGACATTCTCGCGAAGGGTTCCCGATCCCCGACAAGATTGGTACCCTTTCACGTCCAAATCTCTCACACTCCGGGAGAGATTCTCAAAACCAAGGTTGACATGTTTCGAGTTCCTTTCAACATTTTGGAAATCCCGCTGAAACTTTGGACATTCTCGCGAAGGGTTCCCGATCCCCGACAAGATTGGTACCCTTTCACGTCCAAATCTCTCAAACTCCGGGAGAGATTCTCAAAACCAAGGTTGACATGTTTCGAGTTCCTTTCAACATTTTGGAAATCCCGCTGAAACTTTGGACATTCTCGCGAAGGGTTCCCAATCCCCGACAAGACTGGTACCCTTTCACGTCCAAATCTCTCAAACTCCGGGAGAGATTCTCAAAACCAAGGTTGACATGTTTCGAGTTCCTTTCAACATTTTGGAAATCCCGCTGAAACTTTGGACATTCTCGCGAAGGGTTCCCAATCCCCGACAAGATTGGTACCCTTTCACGTCCAAATCTCTCACACTCCGGGAGAGATTCTCAAAACCAAGGTTGACATGTTTCGAGTTCCTTTCAACATTTTGGAAATCCCGCTGAAACTTTGGACATTCTCGCGAAGGGTTCCCGATCCCCGACAAGATTGGTACCCTTTCACGTCCAAATCTCTCAAACTCCGGGAGAGATTCTCAAAACCAAGGTTGACATGTTTCGAGTTCCTTTCAACATTTTGGAAATCCCGCTGAAACTTTGGACATTCTCGCGAAGGGTTCCCGATCCCCGACAAGATTGGTACCCTTTCACGTCCAAATCTCTCACACTCCGGGAGAGATTCTCAAAACCAAGGTTGACATGTTTCGAGTTCCTTTCAACATTTTGGAAATCCCGCTGAAACTTTGGACATTCTCGCGAAGGGTTCCCGATCCCCGACAATATTGGTACCCTTTCACATCCAAATCTCTCAAACTCCGGGAGAGATTCTCAAAACCAAGGTTGACATGGTTCGAGTTCCTTTCAACCTTTTGGAAATCCCGCTGAAACTTTGGACATTCTCGCGAAGGGTTCCCGATTCCCGACAAGATTGGTACCCTTTCACGTCCAAATCTCTCACACTCCGGGAGAGATTCTCAAAACCAAGGTTGACATATTTCGAGTTCCTTTCAACATTTTGGAAATCCCGCTGAAACTTTGGACATTCTCGCGAAGGGTTCCCGATCCCCGACAAGATTGGTACCCTTTCACGTCCAAATCTCTCACACTCCGGGAGAGATTCTCAAAACCAAGGTTGACATGTTTCGAGTTCCTTTCAACATTTTGGAAATCCCGCTGAAACTTTGGACATTCTCGCGAAGGGTTCCCGATCCCCGACAAGATTGGTACCCTTTCACGTCCAAATCTCTCAAAGTCCAGGAGAGATTCTCAAAACCAAGGTTGACATGTTTCGAGTTCCTTTCAACATTTTGAAATCCCGCTGAAACTTTGGACATTGTCGCGAAGGGTTCCCGATCCCCGACAAGATTGGTACCCTTTCACGTCCAAATCTCTCAAACTCCGGGAGAGATTCTCAAAACCAAGGTTGACATGTTTCGAGTTCCTTTCAACATTTTGGAAATCCCGCTAAAACTTTGGACATTGTCGCGAAGGGTTCCCAATCCCCTACAAGATTGGTACCCTTTCACGTCCAAATCTCTCAAACTCCGGGAGAGATTCTCAAAACCAAGGTTGACATGTTTCGAGTTCCTTTCAACATTTTTGAAATCCCGCTGAAACTCTGGACATTCTGGCGAAGGGTTCCCAATCCCCGACAAGACTGGTACCCTTTCACGTCCAAATCTCTCAAAGTCTGGGAGAGATTCTCAAAACCAAGGTTGACGTGTTTCGAGTTCCTTTCAACATTTTGGAAATCCCGCTGAAACTTTGGACATTCTCGCGAATTGTTCCCCATCCCGACAAGACTGGTACCCTTTCACGTCCAAATCTCTCACACTCCGGGAGAGATTCTCAAAACCAAGGTTGACATGTTTCGAGTTCCTTTCAACATTTTGGAAATCCCGCTGAAACTTTGGACATTCTCGCGAAGGGTTCCCGATCCCCGACAAGACTGGTACCCTTTCACGTCCAAATCTCTCAAACTCCGGGAGAGATTCTCAAAACCAAGGTTGACATGGTTCGAGTTCCTTTCAACCTTTTGGAAATCCCGCTGAAACTTTGGACATTCTCGCGAAGTCTTCCCAATCCCCGACAAGATTGGTACCCTTTCACGTGCAAATCTCTCAAACTCCGGGAGAGATTCTCAAAACCAAGGTTGACATGTTTCGAGTTCCTTTCAACATTTTGGAAATCCCGCTGAAACTTTGGACATTCTCGCGAAGGGTTCCCGATCCCCGACAAGATTGGTACCCTTTCACGTGCAAATCTCTCAAACTCCGGGAGAGATTCTCAAAACCAAGGTTGACATGTTTCGAGTTCCTTTCAACCTTTTGGAAATCCCGCTGAAACTTTGGACATTCTCGCGAAGGGTTCCCGATCCCCGACAAGATTGGTACCCTTTCACGTCCAAATCTCTCACACTCCGGGAGAGATTCTCAAAACCAAGGTTGACATGTTTCGAGTTCCTTTCAACATTTTGGAAATCCCGCTGAAACTTTGGACATTGTCGCGAAGGGTTCCCGATCCCCGACAAGATTGGTACCCTTTCACGTCCAAATCTCTCACACTCCGGGAGAGATTCTCAAAACCAAGGTTGACATGTTTCGAGTTCCTTTCAACATTTTGGAAATCCCGCTGAAACTTTGGACATTCTCGCGAAGGGTTCCCGATTCCCGACAAGATTGGTACCCTTTCACGTCCAAATCTCTCAAACTCCGGGAGAGATTCTCAAAACCAAGGTTGACATGTTTCGAGTTCCTTTCAACATTTTGGAAATCCCGCTGAAACTTTGGACATTCTCGCGAACGGTTCCCGATCCCCGACAAGATTGGTACCCTTTCACGTCCAAATCTCTCAAACTCCGGGAGAGATTCTCAAAACCAAGGATGACATGTTTCGAGTTCCTTTCAACATTTTGGAAATCTCGCTAAAACTTTGGACATTGTCGCGAAGGGTTCCCAATCCCCTACAAGATTGGTACCCTTTCACGTCCAAATCTCTCAAACTTCGGGAGAGATTCTCAAAACCAAGGTTGACATGTTTCGAGTTCCTTTCAACATTTTTGAAATCCCGCTGAAACTCTGGACATTCTGGCGAAGGGTTCCCAATCCCCGACAAGACTGGTACCCTTTCACGTCCAAATCTCTCAAACTCCGGGAGAGATTCTCAAAACCAAGGTTGACGTGTTTCGAGTTCCTTTCAACATTTTGGAAATCCCGCTGAAACTTTGGACATTCTCGCGAATTGTTCCCCATCCCGACAAGACTGGTACCCTTTCACGTCCAAATCTCTCAAACTCCGGGAGAGATTCTCAAAACCAAGGTTGACATGTTTCGAGTTCCTTTCAACATTTTGGAAATCCCGCTGAAACTTTGGACATTCTCGCGAAGGGTTCCCGATCCCCGACAAGACTGGTACCCTTTCACGTCCAAATCTCTCAAACTCCGGGAGAGATTCTCAAAACCAAGGTTGACATGGTTCGAGTTCCTTTCAACCTTTTGGAAATCCCGCTGAAACTTTGGACATTCTCGCGAAGTCTTCCCAATCCCCGACAAGATTGGTACCCTTTCACGTGCAAATCTCTCAAACTCCGGGAGAGATTCTCAAAACCAAGGTTGACATGTTTCGAGTTCCTTTCAACATTTTGGAAATCCCGCTGAAACTTTGGACATTCTCGCGAAGGGTTCCCGATCCCCGACAAGATTGGTACCCTTTCACGTGCAAATCTCTCAAACTCCGGGAGAGATTCTCAAAACCAAGGTTGACATGTTTCGAGTTCCTTTCAACCTTTTGGAAATCCCGCTGAAACTTTGAACATTCTCGCGAAGGGTTCCCGATCCCCGACAAGATTGGTACCCTTTCACGTCCAAATCTCTCACACTCCGGGAGAGATTCTCAAAACCAAGGTTGACATGGTTCCAGTTCCTTTCAACATTTTGGAAATCCCGCTGAAACTTTGGACATTCTCGCGAAGGGTTCCCGATCCCCGACAAGATTGGTACCCTTTCACGTCCAAATCTCTCAAACTCCGGGAGAGATTCTCAAAACCAAGGTTGACATGTTTCGAGTTCCTTTCAACATTTTGGAAATCCCGCTGAAACTTTGGACATTCTCGCGAAGGGTTCCCAATCCCCGACAAGACTGGTACCCTTTCATGTCCAAATCTCTCAAACTCCGGGAGAGATTCTCAAAACCAAGGTTGACATGGTTCGAGTTCCTTTCAACCTTTTGGAAATCCCGCTGAAACTTTGGACATTCTCGCGAAGTCTTCCCAATCCCCGACAAGATTGGTACCCTTTCACGTCCAAATCTCTCACACTCCGGGAGAGATTCTCAAAACCAAGGTTGACATGTTTCGAGTTCCTTTCAACATTTTGGAAATCCCGCTGAAACTTTGGACATTCTCGCGAAGGGTTCCCGATCCCCGACAAGATTGGTACCCTTTCACGTGCAAATCTCTCAAACTCCGGGAGAGATTCTCAAAACCAAGGTTGACATGTTTCGAGTTCCTTTCAACATTTTGGAAATCCCGCTGAAACTTTGGACATTCTCGCGAAGGGTTCCCGATCCCCGACAAGATTGGTACCCTTTCACGTGCAAATCTCTCAAACTCCGGGAGAGATTCTCAAAACCAAGGTTGACATGTTTCGAGTTCCTTTCAACATTTTGGAAATCCCGCTGAAACTTTGGACATTCTCGCGAAGGGTTCCCGATTCCCGACAAGATTGGTACCCTTTCACGTGCAAATCTCTCACACTCCGGGAGAGATTCTCAAAACCAAGGTTGACATGTTTCGAGTTCCTTTCAACATTTTGGAAATCCCGCTGAAACTTTGGACATTCTCGCGAAGGGTTCCCGATTCCCGACAAGATTGGTACCCTTTCACGTGCAAATCTCTCACACTCCGGGAGAGATTCTCAAAACCAAGGTTGACATGTTTCGAGTTCCTTTCAACATTTTGGAAATCCCGCTGAAACTTTGGACATTCTCGCGAAGGGTTCCCAATCCCCGACAAGATTGGTACCCTTTCACGTCCAAATCTCTCAAACTCCGGGAGAGATTCTCAAAACCAAGGTTGACATGTTTCGAGTTCCTCTCAACATTTTGGAAATCCCGCTGAAACTTTGGACATTCTCGCGAAGGGTTCCAGATCCCCGACAAAATTGGTACCCTTTCACGTCCCAATCTCTCAAACTCCGGGAGAGATTCTCAAAACCAAGGTTGACATGGTTCGAGTTCCTTTCAACATTTTGGAAATCCCGCTGAAACTTTGGACATTCTCGCGAAGGGTTCCCGATCCCCGACAAGATTGGTACCCTTTCACGTGCAAATCTCTCAAACTCCGGGAGAGATTCTCAAAACCAAGGTTGACATGTTTCGAGTTCCTTTCAACATTTTGGAAATCCCGCTGAAACTTTGGACATTCTCGCGAAGGGTTCCCGATTCCCGACAAGATTGGTACCCTTTCACGTGCAAATCTCTCACACTCCGGGAGAGATTCTCAAAACCAAGGTTGACATGTTTCGAGTTCCTTTCAACATTTTGGAAATCCCGCTGAAACTTTGGACATTCTGGCGAAGGGTTCCCAATCCCCGACAAGACTGGTACCCTTTCACGTCCAAATCTCTCAAACTCCGGGAGAGATTCTCAAAACCAAGGTTGACGTGTTTCGAGTTCCTTTCAACATTTTGGAAATCCCGCTGAAACTTTGGACATTCTCGCGAAGGGTTCCCGATCCCCGACAAGATTGGTACCCTTTCACGTCCAAATCTCTCACACTCTGGGAGAGATTCTCAAAACCAAGGTTGACATGTTTCGAGTTCCTTTCAACATTTTGGAAATCCCGCTGAAACTTTGGACATTGTCGCGAAGGGTTCCCGATCCCCGACAAGATTGGTACCCTTTCACGTCCAAATCTCTCAAACTCCGGGAGAGATTCTCAAAACCAAGGTTGACATGTTTCGAGTTCCTTTCAACATTTTGGAAATCCCGCTGAAACTTTGGACATTCTCGCGAAGGGTTCCCGATCCCCGACAAGATTGGTACCCTTTCACGTCCAAATCTCTCAAACTCCGGGAGAGATTCTCAAAACCAAGGTTGACATGTTTCGAGTTCCTTTCAACATTTTGGAAATCTCGCTGAAACTTTGGACATTCTCGCGAAGGGTTCCCGATCCCCGACAAGATTGGTACCCTTTCACGTCCAAATCTCTCAAACTCCGGGAGAGATTCTCAAAACCAAGGTTGACATGTTTCGAGTTCCTTTCAACATTTTGGAAATCCCGCTGAAACTTTGGACATTCTCGCGAAGGGTTCCCAATCCCCGACAAGATTGGTACCCTTTCACGTCCAAATCTCTCAAACTCCGGGAGAGATTCTCAAAACCAAGGTTGACATGTTTCGAGTTCCTCTCAACATTTTGGAAATCCCGCTGAAACTCTGGACATTCTCGCGAAGGGTTCCAGATCCCCGACAAAATTGGTACACTTTCACGTCCCAATCTCTCAAACTCCGGGAGAGATTCTCAAAACCAAGGTTGACATGGTTCGAGTTCCTTTCAACATTTTGGAAATCCCGCTGAAACTTTGGACATTCTCGTGAAGGGTTCCCGATCCCCGACAAGATTGGTACCCTTTCACGTCCAAACCTCTCACACTCCGGGAGAGATTCTCAAAACCAAGGTTGACATGTTTCGAGTTCCTTTCAACATTTTGGAAATCCCGCTGAAACTTTGGACATTGTCGCGAAGGGTTCCCGATCCCCGACAAGATTGGTACCCTTTCACGTGCAAATCTCTCAAACTCCGGGAGAGATTCTCAAAACCAAGGTTGACATGTTTCGAGTTCCTTTCAACATTTTGGAAATCCCGCTGAAACTTTGGACATTCCTGCGAAGGGTTCCCAATCCCCAACAAGATTGGTACCCTTTCACGTCCAAATCTCTCAAACTCCGGGAGAGATTGTCAAAACCAAGGTTGACATGTTTCGAGTTCCTTTCAACATTTTGGAAATCCCGCTGAAACTTTGGACATTCTCGCGAAGGGTTCCCGATCCCCGACAAGATTGGTACCCTTTCACGTCCAAATCTCTCAAAGTCCGGGAGAGATTCTCAAAACCAAGGTTGACATGTTTCGAGTTCCTTTCAACATTTTGGAAATCCCGCTGAAACTTTGGACATTCCTGCGAAGGGTTCCCAATCCCCAACAAGATTGGTACCCTTTCACGTCCAAATCTCTCAAACTCCGGGAGAGATTCTCAAAACCAAGGATGACATGTTTCGAGTTCCTTTCAACATTTTGGAAATCCCGCTGAAACTTTGGACATTCTCGCGAAGGGTTCCCGATCCCCGACAAGATTGGTACCCTTTCACGTCCAAATCTCTCAAACTCCGGGAGAGATTCTCAAAACCAAGGTTGACATGTTTCGAGTTCCTTTCAACATTTTGGAAATCCCGCTGAAACTTTGGACATTCTCGCGAAGGGTTCCCGATCCCCGACAAGACTGGTACCCTTTCACGTCCAAATCTCTCAAACTCCGGGAGAGATTCTCAAAACCAAGGTTGACATGTTTCGAGTTCCTCTCAACATTTTGGAAATCCCGCTGAAACTTTGGATATTCTGGCGAAGGGTTCCCAATCCCCGACAAGACTGGTACCCTTTCACGTCCAAATCTCTCAAACTCCGGGAGAGATTCTCAAAACCAAGGTTGACATGGTTCGAATTCCTTTCAACATTTTGGAAATCCCGCTGAAACTTTGGACATTCTCGTGAAGGGTTCCCGATCTCCGACAAGATCGGTACCCTTTCACGTCCAAATCTCTCAAACTCCGGGAGAGATTGTCAAAACCAAGGTCAATATGTTTCGAGTTCCTCTCAACATTTTGGAAATCCCGCTGAAGCTTTGGGCATTCTCGCGAAGGGTTCCCGATCCCCGACAAGTCTGGTACCCTTTCACGTCCAAATCTCTCAAACTCCGGGAGAGATTCTCAAAACCAAGGGTGACATGGTTCGAGTTCCTCTCAACATTTTGGAAATCCCGCTGAAACTTTGGACATTCTCGCGAAGGGTTCCCAATCCCCGACAAGACTGGCACCCTTTCACGTCCAAATCTCTCAAACTCCGGCAGAGATTCTCAAAACCAAGGTTGACATGTTTCGAGTTCCTTTCAACATTTTGGAAATCCCGCTGAAACTTTGGACATTGTCGCGAAGGGTTCCCGATCCCCGACAAGATTGGTACCCTTTCACGTCCAAATCTCTCAAACTCCGGGAGAGATTCTCAAAACCAAGGTTGACATGTTTCGAGTTCCTTTCAACATTTTGGAAATCCCACTGAAACTTTGGACATTCTCGCGAAGGGTTCCCGATCCCCGACAAGATTGGTACCCTTTCACGTCCAAATCTCTCACACTCTGGGAGAGATTCTCAAAACCAATGTTGACATGTTTCGAGTTCCTCTCAACATTTTGGAAATCCCGCTGAAACTTTGGACATTCTGGCGAAGGGTTCCCGATCCCCGACAAGATTGGTACCCTTTCACGTCCAAATCTCTCAAACTCCGGGAGAGATTCTCAACACCAAGGTTGACATGGTTCGAGTTCCTTTCAACATTTTGGATATCCCGCTGAAACTGTGGACATTGTCGCGAAGGGTTCCCGATCCCCGACAAGACTGGTACCCTTTCACGTCCAAATCTCTCAAACTCCGGGAGAGATTGTCAAAACCAAGGTCAACATGTTTCGAGTTCCTCTCAACATTTTGGAAATCCCGCTGAAACTTTGGGCATTCTCGCGAAGGGTTCCCGATCCCCGACAAGATTGGTACCCTTTCACGTCCAAATCTCTCAAACTCCGGGAGAGATTCTCAAAACCAAGGGTGACATGGTTCGAGTTCCTTTCAACATTTTGGAAATCCCGCTGAAACTTTGGACATTCTCGCGAAGGGTTCCCGATCCCCGACAAGACTGGTACCCTTTCACGTCCAAATCTCTCAAACTCCGGGAGAGATTCTCAAAACCAAGGTTGACATGTTTCGAGTTCCTCTCAACATTTTGGAAATCCCGCTGAAACTTTGGACATTCTCGCGAAGGGTTCCCAATCCCCGACAAGACTGGTACCCTTTCACGTCCAAATCTCTCAAACTCCGGGAGAGATTCTCAAAACCAAGGTTGACATGTTTCGAGTTCCTTTCAACATTTTGGAAATCCCGCTGAAACTTTGGACATTCCTGCGAAGGGTTCCTAATCCCCAACAAGATTGGTACCCTTTCACGTCCAAATCTCTCAAACTCCGGGAGAGATTCTCAAAACCAAGGTTTACATGTTTCGAGTTCCTTTCAACATTTTGGAAATCCCGCTGAAACTTTGGACATTCTCGCGAAGGGTTCCCGATCCCCGGCAATATTGGTACCCTTTCACGTGCAAATCTCTCAAACTCCGGGAGAGATTCTCAAAACCAAGGTTGACATGTTTCGAGTTCCTTTCAACATTTTGGAAATCCCGCTGAAACTTTGGACATTCTCGCGAAGGGTTCCCGATCCCTGGCAATATTGGTACCCTTTCACGTGCAAATCTCTCAAACTCCGGGAGAGATTCTCAAAACCAAGGTTGACATGTTTCGAGTTCCTTTCAACATTTTGGAAATCCCGCTGAAACTTTGGACATTCTCGCGAAGGCTTCCCGATCCCCGACAAGATTGGTACCCTTTCACGTCCAAATCTCTCACACTCCGGGAGAGATTGTCAAAACCAAGGTTGACATGTTTCGAGTTCCTTTCAACATTTTGGAAATCCCGCTGAAACTTTGGACATTCTCGCGAAGGGTTCCCGATCCCCGACAAGATCGGTACCCTTTCACGTCCAAATCTCTCAAACTCCGGGAGAGATTGTCAAAACCAAGGTCAACATGTTTCGAGTTCCTCTCAACATTTTGGAAATCCCGCTGAAACTTTGGGCATTCTCGCGAAGGGTTCCCGATCCCCGACAAGATTGGTACCCTTTCACGTCCAAATCTCTCAAAGTCCGGGAGAGATTCTCAAAACCAAGGTTGACATGTTTCGAGTTCCTTTCAACATTTTAAAAATCCCGCTGAAACTTTGGACATTGTCGCGAAGGGTTCCCAATCCTTGACAAGATTGGTACCCTTTCACGTCCAAATCCATCAAACTCCGGGAGAGATTCTCAAAACCAAGGCTGACATGTTCCGAGTTCCTTTCAACATTTTGGAAATCCCACTGAAACTTTGGACATTCTCGCGAAGGATTCCCAATCCCCGACAAGATTGGTACCCTTTCACGTCCAAATCTCTCAAACTCCGGGAGAGATTCTCAAAACCAAGGTTGACATGGTTCGAGTTCCTTTCAACATTTTGGAAATCCCGCTGAAACTTTGGACATTCTCGCGAAGGGTTCCCAATCCCCGACAAGATTGGTACCCTTTCACGTCCAAATCTCTCAAACTCCGGGAGAGATTCTCAAAACCAAGGTTGACATGTTTCAAGTTCCTTTCAACATTTTGGAAATCCCGCTGAAACTTTGGACATTCTCGCGAAGGGTTCCCAATCCCCGACAAGATTGGTACCCTTTCACGTCCAAATCTCTCAAACTCCGGGAGAGATTCTCAAAACCGAGGTTGACATGTTTCGAGTTCCTTTCAAAATTTGGAAATCCCGCTGAAACTTTGGACATTCTCGCGAAGGGTTCTCAATCCCCGACAAGATTGGTACCCTTTCACGTCCAAATCTCTCAAACTCCGGGAGAGATTCTCAAAACCAAGGTTGACATGTTTCGAGTTCCTTTCAACATTTTGGAAATCCCGCTGAAACTTTGGTCATTCTCGCGAAGGGTTCCCAATCCCCGACAAGATTGGTACCCTTTCACGTCCAAATCTCTCAAACTCCGGGAGAGATTCTCAAAACCAAGGTTGACATGGTTCGAGTTCCTCTCAACATTTTGGAAATCCCGCTGAAACTTTGGACATTCTCGCGAAGGGTTCCCAATCCCCGACAAGATTGGTACCCTTTCACGTCCAAATCTCTCAAACTCCGGGAGAGATTCTCAAAACCAAGGTTGACATGTTTCGAGTTCCTTTCAACATTTTGGAAATCACGCTGAAACTTTGGACATTCTCGCGAAGGGTTCCCAATCCCCGACAAGACTGGTACCCTTTCACGTCCAAATCTCTCAAACTCCGAGAGATATTCTCAAAACCATGGTTGAAACGTTTCGAGTTCCTTTCAACATTTTGGAAATCCCGCTGAAACTTTGGACATTCTCGCGAAGGGTTCCCAATCCCCGACAAGATTGGTACCCTTTCACGTCCAAATCTCTCACACTCCGGGAGAGATTCTCAAAACCAAGGTTGACATGTTTCGAGTTCCTTTCAACATTTTGGAAATCCCGCTGAAACTTTGGACATTCTCGCGAAGGGTTCCCGATCCCCGACAAGATTGGTACCCTTTCACGTCCAAATCTCTCAAACTCCGGGAGAGATTCTCAAAACCAAGGTTGACATGTTTCGAGTTCCTTTCAACATTTTAAAAATCCCGCTGAAACTTTGGACATACTCGCGAAGGGTTCCCAATCCTTGACAAGATTGGTACCCTTTCACGTCCAAATCCATCAAACTCCGGCAGAGATTCTCAAAACCAAGGCTGACATGTTCCGAGTTCCTTTCAACATTTTGGAAATCCCACTGAAACTTTGGACATTCTCGCGAAGGGTTCCCAATCCCCGACAAGATTGGTACCCTTTCACGTCCAAATCTCTCAAACTCCGGGAGAGATTCTCAAAACCAAGGTTGATATGGTTCGAGTTCCTTTCAACATTTTGGAAATCCCGCTGAAACTTTGGACATTCTCGCGAAGGGTTCCCAATCCCCGACAAGATTGGTACCCTTTCACGTCCAAATCTCTCAAACTCCGGGAGAGATTCTCAAAACCAAGGTTGACATGGTTCGAGTTCCTTTCAACCTTTTGGAAATCCCGCTGAAACTTTGGACATTCTCGCGAAGTCTTCCCAATCCCCGACAAGATTGGTACCCTTTCACGTCCAAATCTCTCAAACTCCGGGAGAGATTCTCAAAACCAAGGTTGACATGGTTCGAGTTCCTTTCAACATTTTGGAAATCCCGCTGAAACTTTGGACATTCTCGCGAAGGGTTCCCAATCCCCTACAAGATTGGTACCCCTTCACGTCCAAATCTCTCAAACTTCGGGAGAGATTCTCAAAACCAAGGTTGACATGTTTCGAGTTCCTTTCAACATTTTGGAAATCCCGCTGAAACTTTGGACATTCTCGCGAAGGGTTCCCGATCCCCGACAAGACTGGTACCCTTTCACGTCCAAATCTCTCAAACTCCGGGAGAGATTCTCAAAACCAAGGTTGACATGGTTCGAGTTCCTTTCAACCTTTTGGAAATCCCGCTGAAACTTTGGACATTCTCGCGAAGGGTTCCCGATCCCCGACAAGATTGGTACCCTTTCACGTCCAAATCTCTCACACTCCGGGAGAGATTCTCAAAACCAAGGTTGACATGTTTCGAGTTCCTTTCAACATTTTGGAAATCCCGCTGAAACTTTGGACATTCTCGCGAAGGCTTCCCGATCCCCGACAAGATTGGTACCCTTTCACGTCCAAATCTCTCAAACTCCGGGAGAGATTCTCAAAACCAAGGATGACATGTTTCGAGTTCCTTTCAACATTTTGGAAATCCCGCTAAAACTTTGGACATTGTCGCGAAGGGTTCCCAATCCCCTACAAGATTGGTACCCTTTCACGTCCAAATCTCTCAAACTTCGGGAGAGATTCTCAAAACCAAGGTTGACATGTTTCGAGTTCCTTTCAACATTTTGGAAATCCCGCTGAAACTTTGGACATTCTGGCGAAGGGTTCCCAATCCCCGACAAGACTGGTACCCTTTCACGTCCAAATCTCTCAAACTCCGGGAGAGATTCTCAAAACCAAGGTTGACGTGTTTCGAGTTCCTTTCAACATTTTGGAAATCCCGCTGAAACTTTGGACATTCTCGCGAATGGTTCCCAATCCCCGACAAGATTGGTACCCTTTCACGTCCAAATCTCTCAAACTCCGGGAGAGATTCTCAAAACCAAGGTTGACATGTTTCGAGTTCCTTTCAACATTTTGGAAATCCCGCTGAAACTTTGGACATTCTCGCGAAGGGTTCCCGATCCCCGACAAGACTGGTACCCTTTCACGTCCAAATCTCTCAAACTCCGGGAGAGATTCTCAAAACCAAGGTTGACATGGTTCGAGTTCCTTTCAACCTTTTGGAAATCCCGCTGAAACTTTGGACATTCTCGCGAAGTCTTCCCAATCCCCGACAAGATTGGTACCCTTTCACGTCCAAATCTCTCACACTCCGGGAGAGATTCTCAAAACCAAGGTTGACATGTTTCGAGTTCCTTTCAACATTTTGGAAATCCCGCTGAAACTTTGGACATTCTCGCGAAGGGTTCCCGATCCCCGACAAGATTGGTACCCTTTCACGTCCAAATCTCTCAAACTCCAGGAGAGATTCTCAAAACCAAGGTTGACATGTTTCGAGTTCCTTTCAACATTTTGGAAATCCCGCTGAAACTTTGGACATTCTCGCGAAGGGTTCCCGATCCCCGACAAGATTGGTACCCTTTCACGTGCAAATCTCTCAAACTCCGGGAGAGATTCTCAAAACCAAGGGTGACATGGTTCGAGTTCCTTTCAACCTTTTGGAAATCCCGCTGAAACTTTGGACATTCTCGCGAAGGGTTCCCGATCCCCGACAAGATTGGTACCCTTTCACGTCCAAATCTCTCACACTCCGGGAGAGATTCTCAAAACCAAGGTTGACATGTTTCGAGTTCCTTTCAACATTTTGGAAATCCCGCTGAAACTTTGGACATTCTCGCGAAGGGTTCCCGATCCCCGACAAGATTGGTACCCTTTCACGTCCAAATCTCTCAAACTCCGGGAGAGATTCTCAAAACCAAGGTTGACATGTTTCGAGTTCCTTTCAACATTTTGGAAATCCCGCTGAAACTTTGGACATTCTCGCGAAGGGTTCCCGATCCCCGACAAGATTGGTACCCTTTCACGTCCAAATCTCTCACACTCCGGGAGAGATTCTCAAAACCAAGGTTGACATGTTTCGAGTTCCTTTCAACATTTTGGAAATCCCGCTGAAACTTTGGACATTCTCGCGAAGGCTTCCCGATTCCCGACAAGATTGGTACCCTTTCACGTCCAAATCTCTCACACTCCGGGAGAGATTCTCAAAACCAAGGTTGACATGTTTCGAGTTCCTTTCAACATTTTGGAAATCCCACTGAAACTTTGGACATTCTCGCGAAGGGTTCCCGATCCCCGACAAGATTGGTACCCTTTCACGTCCGAATATCTCACACTCCGGGAGAGATTCTCAAAACCATGGTTGACATGTTTCGAGTTCCTTTCAACATTTTGGAAATCCCGCTGAAACTTTGGACATTCTCAAGAAGGGTTCCCGATCCCCGACAAGATTGGTACCCTTTCACGTCCAAATCTCTCACACTCCGGGAGAGATTCTGAAAACCAAGGTTGACATGTTTCGAGTTCCTTTCAACATTTTGGAAATCCCGCTGAAACTTTGGACATTCTCGCGAAGGGTTCCCGATCCCCGACAAGATTGGTACCCTTTCACGTCCAAATCTCTCAAACTCCGGGAGAGATTCTCAAAACCAAGGTTGACATGTTTCGAGTTCCTTTCAACATTTTGGAAATCCCGCTGAAACTTTGGACATTCTCGCGAAGGGTTCCCGATCCCCGACAAGATTGGTACCCTTTCACGTCCAAATCTCTCAAACTCCGGGAGAGATTCTCAAAACCAAGGATGACATGTTTCGAGTTCCTTTCAACATTTTGGAAATCCCGCTAAAACTTTGGACATTGTCGCGAAGGGTTCCCAATCCCCTACAAGATTGGTACCCTTTCACGTCCAAATCTCTCAAACTTCGGGAGAGATTCTCAAAACCAAGGTTGACATGTTTCGAGTTCCTTTCAACATTTTGGAAATCCCGCTGAAACTTTGGACATTCTCGCGAAGGGTTCCCGATCCCCGACAAGATTGGTACCCTTTCACGTCCAAATCTCTCAAACTCCGGGAGAGATTCTCAAAACCAAGGTTGACATGTTTCGAGTTCCTTTCAACATTTTGGAAATCCCGCTGAAACTTTGGACATTCTCGCGAAGGGTTCCCGATCCCCGACAAGATTGGTACCCTTTCACGTCCAAATCTCTCACACTCCGGGAGAGATTCTCAAAACCAAGGTTGACATGTTTCGAGTTCCTTTCAACATTTTGGAAATCCCGCTGAAACTTGGGACATTCTCGCGAAGGGTTCTCGATCCCCGACAAGATTGGTACCCTTTCACGTCCAAATCTCTCAAACTCCGGGAGAGATTCTCAAAACCAAGGTTGACATGTTTCGAGTTCCTTTCAACATTTTGGAAATCCCGCTGAAACTTTGGACATTCTCGCGAAGGGTTCCCGATCCCCGACAAGACTGGTACCCTTTCACGTCCAAATCTCTCAAACTCCGGGAGAGATTCTCAAAACCAAGGTTGACATGGTTCGAGTTCCTTTCAACCTTTTGGAAATCCCGCTGAAACTTTGGACATTCTCGCGAAGTCTTCCCAATCCCCGACAAGATTGGTACCCTTTCACGTCCAAATCTCTCAAACTCCGGGAGAGATTCTCAAAACCAAGGTTGACATGTTTCGAGTTCCTTTCAACATTTTGGAAATCCCGCTGAAACTTTGGACATTCTCGCGAAGGGTTCCCGATCCCCGACAAGATTGGTACCCTTTCACGTGCAAATCTCTCAAACTCCGGGAGAGATTCTCAATACCAAGGATGACATGTTTCGAGTTCCTTTCAACATTTTGGAAATCCCGCTAAAACTTTGGACATTGTCGCGAAGGGTTCCCAATACCCTACAAG
Source organism: Streptopelia decaocto (assembly GCF_964273445.1). Taxonomy (NCBI): domain Eukaryota; kingdom Metazoa; phylum Chordata; class Aves; order Columbiformes; family Columbidae; genus Streptopelia; species Streptopelia decaocto. The sequence goes on along the minus strand of NW_028115595.1, from coordinate 727,349 downwards.
ATTGGTACCCTTTCACGTCCAAATCTCTCAAACTTCGGGAGAGATTCTCAAAACCAAGGTTGACATGTTTCGAGTTCCTTTCAACATTTTGGAAATCCCGCTGAAACTTTGGACATTGTCGCGAAGGGTTCCCGATCCCCGACAAGATTGGTACCCTTTCACGTCCAAATCTCTCAAACTCCGGGAGAGATTCTCAAAACCAAGGTTGACATGGTTCCAGTTCCTTTCAACATTTTGGAAATCCCGCTGAAACTTTGGACATTCTCGCGAAGGGTTCCCGATCCCCGACAAGATTGGTACCCTTTCACGTCCAAATCTCTCACACTCCGGGAGAGATTCTCAAAACCAAGGTTGACATGTTTCGAGTTCCTTTCAACATTTTGGAAATCCCGCTGAAACGTGGGACATTCTCGCGAAGGGTTCCCGATCCCCGACAAGATTGGTACCCTTTCACGTCCAAATCTCTCAAACTCCGGGAGAGATTCTCAAAACCAAGGTTGACATGTTTCGAGTTCCTTTCAACATTTTGGAAATCCTGCTGAAACTTTGGACATTCTCGCGAAGGGTTCCCGATCCCCGACAAGACTGGTACCCTTTCACGTCCAAATCTCTCAAACTCCGGGAGAGATTCTCAAAACCAAGGTTGACATGGTTCGAGTTCCTTTCAACCTTTTGGAAATCCCGCTGAAACTTTGGACATTCTCGCGAAGTCTTCCCAATCCCCGACAAGATTGGTACCCTTTCACGTCCAAATCTCTCACACTCCGGGAGAGATTCTCAAAACCAAGGTTGACATGTTTCGAGTTCCTTTCAACATTTTGGAAATCCCGCTGAAACTTTGGACATTCTCGCGAAGGGTTCCCGATCCCCGACAAGATTGGTACCCTTTCACGTCCAAATCTCTCAAACTCCGGGAGAGATTCTCAAAACCAAAGTTGACGTGTTTCGAGTTCCTTTCAACATTTTGGAAATCCCGCTGAAACTTTGGACATTCTCGCGAAGGGTTCCCGATCCCCGACAAGATTGGTACCCTTTCACGTCCAAATCTCTCACACTCCGGGAGAGATTCTCAAAACCAAGGTTGACATGTTTCGAGTTCCTTTCAACATTTTGGAAATCCCGCTGAAACTTTGGACATTCTCGCGAAGGGTTCCCGATCCCCGACAAGATTGGTACCCTTTCACGTCCAAATCTCTCAAACTCCGGGAGAGATTCTCAAAACCAAGGTTGACATGTTTCGAGTTCCTTTCAACATTTTGGAAATCCCGCTGAAACTTTGGACATTCTCGCGAAGGGTTCCCGATTCCCGACAAGATTGGTACCCTTTCACGTCCAAATCTCTCACACTCCGGGAGAGATTCTCAAAACCAAGGTTGACATGTTTCGAGTTCCTTTCAACATTTTGGAAATCCCGCTGAAACTTTGGACATTCTCGCGAAGGGTTCCCGATCCCCGACAAGATTGGTACCCTTTCACGTCCGAATATCTCACACTCCGGGAGAGATTCTCAAAACCAAGGTTGACATGTTTCGAGTTCCTTTCAACATTTTGGAAATCCCGCTGAAACTTTGGACATTCTCGCGAAGGGTTCCCGATCCCCGACAAGATTGGTACCCTTTCACGTCCAAATCTCTCACACTCCGGGAGAGATTCTCAAAACCAAGGTTGACATGTTTCGAGTTCCTTTCAACATTTTGGAAATCCCGCTGAAACTTTGGACATTCTCGCGAAGGGTTCCCGATCCCCGACAAGATTGGTACCCTTTCACGTCCAAATCTCTCAAACTCCGGGAGAGATTCTCAAAACCAAGGTTGACATGTTTCGAGTTCCTTTCAACATTTTGGAAATCCCGCTGAAACTTTGGACATTCTCGCGAAGGGTTCCCGATCCCCGACAAGATTGGTACCCTTTCACGTCCAAATCTCTCAAACTCCGGGAGAGATTCTCAAAACCAAGCTTGACATGTTTCGAGTTCCTTTCAACATTTTGGAAATCCCGCTAAAACTTTGGACATTGTCGCGAAGGGTTCCCAATCCCCGACAAGATTGGTACCCTTTCACGTCCAAATCTCTCAAACTTCGGGAGAGATTCTCAAAACCAAGGTTGACATGTTTCGAGTTCCTTTCAACATTTTGGAAATCCCGCTGAAACTTTGGACATTCTCGCGAAGGGTTCCCGATCCCCGACAAGATTGGTACCCTTTCACGTCCAAATCTCTCAAACTCCGGGAGAGATTCTCAAAACCAAGGTTGACATGGTTCCAGTTCCTTTCAACATTTTGGAAATCCCGCTGAAACTTTGGACATTCTCGCGAAGGGTTCCCAATCCCCGACAAGATTGGTACCCTTTCACGTCCAAATCTCTCAAACTCCGGGAGAGATTCTCAAAACCAAGGTTGATATGGTTCGAGTTCCTTTCAACATTTTGGAAATCCCGCTGAAACTTTGGACATTCTCGCGAAGGGTTCCCAATCCCCGACAAGATTGGTACCCTTTCACGTCCAAATCTCTCAAACTCCGGGAGAGATTCTCAAAACCAAGGTTGACATGGTTCGAGTTCCTTTCAACCTTTTGGAAATCCCGCTGAAACTTTGGACATTCTCGCGAAGTCTTCCCAATCCCCGACAAGATTGGTACCCTTTCACGTCCAAATCTCTCAAACTCCGGGAGAGATTCTCAAAACCAAGGTTGACATGGTTCGAGTTCCTTTCAACATTTTGGAAATCCCGCTGAAACTTTGGACATTCTCGCGAAGGGTTCCCAATCCCCTACAAGATTGGTACCCCTTCACGTCCAAATCTCTCAAACTTCGGGAGAGATTCTCAAAACCAAGGTTGACATGTTTCGAGTTCCTTTCAACATTTTGGAAATCCCGCTGAAACTTTGGACATTCTCGCGAAGGGTTCCCGATCCCCGACAAGACTGGTACCCTCTCACGTCCAAATCTCTCAAACTCCGGGAGAGATTCTCAAAACCAAGGTTGACATGGTTCGAGTTCCTTTCAACCTTTTGGAAATCCCGCTGAAACTTTGGACATTCTCGCGAAGGGTTCCCGATCCCCGACAAGATTGGTACCCTTTCACGTCCAAATCTCTCACACTCCGGGAGAGATTCTCAAAACCAAGGTTGACATGTTTCGAGTTCCTTTCAACATTTTGGAAATCCCGCTGAAACTTTGGACATTCTCGCGAAGGCTTCCCGATCCCCGACAAGATTGGTACCCTTTCACGTCCAAATCTCTCAAACTCCGGGAGAGATTCTCAAAACCAAGGATGACATGTTTCGAGTTCCTTTCAACATTTTGGAAATCCCGCTAAAACTTTGGACATTGTCGCGAAGGGTTCCCAATCCCCTACAAGATTGGTACCCTTTCACGTCCAAATCTCTCAAACTTCGGGAGAGATTCTCAAAACCAAGGTTGACATGTTTCGAGTTCCTTTCAACATTTTGGAAATCCCGCTGAAACTTTGGACATTCTGGCGAAGGGTTCCCAATCCCCGACAAGACTGGTACCCTTTCACGTCCAAATCTCTCAAACTCCGGGAGAGATTCTCAAAACCAAGGTTGACGTGTTTCGAGTTCCTTTCAACATTTTGGAAATCCCGCTGAAACTTTGGACATTCTCGCGAATGGTTCCCAATCCCCGACAAGATTGGTACCCTTTCACGTCCAAATCTCTCAAACTCCGGGAGAGATTCTCAAAACCAAGGTTGACATGTTTCGAGTTCCTTTCAACATTTTGGAAATCCCGCTGAAACTTTGGACATTCTCGCGAAGGGTTCCCGATCCCCGACAAGACTGGTACCCTTTCACGTCCAAATCTCTCAAACTCCGGGAGAGATTCTCAAAACCAAGGTTGACATGGTTCGAGTTCCTTTCAACCTTTTGGAAATCCCGCTGAAACTTTGGACATTCTCGCGAAGTCTTCCCAATCCCCGACAAGATTGGTACCCTTTCACGTCCAAATCTCTCACACTCCGGGAGAGATTCTCAAAACCAAGGTTGACATGTTTCGAGTTCCTTTCAACATTTTGGAAATCCCGCTGAAACTTTGGACATTCTCGCGAAGGGTTCCCGATCCCCGACAAGATTGGTACCCTTTCACGTCCAAATCTCTCAAACTCCAGGAGAGATTCTCAAAACCAAGGTTGACATGTTTCGAGTTCCTTTCAACATTTTGGAAATCCCGCTGAAACTTTGGACATTCTCGCGAAGGGTTCCCGATCCCCGACAAGATTGGTACCCTTTCACGTGCAAATCTCTCAAACTCCGGGAGAGATTCTCAAAACCAAGGTTGACATGTTTCGAGTTCCTTTCAACCTTTTGGAAATCCCGCTGAAACTTTGGACATTCTCGCGAAGGGTTCCCGATCCCCGACAAGATTGGTACCCTTTCACGTCCAAATCTCTCACACTCCGGGAGAGATTCTCAAAACCAAGGTTGACATGTTTCGAGTTCCTTTCAACATTTTGGAAATCCCGCTGAAACTTTGGACATTCTCGCGAAGGGTTCCCGATCCCCGACAAGATTGGTACCCTTTCACGTCCAAATCTCTCAAACTCCGGGAGAGATTCTCAAAACCAAGGTTGACATGTTTCGAGTTCCTTTCAACATTTTGGAAATCCCGCTGAAACTTTGGACATTCTCGCGAAGGGTTCCCGATCCCCGACAAGATTGGTACCCTTTCACGTCCAAATCTCTCACACTCCGGGAGAGATTCTCAAAACCAAGGTTGACATGTTTCGAGTTCCTTTCAACATTTTGGAAATCCCGCTGAAACTTTGGACATTCTCGCGAAGGCTTCCCGATTCCCGACAAGATTGGTACCCTTTCACGTCCAAATCTCTCACACTCCGGGAGAGATTCTCAAAACCAAGGTTGACATGTTTCGAGTTCCTTTCAACATTTTGGAAATCCCACTGAAACTTTGGACATTCTCGCGAAGGGTTCCCGATCCCCGACAAGATTGGTACCCTTTCACGTCCGAATATCTCACACTCCGGGAGAGATTCTCAAAACCATGGTTGACATGTTTCGAGTTCCTTTCAACATTTTGGAAATCCCGCTGAAACTTTGGACATTCTCAAGAAGGGTTCCCGATCCCCGACAAGATTGGTACCCTTTCACGTCCAAATCTCTCACACTCCGGGAGAGATTCTGAAAACCAAGGTTGACATGTTTCGAGTTCCTTTCAACATTTTGGAAATCCCGCTGAAACTTTGGACATTCTCGCGAAGGGTTCCCGATCCCCGACAAGATTGGTACCCTTTCACGTCCAAATCTCTCAAACTCCGGGAGAGATTCTCAAAACCAAGGTTGACATGTTTCGAGTTCCTTTCAACATTTTGGAAATCCCGCTGAAACTTTGGACATTCTCGCAAAGGGTTCCCGATCCCCGACAAGATTGGTACCCTTTCACGTCCAAATCTCTCAAACTCCGGGAGAGATTCTCAAAACCAAGGATGACATGTTTCGAGTTCCTTTCAACATTTTGGAAATCCCGCTAAAACTTTGGACATTGTCGCGAAGGGTTCCCAATCCCCTACAAGATTGGTACCCTTTCACGTCCAAATCTCTCAAACTTCGGGAGAGATTCTCAAAACCAAGGTTGACATGTTTCGAGTTCCTTTCAACATTTTGGAAATCCCGCTGAAACTTTGGACATTCTCGTGAAGGGTTCCCGATCCCCGACAAGATTGGTACCCTTTCACGTCCAAATCTCTCAAACTCCGGGAGAGATTCTCAAAACCAAGGTTGACATGTTTCGAGTTCCTTTCAACATTTTGGAAATCCCGCTGAAACTTTGGACATTCTCGCGAAGGGTTCCCGATCCCCGACAAGATTGGTACCCTTTCACGTCCAAATCTCTCACACTCCGGGAGAGATTCTCAAAACCAAGGTTGACATGTTTCGAGTTCCTTTCAACATTTTGGAAATCCCGCTGAAACTTGGGACATTCTCGCGAAGGGTTCTCGATCCCCGACAAGATTGGTACCCTTTCACGTCCAAATCTCTCAAACTCCGGGAGAGATTCTCAAAACCAAGGTTGACATGTTTCGAGTTCCTTTCAACATTTTGGAAATCCCGCTGAAACTTTGGACATTCTCGCGAAGGGTTCCCGATCCCCGACAAGACTGGTACCCTTTCACGTCCAAATCTCTCAAACTCCGGGAGAGATTCTCAAAACCAAGGTTGACATGGTTCGAGTTCCTTTCAACCTTTTGGAAATCCCGCTGAAACTTTGGACATTCTCGCGAAGTCTTCCCAATCCCCGACAAGATTGGTACCCTTTCACGTCCAAATCTCTCACACTCCGGGAGAGATTCTCAAAACCAAGGTTGACATGTTTCGAGTTCCTTTCAACATTTTGGAAATCCCGCTGAAACTTTGGACATTCTCGCGAAGGGTTCCCGATCCCCGACAAGATTGGTACCCTTTCACGTGCAAATCTCTCAAACTCCGGGAGAGATTCTCAATACCAAGGATGACATGTTTCGAGTTCCTTTCAACATTTTGGAAATCCCGCTAAAACTTTGGACATTGTCGCGAAGGGTTCCCAATACCCTACAAGATTGGTACCCTTTCACGTCCAAATCTCTCAAACTTCGGGAGAGATTCTCAAAACCAAGGTTGACATGTTTCGAGTTCCTTTCAACATTTTGGAAATCCCGCTGAAACTTTGGACATTCTCGCGAAGGGTTCCCGATCCCCGACAAGATTGGTACCCTTTCACGTCCAAATCTCTCACACTCCGGGAGAGATTCTCAAAACCAAGGTTGACATGTTTCGAGTTCCTTTCAACATTTTGGAAATCCCGCTGAAACGTGGGACATTCTCGCGAAGGGTTCCCGATCCCCGACAAGATTGGTACCCTTTCACGTCCAAATCTCTCAAACTCCGGGAGAGATTCTCAAAACCAAGGTTGACATGTTTCGAGTTCCTTTCAACATTTTGGAAATCCTGCTGAAACTTTGGACATTCTCGCGAAGGGTTCCCGATCCCCGACAAGACTGGTACCCTTTCACGTCCAAATCTCTCAAACTCCGGGAGAGATTCTCAAAACCAAGGTTGACATGGTTCGAGTTCCTTTCAACCTTTTGGAAATCCCGCTGAAACTTTGGACATTCTCGCGAAGTCTTCCCAATCCCCGACAAGATTGGTACCCTTTCACGTCCAAATCTCTCACACTCCGGGAGAGATTCTCAAAACCAAGGTTGACATGTTTCGAGTTCCTTTCAACATTTTGGAAATCCCGCTGAAACTTTGGACATTCTCGCGAAGGGTTCCCGATCCCCGACAAGATTGGTACCCTTTCACGTCCAAATCTCTCAAACTCCGGGAGAGATTCTCAAAACCAAAGTTGACGTGTTTCGAGTTCCTTTCAACATTTTGGAAATCCCGCTGAAACTTTGGACATTCTCGCGAAGGGTTCCCGATCCCCGACAAGATTGGTACCCTTTCACGTCCAAATCTCTCAAACTCCGGGAGAGATTCTCAAAACCAAGGTTGACATGTTTCGAGTTCCTTTCAACATTTTGGAAATCCCGCTGAAACTTTGGACATTCTCGCGAAGGGTTCCCGATCCCCGACAAGATTGGTACCCTTTCACGTCCAAATCTCTCAAACTCCGGGAGAGATTCTCAAAACCAAGGTTGACATGTTTCGAGTTCCTTTCAACATTTTGGAAATCCCGCTGAAACTTTGGACATTCTCGCGAAGGGTTCCCGATTCCCGACAAGATTGGTACCCTTTCACGTCCAAATCTCTCACACTCCGGGAGAGATTCTCAAAACCAAGGTTGACATGTTTCGAGTTCCTTTCAACATTTTGGAAATCCCGCTGAAACTTTGGACATTCTCGCGAAGGGTTCCCGATCCCCGACAAGATTGGTACCCTTTCACGTCCGAATATCTCACACTCCGGGAGAGATTCTCAAAACCAAGGTTGACATGTTTCGAGTTCCTTTCAACATTTTGGAAATCCCGCTGAAACTTTGGACATTCTCGCGAAGGGTTCCCGATCCCCGACAAGATTGGTACCCTTTCACGTCCAAATCTCTCACACTCCGGGAGAGATTCTCAAAACCAAGGTTGACATGTTTCGAGTTCCTTTCAACATTTTGGAAATCCCGCTGAAACTTTGGACATTCTCGCGAAGGGTTCCCGATCCCCGACAAGATTGGTACCCTTTCACGTCCAAATCTCTCAAACTCCGGGAGAGATTCTCAAAACCAAGGTTGACATGTTTCGAGTTCCTTTCAACATTTTGGAAATCCCGCTGAAACTTTGGACATTCTCGCGAAGGGTTCCCGATCCCCGACAAGATTGGTACCCTTTCACGTCCAAATCTCTCAAACTCCGGGAGAGATTCTCAAAACCAAGCTTGACATGTTTCGAGTTCCTTTCAACATTTTGGAAATCCCGCTAAAACTTTGGACATTGTCGCGAAGGGTTCCCAATCCCCGACAAGATTGGTACCCTTTCACGTCCAAATCTCTCAAACTTCGGGAGAGATTCTCAAAACCAAGGTTGACATGTTTCGAGTTCCTTTCAACATTTTGGAAATCCCGCTGAAACTTTGGACATTCTCGCGAAGGGTTCCCGATCCCCGACAAGATTGGTACCCTTTCACGTCCAAATCTCTCAAACTCCGGGAGAGATTCTCAAAACCAAGGTTGACATGGTTCCAGTTCCTTTCAACATTTTGGAAATCCCGCTGAAACTTTGGACATTCTCGCGAAGGGTTCCCGATCCCCGACAAGATTGGTACCCTTTCACGTCCAAATCTCTCAAACTCCGGGAGAGATTCTCAAAACCAAGGTTGACATGTTTCGAGTTCCTTTCAACATTTTGGAAATCCCGCTGAAACTTTGGACATTCTCGCGAAGGGTTCCGGATCCCCGACAAGACTGGTACCCTTTCACGTCCAAATCTCTCAAACTCCGGGAGAGATTCTCAAAACCAAGGTTGACATGGTTCGAGTTCCTTTCAACCTTTTGGAAATCCCGCTGAAACTTTGGACATTCTCGCGAAGTCTTCCCAATCCCCGACAAGATTGGTACCCTTTCACGTCCAAATCTCTCACACTCCGGGAGAGATTCTCAAAACCAAGGTTGACATGTTTCGAGTTCCTTTCAACATTTTGGAAATCCCGCTGAAACTTTGGACATTCTCGCGAAGGGTTCCCGATCCCCGACAAGATTGGTACCCTTTCACGTCCAAATCTCTCAAACTCCGGGAGAGATTCTCAAAACCAAGGATGACATGTTTCGAGTTCCTTTCAACATTTTGGAAATCCCGCTGAAACTTTGGACATTCTCGCGAAGGGTTCCCGATCCCCGACAAGATTGGTACCCTTTCACGTCCAAATCTCTCAAACTCCGGGAGAGATTCTCAAAACCAAGGTTGACATGGTTCCAGTTCCTTTCAACATTTTGGAAATCCCGCTGAAACTTTGGACATTCTCGCGAAGGGTTCCCGATCCCCGACAAGATTGGTACCCTTTCACGTCCAAATCTCTCAAACTCCGGGAGAGATTCTCAAAACCAAGGTTGACATGTTTCGAGTTCCTTTCAACATTTTGGAAATCCCGCTGAAACTTTGGACATTCTCGCGAAGGGTTCCGGATCCCCGACAAGACTGGTACCCTTTCACGTCCAAATCTCTCAAACTCCGGGAGAGATTCTCAAAACCAAGGTTGACATGGTTCGAGTTCCTTTCAACCTTTTGGAAATCCCGCTGAAACTTTGGACATTCTCGCGAAGTCTTCCCAATACCCGACAAGATTGCTACCCTTTCACGTCCAAATCTCTCACACTCCGGGAGAGATTCTCAAAACCAAGGTTGACATGTTTCGAGTTCCTTTCAACATTTTGGAAATCCCGCTGAAACTTTGGACATTCTCGCGAAGGGTTCCCGATCCCCGACAAGATTGGTACCCTTTCACGTCCAAATCTCTCACACTCCGGGAGAGATTCTCAAAACCAAGGTTGACATGTTTCGAGTTCCTTTCAACATTTTGGAAATCCCGCTGAAACTTTGGACATTCTCGCGAAGGGTTCCCGATCCCCGACAAGATTGGTACCCTTTCACGTCCAAATCTCTCAAACTCCGGGAGAGATTCTCAAAACCAAGGTTGACATGTTTCGAGTTCCTTTCAACATTTTGGAAATCCCGCTGAAACTTTGGACATTCTCGCGAATTGTTCCCCATCCCCGACAAGACTGGTACCCTTTCACGTCCAAATCTCTCAAACTCCGGGAGAGATTCTCAAAACCAAGGTTGACATGGTTCCAGTTCCTTTCAACATTTTGGAAATCCCGCTGAAACTTTGGACATTCTCGCGAAGGGTTCCCGATCCCCGATAAGATTGGTACCCTTTCACGTCCAAATCTCTCAAACTCCGGGAGAGATTCTCAAAACCAAGGTTGACATGTTTCGAGTTCCTTTCAACATTTTGGAAATCCCGCTGAAACTTTGGACATTCTCGCGAAGGGTTCCGGATCCCCGACAAGACTGGTACCCTTTCACGTCCAAATCTCTCAAACTCCGGGAGAGATTCTCAAAACCAAGGTTGACATGGTTCGAGTTCCTTTCAACCTTTTGGAAATCCCGCTGAAACTTTGGACATTCTCGCGAAGTCTTCCCAATCCCCGACAAGATTGCTACCCTTTCACGTCCAAATCTCTCACACTCCGGGAGAGATTCTCAAAACCAAGGTTGACATGTTTCGAGTTCCTTTCAACATTTTGGAAATCCCGCTGAAACTTTGGACATTCTCGCGAAGGGTTCCCGATCCCCGACAAGATTGGTACCCTTTCACGTCCAAATCTCTCACACTCCGGGAGAGATTCTCAAAACCAAGGTTGACATGTTACGAGTTCCTTTCAACATTTTGGAAATCCCGCTGAAACTTTGGACATTCTCGCGAAGGGTTCCCGATCCCCGACAAGATTGGTACCCTTTCACGTCCAAATCTCTCAAACTCCGGGAGAGATTCTCAAAACCAAGGTTGACATGTTTCGAGTTCCTTTCAACATTTTGGAAATCCCGCTGAAACTTTGGACATTCTCGCGAAGGGTTCCCGATCCCCGACAAGATTGGTACCCTTTCACGTCCAAATCTCTCAAACTCCGGGAGAGATTCTCAAAACCAAGGTTGACATGTTTCGAGTTCCTTTCAACCTTTTGGAAATCCCGCTGAAACTTTGGACATTCTCGCGAAGTCTTCCCAATCCCCGACAAGATTGGTACCCTTTCACGTCCAAATCTCTCACACTCCGGGAGAGATTCTCAAAACCAAGGTTGACATGTTTCGAGTTCCTTTCAACATTTTGGAAATCCCGCTGAAACTTTGGACATTCTCGCGAAGGGTTCCCGATCCCCGACAAGATTGGTACCCTTTCACGTCCAAATCTCTCAAACTCCGGGAGAGATTCTCAAAACCAAGGATGACATGTTTCGAGTTCCTTTCAACATTTTGGAAATCCCGCTGAAACTTTGGACATTCTCGCGAAGGGTTCCCGATCCCCGACAAGATTGGTACCCTTTCACGTCCAAATCTCTCAAACTCCGGGAGAGATTCTCAAAACCAAGGTTGACATGGTTCCAGTTCCTTTCAACATTTTGGAAATCCCGCTGAAACTTTGGACATTCTCGCGAAGGGTTCCCGATCCCCGACAAGATTGGTACCCTTTCACGTCCAAATCTCTCAAACTCCGGGAGAGATTCTCAAAACCAAGGTTGACATGTTTCGAGTTCCTTTCAACATTTTGGAAATCCCGCTGAAACTTTGGACATTCTCGCGAAGGGTTCCGGATCCCCGACAAGACTGGTACCCTTTCACGTCCAAATCTCTCAAACTCCGGGAGAGATTCTCAAAACCAAGGTTGACATGGTTCGAGTTCCTTTCAACCTTTTGGAAATCCCGCTGAAACTTTGGACATTCTCGCGAAGTCTTCCCAATACCCGACAAGATTGCTACCCTTTCACGTCCAAATCTCTCACACTCCGGGAGAGATTCTCAAAACCAAGGTTGACATGTTTCGAGTTCCTTTCAACATTTTGGAAATCCCGCTGAAACTTTGGACATTCTCGCGAAGGGTTCCCAATCCCCGACAAGATTGGTACCCTTTCACGTCCAAATCTCTCACACTCCGGGAGAGATTCTCAAAACCAAGGTTGACATGTTTCGAGTTCCTTTCAACATTTTGGAAATCCCGCTGAAACTTTGGACATTCTCGCGAAGGGTTCCCGATCCCCGACAAGATTGGTACCCTTTCACGTCCAAATCTCTCACACTCCGGGAGAGATTCTCAAAACCAAGGTTGACATGTTTCGAGTTCCTTTCAACATTTTGGAAATCCCGCTGAAACTTTGGACATTCTCGCGAAGGGTTCCCGATCCCCGACAAGATTGGTACCCTTTCACGTCCAAATCTCTCACACTCCGGGAGAGATTCTCAAAACCAAGGTTGACATGTTTCGAGTTCCTTTCAACATTTTGGAAATCCCGCTGAAACTTTGGACATTCTCGCGAAGGGTTCCCAATCCCCGACAAGATTGGTACCCTTTCACGTCCAAATCTCTCAAACTCCGGGAGAGATTCTCAAAACCAAGGTTGACATGTTTCGAGTTCCTTTCAACATTTTGGAAATCCCGCTGAAACTTTGGACATTCTCGCGAAGGGTTCCCGATCCCCGACAAGATTGGTACCCTTTCACGTCCAAATCTCTCAAACTCCGGGAGAGATTCTCAAAACCAAGGATGACATGTTTCGAGTTCCTTTCAACATTTTGGAAATCCCGCTAAAACTTTGGACATTGTCGCGAAGGGTTCCCAATCCCCTACAAGATTGGTACCCTTTCACGTCCAAATCTCTCAAACTTCGGGAGAGATTCTCAAAACCAAGGTTGACATGTTTCGAGTTCCTTTCAACATTTTGGAAATCCCGCTGAAACTCTGTACATTCTGGCGAAGGGTTCCCAATCCCCGACAAGACTGGTACCCTTTCACGTCCAAATCTCTCAAAGTCCGGGAGAGATTCTCAAAACAAGGGTTGACGTGTTTCGAGTTCCTTTCAACATTTTGGAAATCCCGCTGAAACTTTGGACATTCTCGCGAATTGTTCCCCATCCCCGACAAGACTGGTACCCTTTCACGTCCAAATCTCTCAAACTCCAGGAGAGATTCTCAAAACCAAGGTTGACATGTTTCGAGTTCCTTTCAACATTTTGGAAATCCCGCTGAAACTTTGGACATTGTCGCGAAGGGTTCCCAATCCCCGACAAGACTGGTACCCTTTCACGTCCAAATCTCTCAAACTCCGGGAGAGATTCTCAAAACCAAGGTTGACATGGTTCGAGTTCCTTTCAACCTTTTGGAAATCCCGCTGAAACTTTGGACATTCTCGCGAAGGGTTCCCGATCCCCGACAAGATTGGTACCCTTTCACGTCCAAATCTCTCACACTCCGGGAGAGATTCTCAAAACCAAGGTTGACATGTTTCGAGTTCCTTTCAACATTTTGGAAATCCCGCTGAAACTTTGGACATTCTCGCGAAGGGTTCCCGATCCCCGACAAGATTGGTACCCTTTCACGTGCAAATCTCTCAAACTCCGGGAGAGATTCTCAAAACCAAGGTTGACATGTTTCGAGTTCCTTTCAACATTTTGGAAATCCCGCTGAAACTTTGGACATTCTCGCGAAGGCTTCCCGATTCCCGACAAGATTGGTACCCTTTCACGTCCAAATCTCTCACACTCCGGGAGAGATTCTCAAAACCAAGGTTGACATGTTTCGAGTTCCTTTCAACATTTTGGAAATCCCGCTGAAACTTTGGACATTCTGGCGAAGGGTTCCCAATCCCCGACAAGACTGGTACCCTTTCACGTCCAAATCTCTCAAACTCCGGGAGAGATTCTCAAAACCAAGGTTGACGTGTTTCGAGTTCCTTTCAACATTTTGGAAATCCCGCTGAAACTTTGGACATTCTCGCAAAGGGTTCCCGATCCCCGACAAGATTGGTACCCTTTCACGTCCAAATCTCTCAAACTCCGGGAGAGATTCTCAAAACCAAGGTTGACATGTTTCGAGTTCCTTTCAACATTTTGGAAATCCCGCTGAAACTTTGGACATTCTCGCGAAGGGTTCCCGATCCCCGACAAGATTGCTACCCTTTCACGTCCAAATCTCTCAAACTCCGGGAGAGATTCTCAAAACCAAGGTTGACATGGTTCGAGTTCCTTTCAACATTTTGGAAATCCCACTGAAACTTTGGATATTCTCTCGAAGGGTTCCCTATACCCAACTATATTGGTACCCTTTCACGTCCAGATTTCTCAAACTCCGGAGAGATTCTAAAAACCAAGGTTGACATGTTTCGAGTTCCTTTCAACATTTTGGAAATCCCGCTGAAACTTTGGACATTCTGGCGAAGGGTTCCCAATCCCCGACAAGATTGGTACCCTTTCACGTCCAAATCTCTCAAACTCTGGGAGAGATTCTCAAAACCAAGGATGACATGTTTCGAGTTCCTTTCAACATTTTGGAAATCCCGCTAAAACTTTGGACATTGTCGCGAAGGGTTCCCAATCCCCTACAAGATTGGTACCCCTTCACGTCCAAATCTCTCAAACTCCGGGAGAGATTCTCAAAACCAAGGTTGACATGTTTCGAGTTCCTTTCAACATTTTGGAAATCCCGCTGAAACTTTGGACATTCTCGCGAAGGGTTCCCGATCCCCGACAAGACTGGTACCCTTTCACGTCCAAATCTCTCAAACTCCGGGAGAGATTCTCAAAACCAAGGTTGACATGTTTCGAGTTCCTTTCAACATTTTGGAAATCCCGCTGAAACTTTGGACATTCTCGCGAAGGGTTCCCGATCCCCGACAAGATTGGTACCCTTTCACGTCCAAATCTCTCAAACTCCGGGAGAGATTCTCAAAACCAAGGTTGACGTGTTTCGAGTTCCTTTCAACATTTTGGAAATCCCGCTGAAACTTTGGACATTCTCGCGAATGGTTCCCCATCCCCGACAAGACTGGTACCCTTTCACGTCCAAATCTCTCAAACTCCGGGAGAGATTCTCAAAACCAAGGTTGACATGTTTCGAGTTCCTTTCAACATTTTGGAAATCCCGCTGAAACTTTGGACATTCTCGCGAAGGGTTCCCGATCCCCGACAAGATTGGTACCCCTTCACGTCCAAATCTCTCAAACTTCGGGAGAGATTCTCAAAACCAAGGTTGACATGTTTCGAGTTCCTTTCAACATTTTGGAAATCCCGCTGAAACTTTGGACATTCTCGCGAAGGGTTCCCGATCCCCGACAAGATTGGTACCCTTTCACGTGCAAATCTCTCAAACTCCGGGAGAGATTCTCAAAACCAAGGTTGACATGTTTCGAGTTCCTTTCAACCTTTTGGAAATCCCGCTGAAACTTTGGACATTCTCGCGAATGGTTCCCCATCCCCGACAAGATTGGTACTCTTTCACGTCCAAATCTCTCAAACTCCGGGAGAGATTCTCAAAACCAAGGTTGACATGGTTCGAGTTCCTTTCAACCTTTTGGAAATCCCGCTGAAACTTTGGACATTCTCGCGAAGTCTTCCCAATCCCCGACAAGATTGGTACCCTTTCACGTCCAAATCTCTCACACTCCGGGAGAGATTCTCAAAACCAAGGTTGACATGTTTCGAGTTCCTTTCAACATTTTGGAAATCCCGCTGAAACTTTGGACATTCTCGCGAAGGGTTCCCGATCCCCGACAAGAATGGTACCCTTTCACGTCCAAATCTCTCAAACTCCGGGAGAGATTCTCAAAACCAAGGTTGACATGTTTCGAGTTCCTTTCAACATTTTGGAAATCCCGCTGAAACTTTGGACATTCTCGCGAAGGGTTCCCGATCCCCGACAAGACTGGTACCCTTTCACGTCCAAATCTCTCAAACTCCGGGAGAGATTCTCAAAACCAAGGTTGACATGTTTCGAGTTCCTTTCAACCTTTTGGAAATCCCGCTGAAACTTTGGACATTCTCGCGAAGGGTTCCCGATCCCCGACAAGATTGGTACCCTTTCACGTCCAAATCTCTCACACTCCGGGAGAGATTCTCAAAACCAAGGTTGACATGTTTCGAGTTCCTTTCAACATTTTGGAAATCCCGCTGAAACTTTGGACATTCTCGCGAAGGGTTCCCGATCCCCGACAAGATTGGTACCCTTTCACGTGCAAATCTCTCAAACTCCGGGAGAGATTCTCAAAACCAAGGTTGACATGTTTCGAGTTCCTTTCAACCTTTTGGAAATCCCGCTGAAACTTTGGACATTCTCGCGAATGGTTCCCCATCCCCGACAAGATTGGTACCCTTTCACGTCCAAATCTCTCAAACTCCGGGAGAGATTCTCAAAACCAAGGTTGACATGGTTCGAGTTCCTTTCAACCTTTTGGAAATCCCGCTGAAACTTTGGACATTCTCGCGAAGTCTTCCCGATCCCCGACAAGATTGGTACCCTTTCACGTCCAAATCTCTCACACTCCGGGAGAGATTCTCAAAACCAAGGTTGACATGTTTCGAGTTCCTTTCAACATTTTGGAAATCCCGCTGAAACTTTGGACATTCTCGCGAAGGGTTCCCGATCCCCTACAAGATTGGTACCCTTTCACGTCCAAATATCTCACACTCCGGGAGAGATTCTCAAAACCAAGGTTGACATGTTTCGAGTTCCTTTCAACATTTTGGAAATCCCGCTGAAACTTTGGACATTCTCGCGAAGGGTTCCCGATCCCCGACAAGATTGGTACCCTTTCACGTCCAAATCTCTCACACTCCGGGAGAGATTCTCAAAACCAAGGTTGACATGTTTCGAGTTCCTTTCAACATTTTGGAAATCCCGCTGAAACTTTGGACATTCTCGCGAAGGGTTCCCGATCCCCGACAAGATTGGTACCCTTTCACGTCCAAATCTCTCAAACTCCGGGAGAGATTCTCAAAACCAAGGTTGACATGTTTCGAGTTCCTTTCAACATTTTGGAAATCCCGCTGAAACTTTGGACATTCTCGCAAAGGGTTCCCGATCCCCGACAAGATTGGTACCCTTTCACGTCCAAATTTCTCAAACTCCGGGAGAGATTCTCAAAACCAAGGATGACATGTTTCGAGTTCCTTTCAACATTTTGGAAATCCCGCTAAAACTTTGGACATTGTCGCGAAGGGTTCCCGATCCCCGACAAGATTGGTACCCTTTCACGTCCAAATCTCTCAAACTTCGGGAGAGATTCTCAAAACCAAGGTTGACATGTTTCGAGTTCTTTTCAACATTTTGGAAATCCCGCTGAAACTCTGGACATTCAGGCGAAGGGTTCCCAATCCCCGACAAGACTGGTACCCTTTCACGTCCAAATCTCTCAAAGTCCGGGAGAGATTCTCAAAACCAAGGTTGACGTGTTTCGAGTTCCTTTCAACATTTTGGAAATCCCGCTGAAACTTTGGACATTCTCGCGAATTGTTCCCCATCCCCGACAAGATTGGTACCCTTTCACGTCCAAATCTCTCAAACTCCGGGAGAGATTCTCAAAACCAAGGTTGACATGGTTCGAGTTCCTTTCAACCTTTTGGAAATCCCGCTGAAACTTTGGACATTCTCGCGAAGGGTTCCCGATCCCCGACAAGATTGGTACCCTTTCACGTCCAAATCTCTCACACTCCGGGAGAGATTCTCAAAACCAAGGTTGACATGTTTCGAGTTCCTTTCAACATTTTGGAAATCCCGCTGAAACTTTGGACATTCTCGCGAAGGGTTCCCGATCCCCGACAAGATTGGTACCCTTTCACGTGCAAATCTCTCAAACTCCGGGAGAGATTCTCAAAACCAAGGTTGACATGTTTCGAGTTCCTTTCAACATTTTGGAAATCCCGCTGAAACTTTGGACATTCTGGCGAAGGGTTCCCAATCCCCGACAAGACTGGTACCCTTTCACGTCCAAATCTCTCAAACTCCGGGAGAGATTCTCAAAACCAAGGTTGACGTGTTTCGAGTTCCTTTCAACATTTTGGAAATCCCGCTGAAACTTTGGACATTCTCGCGAAGGGTTCCCGATCCCCGACAAGATTGGTACCCTTTCACGTCCAAATCTCTCACACTCCGGGAGAGATTCTCAAAACCAAGGTTGACATGTTTCGAGTTCCTTTCAACATTTTGGAAATCCCGCTGAAACTTTGGACATTCTCGCGAAGGGTTCCCGATCCCCGACAAGATTGCTACCCTTTCACGTCCAAATCTCTCAAACTCCGGGAGAGATTCTCAAAACCAAGGTTGACATGGTTCGAGTTCCTTTCAACATTTTGGAAATCCCACTGAAACTTTGGACATTCTCTCGAAGGGTTCCCTATACCCAACTATATTGGTACCCTTTCACGTCCAGATTTCTCAAACTCCGGAGAGATTCTAAAAACCAAGGTTGACATGTTTCGAGTTCCTTTCAACATTTTGGAAATCCCGCTGAAACTTTGGACATTCTCGCGAAGGGTTCCCGATCCCCGACAAGATTGGTACCCTTTCACGTCCAAATCTCTCAAACTCCGGGAGAGATTCTCAAAACCAAGGATGACATGTTTCGAGTTCCTTTCAACATTTTGGAAATCCCGCTAAAACTTTGGACATTGTCGCGAAGGGTTCCCAATCCCCTACAAGATTGGTACCCCTTCACGTCCAAATCTCTCAAACTCCGGGAGAGATTCTCAAAACCAAGGTTGACATGTTTCGAGTTCCTTTCAACATTTTGGAAATCCCGCTGAAACTTTGGACATTCTCGCGAAGGGTTCCCGATCCCCGACAAGATTGCTACCCTTTCACGTCCAAATCTCTCAAACTCCGGGAGAGATTCTCAAAACCAAGGTTGACATGGTTCGAGTTCCTTTCAACATTTTGGAAATCCCACTGAAACTTTGGACATTCTCTCGAAGGGTTCCCTATACCCAACTATATTGGTACCCTTTCACGTCCAGATTTCTCAAACTCCGGAGAGATTCTAAAAACCAAGGTTGACATGTTTCGAGTTCCTTTCAACATTTTGGAAATCCCGCTGAAACTTTGGACATTCTCGCGAAGGGTTCCCGATCCCCGACAAGATTGGTACCCTTTCACGTCCAAATCTCTCAAACTCCGGGAGAGATTCTCAAAACCAAGGATGACATGTTTCGAGTTCCTTTCAACATTTTGGAAATCCCGCTAAAACTTTGGACATTGTCGCGAAGGGTTCCCAATCCCCTACAAGATTGGTACCCCTTCACGTCCAAATCTCTCAAACTCCGGGAGAGATTCTCAAAACCAAGGTTGACATGTTTCGAGTTCCTTTCAACATTTTGGAAATCCCGCTGAAACTTTGGACATTCTCGCGAAGGGTTCCCGATCCCCGACAAGACTGGTACCCTTTCACGTCCAAATCTCTCAAACTCCGGGAGAGATTCTCAAAACCAAGGTTGACATGTTTCGAGTTCCTTTCAACATTTTGGAAATCCCGCTGAAACTCTGGACATTCTGGCGAAGGGTTCCCAATCCCCGACAAGACTGGTACCCTTTCACGTCCAAATCTCTCAAACTCCGGGAGAGATTCTCAAAACCAAGGTTGACGTGTTTCGAGTTCCTTTCAACATTTTGGAAATCCCGCTGAAACTTTGGACATTCTCGCGAATTGTTCCCCATCCCCGACAAGACTGGTACCCTTTCACGTCCAAATCTCTCAAACTCCGGGAGAGATTCTCAAAACCAAGGTTGACATGGTTCGAGTTCCTTTCAACCTTTTGGAAATCCCGCTGAAACTTTGGACATTCTCGCGAAGGGTTCCCGATCCCCGACAAGATTGGTACCCTTTCACGTCCAAATCTCTCACACTCCGGGAGAGATTCTCAAAACCAAGGTTGACATGTTTCGAGTTCCTTTCAACATTTTGGAAATCCCGCTGAAACTTTGGACATTCTCGCGAAGGGTTCCCGATCCCCGACAAGATTGGTACCCTTTCACGTGCAAATCTCTCAAACTCCGGGAGAGATTCTCAAAACCAAGGTTGACATGTTTCGAGTTCCTTTCAACATTTTGGAAATCCCGCTGAAACTTTGGACATTCTGGCGAAGGGTTCCCAATCCCCGACAAGACTGGTACCCTTTCACGTCCAAATCTCTCAAACTCCGGGAGAGATTCTCAAAACCAAGGTTGACGTGTTTCGAGTTCCTTTCAACATTTTGGAAATCCCGCTGAAACTTTGGACATTCTCGCGAAGGGTTCCCGATCCCCGACAAGATTGGTACCCTTTCACGTCCAAATCTCTCACACTCCGGGAGAGATTCTCAAAACCAAGGTTGACATGTTTCGAGTTCCTTTCAACATTTTGGAAATCCCGCTGAAACTTTGGACATTCTCGCGAAGGGTTCCCGATCCCCGACAAGATTGCTACCCTTTCACGTCCAAATCTCTCAAACTCCGGGAGAGATTCTCAAAACCAAGGTTGACATGGTTCGAGTTCCTTTCAACATTTTGGAAATCCCACTGAAACTTTGGACATTCTCTCGAAGGGTTCCCTATACCCAACTATATTGGTACCCTTTCACGTCCAGATTTCTCAAACTCCGGAGAGATTCTAAAAACCAAGGTTGACATGTTTCGAGTTCCTTTCAACATTTTGGAAATCCCGCTGAAACTTTGGACATTCTCGCGAAGGGTTCCCGATCCCCGACAAGATTGGTACCCTTTCACGTCCAAATCTCTCAAACTCCGGGAGAGATTCTCAAAACCAAGGATGACATGTTTCGAGTTCCTTTCAACATTTTGGAAATCCCGCTAAAACTTTGGACATTGTCGCGAAGGGTTCCCAATCCCCTACAAGATTGGTACCCCTTCACGTCCAAATCTCTCAAACTCCGGGAGAGATTCTCAAAACCAAGGTTGACATGTTTCGAGTTCCTTTCAACATTTTGGAAATCCCGCTGAAACTTTGGACATTCTCGCGAAGGGTTCCCGATCCCCGACAAGATTGCTACCCTTTCACGTCCAAATCTCTCAAACTCCGGGAGAGATTCTCAAAACCAAGGTTGACATGGTTCGAGTTCCTTTCAACATTTTGGAAATCCCACTGAAACTTTGGACATTCTCTCGAAGGGTTCCCTATACCCAACTATATTGGTACCCTTTCACGTCCAGATTTCTCAAACTCCGGAGAGATTCTAAAAACCAAGGTTGACATGTTTCGAGTTCCTTTCAACATTTTGGAAATCCCGCTGAAACTTTGGACATTCTCGCGAAGGGTTCCCGATCCCCGACAAGATTGGTACCCTTTCACGTCCAAATCTCTCAAACTCCGGGAGAGATTCTCAAAACCAAGGATGACATGTTTCGAGTTCCTTTCAACATTTTGGAAATCCCGCTAAAACTTTGGACATTGTCGCGAAGGGTTCCCAATCCCCTACAAGATTGGTACCCCTTCACGTCCAAATCTCTCAAACTCCGGGAGAGATTCTCAAAACCAAGGTTGACATGTTTCGAGTTCCTTTCAACATTTTGGAAATCCCGCTGAAACTTTGGACATTCTCGCGAAGGGTTCCCGATCCCCGACAAGACTGGTACCCTTTCACGTCCAAATCTCTCAAACTCCGGGAGAGATTCTCAAAACCAAGGTTGACATGTTTCGAGTTCCTTTCAACATTTTGGAAATCCCGCTGAAACTCTGGACATTCTGGCGAAGGGTTCCCAATCCCCGACAAGACTGGTACCCTTTCACGTCCAAATCTCTCAAAC
Organism: Streptopelia decaocto; assembly: GCF_964273445.1. Lineage (NCBI taxonomy): Eukaryota > Metazoa > Chordata > Aves > Columbiformes > Columbidae > Streptopelia > Streptopelia decaocto. Next base: position 705,567 of record NW_028115595.1, on the reverse strand, counting down.
TCCGGGAGAGATTCTCAAAACCAAGGTTGACGTGTTTCGAGTTCCTTTCAACATTTTGGAAATCCCGCTGAAACTTTGGACATTCTCGCGAATTGTTCCCCATCCCCGACAAGACTGGTACCCTTTCACGTCCAAATCTCTCAAACTCCGGGAGAGATTCTCAAAACCAAGGTTGACATGGTTCGAGTTCCTTTCAACCTTTTGGAAATCCCGCTGAAACTTTGGACATTCTCGCGAAGGGTTCCCGATCCCCGACAAGACTGGTACCCTTTCACGTCCAAATCTCTCACACTCCGGGAGAGATTCTCAAAACCAAGGTTGACATGTTTCGAGTTCCTTTCAACATTTTGGAAATCCCGCTGAAACTTTGGACATTCTCGCGAAGGGTTCCCGATCCCCGACAAGATTGGTACCCTTTCACGTGCAAATCTCTCAAACTCCGGGAGAGATTCTCAAAACCAAGGTTGACATGTTTCGAGTTCCTTTCAACATTTTGGAAATCCCGCTGAAACTTTGGACATTCTCGCGAAGGGTTCCCGATCCCCGACAAGATTGGTACCCTTTCACGTCCAAATCTCTCACACTCCGGGAGAGATTCTCAAAACCAAGGTTGACATGTTTCGAGTTCCTTTCAACATTTTGGAAATCCCGCTGAAACTTTGGACATTCTGGCGAAGGGTTCCCAATCCCCGACAAGACTGGTACCCTTTCACGTCCAAATCTCTCAAACTCCGGGAGAGATTCTCAAAACCAAGGTTGACGTGTTTCGAGTTCCTTTCAACATTTTGGAAATCCCGCTGAAACTTTGGACATTCTCGCGAAGGGTTCCCGATCCCCGACAAGATTGGTACCCTTTCACGTCCAAATCTCTCACACTCCGGGAGAGATTCTCAAAACCAAGGTTGACATGTTTCGAGTTCCTTTCAACATTTTGGAAATCCCGCTGAAACTTTGGACATTCTCGCGAAGGGTTCCCGATCCCCGACAAGATTGCTACCCTTTCACGTCCAAATCTCTCAAACTCCGGGAGAGATTCTCAAAACCAAGGTTGACATGGTTCGAGTTCCTTTCAACATTTTGGAAATCCCACTGAAACTTTGGACATTCTCTCGAAGGGTTCCCTATACCCAACTATATTGGTACCCTTTCACGTCCAGATTTCTCAAACTCCGGAGAGATTCTAAAAACCAAGGTTGACATGTTTCGAGTTCCTTTCAACATTCTGGAAATCCCGCTGAAACTTTGGACATTCTCGCGAAGGGTTCCCGATCCCCGACAAGATTGGTACCCTTTCACGTCCAAATCTCTCAAACTCCGGGAGAGATTCTCAAAACCAAGGATGACATGTTTCGAGTTCCTTTCAACATTTTGGAAATCCCGCTAAAACTTTGGACATTGTCGCGAAGGGTTCCCAATCCCCTACAAGATTGGTACCCCTTCACGTCCAAATCTCTCAAACTCCGGGAGAGATTCTCAAAACCAAGGTTGACATGTTTCGAGTTCCTTTCAACATTTTGGAAATCCCGCTGAAACTTTGGACATTCTCGCGAAGGGTTCCCGATCCCCGACAAGACTGGTACCCTTTCACGTCCAAATCTCTCAAAGTCCGGGAGAGATTCTCAAAACCAAGGTTGACATGTTTCGAGTTCCTTTCAACATTTTGGAAATCCCGCTGAAACTTTGGACATTCTCGCGAAGGGTTCCCGATCCCCGACAAGATTGGTACCCTTTCACGTCCAAATCTCTCAAACTCCGGGAGAGATTCTCAAAACCAAGGTTGACGTGTTTCGAGTTCCTTTCAACATTTTGGAAATCCCGCTGAAACTTTGGACATTCTCGCGAATGGTTCCCCATACCCGACAAGACTGGTACCCTTTCACGTCCAAATCTCTCAAACTCCGGGAGAGATTCTCAAAACCGAGGTTGACATGTTTCGAGTTCCTCTCAACATTTTGGAAATCCCGCTGAAACTTTGGACATTCTCGCGAAGGGTTCCCAATCCCCGACAAGACTGGTACCCTTTCACGTCCAAATCTCTCAAACTCCGGGAGAGATTCTCAAAACCAAGGTTGACATGTTTCGAGTTCCTTTCAACCTTTTGGAAATCCCGCTGAAACTTTGGACATTCTCGCGAAGTCTTCCCAATCCCCGACAAGATTGGTACCCTTTCACGTCCAAATCTCTCACACTCCGGGAGAGATTCTCAAAACCAAGGTTGACATGTTTCGAGTTCCTTTCAACATTTTGGAAATCCCGCTGAAACTTTGGACATTCTCGCGAAGGGTTCCCGATCCCCGACAAGAATGGTACCCTTTCACGTCCAAATCTCTCAAACTCCGGGAGAGATTCTCAAAACCAAGGTTGACATGTTTCGAGTTCCTTTCAACATTTTGGAAATCCCGCTGAAACTTTGGACATTCTCGCGAAGGGTTCCCGATCCCCGACAAGATTGGTACCCTTTCACGTCCAAATCTCTCAAACTCCGGGAGAGATTCTCAAAACCAAGGTTGACATGGTTCGAGTTCCTTTCAACCTTTTGGAAATCCCGCTGAAACTTTGGACATTCTCGCGAAGGGTTCCCGATCCCCGACAAGATTGGTACCCTTTCACGTCCCAATCTCTCAAACTCCGGGAGAGATTCTAAAAACCAAGGTTGACATGTTTCGAGTTCCTTTCAACATTTTGGAAATCCCGCTGAAACTTTGGACATTCTCGCGAAGGGTTCCCGATCCCCGACAAGATTGGTACCCTTTCACGTCCAAATCTCTCAAACTCCGGGAGAGATTCTCAAAACCAAGGATGACATGTTTCGAGTTCCTTTCAACATTTTGGAAATCCCGCTAAAACTTTGGACATTGTCGCGAAGGGTTCCCAATCCCCTACAAGATTGGTACCCCTTCACGTCCAAATCTCTCAAACTCCGGGAGAGATTCTCAAAACCAAGGTTGACATGTTTCGAGTTCCTTTCAACATTTTGGAAATCCCGCTGAAACTTTGGACATTCTCGCGAAGGGTTCCCGATCCCCGACAAGACTGGTACCCTTTCACGTCCAAATCTCTCAAACTCCGGGAGAGATTCTCAAAACCAAGGTTGACATGTTTCGAGTTCCTTTCAACATTTTGGAAATCCCGCTGAAACTCTGGACATTCTGGCGAAGGGTTCCCAATCCCCGACAAGACTGGTACCCTTTCACGTCCAAATCTCTCAAAGTCCGGGAGAGATTCTCAAAACCAAGGTTGACGTGTTTCGAGTTCCTTTCAACATTTTGGAAATCCCGCTGAAACTTTGGACATTCTCGCGAATTGTTCCCCATCCCCGACAAGACTGGTACCCTTTCACGTCCAAATCTCTCAAACTCCAGGAGAGATTCTCAAAAGCAAGGTTGACATGGTTCGAGTTCCTTTCAACCTTTTGGAAATCCCGCTGAAACTTTGGACATTCTCGCGAAGGGTTCCCGATCCCCGACAAGATTGGTACCCTTTCACGTCCAAATCTCTCACACTCCGGGAGAGATTCTCAAAACCAAGGTTGACATGTTTCGAGTTCCTTTCAACATTTTGGAAATCCCGCTGAAACTTTGGACATTCTCGCGAAGGGTTCCCGATCCCCGACAAGATTGGTACCCTTTCACGTGCAAATCTCTCAAACTCCGGGAGAGATTCTCAAAACCAAGGTTGACATGTTTCGAGTTCCTTTCAACATTTTGGAAATCCCGCTGAAACTTTGGACATTCTCGCGAAGGGTTCCCGATCCCCGACAAGATTGGTACCCTTTCACGTCCAAATCTCTCACACTCCGGGAGAGATTCTCAAAACCAAGGTTGACATGTTTCGAGTTCCTTTCAACATTTTGGAAATCCCGCTGAAACTTTGGACATTCTCGCGAAGGGTTCCCAATCCCCGACAAGACTGGTACCCTTTCACGTCCAAATCTCTCAAACTCCGGGAGAGATTCTCAAAACCAAGGTTGACGTGTTTCGAGTTCCTTTCAACATTTTGGAAATCCCGCTGAAACTTTGGACATTCTCGCGAAGGGTTCCCGATCCCCGACAAGATTGGTACCCTTTCACGTCCAAATCTCTCACACTCCGGGAGAGATTCTCAAAACCAAGGTTGACATGTTTCGAGTTCCTTTCAACATTTTGGAAATCCCGCTGAAACTTTGGACATTCTCGCGAAGGGTTCCCGATCCCCGACAAGATTGCTACCCTTTCACGTCCAAATCTCTCAAACTCCGGGAGAGATTCTCAAAACCAAGGTTGACATGGTTCGAGTTCCTTTCAACATTTTGGAAATCCCACTGAAACTTTGGACATTCTCTCGAAGGGTTCCCTATACCCAACTATATTGGTACCCTTTCACGTCCAGATTTCTCAAACTCCGGAGAGATTCTAAAAACCAAGGTTGACATGTTTCGAGTTCCTTTCAACATTCTGGAAATCCCGCTGAAACTTTGGACATTCTCGCGAAGGGTTCCCGATCCCCGACAAGATTGGTACCCTTTCACGTCCAAATCTCTCAAACTCCGGGAGAGATTCTCAAAACCAAGGATGACATGTTTCGAGTTCCTTTCAACATTTTGGAAATCCCGCTAAAACTTTGGACATTGTCGCGAAGGGTTCCCAATCCCCTACAAGATTGGTACCCCTTCACGTCCAAATCTCTCAAACTCCGGGAGAGATTCTCAAAACCAAGGTTGACATGTTTCGAGTTCCTTTCAACATTTTGGAAATCCCGCTGAAACTTTGGACATTCTCGCGAAGGGTTCCCGATCCCCGACAAGACTGGTACCCTTTCACGTCCAAATCTCTCAAAGTCCGGGAGAGATTCTCAAAACCAAGGTTGACATGTTTCGAGTTCCTTTCAACATTTTGGAAATCCCGCTGAAACTTTGGACATTCTCGCGAAGGGTTCCCGATCCCCGACAAGATTGGTACCCTTTCACGTCCAAATCTCTCAAACTCCGGGAGAGATTCTCAAAACCAAGGTTGACGTGTTTCGAGTTCCTTTCAACATTTTGGAAATCCCGCTGAAACTTTGGACATTCTCGCGAATGGTTCCCCATACCCGACAAGACTGGTACCCTTTCACGTCCAAATCTCTCAAACTCCGGGAGAGATTCTCAAAACCGAGGTTGACATGTTTCGAGTTCCTTTCAACATTTTGGAAATCCCGCTGAAACTTTGGACATTCTCGCGAAGGGTTCCCGATCCCCGACAAGATTGGTACCCCTTCACGTCCAAATCTCTCAAACTTCGGGAGAGATTCTCAAAACCAAGGTTGACATGTTTCGAGTTCCTTTCAACATTTTGGAAATCCCGCTGAAACTTTGGACATTCTCGCGAAGGGTTCCCGATCCCCGACAAGATTGGTACCCTTTCACGTGCAAATCTCTCAAACTCCGGGAGAGATTCTCAAAACCAAGGTTGACATGTTTCAAGTTCCTTTCAACCTTTTGGAAATCCCGCTGAAACTTTGGACATTCTCGCGAATGGTTCCCCATCCCCGACAAGATTGGTACTCTTTCACGTCCAAATCTCTCAAACTCCGGGAGAGATTCTCAAAACCAAGGTTGACATGGTTCGAGTTCCTTTCAACCTTTTGGAAATCCCGCTGAAACTTTGGACATTCTCGCGAAGTCTTCCCAATCCCCGACAAGATTGGTACCCTTTCACGTCCAAATCTCTCACACTCCGGGAGAGATTCTCAAAACCAAGGTTGACATGTTTCGAGTTCCTTTCAACATTTTGGAAATCCCGCTGAAACTTTGGACATTCTCGCGAAGGGTTCCCGATCCCCGACAAGAATGGTACCCTTTCACGTCCAAATCTCTCAAACTCCGGGAGAGATTCTCAAAACCAAGGTTGACATGTTTCGAGTTCCTTTCAACATTTTGGAAATCCCGCTGAAACTTTGGACATTCTCGCGAAGGGTTCCCGATCCCCGACAAGACTGGTACCCTTTCACGTCCAAATCTCTCAAACTCCGGGAGAGATTCTCAAAACCAAGGTTGACATGGTTCGAGTTCCTTTCAACCTTTTGGAAATCCCGCTGAAACTTTGGACATTCTCGCGAAGGGTTCCCGATCCCCGACAAGATTGGTACCCTTTCACGTCCCAATCTCTCAAACTCCGGGAGAGATTCTCAAAACCAAGGTTGACATGTTTCGAGTTCCTTTCAACATTTTGGAAATCCCGCTGAAACTTTGGACATTCTGGCGAAGGGTTCCCGATCCCCGACAAGATTGGTACCCTTTCACGTGCAAATCTCTCAAACTCCGGGAGAGATTCTCAAAACCAAGGTTGACATGTTTCGAGTTCCTTTCAACCTTTTGGAAATCCCGCTGAAACTTTGGACATTCTCGCGAATGGTTCCCCATCCCCGACAAGATTGGTACCCTTTCACGTCCAAATCTCTCAAACTCCGGGAGAGATTCTCAAAACCAAGGTTGACATGTTTCGAGTTCCTTTCAACCTTTTGGAAATCCCGCTGAAACTTTGGACATTCTCGCGAAGTCTTCCCGATCCCCGACAAGATTGGTACCCTTTCACGTCCAAATCTCTCACACTCCGGGAGAGATTCTCAAAACCAAGGTTGACATGTTTCGAGTTCCTTTCAACATTTTGGAAATCCCGCTGAAACTTTGGACATTCTCGCGAAGGGTTCCCGATCCCCTACAAGATTGGTACCCTTTCACGTCCAAATATCTCACACTCCGGGAGAGATTCTCAAAACCAAGGTTGACATGTTTCGAGTTCCTTTCAACATTTTGGAAATCCCGCTGAAACTTTGGACATTCTCGCGAAGGGTTCCCGATCCCAGACAAGATTGGTACCCTTTCACGTCCAAATCTCTCACACTCCGGGAGAGATTCTCAAAACCAAGGTTGACATGTTTCGAGTTCCTTTCAACATTTTGGAAATCCCGCTGAAACTTTGGACATTCTCGCGAAGGGTTCCCGATCCCCGACAATATTGGTACCCTTTCACGTCCAAATCTCTCAAACTCCGGGAGAGATTCTCAAAACCAAGGTTGACATGTTTCGAGTTCCTTTCAACATTTTGGAAATCCCGCTGAAACTTTGGACATTCTCGCGAAGGGTTCCCGATCCCCGACAAGATTGGTACCCTTTCACGTCCAAATTTCTCAAACTCCGGGAGAGATTCTCAAAACCAAGGATGACATGTTTCGAGTTCCTTTCAACATTTTGGAAATCCCGCTAAAACTTTGGACATTGTCGCGAAGGGTTCCCGATCCCCGACAAGATTGGTACCCTTTCACGTCCAAATCTCTCAAACTTCGGGAGAGATTCTCAAAACCAAGGTTGACATGTTTCGAGTTCCTTTCAACATTTTGGAAATCCCGCTGAAACTCTGGACATTCTGGCGAAGGGTTCCCAATCCCCGACAAGACTGGTACCCTTTCACGTCCAAATCTCTCAAAGTCCGGGAGAGATTCTCAAAACCAAGGTTGACGTGTTTCGAGTTCCTTTCAACATTTTGGAAATCCCGCTGAAACTTTGGACATTCTCGCGAATTGTTCCCCATCCCCGACAAGACTGGTACCCTTTCACGTCCAAATCTCTCAAACTCCGGGAGAGATTCTCAAAACCAAGGTTGACATGGTTCGAGTTCCTTTCAACCTTTTGGAAATCCCGCTGAAACTTTGGACATTCTCGCGAAGGGTTCCCGATCCCCGACAAGATTGGTACCCTTTCACGTCCAAATCTCTCACACTCCGGGAGAGATTCTCAAAACCAAGGTTGACATGTTTCGAGTTCCTTTCAACATTTTGGAAATCCCGCTGAAACTTTGGACATTCTCGCGAAGGCTTCCCGATCCCCGACAATATTGGTACCCTTTCACGTCCAAATCTCTCACACTCCGGGAGAGATTCTCAAAACCAAGGTTGACATGTTTCGAGTTCCTTTCAACATTTTGGAAATCCCGCTGAAACTTTGGACATTCTGGCGAAGGGTTCCCAATCCCCGACAAGACTGGTACCCTTTCACGTCCAAATCTCTCAAACTCCGGGAGAGATTCTCAAAACCAAGGTTGACGTGTTTCGAGTTCCTTTCAACATTTTGGAAATCCCGCTGAAACTTTGGACATTCTCGCGAAGGGTTCCCGATCCCCGACAAGATTGGTACCCTTTCACGTCCAAATCTCTCACACTCCGGGAGAGATTCTCAAAACCAAGGTTGACATGTTTCGAGTTCCTTTCAACATTTTGGAAATCCCGCTGAAACTTTGGACATTCTCGCGAAGGGTTCCCGATCCCCGACAAGATTGCTACCCTTTCACGTCCAAATCTCTCAAACTCCGGGAGAGATTCTCAAAACCAAGGTTGACATGGTTCGAGTTCCTTTCAACATTTTGGAAATCCCACTGAAACTTTGGACATTCTCTCGAAGGGTTCCCTCTACCCAACTATATTGGTACCCTTTCACGTCCAGATTTCTCAAACTCCGGAGAGATTCTAAAAACCAAGGTTGACATGTTTCGAGTTCCTTTCAACATTTTGGAAATCCCGCTGAAACTTTGGACATTCTCGCGAATGGTTCCCCATCCCCGACAAGATTGGTACTCTTTCACGTCCAAATCTCTCAAACTCCGGGAGAGATTCTCAAAACCAAGGTTGACATGGTTCGAGTTCCTTTCAACCTTTTGGAAATCCCGCTGAAACTTTGGACATTCTCGCGAAGTCTTCCCAATCCCCGACAAGATTGGTACCCTTTCACGTCCAAATCTCTCACACTCCGGGAGAGATTCTCAAAACCAAGGTTGACATGTTTCGAGTTCCTTTCAACATTTTGGAAATCCCGCTGAAACTTTGGACATTCTCGCGAAGGGTTCCCGATCCCCGACAAGAATGGTACCCTTTCACGTCCAAATCTCTCAAACTCCGGGAGAGATTCTCAAAACCAAGGTTGACATGTTTCGAGTTCCTTTCAACATTTTGGAAATCCCGCTGAAACTTTGGACATTCTCGCGAAGGGTTCCCGATCCCCGACAAGACTGGTACCCTTTCACGTCCAAATCTCTCAAACTCCGGGAGAGATTCTCAAAACCAAGGTTGACATGGTTCGAGTTCCTTTCAACCTTTTGGAAATCCCGCTGAAACTTTGGACATTCTCGCGAAGGGTTCCCGATCCCCGACAAGATTGGTACCCTTTCACGTCCCAATCTCTCAAACTCCGGGAGAGATTCTCAAAACCAAGGTTGACATGTTTCGAGTTCCTTTCAACATTTTGGAAATCCCGCTGAAACTTTGGATATTCTCGCGAAGGGTTCCCGATCCCCGACAAGATTGGTACCCTTTCACGTGCAAATCTCTCAAACTCCGGGAGAGATTCTCAAAACCAAGGTTGACATGTTTCGAGTTCCTTTCAACCTTTTGGAAATCCCGCTGAAACTTTGGACATTCTCGCGAATGGTTCCCCATCCCCGACAAGATTGGTACCCTTTCACGTCCAAATCTCTCAAACTCCGGGAGAGATTCTCAAAACCAAGGTTGACATGTTTCGAGTTCCTTTCAACCTTTTGGAAATCCCGCTGAAACTTTGGACATTCTCGCGAAGTCTTCCCGATCCCCGACAAGATTGGTACCCTTTCACGTCCAAATCTCTCACACTCCGGGAGAGATTCTCAAAACCAAGGTTGACATGTTTCGAGTTCCTTTCAACATTTTGGAAATCCCGCTGAAACTTTGGACATTCTCGCGAAGGGTTCCCGATCCCCTACAAGATTGGTACCCTTTCACGTCCAAATATCTCACACTCCGGGAGAGATTCTCAAAACCAAGGTTGACATGTTTCGAGTTCCTTTCAACATTTTGGAAATCCCGCTGAAACTTTGGACATTCTCGCGAAGGGTTCCCGATCCCCGACAAGATTGGTACCCTTTCACGTCCAAATCTCTCACACTCCGGGAGAGATTCTCAAAACCAAGGTTGACATGTTTCGAGTTCCTTTCAACATTTTGGAAATCCCGCTGAAACTTTGGACATTCTCGCGAAGGGTTCCCGATCCCCGACAATATTGGTACCCTTTCACGTCCAAATCTCTCAAACTCCGGGAGAGATTCTCAAAACCAAGGTTGACATGTTTCGAGTTCCTTTCAACATTTTGGAAATCCCGCTGAAACTTTGGACATTCTCGCGAAGGGTTCCCGATCCCCGACAAGATTGGTACCCTTTCACGTCCAAATTTCTCAAACTCCGGGAGAGATTCTCAAAACCAAGGATGACATGTTTCGAGTTCCTTTCAACATTTTGGAAATCCCGCTAAAACTTTGGACATTGTCGCGAAGGGTTCCCGATCCCCGACAAGATTGGTACCCTTTCACGTCCAAATCTCTCAAACTTCGGGAGAGATTCTCAAAACCAAGGTTGACATGTTTCGAGTTCCTTTCAACATTTTGGAAATCCCGCTGAAACTCTGGACATTCTGGCGAAGGGTTCCCAATCCCCGACAAGACTGGTACCCTTTCACGTCCAAATCTCTCAAAGTCCGGGAGAGATTCTCAAAACCAAGGTTGACGTGTTTCGAGTTCCTTTCAACATTTTGGAAATCCCGCTGAAACTTTGGACATTCTCGCGAATTGTTCCCCATCCCCGACAAGACTGGTACCCTTTCACGTCCAAATCTCTCAAACTCCGGGAGAGATTCTCAAAACCAAGGTTGACATGGTTCGAGTTCCTTTCAACCTTTTGGAAATCCCGCTGAAACTTTGGACATTCTCGCGAAGGGTTCCCGATCCCCGACAAGATTGGTACCCTTTCACGTCCAAATCTCTCAAACTCCAGGAGAGATTCTCAAAACCAAGGTTGACATGTTTCGAGTTCCTTTCAACATTTTGGAAATCCCGCTGAAACTTTGGACATTCTCGCGAAGGGTTCCCGATCCCCGACAAGATTGGTACCCTTTCACGTGCAAATCTCTCAAACTCCGGGAGAGATTCTCAAAACCAAGGTTGACATGTTTCGAGTTCCTTTCAACATTTTGGAAATCCCGCTGAAACTTTGGACATTCTCGCGAAGGCTTCCCGATCCCCGACAAGATTGGTACCCTTTCACGTCCCAATCTCTCAAACTCCGGGAGAGATTCTCAAAACCAAGGTTGACATGTTTCGAGTTCCTTTCAACATTTTGGAAATCCCGCTGAAACTTTGGACATTCTCGCGAAGGGTTCCCGATCCCCGACAAGATTGGTACCCTTTCACGTGCAAATCTCTCAAACTCCGGGAGAGATTCTCAAAACCAAGGTTGACATGTTTCGAGTTCCTTTCAACCTTTTGGAAATCCCGCTGAAACTTTGGACATTCTCGCGAATGGTTCCCCATCCCCGACAAGATTGGTACCCTTTCACGTCCAAATCTCTCAAACTCCGGGAGAGATTCTCAAAACCAAGGTTGACATGTTTCGAGTTCCTTTCAACCTTTTGGAAATCCCGCTGAAACTTTGGACATTCTCGCGAAGTCTTCCCGATCCCCGACAAGATTGGTACCCTTTCACGTCCAAATCTCTCACACTCCGGGAGAGATTCTCAAAACCAAGGTTGACATGTTTCGAGTTCCTTTCAACATTTTGGAAATCCCGCTGAAACTTTGGACATTCTCGCGAAGGGTTCCCGATCCCCTACAAGATTGGTACCCTTTCACGTCCAAATATCTCACACTCCGGGAGAGATTCTCAAAACCAAGGTTGACATGTTTCGAGTTCCTTTCAACATTTTGGAAATCCCGCTGAAACTTTGGACATTCTCGCGAAGGGTTCCCGATCCCCGACAAGATTGGTACCCTTTCACGTCCAAATCTCTCACACTCCGGGAGAGATTCTCAAAACCAAGGTTGACATGTTTCGAGTTCCTTTCAACATTTTGGAAATCCCGCTGAAACTTTGGACATTCTCGCGAAGGGTTCCCGATCCCCGACAATATTGGTACCCTTTCACGTCCAAATCTCTCAAACTCCGGGAGAGATTCTCAAAACCAAGGTTGACATGTTTCGAGTTCCTTTCAACATTTTGGAAATCCCGCTGAAACTTTGGACATTCTCGCGAAGGGTTCCCGATCCCCGACAAGATTGGTACCCTTTCACGTCCAAATTTCTCAAACTCCGGGAGAGATTCTCAAAACCAAGGATGACATGTTTCGAGTTCCTTTCAACATTTTGGAAATCCCGCTAAAACTTTGGACATTGTCGCGAAGGGTTCCCGATCCCCGACAAGATTGGTACCCTTTCACGTCCAAATCTCTCAAACTTCGGGAGAGATTCTCAAAACCAAGGTTGACATGTTTCGAGTTCCTTTCAACATTTTGGAAATCCCGCTGAAACTCTGGACATTCTGGCGAAGGGTTCCCAATCCCCGACAAGACTGGTACCCTTTCACGTCCAAATCTCTCAAAGTCCGGGAGAGATTCTCAAAACCAAGGTTGACGTGTTTCGAGTTCCTTTCAACATTTTGGAAATCCCGCTGAAACTTTGGACATTCTCGCGAATTGTTCCCCATCCCCGACAAGACTGGTACCCTTTCACGTCCAAATCTCTCAAACTCCGGGAGAGATTCTCAAAACCAAGGTTGACATGGTTCGAGTTCCTTTCAACCTTTTGGAAATCCCGCTGAAACTTTGGACATTCTCGCGAAGGGTTCCCGATCCCCGACAAGATTGGTACCCTTTCACGTCCAAATCTCTCACACTCCGGGAGAGATTCTCAAAACCAAGGTTGACATGTTTCGAGTTCCTTTCAACATTTTGGAAATCCCGCTGAAACTTTGGACATTCTCGCGAAGGGTTCCCGATCCCCGACAAGATTGGTACCCTTTCACGTGCAAATCTCTCAAACTCCGGGAGAGATTCTCAAAACCAAGGTTGACATGTTTCGAGTTCCTTTCAACATTTTGGAAATCCCGCTGAAACTTTGGACATTCTCGCGAAGGCTTCCCGATCCCCGACAAGATTGGTACCCTTTCACGTCCAAATCTCTCACACTCCGGGAGAGATTCTCAAAACCAAGGTTGACATGTTTCGAGTTCCTTTCAACATTTTGGAAATCCCGCTGAAACTTTGGACATTCTGGCGAAGGGTTCCCAATCCCCGACAAGACTGGTACCCTTTCACGTCCAAATCTCTCAAACTCCGGGAGAGATTCTCAAAACCAAGGTTGACGTGTTTCGAGTTCCTTTCAACATTTTGGAAATCCCGCTGAAACTTTGGACATTCTCGCGAAGGGTTCCCGATCCCCGACAAGATTGGTACCCTTTCACGTCCAAATCTCTCACACTCCGGGAGAGATTCTAAAAACCAAGGTTGACATGTTTCGAGTTCCTTTCAACATTTTGGAAATCCCGCTGAAACTTTGGACATTCTCGCGAAGGGTTCCCGATCCCCGACAAGATTGGTACCCTTTCACGTCCAAATCTCTCAAACTCCGGGAGAGATTCTCAAAACCAAGGATGACATGTTTCGAGTTCCTTTCAACATTTTGGAAATCCCGCTAAAACTTTGGACATTGTCGCGAAGGGTTCCCAATCCCCTACAAGATTGGTACCCCTTCACGTCCAAATCTCTCAAACTCCGGGAGAGATTCTCAAAACCAAGGTTGACATGTTTCGAGTTCCTTTCAACATTTTGGAAATCCCGCTGAAACTTTAGACATTCTCGCGAAGGGTTCCCGATCCCCGACAAGACTGGTACCCTTTCACGTCCAAATCTCTCAAACTCCGGGAGAGATTCTCAAAACCAAGGTTGACATGTTTCGAGTTCCTTTCAACATTTTGGAAATCCCGCTGAAACTCTGGACATTCTGGCGAAGGGTTCCCAATCCCCGACAAGACTGGTACCCTTTCACGTCCAAATCTCTCAAACTCCGGGAGAGATTCTCAAAACCAAGGATGACATGTTTCGAGTTCCTTTCAACATTTTGGAAATCCCGCTAAAACTTTGGACATTGTCGCGAAGGGTTCCCAATCCCCTACAAGATTGGTACCCCTTCACGTCCAAATCTCTCAAACTCCGGGAGAGATTCTCAAAACCAAGGTTGACATGTTTCGAGTTCCTTTCAACATTTTGGAAATCCCGCTGAAACTTTAGACATTCTCGCGAAGGGTTCCCGATCCCCGACAAGACTGGTACCCTTTCACGTCCAAATCTCTCAAACTCCGGGAGAGATTCTCAAAACCAAGGTTGACATGTTTCGAGTTCCTTTCAACATTTTGGAAATCCCGCTGAAACTCTGGACATTCTGGCGAAGGGTTCCCAATCCCCGACAAGACTGGTACCCTTTCACGTCCAAATCTCTCAAAGTCCGGGAGAGATTCTCAAAACCAAGGTTGACGTGTTTCGAGTTCCTTTCAACATTTTGGAAATCCCGCTGAAACTTTGGACATTCTCGCGAATTGTTCCCCATCCCCGACAAGACTGGTACCCTTTCACGTCCAAATCTCTCAAACTCCGGGAGAGATTCTCAAAACCAAGGTTGACATGGTTCGAGTTCCTTTCAACCTTTTGGAAATCCCGCTGAAACTTTGGACATTCTCGCGAAGGGTTCCCGATCCCCGACAAGATTGGTACCCTTTCACGTCCAAATCTCTCACACTCCGGGAGAGATTCTCAAAACCAAGGTTGACATGTTTCGAGTTCCTTTCAACATTTTGGAAATCCCGCTGAAACTTTGGACATTCTCGCGAAGGGTTCCCGATCCCCGACAAGATTGGTACCCTTTCACGTCCAAATCTCTCAAACTCCGGGAGAGATTCTCAAAACCAAGGTTGACATGTTTCGAGTTCCTTTCAACATTTTGGAAATCCCGCTGAAACTTTGGACATTCTCGCGAAGGGTTCCCGATCCCCGACAAGATTGGTACCCTTTCACGTCCAAATCTCTCAAACTCCGGGAGAGATTCTCAAAACCAAGGTTGACATGTTTCGAGTTCCTTTCAACATTGTGGAAATCCCGCTGAAACTTTGGACATTCTGGCGAAGGGTTCCCAATCCCCGACAAGACTGGTACCCTTTCACGTCCAAATCTCTCAAACTCCGGGAGAGATTCTCAAAACCAAGGTTGACGTGTTTCGAGTTCCTTTCAACATTTTGGAAATCCCGCTGAAACTTTGGACATTCTCGCGAAGGGTTCCCGATCCCCGACAAGATTGGTACCCTTTCACGTCCAAATCTCTCAAACTCCGGGAGAGATTCTCAAAACCAAGGTTGACATGTTTCGAGTTCCTTTCAACATTTTGGAAATCCCGCTGAAACTTTGGACATTCTCGCGAAGGGTTCCCGATCCCCGACAAGATTGCTACCCTTTCACGTCCAAATCTCTCAAACTCCGGGAGAGATTCTCAAAACCAAGGTTGACATGGTTCGAGTTCCTTTCAACATTTTGGAAATCCCACTGAAACTTTGGACATTCTCTCGAAGGGTTCCCTATACCCAACTATATTGGTACCCTTTCACGTCCAGATTTCTCAAACTCCGGAGAGATTCTAAAAACCAAGGTTGACATGTTTCGAGTTCCTTTCAACATTCTGGAAATCCCGCTGAAACTTTGGACATTCTCGCGAAGGGTTCCCGATCCCCGACAAGATTGGTACCCTTTCACGTCCAAATCTCTCAAACTCCGGGAGAGATTCTCAAAACCAAGGATGACATGTTTCGAGTTCCTTTCAACATTTTGGAAATCCCGCTAAAACTTTGGACATTGTCGCGAAGGGTTCCCAATCCCCTACAAGATTGGTACCCCTTCACGTCCAAATCTCTCAAACTCCGGGAGAGATTCTCAAAACCAAGGTTGACATGTTTCGAGTTCCTTTCAACATTTTGGAAATCCCGCTGAAACTTTGGACATTCTCGCGAAGGGTTCCCGATCCCCGACAAGACTGGTACCCTTTCACGTCCAAATCTCTCAAACTCCGGGAGAGATTCTCAAAACCAAGGTTGACATGTTTCGAGTTCCTTTCAACATTTTGGAAATCCCGCTGAAACTTTGGACATTCTCGCGAAGGGTTCCCGATCCCCGACAAGATTGGTACCCTTTCACGTCCAAATCTCTCAAACTCCGGGAGAGATTCTCAAAACCAAGGTTGACGTGTTTCGAGTTCCTTTCAACATTTTGGAAATCCCGCTGAAACTTTGGACATTCTCGCGAATGGTTCCCCATACCCGACAAGACTGGTACCCTTTCACGTCCAAATCTCTCAAACTCCGGGAGAGATTCTCAAAACCGAGGTTGACATGTTTCGAGTTCCTCTCAACATTTTGGAAATCCCGCTGAAACTTTGGACATTCTCGCGAAGGGTTCCCAATCCCCGACAAGACTGGTACCCTTTCACGTCCAAATCTCTCACACTCCGGGAGAGATTCTCAAAACCAAGGTTGACATGTTTCGAGTTCCTTTCAACATTTTGGAAATCCCGCTGAAACTTTGGACATTCTCGCCAAGGGTTCCCGATCCCCGACAAGATTGGTACCCCTTCACGTCCAAATCTCTCAAACTTCGGGAGAGATTCTCAAAACCAAGGTTGACATGTTTCGAGTTCCTCTCAACATTTTGGAAATCCCGCTGAAACTTTGGACATTCTCGCGAAGGGTTCCCGATCCCCGACAAGATTGGTACCCTTTCACGTCCAAATCTCTCAAACTCCGGGAGAGATTCTCAAAACCAAGGTTGACGTGTTTCGAGTTCCTTTCAACATTTTGGAAATCCCGCTGAAACTTTGGACATTCTCGCGAATGGTTCCCCATACCCGACAAGACTGGTACCCTTTCACGTCCAAATCTCTCAAACTCCGGGAGAGATTCTCAAAACCAAGGTTGACATGGTTCGAGTTCCTTTCAACCTTTTGGAAATCCCGCTGAAACTTTGGACATTCTCGCGAAGTCTTCCCAATCCCCGACAAGATTGGTACCCTTTCACGTCCAAATCTCTCACACTCCGGGAGAGATTCTCAAAACCAAGGTTGACATGTTTCGAGTTCCTTTCAACATTTTGGAAATCCCGCTGAAACTTTGGACATTCTCGCGAAGGGTTCCCGATCCCCGACAAGATTGGTACCCTTTCACGTGCAAATCTCTCAAACTCCGGGAGAGATTCTCAAAACCAAGGTTGACATGTTTCGAGTTCCTTTCAACCTTTTGGAAATCCCGCTGAAACTTTGGACATTCTCGCGAATGGTTCCCCATCCCCGACAAGATTGGTACCCTTTCACGTCCAAATCTCTCAAACTCCGGGAGAGATTCTCAAAACCAAGGATGACATGTTTCGAGTTCCTTTCAACATTTTGGAAATCCCGCTAAAACTTTGGACATTGTCGCGAAGGGTTCCCAATCCCCTACAAGATTGGTACCCCTTCACGTCCAAATCTCTCAAACTCCGGGAGAGATTCTCAAAACCAAGGTTGACATGTTTCGAGTTCCTTTCAACATTTTGGAAATCCCGCTGAAACTTTAGACATTCTCGCGAAGGGTTCCCGATCCCCGACAAGACTGGTACCCTTTCACGTCCAAATCTCTCAAACTCCGGGAGAGATTCTCAAAACCAAGGTTGACATGTTTCGAGTTCCTTTCAACATTTTGGAAATCCCGCTGAAACTCTGGACATTCTGGCGAAGGGTTCCCAATCCCCGACAAGACTGGTACCCTTTCACGTCCAAATCTCTCAAAGTCCGGGAGAGATTCTCAAAACCAAGGTTGACGTGTTTCGAGTTCCTTTCAACATTTTGGAAATCCCGCTGAAACTTTGGACATTCTCGCGAATTGTTCCCCATCCCCGACAAGACTGGTACCCTTTCACGTCCAAATCTCTCAAACTCCGGGAGAGATTCTCAAAACCAAGGTTGACATGGTTCGAGTTCCTTTCAACCTTTTGGAAATCCCGCTGAAACTTTGGACATTCTCGCGAAGGGTTCCCGATCCCCGACAAGATTGGTACCCTTTCACGTCCAAATCTCTCACACTCCGGGAGAGATTCTCAAAACCAAGGTTGACATGTTTCGAGTTCCTTTCAACATTTTGGAAATCCCGCTGAAACTTTGGACATTCTCGCGAAGGGTTCCCGATCCCCGACAAGATTGGTACCCTTTCACGTCCAAATCTCTCAAACTCCGGGAGAGATTCTCAAAACCAAGGTTGACATGTTTCGAGTTCCTTTCAACATTTTGGAAATCCCGCTGAAACTTTGGACATTCTCGCGAAGGGTTCCCGATCCCCGACAAGATTGGTACCCTTTCACGTCCAAATCTCTCAAACTCCGGGAGAGATTCTCAAAACCAAGGTTGACATGTTTCGAGTTCCTTTCAACATTGTGGAAATCCCGCTGAAACTTTGGACATTCTGGCGAAGGGTTCCCAATCCCCGACAAGACTGGTACCCTTTCACGTCCAAATCTCTCAAACTCCGGGAGAGATTCTCAAAACCAAGGTTGACGTGTTTCGAGTTCCTTTCAACATTTTGGAAATCCCGCTGAAACTTTGGACATTCTCGCGAAGGGTTCCCGATCCCCGACAAGATTGGTACCCTTTCACGTCCAAATCTCTCACACTCCGGGAGAGATTCTCAAAACCAAGGTTGACATGTTTCGAGTTCCTTTCAACATTTTGGAAATCCCGCTGAAACTTTGGACATTCTCGCGAAGGGTTCCCGATCCCCGACAAGATTGCTACCCTTTCACGTCCAAATCTCTCAAACTCCGGGAGAGATTCTCAAAACCAAGGTTGACATGGTTCGAGTTCCTTTCAACATTTTGGAAATCCCGCTGAAACTTTGGACATTCTCTCGAAGGGTTCCCTATACCCAACTATATTGGTACCCTTTCACGTCCAGATTTCTCAAACTCCGGAGAGATTCTAAAAACCAAGGTTGACATGGTTCGAGTTCCTTTCAACATTCTGGAAATCCCGCTGAAACTTTGGACATTCTCGCGAAGGGTTCCCGATCCCCGACAAGATTGGTACCCTTTCACGTCCAAATCTCTCAAACTCCGGGAGAGATTCTCAAAACCAAGGTTGACGTGTTTCGAGTTCCTTTCAACATTTTGGAAATCCCGCTGAAACTTTGGACATTCTCGCGAATGATTCCCCATACCCGACAAGACTGGTACCCTTTCACGTCCAAATCTCTCAAACTCCGGGAGAGATTCTCAAAACCGAGGTTGACATGTTTCGAGTTCCTCTCAACATTTTGGAAATCCCGCTGAAACTTTGGACATTCTCGCGAAGGGTTCCCGATCCCCGACAAGACTGGTACCCTTTCACGTCCAAATCTCTCACACTCCGGGAGAGATTCTCAAAACCAAGGTTGACATGTTTCGAGTTCCTTTCAACATTTTGGAAATCCCGCTGAAACTTTGGACATTCTCGCGAAGGGTTCCCGATCCCCGACAAGATTGGTACCCCTTCACGTCCAAATCTCTCAAACTTCGGGAGAGATTCTCAAAACCAAGGTTGACATGTTTCGAGTTCCTTTCAACATTTTGGAAATCCCGCTGAAACTTTGGACATTCTCGCGAAGGGTTCCCGATCCCCGACAAGACTGGTACCCTTTCACGTCCAAATCTCTCAAACTCCGGGAGAGATTCTCAAAACCAAGGTTGACATGGTTCCAGTTCCTTTCAACCTTTTGGAAATCCCGCTGAAACTTTGGACATTCTCGCGAAGTCTTCCCAATCCCCGACAAGATTGGTACCCTTTCACGTCCAAATCTCTCACACTCCGGGAGAGATTCTCAAAACCAAGGTTGACATGTTTCGAGTTCCTTTCAACCTTTTGGAAATCCCGCTGAAACTTTGGACATTCTCGCGAATGGTTCCCCATCCCCGACAAGATTGGTACCCTTTCACGTCCAAATCTCTCAAACTCCGGGAGAGATTCTCAAAACCAAGGTTGACATGGTTCGAGTTCCTTTCAACCTTTTGGAAATCCCGCTGAAACTTTGGACATTCTCGCGAAGTCTTCCCAATCCCCGACAAGATTGGTACCCTTTCACGTCCAAATCTCTCACACTCTGGGAGAGATTCTCAAAACCAAGGTTGACATGTTTCGAGTTCCTTTCAACATTTTGGAAATCCCGCTGAAACTTTGGACATTCTCGCGAAGGGTTCCCGATCCCCGACAAGAATGGTACCCTTTCACGTCCAAATCTCTCAAACTCCGGGAGAGATTCTCAAAACCAAGGTTGACATGGTTCGAGTTCCTTTCAACCTTTTGGAAATCCCGCTGAAACTTTGGACATTCTCGCGAAGGGTTCCCGATCCCCGACAAGATTGGTACCCTTTCACGTCCAAATCTCTCAAACTCCGGGAGAGATTCTCAAAACCAAGGTTGACATGTTTCGAGTTCCTTTCAACATTTTGGAAATCCCGCTGAAACTTTGGACATTCTCGCGAAGGGTTCCCGATCCCCGACAAGATTGGTACCCTTTCACGTGCAAATCTCTCAAACTCCGGGAGAGATTCTCAAAACCAAGGTTGACATGTTTCGAGTTCCTTTCAACCTTTTGGAAATCCCGCTGAAACTTTGGACATTCTCGCGAATGGTTCCCCATCCCCGACAAGATTGGTACCCTTTCACGTCCAAATCTCTCAAACTCCGGGAGAGATTCTCAAAACCAAGGTTGACATGTTTCGAGTTCCTTTCAACCTTTTGGAAATCCCGCTGAAACTTTGGACATTCTCGCGAAGGGTTCCCGATCCCCGACAAGATTGGTACCCTTTCACGTCCAAATCTCTCACACTCCGGGAGAGATTCTCAAAACCAAGGTTGACATGTTTCGAGTTCCTTTCAACCTTTTGGAAATCCCGCTGATACTTTGGACATTCTCGCGAAGGGTTCCCGATCCCCGACAAGATTGGTACCCTTTCACGTCCAAATCTCTCACACTCCGGGAGAGATTCTCAAAACCAAGGTTGACGTGTTTCGAGTTCCTTTCAACATTTTGGAAATCCCGCTGAAACTTTGGACATTCTCGCGAAGGGTTCCCGATCCCCGACAAGATTGGTACCCTTTCACGTCCAAATCTCTCACACTCCGGGAGACATTCTCAAAACCAAGGTTGACATGTTTCGAGTTCCTTTCAACATTTTGGAAATCCCGCTGAAACTTTGGACATTGTCGCGAAGGGTTCCCGATCCCCGACAAGATTGGTACCCTTTCACGTCCAAATCTCTCAAACTCCGGGAGAGATTCTCAAAACCAAGGTTGACATGTTTCGAGTTCCTCTCAACATTTTGGAAATCCCGCTGAAACTTTGGACATTCTCGCGAAGGGTTCCCGATCCCCGACAAGACTGGTACCCTTTCACGTCCAAATATCTCACACTCCGGGAGAGATTCTCAAAACCAAGGTTGACATGGTTCGAGTTCCTTTCAACCTTTTGGAAATCCCGCTGAAACTTTGGACATTCTCGCGAAGGGTTCCCGATCCCCGACAAGATTGGTACCCCTTCACGTCCAAATCTCTCACACTCCGGGAGAGATTCTCAAAACCAAGGTTGACATGTTTCGAGTTCCTTTCAACATTTTGGAAATCCCGCTGAAACTTTGGACATTCTCGCGAAGGGTTCCCGATCCCCGACAAGATTGGTACCCTTTCACGTCCAAATCTCTCAAACTTCGGGAGAGATTCTCAAAACCAAGGTTGACATGTTTCTAGTTCCTTTCAACATTTTGGAAATCCCGCTGAAACTCTGGACATTCTGGTGAAGGGTTCCCAATCCCCGACAAGACTGGTACCCTTTCACGTCCAAATCTCTCAAACTCCGGGAGAGATTCTCAAAACCAAGGTTGACGTGTTTCGAGTTCCTTTCAACATTTTGGAAATCCCGCTGAAACTTTGGACATTCTCGCGAATTGTTCCCCATCCCCGACAAGACTGGTACCCTTTCACGTCCAAATCTCTCAAACTCCGGGAGAGATTCTCAAAACCAAGGTTGACATGTTTCGAGTTCCTTTCAACATTTTGGAAATCCCGCTGAAACTTTGGACATTCTCGCGAAGGGTTCCCGATCCCCGACAAGACTGGTACCCTTTCACGTCCAAATCTCTCAAACTCCGGGAGAGATTCTCAAAACCAAGGTTGACATGGTTCGAGTTCCTTTCAACCTTTTGGAAATACCGCTGAAACTCTGGACATTCTGGCGAAGGGTTCCCAATCCCCGACAAGACTGGTACCCTTTCACGTCCAAATCTCTCAAACTCCGGGAGAGATTCTCAAAACCAAGGTTGACGTGTTTCGAGTTCCTTTCAACATTTTGGAAATCCCGCTGAAACTTTGGACATTCTCGCGAAGGGTTCCCGTTCCCCGACAAGATTGGTACCCTTTCACGTCCAAATCTCTCAAACTCCGGGAGAGATTCTCAAAACCAAGGTTGACATGTTTCGAGTTCCTTTCAACATTTTGGAAATCCCGCTGAAACTTTGGACATTCTCGCGAAGGGTTCCCGATCCCCGACAAGACTGGTACCCTTTCACGTCCAAATCTCTCAAACTCCGGGAGAGATTCTCAAAACCAAGGTTGACATGGTTCGAGTTCCTTTCAACCTTTTGGAAATCCCGCTGAAACTTTGGACATTCTCGCGAAGTCTTCCCAATCCCCGACAAGATTGGTACCCTTTCACGTCCAAATCTCTCACACTCCGGGAGAGATTCTCAAAACCAAGGTTGACATGTTTCGAGTTCCTTTCAACATTTTGGAAATCCCGCTGAAACTTTGGACATTCTCGCGAAGTCTTCCCAATCCCCGACAAGATTGGTACCCTTTCACGTCCAAATCTCTCACACTCCGGGAGAGATTCTCAAAACCAAGGTTGACATGTTTCGAGTTCCTTTCAACATTTTGGAAATCCCGCTGAAACTTTGGACATTCTCGCGAAGGGTTCCCGATCCCCGACAAGACTGGTACCCTTTCACGTCCAAATCTCTCAAACTCCGGGAGAGATTCTCAAAACCAAGGTTGACATGGTTCGAGTTCCTTTCAACCTTTTGGAAATCCCGCTGAAACTTTGGACATTCTCGCGAAGGGTTCCCGATCCCCGACAAGATTGGTACCCCTTCACGTCCAAATCTCTCACACTCCGGGAGAGATTCTCAAAACCAAGGTTGACATGTTTCGAGTTCCTTTCAACATTTTGGAAATCCCGCTGAAACTTTGGACATTCTCGCGAAGGGTTCCCGATCCCCGACAAGATTGGTACCCTTTCACGTCCAAATCTCTCAAACTTCGGGAGAGATTCTCAAAACCAAGGTTGACATGTTTCTAGTTCCTTTCAACATTTTGGAAATCCCGCTGAAACTCTGGACATTCTGGTGAAGGGTTCCCAATCCCCGACAAGACTGGTACCCTTTCACGTCCAAATCTCTCAAACTCCGGGAGAGATTCTCAAAACCAAGGTTGACGTGTTTCGAGTTCCTTTCAACATTTTGGAAATCCCGCTGAAACTTTGGACATTCTCGCGAATTGTTCCCCATCCCCGACAAGACTGGTACCCTTTCACGTCCAAATCTCTCAAACTCCGGGAGAGATTCTCAAAACCAAGGTTGACATGTTTCGAGTTCCTTTCAACATTTTGGAAATCCCGCTGAAACTTTGGACATTCTCGCGAAGGGTTCCCGATCCCCGACAAGACTGGTACCCTTTCACGTCCAAATCTCTCAAACTCCGGGAGAGATTCTCAAAACCAAGGTTGACATGGTTCGAGTTCCTTTCAACCTTTTGGAAATACCGCTGAAACTCTGGACATTCTGGCGAAGGGTTCCCAATCCCCGACAAGACTGGTACCCTTTCACGTCCAAATCTCTCAAACTCCGGGAGAGATTCTCAAAACCAAGGTTGACGTGTTTCGAGTTCCTTTCAACATTTTGGAAATCCCGCTGAAACTTTGGACATTCTCGCGAAGGGTTCCCGTTCCCCGACAAGATTGGTACCCTTTCACGTCCAAATCTCTCAAACTCCGGGAGAGATTCTCAAAACCAAGGTTGACATGTTTCGAGTTCCTTTCAACATTTTGGAAATCCCGCTGAAACTTTGGACATTCTCGCGAAGGGTTCCCGATCCCCGACAAGACTGGTACCCTTTCACGTCCAAATCTCTCAAACTCCGGGAGAGATTCTCAAAACCAAGGTTGACATGGTTCGAGTTCCTTTCAACCTTTTGGAAATCCCGCTGAAACTTTGGACATTCTCGCGAAGTCTTCCCAATCCCCGACAAGATTGGTACCCTTTCACGTCCAAATCTCTCACACTCCGGGAGAGATTCTCAAAACCAAGGTTGACATGTTTCGAGTTCCTTTCAACATTTTGGAAATCCCGCTGAAACTTTGGACATTCTCGCGAAGTCTTCCCAATCCCCGACAAGATTGGTACCCTTTCACGTCCAAATCTCTCACACTCCGGGAGAGATTCTCAAAACCAAGGTTGACATGTTTCGAGTTCCTTTCAACATTTTGGAAATCCCGCTGAAACTTTGGACATTGTCGCGAAGGGTTCCCGATCCCCGACAAGATTGGTACCCTTTCACGTCCAAATCTCTCAAACTCCGGGAGAGATTCTCAAAACCAAGGTTGACATGTTTCGAGTTCCTTTCAACATTTTGGAAATCCCGCTGAAACTTTGGACATTCTCGCGAAGGGTTCCCGATCCCCGACAAGATTGGTACCCTTTCACGTCCAAATCTCTCACACTCCGGGAGAGATTCTCAAAACCAAGGTTGACATGTTTCGAGTTCATTTCAACATTTTGGAAATCCCGCTGAAACTTTGGACATTCTGGCGAAGGGTTCCCAATCCCCGACAAGACTGGTACCCTTTCACGTCCAAATCTCTCAAACTCCGGGAGAGATTCTCAAAACCAAGGTTGACGTGTTTCGAGTTCCTCTCAACATTTTGGAAATCCCGCTGAAACTTTGGACATTCTCGCGAAGGGTTCCCGATCCCCGACAAGATTGGTACCCTTTCACGTCCAAATCTCTCACACTCCGGGAGAGATTCTCAAAACCAAGGTTGACATGTTTCGAGTTCCTTTCAACCTTTTGGAAATCCCGCTGAAACTTTGGACATTCTCGCGAAGGGTTCCCAATCCCCGACAAGATTGGTACCCTTTCACGTGCAAATCTCTCAAACTCCGGGAGAGATTCTCAAAACCAAGGTTGACATGTTTCGAGTTCCTCTCAACATTTTGGAAATCCCGCTGAAACTTTGGACATTCTCGCGAAGGGTTCCCGATCCCCAACAAGATTGGTACCCTTTCACGTCCAAATCTCTCACACTCCGGGAGAGATTCTCAAAACAAAGGTTGACATGTTTCGAGTTCCTTTCAACATTTTGGAAATCCCGCTGAAACTTTGGACATTCTCGCGAAGGGTTCCCGATCCCCGACAAGATTGGTACCCTTTCACGTCCAAATCTCTCACACTCCGGGAGAGATTCTCAAAACCAAGGTTGACATGTTTCGAGTTCCTTTCAACATTTTGGAAATCCCGCTGAAACTTTGGACATTCTCGCGAAGGGTTCCCGATCCCCGACAAGACTGGTACCCTTTCACGTCCAAATCTCTCAAACTCCGGGAGAGATTCTCAACACCAAGGTTGACATGTTTCGAGTTCCTTTAAACAGTTTGGAAATCCCGCTGAAACTTTGGACATTCTCGCGAAGGGTTCCCGATCCCCGACAAGACTGGTACCCTTTCACGTCCAAATCTCTCACACTCCGGGAGAGATTCTCAACACCAAGGTTGACATGTTTCGAGTTCCTTTCAACATTTTGGAAATCCCGCTGAAACTTTGGACATTCTCGCGAAGGGTTCCCGATCCCCGACAAGATTGGTACCCTTTCACGTCCAAATCTCTCACACTCCGGGAGAGATTCTCAAAACCAAGGTTGACATGTTTCGAGTTCCTTTCAACATTTTGGAAATCCCGCTGAAACTTTGGACATTGTCGCGAAGGGTTCCCGATCCCCGACAAGATTGGTACCCTTTCACGTCCAAATCTCTCACACTCCGGGAGAGATTCTCAAAACCAAGGTTGACATGTTTCGAGTTCCTTTCAACATTTTGGAAATCCCGCTGAAACTTTGGACATTCTCGCGAAGGGTTCCCGATTCCCGACAAGATTGGTACCCTTTCACGTCCAAATCTCTCAAACTCCGGGAGAGATTCTCAAAACCAAGGTTGACATGTTTCGAGTTCCTTTCAACATTTTGGAAATCCCGCTGAAACTTTGGACATTCTCGCGAAGGGTTCCCGATCCCCGACAAGACTGGTACCCTTTCACGTCCAAATCTCTCAAACTCCGGGAGAGATTCTCAACACCAAGGTTGACATGTTTCGAGTTCCTTTAAACATTTTGGAAATCCCGCTGAAACTTTGGACATTCTCGCGAAGGGTTCCCGATCCCCGACAAGACTGGTACCCTTTCACGTCCAAATCTCTCACACTCCGGGAGAGATTCTCAAAACCAAGGTTGACATGTTTCGAGTTCCTTTCAACATTTTGGAAATCCCGCTGAAACTTTGGACATTCTCGCGAAGGGTTCCCGATCCCCGACAAGATTGGTACCCTTTCACGTCCAAATCTCTCACACTCCGGGAGAGATTCTCAAAACCAAGGTTGACATGTTTCGAGTTCCTTTCAACATTTTGGAAATCCCGCTGAAACTTTGGACATTCTCGCGAAGGGTTCCCGATCCCCGACAAGATTGGTACCCTTTCACGTCCAAATCTCTCAAACTCCGGGAGAGATTCTCAAAACCAAGGTTGACATGTTTCGAGTTCCTTTCAACATTTTGGAAATCCCGCTGAAACTTTGGACATTCTCGCGAAGGGTTCCCGATTCCCGACAAGATTGGTACCCTTTCACGTCCAAATCTCTCACACTCCGGGAGAGATTCTCAAAACCAAGGTTGACATGTTTCGAGTTCCTTTCAACATTTTGGAAATCCCGCTGAAACTTTGGACATTCTCGCGAAGGGTTCCCGATCCCCGACAAGACTGGTACCCTTTCACGTCCAAATCTCTCAAACTCCGGGAGAGATTCTCAACACCAAGGTTGACATGTTTCGAGTTCCTTTAAACAGTTTGGAAATCCCGCTGAAACTTTGGACATTCTCGCGAAGGGTTCCCGATCCCCGACAAGACTGGTACCCTTTCACGTCCAAATCTCTCACACTCCGGGAGAGATTCTCAACACCAAGGTTGACATGTTTCGAGTTCCTTTCAACATTTTGGAAATCCCGCTGAAACTTTGGACATTCTCGCGAAGGGTTCCCGATCCCCGACAAGATTGGTACCCTTTCACGTCCAAATCTCTCAAACTCCGGGAGAGATTCTCAAAACCAAGGTTGACATGTTTCGAGTTCCTTTCAACATTTTGGAAATCCCGCTGAAACTTTGGACATTCTCGCGAAGGGTTCCCGATTCCCGACAAGATTGGTACCCTTTCACGTCCAAATCTCTCAAAGTCCGGGAGAGATTCTCAAAACCAAGGTTGACATGTTTCGAGTTCCTTTCAACATTTTGGAAATCCCGCTGAAACTTTGGACATTCTCGCGAAGGGTTCCCGATCCCCGACAAGACTGGTACCCTTTCACGTCCAAATCTCTCAAACTCCGGGAGAGATTCTCAACACCAAGGTTGACATGTTTCGAGTTCCTTTAAACAGTTTGGAAATCCCGCTGAAACTTTGGACATTCTCGCGAAGGGTTCCCGATCCCCGACAAGACTGGTACCCTTTCACGTCCAAATCTCTCACACTCCGGGAGAGATTCTCAAAACGAAGGTTGACATATTTCGAGTTCCTTTCAACATTTTGGAAATCCCGCTGAAACTTTGGACATTCTCGCGAAGGGTTCCCAATCCCCAACAAGATTGGTACCCTTTCACGTCCAAATCTCTCAAACTCCGGGAGAGATTCTCAAAACCAAGGTTGACATGTTTCGAGTTCCTTTCAACATTTTGGAAATCCCGCTGAAACTTTGGACATTCTCGCGAAGGGTTCCCGATCCCCGACAAGATTGGTACCCTTTCACGTCCAAATCTCTCACACTCCGGGAGAGATTCTCAAAACCAAGGTTGACATGTTTCGAGTTCCTTTCAACATTTTGGAAATCCCGCTGAAACTTTGGACATTCTCGCGAAGGGTTCCCGATCCCCGACAAGATTGGTACCCTTTCACGTCCAAATCTCTCAAACTCCGGGAGAGATTCTCAAAACCAAGGTTGACATGTTTCGAGTTCCTTTCAACATTTTGGAAATCCCGCTGAAACTTTGGACATTCTCGCGAAGGGTTCCCGATTCCCGACAAGATTGGTACCCTTTCACGTCCAAATCTCTCACACTCCGGGAGAGATTCTCAAAACCAAGGTTGACATGTTTCGAGTTCCTTTCAACATTTTGGAAATCCCGCTGAAACTTTGGACATTCTCGCGAAGGGTTCCCAATCCCCGACAAGACTGGTACCCTTTCACGTCCAAATCTCTCAAACTCCGGGAGAGATTCTCAACACCAAGGTTGACATGTTTCGAGTTCCTTTAAACAGTTTGGAAATCCCGCTGAAACTTTGGACATTCTCGCGAAGGGTTCCCGATCCCCGACAAGACTGGTACCCTTTCACGTCCAAATCTCTCACACTCCGGGAGAGATTCTCAACACCAAGGTTGACATGTTTCGAGTTCCTTTCAACATTTTGGAAATCCCGCTGAAACTTTGGACATTCTCGCGAAGGGTTCCCAATCCCCAACAAGATTGGTACCCTTTCACGTCCAAATCTCTCAAACTCCGGGAGAGATTCTCAAAACCAAGGTTGACATGTTTCGAGTTCCTTTCAACATTTTGGAAATCCCGCTGAAACTTTGGACATTCTCGCGAAGGGTTCCCGATCCCCGACAAGATTGGTACCCTTTCACGTCCAAATCTCTCAAACTCCGGGAGAGATTCTCAAAACCAAGGTTGACATGTTTCGAGTTCCTCTCAACATTTTGGAAATCCCGCTGAAACTTTGGACATTGTCGCGAAGGGTTCCCAATCCCCGACAAGACTGGTACCCTTTCACGTCCAAATCTCTCAAAGTCCGGGAGAGATTCTCAAAACCAAGGTTGACATGTTTCGAGTTCCTTTCAACATTTTGGAAATCCCGCTGAAACTTTGGACATTCTCGCGAAGGGTTCCCGATCCCCGACAAGATTGGTACCCTTTCACGTCCAAATCTCTCAAACTCCGGGAGAGATTCTCAAAACCAAGGTTGACATGTTTCGAGTTCCTTTCAACATTTTGGAAATCCCGCTGAAACTTTGGATATTCTGGCGAAGGGTTCCCGATTCCCGACAAGATTGGTACCCTTTCACGTCCAAATCTCTCACACTCCGGGAGAGATTCTCAAAACCAAGGTTGACATGTTTCGAGTTCCTTTCAACATTTTGGAAATCCCGCTGAAACTTTGGACATTGTCGCGAAGGGTTCCCGATCCCCGACAAGATTGGTACCCTTTCACGTCCAAATCTCTCACACTCCGGGAGAGATTCTCAAAACCAAGGTTGACATGTTTCGAGTTCCTTTCAACATTTTGGAAATCCCGCTGAAACTTTGGACATTGTCGCGAAGGGTTCCCGATCCCCGACAAGATTGGTACCCTTTCACGTCCTAATCTCTCACACTCTGGGAGAGATTCTCAAAACCAAGGTTGACATGTTTCGAGTTCCTTTCAACATTTTGGAAATCCCGCTGAAACTTTGGACATTCTCGCGAAGGGTTCCCGATCCCCGACAAGATTGGTACCCTTTCACGTCCAAATCTCTCAAACTCCGGGAGAGATTCTCAAAACCAGGGTTGACATGTTTCGAGTTCCTTTCAACATTTTGGAAATCCCGCTGAAACTTTGGACATTCCTGCGAAGGGTTCCCGATCCCCGACAAGACTGGTACCCTTTCACGTCCAAATCTCTCACACTCCGGGAGAGATTCTCAAAACCAAGGTTGACATGTTTCGAGTTCCTTTCAACATTTTGGAAATCCCGCTGAAACTTTGGACATTCTCGCGAAGGGTTCCCGATCCCCGACAAGATTGGTACCCTTTCACGTCCAAATCTCTCAAAGTCCGGGAGAGATTCTCAAAACCAAGGTTGACATGTTTCGAGTTCCTTTCAACATTTTGGAAATCCCGCTGAAACTTTGGACATTCCTGCGAAGGGTTCCCAATCCCCAACAAGATTGGTACCCTTTCACGTCCAAATCTCTCAAACTCCGGGAGAGATTCTCAAAACCAAGGTTGACATGTTTCGAGTTCCTTTCAACATTTTGGAAATCCCGCTGAAACTTTGGACATTCTCGCGAAGGGTTCCCGATCCCCGACAAGATTGGTACCCTTTCACGTCCAAATCTCTCAAACTCCGGGAGAGATTCTCAAAACCAAGGTTGACATGTTTCGAGTTCCTTTCAACATTTTGGAAATCCTGCTGAAACTTTGGACATTCTCGCGAAGGGTTCCCGATCCCCGACAAGACTGGTACCCTTTCACGTCCAAATCTCTCAAAGTCCGGGAGAGATTGTCAAAACCAAGGTCAACATGTTTCGAGTTCCTCTCAACATTTTGGAAATCCCGCTGAAACTTTGGACATTGTCGCGAAGGGTTCCCAATCCCCGACAAGACTGGTACCCTTTCACGTCCAAATCTCTCAAAGTCCGGGAGAGATTCTCAAAACCAAGGTTGACATGTTTCGAGTTCCTTTCAACATTTTGGAAATCCCGCTGAAACTTTGGACATTCTCGCGAAGGGTTCCCGATCCCCGACAAGACTGGTACCCTTTCACGTCCAAATCTCTCAAACTCCGGGAGAGATTCTCAAAAAAGAGGTTGACATGTTTCGAGTTCCTTTCAACATTTTGGAAATCCCGCTGAAACTTTGGATATTCTGGCGAAGGGTTCCCGATTCCCGACAAGATTGGTACCCTTTCACGTCCAAATCTCTCACACTCCGGGAGAGATTCTCAAAACCAAGGTTGACATGTTTCGAGTTCCTTTCAACATTTTGGAAATCCCGCTGAAACTTTGGACATTCTCGCGAAGGGTTCCCGATCCCCGACAAGATTGGTCCCCTTTCACGTCCAAATCTCTCAAACTCCGGGAGAGATTCTCAAAACCGAGGTTGACATGTTTCGAGTTCCTTTCAACATTTTGGAAATCCCGCTGAAACTTTGGACATTGTCGCGAAGGGTTCCCGATCCCCGACAAGATTGGTACCCTTTCACGTCCTAATCTCTCACACTCTGGGAGAGATTCTCAAAACCAAGGTTGACATGTTTCGAGTTCCTTTCAACATTTTGGAAATCCCGCTGAAACTTTGGACATTCTCGCGAAGGGTTCCCGATCCCCGACAAGATTGGTACCCTTTCACGTCCAAATCTCTCAAACTCCGGGAGAGATTCTCAAAACCAGGGTTGACATGTTTCGAGTTCCTTTCAACATTTTGGAAATCCCGCTGAAACTTTGGACATTCCTGCGAAGGGTTCCCAATCCCCAACAAGATTGGTACCCTTTCACGTCCAAATCTCTCAAACTCCGGGAGAGATTCTCAAAACCAAGGTTGACATGTTTCGAGTTCCTTTCAACATTTTGGAAATCCCGCTGAAACTTTGGACATTCTCGCGAAGGGTTCCCGATCCCCGACAAGATTGGTACCCTTTCACGTCCAAATCTCTCAAACTCCGGGAGAGATTCTCAAAACCAAGGTTGACATGTTTCGAGTTCCTTTCAACGTTTTGGAAATCCCGCTGAAACTTTGGACATTCCTGCGAAGGGTTCCCAATCCCCAACAAGATTGGTACCCTTTCACGTCCAAATCTCTCAAACTCCGGGAGAGATTCTCAAAACCAAGGTTGACATGTTTCGAGTTCCTTTCAACATTTTGGAAATCCCGCTGAAACTTTGGACATTCTCGCGAAGGGTTCCCGATCCCCGACAAGATTGGTACCCTTTCACGTCCAAATCTCTCAAACTCCGGGAGAGATTCTCAAAACCAAGGTTGACATGTTTCGAGTTCCTTTCAACATTTTGGAAATCCCGCTGAAACTTTGGACATTCTCGCGAAGGGTTCCCGATCCCCGACAAGACTGGTACCCTTTCACGTCCAAATCTCTCAAAGTCCGGGAGAGATTGTCAAAACCAAGGTCAACATGTTTCGAGTTCCTCTCAACATTTTGGAAATCCCGCTGAAACTTTGGATATTCTCGCGAAGGGTTCCCGATCCCCGACAAGATTGGTACCCTTTCACGTCCAAATCTCTCAAACTCCGGGAGAGATTCTCAAAACCAAGGTCAACATGTTTCGAGTTCCTTTCAACATTTTGGAAATCCCGCTGAAACTTTGGACATTCCTGCGAAGGGTTCCCAATCCCCAACAAGATTGGTACCCTTTCACGTCCAAATCTCTCAAACTCCGGGAGAGATTCTCAAAACCAAGGTTTACATGTTTCGAGTTCCTTTCAACATTTTGGAAATCCCGCTGAAACTTTGGACATTCTCGCGAAGGGTTCCCGATCCCCGACAAGATTGGTACCCTTTCACGTCCAAATCTCTCAAACTCCAGGAGAGATTCTCAAAACCAAGGTTGACATGTTTCGAGTTCCTTTCAACATTTTGGAAATCCCGCTGAAACTTTGGACATTCTCGCGAAGGGTTCCCCATCCCCGACAAGACTGGTACCCTTTCACGTCCAAATCTCTCAAAGTCCGGGAGAGATTCTCAAAACCAAGGTTGACATGTTTCGAGTTCCTCTCAACATTTTGGAAATCCCGCTGAAACTTTGGACATTCTCGCGAAGGGTTCCCAATCCCCGACAAGACTGGTACCCTTTCACGTCCAAATCTCTCAAACTCTGGGAGAGATTCTCAAAACCAAGGTTGACATGGTTCTAGTTCCTTTCAACATTTTGGAAATCCCGCTGAAACTTTGGACATTCTCGCGAAGGGTTCCCGATCCCCGACAAGATTGGTACCCTTTCACGTCCAAATCTCTCAAACTCCGGGAGAGATTCTCAAAAAAGAGGTTGACATGTTTCGAGTTCCTTTCAACATTTTGGAAATCCCGCTGAAACTTTGGACATTCTCGCGAAGGGTTCCCAATCCCCGACAAGATTGGTACCCTTTCACGTCCAAATCTCTCAAACTCCGGGAGAGATTCTCAAAACCAAGGTTGACATGTTTCGAGTTCCTTTCAACATTTTGGAAATCCCGCTGAAACTTTGGACATTGTCGCGAAGGGTTCCCGATCCCCGACAAGATTGGTACCCTTTCACGTCCAAATCTCTCAAACTCCGGGAGAGATTCTCAAAACCAAGGTTGACATGTTTCGAGTTCCTTTCAACATTTTGGAAATCCCGCTGAAACTTTGGACATTGTCGCGAAGGGTTCCCGATCCCCGACAAGATTGGTACCCTTTCACGTCCAAATCTCTCAAACTCCGGGAGAGATTCTCAAAACCAAGGTTGACATGTTTCGAGTTCCTTTCAACATTTTGGAAATCCCGCTGAAACTTTGGACATTCTCGCGAAGGGTTCCCGATCCCCGACAAGACTGGTACCCTTTCACGTCCAAATCTCTCAAACTCCGGGAGAGATTCTCAAAACCAAGGTTGACATGTTTCGAGTTCCTTTCAACATTTTGGAAATCCCGCTGAAACTTTGGTCATTCTCGTGAAGGGTTCCCAATCCCCAACAAGATTGGTACCCTTTCACGTCCAAATCTCTCAAACTCCGGGAGAGATTCTCAAAACCAAGGTTGACATGTTTCGAGTTCCTTTCAACATTTTGGAAATCCTGCTAAAACTTTGGACATTCTCGCGAAGGGTTCCCGATCCCCGTCAAGATTGGTACCCTTTCACGTCCAAATCTCTCAAACTCTGGGAGAGATTCTCAAAACCAAGGTTGACATGTTTCGAGTTCCTTTCAACATTTTGGAAATCCCGCTGAAACTTTGGGCATTCTCGCGAAGGGTTCCCGATCCCCGACAAGATTGGTACCCTTTCACGTCCAAATCTCTCAAACTCCGGGAGAGATTCTCAAAACCAAGGGTGACATGGTTCGAGTTCCTTTCAACATTTTGGAAATCCCGCTGAAACTTTGGACTTTCTCGCGAAGGGTTCCCAATCCCCGACAAGATTGGTACCCTTTCACGTCCAAATCTCTCAAACTCCGGGAGAGATTCTCAAAACCAAGGTTGACATGTTTCGAGTTCCTCTCAACATTTTGGAAATCCCGCTGAAACTTTGGACATTCTCGCGAAGGGTTCCCAATCCCCGACAAGACTGGTACCCTTTCACGTCCAAATCTCTCAAACTCCGGGAGAGATTCTCAAAACCAAGGTTGACATGGTTCGAGTTCCTTTCAACATTTTGGAAATCCCGCTGAAACTTTGGACATTCTCGCGAAGGGTTCCCGATCCCCGACAAGATTGGTACCCTTTCACGTCCAAATCTCTCAAACTCCGGGAGAGATTCTCAAAACCAAGGTTGACATGTTTCGAGTTCCTTTCAACATTTTGGAAATCCCGCTGAAAATTTGGGCATTCTCGCGAAGGGTTCCCGATCCCCGACAAGATTGGTACCCTTTCACGTCCAAATCTCTCAAACTCCGGGAGAGATTCTCAAAACCAAGGTTGACATGTTTCGAGTTCCTTTCAACATTTTGGAAATCCCGCTGAAACTTTGGACATTCTCGCGAAGGGTTCCCGATCCCCGACAAGATTGGTACCCTTTCACGTCCAAATCTCTCAAACTCCGGGAGAGATTCTCAAAACCAAGGTTGACATGTTTCGAGTTCCTTTCAACAGTTTGGAAATCCCGCTGAAACTTTGGACATTCTCGCGAAGGGTTCCCAATCCCCAACAAGATTGGTACCCTTTCACGTCCAAATCTCTCAAACTCCGGGAGAGATTCTCAAAACCAAGGTTGACATGTTTCGAGTTCCTCTCAACATTTTGGAAATCCCGCTGAAACTTTGGACATTCTCGCGAAGGGTTCCCAATCCCCGACAAGACTGGTACCCTTTCACGTCCAAATCTCTCAAACTCCGGGAGAGATTCTCAAAACCGAGGTTGACATGGTTCGAGTTCCTCTCAACATTTTGGAAATCCCGCTGAAACTTTGGACATTCTCGCGAAGGGTTCCCAATCCCCGACAAGACTGGTACCCTTTCACGTCCAAATCTCTCAAACTCCGGGAGAGATTCTCAAAACCAAGGTTGACATGGTTCGAGTTCCTTTCAACATTTTGGAAATCCCGCTGAAACTTTGGACATTCTCGCGAAGGGTTCCCGATCCCCGACAAGATTGGTACCCTTTCACGTCCAAATCTCTCAAACTCCGGGAGAGATTCTCAAAACCAAGGTTGACATGGTTCGAGTTCCTTTAAACAGTTTGGAAATCCCGCTGAAACTTTGGACATTCTCGCGAAGGGTTCCCGATCCCCGACAAGATTGGTACCCTTTCACGTGCAAATCTCTCAAACTCCGGGAGAGATTCTCAAAACCAAGGTTGACATGTTTCGAGTTCCTTTCAACATTTTGGAAATCCCGCTGAAACTTTGGACATTCTCGCGAAGGGTACCCGATCCCCGACAAGATTGGTACCCTTTCACGTCCAAATCTCTCAAACTCCGGGAGAGATTCTCAACACCAAGGTTGACATGTTCGAGTTCCTTTCAACATTTTGGAAATCCCGCTGAAACTTTGGACATTCTCGCGAAGGGTTCCCAATCCCCAACAAGATTGGTACCCTTTCACGTCCAAATCTCTCACACTCCGGGAGAGATTCTCAAAACCAAGGTTGACATGTTTCGAGTTCCTTTCAACATTTTGGAAATCCCGCTGAAAATTTGGGCATTCTCGCGAAGGGT
Source organism: Streptopelia decaocto (assembly GCF_964273445.1). NCBI lineage: Eukaryota > Metazoa > Chordata > Aves > Columbiformes > Columbidae > Streptopelia > Streptopelia decaocto. Next base: position 669,707 of record NW_028115595.1, on the reverse strand, counting down.
TCCCGATCCCCGACAAGATTGGTACCCTTTCACGTCCAAATCTCTCAAACTCCGGGAGAGATTCTCAAAACCAAGGGTGACATGGTTCGAGTTCCTTTCAACAGTTTGGAAATCCCGCTGAAACTTTGGACATTCTCGCGAAGGGTTCCCGATCCCCGACAAGATTGGTACCCTTTCACGTCCAAATCTCTCAAACTCCGGGAGAGATTCTCAAAACCAAGGTTGACATGTTTCGAGTTCCTTTCAACAGTTTGGAAATCCCGCTGAAACTTTGGACATTCTCGCGAAGGGTTCCCAATCCCCAACAAGATTGGTACCCTTTCACGTCCAAATCTCTCAAACTCCGGGAGAGATTCTCAAAACCAAGGTTGACATGTTTCGAGTTCCTCTCAACATTTTGGAAATCCCGCTGAAACTTTGGACATTCTCGCGAAGGGTTCCCAATCCCCGACAAGACTGGTACCCTTTCACGTCCAAATCTCTCAAACTCCGGGAGAGATTCTCAAAACCAAGGTTGACATGGTTCGAGTTCCTTTCAACATTTTGGAAATCCCGCTGAAACTTTGGACATTCTCGCGAAGGGTTCCCGATCCCCGACAAGATTGGTACCCTTTCACGTCCAAATCTCTCAAACTCCGGGAGAGATTCTCAAAACCAAGGTTGACATGGTTCGAGTTCCTTTAAACAGTTTGGAAATCCCGCTGAAACTTTGGACATTCTCGCGAAGGGTTCCCGATCCCCGACAAGATTGGTACCCTTTCACGTCCAAATCTCTCAAACTCCGGGAGAGATTCTCAAAACCAAGGTTGACATGTTTCGAGTTCCTTTCAACATTTTGGAAATCCCGCTGAAACTTTGGACATTCTCGCGAAGGGTACCCGATCCCCGACAAGATTGGTACCCTTTCACGTCCAAATCTCTCAAACTCCGGGAGAGATTCTCAACACCAAGGTTGACATGTTCGAGTTCCTTTCAACATTTTGGAAATCCCGCTGAAACTTTGGACATTCTCGCGAAGGGTTCCCAATCCCCAACAAGATTGGTACCCTTTCACGTCCAAATCTCTCAAACTCCAGGAGAGATTCTCAAAACCAAGGTTGACATGTTTCGCGTTCCTCTCAACATTTTGGAAATCCCGCTGAAACTTTGGGCATTCTCGCGAAGGGTTCCCGATCCCCGACAAGATTGGTACCCTTTCACGTCCAAATCTCTCAAACTCCGGGAGAGATTCTCAAAACCAAGGTTGACATGTTTCGAGTTCCTTTCAACATTTTGGAAATCCCGCTGAAACTTTGGACATTGTCGCGAAGGGTTCCCGATCCCCGACAAGATTGGTACCCTTTCACGTCCAAATCTCTCAAACTCCGGGAGAGATTCTCAAAACCAAGGTTGACATGTTTCGAGTTCCTTTCAACATTTTGGAAATCCCGCTGAAACTTTGGACATTCTCGCGAAGGGTTCCCGATCCCCGGCAGACTGGTACCCTTTCACGTCCAAATCTCTCAAAGTCCGGGAGAGATTCTCAAAACCAAGGTTGACATGTTTCGAGTTCCTCTCAACATTTTGGAAATCCCACTGAAACTTTGGACATTCTCGCGAAGGGTTCCCAATCCCCGACAAGACTGGTACCCTTTCACGTCCAAATCTCTCAAACTCCGGGAGAGATTCTCAAAACCAAGGTTGACATGGTTCGAGTTCCTTTCAACATTTTGGAAATCCCGCTGAAACTTTGGACATTCTCGCGAAGGGTTCCCGATCCCCGACAAGATCGGTACCCTTTCACGTCCAAATCTCTCAAACTCCGGGAGAGATTGTCAAAACCAAGGTCAACATGTTTCGAGTTCCTCTCAACATTTTGGAAATCCCGCTGAAACTTTGGACATTGTCGCGAAGGGTTCCCGATCCCCGACAAGATTGGTACCCTTTCACGTCCAAATCTCTCAAACTCCGGGAGAGATTCTCAAAACCAAGGGTGACATGTTTCGAGTTCCTTTCAACATTTTGGAAATCCCGCTGAAACTTTGGACATTCTCGCGAAGGGTTCCCGATCCCCGACAAGACTGGTACCCTTTCACGTCCAAATCTCTCAAACTCCGGGAGAGATTCTCAAAACCAAGGTTGACATGGTTCGAGTTCCTTTCAACATTTTGGAAATCCCGCTGAAACTTTGGACATTCTCGCGAAGGGTTCCCGATCCCCGACAAGATTGGTACCCTTTCACGTCCAAATCTCTCAAACTCCGGGAGAGATTCTCAAAACCAAGGTTGACATGGTTCGAGTTCCTTTAAACAGTTTGGAAATCCCGCTGAAACTTTGGACATTCTCGCGAAGGGTTCCCGATCCCCGACAAGATTGGTACCCTTTCACGTGCAAATCTCTCAAACTCCGGGAGAGATTCTCAAAACCAAGGTTGACATGGTTCGAGTTCCTTTCAACATTTTGGAAATCCCGCTGAAACTTTGGACATTCTCGCGAAGGGTACCCGATCCCCGACAAGATTGGTACCCTTTCACGTCCAAATCTCTCAAACTCCGGGAGAGATTCTCAACACCAAGGTTGACATGTTCGAGTTCCTTTCAACATTTTGGAAATCCCGCTGAAACTTTGGACATTCTCGCGAAGGGTTCCCAATCCCCAACAAGATTGGTACCCTTTCACGTCCAAATCTCTCAAACTCCAGGAGAGATTCTCAAAACCAAGGTTGACATGTTTCGCGTTCCTCTCAACATTTTGGAAATCCCGCTGAAACTTTGGGCATTCTCGCGAAGGGTTCCCGATCCCCGACAAGATTGGTACCCTTTCACGTCCAAATCTCTCAAACTCCGGGAGAGATTCTCAAAACCAAGGTTGACATGTTTCGAGTTCCTTTCAACATTTTGGAAATCCCGCTGAAACTTTGGACATTGTCGCGAAGGGTTCCCGATCCCCGACAAGATTGGTACCCTTTCACGTCCAAATCTCTCAAACTCCGGGAGAGATTCTCAAAACCAAGGTTGACATGTTTCGAGTTCCTTTCAACATTTTGGAAATCCCGCTGAAACTTTGGACATTCTCGCGAAGGGTTCCCGATCCCCGGCAGACTGGTACCCTTTCACGTCCAAATCTCTCAAAGTCCGGGAGAGATTCTCAAAACCAAGGTTGACATGTTTCGAGTTCCTCTCAACATTTTGGAAATCCCACTGAAACTTTGGACATTCTCGCGAAGGGTTCCCAATCCCCGACAAGACTGGTACCCTTTCACGTCCAAATCTCTCAAACTCCGGGAGAGATTCTCAAAACCAAGGTTGACATGGTTCGAGTTCCTTTCAACATTTTGGAAATCCCGCTGAAACTTTGGACATTCTCGCGAAGGGTTCCCGATCCCCGACAAGATCGGTACCCTTTCACGTCCAAATCTCTCAAACTCCGGGAGAGATTGTCAAAACCAAGGTCAACATGTTTCGAGTTCCTCTCAACATTTTGGAAATCCCGCTGAAACTTTGGGCATTCTCGCGAAGGGTTCCCGATCCCCGACAAGATTGGTACCCTTTCACGTCCAAATCTCTCAAACTCCGGGAGAGATTCTCAAAACCAAGGGTGACATGTTTCGAGTTCCTTTCAACATTTTGGAAATCCCGCTGAAACTTTGGACATTCTCGCGAAGGGTTCCCGATCCCCGACAAGACTGGTACCCTTTCACGTCCAAATCTCTCAAACTCCGGGAGAGATTCTCAAAACCAAGGTTGACATGTTTCGAGTTCCTTTCAACATTTTGGAAATCCCGCTGAAACTTTGGACATTCTCGCGAAGGGTTCCCGATCCCCGACAAGATTGGTACCCTTTCACGTCCAAGTCTCTCACACTCCGGGAGAGATTCTCAACACCAAGGTTGACATGTTTCGAGTTCCTTTCAACAGTTTGGAAATCCCGCTGAAACTTTGGACATTCTCGCGAAGCGTTCCCAATCCCCAACAAGATTGGTACATTTTCACGTCCAAATCTCTCAAACTCCAGGAGAGATTCTCAAAACCAAGGTTGACATGTTTTGAGTTCCTTTCAACATTTTGGAAATCCCGCTGAAACTTTGGACATTCTCGCGAAGGGTTCCCAATCCCCGACAAGATTGGTACCCTTTCACGTCCAAATCTCTCAAACTCCGGGAGAGATTCTCAAAACCAAGGTTGACATGTTTCGAGTTCCTCTCAACATTTTGGAAATCCCGCTGAAACTTTGGACATTCTCGCGAAGGGTTCCCAATCCCCGACAAGATTGGTACCCTTTCACGTCCAAATCTCTCAAACTCCGGGAGAGATTCTCAAAACCAAGGTTGACATGTTTCGAGTTCCTTTCAACATTTTGGAAATCCCGCTGAAACTTTGGACATTCTCGCGAAGGGTTCCCGATCCCCGGCAAGATTGGTACCCTTTCACGTGCAAATCTCTCAAACTCCGGGAGAGATTCTCAAAACCAAGGTTGACATGTTTCGAGTTCCTCTCAACATTTTGGAAATCCCGCTGAAACTTTGGACATTCTCGCGAAGGGTTCCCGATCCCCGACAAGATTGGTACCCTTTCACGTCCAAATCTCTCAAACTCCGGGAGAGATTCTAAAAACCAAGGTTGACATGTTTCGAGTTCCTTTCAACATTTTGGAAATCCCGCTGAAACTTTGGACATTCTCGCGAAGGGTTCCCGATCCCCGACAAGATTGGTACCCTTTCACGTCCAAATCTCTTACACTCCGGGAGAGATTCTCAAAACCAAGGTTGACATGTTTCGAGTTCCTTTCAACATTTTGGAAATCCCACTGAAACTTTGGACATTCTCGCGAAGGGTTCCCGATCCCCGACAAGATTGGTACCCTTTCACGTCCAAATCTCTCAAACTCCGGGAGAGATTCTCAACACCAAGGTTGACATGTTTCGAGTTCCTTTCAACATTTTGGAAATCCCGCTGAAACTTTGGACATTCCTGCGAAGGGTTCCCAATCCCCAACAAGATTGGTACCCTTTCACGTCCAAATCTCTCAAACTCCGGGAGAGATTCTCAAAACCAAGGTTGACATGTTTCGAGTTCCTTTCAACATTTTGGAAATCCCGCTGAAACTTTGGACATTCTCGCGAAGGGTTCCCGATCCCCGACAAGATTGGTACCCTTTCACGTCCAAATCTCTCACACTCCGGGAGAGATTCTCAAAACCAAGGTTGACATGTTTCGAGTTCCTTTCAACATTTTGGAAATCCCGCTGAAACTTTGGACATTCTCGCGAAGGGTTCCCGATCCCCGGCAGACTGGTACCCTTTCACGTCCAAATCTCTCAAAGTGCGGGAGAGATTCTCAAAACCAAGGTTGACATGTTTCGAGTTCCTCTCAACATTTTGGAAATCCCACTGAAAGTTTGGACATTCTCGCGAAGGGTTCCCAATCCCCGACAAGACTGGTACCCTTTCACGTCCAAATCTCTCAAACTCCGGGAGAGATTCTCAAAACCAAGGTTGACATGGTTCGAGTTCCTTTCAACATTTTGGAAATCCCGCTGAAACTTTGGACATTCTCGCGAAGGGTTCCCAATCCCCGACAAGATCGGTACCCTTTCACGTCCAAATCTCTCAAACTCCGGGAGAGATTGTCAAAACCAAGGTCAACATGTTTCGAGTTCCTTTCAACATTTTGGAAATCCCGCTGAAACTTTGGGCATTCTCGCGAAGGGTTCCCGATCCCCGACAAGATTGGTACCCTTTCACGTCCAAATCTCTCAAACTCCGGGAGAGATTCTCAAAACCAAGGGTGACATGTTTCGAGTTCCTTTCAACCTTTTGGAAATCCCGCTGAAACTTTGGACATTCTCGCGAAGGGTTCCCAATCCCCGACAAGATTGGTACCCTTTCACGTCCAAATCTCTCAAACTCCGGGAGAGATTCTCAAAACCAAGGTTGACATGTTTCGAGTTCCTCTCAACATTTTGGAAATCCCGCTGAAACTTTGGACATTCTCGCGAAGGGTTCCCAATCCCCGACAAGATTGGTACCCTTTCACGTCCAAATCTCTCAAACTCCGGGAGAGATTCTCAAAACCAAGGTTGACATGTTTCGAGTTCCTTTCAACATTTTGGAAATCCCGCTGAAACTTTGGACATTCTCGCGAAGGGTTCCCAATCCCCGACAAGACTGGTACCCTTTCACGTCCAAATCTCTCAAACTCCGGGAGAGATTCTCAAAACCAAGGTTGACATGTTTCGAGTTCCTTTCAACATTTTGGAAATCCCGCTGAAACTTTGGACATTCTCGCGAAGGGTTCCCGATCCCCGGCAAGATTGGTACCCTTTCACGTCCAAATCTCTCAAACTCCGGGAGAGATTCTCAAAACCAAGGTTGACATGTTTCGAGTTCCTCTCAACATTTTGGAAATCCTGCTGAAACTTTGGACATTCTCGCGAAGGGTTCCCGATCCCCAACAAGATTGGTACCCTTTCACGTCCAAATCTCTCAAACTCCGGGAGAGATTCTCAAAACCAAGGTTGACATGTTTCGAGTTCCTTTCAACATTTTGGAAATCCCGCTGAAACTTTGGACATTCTCGCGAAGGGTTCCCGATCCCCGACAAGATTGGTACCCTTTCACGTCCAAGTCTCTCACACTCCGGGAGAGATTCTCAAAACCAAGGTTGACATGTTTCGAGTTCCTTTCAACATTTTGGAAATCCCGCTGAAACTTTGGACATTGTCGCGAAGGGTTCCCAATCCCCGACAAGATTGGAACCCTTTCACGTCCAAATCTCTCAAACTCCGGGAGAGATTCTCAAAACCAAGGTTGACATGTTTAGAGTTCCTTTCAACATTTTGGAAATCCCGCTGAAACTTTGGACATTGTCGCGAAGGGTTCCCAATCCCCGACAGGATTGGTACCCTTTCACGTCCAAATCTCTCAAACTCCGGGAGAGATTCTCAAAACCAAGGTTGACATGTTTCGAGTTCCTTTCAACATTTTGGAAATCCCGCTGAAACTTTGGTCATTCTCGCGAAGGGTTCCCAATCCCCAACAAGATTGGTACCCTTTCACGTCCAAATCTCTCACACTCCGGGAGAGATTCTCAAAACCAAGGTTGACATGTTTCGAGTTCCTTTCAACATTTTGGAAATCCCGCTGAAACTTTGGAAGTTCTCGCGAAGGGTTCCCGATCCCCGACAAGATTGGTACCCTTTCACGTCCAAATCTCTCAAACTCCGGGAGAGATTCTCAAAACCAAGGTTGACATGTTTCGAGTTCCTTTCAACAGTTTGGAAATCCCGCTGAAACTTTGGTCATTCTCGCGAAGGGTTCCCGATCCCCGTCAAGATTGGTACCCTTTCACGTCCAAATCTCTCAAACTCCGGGAGAGATTCTCAAAACCAAGGTTGACATGGTTCGAGTTCCTTTCAACATTTTGGAAATCCCGCTGAAACTTTGGACATTCTCGCGAAGGGTTCCCGATCCCCGACAAGATTGGTACCCTTTCACGTCCAAATCTCTCAAACTCCGGGAGAGATTCTCAAAACCAAGGTTGACATGTTTCGAGTTCCTTTCAACATTTTGGAAATCCCGCTGAAACTTTGGACATTCCTGCGAAGGGTTCCCAATCCCCAACAAGATTGGTACCCTTTCACGTCCAAATCTCTCAAACTCCGGGAGAGATTCTCAAAACCAAGGTTTACATGTTTCGAGTTCCTTTCAACATTTTGGAAATCCCGCTGAAACTTTGGGCATTCTCGCGAAGGGTTCCCGATCCGCGACAAGATTGGTACCCTTTCACGTCCAAATCTCTCAAACTCCGGGAGAGATTCTCAAAACCGAGGTTGACATGTTTCGAGTTCCTTTCAACATTTTGGAAATCCCGCTGAAACTTTGGACATTCTCGCGAAGGGTTCCCGATCCCCGACAAGACTGGTATCCTTTCACGTCCAAATCACTCAAAGTCCGGGAGAGATTCTCAAAACCAAGGTTGACATGGTTCGAGTTCCTTTCAACATTTTGGAAATCCCGCCGAAACTTTGGACATTCTCGCGAAGGGGTCCCGATCCCCGACAAGATTGGTACCCTTTCACGTCCAAATCTCTCAAACTCCGGGAGAGATTCTCAAAACCAAGGTTGACAAGTTTCGAGTTCCTTTCAACATTTTGGAAATCCCGCTGATACTTCGGACATTGTCGCGAAGGGTTCCCGATCCCCGACAAGATTGGTACCCTTTCACGTCCAAATCTTTCAAACTCCGGGAGAGATTCTCAAAACCAAGGTTGACATGTTTCGAGTTCCTTTCAACATTTTGGAAATCCCGCTGAAACTTTGGACATTCTCGCGAAGGGTTCCCGATCCCCGACAAGATTGGTACCCTTTCACGTCCAAATCTCTCAAAGTCCGGGAGAGATTCTCAAAACCAAGGTTGACATGTTTCGAGTTCCTTTCAACATTTTGGAAATCCCGCTGAAACTTTGGACATTCTCGCGAAGGGTTCCCGATCCCCGACAAGATTGGTACCCTTTCACGTCCAAATCTCTCAAACTCCGGGAGAGATTCTCAAAACCAAGGTTGACATGTTTTGAGTTCCTTTCAACATTTTGGAAATCCCGCTGAAACTTTGGACATTGTCGCGAAGGGTTCCCGATCCCCGGCAGACTGGTACCCTTTCACGTCCAAATCTCTCAAACTCCGGGAGAGATTCTCAAAACCAAGGTTGACATGGTTCGAGTTCCTTTCAACATTTTGGAAATCCCGCTGAAACTTTGGACATTCTCGCGAGGGGTTCCCGATCCCCGACAAGATCGGTACCCTTTCACGTCCAAATCTCTCAAACTCCGGGAGAGATTGTCAAAACCAAGGTCAACATGTTTCGAGTTCCTCTCAACATTTTGGAAATCCCGCTGAAACTTTGGGCATTCTCGCGAAGGGTTCCCGATCCCCGACAAGATTGGTACCCTTTCACGTCCAAATCTCTCAAACTCCGGGAGAGATTCTCAAAACCAAGGGTGACATGGTTCGAGTTCCTTTCAACATTTTGGAAATCCCGCTGAAACTTTGGACATTCTCGCGAAGGGTTCCCGATCCCCGACAAGAATGGTACCCTTTCACGTCCAAATCTCTCAAAGTCCGGGAGAGATTCTCAAAACCAAGGTTGACATGTTTCGAGTTCCTTTCAACATTTTGGAAATCCCGCTGAAACTTTGGACATTCTCGCGAAGGGTTCCCGATCCCCAACAAGATTGGTACCCTTTCACGTCCAAATCTCTCAAACTCCGGGAGAGATTCTCAAAACCAAGGTTGACATGTTTCGAGTTCCTTTCAACATTTTGGAAATCCCGCTGAAACTTTGGACATTCTCGCGAAGCGTTCCCAATCCCCAACAAGATTGGTACTTTTTCACGTCCAAATCTCTCAAACTCCAGGAGAGATTCTCAAAACCAAGGTTGACATGTTTTGAGTTCCTTTCAACATTTTGGAAATCCCGCTGAAACTTTGGACATTCTCGCGAAGGGTTCCCAATCCCCGACAAGATTGGTACCCTTTCACGTCCAAATCTCTCAAACTCCGGGAGAGATTCTCAAAACCAAGGTTGACATGTTTCGAGTTCCTCTCAACATTTTGGAAATCCCGCTGAAACTTTGGACATTCTCGCGAAGGGTTCCCAATCCCCGACAAGACTGGTACCCTTTCACGTCCAAATCTCTCAAACTCCGGGAGAGATTCTCAAAACCAAGGTTGACATGTTTCGAGTTCCTCTCAACATTTTGGAAATCCCGCTGAAACTTTGGACATTCTCGCGAAGGGTTCCCAATCCCCGACAAGACTGGTACCCTTTCACGTCCAAATCTCTCAAACTCCGGGAGAGATTCTCAAAACCAAGGTTGACATGTTTCGAGTTCCTCTCAACATTTTGGAAATCCCGCTGAAACTTTGGACATTCTCGCGAAGGGTTCCCGATCCCCGGCAAGATTGGTACCCTTTCACGTGCAAATCTCTCAAACTCCGGGAGAGATTCTCAAAACCAAGGTTGACATGTTTCGAGTTCCTCTCAACATTTTGGAAATCCCGCTGAAACTTTGGACATTCTCGCGAAGGGTTCCCGATCCCCAACAAGATTGGTACCCTTTCACGTCCAAATCTCTCAAACTCCGGGAGAGATTCTCAAAACCAAGGTTGACATGTTTCGAGTTCCTTTCAACATTTTGGAAATCCCGCTGAAACTTTGGACATTCTCGCGAAGGGTTCCCGATCCCCGACAAGATTGGTACCCTTTCACGTCCAAATCTCTCACACTCCGGGAGAGATTCTCAAAACCAAGGTTGACATGTTTCGAGTTCCTTTCAACATTTTGGAAATCCCGCTGAAACTTTGGACATTCTCGCGAAGGGTTCCCGATCCCCGACAAGATTGGTACCCTTTCACGTCCAAATCTCTCAAACTCCGGGAGAGATTCTCAAAACCAAGGTTGACATGTTTCGAGTTCCTTTCAACATTTTGGAAATCCCGCTGAAACTTTGGACATTCCTGCGAAGGGTTCCCAATCCCCAACAAGATTGGTACCCTTTCACGTCCAAATCTCTCAAACTCCGGGAGAGATTCTCAAAACCAAGGTTGACATGTTTCGAGTTCCTTTCAACATTTTGGAAATCCCGCTGAAACTTTGGACATTGTCGCGAAGGGTTCCCAATCCCCGACAAGATTGGTACCCTTTCACGTCCAAATCTCTCAAACTCCGGGAGAGATTCTCAAAACCAAGGTTGACATGTTTCGAGTTCCTCTCAACATTTTGGAAATCCCGCTGAAACTTTGGACATTCTCGCGAAGGGTTCCCAATCCCCGACAAGACTGGTACCCTTTCACGTCCAAATCTCTCAAACTCCGGGAGAGATTCTCAAAACCAAGGTTGACATGTTTCGAGTTCCTCTCAACATTTTGGAAATCCCGCTGAAACTTTGGACATTCTCGCGAAGGGTTCCCAATCCCCGACAAGACTGGTACCCTTTCACGTCCAAATCTCTCAAACTCCGGGAGAGATTCTCAAAACCAAGGTTGACATGTTTCGAGTTCCTCTCAACATTTTGGAAATCCCGCTGAAACTTTGGACATTCTCGCGAAGGGTTCCCGATCCCCGGCAAGATTGGTACCCTTTCACGTGCAAATCTCTCAAACTCCGGGAGAGATTCTCAAAACCAAGGTTGACATGTTTCGAGTTCCTCTCAACATTTTGGAAATCCCGCTGAAACTTTGGACATTCTCGCGAAGGGTTCCCGATCCCCAACAAGATTGGTACCCTTTCACGTCCAAATCTCTCAAACTCCGGGAGAGATTCTCAAAACCAAGGTTGACATGTTTCGAGTTCCTTTCAACATTTTGGAAATCCCGCTGAAACTTTGGACATTCTCGCGAAGGGTTCCCGATCCCCGACAAGATTGGTACCCTTTCACGTCCAAATCTCTCACACTCCGGGAGAGATTCTCAAAACCAAGGTTGACATGTTTCGAGTTCCTTTCAACATTTTGGAAATCCCGCTGAAACTTTGGACATTCTCGCGAAGGGTTCCCGATCCCCGACAAGATTGGTACCCTTTCACGTCCAAATCTCTCAAACTCCGGGAGAGATTCTCAAAACCAAGGTTGACATGTTTCGAGTTCCTTTCAACATTTTGGAAATCCCGCTGAAACTTTGGACATTCCTGCGAAGGGTTCCCAATCCCCAACAAGATTGGTACCCTTTCACGTCCAAATCTCTCAAACTCCGGGAGAGATTCTCAAAACCAAGGTTGACGTGTTTCGAGTTCCTTTCAACATTTTGGAAATCCCGCTGAAACTTTGGACATTGTCGCGAAGGGTTCCCGATCCCCGACAAGATTGGTACCCTTTCACGTCCAAATCTCTCAAACTCCGGGAGAGATTCTCAAAACCAAGGTTGACATGTTTCGAGTTCCTTTCAACATTTTGGAAATCCCGCTGAAACTTTGGACATTCTCGCGAAGGGTTCCCGATCCCCGACAAGATTGGTACCCTTTCACGTCCAAGTCTCTCACACTCCGGGAGAGATTCTCAAAACCAAGGTTGACATGTTTCGAGTTCCTTTCAACATTTTGGAAATCCCGCTGAAACTTTGGACATTCTCGCGAAGGGTTCCCAATCCCCGACAAGATTGGTACCCTTTCACGTCCAAATCTCTCAAACTCCGGGAGAGATTCTCAAAACCAAGGTTGACATGTTTCGAGTTCCTCTCAACATTTTGGAAATCCCGCTGAAACTTTGGACATTCTCGCGAAGGGTTCCCAATCCCCGACAAGACTGGTACCCTTTCACGTCCAAATCTCTCAAACTCCGGGAGAGATTCTCAAAACCAAGGTTGACATGTTTCGAGTTCCTCTCAACATTTTGGAAATCCCGCTGAAACTTTGGACATTCTCGCGAAGGGTTCCCAATCCCCGACAAGACTGGTACCCTTTCACGTCCAAATCTCTCAAACTCCGGGAGAGATTCTCAAAACCAAGGTTGACATGTTTCGAGTTCCTCTCAACATTTTGGAAATCCCGCTGAAACTTTGGACATTCTCGCGAAGGGTTCCCGATCCCCGGCAAGATTGGTACCCTTTCACGTGCAAATCTCTCAAACTCCGGGAGAGATTCTCAAAACCAAGGTTGACATGTTTCGAGTTCCTCTCAACATTTTGGAAATCCCGCTGAAACTTTGGACATTCTCGCGAAGGGTTCCCGATCCCCAACAAGATTGGTACCCTTTCACGTCCAAATCTCTCAAACTCCGGGAGAGATTCTCAAAACCAAGGTTGACATGTTTCGAGTTCCTTTCAACATTTTGGAAATCCCGCTGAAACTTTGGACATTCTCGCGAAGGGTTCCCGATCCCCGACAAGATTGGTACCCTTTCACGTCCAAATCTCTCACACTCCGGGAGAGATTCTCAAAACCAAGGTTGACATGTTTCGAGTTCCTTTCAACATTTTGGAAATCCCGCTGAAACTTTGGACATTCTCGCGAAGGGTTCCCGATCCCCGACAAGATTGGTACCCTTTCACGTCCAAATCTCTCAAACTCCGGGAGAGATTCTCAAAACCAAGGTTGACATGTTTCGAGTTCCTTTCAACATTTTGGAAATCCCGCTGAAACTTTGGACATTCCTGCGAAGGGTTCCCAATCCCCAACAAGATTGGTACCCTTTCACGTCCAAATCTCTCAAACTCCGGGAGAGATTCTCAAAACCAAGGTTTACATGTTTCGAGTTCCTTTCAACATTTTGGAAATCCCGCTGAAACTTTGGACATTCTCGCGAAGGGTTCCCGATCCCCGACAAGATTGGTACCCTTTCACGTCCAAATCTCTCAAACTCCGGGAGAGATTCTCAAAACCAAGGTTGACATGTTTCGAGTTCCTTTCAACATTTTGGAAATCCCGCTGAAACTTTGGACATTGTCGCGAAGGGTTCCCAATCCCCGACAAGATTGGTACCCTTTCACGTCCAAATCTCTCAAACTCCGGCAGAGATTCTCAAAACCAAGGTTGACATGGTTCGAGTTCCTTTCAACATTTTGGAAATCCCGCTGAAACTTTGGACATTGTCGCGAAGGGTTCCCAATCCCCGACAAGATTGGTACCCTTTCACGTCCAAATCTCTCAAACTCCGGGAGAGATTCTCAAAACCAAGGTTGACATGTTTAGAGTTCCTTTCAACATTTTGGAAATCCCGCTGAAACTTTGGACGTTCTCGCGAAGGGTTCCCAATCCCCGACAAGACTGGTACCCTTTCACGTCCAAATCTCTCAAACTCCGGGAGAGATTCTCAAAACCAAGGTTGACATGTTTTGAGTTCCTTTCAACAGTTTGGAAATCCCGCTGAAACTTTGGTCATTCTCACGAAGGGTTCCCAATCCCAAACAAGATTGGTACCCTTTCACGTCCAAATCTCTCAAACTCCGGGAGAGATTCTCAAAACCAAGGTTGACATGTTTCGAGTTCCTTTCAACATTTTGGAAATCCCGCTGAAACTTTGGACATTCTCGCGAAGGGTTCCCGATCCCCGACAAGATTGGTACCCTTTCACGTCCAAGTCTCTCACACTCCGGGAGAGATTCTCAAAACCAAGGTTGACATGTTTCGAGTTCCTTTCAACATTTTGGAAATCCCGCTGAAACTTTGGACATTCTCGCGAAGGGTTCCCGATCCCCGACAAGATTGGTACCCTTTCACGTCCAAATCTCTCAAACTCCGGGAGAGATTCTCAAAACCAAGGTTGACATGTTTCGAGTTCCTTTCAACATTTTGGAAATCCCGCTGAAACTTTGGACATTCTCGCGAAGGGTTCCCGATCCCCGACAAGATTGGTACCCTTTCACGTCCAAATCTCTCAAACTCCGGGAGAGATTCTCAAAACCAAGGTTGACATGTTTCGAGTTCCTTTCAACATTTTGGAAATCCCGCTGAAACTTTGGACATTCTCGCGAAGCGTTCCCAATCCCCAACAAGATTGGTACTTTTTCACGTCCAAATCTCTCAAACTCCAGGAGAGATTCTCAAAACCAAGGTTGACATGTTTTGAGTTCCTTTCAACATTTTGGAAATCCCGCTGAAACTTTGGACATTCTCGCGAAGGGTTCCCAATCCCCGACAAGATTGGTACCCTTTCACGTCCAAATCTCTCAAACTCCGGGAGAGATTCTCAAAACCAAGGTTGACATGTTTCGAGTTCCTCTCAACATTTTGGAAATCCCGCTGAAACTTTGGACATTCTCGCGAAGGGTTCCCAATCCCCGACAAGACTGGTACCCTTTCACGTCCAAATCTCTCAAACTCCGGGAGAGATTCTCAAAACCAAGGTTGACATGTTTCGAGTTCCTCTCAACATTTTGGAAATCCCGCTGAAACTTTGGACATTCTCGCGAAGGGTTCCCAATCCCCGACAAGACTGGTACCCTTTCACGTCCAAATCTCTCAAACTCCGGGAGAGATTCTCAAAACCAAGGTTGACATGTTTCGAGTTCCTCTCAACATTTTGGAAATCCCGCTGAAACTTTGGACATTCTCGCGAAGGGTTCCCGATCCCCGGCAAGATTGGTACCCTTTCACGTGCAAATCTCTCAAACTCCGGGAGAGATTCTCAAAACCAAGGTTGACATGTTTCGAGTTCCTCTCAACATTTTGGAAATCCCGCTGAAACTTTGGACATTCTCGCGAAGGGTTCCCGATCCCCAACAAGATTGGTACCCTTTCACGTCCAAATCTCTCAAACTCCGGGAGAGATTCTCAAAACCAAGGTTGACATGTTTCGAGTTCCTTTCAACATTTTGGAAATCCCGCTGAAACTTTGGACATTCTCGCGAAGGGTTCCCGATCCCCGACAAGATTGGTACCCTTTCACGTCCAAATCTCTCACACTCCGGGAGAGATTCTCAAAACCAAGGTTGACATGTTTCGAGTTCCTTTCAACATTTTGGAAATCCCGCTGAAACTTTGGACATTCTCGCGAAGGGTTCCCGATCCCCGACAAGATTGGTACCCTTTCACGTCCAAATCTCTCAAACTCCGGGAGAGATTCTCAAAACCAAGGTTGACATGTTTCGAGTTCCTTTCAACATTTTGGAAATCCCGCTGAAACTTTGGACATTCCTGCGAAGGGTTCCCAATCCCCAACAAGATTGGTACCCTTTCACGTCCAAATCTCTCAAACTCCGGGAGAGATTCTCAAAACCAAGGTTGACATGTTTCGAGTTCCTTTCAACATTTTGGAAATCCCGCTGAAACTTTGGACATTGTCGCGAAGGGTTCCCGATCCCCGACAAGATTGGTACCCTTTCACGTCCAAATCTCTCAAACTCCGGGAGAGATTCTCAAAACCAAGGTTGACATGTTTCGAGTTCCTTTCAACATTTTGGAAATCCCGCTGAAACTTTGGACATTGTCGCGAAGGGTTCCCAATCCCCGACAAGATTGGTACCCTTTCACGTCCAAATCTCTCAAACTCCGGGAGAGATTCTCAAAACCAAGGTTGACATGGTTCGAGTTCCTTTCAACATTTTGGAAATCCCGCTGAAACTTTGGACATTGTCGCGAAGGGTTCCCAATCCCCGACAAGATTGGTACCCTTTCACGTCCAAATCTCTCAAACTCCGGGAGAGATTCTCAAAACCAAGGTTGACATGTTTAGAGTTCCTTTCAACATTTTGGAAATCCCGCTGAAACTTTGGACGTTCTCGCGAAGGGTTCCCAATCCCCGACAAGACTGGTACCCTTTCACGTCCAAATCTCTCAAACTCCGGGAGAGATTCTCAAAACCAAGGTTGATATGTTTTGAGTTCCTTTCAACAGTTTGGAAATCCCGCTGAAACTTTGGTCATTCTCACGAAGGGTTCCCAATCCCAAACAAGATTGGTACCCTTTCACGTCCAAATCTCTCACACTCCGGGAGAGATTCTCAAAACCAAGGTTGACATGTTTCGAGTTCCTTTCAACATTTTGGAAATCCCGCTGAAACTTTGGACATTCTCGCGAAGGGTTCCCGATCCCCGACAAGATTGGTACCCTTTCACGTCCAAGTCTCTCACACTCCGGGAGAGATTCTCAAAACCAAGGTTGACATGTTTCGAGTTCCTTTCAACATTTTGGAAATCCCGCTGAAACTTTGGACATTCTCGCGAAGGGTTCCCAATCCCCGACAAGATTGGTACCCTTTCACGTCCAAATCTCTCAAACTCCGGGAGAGATTCTCAAAACCAAGGTTGACATGTTTCGAGTTCCTCTCAACATTTTGGAAATCCCGCTGAAACTTTGGACATTCTCGCGAAGGGTTCCCAATCCCCGACAAGACTGGTACCCTTTCACGTCCAAATCTCTCAAACTCCGGGAGAGATTCTCAAAACCAAGGTTGACATGGTTCGAGTTCCTCTCAACATTTTGGAAATCCCGCTGAAACTTTGGACATTCTCGCGAAGGGTTCCCAATCCCCGACAAGACTGGTACCCTTTCACGTCCAAATCTCTCAAACTCCGGGAGAGATTCTCAAAACCAAGGTTGACATGTTTCGAGTTCCTCTCAACATTTTGGAAATCCCGCTGAAACTTTGGACATTCTCGCGAAGGGTTCCCGATCCCCGGCAAGATTGGTACCCTTTCACGTCCAAATCTCTCAAACTCCGGGAGAGATTCTCAAAACCAAGGTTGACATGTTTCGAGTTCCTCTCAACATTTTGGAAATCCCGCTGAAACTTTGGACATTCTCGCGAAGGGTTCCCGATCCCCAACAAGATTGGTACCCTTTCACGTCCAAATCTCTCAAACTCCGGGAGAGATTCTCAAAACCAAGGTTGACATGTTTCGAGTTCCTTTCAACATTTTGGAAATCCCGCTGAAACTTTGGACATTCTCGTGAAGGGTTCCCGATCCCCGACAAGATTGGTACCCTTTCACGTCCAAATCTCTCACACTCCGGGAGAGATTCTCAAAACCAAGGTTGACATGTTTCGAGTTCCTTTCAACATTTTGGAAATCCCGCTGAAACTTTGGACATTCTCGCGAAGGGTTCCCGATCCCCGACAAGATTGGTACCCTTTCACGTCCAAATCTCTCAAACTCCGGGAGAGATTCTCAAAACCAAGGTTGACATGTTTCGAGTTCCTTTCAACATTTTGGAAATCCCGCTGAAACTTTGGACATTCCTGCGAAGGGTTCCCAATCCCCAACAAGATTGGTACCCTTTCACGTCCAAATCTCTCAAACTCCAGGAGAGATTCTCAAAACCAAGGTTTACATGTTTCGAGTTCCTTTCAACATTTTGGAAATCCCGCTGAAACTTTGGACATTCTCGCGAAGGGTTCCCGATCCCCGACAAGATTGGTACCCTTTCACGTCCAAATCTCTCAAACTCCGGGAGAGATTCTCAAAACCAAGGTTGACATGTTTCGAGTTCCTTTCAACATTTTGGAAATCCCGCTGAAACTTTGGACATTGTCGCGAAGGGTTCCCAATCCCCGACAAGATTGGTACCCTTTCACGTCCAAATCTCTCAAACTCCGGCAGAGATTCTCAAAACCAAGGTTGACATGGTTCGAGTTCCTTTCAACATTTTGGAAATCCCGCTGAAACTTTGGACATTGTCGCGAAGGGTTCCCAATCCCCGACAAGATTGGTACCCTTTCACGTCCAAATCTCTCAAACTCCGGGAGAGATTCTCAAAACCAAGGTTGACATGTTTAGAGTTCCTTTCAACATTTTGGAAATCCCGCTGAAACTTTGGACGTTCTCGCGAAGGGTTCCCAATCCCCGACAAGACTGGTACCCTTTCACGTCCAAATCTCTCAAACTCCGGGAGAGATTCTCAAAACCAAGGTTTACATGTTTCGAGTTCCTTTCAACATTTTGGAAATCCCGCTGAAACTTTGGACATTCTCGCGAAGGGTTCCCGATCCCCGACAAGATTGGTACCCTTTCACGTCCAAGTCTCTCACACTCCGGGAGAGATTCTCAAAACCAAGGTTGACATGTTTTGAGTTCCTTTCAACATTTTGGAAATCCCGCTGAAACTTTGGACATTCTCGCGAAGGGTTCCCGATCCCCGACAAGATTGGTACCCTTTCACGTCCAAATCTCTCAAACTCCGGGAGAGATTCTCAAAACCAAGGTTGACATGTTTCGAGTTCCTTTCAACATTTTGGAAATCCCGCTGAAACTTTGGACATTCTCGCGAAGGGTTCCCGATCCCCGACAAGATTGGTACCCTTTCACGTCCAAGTCTCTCACACTCCGGGAGAGATTCTCAAAACCAAGGTTGACATGTTTCGAGTTCCTTTCAACATTTTGGAAATCCCGCTGAAACTTTGGACATTCTCGCGAAGGGTTCCCGATCCCCGACAAGATTGGTACCCTTTCACGTCCAAATCTCTCAAACTCCGGGAGAGATTCTCAAAACCAAGGTTGACATGTTTCGAGTTCCTCTCAACATTTTGGAAATCCCGCTGAAACTTTGGACATTCTCGCGAAGGGTTCCCAATCCCCAACAAGATTGGTACCCTTTCACGTCCAAATCTCTCAAACTCCGGGAGGGATTCTCAAAACCAAGGTTTACATGTTTCGAGTTCCTTTCAACATTTTGGAAATCCCGCTGAAACTTTGGACATTCTCGCGAAGGGTTCCCGATCCGCGACAAGATTGGTACCCTTTCACGTCCAAATCTCTCAAACTCCGGGAGAGATTCTCAAAACCGAGGTTGACATGTTTCGAGTTCCTTTCAGCATTTTGGAAATCCCGCTGAAACTTTGGACATTCTCGCGAAGGGTTCCCGATCCCTGACAAGACTGGTATCCTTTCACGTCCAAATCTCTCAAAGTCCGGGAGAGATTCTCAAAACCAAGGTTGACATGTTTCGAGTTCCTTTCAACATTTTGGAAATCCCGCTGAAACTTTGGACATTCTCGCGAAGGGTTCCCGATTCCCGACAAGATTGGTACCCTTTCACGTCCAAATCTCTCACACTCCGGGAGAGATTCTCAAAACCAAGGTTGACATGTTTCGAGTTCCTTTCAACATTTTGGAAATCCCGCTGAAACTTTGGACATTGTCGTGAAGGGTTCCCAATCCCCGACAAGATTGGAACCCTTTCACGTCCAAATCTCTCAAACTCCGGGAGAGATTCTCAAAACCAAGGTTGACATGTTTAGAGTTCCTTTCAACATTTTGGAAATCCCGCTGAAACTTTGGACATTGTCGCGAAGGGTTCCCAATCCCCGACAAGACTGGTACCCTTTCACGTCCAAATCTCTCAAACTCCGGGAGAGATTCTCAAAACCAAGGTTGACATGTTTCGAGTTCCTTTCAACATTTTGGAAATCCCGCTGAAACTTTGGTCATTCTCGCGAAGGGTTCCCAATCCCCAACAGGATTGGTACCCTTTCACGTCCAAATCTCTCACACTCCGGGAGAGATTCTCAAAACCAAGGTTGACATGTTTCGAGTTCCTTTCAACATTTTGGAAATCCCGCTGAATCTTTGGACATTCTCGCGAAGGGTTCCCGATCCCCGACAAGATTGGTACCCTTTCACGTCCAAATCTCTCAAACTCCGGGAGAGATTCTCAAAACCAAGGTTGACATGTTTCGAGTTCCTTTCAACAGTTTGGAAATCCCGCTGAAACTTTGGTCATTCTCGCGAAGGGTTCCCGATCCCCGTCAAGATTGGTACCCTTTCACGTCCAAATCTCTCAAACTCCGGGAGAGATTCTCAAAACCAAGGTTGACATGGTTCGAGTTCCTTTCAACATTTTGGAAATCCCGCTGAAACTTTGGGCATTCTCGCGAAGGGTTCCCGATCCCCGACAAGATTGGTACCCTTTCACGTCCAAATCTCTCAAACTCCGGGAGAGATTCTCAAAACCAAGGTTGACATGTTTCGAGTTCCTTTCAACATTTTGGAAATCCCGCTGAAACTTTGGACATTCTCGCGAAGGGTTCCCGATCCCCGACAAGATTGGTACCCTTTCACGTCCAAATCTCTCAAACTCCGGGAGAGATTCTCAAAACCAAGGTTGACATGTTTCGAGTTCCTTTCAACATTTTGGAAATCCCGCTGAAACTTTGGACATTCTCGCGAAGGGTTCCCGATCCCCGGCAAGATTGGTACCCTTTCACGTCCAAGTCTCTCACACTCCGGGAGAGATTCTCAAAACCAAGGTTGACATGTTTCGAGTTCCTTTCAACATTTTGGAAATCCCGCTGAAACTTTGGACATTCTCGCGAAGGGTTCCCGATCCCCGACAAGATTGGTACCCTTTCACGTCCAAATCTCTCAAACTCCGGGAGAGATTCTCAAAACCAAGGTTGACATGTTTC
The DNA here is from genome assembly GCF_964273445.1 of Streptopelia decaocto. NCBI lineage: Eukaryota > Metazoa > Chordata > Aves > Columbiformes > Columbidae > Streptopelia > Streptopelia decaocto. Next base: position 648,893 of record NW_028115595.1, on the reverse strand, counting down.
GAGTTCCTCTCAACATTTTGGAAATCCCGCTGAAACTTTGGACATTCTCGCGAAGGGTTCCCAATCCCCAACAAGATTGGTACCCTTTCACGTCCAAATCTCTCAAACTCCGGGAGGGATTCTCAAAACCAAGGTTTACATGTTTCGAGTTCCTTTCAACATTTTGGAAATCCCGCTGAAACTTTGGACATTCTCGCGAAGGGTTCCCGATCCGCGACAAGATTGGTACCCTTTCACGTCCAAATCTCTCAAACTCCGGGAGAGATTCTCAAAACCGAGGTTGACATGTTTCGAGTTCCTTTCAGCATTTTGGAAATCCCGCTGAAACTTTGGACATTCTCGCGAAGGGTTCCCGATCCCTGACAAGACTGGTATCCTTTCACGTCCAAATCTCTCAAAGTCCGGGAGAGATTCTCAAAACCAAGGTTGACATGTTTCGAGTTCCTTTCAACATTTTGGAAATCCCGCTGAAACTTTGGACATTCTCGCGAAGGGTTCCCGATTCCCGACAAGATTGGTACCCTTTCACGTCCAAATCTCTCACACTCCGGGAGAGATTCTCAAAACCAAGGTTGACATGTTTCGAGTTCCTTTCAACATTTTGGAAATCCCGCTGAAACTTTGGACATTGTCGTGAAGGGTTCCCAATCCCCGACAAGATTGGAACCCTTTCACGTCCAAATCTCTCAAACTCCGGGAGAGATTCTCAAAACCAAGGTTGACATGTTTAGAGTTCCTTTCAACATTTTGGAAATCCCGCTGAAACTTTGGACATTGTCGCGAAGGGTTCCCAATCCCCGACAAGACTGGTACCCTTTCACGTCCAAATCTCTCAAACTCCGGGAGAGATTCTCAAAACCAAGGTTGACATGTTTCGAGTTCCTTTCAACATTTTGGAAATCCCGCTGAAACTTTGGTCATTCTCGCGAAGGGTTCCCAATCCCCAACAGGATTGGTACCCTTTCACGTCCAAATCTCTCACACTCCGGGAGAGATTCTCAAAACCAAGGTTGACATGTTTCGAGTTCCTTTCAACATTTTGGAAATCCCGCTGAATCTTTGGACATTCTCGCGAAGGGTTCCCGATCCCCGACAAGATTGGTACCCTTTCACGTCCAAATCTCTCAAACTCCGGGAGAGATTCTCAAAACCAAGGTTGACATGTTTCGAGTTCCTTTCAACAGTTTGGAAATCCCGCTGAAACTTTGGTCATTCTCGCGAAGGGTTCCCGATCCCCGTCAAGATTGGTACCCTTTCACGTCCAAATCTCTCAAACTCCGGGAGAGATTCTCAAAACCAAGGTTGACATGGTTCGAGTTCCTTTCAACATTTTGGAAATCCCGCTGAAACTTTGGGCATTCTCGCGAAGGGTTCCCGATCCCCGACAAGATTGGTACCCTTTCACGTCCAAATCTCTCAAACTCCGGGAGAGATTCTCAAAACCAAGGTTGACATGTTTCGAGTTCCTTTCAACATTTTGGAAATCCCGCTGAAACTTTGGACATTCTCGCGAAGGGTTCCCGATCCCCGACAAGATTGGTACCCTTTCACGTCCAAATCTCTCAAACTCCGGGAGAGATTCTCAAAACCAAGGTTGACATGTTTCGAGTTCCTTTCAACATTTTGGAAATCCCGCTGAAACTTTGGACATTCTCGCGAAGGGTTCCCGATCCCCGACAAGATTGGTACCCTTTCACGTCCAAGTCTCTCACACTCCGGGAGAGATTCTCAAAACCAAGGTTGACATGTTTCGAGTTCCTTTCAACATTTTGGAAATCCCGCTGAAACTTTGGACATTCTCGCGAAGGGTTCCCGATCCCCGACAAGATTGGTACCCTTTCACGTCCAAATCTCTCAAACTCCGGGAGAGATTCTCAAAACCGAGGTTGACATGTTTCGAGTTCCTTTCAACATTTTGGAAATCCCGCTGAAACTTTGGACATTCTCGCGAATGGTTCCCGATCCCCGACAAGACTGGTATCCTTTCACGTCCAAATCTCTCAAAGTCCGGGAGAGATTCTCAAAACCAAGGTTGACATGTTTCGAGTTCCTTTCAACATTTTGGAAATCCCGCTGAAACTTTGGACATTCCTGCGAAGGGTTCCCAATCCCCAACAAGATTGGTACCCTTTCACGTCCAAATCTCTCAAACTCCGGGAGAGATTCTCAAAACCAAGGTTTACATGTTTCGAGTTCCTTTCAACATTTTGGAAATCCCGCTGAAACTTTGGACATTCTCGCGAAGGGTTCCCGATCCGCGACAAGATTGGTACCCTTTCACGTCCAAATCTCTCAAACTCCGGGAGAGATTCTCAAAACCGAGGTTGACATGTTTCGAGTTCCTTTCAACATTTTGGAAATCCCGCTGAAACTTTGGACATTCTCGCGAAGGGTTCCCGATCCCCGACAAGACTGGTATCCTTTCACGTCCAAATCTCTCAAAGTCCGGGAGAGATTCTCAAAACCAAGGTTGACATGGTTCGAGTTCCTTTCAACATTTTGGAAATCCCGCTGAAACTTTGGACATTGTCGCGAAGGGTTCCCAATCCCCGACAAGATTGGAACCCTTTCACGTCCAAATCTCTCAAACTCCGGGAGAGATTCTCAAAACCAAGGTTGACATGTTTCGAGTTCCTTTCAACATTTTGGAAATCCCGCTGAAACTTTGGACATTCTCGCGAAGGGTTCCCGATCCCCGACAAGACTGGTACCCTTTCACGTCCAAATCTCTCAAATACCGGGAGAGATTCTCAAAACCAAGGTTGACATGTTTCGAGTTCCTTTCAACATTTTGGAAATCCCGCTGAAACTTTGGACATTCTCGCGAAGGGTTCCCAATCCCCGACAAGATTGGTACCCTTTCACGTCCAAATCTCTCACACTCCGGGAGAGATTCTCAAAACCAAGGTTGACATGTTTCGAGTTCCTTTCAACATTTTGGAAATCCCGCTGAAACTTTGGACATTCTCGCGAAGGGTTCCCGATCCCCGACAAGATTGGTACCCTTTCACGTCCAAGTCTCTCACACTCCGGGAGAGATTCTCAAAACCAAGGTTGACATGTTTCGAGTTCCTTTCAACATTTTGGAAATCCCGCTGAAACTTTGGACATTCTCGCGAAGGGTTCCCGATCCGCGACAAGATTGGTACCCTTTCACGTTCAAATCTCTCAAACTCCGGGAGAGATTCTCAAAACCGAGGTTGACATGTTTCGAGTTCCTTTCAACATTTTGGAAATCCCGCTGAAACTTTGGACATTCTCGCGAATGGTTCCCGATCCCCGACAAGACTGGTATCCTTTCACGTCCAAATCTCTCAAAGTCCGGGAGAGATTCTCAAAACCAAGGTTGACATGTTTCGAGTTCCTTTCAACATTTTGGAAATCCCGCTGAAACTTTGGATATTCTCGCGAAGGGTTCCCGATCCCCGACAAGATTGGTACCCTTTCACGTCCAAATCTCTCAAACTCCGGGAGAGATTCTCAAAACCAAGGTTGACATGTTTCGAGTTCCTTTCAACATTTTGGAAATCCCGCTGAAACTTTGGACATTCTCGCGAAGGGTTCCCGATCCCCGACAAGATTGGTACCCTTTCACGTCCAAATCTCTCAAACTCCGGGAGAGATTCTCAAAACCAAGGTTGACATGTTTCGAGTTCCTTTCAACATTTTGGAAATCCCGCTGAAACTTTGGACATTCTCGCGAAGGGTTCCCAATCCCCGACAAGATTGGTACCCTTTCACGTCCAAATCTCTCAAACTCCGGGAGAGATTCTCAAAACCAAGGTTGACATGTTTCGAGTTCCTTTCAACATTTTGGAAATCCCGCTGAAACTTTGGACATTGTCGCGAAGGGTTCCCGATCCCCGACAAGATTGGTACCCTTTCACGTCCAAATCTCTCAAACTCCGGGAGAGATTCTCAAAACCAAGGTTGACATGTTTCGAGTTCCTTTCAACATTTTGGAAATCCCGCTGAAACTTTGGACATTCTCGCGAAGGGTTCCCAATCCCCATCAAGATTGGTACCCTTTCACGTCCAAATCTCTCAAACTCCGGGAGAGATTCTCAAAACCGAGGTTGACATGGTTCGAGTTCCTTTCAGCATTTTGGAAATCCCGCTGAAACTTTGGACATTCTCGCGAAGGGTTCCCGATCCCTGACAAGACTGGTATCCTTTCACGTCCAAATCTCTCAAAGTCCGGGAGAGATTCTCAAAACCAAGGTTGACATGTTTCGAGTTCCTTTCAACATTTTGGAAATCCCGCTGAAACTTTGGACATTGTCGCGAAGGGTTCCCGATCCCCGACAAGATTGGTACCCTTTCACGTCCAAATCTCTCAAACTCCGGGAGAGATTCTCAAAACCAAGGTTGACATGTTTCGAGTTCCTTTCAACATTTTGGAAATCCCGCTGAAACTTTGGACATTCTCGTGAAGGGTTCCCAATCCCCGACAAGACTGGTACCCTTTCACGTCCAAATCTCTCAAACTCCGGGAGAGATTCTCAAAACCAAGGTTGACATGTTTCGAGTTCCTTTCAACATTTTGGAAATCCCGCTGAAACTTTGGACATTCTCGCGAAGGGTTCCCGATCCCCGACAAGATTGGTACCCTTTCACGTCCAAATCTCTCACACTCCGGGAGAGATTCTCAAAACCAAGGTTGACATGTTTCGAGTTCCTTTCAACATTTTGGAAATCCCGCTGAAACTTTGGACATTCTCGCGAAGGGTTCCCGATCCCCGACAAGATTGGTACCCTTTCACGTCCAAATCTCTCAAACTCCGGGAGAGATTCTCAAAACCAAGGTTGACATGTTTCGAGTTCCTTTCAACATTTTGGAAATCCCGCTGAAACTTTGGACATTCTCGCGAAGGGTTCCCGATCCCCGACAAGATTGGTACCCTTTCACGTCCAAATCTCTCACACTCCGGGAGAGATTCTCAAAACCAAGGTTGACATGTTTCGAGTTCCTTTCAACATTTTGGAAATCCCGCTGAAACTTTGGACATTCTCGCGAAGGGTTCCCGATCCCCGACAAGATTGGTACCCTTTCACGTCCAAATCTCTCAAACTCCGGGAGAGATTCTCAAAACCAAGGTTGACATGTTTCGAGTTCCTTTCAACATTTTGGAAATCCCGCTGAAACTTTGGACATTCTCGCGAAGGGTTCCCGATCCGCGACAAGATTGGTACCCTTTCACGTTCAAATCTCTCAAACTCCGGGAGAGATTCTCAAAACCGAGGTTGACATGTTTCGAGTTCCTTTCAACATTTTGGAAATCCCGCTGAAACTTTGGACATTCTCGCGAATGGTTCCCGATCCCCGACAAGACTGGTATCCTTTCACGTCCAAATCTCTCAAAGTCCGGGAGAGATTCTCAAAACCAAGGTTGACATGTTTCGAGTTCCTTTCAACATTTTGGAAATCCCGCTGAAACTTTGGATATTCTCGCGAAGGGTTCCCGATCCCCGACAAGATTGGTACCCTTTCACGTCCAAATCTCTCAAACTCCGGGAGAGATTCTCAAAACCAAGGTTGACATGTTTCGAGTTCCTTTCAACATTTTGGAAATCCCGCTGAAACTTTGGACATTCTCGCGAAGGGTTCCCGATCCCCGACAAGATTGGTACCCTTTCACGTCCAAATCTCTCAAACTCCGGGAGAGATTCTCAAAACCAAGGTTGACATGTTTCGAGTTCCTTTCAACATTTTGGAAATCCCGCTGAAACTTTGGACATTCTCGCGAAGGGTTCCCAATCCCCGACAAGATTGGTACCCTTTCACGTCCAAATCTCTCAAACTCCGGGAGAGATTCTCAAAACCAAGGTTGACATGTTTCGAGTTCCTTTCAACATTTTGGAAATCCCGCTGAAACTTTGGACATTGTCGCGAAGGGTTCCCGATCCCCGACAAGATTGGTACCCTTTCACGTCCAAATCTCTCAAACTCCGGGAGAGATTCTCAAAACCAAGGTTGACATGTTTCGAGTTCCTTTCAACATTTTGGAAATCCCGCTGAAACTTTGGACATTCTCGCGAAGGGTTCCCAATCCCCGACAAGATTGGTACCCTTTCACGTCCAAATCTCTCAGACTCCGGGAGAGATTCTCAAAACCGAGGTTGACATGGTTCGAGTTCCTTTCAGCATTTTGGAAATCCCGCTGAAACTTTGGACATTCTCGCGAAGGGTTCCCGATCCCTGACAACACTGGTATCCTTTCACGTCCAAATCTCTCAAAGTCCGGGAGAGATTCTCAAAACCAAGGTTGACATGTTTCGAGTTCCTTTCAACATTTTGGAAATCCCGCTGAAACTTTGGACATTGTCGCGAAGGGTTCCCGATCCCCGACAAGATTGGTACCCTTTCACGTCCAAATCTCTCAAACTCCGGGAGAGATTCTCAAAACCAAGGTTGACATGTTTCGAGTTCCTTTCAACATTTTGGAAATCCCGCTGAAACTTTGGACATTCTCGTGAAGGGTTCCCAATCCCCGACAAGACTGGTACCCTTTCACGTCCAAATCTCTCAAACTCCGGGAGAGATTCTCAAAACCAAGGTTGACATGTTTCGAGTTCCTTTCAACATTTTGGAAATCCCGCTGAAACTTTGGACATTCTCGCGAAGGGTTCCCGATCCCCGACAAGATTGGTACCCTTTCACGTCCAAATCTCTCACACTCCGGGAGAGATTCTCAAAACCAAGGTTGACATGTTTCGAGTTCCTTTCAACATTTTGGAAATCCCGCTGAAACTTTGGACATTCTCGCGAAGGGTTCCCGATCCCCGACAAGATTGGTACCCTTTCACGTCCAAATCTCTCAAACTCCGGGAGAGATTCTCAAAACCAAGGTTGACATGTTTCGAGTTCCTTTCAACATTTTGGAAATCCCGCTGAAACTTTGGACATTCTCGCGAAGGGTTCCCGATCCCCGACAAGATTGGTACCCTTTCACGTCCAAGTCTCTCACACTCCGGGAGAGATTCTCAAAACCAAGGTTGACATGTTTCGAGTTCCTTTCAACATTTTGGAAATCCCGCTGAAACTTTGGACATTCTCGCGAAGGGTTCCCGATCCCCGACAAGATTGGTACCCTTTCACGTCCAAATCTCTCAAACTCCGGGAGAGATTCTCAAAACCAAGGTTTACATGTTTCGAGTTCCTTTCAACATTTTGGAAATCCCGCTGAAACTTTGGACATTGTCGCGAAGGGTTCCCGATCCCCGACAAGACTGGTACCCTTTCACGTCCAAATCTCTCAAACTCCGGGAGAGATTCTCAAAACCAAGGTTGACATGTTTCGAGTTCCTTTCAACATTTTGGAAATCCCGCTGAAACTTTGGACATTCCTGCGAAGGGTTCCCGATCCCCGACAAGATTGGTACCCTTTCACGTCCAAGTCTCTCACACTCCGGGAGAGATTCTCAAAACCAAGGTTGACATGTTTCGAGTTCCTTTCAACATTTTGGAAATCCCGCTGAAACTTTTGACATTCTCGCGAAGGGTTCCCGATCCGCGACAAGATTGGTACCCTTTCACGTCCAAATCTCTCAAACTCCGGGAGAGATTCTCAAAACCGAGGTTGACATGTTTCGAGTTCCTTTCAACATTTTGGAAATCCCGCTGAAACTTTGGACATTCTCGCGAAGGGTTCCCAATCCCCGACAAGATTGGTACCCTTTCACGTCCAAATCTCTCACACTCCGGGAGAGATTCTCAAAACCAAGGTTGACATGTTTCGAGTTCCTTTCAACATTTTGGAAATCCCGCTGAAACTTTGGACATTCTCGCGAAGGGTTCCCGATCCCCGACAAGATTGGTACCCTTTCACGTCCAAATCTCTCAAACTCCGGGAGAGATTCTCAAAACCAAGGTTGACATGTTTCGAGTTCCTTTCAACATTTTGGAAATCCCGCTGAAACTTTGGACATTCTCGCGAAGGGTTCCCGATCCCCGACAAGATTGGTACCCTTTCACGTCCAAGTCTCTCACACTCCGGGAGAGATTCTCAAAACCAAGGTTGACATGTTTCGAGTTCCTTTCAACATTTTGGAAATCCCGCTGAAACTTTGGACATTCTCGCGAAGGGTTCCCGATCCCCGACAAGATTGGTACCCTTTCACGTCCAAATCTCTCAAACTCCGGGAGAGATTCTCAAAACCAAGGTTTACATGTTTCGAGTTCCTTTCAACATTTTGGAAATCCCGCTGAAACTTTGGACATTGTCGCGAAGGGTTCCCGATCCCCGACAAGACTGGTACCCTTTCACGTCCAAATCTCTCAAACTCCGGGAGAGATTCTCAAAACCAAGGTTGACATGTTTCGAGTTCCTTTCAACATTTTGGAAATCCCGCTGAAACTTTGGACATTCCTGCGAAGGGTTCCCGATCCCCGACAAGATTGGTACCCTTTCACGTCCAAGTCTCTCACACTCCGGGAGAGATTCTCAAAACCAAGGTTGACATGTTTCGAGTTCCTTTCAACATTTTGGAAATCCCGCTGAAACTTTGGACATTCTCGCGAAGGGTTCCCGATCCGCGACAAGATTGGTACCCTTTCACGTCCAAATCTCTCAAACTCCGGGAGAGATTCTCAAAACCAAGGTTGACATGTTTCGAGTTCCTTTCAACATTTTGGAAATCCCGCTGAAACTTTGGATATTCTCGCGAAGGGTTCCCGATCCCCGACAAGATTGGTACCCTTTCACGTCCAAATCTCTCAAACTCCGGGAGAGATTCTCAAAACCAAGGTTGACATGTTTCGAGTTCCTTTCAACATTTTGGAAATCCCGCTGAAACTTTGGACATTCTCGCGAAGGGTTCCCGATCCCCGACAAGATTGGTACCCTTTCACGTCCAAATCTCTCAAACTCCGGGAGAGATTCTCAAAACCAAGGTTGACATGTTTCGAGTTCCTTTCAACATTTTGGAAATCCCGCTGAAACTTTGGACATTCTCGCGAAGGGTTCCCAATCCCCGACAAGATTGGTACCCTTTCACGTCCAAATCTCTCAAACTCCAGGAGAGATTCTCAAAACCAAGGTTGACATGTTTCGAGTTCCTTTCAACATTTTGGAAATCCCGCTGAAACTTTGGACATTGTCGCGAAGGGTTCCCGATCCCCGACAAGATTGGTACCCTTTCACGTCCAAATCTCTCAAACTCCGGGAGAGATTCTCAAAACCAAGGTTGACATGTTTCGAGTTCCTTTCAACATTTTGGAAATCCCGCTGAAACTTTGGACATTCTCGCGAAGGGTTCCCAATCCCCAACAAGATTGGTACCCTTTCACGTCCAAATCTCTCAAACTCCGGGAGAGATTCTCAAAACCGAGGTTGACATGGTTCGAGTTCCTTTCAGCATTTTGGAAATCCCGCTGAAACTTTGGACATTCTCGCGAAGGGTTCCCGATCCCTGACAAGACTGGTATCCTTTCACGTCCAAATCTCTCAAAGTCCGGGAGAGATTCTCAAAACCAAGGTTGACATGTTTCGAGTTCCTTTCAACATTTTGGAAATCCCGCTGAAACTTTGGACATTCTCGCGAAGGGTTCCCGATCCCCGACAAGATTGGTACCCTTTCACGTCCAAATCTCTCAAACTCCGGGAGAGATTCTCAAAACCAAGGTTGACATGTTTCGAGTTCCTTTCAACATTTTGGAAATCCCGCTGAAACTTTGGACATTCTCGTGAAGGGTTCCCAATCCCCGACAAGACTGGTACCCTTTCACGTCCAAATCTCTCAAACTCCGGGAGAGATTCTCAAAACCAAGGTTGACATGTTTCGAGTTCCTTTCAACATTTTGGAAATCCCGCTGAAACTTTGGACATTCTCGCGAAGGGTTCCCAATCCCCGACAAGATTGGTACCCTTTCACGTCCAAATCTCTCACACTCCGGGAGAGATTCTCAAAACCAAGGTTGACATGTTTCGAGTTCCTTTCAACATTTTGGAAATCCCGCTGAAACTTTGGACATTCTCGCGAAGGGTTCCCGATCCCCGACAAGATTGGTACCCTTTCACGTCCAAATCTCTCAAACTCCGGGAGAGATTCTCAAAACCAAGGTTGACATGTTTCGAGTTCCTTTCAACATTTTGGAAATCCCGCTGAAACTTTGGACATTCTCGCGAAGGGTTCCCGATCCCCGACAAGATTGGTACCCTTTCACGTCCAAGTCTCTCACACTCCGGGAGAGATTCTCAAAACCAAGGTTGACATGTTTCGAGTTCCTTTCAACATTTTGGAAATCCCGCTGAAACTTTGGACATTCTCGCGAAGGGTTCCCGATCCCCGACAAGATTGGTACCCTTTCACGTCCAAATCTCTCAAACTCCGGGAGAGATTCTCAAAACCAAGGTTTACATGTTTCGAGTTCCTTTCAACATTTTGGAAATCCCGCTGAAACTTTGGACATTGTCGCGAAGGGTTCCCGATCCCCGACAAGACTGGTACCCTTTCACGTCCAAATCTCTCAAACTCCGGGAGAGATTCTCAAAACCAAGGTTGACATGTTTCGAGTTCCTTTCAACATTTTGGAAATCCCGCTGAAACTTTGGACATTCCTGCGAAGGGTTCCCGATCCCCGACAAGATTGGTACCCTTTCACGTCCCAATCTCTCAAACTCCGGGAGAGATTCTCAAAACCAAGGTTGACATGTTTCGAGTTCCTTTCAACATTTTGGAAATCCCGCTGAAACTTTGCACATTCTCGCGAAGGGTTCCCGATCCGCGACAAGATTGGTACCCTTTCACGTCCAAATCTCTCAAACTCCGGGAGAGATTCTCAAAACCGAGGTTGACATGTTTCGAGTTCCTTTCAGCATTTTGGAAATCCCGCTGAAACTTTGGACATTCTCGCGAAGGGTTCCCGATCCCTGACAAGACTGGTATCCTTTCACGTCCAAATCTCTCAAAGTCCGGGAGAGATTCTCAAAACCAAGGTTGACATGGTTCGAGTTCCTTTCAACATTTTGGAAATCCCGCCGAAACTTTGGACATTCTCGCGAAGGGGTCCCGATCCCCGACAAGATTGGTACCCTTTCACGTCCAAATCTCTCAAACTCCGGGAGAGATTCTCAAAACCAAGGTTGACATGTTTCGAGTTCCTTTCAACATTTTGGAAATCCCGCTGAAACTTTGGACATTGTCGCGAAGGGTTCCCGATCCCCGACAAGATTGGTACCCTTTCACGTCCAAATCTCTCAAACTCCGGGAGAGATTCTCAAAACCAAGGTTGACATGTTTCGAGTTCCTTTCAACATTTTGGAAATCCCGCTGAAACTTTGGACATTCTCGCGAAGGGTTCCCGATCCCCGACAAGATTGGTACCCTTTCACGTCCAAATCTCTCAAACTCCGGGAGAGATTCTCAAAACTAAGGTTGACATGTTTCGAGTTCCTTTCAACAGTTTGGAAATCCCGCTGAAACTTTGGTCATTCTCGCGAAGGGTTCCCGATCCCCGTCAAGATTGGTACCCTTTCACGTCCAAATCTCTCAAACTCCGGGAGAGATTCTCAAAACCAAGGTTGACATGTTTAGAGTTCCTTTCAACATTTTGGAAATCCCGCTGAAACTTTGGACATTCTCGCAAAGGGTTCCCAATCCCCGACAAGACTGGTACCCTTTCACGTCCAAATCTCTCAAACTCCGGGAGAGATTCTCAAAACCAAGGTTGACGTGTTTCGAGTTCCTTTCAACATTTTGGAAATCCCGCTGAAACTTTGGTCATTCTCGGGAAGGGTTCCCAATCCCCAACAAGATTGGTACCCTTTCACGTCCAAATCTCTCACACTCCGGGAGAGATTCTCAAAACCAAGGTTGACATGTTTTGAGTTCCTTTCAACATTTTGGAAATCCCGCTGAAACTTTGGACATTCTCGCGAAGGGTTCCCGATCCCCGACAATATTGGTACCCTTTCACGTCCAAATCTCTCACACTCCGGGAGAGATTCTCAAAACCAAGGTTGACATGTTTCGAGTTCCTTTCAACATTTTGGAAATCCCACTGAAACTTTGGACATTCCTGCGAAGGGTTCCCAATCCCCAACAAGATTGGTATCCTTTCACGTCCAAATCTCTCAAAGTCCGGGAGAGATTCTCAAAACCAGGTTGACATGTTTCGAGTTCCTTTGAACATTTTGGAAATCCCGCTGAAACTTTGGACATTCTCGCGAAGGGTTCCCGATCCCCGACAAGATTGGTACCCTTTCACGTCCAAATCTCTCAAAGTCCGGGAGAGATTCTCAAAACCAAGGTTGACATGGTTCGAGTTCCTTTCAACATTTTGGAAATCCCGCTGAAACTTTGGACATTGTCGCGAAGGGTTCCCGATCCCCGACAAGATTGGTACCCTTTCACGTCCAAATCTCTCAAACTCCGGGAGAGATTCTCAAAACCAAGGTTGACATGTTTCGAGTTCCTTTCAACAGTTTGGAAATCCCGCTGAAACTTTGGTCATTCTCGCGAAGGGTTCCCAATCCCCAACAAGATTGGTACCCTTTCACGTCCAAATCTCTCAAACTCCGGGAGAGATTCTCAAAACCAAGGTTGACATGTTTCGAGTTCCTTTCAACATTTTGGAAATCCTGCTGAAACTTTGGACATTCCTGCGAAGGGTTCCCAATCCCCAACAAGATTGGTACCCTTTCACGTCCAAATCTCTCAAACTCCGGGAGCGATTCTCAAAACCAAGGTTTACATGTTTCGAGTTCCTTTCAACATTTTGGAAATCCCGCTGAAACTTTGGACATTCTCGCGAAGGGTTCCCGATCCGCGACAAGATTGGTACCCTTTCACGTCCAAATCTCTCAAACTCCGGGAGAGATTCTCAAAACCGAGGTTGACATGTTTCGAGTTCCTTTCAACATTTTGGAAATCCCGCTGAAACTTTGGACATTCTCGCGAAGGGTTCCCGATCCCCGACAAGACTGGTATCCTTTCACGTCCAAATCTCTCAAAGTCCGGGAGAGATTCTCAAAACCAAGGTTGACATGGTTCGAGTTCCTTTCAACATTTTGGAAATCCCGCCGAAACTTTGGACATTCTCGCGAAGGGGTCCCGATCCCAGACAAGATTGGTACCCTTTCACGTCCAAATCTCTCAAACTCCGGGAGAGATTCTCAAAACCAAGGTTGACATGTTTCGAGTTCCTTTCAACATTTTGGAAATCCCGCTGAAACTTTGGACATTCTCGCGAAGGGTTCCCGATCCCCGACAAGATTGGTACCCTTTCACGTCCAAATCTCTCAAACTCCGGGAGAGATTCTCAAAACCAAGGTTGACATGTTTCCAGTTCCTTTCAACATTTTGGAAATCCCGCTGAAACTTTGGACATTCTCGCGAAGGGTTCCCGATCCCCGACAAGATTGGTACCCTTTCACGTCCAAATCTCTCAAACTCCGGGAGAGATTCTCAACACCAAGGTTGACATGTTTCGAGTTCCTTTCAACATTTTGGAAATCCCGCTGAAACTTTGGACATTGTCGCGAAGGGTTCCCAATCCCCGACAAGATTGGAACCCTTTCACGTCCAAATCTCTCAAACTCCGGGAGAGATTCTCAAAACCAAGGTTGACATGTTTCGAGTTCCTTTCAACATTTTGGAAATCCCGCTGAAACTTTGGACATTCTCGCGAAGGGTTCCCAATCCCCGACAAGACTGGTACCCTTTCACGTCCAAATCTCTCAAAGTCCGGGAGAGATTCTCAAAACCAAGGTTGACATGTTTCGAGTTCCTTTCAACATTTTGGAAATCCCGCTGAAACTTTGGACATTCTCGCGAAGGGTTCCCAATCCCCGACAAGATTGGTACCCTTTCACGTCCAAATCTCTCAAACTCCGGGAGAGATTCTCGAAACCAAGGTTGACATGTTTCGAGTTCCTTTCAACATTTTGGAAATCCCGCTGAAACTTTGGACATTCTCGCGAAGGGTTCCCGATCCCCGACAAGATTGGTACCCTTTCACGTGCAACTCTCTCAAACTCCGGGAGAGATTCTCAAAACCAAGGTTGACATGTTTCGAGTTCCTTTCAACATTTTGGAAATCCCGCTGAAACTTTGGACATTCTCGCGAAGGGTTCCCGATCCCCGACAAGATTGGTACCCTTTCACGTCCAAGTCTCTCACACTCCGGGAGAGATTCTCAAAACCAAGGTTGACATGTTTCGAGTTCCTTTCAACATTTTGGAAATCCCGCTGAAACTTTGGACATTCTCGCGAAGGGTTCCCGATCCCCGACAAGATTGGTACCCTTTCACGTCCAAATCTCTCAAACTCCGGGAGAGATTCTCAAAACCAAGGTTGACATGTTTCGAGTTCCTTTCAACATTTTGGAAATCCCACTGAAACTTTGGACATTCTCGCGAAGGGTTCCCGATCCCCGACAAGATTGGTACCCTTTCACGTCCAAGTCTCTCACACTCCGGGAGAGATTCTCAAAACCAAGGTTGACATGTTTCGAGTTCCTTTCAACATTTTGGAAATCCCGCTGAAACTTTGGACATTCTCGCGAAGGGTTCCCGATCCCCGACAAGATTGGTACCCTTTCACGTCCAAATCTCTCAAACTCCGGGAGAGATTCTCAAAACCAAGGTTGACATGTTTCGAGTTCCTTTCAACATTTTGGAAATCCCGCTGAAACTTTGGACATTCTCGCGAAGGGTTCCCGATCCCCGACAAGATTGGTACCCTTTCACGTCCAAGTCTCTCACACTCCGGGAGAGATTCTCAAAACCAAGGTTGACATGTTTCGAGTTCCTTTCAACATTTTGGAAATCCCGCTGAAACTTTGGACATTCTCGCGAAGGGTTCCCAATCCCCGACAAGATTGGTACCCTTTCACGTCCAAATCTCTCAAACTCCGGGAGAGATTCTCAAAACCAAGGTTGACATGTTTCGAGTTCCTTTCAACATTTTGGAAATCCCGCTGAAACTTTGGACATTGTCGCGAAGGGTTCCCAATCCCCGACAAGATTGGAACCCTTTCACGTCCAAATCTCTCAAACTCCGGGAGAGATTCTCAAAACCAAGGTTGACATGTTTCGAGTTCCTTTCAACATTTTGGAAATCCCGCTGAAACTTTGGACATTCTCGCGAAGGGTTCCCAATCCCCGACAAGATTGGTACCCTTTCACGTCCAAATCTCTCACACTCCGGGAGAGATTCTCAAAACCAAGGTTGACATGTTTCGAGTTCCTTTCAACATTTTGGAAATCCCGCTGAAACTTTGGACATTCTCGCGAAGGGTTCCCGATCCCCGACAAGATTGGTACCCTTTCACGTGCAAATCTCTCAAACTCCGGGAGAGATTCTCAAAACCAAGGTTGACATGTTTCGAGTTCCTTTCAACATTTTGGAAATCCCGCTGAAACTTTGGACATTCTCGCGAAGGGTTCCCGATCCCCGACAAGATTGGTACCCTTTCACGTCCAAGTCTCTCACACTCCGGGAGAGATTCTCAAAACCAAGGTTGACATGTTTCGAGTTCCTTTCAACATTTTGGAAATCCCGCTGAAACTTTGGACATTCTCGCGAAGGGTTCCCAATCCCCGACAAGATTGGTACCCTTTCACGTCCAAATCTCTCAAACTCCGGGAGAGATTCTCAAAACCAAGGTTGACATGTTTCGAGTTCCTTTCAACATTTTGGAAATCCCGCTGAAACTTTGGACATTGTCGCGAAGGGTTCCCAATCCCCGACAAGATTGGAACCCTTTCACGTCCAAATCTCTCAAACTCCGGGAGAGATTCTCAAAACCAAGGTTGACATGTTTAGAGTTCCTTTCAACATTTTGGAAATCCCGCTGAAACTTTGGACATTGTCGCGAAGGGTTCCCAATCCCCGACAAGATTGGAACCCTTTCACGTCCAAATCTCTCAAACTCCGGGAGAGATTCTCAAAACCAAGGTTGACATGTTTAGAGTTCCTTTCAACATTTTGGAAATCCCGCTGAAACTTTGGACATTCTCGCGAAGGGTTCCCAATCCCCGACAAGACTGGTATCCTTTCACGTCCAAATCTCTCAAACTCCGGGAGAGATTCTCAAAACCAAGGTTGACATGGTTCGAGTTCCTTTCAACATTTTGGAAATCCCGCCGAAACTTTGGACATTCTCGCGAAGGGGTCCCGATCCCCGACAAGATTGGTACCCTTTCACGTCCAAATCTCTCAAACTCCGGGAGAGATTCTCAAAACCAAGGTTGACATGTTTCGAGTTCCTTTCAACATTTTGGAAATCCCGCTGAAACTTTGGACATTCTCGCGAAGGGTTCCCAATCCCCGACAAGATTGGAACCCTTTCACGTCCAAATCTCTCAAACTCCGGGAGATATTCTCAAAACCAAGGTTGACATGTTTATAGTTCCTTTCAACATTTTGGAAATCCCGCTGAAACTTTGGACATTGTCGCGAAGGGTTCCCAATCCCCGACAAGATTGGAACCCTTTCACGTCCAAATCTCTCAAACTCCGGGAGAGATTCTCAAAACCAAGGTTGACATGTTTAGAGTTCCTTTCAACATTTTGGAAATCCCGCTGAAACTTTGGACATTCTCGCGAAGGGTTCCCAATCCCCGACAAGACTGTTACCCTTTCACGTCCAAATCTCTCAAACTCCGGGAGAGACTCTCAAAACCAAGGTTGACATGTTTCGAGTTCCTTTCAACATTTTGGAAATCCCGCTGAAACTTTGGACATTCTCGCGAAGGGTTCCCGATCCCCGACAAGATTGGTACCCTTTCACGTCCAAATCTCTCAAACTCCGGGAGAGATTCTCAAAACCAAGGTTGACATGTTTCGAGTTCCTTTCAACATTTTGGAAATCCCGCTGAAACTTTGGACATTCCTGCGAAGGGTTCCCAATCCCCAACAAGATTGGTAGCCTTTCACGTCCAAATCTCTCAAACTCCGGGAGAGATTCTCAAAACCAAGGTTGACATGTTTCGAGTTCATTTCAACATTTTGGAAATCCCGCTGAAACTTTGGACATTGTCGCGAAGGGTTCCCGATCCCCGACAAGATTGGTACCCTTTCACGTCCAAATCTCTCAAACTCCGGGAGAGATTCTCAAAACCAAGGTTGACATGTTTCGAGTTCCTTTCAACATTTTGGAAATCCCGCTGAAACTTTGGACATTCTCGCGAAGGGTTCCCGATCCCCGACAAGATTGGTACCCTTTCACGTCCCAATCTCTCAAACTCCGGGAGAGATTCTCAAAACCAAGGTTGACATGTTTCGAGTTCCTTTCAACATTTTGGAAATCACGCTGAAACTTTGGACATTCTCGCGAATGGTTCCCAATCCCCGACAAGATTGGTACCCTTTCACGTCCAAATCTCTCACACTCCGGGAGAGATTCTCAAAACCAAGGTTGACATGTTTAGAGTTCCTTTCAACATTTTGGAAATCCCACTGAAACTTTGGACATTCTCGCGAAGGGTTACCAATCCCCGACAAGACTGGTACCCTTTCACGTCCAAATCTCTCAAACTCCGGGAGAGATTCTCAAAACCAAGGTTGACATGTTTCGAGTTCCTTTCAACAGTTTGGCAATCCCGCTGAAACTTTGGTCATTCTCGCGAAGGGTTCCCAATCCCCAACAAGATTGGTACCCTTTCACGTCCAAATCTCTCAAACTCCGGGAGAGATTCTCAAAACCAAGGTTGACATGTTTCGAGTTCCTTTCAACATTTTGTTAATCCTGCTAAAACTTTGGACATTCTCGCGAAGGGTTCCCGATCCCCTTCAAGATTGGTACCCTTTCACGTCCAAATCTCTCAAACTCCGGGAGAGATTCTCAAAACCAAGGTTGACATGTTTCGAGTTCCTTTCAACATTTTGGAAATCCCGCTGAAACTTTGGGCATTCTCGCGAAGGGTTCCCGATCTCCGAAAAGATTGGAACCCTTTCACGTCCAAATCTCTCAAACTCCGGCAGAGATTCTCAAAACCAAGGTTGACATGGTTCGAGTTCCTTTCAACATTTGGGAAATCCCGCTGAAACTTTGGACATTCTCGCGAAGGGTTCCCGATCCGCGACAAGATTGGTACCCTTTCACGTCCAAATCTCTCAAACTCCGGGAGAGATTCTCAAAACCGAGGTTGACATGTTTCGAGTTCCTTTCAGCATTTTGGAAATCCCGCTGAAACTTTGGACATTCTCGCGAAGGGTTCCCGATCCCTGACAAGACTGGTATCCTTTCACGTCCAAATCTCTCAAAGTCCAGGAGAGATTCTCAAAACCAAGGTTGACATGGTTCGAGTTCCTTTCAACATTTTGGAAATCCCGCCGAAACTTTGGACATTCTCGCGAAGGGGTCCCGATCCCCGACAAGATTGGTACCCTTTCACGTCCAAATCTCTCACACTCCGGGAGAGATTCTCAAAACCAAGGTTGACATGTTTCGAGTTCCTTTCAACATTTTGGAAATCCCACTGAAACTTTGGACATTCCTGCGAAGGGTTCCCAATCCCCGACAAGATTGGTAGCCTTTCACGTCCAAATCTCTCAAACTCCGGGAGAGATTCTCAAAACCAAGGTTGACATGTTTCGAGTTCCTTTCAACATTTTGGAAATCCCGCTGAAACTTTGGACATTCTCGCGAAGGGTTCCCGATCCCCGACAAGACTGGTACCCTTTCACGTCCAAATCTCTCAAAGTCCGGGAGAGATTCTCAAAACCAAGGTTGACATGGTTCGAGTTCCTTTCAACATTTTGGAAATCCCGCTGAAACTTTGGACATTCTCGTGAAGGGTTCCCGATCCCCGACAAGATTGGTACCCTTTCACGTCCAAATCTCTCAAACTCCGGGAGAGATTCTCAAAACCAAGGTTGACATGTTTCGAGTTCCTTTCAACAGTTTGGAAATCCCGCTGAAACTTTGGTCATTCTCGCGAAGGGTTCCCAATCCCCAACAAGATTGGTACCCTTTCACGTCCAAATCTCTCAAACTCCGGGAGAGATTCTCAAAACCAAGGTTGACATGTTTCGAGTTCCTTTCAACATTTTGGAAATCCTGCTAAAACTTTGGACATTCTCGCGAAGGGTTCCCGATCCCCGTCAAGATTGGTACCCTTTCATGTCCAAATCTCTCACACTCCGGGAGAGATTCTCAAAACCAAGGTTGACATGTTTCGAGTTCCTTTCAACATTTTGGAAATCCCGCTGAAACTTTGGACATTCTCGCGAAGGGTTCCCGATCCCCGACAAGATTGGTACCCTTTCACGTCCAAATCTTTCACACTCCGGGAGAGATTCTCAAAACCAAGGTTTACATGTTTCGAGTTCCTTTCAACATTTTGGAAATCCCGCATAAACTTTGGACATTCTCGCGAAGGGTTCCCGATCCGCGACAAGATTGGTACCCTTTCACGTCCAAATCTCTCAAACTCCGGGAGAGATTCTCAAAACCGAGGTTGACATGTTTCGAGTTCCTTTCAACATTTTGGAAATCCCGCCGAAACTTTGGACATTCTCGCGAAGGGGTCCCGATCCCCGACAAGATTGGTACCCTTTCACGTCCAAATCTCTCAAACTCCGGGAGAGATTCTCAAAACCAAGGTTGACATGTTTCGAGTTCCTTTCAACATTTTGGAAATCCCGCTGAAACTTTGGACATTCTCGCGAAGGGTTCCCGATCCCCGACAAGATTGGTACCCTTTCACGTCCAAATCTCTCAAACTCCGGGAGAGATTCTCAAAACCAAGGTTGACATGTTTCGAGTTCCTTTCAACATTTTGGAAATCCCGCTGAAACTTTGGACATTCTCGCGAAGGGTTCCCAATCCCCGACAAGATTGGTACCCTTTCACGTCCAAATCTCTCAAACTCCGGGAGAGATTCTCAAAACCAAGGTTGACATGTTTCGAGTTCCTTTCAACATTTTGGAAATCCCGCTGAAACTTTGGACATTGTCGCGAAGGGTTCCCGATCCCCGACAAGACTGGTACCCTTTCACGTCCAAATCTCTCAAACTCCGGGAGAGATTCTCAAAACCAAGGTTGACATGTTTCGAGTTCCTTTCAACATTTTGGAAATCCCGCTGAAACTTTGGACATTCCTGCGAAGGGTTCCCGATCCCCGACAAGATTGGTACCCTTTCACGTCCCAATCTCTCAAACTCCGGGAGAGATTCTCAAAACCAAGGTTGACATGTTTCGAGTTCCTTTCAACATTTTGGAAATCCCGCTGAAACTTTGCACATTCTCGCGAAGGGTTCCCGATCCGCGACAAGATTGGTACCCTTTCACGTCCAAATCTCTCAAACTCCGGGAGAGATTCTCAAAACCGAGGTTGACATGTTTCGAGTTCCTTTCAGCATTTTGGAAATCCCGCTGAAACTTTGGACATTCTCGCGAAGGGTTCCCGATCCCTGACAAGACTGGTATCCTTTCACGTCCAAATCTCTCAAAGTCCGGGAGAGATTCTCAAAACCAAGGTTGACATGGTTCGAGTTCCTTTCAACATTTTGGAAATCCCGCCGAAACTTTGGACATTCTCGCGAAGGGGTCCCGATCCCCGACAAGATTGGTACCCTTTCACGTCCAAATCTCTCAAACTCCGGGAGAGATTCTCAAAACCAAGGTTGACATGTTTCGAGTTCCTTTCAACATTTTGGAAATCCCGCTGAAACTTTGGACATTGTCGCGAAGGGTTCCCGATCCCCGACAAGATTGGTACCCTTTCACGTCCAAATCTCTCAAACTCCGGGAGAGATTCTCAAAACCAAGGTTGACATGTTTCGAGTTCCTTTCAACATTTTGGAAATCCCGCTGAAACTTTGGACATTCTCGCGAAGGGTTCCCGATCCCCGACAAGATTGGTACCCTTTCACGTCCAAATCTCTCAAACTCCGGGAGAGATTCTCAAAACCAAGGTTGACATGTTTCGAGTTCCTTTCAACAGTTTGGAAATCCCGCTGAAACTTTGGTCATTCTCGCGAAGGGTTCCCGATCCCCGTCAAGATTGGTACCCTTTCACGTCCAAATCTCTCAAACTCCGGGAGAGATTCTCAAAACCAAGGTTGACATGTTTAGAGTTCCTTTCAACATTTTGGAAATCCCGCTGAAACTTTGGACATTCTCGCGAAGGGTTCCCAATCCCCGACAAGACTGGTACCCTTTCACATCCAAATCTCTCAAACTCCGGGAGAGATTCTCAAAACCAAGGTTGACGTGTTTCGAGTTCCTTTCAACATTTTGGAAATCCCGCTGAAACTTTGGTCATTCTCGGGAAGGGTTCCCAATCCCCAACAAGACTGGTACCCTTTCACGTCCAAATCTCTCACACTCCGGGAGAGATTCTCAAAACCAAGGTTGACATGTTTTGAGTTCCTTTCAACATTTTGGAAATCCCGCTGAAACTTTGGACATTCTCGCGAAGGGTTCCCGATCCCCGACAATATTGGTACCCTTTCACGTCCAAATCTCTCACACTCCGGGAGAGATTCTCAAAACCAAGGTTGACATGTTTCGAGTTCCTTTCAACATTTTGGAAATCCCACTGAAACTTTGGACATTCCTGCGAAGGGTTCCCAATCCCCAACAAGATTGGTATCCTTTCACGTCCAAATCTCTCAAACTCCGGGAGAGATTCTCAAAACCAAGGTTGACATGTTTCGAGTTCCTTTCAACATTTTGGAAATCCCGCTGAAACTTTGGACATTCTCGCGAAGGGTTCCCGATCCCCGACAAGATTGGTACCCTTTCACGTCCAAATCTCTCAAAGTCCGGGAGAGATTCTCAAAACCAAGGTTGACATGGTTCGAGTTCCTTTCAACATTTTGGAAATCCCGCTGAAACTTTGGACATTCTCGCGAAGGGTTCCCGATCCCCGACAAGATTGGTACCCTTTCACGTCCAAATCTCTCAAAGTCCGGGAGAGATTCTCAAAACCAAGGTTGACATGGTTCGAGTTCCTTTCAACATTTTGGAAATCCCGCTGAAACTTTGGACATTCTCGCGAAGGGTTCCCGATCCCCGACAAGATTGGTACCCTTTCACGTCCAAATCTCTCAAACTCCGGGAGAGATTCTCAAAACCAAGGTTGACATGTTTCGAGTTCCTTTCAACATTTTGGAAATCCCACTGAAACTTTGGACATTCCTGCGAAGGGTTCCCAATCCCCAACAAGATTGGTATCCTTTCACGTCCAAATCTCTCAAAGTCCGGGAGAGATTCTCAAAACCAAGGTTGACATGTTTCGAGTTCCTTTCAACATTTTGGAAATCCCGCTGAAACTTTGGACATTCTCGCGAAGGGTTCCCGATCCCCGACAAGATTGGTACCCTTTCACGTCCAAATCTCTCAAAGTCCGGGAGAGATTCTCAAAACCAAGGTTGACATGGTTCGAGTTCCTTTCAACATTTTGGAAATCCCGCTGAAACTTTGGACATTCTCGCGAAGGGTTCCCGATCCCCGACAAGATTGGTACCCTTTCACGTCCAAATCTCTCAAACTCCGGGAGAGATTCTCAAAACCAAGGTTGACATGTTTCGAGTTCCTTTCAACAGTTTGGAAATCCCGCTGAAACTTTGGTCATTCTCGCGAAGGGTTCCCAATCCCCAACAAGATTGGTACCCTTTCACGTCCAAATCTCTCAAACTCCGGGAGAGATTCTCAAAACCAAGGTTGACATGTTTCGAGTTCCTTTCAACATTTTGGAAATCCCGCTGAAACTTTGGACATTCTCGCGAAGGGTTCCCGATCCCCGACAAGATTGGTACCCTTTCACGTCCAAGTCTCTCACACTCCGGGAGAGATTCTCAAAACCAAGGTTGACATGTTTCGAGTTCCTTTCAACATTTTGGAAATCCCGCTGAAACTTTGGACATTCTCGCGAAGGGTTCCCAATCCCCGACAAGATTGGTACCCTTTCACGTCCAAATCTCTCAAACTCCGGGAGAGATTCTCAAAACCAAGGTTGACATGTTTCGAGTTCCTTTCAACATTTTGGAAATCCCGCTGAAACTTTGGACATTGTCGCGAAGGGTTCCCAATCCCCGACAAGATTGGAACCCTTTCACGTCCAAATCTCTCAAACTCCGGGAGAGATTCTCAAAACCAAGGTTGACATGTTTCGAGTTCCTTTCAACATTTTGGAAATCCCGCTGAAACTTTGGACATTCTCGCGAAGGGTTCCCAATCCCCGACAAGATTGGTACCCTTTCACGTCCAAATCTCTCACACTCCGGGAGAGATTCTCAAAACCAAGGTTGACATGTTTCGAGTTCCTTTCAACATTTTGGAAATCCCGCTGAAACTTTGGACATTCTCGCGAAGGGTTCCCGATCCCCGACAAGATTGGTACCCTTTCACGTGCAAATCTCTCAAACTCCGGGAGAGATTCTCAAAACCAAGGTTGACATGTTTCGAGTTCCTTTCAACATTTTGGAAATCCCGCTGAAACTTTGGACATTCTCGCGAAGGGTTCCCGATCCCCGACAAGATTGGTACCCTTTCACGTCCAAGTCTCTCACACTCCGGGAGAGATTCTCAAAACCAAGGTTGACATGTTTCGAGTTCCTTTCAACATTTTGGAAATCCCGCTGAAACTTTGGACATTCTCGCGAAGGGTTCCCAATCCCCGACAAGATTGGTACCCTTTCACGTCCAAATCTCTCAAACTCCGGGAGAGATTCTCAAAACCAAGGTTGACATGTTTCGAGTTCCTTTCAACATTTTGGAAATCCCGCTGAAACTTTGGACATTGTCGCGAAGGGTTCCCAATCCCCGACAAGATTGGAACCCTTTCACGTCCAAATCTCTCAAACTCCGGGAGAGATTCTCAAAACCAAGGTTGACATGTTTAGAGTTCCTTTCAACATTTTGGAAATCCCGCTGAAACTTTGGACATTGTCGCGAAGGGTTCCCAATCCCCGACAAGATTGGAACCCTTTCACGTCCAAATCTCTCAAACTCCGGGAGAGATTCTCAAAACCAAGGTTGACATGTTTAGAGTTCCTTTCAACATTTTGGAAATCCCGCTGAAACTTTGGACATTCTCGCGAAGGGTTCCCAATCCCCGACAAGACTGGTATCCTTTCACGTCCAAATCTCTCAAACTCCGGGAGAGATTCTCAAAACCAAGGTTGACATGGTTCGAGTTCCTTTCAACATTTTGGAAATCCCGCTGAAACTTTGGACATTCTCGCGAAGGGGTCCCGATCCGCGACAAGATTGGTACCCTTTCACGTCCAAATCTCTCAAACTCCGGGAGAGATTCTCAAAACCAAGGTTGACATGTTTCGAGTTCCTTTCAACATTTTGGAAATCCCGCTGAAACTTTGGACATTCTCGCGAAGGGTTCCCAATCCCCGACAAGATTGGAACCCTTTCACGTCCAAATCTCTCAAACTCCGGGAGAGATTCTCAAAACCAAGGTTGACATGTTTATAGTTCCTTTCAACATTTTGGAAATCCCGCTGAAACTTTGGACATTGTCGCGAAGGGTTCCCAATCCCCGACAAGATTGGAACCCTTTCACGTCCAAATCTCTCAAACTCCGGGAGAGATTCTCAAAACCAAGGTTGACATGTTTAGAGTTCCTTTCAACATTTTGGAAATCCCGCTGAAACTTTGGACATTCTCGCGAAGGGTTCCCAATCCCCGACAAGACTGTTACCCTTTCACGTCCAAATCTCTCAAACTCCGGGAGAGACTCTCAAAACCAAGGTTGACATGTTTCGAGTTCCTTTCAACATTTTGGAAATCCCGCTGAAACTTTGGACATTCTCGCGAAGGGTTCCCGATCCCCGACAAGATTGGTACCCTTTCACGTCCAAATCTCTCAAACTCCGGGAGAGATTCTCAAAACCAAGGTTGACATGTTTCGAGTTCCTTTCAACATTTTGGAAATCCCGCTGAAACTTTGGACATTCCTGCGAAGGGTTCCCAATCCCCAACAAGATTGGTAGCCTTTCACGTCCAAATCTCTCAAACTCCGGGAGAGATTCTCAAAACCAAGGTTGACATGTTTCGAGTTCCTTTCAACATTTTGGAAATCCCGCTGAAACTTTGGACATTCTCGCGAAGGGTTCCCGATCCCCGACAAGATTGGTACCCTTTCACGTCCCAATCTCTCAAACTCCGGGAGAGATTCTCAAAACCAAGGTTGACATGTTTCGAGTTCCTTTCAACATTTTGGAAATCACGCTGAAACTTTGGACATTCTCGCGAACGGTTACCAATCCCCGAGAAGACTGGTACCCTTTCACGTCCAAATCTCTCAAACTCCGGGAGAGATTCTCAAAACCAAGGTTGACATGTTTCGAGTTCCTTTCAACAGTTTGGCAATCCCGCTGAAACTTTGGTCATTCTCGCGAAGGGTTCCCAATCCCCAACAAGATTGGTACCCTTTCACGTCCAAATCTCTCAAACTCCGGGAGAGATTCTCAAAACCAAGGTTGACATGTTTCGAGTTCCTTTCAACATTTTGTTAATCCTGCTAAAACTTTGGACATTCTCGCGAAGGGTTCCCGATCCCCTTCAAGATTGGTACCCTTTCACGTCCAAATCTCTCAAACTCCGGCAGAGATTCTCAAAACCAAGGGTGACATGGTTCGAGTTCCTTTCAACATTTTGGAAATCCCGCTGAAACTTTGGACATTCTCGCGAAGGGTTCCCGATCCGCGACAAGATTGGTACCCTTTCACGTCCAAATCTCTCAAACTCCGGGAGAGATTCTCAAAACCGAGGTTTACATGTTTCGAGTTCCTTTCAGCATTTTGGAAATCCCGCTGAAACTTTGGACATTCTCGCGAAGGGTTCCCGATCCCTGACAAGACTGGTATCCTTTCACGTCCAAATCTCTCAAAGTCCAGGAGAGATTCTCAAAACCAAGGTTGACATGGTTCGAGTTCCTTTCAACATTTTGGAAATCCCGCTGAAACTTTGGACATTCTCGCGAAGGGGTCCCGATCCCCGACAAGATTGGTACCCTTTCACGTCCAAATCTCTCACACTCCGGGAGAGATTCTCAAAACCAAGGTTGACATGTTTCGAGTTCCTTTCAACATTTTGGAAATCCCACTGAAACTTTGGACATTCCTGCGAAGGGTTCCCAATCCCCGACAAGATTGGTAGCCTTTCACGTCCAAATCTCTCAAACTCCGGGAGAGATTCTCAAAACCAAGGTTGACATGTTTCGAGTTCCTTTCAACATTTTGGAAATCCCGCTGAAACTTTGGACATTCTCGCGAAGGGTTCCCGATCCCCGACAAGACTGGTACCCTTTCACGTCCAAATCTCTCAAAGTCCGGGAGAGATTCTCAAAACCAAGGTTGACATGGTTCGAGTTCCTTTCAACATTTTGGAAATCCCGCTGAAACTTTGGACATTCTCGTGAAGGGTTCCCGATCCCCGACAAGATTGGTACCCTTTCACGTCCAAATCTCTCAAACTCCGGGAGAGATTCTCAAAACCAAGGTTGACATGTTTCGAGTTCCTTTCAACAGTTTGGAAATCCCGCTGAAACTTTGGTCATTCTCGCGAAGGGTTCCCAATCCCCAACAAGATTGGTACCCTTTCACGTCCAAATCTCTCAAACTCCGGGAGAGATTCTCAAAACCAAGGTTGACATGTTTCGAGTTCCTTTCAACATTTTGGAAATCCTGCTAAAACTTTGGACATTCTCGCGAAGGGTTCCCGATCCCCGTCAAGATTGGTACCCTTTCATGTCCAAATCTCTCACACTCCGGGAGAGATTCTCAAAACCAAGGTTGACATGTTTCGAGTTCCTTTCAACATTTTGGAAATCCCGCTGAAACTTTGGACATTCTCGCGAAGGGTTCCCGATCCCCGACAAGATTGGTACCCTTTCACGTCCAAATCTCTCAAACTCCGGGAGAGATTCTCAAAACCGAGGTTGACATGTTTCGAGTTCCTTTCAACATTTTGGAAATCCCGCCGAAACTTTGGACATTCTCGCGAAGGGGTCCCGATCCCCGACAAGATTGGTACCCTTTCACGTCCAAATCTCTCAAACTCCGGGAGAGATTCTCAAAACCAAGGTTGACATGTTTCGAGTTCCTTTCAACATTTTGGAAATCCCGCTGAAACTTTGGACATTCTCGCGAAGGGTTCCCGATCCCCGACAAGATTGGTACCCTTTCACGTCCAAATCTCTCAAACTCCGGGAGAGATTCTCAAAACCAAGGTTGACATGTTTCGAGTTCCTTTCAACATTTTGGAAATCCCGCTGAAACTTTGGACATTCTCGCGAAGGGTTCCCAATCCCCGACAAGATTGGTACCCTTTCACGTCCAAATCTCTCAAACTCCGGGAGAGATTCTCAAAACCAAGGTTGACATGTTTCGAGTTCCTTTCAACATTTTGGAAATCCCGCTGAAACTTTGGACATTGTCGCGAAGGGTTCCCGATCCCCGACAAGACTGGTACCCTTTCACGTCCAAATCTCTCAAACTCCGGGAGAGATTCTCAAAACCAAGGTTGACATGTTTCGAGTTCCTTTCAACATTTTGGAAATCCCGCTGAAACTTTGGACATTCCTGCGAAGGGTTCCCGATCCCCGACAAGATTGGTACCCTTTCACGTCCCAATCTCTCAAACTCCGGGAGAGATTCTCAAAACCAAGGTTGACATGTTTCGAGTTCCTTTCAACATTTTGGAAATCCCGCTGAAACTTTGCACATTCTCGCGAAGGGTTCCCGATCCGCGACAAGATTGGTACCCTTTCACGTCCAAATCTCTCAAACTCCGGGAGAGATTCTCAAAACCGAGGTTGACATGTTTCGAGTTCCTTTCAGCATTTTGGAAATCCCGCTGAAACTTTGGACATTCTCGCGAAGGGTTCCCGATCCCTGACAAGACTGGTATCCTTTCACGTCCAAATCTCTCAAAGTCCGGGAGAGATTCTCAAAACCAAGGTTGACATGTTTCGAGTTCCTTTCAACATTTTGGAAATCCCGCCGAAACTTTGGACATTCTCGCGAAGGGTTCCCGATCCCCGACAAGATTGGTACCCTTTCACGTCCAAATCTCTCAAACTCCGGGAGAGATTCTCAAAACCAAGGTTGACATGTTTCGAGTTCCTTTCAACATTTTGGAAATCCCGCTGAAACTTTGGACATTGTCGCGAAGGGTTCCCGATCCCCGACAAGATTGGTACCCTTTCACGTCCAAATCTCTCAAACTCCGGGAGAGATTCTCAAAACCAAGGTTGACATGTTTCGAGTTCCTTTCAACATTTTGGAAATCCCGCTGAAACTTTGGACATTCTCGCGAAGGGTTCCCGATCCCCGACAAGATTGGTACCCTTTCACGTCCAAATCTCTCAAACTCCGGGAGAGATTCTCAAAACCAAGGTTGACATGTTTCGAGTTCCTTTCAACAGTTTGGAAATCCCGCTGAAACTTTGGTCATTCTCGCGAAGGGTTCCCGATCCCCGTCAAGATTGGTACCCTTTCACGTCCAAATCTCTCAAACTCCGGGAGAGATTCTCAAAACCAAGGTTGACATGTTTAGAGTTCCTTTCAACATTTTGGAAATCCCGCTGAAACTTTGGACATTCTCGCGAAGGGTTCCCAATCCCCGACAAGACTGGTACCCTTTCACGTCCAAATCTCTCAAACTCCGGGAGAGATTCTCAAAACCAAGGTTGACGTGTTTCGAGTTCCTTTCAACATTTTGGAAATCCCGCTGAAACTTTGGTCATTCTCGGGAAGGGTTCCCAATCCCCAACAAGACTGGTACCCTTTCACGTCCAAATCTCTCACACTCCGGGAGAGATTCTCAAAACCAAGGTTGACATGTTTTGAGTTCCTTTCAACATTTTGGAAATCCCGCTGAAACTTTGGACATTCTCGCGAAGGGTTCCCGATCCCCGACAATATTGGTACCCTTTCACGTCCAAATCTCTCACACTCCGGGAGAGATTCTCAAAACCAAGGTTGACATGTTTCGAGTTCCTTTCAACATTTTGGAAATCCCACTGAAACTTTGGACATTCCTGCGAAGGGTTCCCAATCCCCAACAAGATTGGTATCCTTTCACGTCCAAATCTCTCAAAGTCCGGGAGAGATTCTCAAAACCAAGGTTGACATGTTTCGAGTTCCTTTCAACATTTTGGAAATCCCGCTGAAACTTTGGACATTCTCGCGAAGGGTTCCCGATCCCCGACAAGATTGGTACACTTTCACGTCCAAATCTCTCAAAGTCCGGGAGAGATTCTCAAAACCAAGGTTGACATGGTTCGAGTTCCTTTCAACATTTTGGAAATCCCGCTGAAACTTTGGACATTCTCGCGAAGGGTTCCCGATCCCCGACAAGATTGGTACCCTTTCACGTCCAAATCTCTCAAAGTCCGGGAGAGATTCTCAAAACCAAGGTTGACATGGTTCGAGTTCCTTTCAACATTTTGGAAATCCCGCTGAAACTTTGGACATTCTCGCGAAGGGTTCCCGATCCCCGACAAGATTGGTACCCTTTCACGTCCAAATCTCTCAAACTCCGGGAGAGATTCTCAAAACCAAGGTTGACATGTTTCGAGTTCCTTTCAACATTTTGGAAATCCCACTGAAACTTTGGACATTCCTGCGAAGGGTTCCCAATCCCCAACAAGATTGGTATCCTTTCACGTCCAAATCTCTCAAAGTCCGGGAGAGATTCTCAAAACCAAGGTTGACATGTTTCGAGTTCCTTTCAACATTTTGGAAATCCCGCTGAAACTTTGGACATTCTCGCGAAGGGTTCCCGATCCCCGACAAGATTGGTACCCTTTCACGTCCAAATCTCTCAAAGTCCGGGAGAGATTCTCAAAACCAAGGTTGACATGTTTCGAGTTCCTTTCAACATTTTGGAAATCCCGCTGAAACTTTGGACATTCTCGCGAAGGGTTCCCGATCCCCGACAAGATTGGTACCCTTTCACGTCCAAATCTCTCAAACTCCGGGAGAGATTCTCAAAACCAAGGTTGACATGTTTCGAGTTCCTTTCAACAGTTTGGAAATCCCGCTGAAACTTTGGTCATTCTCGCGAAGGGTTCCCAATCCCCAACAAGATTGGTACCCTTTCACGTCCAAATCTCTCAAACTCCGGGAGAGATTCTCAAAACCAAGGTTGACATGTTTCGAGTTCCTTTCAACATTTTGGAAATCCCGCTGAAACTTTGGACATTCTCGCGAAGGGTTCCCGATCCCCGACAAGATTGGTACCCTTTCACGTCCAAATCTCTCAAACTCCGGGAGAGATTCTCAAAACCAAGGTTGACATGTTTTGAGTTCCTTTCAACATTTTGGAAATCCCGCTGAAACTTTGGACATTCCTGCGAAGGGTTCCCAATCCCCAACAAGATTGGTACCCTTTCACGTCCAAATCTCTCAAACTCCGGGAGCGATTCTCAAAACCAAGGTTGACATGTTTCGAGTTCCTTTCAACATTTTGGAAATCCCGCTGAAACTTTGGACATTCTCGCGAAGGGTTCCCGATCCCCGACAAGATTGGTACCCTTTCACGTCCAAATCTCTCAAACTCCGGGAGAGATTCTCAAAACCGAGGTTGACATGTTTCGAGTTCCTTTCAACATTTTGGAAATCCCGCTGAAACTTTGGACATTCTCGCGAAGGGTTCCCGATCCCCGACAAGACTGGTACCCTTTCACGTCCAAATCTCTCAAAGTCCGGGAGAGATTCTCAAAACCAAGGTTG
Source organism: Streptopelia decaocto (assembly GCF_964273445.1). NCBI lineage: Eukaryota > Metazoa > Chordata > Aves > Columbiformes > Columbidae > Streptopelia > Streptopelia decaocto. The sequence goes on along the minus strand of NW_028115595.1, from coordinate 618,243 downwards.
ACATGGTTCGAGTTCCTTTCAACATTTTGGAAATCCCGCCGAAACTTTGGACATTCTCGCGAAGGGGTCCCGATCCCAGACAAGATTGGTACCCTTTCACGTCCAAATCTCTCAAACTCCGGGAGAGATTCTCAAAACCAAGGTTGACATGTTTCGAGTTCCTTTCAACAGTTTGGAAATCCCGCTGAAACTTTGGTCATTCTCGCGAAGGGTTCCCGATCCCCGTCAAGATTGGTACCCTTTCACGTCCAAATCTCTCAAACTCCGGGAGAGATTCTCAAAACCAAGGTTGACATGTTTAGAGTTCCTTTCAACATTTTGGAAATCCCGCTGAAACTTTGGACATTCTCGCGAAGGGTTCCCAATCCCCGACAAGACTGGTACCCTTTCACGTCCAAATCTCTCAAACTCCGGGAGAGATTCTCAAAACCAAGGTTGACGTGTTTCGAGTTCCTTTCAACATTTTGGAAATCCCGCTGAAACTTTGGTCATTCTCGGGAAGGGTTCCCAATCCCCAACAAGACTGGTACCCTTTCACGTCCAAATCTCTCACACTCCGGGAGAGATTCTCAAAACCAAGGTTGACATGTTTTGAGTTCCTTTCAACATTTTGGAAATCCCGCTGAAACTTTGGACATTCTCGCGAAGGGTTCCCGATCCCCGACAATATTGGTACCCTTTCACGTCCAAATCTCTCACACTCCGGGAGAGATTCTCAAAACCAAGGTTGACATGTTTCGAGTTCCTTTCAACATTTTGGAAATCCCACTGAAACTTTGGACATTCCTGCGAAGGGTTCCCAATCCCCAACAAGATTGGTATCCTTTCACGTCCAAATCTCTCAAAGTCCGGGAGAGATTCTCAAAACCAAGGTTGACATGTTTCGAGTTCCTTTCAACATTTTGGAAATCCCGCTGAAACTTTGGACATTCTCGCGAAGGGTTCCCGATCCCCGACAAGATTGGTACCCTTTCACGTCCAAATCTCTCAAAGTCCGGGAGAGATTCTCAAAACCAAGGTTGACATGGTTCGAGTTCCTTTCAACATTTTGGAAATCCCGCTGAAACTTTGGACATTGTCGCGAAGGGTTCCCGATCCCCGACAAGATTGGTACCCTTTCACGTCCAAATCTCTCAAACTCCGGGAGAGATTCTCAAAACCAAGGTTGACATGTTTCGAGTTCCTTTCAACAGTTTGGAAATCCCGCTGAAACTTTGGTCATTCTCGCGAAGGGTTCCCAATCCCCAACAAGATTGGTACCCTTTCACGTCCAAATCTCTCAAACTCCGGGAGAGATTCTCAAAACCAAGGTTGACATGTTTAGAGTTCCTTTCAACATTTTGGAAATCCCGCTGAAACTTTGGACATTCTCGCGAAGGGTTCCCGATCCCCGACAAGATTGGTACCCTTTCACGTCCAAATCTCTCAAACTCCGGGAGAGATTCTCAAAACCAAGGTTGACATGTTTTGAGTTCCTTTCAACATTTTGGAACTCCCGCTGAAACTTTGGACATTCCTGCGAAGGGTTCCCAATCCCCAACAAGATTGGTACCCTTTCACGTCCAAATCTCTCAAACTCCGGGAGCGATTCTCAAAACCAAGGTTGACATGTTTCGAGTTCCTTTCAACATTTTGGAAATCCCGCTGAAACTTTGGACATTCTCGCGAAGGGTTCCCGATCCCCGACAAGATTGGTACCCTTTCACGTCCAAATCTCTCAAACTCCGGGAGAGATTCTCAAAACCGAGGTTGACATGTTTCGAGTTCCTTTCAACATTTTGGAAATCCCGCTGAAACTTTGGACATTCTCGCGAAGGGTTCCCGATCCCCGACAAGACTGGTACCCTTTCACGTCCAAATCTCTCAAAGTCCGGGAGAGATTCTCAAAACCAAGGTTGACATGGTTCGAGTTCCTTTCAACATTTTGGAAATCCCGCCGAAACTTTGGACATTCTCGCGAAGGGGTCCCGATCCCAGACAAGATTGGTACCCTTTCACGTCCAAATCTCTCAAACTCCGGGAGAGATTCTCAAAACCAAGGTTGACATGTTTCGAGTTCCTTTCAACATTTTGGAAATCCCGCTGAAACTTTGGACATTGTCGCGAAGGGTTCCCGATCCCCGACAAGATTGGTACCCTTTCACGTCCAAATCTCTCAAACTCCGGGAGAGATTCTCAAAACCAAGGTTGACATGTTTCAAGTTCCTTTCAACATTTTGGAAATCCCGCTGAAACTTTGGACATTCTCGCGAAGGGTTCCCAATCCCCGACAAGATTGGAACCCTTTCACGTCCAAATCTCTCAAACTCCGGGAGAGATTCTCAAAACCAAGGTTGACATGTTTCGAGTTCCTTTCAACATTTTGGAAATCCCGCTGAAACTTTGGACATTCTCGCGAAGGGTTCCCAATCCCCGACAAGACTGGTACCCTTTCACGTCCAAATCTCTCAAACTCCGGGAGAGATTCTCAAAACCAAGGTTGACATGTTTCGAGTTCCTTTCAACATTTTGGAAATCCCGCTGAAACTTTGGACATTCTCGCGAAGGGTTCCCAATCCCCGACAAGATTGGTACCCTTTCACGTCCAAATCTCTCACACTCCGGGAGAGATTCTCAAAACCAAGGTTGACATGTTTCGAGTTCCTTTCAACATTTTGGAAATCCCGCTGAAACTTTGGACATTCTCGCGAAGGGTTCCCGATCCCCGACAAGATTGGTACCCTTTCACGTGCAAATCTCTCAAACTCCGGGAGAGATTCTCAAAACCAAGGTTGACATGTTTCGAGTTCCTTTCAACATTTTGGAAATCCCGCTGAAACTTTGGACATTCTCGCGAAGGGTTCCCGATCCCCGACAAGATTGGTACCCTTTCACGTCCAAGTCTCTCACACTCCGGGAGAGATTCTCAAAACCAAGGTTGACATGTTTCAAGTTCCTTTCAACATTTTGGAAATCCCGCTGAAACTTTGGACATTCTCGCGAAGGGTTCCCGATCCCCGACAAGATTGGTACCCTTTCACGTCCAAATCTCTCAAACTCCGGGAGAGATTCTCAAAACCAAGGTTGACATGTTTCGAGTTCCTTTCAACATTTTGGAAATCGCACTGAAACTTTGGACATTCTCGCGAAGGGTTCCCGATCCCCGACAAGATTGGTACCCTTTCACGTCCAAGTCTCTCACACTCCGGGAGAGATTCTCAAAACCAAGGTTGACATGTTTCGAGTTCCTTTCAACATTTTGGAAATCCCGCTGAAACTTTGGACATTCTCGCGAAGGGTTCCCGATCCCCGACAAGATTGGTACCCTTTCACGTCCAAATCTCTCAAACTCCGGGAGAGATTCTCAAAACCAAGGTTGACATGTTTCGAGTTCCTTTCAACATTTTGGAAATCCCGCTGAAACTTTGGACATTCTCGCGAAGGGTTCCCGATCCCCGACAAGATTGGTACCCTTTCACGTCCAAGTCTCTCACACTCCGGGAGAGATTCTCAAAACCAAGGTTGACATGTTTCGAGTTCCTTTCAACATTTTGGAAATCCCGCTGAAACTTTGGACATTCTCGCGAAGGGTTCCCAATCCCCGACAAGATTGGTACCCTTTCACGTCCAAATCTCTCAAACTCCGGGAGAGATTCTCAAAACCAAGGTTGACATGTTTCGAGTTCCTTTCAACATTTTGGAAATCCCGCTGAAACTTTGGACATTGTCGCGAAGGGTTCCCAATCCCCGACAAGATTGGAACCCATTCACGTCCAAATCTCTCAAACTCCGGGAGAGATTCTCAAAACCAAGGTTGACATGTTTAGAGTTCCTTTCAACATTTTGGAAATCCCGCTGAAACTTTGGACATTGTCGCGAAGGGTTCCCAATCCCCGACAAGATTGGAACCCTTTCACGTCCAAATCTCTCAAACTCCGGGAGAGATTCTCAAAACCAAGGTTGACATGTTTAGAGTTCCTTTCAACATTTTGGAAATCCCGCTGAAACTTTGGACATTCTCGCGAAGGGTTCCCAATCCCCGACAAGACTGGTATCCTTTCACGTCCAAATCTCTCAAACTCCGGGAGAGATTCTCAAAACCAAGGTTGACATGGTTCGAGTTCCTTTCAACATTTTGGAAATCCCGCCGAAACTTTGGACATTCTCGCGAAGGGGTCCCGATCCCCGACAAGATTGGTACCCTTTCACGTCCAAATCTCTCAAACTCCGGGAGAGATTCTCAAAACCAAGGTTGACATGTTTCGAGTTCCTTTCAACATTTTGGAAATCCCGCTGAAACTTTGGACATTCTCGCGAAGGGTTCCCAATCCCCGACAAGATTGGAACCCTTTCACGTCCAAATCTCTCAAACTCCGGGAGAGATTCTCAAAACCAAGGTTGACATGTTTAGAGTTCCTTTCAACATTTTGGAAATCCCGCTGAAACTTTGGACATTGTCGCGAAGGGTTCCCAATCCCCGACAAGATTGGAACCCTTTCACGTCCAAATCTCTCAAACTCCGGGAGAGATTCTCAAAACCAAGGTTGACATGTTTAGAGTTCCTTTCAACATTTTGGAAATCCCGCTGAAACTTTGGACATTGTCGCGAAGGGTTCCCAATCCCCGACAAGATTGGAACCCTTTCACGTCCAAATCTCTCAAACTCCGGGAGAGATTCTCAAAACCAAGGTTGACATGTTTAGAGTTCCTTTCAACATTTTGGAAATCCCGCTGAAACTTTGGACATTCTCGCGAAGGGTTCCCAATCCCCGACAAGACTGGTATCCTTTCACGTCCAAATCTCTCAAACTCCGGGAGAGATTCTCAAAACCAAGGTTGACATGGTTCGAGTTCCTTTCAACATTTTGGAAATCCCGCCGAAACTTTGGACATTCTCGCGAAGGGTTCCCGATCCCCGACAAGATTGGTACCCTTTCACGTCCAAATCTCTCAAACTCCGGGAGAGATTCTCAAAACCAAGGTTGACATGTTTCGAGTTCCTTTCAACATTTTGGAAATCCCGCTGAAACTTTGGACATTCTCGCGAAGGGTTCCCGATCCCCGACAAGATTGGAACCCTTTCACGTCCAAATCTCTCAAACTCCGGGAGAGATTCTCAAAACCAAGGTTGACATGTTTAGAGTTCCTTTCAACATTTTGGAAATCCCGCTGAAACTTTGGACATTGTCGCGAAGGGTTCCCAATCCCCGACAAGATTGGAACCCTTTCACGTCCAAATCTCTCAAACTCCGGGAGAGATTCTCAAAACCAAGGTTGACATGTTTAGAGTTCCTTTCAACATTTTGGAAATCCCGCTGAAACTTTGGACATTGTCGCGAAGGGTTCCCAATCCCCGACAAGACTGTTACCCTTTCACGTCCAAATCTCTCAAACTCCGGGAGAGACTCTCAAAACCAAGGTTGACATGTTTCGAGTTCCTTTCAACATTTTGGAAATCCCGCTGAAACTTTGGACATTCTCGCGAAGGGTTCCCGATCCCCGACAAGATTGGTAGCCTTTCACGTCCAAATCTCTCAAACTCCGGGAGAGATTCTCAAAACCAAGGTTGACATGTTTCGAGTTCATTTCAACATTTTGGAAATCCCGCTGAAACTTTGGACATTGTCGCGAAGGGTTCCCGATCCCCGACAAGATTGGTACCCTTTCACGTCCAAATCTCTCAAACTCCGGGAGAGATTCTCAAAACCAAGGTTGACATGTTTCGAGTTCCTTTCAACATTTTGGAAATCCCGCTGAAACTTTGGACATTCTCGCGAAGGGTTCCCGATCCCCGACAAGATTGGTACCCTTTCACGTCCCAATCTCTCAAACTCCGGGAGAGATTCTCAAAACCAAGGTTGACATGTTTCGAGTTCCTTTCAACATTTTGGAAATCACGCTGAAACTTTGGACATTCTCGCGAATGGTTCCCAATCCCCGACAAGATTGGTACCCTTTCACGTCCAAATCTCTCAAACTCCGGGAGAGATTCTCAAAACCAAGGTTGACATGTTTCGAGTTCCTTTCAACATTTTGGAAATCCCACTGAAACTTTGGACATTCTCGCGAAGGGTTACCAATCCCCGACAAGACTGGTACCCTTTCACGTCCAAATCTCTCAAACTCCGGGAGAGATTCTCAAAACCAAGGTTGACATGTTTCGAGTTCCTTTCAACAGTTTGGCAATCCCGCTGAAACTTTGGTCATTCTCGCGAAGGGTTCCCAATCCCCAACAAGATTGGTACCCTTTCACGTCCAAATCTCTCAAACTCCGGGAGAGATTCTCAAAACCAAGGTTGACATGTTTCGAGTTCCTTTCAACATTTTGTTAATCCTGCTAAAACTTTGGACATTCTCGCGAAGGGTTCCCGATCCCCTTCAAGATTGGTACCCTTTCACGTGCAAATCTCTCAAACTCCGGGAGAGATTCTCAAAACCAAGGTTGACATGTTTCGAGTTCCTTTCAACATTTTGGAAATCCCGCTGAAACTTTGGGCATTCTCGCGAAGGGTTCCCGATCTCCGAAAAGATTGGAACACTTTCACGTCCAAATCTCTCAAACTCCGGCAGAGATTCTCAAAACCAAGGGTGACATGGTTCGAGTTCCTTTCAACATTTTGGAAATCCCGCTGAAACTTTGGACATTCTCGCGAAGGGTTCCCGATCCGCGACAAGACTGGTACCCTTTCACGTCCAAATCTCTCAAACTCCGGGAGAGATTCTCAAAACCGAGGTTGACATGTTTCGAGTTCCTTTCAGCATTTTGGAAATCCCGCTGAAACTTTGGACATTCTCGCGAAGGGTTCCCGATCCCTGACAAGACTGGTATCCTTTCACGTCCAAATCTCTCAAAGTCCGGGAGAGATTCTCAAAACCAAGGTTGACATGGTTCGAGTTCCTTTCAACATTTTGGAAATCCCGCTGAAACTTTGGACATTCTCGCGAAGGGGTCCCGATCCCCGACAAGACTGGTACCCTTTCACGTCCAAATCTCTCACACTCCGGGAGAGATTCTCAAAACCAAGGTTGACATGTTTCGAGTTCCTTTCAACATTTTGGAAATCCCACTGAAACTTTGGACATTCCTGCGAAGGGTTCCCAATCCCCAACAAGATTGGTAGCCTTTCACGTCCAAATCTCTCAAACTCCGGGAGAGATTCTCAAAACCAAGGTTGACATGTTTCGAGTTCCTTTCAACATTTTGGAAATCCCGCTGAAACTTTGGACATTCTCGCGAAGGGTTCCCGATCCCCGACAAGACTGGTACCCTTTCACGTCCAAATCTCTCAAAGTCCGGGAGAGATTCTCAAAACCAAGGTTGACATGGTTCGAGTTCCTTTCAACATTTTGGAAATCCCGCTGAAACTTTGGACATTCTCGTGAAGGGTTCCCGATCCCCGACAAGATTGGTACCCTTTCACGTCCAAATCTCTCAAACTCCGGGAGAGATTCTCAAAACCAAGGTTGACATGTTTCGAGTTCCTTTCAACAGTTTGGAAATCCCGCTGAAACTTTGGTCATTCTCGCGAAGGGTTCCCAATCCCCAACAAGATTGGTACCCTTTCACGTCCAAATCTCTCAAACTCCGGGAGAGATTCTCAAAACCAAGGTTGACATGTTTCGAGTTCCTTTCAACATTTTGGAAATCCTGCTAAAACTTTGGACATTCTCGCGAAGGGTTCCCGATCCCCGTCAAGATTGGTACCCTTTCATGTCCAAATCTCTCAAACTCCGGGAGAGATTCTCAAAACCAAGGTTGACATGTTTCGAGTTCCTTTCAACATTTTGGAAATCCCGCTGAAACTTTGGACATTGTCGCGAAGGGTTCCCGATCCCCGACAAGATTGGTACCCTTTCACGTCCAAATCTCTCAAACTCCGGGAGAGATTCTCAAAACCAAGGTTGACATGTTTCGAGTTCCTTTCAACATTTTGGAAATCCCGCTGAAACTTTGGACATTCTCGTGAAGGGTTCCCGATCCCCGACAAGATTGGTACCCTTTCACGTCCAAATCTCTCAAACTCCGGGAGAGATTCTCAACACCAAGGTTGACATGTTTCGAGTTCCTTTCAACATTTTGGAAATCCCGCTGAAACTTTGGACATTGTCGCGAAGGGTTCCCAATCCCCGACAAGATTGGAACCCTTTCACGTCCAAATCTCTCAAACTCCGGGAGAGATTCTCAAAACCAAGGTTGACATGTTTCGAGTTCCTTTCAACATTTTGGAAATCCCGCTGAAACTTTGGACATTCTCGCGAAGGGTTCCCAATCCCCGACAAGACTGGTACCCTTTCACGTCCAAATCTCTCAAACTCCGGGAGAGATTCTCAAAACCAAGGTTGACATGTTTCGAGTTCCTTTCAACATTTTGGAAATCCCGCTGAAACTTTGGACATTCTCGCGAAGGGTTCCCAATCCCCGACAAGATTGGTACCCTTTCACGTCCAAATCTCTCACACTCCGGGAGAGATTCTCAAAACCAAGGTTGACATGTTTCGAGTTCCTTTCAACATTTTGGAAATCCCGCTGAAACTTTGGACATTCTCGCGAAGGGTTCCCGATCCCCGACAAGATTGGTACCCTTTCACGTCCAAATCTCTCACACTCCGGGAGAGATTCTCAAAACCAAGGTTGACATGTTTCGAGTTCCTTTCAACATTTTGGAAATCCCGCTGAAACTTTGGACATTCTCGCGAAGGGTTCCCGATCCCCGACAAGATTGGTACCCTTTCACGTCCAAGTCTCTCACACTCCGGGAGAGATTCTCAAAACCAAGGTTGACATGTTTCGAGTTCCTTTCAACATTTTGGAAATCCCGCTGAAACTTTGGACATTCTCGCGAAGGGTTCCCGATCCCCGACAAGATTGGTACCCTTTCACGTCCCAATCTCTCAAACTCCGGGAGAGATTCTCAAAACCAAGGTTGACATGTTTCGAGTTCCTTTCAACATTTTGGAAATCACGCTGAAACTTTGGACATTCTCGCGAATGGTTCCCAATCCCCGACAAGATTGGTACCCTTTCACGTCCAAATCTCTCAAACTCCGGGAGAGATTCTCAAAACCAAGGTTGACATGTTTAGAGTTCCTTTCAACATTTTGGAAATCCCACTGAAACTTTGGACATTCTCGCGAAGGGTTACCAATCCCCGACAAGACTGGTACCCTTTCACGTCCAAATCTCTCAAACTCCGGGAGAGATTCTCAAAACCAAGGTTGACATGTTTCGAGTTCCTTTCAACAGTTTGGCAATCCCGCTGAAACTTTGGTCATTCTCGCGAAGGGTTCCCAATCCCCAACAAGATTGGTACCCTTTCACGTCCAAATCTCTCAAACTCCGGGAGAGATTCTCAAAACCAAGGTTGACATGTTTCGAGTTTCTTTCAACATTTTGTTAATCCTGCTAAAACTTTGGACATTCTCGCGAAGGGTTCCCGATCCCCTTCAAGATTGGTACCCTTTCACGTCCAAATCTCTCAAACTCCGGGAGAGATTCTCAAAACCAAGGTTGACATGTTTCGAGTTCCTTTCAACATTTTGGAAATCCCGCTGAAACTTTGGGCATTCTCGCGAAGGGTTCCCGATCTCCGAAATGATTGGAACCCTTTCACGTCCAAATCTCTCAAACTCCGGCAGAGATTCTCAAAACCAAGGGTGACATGGTTCGAGTTCCTTTCAACATTTTGGAAATCCCGCTGAAACTTTGGACATTCTCGCGAAGGGTTCCCGATCCGCGACAAGACTGGTACCCTTTCACGTCCAAATCTCTCAAACTCCGGGAGAGATTCTCAAAACCGAGGTTGACATGTTTCGAGTTCCTTTCAGCATTTTGGAAATCCCGCTGAAACTTTGGACATTCTCGCGAAGGGTTCCCGATCCCTGACAAGACTGGTATCCTTTCACGTCCAAATCTCTCAAAGTCCGGGAGAGATTCTCAAAACCAAGGTTGACATGGTTCGAGTTCCTTTCAACATTTTGGAAATCCCGCCGAAACTTTGGACATTCTCGCGAAGGGGTCCCGATCCCCGACAAGATTGGTACCCTTTCACGTCCAAATCTCTCACACTCCGGGAGAGATTCTCAAAACCAAGGTTGACATGTTTCGAGTTCCTTTCAACATTTTGGAAATCCCACTGAAACTTTGGACATTCCTGCGAAGGGTTCCCAATCCCCAACAAGATTGGTAGCCTTTCACGTCCAAATCTCTCAAACTCCGGGAGAGATTCTCAAAACCAAGGTTGACATGTTTCGAGTTCCTTTCAACATTTTGGAAATCCCGCTGAAACTTTGGACATTCTCGCGAAGGGTTCCCGATCCCCGACAAGACTGGTACCCTTTCACGTCCAAATCTCTCAAAGTCCGGGAGAGATTCTCAAAACCAAGGTTGACATGGTTCGAGTTCCTTTCAACATTTTGGAAATCCCGCTGAAACTTTGGACATTCTCGTGAAGGGTTCCCGATCCCCGACAAGATTGGTACCCTTTCACGTCCAAATCTCTCAAACTCCAGGAGAGATTCTCAAAACCAAGGTTGACATGTTTCGAGTTCCTTTCAACAGTTTGGAAATCCCGCTGAAACTTTGGTCATTCTCGCGAAGGGTTCCCAATCCCCAACAAGATTGGTACCCTTTCACGTCCAAATCTCTCAAACTCCGGGAGAGATTCTCAAAACCAAGGTTGACATGTTTCGAGTTCCTTTCAACATTTTGGAAATCCTGCTAAAACTTTGGACATTCTCGCGAAGGGTTCCCGATCCCCGTCAAGATTGGTACCCTTTCATGTCCAAATCTCTCAAACTCCGGGAGAGATTCTCAAAACCAAGGTTGACATGTTTCGAGTTCCTTTCAACATTTTGGAAATCCCGCTGAAACTTTGGACATTGTCGCGAAGGGTTCCCGATCCCCGACAAGATTGGTACCCTTTCACGTCCAAATCTCTCAAACTCCGGGAGAGATTCTCAAAACCAAGGTTGACATGTTTCGAGTTCCTTTCAACATTTTGGAAATCCCGCTGAAACTTTGGACATTCTCGCGAAGGGTTCCCGATCCCCGACAAGATTGGTACCCTTTCACGTCCAAATCTCTCAAACTCCGGGAGAGATTCTCAACACCAAGGTTGACGTGTTTCGAGTTCCTTTCAACATTTTGGAAATCCCGCTGAAACTTTGGACATTGTCGCGAAGGGTTCCCAATCCCCGACAAGATTGGAACCCTTTCACGTCCAAATCTCTCAAACTCCGGGAGAGATTCTCAAAACAAAGGTTGACATGTTTCGAGTTCCTTTCAACATTTTGGAAATCCCGCTGAAACTTTGGACATTCTCGCGAAGGGTTCCCAATCCCCGACAAGACTGGTACCCTTTCACGTCCAAATCTCTCAAAGTCCGGGAGAGATTCTCAAAACCAAGGTTGACATGTTTCGAGTTCCTTTCAACATTTTGGAAATCCCGCTGAAACTTTGGACATTGTCGCGAAGGGTTCCCAATCCCCGACAAGATTGGTACCCTTTCACGTCCAAATCTCTCACACTCCGGGAGAGATTCTCAAAACCAAGGTTGACATGTTTCGAGTTCCTTTCAACATTTTGGAAATCCCGCTGAAACTTTGGACATTCTCGCGAAGGGTTCCCGATCCCCGACAAGATTGGTACCCTTTCACGTCCAAATCTCTCACACTCCGGGAGAGATTCTCAAAACCAAGGTTGACATGTTTCGAGTTCCTTTCAACATTTTGGAAATCCCGCTGAAACTTTGGACATTCTCGCGAAGGGTTCCCGATCCCCGACAAGATTGGTACCCTTTCACGTCCAAGTCTCTCACACTCCGGGAGAGATTCTCAAAACCAAGGTTGACATGTTTCGAGTTCCTTTCAACATTTTGGAAATCCCGCTGAAACTTTGGACATTCTCGCGAAGGGTTCCCGATCCCCGACAAGATTGGTACCCTTTCACGTCCAAATCTCTCAAACTCCGGGAGAGATTCTCAAAACCAAGGTTGACATGTTTCGAGTTCCTTTCAACATTTTGGAAATCCCGCTGAAACTTTGGACATTCTCGCGAAGGGTTCCCGATCCCCGACAAGATTGGTACCCTTTCACGTCCAAGTCTCTCACACTCCGGGAGAGATTCTCAAAACCAAGGTTGACATGTTTCGAGTTCCTTTCAACATTTTGGAAATCCCGCTGAAACTTTGGACATTCTCGCGAAGGGTTCCCGATCCCCGACAAGATTGGTACCCTTTCACGTCCAAATCTCTCAAACTCCGGGAGAGATTCTCAAAACCAAGGTTGACATGTTTCGAGTTCCTTTCAACATTTTGGAAATCCCGCATAAACTTTGGACATTCTCGCGAAGGGTTCCCGATCCGCGACAAGATTGGTACCCTTTCACGTCCAAATCTCTCAAACTCCGGGAGAGATTCTCAAAACCGAGGTTGACATGTTTCGAGTTCCTTTCAACATTTTGGAAATCCCGCTGAAACTTTGGACATTCTCGCGAAGGGTTCCCAATCCCCGACAAGACTGGTACCCTTTCACGTCCAAATCTCTCAAACTCCAGGAGAGATTCTCAAAACCAAGGTTGACATGTTTCGAGTTCCTTTCAACATTTTGGAAATCCCGCTGAAACTTTGGACATTCTCGCGAAGGGTTCCCAATCCCCGACAAGATTGGTACCCTTTCACGTCCAAATCTCTCACACTCCGGGAGAGATTCTCAAAACCAAGGTTGACATGTTTCGAGTTCCTTTCAACATTTTGGAAATCCCGCTGAAACTTTGGACATTCTCGCGAAGGGTTCCCGATCCCCGACAAGATTGGTACCCTTTCACGTCCAAATCTCTCAAACTCCGGGAGAGATTCTCAAAACCAAGGTTGACATGTTTCGAGTTCCTTTCAACATTTTGGAAATCCCGCTGAAACATTGGACATTGTCGTGAAGGGTTCCCGATCCCCGACAAGATTGGTACCCTTTCACGTCCAAGTCTCTCACACTCCGGGAGAGATTCTCAAAACCAAGGTTGACATGTTTCGAGTTCCTTTCAACATTTTGGAAATCCCGCTGAAACTTTGGACATTCTCGCGAAGGGTTCCCGATCCCCGACAAGATTGGTACCCTTTCACGTCCAAATCTCTCAAACTCCGGGAGAGATTCTCAAAACCAAGGTTGACATGTTTCGAGTTCCTTTCAACATTTTGGAAATCCCGCTGAAACTTTGGACATTCTCGCGAAGGGTTCCCGATCCCCGACAAGATTGGTACCCTTTCACGTCCAAGTCTCTCACACTCCGGGAGAGATTCTCAAAACCAAGGTTGACATGTTTCGAGTTCCTTTCAACATTTTGGAAATCCCGCTGAAACTTTGGACATTCTCGCGAAGGGTTCCCGATCCCCGACAAGATTGGTACCCTTTCACGTCCAAATCTCTCAAACTCCGGGAGAGATTCTCAAAACCAAGGTTTACATGTTTCGAGTTCCTTTCAACATTTTGGAAATCCCGCATAAACTTTGGACATTCTCGCGAAGGGTTCCCGATCCGCGACAAGATTGGTACCCTTTCAGGTCCAAATCTCTCAAACTCCGGGAGAGATTCTCAAAACCGAGGTTGACATGTTTCGAGTTCCTTTCAACATTTTGGAAATCCCGCTGAAACTTTGGACATTCTCGCGAAGGGTTCCCGATCCCCGACAAGACTGGTATCCTTTCACGTCCAAATCTCTCAAAGTCCGGGAGAGATTCTCAAAACCAAGTTGACATGGTTCGAGTTCCTTTCAACATTTTGGAAATCCCGCCGAAACTTTGGACATTCTCGCGAAGGGGTCCCGATCCCCGACAAGATTGGTACCCTTTCACGTCCAAATCTCTCAAACTCCGGGAGAGATTCTCAAAACCAAGGTTGACATGTTTCGAGGTCCTTTCAACATTTTGGAAATCCCGCTGAAACTTTGGACATTGTCGCGAAGGGTTCCCGATCCCCGACAAGATTGGTACCCTTTCACGTCCAAATCTCTCAAACTCCGGGAGAGATTCTCAAAACCAAGGTTGACATGTTTCGAGTTCCTTTCAACATTTTGGAAATCCCGCTGAAACTTTGGACATTCTCGCGAAGGGTTCCCGATCCCCGACAAGATTGGTACCCTTTCACGTCCAAATCTCTCAAACTCCGGGAGAGATTCTCAAAACCAAGGTTGACATGTTTAGAGTTCCTTTCAACATTTTGGAAATCCCGCTGAAACTTTGGACATTCTCGCGAAGGGTTCCCAATCCCCGACAAGATTGGAACCCTTTCACGTCCAAATCTCTCAAACTCCGGGAGAGATTCTCAAAACCAAGGTTGACATGTTTAGAGTTCCTTTCAACATTTTGGAAATCCCGCTGAAACTTTGGACATTGTCGCGAAGGGTTCCCAATCCCCGACAAGATTGGAACACTTTCACGTCCAAATCTCTCAAACTCCGGGAGAGATTCTAAAAACCAAGGTTGACATGTTTAGAGTTCCTTTCAACATTTTGGAAATCCCGCTGAAACTTTGGACATTCTCGCGAAGGGTTCCCAATCCTTGACAAGACTTTTACCCTTTCACGTCCAAATCTCTCAAACTCCGGGAGAGATTCTCAAAACCAAGGTTGACATGTTTCGAGTTCCTTTCAACATTTTGGAAATCCCGCTGAAACTTTGGACATTCTCGCGAAGGGTTCCCAATCCCCAACAAGATTGGTACCCTTTCACGTCCAAATCTCTCAAACTCCGGCAGAGATTCTCAAAACCAAGGTTGACATGTTTCGAGTTCCTTTCAACATTTTGGAAATCCCGCTGAAACTTTGGACATTCTCGCGAAGGGTTCCCGATCCCCGACAAGATTGGTACCCTTTCACGTCCAAATCTCTCAAACTCCGGGAGAGATTCTCAAAACCAAGGTTGACATGTTTCGAGTTCCTTTCAACATTTTGGAAATCCCGCTGAAACTTTGGACATTCCTGCGAAGGGTTCCCAATCCCCAACAAGATTGGTAGCCTTTCACGTCCAAATCTCTCAAACTCCGGGAGAGATTCTCAAAACCAAGGTTGACATGTTTCGAGTTCCTTTCAACATTTTGGAAATCCCGCTGAAACTTTGGACATTCTCGCGAAGGGTTCCCGATCCCCGACAAGATTGGTACCCTTTCACGTCCAAATCTCTCAAACTCCGGGAGAGATTCTCAAAACCAAGGTTGACATGTTTCGAGTTCCTTTCAACATTTTGGAAATCCCGCTGAAACTTTGGACATTCTCGCGAAGGGGTCCCGATCCCCGACAAGATTGGTACCCTTTCACGTCCAAATCTCTCAAACTCCGGGAGAGATTCTCAAAACCAAGGTTGACATGTTTAGAGTTCCTTTCAACATTTTGGAAATCCCACTGAAACTTTGGACATTGTCGCGAAGGGTTCCCGATCCCCAACAAGATTGGTACCCTTTCACGTCCAAATCTCTCAAACTCCGGGAGAGATTCTCAAAACCAAGGTTGACATGTTTCGAGTTCCTTTCAACATTTTGGAAATCCCGCTGAAACTTTGGGCATTCTCGCGAAGGGTTCCCAATCCCCGAAAAGATTGGTACCCTTTCACGTCCAAATCTCTCAAACTCCGACAGAGATTCTCAAAACCAAGGGTGACATGGTTCGAGTTCCTTTCAACATTTTGGAAATCCCGCTGAAACTTTGGACATTCTCGCGAAGGGTTCCCAATCCCCGACAAGATTGGTACCCTTTCACGTCCAAATCTCTCAAACTCCGGGAGAGATTCTCAAAACCAAGGTTGACATGTTTCGAGTTCCTCTCAACATTTTGGAAATCCCGCTGAAACTTTGGACATTCTCGCGAAGGGTTCCCAATCTCCGACAAGACTGGTACCCTTTCACGTCCAAATCTCTCAAACTCCGTGAGAGATTCTCAAAACCAAGGTTGACATGTTTCGAGTTCCTTTCAACATTTTGGAAATCCCGCTGAAACTTTGGACATTCTCGCGAAGGGTTCCCAATCCCCGACAAGACTGGTACCCTTTCACGTCCAAATCTCTCAAACTCCGGGAGAGATTCTCAAAACCAAGGTTGACATGTTTCGAGTTCCTTTCAACATTTTGGAAATCCCGCTGAAACTTTGGACATTCCTGCGAAGGGTTCCCAATCCCCAACAAGATTGGTAGCCTTTCACGTCCAAATCTCTCAAACTCCGGCAGAGATTCTCAAAACCAAGGTTGACATGTTTCGAGTTCCTTTCAACATTTTGGAAATCCCGCTGAAACTTTGGACATTCTCGCGAAGGGTTCCCGATCCCCGACAAGATTGGTACCCTTTCACGTCCAAATCTCTCAAACTCCGGGAGAGATTCTCAAAACCAAGGTTGACATGTTTCGAGTTCCTTTCAACATTTTGGAAATCCCGCTGAAACTTTGGACATTCTCGCGAAGGGGTCCCGATCCCCGACAAGATTGGTACCCTTTCACGTCCAAATCTCTCAAACTCCGGGAGAGATTCTCAAAACCAAGGTTGACATGTTTCGAGTTCCTTTCAACATTTTGGAAATCCCGCTGAAACTTTGGACATTGTCGCGAAGGGTTCCCGATCCCCGACAAGATTGGTACCCTTTCACGTCCAAATCTCTCAAACTCCGGGAGAGATTCTCAAAACCAAGGTTGACATGTTTCGAGTTCCTTTCAACATTTTGGAAATCCCGCTGAAACTTTGGGCATTCTCGCGAAGGGTTCCCAATCCCCGAAAAGATTGGTACCCTTTCACGTCCAAATCTCTCAAACTCCGACAGAGATTCTCAAAACCAAGGGTGACATGGTTCGAGTTCCTTTCAACATTTTGGAAATCCCGCTGAAACTTTGGACATTCTCGCGAAGGGTTCCCAATCCCCGACAAGATTGGTACCCTTTCACGTCCAAATCTCTCAAACTCCGGGAGAGATTCTCAAAACCAAGGTTGACATGTTTCGAGTTCCTCTCAACATTTTGGAAATCCCGCTGAAACTTTGGACATTCTCGCGAAGGGTTCCCAATCTCCGACAAGACTGGTACCCTTTCACGTCCAAATCTCTCAAACTCCGGGAGAGATTCTCAAAACCAAGGTTGACATGTTTCGAGTTCCTTTCAACATTTTGGAAATCCCGCTGAAACTTTGGACATTCTCGCGAAGGGTTCCCAATCCCCGACAAGACTGGTACCCTTTCACGTCCAAATCTCTCAAACTCCGGGAGAGATTCTCAAAACCAAGGTTGACATGTTTCGAGTTCCTTTCAACATTTTGGAAATCCCGCTGAAACTTTGGACATTCTCGCGAAGGGTTCCCAATCCCCAACAAGATTGGTACCCTTTCACGTCCAAATCTCTCAAACTCCGGCAGAGATTCTCAAAACCAAGGTTGACATGTTTCGAGTTCCTTTCAACATTTTGGAAATCCCGCTGAAACTTTGGACATTCCTGCGAAGGGTTCCCGATCCCCGACAAGATTGGTACCCTTTCACGTCCAAATCTCTCAAACTCCGGGAGAGATTCTCAAAACCAAGGTTGACATGTTTCGAGTTCCTTTCAACATTTTGGAAATCCCGCTGAAACTTTGGACATTCTCGCGAAGGGTTCCCGATCCCCGACAAGATTGGTACCCTTTCACGTCCAAATCTCTCAAACTCCGGGAGAGATTCTCAAAACCAAGGTTGACATGTTTCGAGTTCCTTTCAACATTTTGGAAATCCCGCTGAAACTTTGGACATTCTCGCGAAGGGGTCCCGATCCCCGACAAGATTGGTACCCTTTCACGTCCAAATCTCTCAAACTCCGGGAGAGATTCTCAAAACCAAGGTTGACATGTTTCGAGTTCCTTTCAACATTTTGGAAATCCCGCTGAAACTTTGGACATTCTCGCGAAGGGTTCCCAATCCCCGACAAGATTGGTACCCTTTCACGTCCAAATCTCTCAAACTCCGGGAGAGATTCTCAAAACCAAGGTTGACATGTTTCGAGTTCCTTTCAACATTTTGGAAATCCCACTGAAACTTTGGACATTCTCGCGAAGGGTTCCCAATCCCCGACAAGACTGGTACCCTTTCACGTCCAAATCTCTCAAACTCCGGCAGAGATTCTCAAAACCAAGGTTGACATGTTTCGAGTTCCTTTCAACAGTTTGGAAATCCCGCTGAAACTTTGGACATTCCTGCGAAGGGTTCCCAATCCCCAACAAGATTGGTACCCTTTCACGTCCAAATCTCTCACACTCCGGGAGAGATTCTCAAAACCAAGGTTGACATGTTTCGAGTTCCTTTCAACATTTTGTTAATCCTGCTAAAACTTTGGACATTCTCGCGAAGGGTTCCCGATCCCCTTCAAGATTGGTACCCTTTCACGTCCAAATCTCTCAAACTCCGGGAGAGATTCTCAAAACCAAGGTTGACATGTTTCGAGTTCCTTTCAACATTTTGGAAATCCCGCTGAAACTTTGGACATTCTCGCGAAGGGTTCCCGATCCCCGACAAGATTGGTACCCTTTCACGTCCCAATCTCTCAAACTCCGGGAGAGATTCTCAAAACCAAGGTTGACATGTTTCGTGTTCCTTTCAACATTTTGGAAATCCCGCTGAAACTTTGGACATTCTCGCGAAGGGTTCCCAATCCCCGACAAGATTGGTACCCTTTCACGTCCAAATCTCTCAAACTCCGGGAGAGATTCTCAAAACCAAGGTTGACATGTTTCGAGTTCCTTTCAACATTTTGGAAATCCCGCTGAAACTTTGGACATTCTCGCGAAGGGTTCCCAATCCCCGACAAGACTGGTACCCTTTCACGTCCAAATCTCTCAAACTCCGGGAGAGATTCTCAAAACCAAGGTTGACATGTTTCGAGTTCCTTTCAACAGTTTGGAAATCCCGCTGAAACTTTGGTCATTCTCGCGAAGGGTTCCCAATCCCCAACAAGATTGGTACCCTTTCACGTCCAAATCTCTCAAACTCCGGGAGAGATTCTCAAAACCAAGGTTGACATGTTTCGAGTTCCTTTCAACATTTTGTTAATCCTGCTAAAACTTTGGACATTCTCGCGAAGGGTTCCCGATCCCCTTGAAGATTGGTACCCTTTCACGTCCAAATCTCTCAAACTCCGGCAGAGATTCTCAAAACCAAGGGTGACATGGTTCGAGTTCCTTTCAACATTTTGGAAATCCCGCTGAAACTTTGGACATTCTCGCGAAGGGTTCCCAATCCCCGACAAGATTGGTACCCTTTCACGTCCAAATCTCTCAAACTCCGGGAGAGATTCTCAAAACCAAGGTTGACATGGTTCGAGTTCCTCTCAACATTTTGGAAATCCCGCTGAAACTTTGGACATTCTCGCGAAGGGTTCCCTATCTCCGACAAGACTGGTACCCTTTCACGTCCAAATCTCTCAAACTCCGGGAGAGATTCTCAAAACCAAGGTTGACATGTTTCGAGTTCCTTTCAACATTTTGGAAATCCCGCTGAAACTTTGGACATTCTCGCAAAGGGTTCCCGATCCCCGACAAGATCGGTACCCTTTCACGTCCAAATCTCTCAAACTCCGGGAGAGATTCTCAAAACCAAGGTCAACATGTTTCGAGTTCCTCTCAACATTTTGGAAATCCCGCTGAAACTTTAGGCATTCTCGCGAAGGGTTCCCGATCCCCGACAAGATTGGTACCCTTTCACGTCCAAATCTCTCAAACTCCGGGAGAGATTCTCAACACCAAGGTTGACATGTTTCGAGTTCCTTTCAACATTTTGGAAATCCCGCTGAAACTTTGGACATTCCTGCGAAGGGTTCCCGATCCCCGACAAGATTGGTACCCTTTCACGTCCAAATCTCTCAAACTCCGGGAGAGATTCTCAAAACCAAGGTTGACATGTTTCGAGTTCCTTTCAACATTTTGGAAATCCCGCTGAAACTTTGGACATTCTCGCGAAGGGTTCCCGATCCCCGACAAGATTGGTACCCTTTCACGTCCAAATCTCTCAAACTCCGGGAGAGATTCTCAAAACCAAGGTTGACATGTTTCGAGTTCCTTTCAACATTTTGGAAATCCCGCTGAAACTTTGGACATTCTCGCGAAGGGGTCCCGATCCCCGACAAGATTGGTACCCTTTCACGTCCAAATCTCTCAAACTCCGGGAGAGATTCTCAAAACCAAGGTTGACATGTTTCGAGTTCCTTTCAACATTTTGGAAATCCCGCTGAAATTTTGGACAATCTCGCGAAGGGTTCCCAATCCCCGACAAGATTGGTACCCTTTCACGTCCAAATCTCTCAAACTCCGGGAGAGATTCTCAAAACCAAGGTTGACATGTTTCGAGTTCCTTTCAACATTTTGGAAATCCCGCTGAAACTTTGGACATTCTCGCGAAGGGTTCCCAATCCCCGACAAGACTGGTACCCTTTCACGTCCAAATCTCTCAAACTCCGGGAGAGATTCTCAAAACCAAGGTTGACATGTTTCGAGTTCCTTTCAACAGTTTGGAAATCCCGCTGAAACTTTGGACATTCTCGCGAAGGGTTCCCGATCCCCGACAAGATTGGTACCCTTTCACGTCCAAATCTCTCAAACTCCGGGAGAGATTCTCAAAACCAAGGTTGACATGTTTCGAGTTCCTTTCAACATTTTGGAAATCCTGCTAAAACTTTGGACATTCTCGCGAAGGGTTCCCGATCCCCTTCAAGATTGGTACCCTTTCACGTCCAAATCTCTCAAACTCCGGGAGAGATTCTCAAAACCAAGGTTGACATGTTTCGAGTTCCTTTCAACATTTTGGAAATCCCGCTGAAACTTTGGGCATTCTCGCGAAGGGTTCCCGATCCCCGAAAAGATTGGTACCCTTTCACGTCCAAATCTCTCAAACTCCGGCAGAGATTCTCAAAACCAAGGGTGACATGGTTCGAGTTCCTTTCAACATTTTGGAAATCCCGCTGAAACTTTGGACATTCTCGCGAAGGGTTCCCAATCCCCGACAAGATTGGTACCCTTTCACGTCCAAATCTCTCAAACTCCGGGAGAGATTCTCAAAACCAAGGTTGACATGTTTCGAGTTCCTCTCAACATTTTGGAAATCCCGCTGAAACTTTGGACATTCTCGCGAAGGGTTCCCAATCTCCGACAAGACTGGTACCCTTTCACGTGCAAATCTCTCAAACTCCGGGAGAGATTCTCAAAACCAAGGTTGACATGTTTCGAGTTCCTTTCAACATTTTGGAAATCCCGCTGAAACTTTGGACATTCTCGCGAAGGGTTCCCGATCCCCGACAAGATCGGTACCCTTTCACGTCCAAATCTCTCAAACTCAGGGAGTGATTGTCAAAACCAAGGTCAACATGTTTCGAGTTCCTCTCAACATTTTGGAAATCCCGCTGAAACTTTAGGCATTCTCGCGAAGGGTTCCCGATCCCCGACAAGATTGGTACCCTTTCACGTCCAAATCTCTCAAACTCCGGGAGAGATTCTCAAAACCAAGGTTGACATGTTTCGAGTTCCTTTCAACATTTTGGAAATCCCGCTGAAACTTTGGACATTCTCGCGAAGGGTTCCCGATCCCCGACAAGATTGGTACCCTTTCA
Organism: Streptopelia decaocto; assembly: GCF_964273445.1. NCBI lineage: Eukaryota > Metazoa > Chordata > Aves > Columbiformes > Columbidae > Streptopelia > Streptopelia decaocto. The sequence continues at coordinate 596,683 of NW_028115595.1, read as the reverse complement.
CGTCCAAATCTCTCAAACTCCGGGAGAGATTCTCAACACCAAGGTTGACATGTTTCGAGTTCCTTTCAACATTTTGGAAATCCCGCTGAAACTTTGGACATTCTCGCGAAGGGTTCCCGATCCCCGACAAGATTGGTACCCTTTCACGTCCAAATCTCTCAAAGTCCGGGAGAGATTCTCAAAACCAAGGTTGACATGTTTCGAGTTCCTTTCAACATTTTGGAAATCCCGCTGAAACTTTGGACATTCTCGCGAAGGGTTCCCGATCCCCGACAAGATTGGTACCCTTTCACGTCCCAATCTCTCAAACTCCGGGAGAGATTCTCAAAACCAAGGTTGACATGTTTCGAGTTCCTTTCAACATTTTGGAAATCCCGCCGAAACTTTGGATATTCTCGCGAAGGGTTCCCAATCCCCGACAAGATTGGTACCCTTTCACGTCCAAATCTCTCAAACTCCGGGAGAGATTCTCAAAACCAAGGTTGACATGTTTAGAGTTCCTTTCAACATTTTGGAAATCCCGCTGAAACTTTGGACATTCTCGCGAAGGGTTCCCAATCCCCGACAAGACTGGTACCCTTTCACGTCCAAATCTCTCAAACTCCGGGAGAGATTCTCAAAACCAAGGTTGACATGGTTCTAGTTCCTTTCAACAGTTTGGAAATCCCGCTGAGACTTTGGTCATTCTCGCGAAGGGTTCCCAATCCCCAACAAGATTGGTACCCTTTCACGTCCAAATCTCTCAAACTCCGGGAGAGATTCTCAAAACCAAGGTTGACATGTTTCGAGTTCCTTTCAACATTTTGGAAATCCCGCTGAAACTTTGGACATTCTCGCGAAGGGTTCCCGATCCCCGACAAGATTGGTACCCTTTCACGTCCAAATCTCTCAAACTCCGGGAGAGATTCTCAACACCAAGGTTGACATGTTTCGAGTTCCTTTCAACATTTTGGAAATCCCGCTGAAACTTTGGACATTGTCGCGAAGGGTTTCCGATCCCCGACAAGATTGGTACCCTTTCACGTCCAAATCTCTCAAACTCCGGGAGAGATTCTCAAAACCAAGGTTGACATGTTTCGAGTTCCTTTCAACATTTTGGAAATCCCGCTGAAACTTTGGACATTCTCGCGAAGGGTTCCCGATCCCCGACAAGATTGGTACCCTTTCACGTCCCAATCTCTCAAACTCCGGGAGAGATTCTCAAAACCAAGGTTGACATGTTTCGAGTTCCTTTCAACATTTTGGAAATCCCGCCGAAACTTTGGACATTCTCGCGAAGGGTTCCCAATCCCCGACAAGATTGGTACCCTTTCACGTCCAAATCTCTCAAACTCCGGGAGAGATTCTCAAAACCAAGGTTGACATGTTTAGAGTTCCTTTCAACATTTTGGAAATCCCGCTGAAACTTTGGACATTCTCGCGAAGGGTTCCCAATCCCCGACAAGACTGGTACCCTTTCACGTCCAAATCTCTCAAACTCCGGGAGAGATTCTCAAAACCAAGGTTGACATGTTTCGAGTTCCTTTCAACAGTTTGGAAATCCCGCTGAGACTTTGGTCATTCTCGCGAAGGGTTCCCAATCCCCAACAAGATTGGTACCCTTTCACGTCCAAATCTCTCAAACTCCGGGAGAGATTCTCAAAACCAAGGTTGACATGTTTCGAGTTCCTTTCAACATTTTGTTAATCCTGCTAAAACTTTGGACATTCTCGCGAAGGGTTCCCGATCCCCTTCAAGATTGGTACCCTTTCACGTCCAAATCTCTCAAACTCCGGGAGAGATTCTCAAAACCAAGGTTGACATGTTTCGAGTTCCTTTCAACATTTTGGAAATCCCGCTGAAACTTTGGGCATTCTCGCGAAGGGTTCCCGATCCCCGAAAAGATTGGTACCCTTTCACGTCCAAATCTCTCAAACTCCGGCAGAGATTCTCAAAACCAAGGTTGACATGTTTCGAGTTCCTTTCAACATTTTGGAAATCCCGCTGAAACTTTGGACATTCTCGCGAAGGGTTCCCAATACCCGACAAGATTGGTACCCTTTCACGTCCAAATCTCTCAAACTCCGGGAGAGATTCTCAAAACCAAGGTTGACATGTTTCGAGTTCCTCTCAACATTTTGGAAATCCCGCTGAAACTTTGGACATTCTCGCGAAGGGTTCCCAATCTCCGACAAGACTGGTACCCTTTCACGTCCAAATCTCTCAAACTCCGGGAGAGATTCTCAAAACCAAGGTTGACATGTTTCGAGTTCCTTTCAACATTTTGGAAATCCCGCTGAAACTTTGGACATTCTCGCGAAGGGTTCCCGATCCCCGACAAGATCGGTACCCTTTCACGTCCAAATCTCTCAAACTCCGGGAGAGATTGTCAAAACCAAGGTCAACATGTTTCGAGTTCCTCTCAACATTTTGGAAATCCCGCTGAAACTTTAGGCATTCTCGCGAAGGGTTCCCGATCCCCGACAAGATTGGTACCCTTTCACGTCCAAATCTCTCAAACTCCGGGAGAGATTCTCAAAACCAAGGTTGACATGTTTCGAGTTCCTTTCAACATTTTGGAAATCCCGCTGAAACTTTGGACATTCTCGCGAAGGGTTCCCAATCCCCAACAAGATTGGTACCCTTTCACGTCCAAATCTCTCAAACTCCGGCAGAGATTCTCAAAACCAAGGTTGACATGTTTCGAGTTCCTTTCAACATTTTGGAAATCCCGCTGAAACTTTGGACATTCCTGCGAAGGGTTCCCAATCCCCAACAAGATTGGTAGCCTTTCACGTCCAAATCTCTCAAATGCCGGGAGAGATTCTCAAAACCAAGGTTTACATGTTTCGAGTTCCTTTCAACATTTTGGAAATCCCGCTGAAACTTTGGACATTCTCGCGAAGGGTTCCCGATCCCCGACAAGATTGGTACCCTTTCACGTCCAAATCTCTCAAACTCCGGGAGAGATTCTCAAAACCAAGGTTGACATGTTTCGAGTTCCTTTCAACATTTTGGAAATCCCGCTGAAACTTTGGACATTCTCGCGAAGGGTTCCCGATCCCCTTCAAGATTGGTACCCTTTCACGTCCAAATCTCTCAAACTCCGGGAGAGATTCTCAAAACCAAGGTTGACATGTTTCGAGTTCCTTTCAACATTTTGGAAATCCCGCTGAAACTTTGGACATTCTCGCGAAGGGTTCCCGATCCCCGACAAGATTGGTACCCTTTCACGTCCCAATCTCTCAAACTCCGGGAGAGATTCTCAAAACCAAGGTTGACATGTTTCGAGTTCCTTTCAACATTTTGGAAATCCCGCCGAAACATTGGACATTCTCGCGAAGGGTTCCCGATCCCCGACAAGATTGGTACCCTTTCACGTCCAAATCTCTCAAACTCCGGGAGAGATTCTCAAAACCAAGGTTGACATGTTTCGAGTTCCTTTCAACATTTTGGAAATCCCGCTGAAACTTTGGACATTCTCGCGAAGGGTTCCCAATCCCCGACAAGACTGGTACCCTTTCACGTCCAAATCTCTCAAACTCCGGGAGAGATTCTCAAAACCAAGGTTGACATGTTTCGAGTTCCTTTCAACAGTTTGGAAATCCCGCTGAAACTTTGGTCATTCTCGCGAAGGGTTCCCAATCCCCAACAAGATTGGTACCCTTTCACGTCCAAATCTCTCAAACTCCGGGAGAGATTCTCAAAACCAAGGTTGACATGTTTCGAGTTCCTTTCAACATTTTGTTAATCCTGCTAAAACTTTGGACATTCTCGCGAAGGATTCCCGATCCCCTTCAAGATTGGTACCCTTTCACGTCCAAATCTCTCAAACTCCGGGAGAGATTCTCAAAACCAAGGTTGACATGTTTCGAGTTCCTTTCAACATTTTGGAAATCCCGCTGAAACTTTGGACATTCTCGCGAAGGGTTCCCGATCCCCGACAAGATTGGTACCCTTTCACGTCCAAATCTCTCAAACTCCGGGAGAGATTCTCAACACCAAGGTTGACATGTTTCGAGTTCCTTTCAACATTTTGGAAATCCCGCTGAAACTTTGGACATTGTCGCGAAGGGTTCCCGATCCCCGACAAGATTGGTACCCTTTCACGTCCAAATCTCTCAAACTCCGGCAGAGATTCTCAAAACCAAGGGTGACATGGTTCGAGTTCCTTTCAACATTTTGGAAATCCCGCTGAAACTTTGGACATTCTCGCGAAGGGTTCCCAATCCCCGACAAGATTGGTACCCTTTCACGTCCAAATCTCTCAAACTCCGGGAGAGATTCTCAAAACCAAGGTTGACATGTTTCGAGTTCCTCTCAACATTTTGGAAATCCCGCTGAAACTTTGGACATTCTCGCGAAGGGTTCCCAATCTCCGACAAGACTGGTACCCTTTCACGTCCAAATCTCTCAAACTCCGGGAGAGATTCTCAAAACCAAGGTTGACATGTTTCGAGTTCCTTTCAACATTTTGGAAATCCCGCTGAAACTTTGGACATTCTCGCGAAGGGTTCCCGATCCCCGACAAGATCGGTACCCTTTCACGTCCAAATCTCTCAAACTCCGGGAGAGATTGTCAAAACCAAGGTCAACATGTTTCGAGTTCCTCTCAACATTTTGGAAATCCCGCTGAAACTTTAGGCATTCTCGCGAAGGGTTCCCGATCCCCGACAAGATTGGTACCCTTTCACGTCCAAATCTCTCAAACTCCGGGAGAGATTCTCAAAACCAAGGTTGACATGTTTCGAGTTCCTTTCAACATTTTGGAAATCCCGCTGAAACTTTGGACATTCTCGCGAAGGGTTCCCGATCCCCGACAAGATTGGTACCCTTTCACGTCCAAATCTCTCAAACTCCGGGAGAGATTCTCAACACCAAGGTTGACATGTTTCGAGTTCCTTTCAACATTTTGGAAATCCCGCTGAAACTTTGGACATTCTCGCGAAGGGTTCCCAATCCCCAACAAGACTGGTACCCTTTCACGTCCAAATCTCTCAAACTCCAGAAGAGATTCTCAAAACAAAGGTTGACATGTTTCGAGTTCCTTTCAACATTTTGGAAATCCCGCTGAAACTTTGGACATTCTCGCGAAGGGTTCCCAATCCCCGACAAGATTGGTACCCTTTCACGTCCAAATCTCTCAAACTCCGGGAGAGATTCTCAAAACCAAGGTTGACATGTTTCGAGTTCCTTTCAACATTTTGGAAATCCCGCTGAAACTTTGGACATTCTCGCGAAGGGTTCCCAATCCCCGACAAGATTGGTACCCTTTCACGTCCAAATCTCTCAAACTCCGGGAGAGATTCTCAAAACCAAGGTTGACATGTTTCGAGTTCCTTTCAACATTTTGGAAATCCCGCTGAAACTTTGGACATTCTCGCGAAGGGTTCCCGATCCCCTACAAGATCGGTACAATTTCACGTCCAAATCTCTCAAACTCCGGGAGAGATTCTCAAAACCAAGGTTGACATGTTTCGAGTTCCTTTCAACATTTTGGTAATCCCGCTGAAACTTTGGACATTCTCGCGAAGGGTTCCCGATCCCCGACAAGATTGGTACCCTTTCACGTCCAAATCTCTCACACTCCGGGAGAGATTCTCAAAACCAAGGTTGACATGTTTCGAGTTCCTTTCAACATTTTGGAAATCCCGCTGAAACTTTGGACATTCTCGCGAAGGGTTCCCGATCCCCGACAAGATTGGTACCCTTTCACGTCCAAATCTCTCAAACTCCGGGAGAGATTCTCAAAACCAAGGTTGACATGTTTCGAGTTCCTTTCAACATTTTGGAAATCCCGCTGAAACTTTGGACATTCTCGCGAAGGGTTCCCGATACCCGACAAGATCGGTACCCTTTCACGTCCAAATCTCTCAAACTCCGGGAGAGATTGTCAAAACCAAGGTTGACATGTTTCGAGTTCCTTTCAACATTTTGGAAATCCCGCTGAAACTGTGGACATTCTCGCGAAGGGTTCCCAATCCCCGACAAGATTGGTACCCTTTCACGTCCAAATCTCTCAAACTCCGGGAGAGATTCTCAAAACCAAGGTTGACATGTTTCGAGTTCCTTTCAACATTTTGGAAATCCCGCTGAAACTTTGGACATTCTCGCGAAGGGTTCCCGATCCCCGACAAGATTGGTACCCTTTCACGTCCAAATCTCTCAAACTCCGGGAGAGATTCTCAAAACCAAGGTTGACATGTTTCGAGTTCCTTTCAACATTTTGGAAATCCCGCTGAAACTTTGGACATTCTCGCGAAGGGTTCCCAATCCCCGACAAGACTGGTACCCTTTCACGTCCAAATCTCTCAAACTCCGGGAGAGATTCTCAAAACCAAGGGTGACATGTTTCGAGTTCCTTTCAACAGTTTGGAAATCCCGCTGAAACTTTGGACATTCTCGCGAAGGGTTCCCAATCCCCAACAAGATTGGTACCCTTTCACGTCCAAATCTCTCAAACTCCGGGAGAGATTCTCAAAACCAAGGTTGACATGTTTCGAGTTCCTTTCAACATTTTGTTAATCCTGCTAAAACTTTGGACATTCTCGCGAAGGATTCCCGATCCCCGACAAGATTGGTACCCTTTCACGTCCAAATCTCTCAAACTCCGGGAGAGATTCTCAAAACCAAGGTTGACATGTTTCGAGTTCCTTTCAACATTTTGGAAATCCCGCTGAAACTTTGGACATTCTCGCGAAGGGTTCCCGATCCCCGACAAGATTGGTACCCTTTCACGTCCAAATCTCTCAAACTCCGGGAGAGATTCTCAAAACCAAGGTTGACATGTTTCGAGTTCCTTTCAACATTTTGGAAATCCCGCTGAAACTTTGGACATTGTCGCGAAGGGTTCCCGATCCCCGACAAGATTGGTACCCTTTCACGTCCAAATCTCTCAAACTCCGGCAGAGATTCTCAAAACCAAGGGTGACATGGTTCGAGTTCCTTTCAACATTTTGGAAATCCCGCTGAAACTTTGGACATTCTCGCGAAGGGTTCCCAATCCCCGACAAGATTGGTACCCTTTCACGTCCAAATCTCTCAAACTCCGGGAGAGATTCTCAAAACCAAGGTTGACATGTTTCGAGTTCCTCTCAACATTTTGGAAATCCCGCTGAAACTTTGGACATTCTCGCGAAGGGTTCCCAATCTCCGACAAGACTGGTACCCTTTCACGTCCAAATCTCTCAAAGTCCGGGAGAGATTCTCAAAACCAAGGTTGACATGGTTCGAGTTCCTTTCAACATTTTGGAAATCCCGCTGAAACTTTGGACATTCTCGCGAAGGGGTCCCGATCCCCGACAAGATTGGTACCCTTTCACGTCCAAATCTATCAAACTCCGGGAGAGATTCTCAAAACCAAGGTTGACATGTTTCGAGTTCCTTTCAACAGTTTGGAAATCCCGCTGAAACTTTGGACATTCTCGCGAAGGGTTCCCGATCCCCGACAAGATTGGTACCCTTTCACGTCCAAATCTCTCAAACTCCGGGAGAGATTCTCAAAACCAAGGTTGACATGTTTCGAGTTCCTTTCAACATTTTGGAAATCCCGCTGAAACTTTGGACATTCTCGCGAAGGGTTCCCGATCCCCGACAAGATTGGTACCCTTTCACGTCCAAATCTCTCAAACTCCGGGAGAGATTCTCAAAACCAAGGTTGACATGTTTCGAGTTCCTTTCAACATTTTGGAAATCCCGCTGAAACTTTGGGCATTCTCGCGAAGGGTTCCCGATCCCCGGCAAGATTGGTACCCTTTCACGTCCAAATCTCTCAAACTCCGGCAGAGATTCTCAAAACCAAGGGTGACATGGTTCGAGTTCCTTTCAACATTTTGGAAATCCCGCTGAAACTTTGGACATTCTCGCGAAGGGTTCCCAATCCCCGACAAGATTGGTACCCTTTCACGTCCAAATCTCTCAAACTCCGGGAGAGATTCTCAAAACCAAGGTTGACATGTTTCGAGTTCCTCTCAACATTTTGGAAATCCCGCTGAAACTTTGGACATTCTCGCGAAGGGTTCCCAATCTCCGACAAGACTGGTACCCTTTCACGTGCAAATCTCTCAAACTCCGGGAGAGATTCTCAAAACCAAGGTTGACATGTTTCGAGTTCCTTTCAACATTTTGGAAATCCCGCTGAAACTTTGGACATTCTCGCGAAGGGTTCCCGATCCCCGACAAGATCGGTACCCTTTCACGTCCAAATCTCTCAAACTCAGGGAGTGATTGTCAAAACCAAGGTCAACATGTTTCGAGTTCCTCTCAACATTTTGGAAATCCCGCTGAAACTTTAGGCATTCTCGCGAAGGGTTCCCGATCCCCGACAAGATTGGTACCCTTTCACGTCCAAATCTCTCAAACTCCGGGAGAGATTCTCAAAACCAAGGTTGACATGTTTCGAGTTCCTTTCAACATTTTGGAAATCCCGCTGAAACTTTGGACATTCTCGCGAAGGGTTCCCGATCCCCGACAAGATTGGTACCCTTTCACGTCCAAATCTCTCAAACTCCGGGAGAGATTCTCAACACCAAGGTTGACATGTTTCGAGTTCCTTTCAACATTTTGGAAATCCCGCTGAAACTTTGGACATTCTCGCGAAGGGTTCCCGATCCCCGACAAGATTGGTACCCTTTCACGTCCAAATCTCTCAAAGTCCGGGAGAGATTCTCAAAACCAAGGTTGACATGTTTCGAGTTCCTTTCAACATTTTGGAAATCCCGCTGAAACTTTGGACATTCTCGCGAAGGGTTCCCGATCCCCGACAAGATTGGTACCCTTTCACGTCCCAATCTCTCAAACTCCGGGAGAGATTCTCAAAACCAAGGTTTACATGTTTCGAGTTCCTTTCAACATTTTGGAAATCCCGCCGAAACTTTGGATATTCTCGCGAAGGGTTCCCAATCCCCGACAAGATTGGTACCCTTTCACGTCCAAATCTCTCAAACTCCGGGAGAGATTCTCAAAACCAAGGTTGACATGTTTAGAGTTCCTTTCAACATTTTGGAAATCCCGCCGAAACTTTGGACATTCTCGCGAAGGGTTCCCAATCCCCGACAAGACTGGTACCCTTTCACGTCCAAATCTCTCAAACTCCGGGAGAGATTCTCAAAACCAAGGTTGACATGGTTCTAGTTCCTTTCAACAGTTTGGAAATCCCGCTGAGACTTTGGTCATTCTCGCGAAGGGTTCCCAATCCCCAACAAGATTGGTACCCTTTCACGTCCAAATCTCTCAAACTCCGGGAGAGATTCTCAAAACCAAGGTTGACATGTTTCGAGTTCCTTTCAACATTTTGGAAATCCCGCTGAAACTTTGGACATTCTCGCGAAGGGTTCCCGATCCCCGACAAGATTGGTACCCTTTCACGTCCAAATCTCTCAAACTCCGGGAGAGATTCTCAACACCAAGGTTGACATGTTTCGAGTTCCTTTCAACATTTTGGAAATCCCGCTGAAACTTTGGACATTGTCGCGAAGGGTTTCCGATCCCCGACAAGATTGGTACCCTTTCACGTCCAAATCTCTCAAACTCCGGGAGAGATTCTCAAAACCAAGGTTGACATGTTTCGAGTTCCTTTCAACATTTTGGAAATCCCGCTGAAACTTTGGACATTCTCGCGAAGGGTTCCCGATCCCCGACAAGATTGGTACCCTTTCACGTCCCAATCTCTCAAACTCCGGGAGAGATTCTCAAAACCAAGGTTGACATGTTTCGAGTTCCTTTCAACATTTTGGAAATCCCGCCGAAACTTTGGACATTCTCGCGAAGGGTTCCCAATCCCCGACAAGATTGGTACCCTTTCACGTCCAAATCTCTCAAACTCCGGGAGAGATTCTCAAAACCAAGGTTGACATGTTTAGAGTTCCTTTCAACATTTTGGAAATCCCGCTGAAACTTTGGACATTCTCGCGAAGGGTTCCCAATCCCCGACAAGACTGGTACCCTTTCACGTCCAAATCTCTCAAACTCCGGGAGAGATTCTCAAAACCAAGGTTGACATGTTTCGAGTTCCTTTCAACAGTTTGGAAATCCCGCTGAGACTTTGGACATTGTCGCGAAGGGTTCCCGATCCCCGACAAGATTGGTACCCTTTCACGTCCAAATCTCTCAAACTCCGGGAGAGATTCTCAAAACCAAGGTTGACATGTTTCGAGTTCCTTTCAACATTTTGTTAATCCTGCTAAAACTTTGGACATTCTCGCGAAGGGTTCCCGATCCCCTTCAAGATTGGTACCCTTTCACGTCCAAATCTCTCAAACTCCGGGAGAGATTCTCAAAACCAAGGTTGACATGTTTCGAGTTCCTTTCAACATTTTGGAAATCCCGCTGAAACTTTGGACATTCTCGCGAAGGGTTCCCGATCCCCGACAAGATTGGTACCCTTTCACGTCCAAATCTCTCAAAGTCCGGGAGAGATTCTCAAAACCAAGGTTGACATGTTTCGAGTTCCTTTCAACATTTTGGAAATCCCGCTGAAACTTTGGACATTCTCGCGAAGGGTTCCCGATCCCCGACAAGATTGGTACCCTTTCACGTCCCAATCTCTCAAACTCCGGGAGAGATTCTCAAAACCAAGGTTTACATGTTTCGAGTTCCTTTCAACATTTTGTTAATCCTGCTAAAACTTTGGACATTCTCGCGAAGGGTTCCCAATCCCCGACAAGATTGGTACCCTTTCACGTCCAAATCTCTCAAACTCCGGGAGAGATTCTCAAAACCAAGGTTGACATGTTTCGAGTTCCTTTCAACATTTTGGAAATCCCGCTGAAACTTTGGACATTCTCGCGAAGGGTTCCCGATCCCCGACAAGATTGGTACCCTTTCACGTCCAAATCTCTCAATAGTCCGGGAGAGATTCTCAAAACCAAGGTTGACATGTTTCGAGTTCCTTTCAACATTTTGGAAATCCCGCTGAAACTTTGGACATTCTCGCGAAGGGTTCCCGATCCCCGACAAGATTGGTACTCTTTCACGTCCCAATCTCTCAAACTCCGGGAGAGATTCTCAAAACCAAGGTTTACATGTTTCGAGTTCCTTTCAACATTTTGGAAATCCCGCCGAAACTTTGGATATTCTCGCGAAGGGTTCCCAATCCCCGACAAGATTGGTACCCTTTCACGTCCAAATCTCTCAAACTCCGGGAGAGATTCTCAAAACCAAGGTTGACATGTTTAGAGTTCCTTTCAACATTTTGGAAATCCCGCTGAAACTTTGGACATTCTCGCGAAGGGTTCCCGATCCCCGACAAGATCGGTACCCTTTCACGTCCAAATCTCTCAAACTCCGGGAGAGATTCTCAAAACCAAGGTTGACATGGTTCTAGTTCCTTTCAACAGTTTGGAAATCCCGCTGAGACTTTGGTCATTCTCGCGAAGGGTTCCCAATCCCCAACAAGATTGGTACCCTTTCACGTCCAAATCTCTCAAACTCCGGGAGAGATTCTCAAAACCAAGGTTGACATGTTTCGAGTTCCTTTCAACATTTTGGAAATCCCGCTGAAACTTTGGACATTGTCGCGAAGGGTTTCCGATCCCCGACAAGATTGGTACCCTTTCACGTCCAAATCTCTCAAACTCCGGGAGAGATTCTCAAAACCAAGGTTGACATGTTTCGAGTTCCTTTCAACATTTTGGAAATCCCGCTGAAACTTTGGACATTCTCGCGAAGGGTTCCCGATCCCCGACAAGATTGGTACCCTTTCACGTCCCAATCTCTCAAACTCCGGGAGAGATTCTCAAAACCAAGGTTGACATGTTTCGAGTTCCTTTCAACATTTTGGAAATCCCGCCGAAACTTTGGACATTCTCGCGAAGGGTTCCCAATCCCCGACAAGATTGGTACCCTTTCACGTCCAAATCTCTCAAACTCCGGGAGAGATTCTCAAAACCAAGGTTGACATGTTTAGAGTTCCTTTCAACATTTTGGAAATCCCGCTGAAACTTTGGACATTCTCGCGAAGGGTTCCCAATCCCCGACAAGACTGGTACCCTTTCACGTCCAAATCTCTCAAACTCCGGGAGAGATTCTCAAAACCAAGGTTGACATGTTTCGAGTTCCTTTCAACAGTTTGGAAATCCCGCTGAGACTTTGGACATTGTCGCGAAGGGTTCCCAATCCCCGACAAGATTGGTACCCTTTCACGTCCAAATCTCTCAAACTCCGGGAGAGATTCTCAAAACCAAGGTTGACATGTTTCGAGTTCCTTTCAACATTTTGTTAATCCTGCTAAAACTTTGGACATTCTCGCGAAGGGTTCCCGATCCCCTTCAAGATTGGTACCCTTTCACGTCCAAATCTCTCAAACTCCGGGAGAGATTCTCAAAACCAAGGTTGACATGTTTCGAGTTCCTTTCAACATTTTGGAAATCCCGCTGAAACTTTGGACATTCTCGCGAAGGGTTCCCGATCCCCGACAAGATTGGTACCCTTTCACGTCCAAATCTCTCAAAGTCCGGGAGAGATTCTCAAAACCAAGGTTGACATGTTTCGAGTTCCTTTCAACATTTTGGAAATCCCGCTGAAACTTTGGACATTCTCGCGAAGGGTTCCCGATCCCCGACAAGATTGGTACCCTTTCACGTCCCAATCTCTCAAACTCCGGGAGAGATTCTCAAAACCAAGGTTTACATGTTTCGAGTTCCTTTCAACATTTTGTTAATCCTGCTAAAACTTTGGACATTCTCGCGAAGGGTTCCCAATCCCCGACAAGATTGGTACCCTTTCACGTCCAAATCTCTCAAACTCCGGGAGAGATTCTCAAAACCAAGGTTGACATGTTTCGAGTTCCTTTCAACATTTTGGAAATCCCGCTGAAACTTTGGACATTCTCGCGAAGGGTTCCCGATCCCCGACAAGATTGGTACCCTTTCACGTCCAAATCTCTCAAAGTCCGGGAGAGATTCTCAAAACCAAGGTTGACATGTTTCGAGTTCCTTTCAACATTTTGGAAATCCCGCTGAAACTTTGGACATTCTCGCGAAGGGTTCCCGATCCCCGACAAGATTGGTACCCTTTCACGTCCCAATCTCTCAAACTCCGGGAGAGATTCTCAAAACCAAGGTTTACATGTTTCGAGTTCCTTTCAACATTTTGGAAATCCCGCCGAAACTTTGGATATTCTCGCGAAGGGTTCCCAATCCCCGACAAGATTGGTACCCTTTCACGTCCAAATCTCTCAAACTCCGGGAGAGATTCTCAAAACCAAGGTTGACATGTTTAGAGTTCCTTTCAACATTTTGGAAATCCCGCTGAAACTTTGGACATTCTCGCGAAGGGTTCCCAATCCCCGACAAGACTGGTACCCTTTCACGTCCAAATCTCTCAAACTCCGGGAGAGATTCTCAAAACCAAGGTTGACATGGTTCTAGTTCCTTTCAACAGTTTGGAAATCCCGCTGAGACTTTGGTCATTCTCGCGAAGGGTTCCCAATCCCCAACAAGATTGGTACCCTTTCACGTCCAAATCTCTCAAACTCCGGGAGAGATTCTCAAAACCAAGGTTGACATGTTTCGAGTTCCTTTCAACATTTTGGAAATCCCGCTGAAACTTTGGACATTCTCGCGAAGGGTTCCCGATCCCCGACAAGATTGGTACCCTTTCACGTCCAAATCTCTCAAACTCCGGGAGAGATTCTCAACACCAAGGTTGACATGTTTCGAGTTCCTTTCAACATTTTGGAAATCCCGCTGAAACTTTGGACATTGTCGCGAAGGGTTTCCGATCCCCGACAAGATTGGTACCCTTTCACGTCCAAATCTCTCAAACTCCGGGAGAGATTCTCAAAACCAAGGTTGACATGTTTCGAGTTCCTTTCAACATTTTGGAAATCCCGCTGAAACTTTGGACATTCTCGCGAAGGGTTCCCGATCCCCGACAAGATTGGTACCCTTTCACGTCCCAATCTCTCAAACTCCGGGAGAGATTCTCAAAACCAAGGTTGACATGTTTCGAGTTCCTTTCAACATTTTGGAAATCCCGCCGAAACTTTGGACATTCTCGCGAAGGGTTCCCAATCCCCGACAAGATTGGTACCCTTTCACGTCCAAATCTCTCAAACTCCGGGAGAGATTCTCAAAACCAAGGTTGACATGTTTAGAGTTCCTTTCAACATTTTGGAAATCCCGCTGAAACTTTGGACATTCTCGCGAAGGGTTCCCAATCCCCGACAAGACTGGTACCCTTTCACGTCCAAATCTCTCAAACTCCGGGAGAGATTCTCAAAACCAAGGTTGACATGTTTCGAGTTCCTTTCAACAGTTTGGAAATCCCGCTGAGACTTTGGACATTGTCGCGAAGGGTTCCCGATCCCCGACAAGATTGGTACCCTTTCACGTCCAAATCTCTCAAACTCCGGGAGAGATTCTCAAAACCAAGGTTGACATGTTTCGAGTTCCTTTCAACATTTTGGAAATCCCGCTGAAACTTTGGACATTCTCGCGAAGGGTTCCCGATCCCCTTCAAGATTGGTACCATTTCACGTCCAAATCTCTCAAACTCCGGGAGAGATTCTCAAAACCAAGGTTGACATGGTTCGAGTTCCTTTCAACATTTTGGAAATCCCGCTGAAACTTTGGACGTTCTCGCGAAGGGGTCCCGATCCCCGATAAGATTGGTACCCTTTCACGTCCAAATCTCTCAAACTCCGGGAGAGATTCTCAAAACCAAGGTTGACATGTTTCGAGTTCCTTTCAACATTTTGGAAATCCCGCTGAAACTTTGGACATTCTCGCGAAGGGTTCCCAATCTCCGACAAGACTGGTACCCTTTCACGTCCAAATCTCTCAAACTCCGGGAGAGATTCTCAAAACCAGGTTGACATGTTTCGAGTTCCTTTCAACATTTTGGAAATCCCGCTGAAACTTTGGACATTCTCGCGAAGGGTTCCCGATCCCCGACAAGATCGGTACCCTTTCACGTCCAAATCTCTCAAACTCAGGGAGTGATTGTCAAAACCAAGGTCAACATGTTTCGAGTTCCTCTCAACATTTTGGAAATCCCGCTGAAACTTTAGGCATTCTCGCGAAGGGTTCCCGATCCCCGACAAGATTGGTACCCTTTCACGTCCAAATCTCTCAAACTCCGGGAGAGATTCTCAAAACCAAGGTTGACATGTTTCGAGTTCCTTTCAACATTTTGGAAATCCCGCTGAAACTTTGGACATTCTCGCGAAGGGTTCCCGATCCCCGACAAGATTGGTACCCTTTCACGTCCAAATCTCTCAAACTCCGGGAGAGATTCTCAACACCAAGGTTGACATGTTTCGAGTTCCTTTCAACATTTTGGAAATCCCGCTGAAACTTTGGACATTCTCGCGAAGGGTTCCCGATCCCCGACAAGATTGGTACCCTTTCACGTCCAAATCTCTCAAAGTCCGGGAGAGATTCTCAAAACCAAGGTTGACATGTTTCGAGTTCCTTTCAACATTTTGGAAATCCCGCTGAAACTTTGGACATTCTCGCGAAGGGTTCCCGATCCCCGACAAGATTGGTACCCTTTCACGTCCCAATCTCTCAAACTCCGGGAGAGATTCTCAAAACCAAGGTTTACATGTTTCGAGTTCCTTTCAACATTTTGGAAATCCCGCCGAAACTTTGGATATTCTCGCGAAGGGTTCCCAATCCCCGACAAGATTGGTACCCTTTCACGTCCAAATCTCTCAAACTCCGGGAGAGATTCTCAAAACCAAGGTTGACATGTTTAGAGTTCCTTTCAACATTTTGGAAATCCCGCCGAAACTTTGGACATTCTCGCGAAGGGTTCCCAATCCCCGACAAGACTGGTACCCTTTCACGTCCAAATCTCTCAAACTCCGGGAGAGATTCTCAAAACCAAGGTTGACATGGTTCTAGTTCCTTTCAACAGTTTGGAAATCCCGCTGAGACTTTGGTCATTCTCGCGAAGGGTTCCCAATCCCCAACAAGATTGGTACCCTTTCACGTCCAAATCTCTCAAACTCCGGGAGAGATTCTCAAAACCAAGGTTGACATGTTTCGAGTTCCTTTCAACATTTTGGAAATCCCGCTGAAACTTTGGACATTCTCGCGAAGGGTTCCCGATCCCCGACAAGATTGGTACCCTTTCACGTCCAAATCTCTCAAACTCCGGGAGAGATTCTCAACACCAAGGTTGACATGTTTCGAGTTCCTTTCAACATTTTGGAAATCCCGCTGAAACTTTGGACATTGTCGCGAAGGGTTTCCGATCCCCGACAAGATTGGTACCCTTTCACGTCCAAATCTCTCAAACTCCGGGAGAGATTCTCAAAACCAAGGTTGACATGTTTCGAGTTCCTTTCAACATTTTGGAAATCCCGCTGAAACTTTGGACATTCTCGCGAAGGGTTCCCGATCCCCGACAAGATTGGTACCCTTTCACGTCCCAATCTCTCAAACTCCGGGAGAGATTCTCAAAACCAAGGTTGACATGTTTCGAGTTCCTTTCAACATTTTGGAAATCCCGCCGAAACTTTGGACATTCTCGCGAAGGGTTCCCAATCCCCGACAAGATTGGTACCCTTTCACGTCCAAATCTCTCAAACTCCGGGAGAGATTCTCAAAACCAAGGTTGACATGTTTAGAGTTCCTTTCAACATTTTGGAAATCCCGCTGAAACTTTGGACATTCTCGCGAAGGGTTCCCAATCCCCGACAAGACTGGTACCCTTTCACGTCCAAATCTCTCAAACTCCGGGAGAGATTCTCAAAACCAAGGTTGACATGTTTCGAGTTCCTTTCAACAGTTTGGAAATCCCGCTGAGACTTTGGACATTGTCGCGAAGGGTTCCCGATCCCCGACAAGATTGGTACCCTTTCACGTCCAAATCTCTCAAACTCCGGGAGAGATTCTCAAAACCAAGGTTGACATGTTTCGAGTTCCTTTCAACATTTTGTTAATCCTGCTAAAACTTTGGACATTCTCGCGAAGGGTTCCCGATCCCCTTCAAGATTGGTACCCTTTCACGTCCAAATCTCTCAAACTCCGGGAGAGATTCTCAAAACCAAGGTTGACATGTTTCGAGTTCCTTTCAACATTTTGGAAATCCCGCTGAAACTTTGGACATTCTCGCGAAGGGTTCCCGATCCCCGACAAGATTGGTACCCTTTCACGTCCAAATCTCTCAAAGTCCGGGAGAGATTCTCAAAACCAAGGTTGACATGTTTCGAGTTCCTTTCAACATTTTGGAAATCCCGCTGAAACTTTGGACATTCTCGCGAAGGGTTCCCGATCCCCGACAAGATTGGTACCCTTTCACGTCCCAATCTCTCAAACTCCGGGAGAGATTCTCAAAACCAAGGTTTACATGTTTCGAGTTCCTTTCAACATTTTGTTAATCCTGCTAAAACTTTGGACATTCTCGCGAAGGGTTCCCAATCCCCGACAAGATTGGTACCCTTTCACGTCCAAATCTCTCAAACTCCGGGAGAGATTCTCAAAACCAAGGTTGACATGTTTCGAGTTCCTTTCAACATTTTGGAAATCCCGCTGAAACTTTGGACATTCTCGCGAAGGGTTCCCGATCCCCGACAAGATTGGTACCCTTTCACGTCCAAATCTCTCAATAGTCCGGGAGAGATTCTCAAAACCAAGGTTGACATGTTTCGAGTTCCTTTCAACATTTTGGAAATCCCGCTGAAACTTTGGACATTCTCGCGAAGGGTTCCCGATCCCCGACAAGATTGGTACTCTTTCACGTCCCAATCTCTCAAACTCCGGGAGAGATTCTCAAAACCAAGGTTTACATGTTTCGAGTTCCTTTCAACATTTTGGAAATCCCGCCGAAACTTTGGATATTCTCGCGAAGGGTTCCCAATCCCCGACAAGATTGGTACCCTTTCACGTCCAAATCTCTCAAACTCCGGGAGAGATTCTCAAAACCAAGGTTGACATGTTTAGAGTTCCTTTCAACATTTTGGAAATCCCGCTGAAACTTTGGACATTCTCGCGAAGGGTTCCCGATCCCCGACAAGATCGGTACCCTTTCACGTCCAAATCTCTCAAACTCCGGGAGAGATTCTCAAAACCAAGGTTGACATGGTTCTAGTTCCTTTCAACAGTTTGGAAATCCCGCTGAGACTTTGGTCATTCTCGCGAAGGGTTCCCAATCCCCAACAAGATTGGTACCCTTTCACGTCCAAATCTCTCAAACTCCGGGAGAGATTCTCAAAACCAAGGTTGACATGTTTCGAGTTCCTTTCAACATTTTGGAAATCCCGCTGAAACTTTGGACATTGTCGCGAAGGGTTTCCGATCCCCGACAAGATTGGTACCCTTTCACGTCCAAATCTCTCAAACTCCGGGAGAGATTCTCAAAACCAAGGTTGACATGTTTCGAGTTCCTTTCAACATTTTGGAAATCCCGCTGAAACTTTGGACATTCTCGCGAAGGGTTCCCGATCCCCGACAAGATTGGTACCCTTTCACGTCCCAATCTCTCAAACTCCGGGAGAGATTCTCAAAACCAAGGTTGACATGTTTCGAGTTCCTTTCAACATTTTGGAAATCCCGCCGAAACTTTGGACATTCTCGCGAAGGGTTCCCAATCCCCGACAAGATTGGTACCCTTTCACGTCCAAATCTCTCAAACTCCGGGAGAGATTCTCAAAACCAAGGTTGACATGTTTAGAGTTCCTTTCAACATTTTGGAAATCCCGCTGAAACTTTGGACATTCTCGCGAAGGGTTCCCAATCCCCGACAAGACTGGTACCCTTTCACGTCCAAATCTCTCAAACTCCGGGAGAGATTCTCAAAACCAAGGTTGACATGTTTCGAGTTCCTTTCAACAGTTTGGAAATCCCGCTGAGACTTTGGACATTGTCGCGAAGGGTTCCCAATCCCCGACAAGATTGGTACCCTTTCACGTCCAAATCTCTCAAACTCCGGGAGAGATTCTCAAAACCAAGGTTGACATGTTTCGAGTTCCTTTCAACATTTTGTTAATCCTGCTAAAACTTTGGACATTCTCGCGAAGGGTTCCCGATCACCTTCAAGATTGGTACCCTTTCACGTCCAAATCTCTCAAACTCCGGGAGAGATTCTCAAAACCAAGGTTGACATGTTTCGAGTTCCTTTCAACATTTTGGAAATCCCGCTGAAACTTTGGACATTCTCGCGAAGGGTTCCCGATCCCCGACAAGATTGGTACCCTTTCACGTCCAAATCTCTCAAAGTCCGGGAGAGATTCTCAAAACCAAGGTTGACATGTTTCGAGTTCCTTTCAACATTTTGGAAATCCCGCTGAAACTTTGGACATTCTCGCGAAGGGTTCCCGATCCCCGACAAGATTGGTACCCTTTCACGTCCCAATCTCTCAAACTCCGGGAGAGATTCTCAAAACCAAGGTTTACATGTTTCGAGTTCCTTTCAACATTTTGTTAATCCTGCTAAAACTTTGGACATTCTCGCGAAGGGTTCCCAATCCCCGACAAGATTGGTACCCTTTCACGTCCAAATCTCTCAAACTCCGGGAGAGATTCTCAAAACCAAGGTTGACATGTTTCGAGTTCCTTTCAACATTTTGGAAATCCCGCTGAAACTTTGGACATTCTCGCGAAGGGTTCCCGATCCCCGACAAGATTGGTACCCTTTCACGTCCAAATCTCTCAAAGTCCGGGAGAGATTCTCAAAACCAAGGTTGACATGTTTCGAGTTCCTTTCAACATTTTGGAAATCCCGCTGAAACTTTGGACATTCTCGCGAAGGGTTCCCGATCCCCGACAAGATTGGTACCCTTTCACGTCCCAATCTCTCAAACTCCGGGAGAGATTCTCAAAACCAAGGTTTACATGTTTCGAGTTCCTTTCAACATTTTGGAAATCCCGCCGAAACTTTGGATATTCTCGCGAAGGGTTCCCAATCCCCGACAAGATTGGTACCCTTTCACGTCCAAATCTCTCAAACTCCGGGAGAGATTCTCAAAACCAAGGTTGACATGTTTAGAGTTCCTTTCAACATTTTGGAAATCCCGCTGAAACTTTGGACATTCTCGCGAAGGGTTCCCAATCCCCGACAAGACTGGTACCCTTTCACGTCCAAATCTCTCAAACTCCGGGAGAGATTCTCAAAACCAAGGTTGACATGGTTCTAGTTCCTTTCAACAGTTTGGAAATCCCGCTGAGACTTTGGTCATTCTCGCGAAGGGTTCCCAATCCCCAACAAGATTGGTACCCTTTCACGTCCAAATCTCTCAAACTCCGGGAGAGATTCTCAAAACCAAGGTTGACATGTTTCGAGTTCCTTTCAACATTTTGGAAATCCCGCTGAAACTTTGGACATTCTCGCGAAGGGTTCCCGATCCCCGACAAGATTGGTACCCTTTCACGTCCAAATCTCTCAAACTCCGGGAGAGATTCTCAACACCAAGGTTGACATGTTTCGAGTTCCTTTCAACATTTTGGAAATCCCGCTGAAACTTTGGACATTGTCGCGAAGGGTTTCCGATCCCCGACAAGATTGGTACCCTTTCACGTCCAAATCTCTCAAACTCCGGGAGAGATTCTCAAAACCAAGGTTGACATGTTTCGAGTTCCTTTCAACATTTTGGAAATCCCGCTGAAACTTTGGACATTCTCGCGAAGGGTTCCCGATCCCCGACAAGATTGGTACCCTTTCACGTCCCAATCTCTCAAACTCCGGGAGAGATTCTCAAAACCAAGGTTGACATGTTTCGAGTTCCTTTCAACATTTTGGAAATCCCGCCGAAACTTTGGACATTCTCGCGAAGGGTTCCCAATCCCCGACAAGATTGGTACCCTTTCACGTCCAAATCTCTCAAACTCCGGGAGAGATTCTCAAAACCAAGGTTGACATGTTTAGAGTTCCTTTCAACATTTTGGAAATCCCGCTGAAACTTTGGACATTCTCGCGAAGGGTTCCCAATCCCCGACAAGACTGGTACCCTTTCACGTCCAAATCTCTCAAACTCCGGGAGAGATTCTCAAAACCAAGGTTGACATGTTTCGAGTTCCTTTCAACAGTTTGGAAATCCCGCTGAGACTTTGGACATTGTCGCGAAGGGTTCCCGATCCCCGACAAGATTGGTACCCTTTCACGTCCAAATCTCTCAAACTCCGGGAGAGATTCTCAAAACCAAGGTTGACATGTTTCGAGTTCCTTTCAACATTTTGGAAATCCCGCTGAAACTTTGGACATTCTCGCGAAGGGTTCCCGATCCCCTTCAAGATTGGTACCATTTCACGTCCAAATCTCTCAAACTCCGGGAGAGATTCTCAAAACCAAGGTTGACATGGTTCGAGTTCCTTTCAACATTTTGGAAATCCCGCTGAAACTTTGGACGTTCTCGCGAAGGGGTCCCGATCCCCGATAAGATTGGTACCCTTTCACGTCCAAATCTCTCAAACTCCGGGAGAGATTCTCAAAACCAAGGTTGACATGTTTCGAGTTCCTTTCAACATTTTGGAAATCCCGCTGAAACTTTGGACATTCTCGCGAAGGGTTCCCAATCTCCGACAAGACTGGTACCCTTTCACGTCCAAATCTCTCAAACTCCGGGAGAGATTCTCAAAACCAGGTTGACATGTTTCGAGTTCCTTTCAACATTTTGGAAATCCCGCTGAAACTTTGGACATTCTCGCGAAGGGTTCCCGATCCCCGACAAGATCGGTACCCTTTCACGTCCAAATCTCTCAAACTCCGGGAGAGATTGTCAAAACCAAGGTCAACATGTTTCGAGTTCCTCTCAACATTTTGGAAATCCCGCTGAAACTTTAGGCATTCTCGCGAAGGGTTCCCGATCCCCGACAAGATTGGTACCCTTTCACGTCCAAATCTCTCAAACTCCGGGAGAGATTCTCAAAACCAAGGTTGACATGTTTCGAGTTCCTTTCAACATTTTGGAAATCCCGCTGAAACTTTGGACATTCTCGCGAAGGGTTCCCAATCCCCAACAAGATTGGTACCCTTTCACGTCCAAATCTCTCAAACTCCGGCAGAGATTCTCAAAACCAAGGTTGACAAGTTTCGAGTTCCTTTCAACATTTTGGAAATCCCGCTGAAACTTTGGACATTCTCGCGAAGGGTTCCCAATCCCCAACAAGATTGGTAGCCTTTCACGTCCAAATCTCTCAAACGCCGGGAGAGATTCTCAAAACCAAGGTTTACATGTTTCGAGTTCCTTTCAACATTTTGGAAATCCCGCTGAAACTTTGGACATTCTCGCGAAGGGTTCCCGATCCCCGACAAGATTGGTACCCTTTCACGTCCAAATCTCTCAAACTCCGGGAGAGATTCTCAAAACCAAGGTTGACATGTTTCGAGTTCCTTTCAACATTTTGGAAATCCCGCTGAAACTTTGGACATTCTCGCGAAGGGTTCCCAATCCCCGACAAGACTGGTACCCTTTCACGTCCAAATCTCTCAAACTCCGGGAGAGATTCTCAAAACCAAGGTTGACATGTTTCGAGTTCCTTTCAACAGTTTGGAAATCCCGCTGAGACTTTGGACATTGTCGCGAAGGGTTCCCGATCCCCGACAAGATTGGTACCCTTTCACGTCCAAATCTCTCAAACTCCGGGAGAGATTCTCAAAACCAAGGTTGACATGTTTCGAGTTCCTTTCAACATTTTGGAAATCCCGCTGAAACTTTGGACATTCTCGCGAAGGGTTCCCGATCCCCGACAAGATTGGTACCATTTCACGTCCAAATCTCTCAAACTCCGGGAGAGATTCTCAAAACCAAGGTTTACATGTTTCGAGTTCCTTTCAACATTTTGGAAATCCCGCTGAAACTTTGGACATTCTCGCGAAAGGTTCCCGATCCCCGACAAGACTGGTACCCTTTCACGTCCAAATCTCTCAAACTTTGGGAGAGATTCTCAAAACCAAGGTTGACATGGTTCGAGTTCCTTTCAACATTTTGGAAATCCCGCTGAAACTTTGGACATTCTCGCGAAGGGGTCCCGATCCCCGATAAGATTGGTACCCTTTCACGTCCAAATCTCTCAAACTCCGGGAGAGATTCTCAAAACCAAGGTTGACATGTTTCGAGTTCCTTTCAACATTTTGGAAATCCCGCTGAAACTTTGGACATTGTCGCGAAGGGTTCCCGATCCCCGACAAGATTGGTACCCTTTCACGTCCAAATCTCTCAAACTCCGGGAGAGATTCTCAAAACCAAGGTTGACATGTTTCGAGTTCCTTTCAACATTTTGGAAATCCCGCTGAAACTTTGGGCATTCTCGCGAAGGGTTCCCGATCCCCGAAAAGATTGGTACCCTTTCACGTCCAAATCTCTCAAACTCCGGGAGAGATTCTCAAAACCATGGCTGACATGTTTCGAGTTCCTTTCAACATTTTGGAAATCCCGCTGAAACTTTGGACATTCTCGCGAAGGGTTCCCAATCCCCGACAAGATTGGTACCCTTTCACGTCCAAATCTCTCAAACTCCGGGAGAGATTCTCAAAACCAAGGTTGACATGTTTCGAGTTCCTCTCAACATTTTGGAAATCCCGCTGAAACTTTGGACATTCTCGCGAAGGGTTCCCAATCTCCGACAAGACTGGTACCCTTTCACGTGCAAATCTCTCAAACTCCGGGAGAGATTCTCAAAACCAAGGTTGACATGTTTCGAGTTCCTTTCAACATTTTGGAAATCCCGCTGAAACTTTGGACATTCTCGCGAAGGGTTCCCGATCCCCGACAAGATTGGTACCCTTTCACGTCCAAATCTCTCAAACTCCGGGAGAGATTCTCAAAACCAAGGTTGACATGTTTCGAGTTCCTTTCAACATTTTGGAAATCCCGCTGAAACTTTGGACATTCTCGCGAAGGGTTCCCGATCCCCGACAAGATTGGTACCCTTTCACGTCCAAATCTCTCAAACTCCGGGAGAGATTCTCAAAACCAAGGTTGACATGTTTCGAGTTCCTTTCAACATTTTGGAAATCCCGCTGAAACTTTGGACATTCTCGCGAAGGGTTCCCGATCCCCGACAAGATTGGTACCCTTTCACGTCCAAATCTCTCAAAGTCCGGGAGAGATTCTCAAAACCAAGGTTGACATGTTTCGAGTTCCTTTCAACATTTTGGAAATCCCGCTGAAACTTTGGACATTCTCGCGAAGGGTTCCCGATCCCCGACAAGATTGGTACCCTTTCACGTCCCAATCTCTCAAACTCCGGGAGAGATTCTCAAAACCAAGGTTTACATGTTTCGAGTTCCTTTCAACATTTTGGAAATCCCGCCGAAACTTTGGATATTCTCGCGAAGGGTTCCCAATCCCCGACAAGATTGGTACCCTTTCACGTCCAAATCTCTCAAACTCCGGGAGAGATTCTCAAAACCAAGGTTGACATGTTTAGAGTTCCTTTCAACATTTTGGAAATCCCGCTGAAACTTTGGACATTCTCGCGAAGGGTTCCCAATCCCCGACAAGACTGGTACCCTTTCACGTCCAAATCTCTCAAACTCCGGGAGAGATTCTCAAAACCAAGGTTGACATGGTTCTAGTTCCTTTCAACAGTTTGGAAATCCCGCTGAGACTTTGGTCATTCTCGCGAAGGGTTCCCAATCCCCAACAAGATTGGTACCCTTTCACGTCCAAATCTCTCAAACTCCGGGAGAGATTCTCAAAACCAAGGTTGACATGTTTCGAGTTCCTTTCAACATTTTGGAAATCCCGCTGAAACTTTGGACATTCTCGCGAAGGGTTCCCGATCCCCGACAAGATTGGTACCCTTTCACGTCCCAATCTCTCAAAATCCGGGAGAGATTCTCAAAACCAAGGTTGACATGTTTCGAGTTCCTTTCAACATTTTGGAAATCCCGCCGAAACTTTGGACATTCTCGCGAAGGGTTCCCAATCCCCGACAAGACTGGTACCCTTTCACGTCCAAATCTCTCAAACTCCGGGAGAGATTCTCAAAACCAAGGTTGACATGTTTCGAGTTCCTTTCAACAGTTTGGAAATCCCGCTGAGACTTTGGTCATTCTCGCGAAGGGTTCCCAATCCCCAACAAGATTGGTACCCTTTCACGTCCAAATCTCTCAAACTCCGGGAGAGATTCTCAAAACCAAGGTTGACATGTTTCGAGTTCCTTTCAACATTTTGTTAATCCTGCTAAAACTTTGGAAATTCTCGCGAAGGGTTCCCGATCCCCTTCAAGATTGGTACCCTTTCACGTCCAAATATCTCAAACTCCGGGAGAGATTCTCAAAACCAAGGTTGACATGTTTCGAGTTCCTTTCAACATTTTGGAAATCCCGCTGAAACTTTGGGCATTCTCGCGAAGGGTTCCCGATCCCCGAAAAGATTGGTACCCTTTCACGTCCAAATCTCTCAAACTCCGGCAGAGATTCTCAAAACCAAGGTTGACATGTTTCGAGTTCCTTTCAACATTTTGGAAATCCCGCTGAAACTTTGGACATTCTCGCGAAGGGTTCCCAATACCCGACAAGATTGGTACCCTTTCACGTCCAAATCTCTCAAACTCCGGGAGAGATTCTCAAAACCAAGGTTGACATGTTTCGAGTTCCTCTCAACATTTTGGAAATCCCGCTGAAACTTTGGACATTCTCGCGAAGGGTTCCCAATCTCCGACAAGACTGGTACCCTTTCACGTCCAAATCTCTCAAACTCCGGGAGAGATTCTCAAAACCAAGGTTGACATGTTTCGAGTTCCTTTCAACATTTTGGAAATCCCGCTGAAACTTTGGACATTCTCGCGAAGGGTTCCCGATCCCCGACAAGATTGGTACCCTTTCACGTCCAAATCTCTCAAAGTCCGGGAGAGATTCTCAAAACCAAGGTTGACATGTTTCGAGTTCCTTTCAACATTTTGGAAATCCCGCTGAAACTTTGGACATTCTCGCGAAGGGTTCCCGATCCCCGACAAGATTGGTACCCTTTCACGTCCCAATCTCTCAAACTCCGGGAGAGATTCTCAAAACCAAGGTTTACATGTTTCGAGTTCCTTTCAACATTTTGGAAATCCCGCCGAAACTTTGGATATTCTCGCGAAGGGTTCCCAATCCCCGACAAGATTGGTACCCTTTCACGTCCAAATCTCTCAAACTCCGGGAGAGATTCTCAAAACCAAGGTTGACATGTTTAGAGTTCCTTTCAACATTTTGGAAATCCCGCTGAAACTTTGGACATTCTCGCGAAGGGTTCCCAATCCCCGACAAGACTGGTACCCTTTCACGTCCAAATCTCTCAAACTCCGGGAGAGATTCTCAAAACCAAGGTTGACATGGTTCTAGTTCCTTTCAACAGTTTGGAAATCCCGCTGAGACTTTGGTCATTCTCGCGAAGGGTTCCCAATCCCCAACAAGATTGGTACCCTTTCACGTCCAAATCTCTCAAACTCCGGGAGAGATTCTCAAAACCAAGGTTGACATGTTTCGAGTTCCTTTCAACATTTTGGAAATCCCGCTGAAACTTTGGACATTCTCGCGAAGGGTTCCCGATCCCCGACAAGATTGGTACCCTTTCACGTCCAAATCTCTCAAACTCCGGGAGAGATTCTCAACACCAAGGTTGACATGTTTCGAGTTCCTTTCAACATTTTGGAAATCCCGCTGAAACTTTGGACATTGTCGCGAAGGGTTTCCGATCCCCGACAAGATTGGTACCCTTTCACGTCCAAATCTCTCAAACTCCGGGAGAGATTCTCAAAACCAAGGTTGACATGTTTCGAGTTCCTTTCAACATTTTGGAAATCCCGCTGAAACTTTGGACATTCTCGCGAAGGGTTCCCGATCCCCGACAAGATTGGTACCCTTTCACGTCCCAATCACTCAAAATCCGGGAGAGATTCTCAAAACCAAGGTTGACATGTTTCGAGTTCCTTTCAACATTTTGGAAATCCCGCCGAAACTTTGGACATTCTCGCGAAGGGTTCCCAATCCCCGACAAGATTGGTACCCTTTCACGTCCAAATCTCTCAAACTCCGGGAGAGATTCTCAAAACCAAGGTTGACATGTTTAGAGTTCCTTTCAACATTTTGGAAATCCCGCTGAAACTTTGGACATTCTCGCGAAGGGTTCCCAATCCCCGACAAGACTGGTACCCTTTCACGTCCAAATCTCTCAAACTCCGGGAGAGATTCTCAAAACCAAGGTTGACATGTTTCGAGTTCCTTTCAACAGTTTGGAAATCCCGCTGAGACTTTGGTCATTCTCGCGAAGGGTTCCCAATCCCCAACAAGATTGGTACCCTTTCACGTCCAAATCTCTCAAACTCCGGGAGAGATTCTCAAAACCAAGGTTGACATGTTTCGAGTTCCTTTCAACATTTTGTTAATCCTGCTAAAACTTTGGAAATTCTCGCGAAGGGTTCCCGATCCCCTTCAAGATTGGTACCCTTTCACGTCCAAATCTCTCAAACTCCGGGAGAGATTCTCAAAACCAAGGTTGACATGTTTCGAGTTCCTTTCAACATTTTGGAAATCCCGCTGAAACTTTGGGCATTCTCGCGAAGGGTTCCCGATCCCCGAAAAGATTGGTACCCTTTCACGTCCAAATCTCTCAAACTCCGGCAGAGATTCTCAAAACCAAGGTTGACATGTTTCGAGTTCCTTTCAACATTTTGGAAATCCCGCTGAAACTTTGGACATTCTCGCGAAGGGTTCCCAATACCCGACAAGATTGGTACCCTTTCACGTCCAAATCTCTCAAACTCCGGGAGAGATTCTCAAAACCAAGGTTGACATGTTTCGAGTTCCTCTCAACATTTTGGAAATCCCGCTGAAACTTTGGACATTCTCGCGAAGGGTTCCCAATCTCCGACAAGACTGGTACCCTTTCACGTCCAAATCTCTCAAACTCCAGAAGAGATTCTCAAAACCAAGGTTGACATGTTTCGAGTTCCTTTCAACATTTTGGAAATCCCGCTGAAACTTTGGACATTCTCGCGAAGGGTTCCCGATCCCCGACAAGATCGGTACCCTTTCACGTCCAAATCTCTCAAACTCCGGGAGAGATTGTCA
Organism: Streptopelia decaocto; assembly: GCF_964273445.1. NCBI lineage: Eukaryota > Metazoa > Chordata > Aves > Columbiformes > Columbidae > Streptopelia > Streptopelia decaocto. The sequence goes on along the minus strand of NW_028115595.1, from coordinate 568,762 downwards.
AAACCAAGGTCAACATGTTTCGAGTTCCTCTCAACATTTTGGAAATCCCGCTGAAACTTTAGGCATTCTCGCGAAGGGTTCCCGATCCCCGACAAGATTGGTACCCTTTCACGTCCAAATCTCTCAAACTCCGGGAGAGATTCTCAAAACCAAGGTTGACATGTTTCGAGTTCCTTTCAACATTTTGGAAATCCCGCTGAAACTTTGGACATTCTCGCGAAGGGTTCCCAATCCCCAACAAGATTGGTACCCTTTCACGTCCAAATCTCTCAAACTCCGGCAGAGATTCTCAAAACCAAGGTTGACATGTTTCGAGTTCCTTTCAACATTTTGGAAATCCCGCTGAAACTTTGGACATTCCTGCGAAGGGTTCCCAATCCCCAACAAGATTGGTAGCCTTTCACGTCCAAATCTCTCAAACGCCGGGAGAGATTCTCAAAACCAAGGTTTACATGTTTCGAGTTCCTTTCAACATTTTGGAAATCCCGCTGAAACTTTGGACATTCTCGCGAAGGGTTCCCGATCCCCGACAAGATTGGTACCCTTTCACGTCCAAATCTCTCAAACTCCGGGAGAGATTCTCAAAACCAAGGTTGACATGTTTCGAGTTCCTTTCAACATTTTGGAAATCCCGCTGAAGCTTTGGACATTCTCGCGAAGGGGTCCCGATCCCCGACAAGATTGGTACCCTTTCACGTCCAAATCTCTCAAACTCCGGGAGAGATTCTCAAAACCAAGGTTGACATGTTTCGAGTTCCTTTCAACATTTTGGAAATCCCGCTGAAACTTTGGACATTCTCGCGAAGGGTTCCCGATCCCCGACAAGATTGGTACCCTTTCACGTCCAAATCTCTCAAACTCCGGGAGAGATTCTCAAAACCAAGGTTGACATGGTTCGAGTTCCTTTCAACATTTTGGAAATCCCGCTGAAACTTTGGACATTCTCGCGAAGGGTTCCCGATCCCCGACAAGATTGGTACCCTTTCACGTCCCAATCTCTCAAACTCCGGGAGAGATTCTCAAAACCAAGGTTGACATGTTTCGAGTTCCTTTCAACATTTTGGAAATCCCGCCGAAACTTTGGACATTCTCGCGAAGGGTTCCCGATCCCCGACAAGATTGGTACCCTTTCACGTCCAAATCTCTCAAACTCCGGGAGAGATTCTCAAAACCAAGGTTGACATGTTTCGAGTTCCTTTCAACATTTTGGAAATCCCGCTGAAACTTTGGACATTCTCGCGAAGGGTTCCCAATCCCCGACAAGACTGGTACCCTTTCACGTCCAAATCTCTCAAACTCCGGGAGAGATTCTCAAAACCAAGGTTGACATGTTTCGAGTTCCTTTCAACAGTTTGGAAATCCCGCTGAAACTTTGGTCATTCTCGCGAAGGGTTCCCAATCCCCAACAAGATTGGTACCCTTTCACGTCCAAATCTCTCAAACTCCGGGAGAGATTCTCAAAACCAAGGTTGACATGTTTCGAGTTCCTTTCAACATTTTGTTAATCCTGCTAAAACTTTGGACATTCTCGCGAAGGATTCCCGATCCCCTTCAAGATTGGTACCCTTTCACGTCCAAATCTCTCAAACTCCGGGAGAGATTCTCAAAACCAAGGTTGACATGTTTCGAGTTCCTTTCAACATTTTGGAAATCCCGCTGAAACTTTGGACATTCTCGCGAAGGGTTCCCGATCCCCGACAAGATTGGTACCCTTTCACGTCCAAATCTCTCAAACTCCGGGAGAGATTCTCAACACCAAGGTTGACATGTTTTGAGTTCCTTTCAACATTTTGGAAATCCCGCTGAAACTTTGGACATTGTCGCGAAGGGTTCCCGATCCCCGACAAGATTGGTACCCTTTCACGTCCAAATCTCTCAAACTCCGGCAGAGATTCTCAAAACCAAGGGTGACATGGTTCGAGTTCCTTTCAACATTTTGGAAATCCCGCTGAAACTTTGGACATTCTCGCGAAGGGTTCCCAATCCCCGACAAGATTGGTACCCTTTCACGTCCAAATCTCTCAAACTCCGGGAGAGATTCTCAAAACCAAGGTTGACATGTTTCGAGTTCCTCTCAACATTTTGGAAATCCCGCTGAAACTTTGGACATTCTCGCGAAGGGTTCCCAATCTCCGACAAGACTGGTACCCTTTCACGTCCAAATCTCTCAAACTCCGGGAGAGATTCTCAAAACCAAGGTTGACATGTTTCGAGTTCCTTTCAACATTTTGGAAATCCCGCTGAAACTTTGGACATTCTCGCGAAGGGTTCCCGATCCCCGACAAGATCGGTACCCTTTCACGTCCAAATCTCTCAAACTCCGGGAGAGATTGTCAAAACCAAGGTCAACATGTTTCGAGTTCCTCTCAACATTTTGGAAATCCCGCTGAAACTTTAGGCATTCTCGCGAAGGGTTCCCGATCCCCGACAAGATTGGTACCCTTTCACGTCCAAATCTCTCAAACTCCGGGAGAGATTCTCAAAACCAAGGTTGACATGTTTCGAGTTCCTTTCAACATTTTGGAAATCCCGCTGAAACTTTGGACATTCTCGCGAAGGGTTCCCGATCCCCGACAAGATTGGTACCCTTTCACGTCCAAATCTCTCAAACTCCGGGAGAGATTCTCAACACCAAGGTTGACATGTTTCGAGTTCCTTTCAACATTTTGGAAATCCCGCTGAAACTTTGGACATTCTCGCGAAGGGTTCCCAATCCCCAACAAGACTGGTACCCTTTCACGTCCAAATCTCTCAAACTCCAGAAGAGATTCTCAAAACCAAGGTTGACATGTTTCGAGTTCCTTTCAACATTTTGGAAATCCCGCTGAAACTTTGGACATTCTCGCGAAGGGTTCCCAATCCCCGACAAGATTGGTACCCTTTCACGTCCAAATCTCTCAAACTCCGGGAGAGATTCTCAAAACCAAGGTTGACATGTTTCGAGTTCCTTTCAACATTTTGGAAATCCCGCTGAAACTTTGGACATTCTCGCGAAGGGTTCCCGATCCCCGACAAGATTGGTACCCTTTCACGTCCAAATCTCTCAAACTCCGGGAGAGATTCTCAAAACCAAGGTTGACATGGTTCGAGTTCCTTTCAACATTTTGGAAATCCCGCTGAAACTTTGGACATTCTCGCGAAGGGTTCCCGATCCCCGACAAGATTGGTACCCTTTCACGTCCCAATCTCTCAAACTCCGGGAGAGATTCTCAAAACCAAGGTTGACATGTTTCGAGTTCCTTTCAACATTTTGGAAATCCCGCCGAAACTTTGGACATTCTCGCGAAGGGTTCCCGATCCCCGACAAGATTGGTACCCTTTCACGTCCAAATCTCTCAAACTCCGGGAGAGATTCTCAAAACCAAGGTTGACATGGTTCGAGTTCCTTTCAACATTTTGGAAATCCCGCTGAAACTTTGGACATTCTCGCGAAGGGTTCCCAATCCCCGACAAGACTGGTACCCTTTCACGTCCAAATCTCTCAAACTCCGGGAGAGATTCTCAAAACCAAGGTTGACATGTTTCGAGTTCCTTTCAACAGTTTGGAAATCCCGCTGAAACTTTGGTCATTCTCGCGAAGGGTTCCCAATCCCCAACAAGATTGGTACCCTTTCACGTCCAAATCTCTCAAACTCCGGGAGAGATTCTCAAAACCAAGGTTGACATGTTTCGAGTTCCTTTCAACATTTTGTTAATCCTGCTAAAACTTTGGACATTCTCGCGAAGGATTCCCGATCCCCTTCAAGATTGGTACCCTTTCACGTCCAAATCTCTCAAACTCCGGGAGAGATTCTCAAAACCAAGGTTGACATGTTTCGAGTTCCTTTCAACATTTTGGAAATCCCGCTGAAACTTTGGACATTCTCGCGAAGGGTTCCCGATCCCCGACAAGATTGGTACCCTTTCACGTCCAAATCTCTCAAACTCCGGGAGAGATTCTCAACACCAAGGTTGACATGTTTTGAGTTCCTTTCAACATTTTGGAAATCCCGCTGAAACTTTGGACATTGTCGCGAAGGGTTCCCGATCCCCGACAAGATTGGTACCCTTTCACGTCCAAATCTCTCAAACTCCGGCAGAGATTCTCAAAACCAAGGGTGACATGGTTCGAGTTCCTTTCAACATTTTGGAAATCCCGCTGAAACTTTGGACATTCTCGCGAAGGGTTCCCAATCCCCGACAAGATTGGTACCCTTTCACGTCCAAATCTCTCAAACTCCGGGAGAGATTCTCAAAACCAAGGTTGACATGTTTCGAGTTCCTCTCAACATTTTGGAAATCCCGCTGAAACTTTGGACATTCTCGCGAAGGGTTCCCAATCTCCGACAAGACTGGTACCCTTTCACGTCCAAATCTCTCAAACTCCGGGAGAGATTCTCAAAACCAAGGTTGACATGTTTCGAGTTCCTTTCAACATTTTGGAAATCCCGCTGAAACTTTGGACATTCTCGCGAAGGGTTCCCGATCCCCGACAAGATCGGTACCCTTTCACGTCCAAATCTCTCAAACTCCGGGAGAGATTGTCAAAACCAAGGTCAACATGTTTCGAGTTCCTCTCAACATTTTGGAAATCCCGCTGAAACTTTAGGCATTCTCGCGAAGGGTTCCCGATCCCCGACAAGATTGGTACCCTTTCACGTCCAAATCTCTCAAACTCCGGGAGAGATTCTCAAAACCAAGGTTGACATGTTTCGAGTTCCTTTCAACATTTTGGAAATCCCGCTGAAACTTTGGACATTCTCGCGAAGGGTTCCCGATCCCCGACAAGATTGGTACCCTTTCACGTCCAAATCTCTCAAACTCCGGGAGAGATTCTCAACACCAAGGTTGACATGTTTCGAGTTCCTTTCAACATTTTGGAAATCCCGCTGAAACTTTGGACATTCTCGCGAAGGGTTCCCAATCCCCAACAAGACTGGTACCCTTTCACGTCCAAATCTCTCAAACTCCAGAAGAGATTCTCAAAACCAAGGTTGACATGTTTCGAGTTCCTTTCAACATTTTGGAAATCCCGCTGAAACTTTGGACATTCTCGCGAAGGGTTCCCAATCCCCGACAAGATTGGTACCCTTTCACGTCCAAATCTCTCAAACTCCGGGAGAGATTCTCAAAACCAAGGTTGACATGTTTCGAGTTCCTTTCAACATTTTGGAAATCCCGCTGAAACTTTGGACATTCTCGCGAAGGGTTCCCGATCCCCGACAAGATTGGTACCCTTTCACGTCCAAATCTCTCAAACTCCGGGAGAGATTCTCAAAACCAAGGTTGACATGGTTCGAGTTCCTTTCAACATTTTGGAAATCCCGCTGAAACTTTGGACATTCTCGCGAAGGGTTCCCGATCCCCGACAAGATTGGTACCCTTTCACGTCCCAATCTCTCAAACTCCGGGAGAGATTCTCAAAACCAAGGTTGACATGTTTCGAGTTCCTCTCAACATTTTGGAAATCCCGCCGAAACTTTGGACATTCTCGCGAAGGGTTCCCGATCCCCGACAAGATTGGTACCCTTTCACGTCCAAATCTCTCAAACTCCGGGAGAGATTCTCAAAACCAAGGTTGACATGTTTCGAGTTCCTTTCAACATTTTGGAAATCCCGCTGAAACTTTGGACATTCTCGCGAAGGGTTCCCAATCCCCGACAAGACTGGTACCCTTTCACGTCCAAATCTCTCAAACTCCGGGAGAGATTCTCAAAACCAAGGTTGACATGTTTCGAGTTCCTTTCAACAGTTTGGAAATCCCGCTGAAACTTTGGTCATTCTCGCGAAGGGTTCCCAATCCCCAACAAGATTGGTACCCTTTCACGTCCAAATCTCTCAAACTCCGGGAGAGATTCTCAAAACCAAGGTTGACATGTTTCGAGTTCCTTTCAACATTTTGTTAATCCTGCTAAAACTTTGGACATTCTCGCGAAGGATTCCCGATCCCCTTCAAGATTGGTACCCTTTCACGTCCAAATCTCTCAAACTCCGGGAGAGATTCTCAAAACCAAGGTTGACATGTTTCGAGTTCCTTTCAACATTTTGGAAATCCCGCTGAAACTTTGGACATTCTCGCGAAGGGTTCCCGATCCCCGACAAGATTGGTACCCTTTCACGTCCAAATCTCTCAAACTCCGGGAGAGATTCTCAACACCAAGGTTGACATGTTTTGAGTTCCTTTCAACATTTTGGAAATCCCGCTGAAACTTTGGACATTGTCGCGAAGGGTTCCCGATCCCTGACAAGATTGGTACCCTTTCACGTCCAAATCTCTCAAACTCCGGCAGAGATTCTCAAAACCAAGGGTGACATGGTTCGAGTTCCTTTCAACATTTTGGAAATCCCGCTGAAACTTTGGACATTCTCGCGAAGGGTTCCCAATCCCCGACAAGATTGGTACCCTTTCACGTCCAAATCTCTCAAACTCCGGGAGAGATTCTCAAAACCAAGGTTGACATGTTTCGAGTTCCTCTCAACATTTTGGAAATCCCGCTGAAACTTTGGACATTCTCGCGAAGGGTTCCCAATCTCCGACAAGACTGGTACCCTTTCACGTCCAAATCTCTCAAACTCCGGGAGAGATTCTCAAAACCAAGGTTGACATGTTTCGAGTTCCTTTCAACATTTTGGAAATCCCGCTGAAACTTTGGACATTCTCGCGAAGGGTTCCCGATCCCCGACAAGATCGGTACCCTTTCACGTCCAAATCTCTCAAACTCCGGGAGAGATTGTCAAAACCAAGGTCAACATGTTTCGAGTTCCTCTCAACATTTTGGAAATCCCGCTGAAACTTTAGGCATTCTCGCGAAGGGTTCCCGATCCCCGACAAGATTGGTACCCTTTCACGTCCAAATCTCTCAAACTCCGGGAGAGATTCTCAAAACCAAGGTTGACATGTTTCGAGTTCCTTTCAACATTTTGGAAATCCCGCTGAAACTTTGGACATTCTCGCGAAGGGTTCCCGATCCCCGACAAGATTGGTACCCTTTCACGTCCAAATCTCTCAAACTCCGGGAGAGATTCTCAACACCAAGGTTGACATGTTTCGAGTTCCTTTCAACATTTTGGAAATCCCGCTGAAACTTTGGACATTCTCGCGAAGGGTTCCCAATCCCCAACAAGACTGGTACCCTTTCACGTCCAAATCTCTCAAACTCCAGAAGAGATTCTCAAAACCAAGGTTGACATGTTTCGAGTTCCTTTCAACATTTTGGAAATCCCGCTGAAACTTTGGACATTCTCGCGAAGGGTTCCCAATCCCCGACAAGATTGGTACCCTTTCACGTCCAAATCTCTCAAACTCCGGGAGAGATTCTCAAAACCAAGGTTGACATGTTTCGAGTTCCTTTCAACATTTTGGAAATCCCGCTGAAACTTTGGACATTCTCGCGAAGGGTTCCCAATCCCCGACAAGATTGGTACCCTTTCACGTCCAAATCTCTCAAACTCCGGGAGAGATTCTCAAAACCAAGGTTGACATGTTTCGAGTTCCTTTCAACATTTTGGAAATCCCGCTGAAACTTTGGACATTCTCGCGAAGGGTTCCCGATCCCCTACAAGATCGGTACAATTTCAGGTCCAAATCTCTCAAACTCCGGGAGAGATTCTCAAAACCAAGGTTGACATGTTTCGAGTTCCTTTCAACATTTTGGTAATCCCGCTGAAACTTTGGACATTCTCGCGAAGGGTTCCCGATCCCCGACAAGATTGGTACCCTTTCACGTCCAAATCTCTCACACTCCGGGAGAGATTCTCAAAACCAAGGTTGACATGTTTCGAGTTCCTTTCAACATTTTGGAAATCCCGCTGAAACTTTGGACATTGTCGCGAAGGGTTCCCGATCCCCGACAAGATTGGTACCCTTTCACGTCCAAATCTCTCAAACTCCGGGAGAGATTCTCAAAACCAAGGTTGACATGGTTCGAGTTCCTTTCAACATTTTGGAAATCCCGCTGAAACTTTGGACATTGTCGCGAAGGGTTCCCGATCCCCGACAAGATTGGTACCCTTTCACGTCCAAATCTCTCAAACTCCGGGAGAGATTCTCAAAACCAAGGTTGACATGTTTCGAGTTCCTTTCAACATTTTGGAAATCCCGCTGAAACTTTGGACATTCTCGCGAAGGGTTCCCGATACCCGACAAGATCGGTACCCTTTCACGTCCAAATCTCTCAAACTCCGGGAGAGATTGTCAAAACCAAGGTCAACATGTTTCGAGTTCCTCTCAACATTTTGGAAATCCCGCTGAAACTGTGGACATTCTCGCGAAGGGTTCCCAATCCCCGACAAGATTGGTACCCTTTCACGTCCAAATCTCTCAAACTCCGGGAGAGATTCTCAAAACCAAGGTTGACATGTTTCGAGTTCCTTTCAACATTTTGGAAATCCCGCTGAAACTTTGGACATTCTCGCGAAGGGTTCCCGATCCCCGACAAGATTGGTACCCTTTCACGTCCAAATCTCTCAAACTCCGGGAGAGATTCTCAAAACCAAGGTTGACATGTTTCGAGTTCCTTTCAACATTTTGGAAATCCCGCTGAAACTTTGGACATTCCTGCGAAGGGTTCCCAATCCCCAACAAGATTGGTACCCTTTCACGTCCAAATCTCTCAAACTCCGGGAGAGATTCTCAAAACCAAGGTTGACATGTTTCGAGTTCCTTTCAACATTTTGGAAATCCCGCTGAAACTTTGGACATTCTCGCGAAGGGTTCCCAATCCCCGACAAGACTGGTACCCTTTCACGTCCAAATCTCTCAAACTCCGGGAGAGATTCTCAAAACCAAGGGTGACATGTTTCGAGTTCCTTTCAACAGTTTGGAAATCCCGCTGAAACTTTGGACATTCTCGCGAAGGGTTCCCAATCCCCAACAAGATTGGTACCCTTTCACGTCCAAATCTCTCAAACTCCGGGAGAGATTCTCAAAACCAAGGTTGACATGTTTCGAGTTCCTTTCAACATTTTGTTAATCCTGCTAAAACTTTGGACATTCTCGCGAAGGATTCCCGATCCCCTTCAAGATTGGTACCCTTTCACGTCCAAATCTCTCAAACTCCGGGAGAGATTCTCAAAACCAAGGTTGACATGTTTCGAGTTCCTTTCAACATTTTGGAAATCCCGCTGAAACTTTGGACATTCTCGCGAAGGGTTCCCGATCCCCGACAAGATTGGTACCCTTTCACGTCCAAATCTCTCAAACTCCGGCAGAGATTCTCAAAACCAAGGGTGACATGGTTCGAGTTCCTTTCAACATTTTGGAAATCCCGCTGAAACTTTGGACATTGTCGCGAAGGGTTCCCGATCCCCGACAAGATTGGTACCCTTTCACGTCCAAATCTCTCAAACTCCGGCAGAGATTCTCAAAACCAAGGGTGACATGGTTCGAGTTCCTTTCAACATTTTGGAAATCCCGCTGAAACTTTGGACATTCTCGCGAAGGGTTCCCAATCCCCGACAAGATTGGTACCCTTTCACGTCCAAATCTCTCAAACTCCGGGAGAGATTCTCAAAACCAAGGTTGACATGTTTCGAGTTCCTCTCAACATTTTGGAAATCCCGCTGAAACTTTGGACATTCTCGCGAAGGGTTCCCAATCTCCGACAAGACTGGTACCCTTTCACGTCCAAATCTCTCAAAGTCCGGGAGAGATTCTCAAAACCAAGGTTGACATGGTTCGAGTTCCTTTCAACATTTTGGAAATCCCGCTGAAACTTTGGACATTCTCGCGAAGGGGTCCCGATCCCCGACAAGATTGGTACCCTTTCACGTCCAAATCTATCAAACTCCGGGAGAGATTCTCAAAACCAAGGTTGACATGTTTCGAGTTCCTTTCAACATTTTGGAAATCCCGCTGAAACTTTGGACATTCTCGCGAAGGGGTCCCGATCCCCGACAAGATTGGTACCCTTTCACGTCCAAATCTCTCAAACTCCGGGAGAGATTCTCAAAACCAAGGTTGACATGTTTCGAGTTCCTTTCAACATTTTGGAAATCCCGCTGAAACTTTGGACATTGTCGTGAAGGGTTCCCGATCCCCGACAAGATTGGTACCCTTTCACGTCCAAATCTCTCAAACTCCGGGAGAGATTCTCAAAACCAAGGTTGACATGTTTCGAGTTCCTTTCAACATTTTGGAAATCCCGCTGAAACTTTGGACATTCTCGCGAAGGGTTCCCGATCCCCGACAAGATTGGTACCCTTTCACGTTCCAATCTCTCAAACTCCGGGAGAGATTCTCAAAACCAAGGTTGACATGTTTCGAGTTCCTTTCAACATTTTGGAAATCCCGCTGAAACTTTGGACATTCTCGCGAAGGGTTCCCAATCCCCGACAAGATTGGTACCCTTTCACGTCCAAATCTCTCAAACTCCGGGAGAGATTCTCAAAACCAAGGTTGACATGTTTCGAGTTCCTTTCAACATTTTGGAAATCCCGCTGAAACTTTGGACATTCTCGCGAAGGGTTCCCGATCCCCTACAAGATCGGTACAATTTCACGTCCAAATCTCTCAAACTCCGGGAGAGATTCTCAAAACCAAGGTTGACATGTTTCGAGTTCCTTTCAACATTTTGGTAATCCCGCTGAAACTTTGGACATTCTCGCGAAGGGTTCCCGATCCCCGACAAGATTGGTACCCTTTCACGTCCAAATCTCTCAAACTCCGGGAGAGATTCTCAAAACCAAGGTTGACATGTTTCGAGTTCCTTTCAACATTTTGGAAATCCCGCTGAAACTTTGGACATTCTCGCGAAGGGTTCCCGATCCCCGACAAGATTGGTACCCTTTCACGTCCAAATCTCTCAAACTCCGGGAGAGATTCTCAAAACCAAGGTTGACATGTTTCGAGTTCCTTTCAACATTTTGGAAATCCCGCTGAAACTTTGGACATTGTCGCGAAGGGTTCCCGATCCCCGACAAGATTGGTACCCTTTCACGTCCAAATCTCTCAAACTCCGGGAGAGATTCTCAAAACCAAGGTTGACATGGTTCGAGTTCCTTTCAACATTTTGGAAATCCCGCTGAAACTTTGGACATTGTCGCGAAGGGTTCCCGATCCCCGACAAGATTGGTACCCTTTCACGTCCAAATCTCTCAAACTCCGGGAGAGATTCTCAAAACCAAGGTTGACATGTTTCGAGTTCCTTTCAACATTTTGGAAATCCCGCTGAAACTTTGGACATTCTCGCGAAGGGTTCCCGATACCCGACAAGATCGGTACCCTTTCACGTCCAAATCTCTCAAACTCCGGGAGAGATTGTCAAAACCAAGGTCAACATGTTTCGAGTTCCTCTCAACATTTTGGAAATCCCGCTGAAACTGTGGACATTCTCGCGAAGGGTTCCCAATCCCCGACAAGATTGGTACCCTTTCACGTCCAAATCTCTCAAACTCCGGGAGAGATTCTCAAAACCAAGGTTGACATGTTTCGAGTTCCTTTCAACATTTTGGAAATCCCGCTGAAACTTTGGACATTCTCGCGAAGGGTTCCCGATCCCCGACAAGATTGGTACCCTTTCACGTCCAAATCTCTCAAACTCCGGGAGAGATTCTCAAAACCAAGGTTGACATGTTTCGAGTTCCTTTCAACATTTTGGAAATCCCGCTGAAACTTTGGACATTCCTGCGAAGGGTTCCCAATCCCCAACAAGATTGGTACCCTTTCACGTCCAAATCTCTCAAACTCCGGGAGAGATTCTCAAAACCAAGGTTGACATGTTTCGAGTTCCTTTCAACATTTTGGAAATCCCGCTGAAACTTTGGACATTCTCGCGAAGGGTTCCCAATCCCCGACAAGACTGGTACCCTTTCACGTCCAAATCTCTCAAACTCCGGGAGAGATTCTCAAAACCAAGGGTGACATGTTTCGAGTTCCTTTCAACAGTTTGGAAATCCCGCTGAAACTTTGGACATTCTCGCGAAGGGTTCCCAATCCCCAACAAGATTGGTACCCTTTCACGTCCAAATCTCTCAAACTCCGGGAGAGATTCTCAAAACCAAGGTTGACATGTTTCGAGTTCCTTTCAACATTTTGTTAATCCTGCTAAAACTTTGGACATTCTCGCGAAGGATTCCCGATCCCCTTCAAGATTGGTACCCTTTCACGTCCAAATCTCTCAAACTCCGGGAGAGATTCTCAAAACCAAGGTTGACATGTTTCGAGTTCCTTTCAACATTTTGGAAATCCCGCTGAAACTTTGGACATTCTCGCGAAGGGTTCCCGATCCCCGACAAGATTGGTACCCTTTCACGTCCAAATCTCTCAAACTCCGGGAGAGATTCTCAAAACCAAGGTTGACATGTTTCGAGTTCCTTTCAACATTTTGGAAATCCCGCTGAAACTTTGGACATTGTCGCGAAGGGTTCCCGATCCCCGACAAGATTGGTACCCTTTCACGTCCAAATCTCTCAAACTCCGGCAGAGATTCTCAAAACCAAGGGTGACATGGTTCGAGTTCCTTTCAACATTTTGGAAATCCCGCTGAAACTTTGGACATTCTCGCGAAGGGTTCCCAATCCCCGACAAGATTGGTACCCTTTCACGTCCAAATCTCTCAAACTCCGGGAGAGATTCTCAAAACCAAGGTTGACATGTTTCGAGTTCCTTTCAACATTTTGGAAATCCCGCTGAAACTTTGGACATTCTCGCGAAGGGTTCCCGATCCCCGACAAGATTGGTACCCTTTCACGTCCAAATCTCTCAAACTCCGGGAGAGATTCTCAAAACCAAGGTTGACATGGTTCGAGTTCCTTTCAACATTTTGGAAATCCCGCTGAAACTTTGGACATTGTCGCGAAGGGTTCCCGATCCCCGACAAGATTGGTACCCTTTCACGTCCAAATCTCTCAAACTCCGGGAGAGATTCTCAAAACCAAGGTTGACATGTTTCGAGTTCCTTTCAACATTTTGGAAATCCCGCTGAAACTTTGGACATTCTCGCGAAGGGTTCCCGATACCCGACAAGATCGGTACCCTTTCACGTCCAAATCTCTCAAACTCCGGGAGAGATTGTCAAAACCAAGGTCAACATGTTTCGAGTTCCTCTCAACATTTTGGAAATCCCGCTGAAACTGTGGACATTCTCGCGAAGGGTTCCCAATCCCCGACAAGATTGGTACCCTTTCACGTCCAAATCTCTCAAACTCCGGGAGAGATTCTCAAAACCAAGGTTGACATGTTTCGAGTTCCTTTCAACATTTTGGAAATCCCGCTGAAACTTTGGACATTGTCGCGAAGGGTTCCCGATCCCCGACAAGATTGGTACCCTTTCACGTCCAAATCTCTCAAACTCCGGGAGAGATTCTCAAAACCAAGGTTGACATGGTTCGAGTTCCTTTCAACATTTTGGAAATCCCGCTGAAACTTTGGACATTGTCGCGAAGGGTTCCCGATCCCCGACAAGATTGGTACCCTTTCACGTCCAAATCTCTCAAACTCCGGGAGAGATTCTCAAAACCAAGGTTGACATGTTTCGAGTTCCTTTCAACATTTTGGAAATCCCGCTGAAACTTTGGACATTCTCGCGAAGGGTTCCCGATACCCGACAAGATCGGTACCCTTTCACGTCCAAATCTCTCAAACTCCGGGAGAGATTGTCAAAACCAAGGTCAACATGTTTCGAGTTCCTCTCAACATTTTGGAAATCCCGCTGAAACTGTGGACATTCTCGCGAAGGGTTCCCAATCCCCGACAAGATTGGTACCCTTTCACGTCCAAATCTCTCAAACTCCGGGAGAGATTCTCAAAACCAAGGTTGACATGTTTCGAGTTCCTTTCAACATTTTGGAAATCCCGCTGAAACTTTGGACATTCTCGCGAAGGGTTCCCGATCCCCGACAAGATTGGTACCCTTTCACGTCCAAATCTCTCAAACTCCGGGAGAGATTCTCAAAACCAAGGTTGACATGTTTCGAGTTCCTTTCAACATTTTGGAAATCCCGCTGAAACTTTGGACATTCCTGCGAAGGGTTCCCAATCCCCAACAAGATTGGTACCCTTTCACGTCCAAATCTCTCAAACTCCGGGAGAGATTCTCAAAACCAAGGTTGACATGTTTCGAGTTCCTTTCAACATTTTGGAAATCCCGCTGAAACTTTGGACATTCTCGCGAAGGGTTCCCAATCCCCGACAAGACTGGTACCCTTTCACGTCCAAATCTCTCAAACTCCGGGAGAGATTCTCAAAACCAAGGGTGACATGTTTCGAGTTCCTTTCAACAGTTTGGAAATCCCGCTGAAACTTTGGACATTCTCGCGAAGGGTTCCCAATCCCCAACAAGATTGGTACCCTTTCACGTCCAAATCTCTCAAACTCCGGGAGAGATTCTCAAAACCAAGGTTGACATGTTTCGAGTTCCTTTCAACATTTTGTTAATCCTGCTAAAACTTTGGACATTCTCGCGAAGGATTCCCGATCCCCTTCAAGATTGGTACCCTTTCACGTCCAAATCTCTCAAACTCCGGGAGAGATTCTCAAAACCAAGGTTGACATGTTTCGAGTTCCTTTCAACATTTTGGAAATCCCGCTGAAACTTTGGACATTCTCGCGAAGGGTTCCCGATCCCCGACAAGATTGGTACCCTTTCACGTCCAAATCTCTCAAACTCCGGGAGAGATTCTCAAAACCAAGGTTGACATGTTTCGAGTTCCTTTCAACATTTTGGAAATCCCGCTGAAACTTTGGACATTGTCGCGAAGGGTTCCCGATCCCCGACAAGATTGGTACCCTTTCACGTCCAAATCTCTCAAACTCCGGCAGAGATTCTCAAAACCAAGGGTGACATGGTTCGAGTTCCTTTCAACATTTTGGAAATCCCGCTGAAACTTTGGACATTCTCGCGAAGGGTTCCCAATCCCCGACAAGATTGGTACCCTTTCACGTCCAAATCTCTCAAACTCCGGGAGAGATTCTCAAAACCAAGGTTGACATGTTTCGAGTTCCTCTCAACATTTTGGAAATCCCGCTGAAACTTTGGACATTCTCGCGAAGGGTTCCCAATCTCCGACAAGACTGGTACCCTTTCACGTCCAAATCTCTCAAAGTCCGGGAGAGATTCTCAAAACCAAGGTTGACATGGTTCGAGTTCCTTTCAACATTTTGGAAATCCCGCTGAAACTTTGGACATTCTCGCGAAGGGGTCCCGATCCCCGACAAGATTGGTACCCTTTCACGTCCAAATCTATCAAACTCCGGGAGAGATTCTCAAAACCAAGGTTGACATGTTTCGAGTTCCTTTCAACATTTTGGAAATCCCGCTGAAACTTTGGACATTCTCGCGAAGGGTTCCCGATCCCCGACAAGATTGGTACCCTTTCACGTCCAAATCTCTCAAACTCCGGGAGAGATTCTCAAAACCAAGGTTGACATGTTTCGAGTTCCTTTCAACATTTTGGAAATCCCGCTGAAACTTTGGACATTCTCGTGAAGGGTTCCCGATCCCCGACAAGATTGGTACCCTTTCACGTCCAAATCTCTCAAACTCCGGGAGAGATTCTCAAAACCAAGGTTGACATGTTTCGAGTTCCTTTCAACATTTTGGAAATCCCGCTGAAACTTTGGACATTCTCGCGAAGGGTTCCCGATCCCCGACAAGATTGGTACCCTTTCACGTCCCAATCTCTCAAACTCCGGGAGAGATTCTCAAAACCAAGGTTGACATGTTTCGAGTTCCTTTCAACATTTTGGAAATCCCGCTGAAACTTTGGACATTCTCGCGAAGGGTTCCCAATCCCCGACAAGATTGGTACCCTTTCACGTCCAAATCTCTCAAACTCCGGGAGAGATTCTCAAAACCAAGGTTGACATGTTTAGAGTTCCTTTCAACATTTTGGAAATCCCGCTGAAACTTCGGACATTCTCGCGAAGGGTTCCCAATCCCCGACAAGACTGGTACCCTTTCACGTCCAAATCTCTCAAACTCCGGGAGAGATTCTCAAAACCAAGGTTGACATGTTTCGAGTTCCTTTCAACAGTTTGGAAATCCCGCTGAAACTTTGGTCATTCTCGCGAAGGGTTCCCAATCCCCAACAAGATTGGTACCCTTTCACGTCCAAATCTCTCAAACTCCGGGAGAGATTCTCAAAACCAAGGTTGACATGTTTCGAGTTCCTTTCAACATTTTGGAAATCCCGCTGAAACTTTGGACATTCTCGCGAAGGGTTCCCGATCCCCGACAAGATTGGTACCCTTTCACGTCCCAATCTCTCAAACTCCGGGAGAGATTCTCAAAACCAAGGTTGACATGTTTCGAGTTCCTTTCAACATTTTGGAAATCCCGCCGAAACTTTGGACATTCTCGCGAAGGGTTCCCGATCCCCGACAAGATTGGTACCCTTTCACGTCCAAATCTCTCAAACTCCGGGAGAGATTCTCAAAACCAAGGGTGACATGGTTCGAGTTCCTTTCAACATTTTGGAAATCCCGCTGAAACTTTGGACATTCTCGCGAAGGGTTCCCAATCCCCGACAAGACTGGTACCCTTTCACGTCCAAATCTCTCAAACTCCGGGAGAGATTCTCAAAACCAAGGGTGACATGTTTCGAGTTCCTTTCAACAGTTTGGAAATCCCGCTGAAACTTTGGACATTCTCGCGAAGGGTTCCCAATCCCCAACAAGATTGGTACCCTTTCACGTCCAAATCTCTCAAACTCCGGGAGAGATTCTCAAAACCAAGGTTGACATGTTTCGAGTTCCTTTCAACATTTTGTTAATCCTGCTAAAACTTTGGACATTCTCGCGAAGGATTCCCGATCCCCTTCAAGATTGGTACCCTTTCACGTCCAAATCTCTCAAACTCCGGGAGAGATTCTCAAAACCAAGGTTGACATGTTTCGAGTTCCTTTCAACATTTTGGAAATCCCGCTGAAACTTTGGACATTCTCGCGAAGGGTTCCCGATCCCCGACAAGATTGGTACCCTTTCACGTCCAAATCTCTCAAACTCCGGGAGAGATTCTCAAAACCAAGGTTGACATGTTTCGAGTTCCTTTCAACATTTTGGAAATCCCGCTGAAACTTTGGACATTGTCGCGAAGGGTTCCCGATCCCCGACAAGATTGGTACCCTTTCACGTCCAAATCTCTCAAACTCCGGCAGAGATTCTCAAAACCAAGGGTGACATGGTTCGAGTTCCTTTCAACATTTTGGAAATCCCGCTGAAACTTTGGACATTCTCGCGAAGGGTTCCCGATCCCCGACAAGATTGGTACCCTTTCACGTCCCAATCTCTCAAACTCCGGGAGAGATTCTCAAAACCAAGGTTGACATGTTTCGAGTTCCTTTCAACATTTTGGAAATCCCGCTGAAACTTTGGACATTCTCGCGAAGGGTTCCCAATCCCCGACAAGATTGGTACCCTTTCACGTCCAAATCTCTCAAACTCCGGGAGAGATTCTCAAAACCAAGGTTGACATGTTTCGAGTTCCTTTCAACATTTTGGAAATCCCGCTGAAACTTTGGACATTCTCGCGAAGGGTTCCCGATCCCCTACAAGATCGGTACAATTTCACGTCCAAATCTCTCAAACTCCGGGAGAGATTCTCAAAACCAAGGTTGACATGTTTCGAGTTCCTTTCAACATTTTGGTAATCCCGCTGAAACTTTGGACATTCTCGCGAAGGGTTCCCGATCCCCGACAAGATTGGTACCCTTTCACGTCCAAATCTCTCAAACTCCGGGAGAGATTCTCAAAACCAAGGTTGACATGTTTCGAGTTCCTTTCAACATTTTGGAAATCCCGCTGAAACTTTGGACATTCTCGCGAAGGGTTCCCGATCCCCGACAAGATTGGTACCCTTTCACGTCCAAATCTCTCAAACTCCGGGAGAGATTCTCAAAACCAAGGTTGACATGTTTCGAGTTCCTTTCAACATTTTGGAAATCCCGCTGAAACTTTGGACATTGTCGCGAAGGGTTCCCGATCCCCGACAAGATTGGTACCCTTTCACGTCCAAATCTCTCAAACTCCGGGAGAGATTCTCAAAACCAAGGTTGACATGGTTCGAGTTCCTTTCAACATTTTGGAAATCCCGCTGAAACTTTGGACATTGTCGCGAAGGGTTCCCGATCCCCGACAAGATTGGTACCCTTTCACGTCCAAATCTCTCAAACTCCGGGAGAGATTCTCAAAACCAAGGTTGACATGTTTCGAGTTCCTTTCAACATTTTGGAAATCCCGCTGAAACTTTGGACATTCTCGCGAAGGGTTCCCGATACCCGACAAGATCGGTACCCTTTCACGTCCAAATCTCTCAAACTCCGGGAGAGATTGTCAAAACCAAGGTCAACATGTTTCGAGTTCCTCTCAACATTTTGGAAATCCCGCTGAAACTGTGGACATTCTCGCGAAGGGTTCCCAATCCCCGACAAGATTGGTACCCTTTCACGTCCAAATCTCTCAAACTCCGGGAGAGATTCTCAAAACCAAGGTTGACATGTTTCGAGTTCCTTTCAACATTTTGGAAATCCCGCTGAAACTTTGGACATTCTCGCGAAGGGTTCCCGATCCCCGACAAGATTGGTACCCTTTCACGTCCAAATCTCTCAAACTCCGGGAGAGATTCTCAAAACCAAGGTTGACATGTTTCGAGTTCCTTTCAACATTTTGGAAATCCCGCTGAAACTTTGGACATTCCTGCGAAGGGTTCCCAATCCCCAACAAGATTGGTACCCTTTCACGTCCAAATCTCTCAAACTCCGGGAGAGATTCTCAAAACCAAGGTTGACATGTTTCGAGTTCCTTTCAACATTTTGGAAATCCCGCTGAAACTTTGGACATTCTCGCGAAGGGTTCCCAATCCCCGACAAGACTGGTACCCTTTCACGTCCAAATCTCTCAAACTCCGGGAGAGATTCTCAAAACCAAGGGTGACATGTTTCGAGTTCCTTTCAACAGTTTGGAAATCCCGCTGAAACTTTGGACATTCTCGCGAAGGGTTCCCAATCCCCAACAAGATTGGTACCCTTTCACGTCCAAATCTCTCAAACTCCGGGAGAGATTCTCAAAACCAAGGTTGACATGTTTCGAGTTCCTTTCAACATTTTGTTAATCCTGCTAAAACTTTGGACATTCTCGCGAAGGATTCCCGATCCCCTTCAAGATTGGTACCCTTTCACGTCCAAATCTCTCAAACTCCGGGAGAGATTCTCAAAACCAAGGTTGACATGTTTCGAGTTCCTTTCAACATTTTGGAAATCCCGCTGAAACTTTGGACATTCTCGCGAAGGGTTCCCGATCCCCGACAAGATTGGTACCCTTTCACGTCCAAATCTCTCAAACTCCGGGAGAGATTCTCAAAACCAAGGTTGACATGTTTCGAGTTCCTTTCAACATTTTGGAAATCCCGCTGAAACTTTGGACATTGTCGCGAAGGGTTCCCGATCCCCGACAAGATTGGTACCCTTTCACGTCCAAATCTCTCAAACTCCGGCAGAGATTCTCAAAACCAAGGGTGACATGGTTCGAGTTCCTTTCAACATTTTGGAAATCCCGCTGAAACTTTGGACATTCTCGCGAAGGGTTCCCAATCCCCGACAAGATTGGTACCCTTTCACGTCCAAATCTCTCAAACTCCGGGAGAGATTCTCAAAACCAAGGTTGACATGTTTCGAGTTCCTCTCAACATTTTGGAAATCCCGCTGAAACTTTGGACATTCTCGCGAAGGGTTCCCAATCTCCGACAAGACTGGTACCCTTTCACGTCCAAATCTCTCAAAGTCCGGGAGAGATTCTCAAAACCAAGGTTGACATGGTTCGAGTTCCTTTCAACATTTTGGAAATCCCGCTGAAACTTTGGACATTCTCGCGAAGGGGTCCCGATCCCCGACAAGATTGGTACCCTTTCACGTCCAAATCTATCAAACTCCGGGAGAGATTCTCAAAACCAAGGTTGACATGTTTCGAGTTCCTTTCAACATTTTGGAAATCCCGCTGAAACTTTGGACATTCTCGCGAAGGGTTCCCGATCCCCGACAAGATTGGTACCCTTTCACGTCCAAATCTCTCAAACTCCGGGAGAGATTCTCAAAACCAAGGTTGACATGTTTCGAGTTCCTTTCAACATTTTGGAAATCCCGCTGAAACTTTGGACATTCTCGTGAAGGGTTCCCGATCCCCGACAAGATTGGTACCCTTTCACGTCCAAATCTCTCAAACTCCGGGAGAGATTCTCAAAACCAAGGTTGACATGTTTCGAGTTCCTTTCAACATTTTGGAAATCCCGCTGAAACTTTGGACATTCTCGCGAAGGGTTCCCGATCCCCGACAAGATTGGTACCCTTTCACGTCCCAATCTCTCAAACTCCGGGAGAGATTCTCAAAACCAAGGTTGACATGTTTCGAGTTCCTTTCAACATTTTGGAAATCCCGCTGAAACTTTGGACATTCTCGCGAAGGGTTCCCAATCCCCGACAAGATTGGTACCCTTTCACGTCCAAATCTCTCAAACTCCGGGAGAGATTCTCAAAACCAAGGTTGACATGTTTAGAGTTCCTTTCAACATTTTGGAAATCCCGCTGAAACTTCGGACATTCTCGCGAAGGGTTCCCAATCCCCGACAAGACTGGTACCCTTTCACGTCCAAATCTCTCAAACTCCGGGAGAGATTCTCAAAACCAAGGTTGACATGTTTCGAGTTCCTTTCAACAGTTTGGAAATCCCGCTGAAACTTTGGTCATTCTCGCGAAGGGTTCCCAATCCCCAACAAGATTGGTACCCTTTCACGTCCAAATCTCTCAAACTCCGGGAGAGATTCTCAAAACCAAGGTTGACATGTTTCGAGTTCCTTTCAACATTTTGGAAATCCCGCTGAAACTTTGGACATTCTCGCGAAGGGTTCCCGATCCCCGACAAGATTGGTACCCTTTCACGTCCCAATCTCTCAAACTCCGGGAGAGATTCTCAAAACCAAGGTTGACATGTTTCGAGTTCCTTTCAACATTTTGGAAATCCCGCCGAAACTTTGGACATTCTCGCGAAGGGTTCCCGATCCCCGACAAGATTGGTACCCTTTCACGTCCAAATCTCTCAAACTCCGGGAGAGATTCTCAAAACCAAGGTTGACATGTTTCGAGTTCCTTTCAACATTTTGGAAATCCCGCTGAAACTTTGGACATTCTCGCGAAGGGTTCCCAATCCCCGACAAGACTGGTACCCTTTCACGTCCAAATCTCTCAAACTCCGGGAGAGATTCTCAAAACCAAGGGTGACATGTTTCGAG
This sequence comes from Streptopelia decaocto, assembly GCF_964273445.1. Lineage (NCBI taxonomy): Eukaryota > Metazoa > Chordata > Aves > Columbiformes > Columbidae > Streptopelia > Streptopelia decaocto. Next base: position 547,568 of record NW_028115595.1, on the reverse strand, counting down.
TTCCTTTCAACAGTTTGGAAATCCCGCTGAAACTTTGGACATTCTCGCGAAGGGTTCCCAATCCCCAACAAGATTGGTACCCTTTCACGTCCAAATCTCTCAAACTCCGGGAGAGATTCTCAAAACCAAGGTTGACATGTTTCGAGTTCCTTTCAACATTTTGTTAATCCTGCTAAAACTTTGGACATTCTCGCGAAGGATTCCCGATCCCCTTCAAGATTGGTACCCTTTCACGTCCAAATCTCTCAAACTCCGGGAGAGATTCTCAAAACCAAGGTTGACATGTTTCGAGTTCCTTTCAACATTTTGGAAATCCCGCTGAAACTTTGGACATTCTCGCGAAGGGTTCCCGATCCCCGACAAGATTGGTACCCTTTCACGTCCAAATCTCTCAAACTCCGGGAGAGATTCTCAAAACCAAGGTTGACATGTTTCGAGTTCCTTTCAACATTTTGGAAATCCCGCTGAAACTTTGGACATTGTCGCGAAGGGTTCCCGATCCCCGACAAGATTGGTACCCTTTCACGTCCAAATCTCTCAAACTCCGGCAGAGATTCTCAAAACCAAGGGTGACATGGTTCGAGTTCCTTTCAACATTTTGGAAATCCCGCTGAAACTTTGGACATTCTCGCGAAGGGTTCCCAATCCCCGACAAGATTGGTACCCTTTCACGTCCAAATCTCTCAAACTCCGGGAGAGATTCTCAAAACCAAGGTTGACATGTTTCGAGTTCCTCTCAACATTTTGGAAATCCCGCTGAAACTTTGGACATTCTCGCGAAGGGTTCCCAATCTCCGACAAGACTGGTACCCTTTCACGTCCAAATCTCTCAAAGTCCGGGAGAGATTCTCAAAACCAAGGTTGACATGGTTCGAGTTCCTTTCAACATTTTGGAAATCCCGCTGAAACTTTGGACATTCTCGCGAAGGGGTCCCGATCCCCGACAAGATTGGTACCCTTTCACGTCCAAATCTATCAAACTCCGGGAGAGATTCTCAAAACCAAGGTTGACATGTTTCGAGTTCCTTTCAACATTTTGGAAATCCCGCTGAAACTTTGGACATTCTCGCGAAGGGTTCCCGATCCCCGACAAGATTGGTACCCTTTCACGTCCAAATCTCTCAAACTCCGGGAGAGATTCTCAAAACCAAGGTTGACATGTTTCGAGTTCCTTTCAACATTTTGGAAATCCCGCTGAAACTTTGGACATTCTCGTGAAGGGTTCCCGATCCCCGACAAGATTGGTACCCTTTCACGTCCAAATCTCTCAAACTCCGGGAGAGATTCTCAAAACCAAGGTTGACATGTTTCGAGTTCCTTTCAACATTTTGGAAATCCCGCTGAAACTTTGGACATTCTCGCGAAGGGTTCCCGATCCCCGACAAGATTGGTACCCTTTCACGTCCCAATCTCTCAAACTCCGGGAGAGATTCTCAAAACCAAGGTTGACATGTTTCGAGTTCCTTTCAACATTTTGGAAATCCCGCTGAAACTTTGGACATTCTCGCGAAGGGTTCCCAATCCCCGACAAGATTGGTACCCTTTCACGTCCAAATCTCTCAAACTCCGGGAGAGATTCTCAAAACCAAGGTTGACATGTTTAGAGTTCCTTTCAACATTTTGGAAATCCCGCTGAAACTTCGGACATTCTCGCGAAGGGTTCCCAATCCCCGACAAGACTGGTACCCTTTCACGTCCAAATCTCTCAAACTCCGGGAGAGATTCTCAAAACCAAGGTTGACATGTTTCGAGTTCCTTTCAACAGTTTGGAAATCCCGCTGAAACTTTGGTCATTCTCGCGAAGGGTTCCCAATCCCCAACAAGATTGGTACCCTTTCACGTCCAAATCTCTCAAACTCCGGGAGAGATTCTCAAAACCAAGGTTGACATGTTTCGAGTTCCTTTCAACATTTTGGAAATCCCGCTGAAACTTTGGACATTCTCGCGAAGGGTTCCCGATCCCCGACAAGATTGGTACCCTTTCACGTCCCAATCTCTCAAACTCCGGGAGAGATTCTCAAAACCAAGGTTGACATGTTTCGAGTTCCTTTCAACATTTTGGAAATCCCGCCGAAACTTTGGACATTCTCGCGAAGGGTTCCCGATCCCCGACAAGATTGGTACCCTTTCACGTCCAAATCTCTCAAACTCCGGGAGAGATTCTCAAAACCAAGGTTGACATGTTTCGAGTTCCTTTCAACATTTTGGAAATCCCGCTGAAACTTTGGACATTCTCGCGAAGGGTTCCCAATCCCCGACAAGACTGGTACCCTTTCACGTCCAAATCTCTCAAACTCCGGGAGAGATTCTCAAAACCAAGGTTGACATGTTTCGAGTTCCTTTCAACAGTTTGGAAATCCCGCTGAAACTTTGGTCATTCTCGCGAAGGGTTCCCAATCCCCAACAAGATTGGTACCCTTTCACGTCCAAATCTCTCAAACTCCGGGAGAGATTCTCAAAACCAAGGTTGACATGTTTCGAGTTCCTTTCAACATTTTGTTAATCCTGCTAAAACTTTGGACATTCTCGCGAAGGATTCCCGATCCCCTTCAAGATTGGTACCCTTTCACGTCCAAATCTCTCAAACTCCGGGAGAGATTCTCAAAACCAAGGTTGACATGTTTCGAGTTCCTTTCAACATTTTGGAAATCCCGCTGAAACTTTGGACATTGTCGCGAAGGGTTCCCGATCCCCGACAAGATTGGTACCCTTTCACGTCCAAATCTCTCAAACTCCGGGAGAGATTCTCAAAACCAAGGTTGACATGTTTCGAGTTCCTTTCAACATTTTGGAAATCCCGCTGAAACTTTGGACATTGTCGCGAAGGGTTCCCAATCCCCGACAAGATTGGTACCCTTTCACGTCCAAATCTCTCAAACTCCGGCAGAGATTCTCAAAACCAAGGGTGACATGGTTCGAGTTCCTTTCAACATTTTGGAAATCCCGCTGAAACTTTGGACATTCTCGCGAAGGGTTCCCAATCCCCGACAAGATTGGTACCCTTTCACGTCCAAATCTCTCAAACTCCGGGAGAGATTCTCAAAACCAAGGTTGACATGTTTCGAGTTCCTCTCAACATTTTGGAAATCCCGCTGAAACTTTGGACATTCTCGCGAAGGGTTCCCAATCTCCGACAAGACTGGTACCCTTTCACGTCCAAATCTCTCAAACTCCGGGAGAGATTCTCAAAACCAAGGTTGACATGGTTCGAGTTCCTTTCAACATTTTGGAAATCCCGCTGAAACTTTGGACATTGTCGCGAAGGGTTCCCGATCCCCGACAAGATTGGTACCCTTTCACGTCCAAATCTCTCAAACTCCGGGAGAGATTCTCAAAACCAAGGGTGACATGGTTCGAGTTCCTTTCAACATTTTGGAAATCCCGCTGAAACTTTGGACATTCTCGCGAAGGGTTCCCAATCCCCGACAAGATTGGTACCCTTTCACGTCCAAATCTCTCAAACTCCGGGAGAGATTCTCAAAACCAAGGTTGACATGTTTCGAGTTCCTCTCAACATTTTGGAAATCCCGCTGAAACTTTGGACATTCTCGCGAAGGGTTCCCAATCTCCGACAAGACTGGTACCCTTTCACGTCCAAATCTCTCAAAGTCCGGGAGAGATTCTCAAAACCAAGGTTGACATGGTTCGAGTTCCTTTCAACATTTTGGAAATCCCGCTGAAACTTTGGACATTCTCGCGAAGGGGTCCCGATCCCCGACAAGATTGGTACCCTTTCACGTCCAAATCTATCAAACTCCGGGAGAGATTCTCAAAACCAAGGTTGACATGTTTCGAGTTCCTTTCAACATTTTGGAAATCCCGCTGAAACTTTGGACATTCTCGCGAAGGGGTCCCGATCCCCGACAAGATTGGTACCCTTTCACGTCCAAATCTCTCAAACTCCGGGAGAGATTCTCAAAACCAAGGTTGACATGTTTCGAGTTCCTTTCAACATTTTGGAAATCCCGCTGAAACTTTGGACATTGTCGCGAAGGGTTCCCGATCCCCGACAAGATTGGTACCCTTTCACGTCCAAATCTCTCAAACTCCGGGAGAGATTCTCAAAACCAAGGTTGACATGTTTCGAGTTCCTTTCAACATTTTGGAAATCTGGCTGAAACTTTGGACATTCTCGCGAAGGGTTCCCGATCCCCGACAAGATTGGTACCCTTTCACGTCCCAATCTCTCAAACTCCGGGAGAGATTCTCAAAACCAAGGTTGACATGTTTCGAGTTCCTTTCAACATTTTGGAAATCCCGCTGAAACTTTGGACATTCTCGCGAAGGGTTCCCAATCCCCGACAAGATTGGTACCCTTTCACGTCCAAATCTCTCAAACTCCGGGAGAGATTCTCAAAACCAAGGTTGACATGTTTAGAGTTCCTTTCAACATTTTGGAAATCCCGCTGAAACTTCGGACATTCTCGCGAAGGGTTCCCAATCCCCGACAAGACTGGTACCCTTTCACGTCCAAATCTCTCAAACTCCGGGAGAGATTCTCAAAACCAAGGTTGACATGTTTCGAGTTCCTTTCAACAGTTTGGAAATCCCGCTGAAACTTTGGTCATTCTCGCGAAGGGTTCCCAATCCCCAACAAGATTGGTACCCTTTCACGTCCAAATCTCTCAAACTCTGGGAGAGATTCTCAAAACCAAGGTTGACATGTTTCGAGTTCCTTTCAACATTTTGGAAATCCCGCTGAAACTTTGGACATTCTCGCGAAGGGTTCCCGATCCCCGACAAGATTGGTACCCTTTCACGTCCCAATCTCTCAAACTCCGGGAGAGATTCTCAAAACCAAGGTTGACATGTTTCGAGTTCCTTTCAACATTTTGGAAATCCCGCTGAAACTTTGGACATTCTCGCGAAGGGTTCCCGATCCCCGACAAGATTGGTACCCTTTCACGTCCAAATCTCTCAAACTCCGGGAGAGATTCTCAAAACCAAGGTTGACATGTTTCGAGTTCCTTTCAACATTTTGGAAATCCCGCTGAAACTTTGGACATTCTCGCGAAGGGTTCCCAATCCCCGACAAGACTGGTACCCTTTCACGTCCAAATCTCTCAAACTCCGGGAGAGATTCTCAAAACCAAGGTTGACATGTTTCGAGTTCCTTTCAACAGTTTGGAAATCCCGCTGAAACTTTGGTCATTCTCGCGAAGGGTTCCCAATCCCCAACAAGATTGGTACCCTTTCACGTCCAAATCTCTCAAACTCCGGGAGAGATTCTCAAAACCAAGGTTGACATGTTTCGAGTTCCTTTCAACATTTTGTTAATCCTGCTAAAACTTTGGACATTCTCGCGAAGGATTCCCGATCCCCTTCAAGATTGGTACCCTTTCACGTCCAAATCTCTCAAACTCCGGGAGAGATTCTCAAAACCAAGGTTGACATGTTTCGAGTTCCTTTCAACATTTTGGAAATCCCGCTGAAACTTTGGACATTGTCGCGAAGGGTTCCCGATCCCCGACAAGATTGGTACCCTTTCACGTCCAAATCTCTCAAACTCCGGGAGAGATTCTCAAAACCAAGGTTGACATGTTTCGAGTTCCTTTCAACATTTTGGAAATCCCGCTGAAACTTTGGACATTGTCGCGAAGGGTTCCCAATCCCCGACAAGATTGGTACCCTTTCACGTCCAAATCTCTCAAACTCCGGCAGAGATTCTCAAAACCAAGGGTGACATGGTTCGAGTTCCTTTCAACATTTTGGAAATCCCGCTGAAACTTTGGACATTCTCGCGAAGGGTTCCCAATCCCCGACAAGATTGGTACCCTTTCACGTCCAAATCTCTCAAACTCCGGGAGAGATTCTCAAAACCAAGGTTGACATGTTTCGAGTTCCTCTCAACATTTTGGAAATCCCGCTGAAACTTTGGACATTCTCGCGAAGGGTTCCCAATCTCCGACAAGACTGGTACCCTTTCACGTCCAAATCTCTCAAACTCCGGGAGAGATTCTCAAAACCAAGGTTGACATGGTTCGAGTTCCTTTCAACATTTTGGAAATCCCGCTGAAACTTTGGACATTGTCGCGAAGGGTTCCCGATCCCCGACAAGATTGGTACCCTTTCACGTCCAAATCTCTCAAACTCCGGGAGAGATTCTCAAAACCAAGGTTGACATGTTTCGAGTTCCTTTCAACATTTTGGAAATCCCGCTGAAACTTTGGACATTCTCGCGAAGGGTTCCCGATCCCCGACAAGATTGGTACCATTTCACGTCCAAATCTCTCAAACTCCGGGAGAGATTCTCAAAACCAAGGTTTACATGTTTCGAGTTCCTTTCAACATTTTGGAAATCCCGCTGAAACTTTGGACATTCTCGCGAAAGGTTCCCGATCCCCGACAAGACTGGTACCCTTTCACGTCCAAATCTCTCAAACTTTGGGAGAGATTCTCAAAACCAAGGTTGACATGGTTCGAGTTCCTTTCAACATTTTGGAAATCCCGCTGAAACTTTGGACATTCTCGCGAAGGGGTCCCGATCCCCGATAAGATTGGTACCCTTTCACGTCCAAATCTCTCAAACTCCGGGAGAGATTCTCAAAACCAAGGTTGACATGTTTCGAGTTCCTTTCAACATTTTGGAAATCCCGCTGAAACTTTGGACATTGTCGCGAAGGGTTCCCGATCCCCGACAAGATTGGTACCCTTTCACGTCCAAATCTCTCAAACTCCGGGAGAGATTCTCAAAACCAAGGTTGACATGTTTCGAGTTCCTTTCAACATTTTGGAAATCCTGGTAAAACTTTGGACATTCTCGCGAAGGGTTCCCGATCCCCGACAAGATTGGTACCCTTTCACGTCCAAATCTCTCAAACTCCGGGAGAGATTCTCAAAACCAAGGTTGACATGTTTCGAGTTCCTCTCAACATTTTGGAAATCCCGCTGAAACTTTGGGCATTCTCGCGAAGGGTTCCCGATCCCCGACAAGATTGGTACCCTTTCACGTCCAAATCTCTCAAACTCCGGGAGAGATTCTCAAAACCAAGGGTGACATGGTTCGAGTTCCTTTAAACAGTTTGGAAATCCCGCTGAAACTTTGGACATTCTCGCGAAGGGTTCCCAATCCCCAACAAGATTGGTACCCTTTCACGTCCAAATCTCTCAAACTCCAGGAGAGATTCTCAAAACCAAGGTTTACATGGTTCCAGTTCCTTTCAACATTTTGGAAATCCCGCTGAAACTTTGGACATTCTCGCAAAGGGTTCCCGATCCCCGACAAGATTGGTACCCTTTCACGTCCAAATCTCTCAAACTCCGGGAGAGATTCTCAAAACCAAGGTTGACATGGTTCCAGTTCCTTTCAACATTTTGGAAATCCCGCTGAAACTTTGGACATTCTCGCGAAGGGTTCCCAATCCCCGACAAGATTGGTACCCTTTCACGTCCAAATCTCTCAAACTCCAGGAGAGATTCTCAAAACCAAGGTTGACATGTTTCGAGTTCATTTCAACATTTTGGAAATCCCGCTGAAACTTTGGACATTGTCGCGAAGGGTTCCCAATCCCCGACAAGATTGGTACCCTTTCACGTCCAAATCTCTCAAACTCCGGGAGAGATTCTCAAAACCAAGGTTGACATGTTTCGAGTTCCTCTCAACATTTTGGAAATCCCGCTGAAACTTTGGACATTCTCGCGAAGGGTTCCCGATCCCCGACAAGATTGGTACCCTTTCACGTCCAAATCTCTCAAACTCCGGGAGAGATTCTCAAAACCAAGGTTGACATGTTTCGAGTTCCTTTCAACATTTTGGAAATCCTGCTGAAACTTTGGACATTGTTGCGAAGGGTTCCCGATCCCCGACAAGATTGGTACCCTTTCACGTCCAAATCTCTCAAACTCCGGGAGAGATTCTCAAAACCAAGGTTGACATGGTTCGAGTTCCTCTCAACATTTTGGAAATCCCGCTGAAACTTTGGACATTCTCGCGAAGGGTTCCCAATCCCCAACAAGATTGGTACCCTTTCAGGTCCAAATCTCTCCAACTCCGGGAAAGATTCTCAAAACCAAGGTTGACATGTTTCGAGTTCCTTTCAACATTTTGGAAATCCCGCTGAAACTTTGGACATTCTCGGGAAGGGTTCCCAATCCCCGACAAGATTGGTACCCTTTCACGTCCAAATCTCTCAAACTCCGGGAGAGATTCTCAAAACCAAGGTTGACATGTTTCGAGTTCCTTTCAACATTTTGGAAATCCCGCTGAAACTTTGGGCATTCTGGCGAAGGGTTCCCAATACCCGACAAGGTTGGTACCCTTTCACGTCCAAATCTCTCAAACTCCGGGAGAGATTCTCAAAACCAAGGGTGACATGGTTCGAGTTCCTTTCAACAGTTTGGAAATCCCGCTGAAACTTTGGACATTCTCGCGAAGGGTTCCCGATCCCCGACAAGATCGGTACCCTTTCACGTCCAAATCTCTCAAACTCCGGGAGAGATTGTCAAAACCAAGGTTGACATGTTTCGAGTTCCTTTCAACATTTTGGAAATCCCGCTAAAACTTTGGACATTCTCGCGAAGGGTTCCCGATCCCCGACAAGATTGGTACCCTTTCACGTCCAAATCTCTCAAACTCCGGGAGAGATTGTCAAAACCAAGGTCAACATGTTGCGAGTTCCTCTCAACATTTTGGAAATCCCGCTGAAACTTTGGGCATTCTCGCGAAGGGTTCCTGATCCCCGACAAGATTGGTACCCTTTCACGTCCAAATCTCTCAAACTCCGGGAGAGATTCTCAAAACCAAGGTTGACATGGTTCGAGTTCCTTTAAACAGTTTGGAAATCCCGCTGAAACTTTGGACATTCTCGCGAAGGGGTCCCGATCCCCGACAAGATTGGTACACTTTCACGTCCAAATCTCTCAAACTCCGGGAGAGATTCTCAAAACCAAGGTTGACATGTTTCGAGTTCCTCTCAACATTTTGGAAATCCCGCTGAAACTTTGGGCATTCTCGTGAAGGGTTCCCGATCCCCGACAAGATTGGTACCCTTTCACGTCCAAATCTCTCAAACTCCGGGAGAGATTCTCAAAACCAAGGGTGACATGGTTCCAGTTCCTTTCAACATTTTGGAAATCCCGCTGAAACTTTGGACTTTCTCGCGAAGGGTTCCCGATCCCCGACAAGATTGGTACCCTTTCACGTCCAAATCTCTCAAACTCCGGGAGAGATTCTCAAAACCAAGGTTGACATGTTTCGAGTTCCTTTCAACATTTTGGAAATCCCGCTGAAACTTTGGACATTCTCGTGAAGGGTTCCCAATCCCCGACAAGATTGGTACCCTTTCACGTCCAGATCTCTCAAACTCCGGGAGAGATTCTCAAAACCAAGGTTGACATGTTTCGAGTTCCTTTCAACATTTTGGAAATCCCGCTGAAACTTTGGACATTCTCGCGAAGGGTTCCCAATCTCCGACAAGATTGGTACCCTTTCACGTCCAAATCTCTCAAACTCCGGGAGAGATTCTCAAAACCAAGGTTGACATGTTTAGAGTTCCTTTCAACATTTTGGAAATCCCGCTGAAACTTTGGACATTCTCGCGAAGGGTTCCCAATCCCCGACAAGACTGGTACCCTTTCACGTCCAAATCTCTCAAACTCCGGGAGAGATTCTCAAAACCAAGGTTGACATGTTTCGAGTTCCTTTCAACATTTTGGAAATCCCGCTGAAACTTTGGACATTCTCGCGAAGGGTTCCCAATCCCCGACAAGACTGGTACCCTTTCACGTCCAAATCTCTCAAACTCCGGGAGAGATTCTCAACACCAAGGTTGACATGTTTCGAGTTCCTTTCAACATTTTGGAAATCCCGCTGAAACTTTGGACATTCTCGCGAAGGGTTCCCAATCCCCGACAAGATTGGTACCCTTTCACGTCCAAATCTCTTAAACTCCAGGAGAGATTCTCAAAACCAAGGTTGACATGTTTCGAGTTCATTTCAACATTTTGGAAATCCCGCTGAAACTTTGACATTGTCGCGAAGGGTTCCCAATCCCCGACAAGATTGGTACCCTTTCACGTCCAAATCTCTCAAACTCCGGGAGAGATTCTCAAAACCAAGGGTGACATGTTTCGAGTTCCTCTCAACATTTTGGAAATCACGCTGAAACTTTGGACATTCTCGCGAAGGGTTCCCGATCCCCGACAAGATTGGTACCCTTTCACGTCCAAATCTCTCAAACTCCGGGAGAGATTCTCAAAACCAAGGTTGACATGTTTCGAGTTCCTTTCAACATTTTGGAAATCCCGCTGAAACTTTGGACATTGTCGCGAAGGGTTCCCGATCCCCGACAAGATTGGTACCCTTTCACGTCCAAATCTCTCAAACTCCGGGAGAGATTCTCAAAACCAAGGTTGACATGGTTCGAGTTCCTCTCAACATTTTGGAAATCCCGCTGAAACTTTGGACATTCTCGCGAAGGGTTCCCAATCCCCAACAAGATTGGTACCCTTTCACGTCCAATTCTCTCCAACTCCGGGAAAGATTCTCAAAACCAAGGTTGACATGTTTCGAGTTCCTTTCAACATTTTGGAAATCCCGCTGAAACTTTGGACATTCTCGCGAAGGGTTCCCAATCCCCGACAAGATTGGTACCCTTTCACGTCCAAATCTCTCAAACTCCGGGAGAGATTCTCAACACCAAGGTTGACATGTTTCGAGTTCCTTTCAACATTTTGGAAATCCCGCTGAAACTTTGGACATTCTGGCGAAGGGTTCCCAATACCCGACAAGGTTGGTACCCTTTCACGTCCAAATCTCTCAAACTCCGGGAGAGATTCTCAAAACCAAGGGTGACATGGTTCGAGTTCCTTTCAACAGTTTGGAAATCCCGCTGAAACTTTGGACATTCTCGCGAAGGGTTCCCAATCCCCAACAAGATTGGTACCCTTTCACGTCCAAATCTCTCAAACTCCAGGAGAGATTCTCAAAACCAAGGTTGACATGGTTCCAGTTCCTTTCAACATTTTGGAAATCCCGCTGAAACTTTGGACATTCTCGCGAAGGGTTCCCAATCCCCGACAAGATTGGTACCCTTTCACGTCCAAATCTCTCAAACTCCGGGAGAGATTCTCAAAACCAAGGTTGACATGTTTCGAGTTCCTCTCAACATTTTGGAAATCCCGCTGAAACTTTGGACATTCTCGCGAAGGGTTCCCGATCCCCGACAAGATTGGTACCCTTTCACGTCCAAATCTCTCAAACTCCGGGAGAGATTCTCAAAACCAAGGTTGACATGTTTCGAGTTCCTTTCAACATTTTGGAAATCCCGCTGAAACTTTGGACATTGTCGCGAAGGGTTCCCGATCCCCGACAAGATTGGTACCCTTTCACGTCCAAATCTCTCAAACTCCGGGAGAGATTCTCAACACCAAGGTTGACATGTTTCGAGTTCCTTTCAACATTTTGGAAATCCCGCTGAAACTTTGGACATTCTCGCGAAGGGTTCCCAATCCCCAACAAGATTGGTACCCTTTCACGTCCAAATCTCTCAAACTCCGGGAGAGATTCTCAAAACCAAGGTTGACATGTTTCGAGTTCCTTTCAACATTTTGGAAATCCCGCTGAAACTTTGGACATTGTCGCGAAGGGTTCCCGATCCCCGACAAGATTGGTACCCTTTCACGTCCAAATCTCTCAAACTCCGGGAGAGATTCTCAAAACCAAGGTTGACATGGTTCGAGTTCCTCTCAACATTTTGGAAATCCCGCTGAAACTTTGGACATTCTCGCGAAGGGTTCCCAATCCCCAACAAGATTGGTACCCTTTCAGGTCCAAATCTCTCCAACTCCGGGAAAGATTCTCAAAACCAAGGTTGACATGTTTCGAGTTCCTTTCAACATTTTGGAAATCCCGCTGAAACTTTGGACATTCTCTCGAAGGGTTCCCAATCCCCGACAAGATTGGTACCCTTTCACGTCCAAATCTCTCAAACTCCGGGAGAGATTGTCAAAACCAAGGTCAACATGTTTCGAGTTCCTCGCAACATTTTGGAAATCCCGCTGAAACTTTGGGCATTCTCGCGAAGGGTTCCTGATCCCCGACAAGATTGGTACCCTTTCACGTCCAAATCTCTCAAACTCCGGGAGAGATTCTCAAAACCAAGGTTGACATGGTTCGAGTTCCTTTAAACAGTTTGGAAATCCCGCTGAAACTTTGGACATTCTCGCGAAGGGGTCCCGATCCCCGACAAGATTGGTACACTTTCACGTCCAAATCTCTCAAACTCCGGGAGAGATTCTCAAAACCAAGGTTGACATGTTTCGAGTTCCTCTCAACATTTTGGAAATCCCGCTGAAACTTTGGGCATTCTCGTGAAGGGTTCCCGATCCCCGACAAGATTGGTACCCTTTCACGTCCAAATCTCTCAAACTCCGGGAGAGATTCTCAAAACCAAGGGTGACATGGTTCCAGTTCCTTTCAACATTTTGGAAATCCCGCTGAAACTTTGGACTTTCTCGCGAAGGGTTCCCGATCCCCGACAAGATTGGTACCCTTTCACGTCCAAATCTCTCAAACTCCGGGAGAGATTCTCAAAACCAAGGTTGACATGTTTCGAGTTCCTTTCAACATTTTGGAAATCCCGCTGAAACTTTGGACATTCTCGTGAAGGGTTCCCAATCCCCGACAAGATTGGTACCCTTTCACGTCCAGATCTCTCAAACTCCGGGAGAGATTCTCAAAACCAAGGTTGACATGTTTCGAGTTCCTTTCAACATTTTGGAAATCCCGCTGAAACTTTGGACATTCTCGCGAAGGGTTCCCAATCTCCGACAAGATTGGTACCCTTTCACGTCCAAATCTCTCAAACTCCGGGAGAGATTCTCAAAACCAAGGTTGACATGTTTAGAGTTCCTTTCAACATTTTGGAAATCCCGCTGAAACTTTGGACATTCTCGCGAAGGGTTCCCAATCCCCGACAAGACTGGTACCCTTTCACGTCCAAATCTCTCAAACTCCGGGAGAGATTCTCAAAACCAAGGTTGACATGTTTCGAGTTCCTTTCAACATTTTGGAAATCCCGCTGAAACTTTGGACATTCTCGGGAAGGGTTCCCAATCCCCGACAAGATTGGTACCCTTTCACGTCCAAATCTCTCAAACTCCGGGAGAGATTCTCAAAACCAAGGTTGACATGGTTCGAGTTCCTTTCAACATTTTGGAAATCCCGCTGAAGCTTTGGACATTCTCGCGAAGGGTTCCCAATCCCCGACAAGATTGGTACCCTTTCACGTCCAAATCTCTCAAACTCCGGGAGAGATTCTCAAAACCAAGGTTGACATGTTTCGAGTTCCTTTCAACATTTTGGAAATCCCGCTGAAACTTTGGACATTCTCGCGAAGGGTTCCCAATCCCCGACAAGACTGGTACCCTTTCACGTCCAAATCTCTCAAACTCCGGGAGAGATTCTCAACACCAAGGTTGACATGTTTCGAGTTCCTTTCAACATTTTGGAAATCCCGCTGAAACTTTGGACATTCTCGCGAAGGGTTCCCAATCCCCGACAAGATTGGTACCCTTTCACGTCCAAATCTCTTAAACTCCAGGAGAGATTCTCAAAACCAAGGATGACATGTTTCGAGTTCATTTCAACATTTTGGAAATCCCGCTGAAACTTTGGACATTGTCGCGAAGGGTTCCCAATCCCCGACAAGATTGGTACCCTTTCACGTCCAAATCTCTCAAACTCCGGGAGAGATTCTCAAAACCAAGGGTGACATGTTTCGAGTTCCTCTCAACATTTTGGAAATCACGCTGAAACTTTGGACATTCTCGCGAAGGGTTCCCGATCCCCGACAAGATTGGTACCCTTTCACGTCCAAATCTCTCAAACTCCGGGAGAGATTCTCAAAACCAAGGTTGACATGTTTCGAGTTCCTTTCAACATTTTGGAAATCCCGCTGAAACTTTGGACATTCTCGCGAAGGGTTCCCGATCCCCGACAAGATTGGTACCCTTTCACGTCCAAATCTCTCAAACTCCGGGAGAGATTCTCAAAACCAAGGTTGACATGGTTCGAGTTCCTCTCAACATTTTGGAAATCCCGCTGAAACTTTGGACATTCTCGCGAAGGGTTCCCAATCCCCAACAAGATTGGTACCCTTTCACGTCCAAATCTCTCCAACTCCGGGAAAGATTCTCAAAACCAAGGTTGACATGTTTCGAGTTCCTTTCAACATTTTGGAAATCCCGCTGAAACTTTGGACATTCTCGCGAAGGGTTCCCAATCCCCGACAAGATTGGTACCCTTTCACGTCCAAATCTCTCAAACTCCGGGAGAGATTCTCAACACCAAGGTTGACATGTTTCGAGTTCCTTTCAACATTTTGGAAATCCCGCTGAAACTTTGGACATTCTGGCGAAGGGTTCCCAATACCCGACAAGGTTGGTACCCTTTCACGTCCAAATCTCTCAAACTCCGGGAGAGATTCTCAAAACCAAGGGTGACATGGTTCGAGTTCCTTTCAACAGTTTGGAAATCCCGCTGAAACTTTGGACATTCTCGCGAAGGGTTCCCAATCCCCAACAAGATTGGTACCCTTTCACGTCCAAATCTCTCAAACTCCAGGAGAGATTCTCAAAACCAAGGTTGACATGGTTCCAGTTCCTTTCAACATTTTGGAAATCCCGCTGAAACTTTGGACATTCTCGCGAAGGGTTCCCAATCCCCGACAAGATTGGTACCCTTTCACGTCCAAATCTCTCAAACTCCGGGAGAGATTCTCAAAACCAAGGTTGACATGTTTCGAGTTCCTCTCAACATTTTGGAAATCCCGCTGAAACTTTGGACATTCTCGCGAAGGGTTCCCGATCCCCGACAAGATTGGTACCCTTTCACGTCCAAATCTCTCAAACTCCGGGAGAGATTCTCAAAACCAAGGTTGACATGTTTCGAGTTCCTTTCAACATTTTGGAAATCCCGCTGAAACTTTGGACATTGTCGCGAAGGGTTCCCGATCCCCGACAAGATTGGTACCCTTTCACGTCCAAATCTCTCAAACTCCGGGAGAGATTCTCAACACCAAGGTTGACATGTTTCGAGTTCCTTTCAACATTTTGGAAATCCCGCTGAAACTTTGGACATTCTCGCGAAGGGTTCCCAATCCCCAACAAGATTGGTACCCTTTCACGTCCAAATCTCTCAAACTCCGGGAGAGATTCTCAAAACCAAGGTTGACATGTTTCGAGTTCCTTTCAACATTTTGGAAATCCCGCTGAAACTTTGGACATTGTCGCGAAGGGTTCCCGATCCCCGACAAGATTGGTACCCTTTCACGTCCAAATCTCTCAAACTCCGGGAGAGATTCTCAAAACCAAGGTTGACATGGTTCGAGTTCCTCTCAACATTTTGGAAATCCCGCTGAAACTTTGGACATTCTCGCGAAGGGTTCCCAATCCCCAACAAGATTGGTACCCTTTCAGGTCCAAATCTCTCCAACTCCGGGAAAGATTCTCAAAACCAAGGTTGACATGTTTCGAGTTCCTTTCAACATTTTGGAAATCCCGCTGAAACTTTGGACATTCTCTCGAAGGGTTCCCAATCCCCGACAAGATTGGTACCCTTTCACGTCCAAATCTCTCAAACTCCGGGAGAGATTCTCAAAACCAAGGTTGACATGTTTCGAGTTCCTTTCAACATTTTGGAAATCCCGCTGAAACTTTGGACATTCTGGCGAAGGGTTCCCAATACCCGACAAGGTTGGTACCCTTTCACGTCCAAATCTCTCAAACTCCGGGAGAGATTCTCAAAACCAAGGGTGACATGGTTCGAGTTCCTTTCAACAGTTTGGAAATCCCGCTGAAACTTTGGACATTCTCGCGAAGGGTTCCCGATCCCCGACAAGATCGGTACCCTTTCACGTCCAAATCTCTCAAACTCCGGGAGAGATTCTCAAAACCAAGGTTGACATGTTTCGAGTTCCTTTCAACATTTTGGAAATCCTGCTAAAACTTTGGACATTCTCGCGAAGGGTTCCCGATCCCCGACAAGATTGGTACCCTTTCACGTCCAAATCTCTCAAACTCCGGGAGAGATTGTCAAAACCAAGGTCAACATGTTTCGAGTTCCTCTCAACATTTTGGAAATCCCGCTGAAACTTTGGGCATTCTCGCGAAGGGTTCCTGATCCCCGACAAGATTGGTACCCTTTCACGTCCAAATCTCTCAAACTCCGGGAGAGATTCTCAAAACCAAGGTTGACATGGTTCGAGTTCCTTTAAACAGTTTGGAAATCCCGCTGAAACTTTGGACATTCTCGCGAAGGGGTCCCGATCCCCGACAAGATTGGTACCCTTTCACGTCCAAATCTCTCAAACTCCGGGAGAGATTCTCAAAACCAAGGTTGACATGTTTCGAGTTCCTCTCAACATTTTGGAAATCCCGCTGAAACTTTGGACATTCTCGCGAAGGGGTCCCGATCCCCGACAAGATTGGTACCCTTTCACGTCCAAATCTCTCAAACTCCGGGAGAGATTCTCAAAACCAAGGTTGACATGTTTCGAGTTCCTTTCAACATTTTGGAAATCCCGCTGAAACTTTGGACATTCTCGTGAAGGGTTCCCAATCCCCGACAAGATTGGTACCCTTTCACGTCCAAATCTCTCAAACTCCGGGAGAGATTCTCAAAACCAAGGTTGACATGTTTCGAGTTCCTTTCAACATTTTGGAAATCCCGCTGAAACTTTGGTCATTCTCGCGAAGGGTTCCCAATCTCCGACAAGATTGGTACCCTTTCACGTCCAAATCTCTCAAACTCCGGGAGAGATTCTCAACACCAAGGTTGACATGTTTCGAGTTCCTTTCAACATTTTGGAAATCCCGCTGAAACTTTGGACATTCTCGCGAAGGGTTCCCAATCCCCAACAAGATTGGTACCCTTTCACGTCCAAATCTCTCAAACTCCGGGAGAGATTCTCAAAACCAAGGTTGACATGTTTCGAGTTCCTTTCAACATTTTGGAAATCCCGCTGAAACTTTGGACATTGTCGCGAAGGGTTCCCGATCCCCGACAAGATTGGTACCCTTTCACGTCCAAATCTCTCAAACTCCGGGAGAGATTCTCAAAACCAAGGTTGACATGGTTCGAGTTCCTCTCAACATTTTGGAAATCCCGCTGAAACTTTGGACATTCTCGCGAAGGGTTCCCAATCCCCAACAAGATTGGTACCCTTTCAGGTCCAAATCTCTCCAACTCCGGGAAAGATTCTCAAAACCAAGGTTGACATGTTTCGAGTTCCTTTCAACATTTTGGAAATCCCGCTGAAACTTTGGACATTCTCTCGAAGGGTTCCCAATCCCCGACAAGATTGGTACCCTTTCACGTCCAAATCTCTCAAACTCCGGGAGAGATTCTCAAAACCAAGGTTGACATGTTTCGAGTTCCTTTCAACATTTTGGAAATCCCGCTGAAACTTTGGACATTCTGGCGAAGGGTTCCCAATACCCGACAAGGTTGGTACCCTTTCACGTCCAAATCTCTCAAACTCCGGGAGAGATTCTCAAAACCAAGGGTGACATGGTTCGAGTTCCTTTCAACAGTTTGGAAATCCCGCTGAAACTTTGGACATTCTCGCGAAGGGTTCCCGATCCCCGACAAGATCGGTACCCTTTCACGTCCAAATCTCTCAAACTCCGGGAGAGATTCTCAAAACCAAGGTTGACATGTTTCGAGTTCCTTTCAACATTTTGGAAATCCCGCTGAAACTTTGGACATTGTCGCGAAGGGTTCCCGATCCCCGACAAGATTGGTACCCTTTCACGTCCAAATCTCTCAAACTCCGGGAGAGATTCTCAAAACCAAGGTTGACATGGTTCGAGTTCCTCTCAACATTTTGGAAATCCCGCTGAAACTTTGGACATTCTCGCGAAGGGTTCCCAATCCCCAACAAGATTGGTACCCTTTCAGGTCCAAATCTCTCCAACTCCGGGAAAGATTCTCAAAACCAAGGTTGACATGTTTCGAGTTCCTTTCAACATTTTGGAAATCCCGCTGAAACTTTGGACATTCTCTCGAAGGGTTCCCAATCCCCGACAAGATTGGTACCCTTTCACGTCCAAATCTCTCAAACTCCGGGAGAGATTCTCAAAACCAAGGTTGACATGTTTCGAGTTCCTTTCAACATTTTGGAAATCCCGCTGAAACTTTGGACATTCTGGCGAAGGGTTCCCAATACCCGACAAGGTTGGTACCCTTTCACGTCCAAATCTCTCAAACTCCGGGAGAGATTCTCAAAACCAAGGGTGACATGGTTCGAGTTCCTTTCAACAGTTTGGAAATCCCGCTGAAACTTTGGACATTCTCGCGAAGGGTTCCCGATCCCCGACAAGATCGGTACCCTTTCACGTCCAAATCTCTCAAACTCCGGGAGAGATTCTCAAAACCAAGGTTGACATGTTTCGAGTTCCTTTCAACATTTTGGAAATCCTGCTAAAACTTTGGACATTCTCGCGAAGGGTTCCCGATCCCCGACAAGATTGGTACCCTTTCACGTCCAAATCTCTCAAACTCCGGGAGAGATTGTCAAAACCAAGGTCAACATGTTTCGAGTTCCTCTCAACATTTTGGAAATCCCGCTGAAACTTTGGGCATTCTCGCGAAGGGTTCCTGATCCCCGACAAGATTGGTACCCTTTCACGTCCAAATCTCTCAAACTCCGGGAGAGATTCTCAAAACCAAGGTTGACATGGTTCGAGTTCCTTTAAACAGTTTGGAAATCCCGCTGAAACTTTGGACATTCTCGCGAAGGGGTCCCGATCCCCGACAAGATTGGTACCCTTTCACGTCCAAATCTCTCAAACTCCGGGAGAGATTCTCAAAACCAAGGTTGACATGGTTCGAGTTCCTCTCAACATTTTGGAAATCCCGCTGAAACTTTGGACATTCTCGCGAAGGGGTCCCGATCCCCGACAAGATTGGTACCCTTTCACGTCCAAATCTCTCAAACTCCGGGAGAGATTCTCAAAACCAAGGTTGACATGTTTCGAGTTCCTTTCAACATTTTGGAAATCCCGCTGAAACTTTGGACATTCTCGTGAAGGGTTCCCAATCCCCGACAAGATTGGTACCCTTTCACGTCCAAATCTCTCAAACTCCGGGAGAGATTCTCAAAACCAAGGTTGACATGTTTCGAGTTCCTTTCAACATTTTGGAAATCCCGCTGAAACTTTGGTCATTCTCGCGAAGGGTTCCCAATCTCCGACAAGATTGGTACCCTTTCACGTCCAAATCTCTCAAACTCCGGGAGAGATTCTCAAAACCAAGGTTGACATGTTTCGAGTTCCTCTCAACATTTTGGAAATCCCGCTGAAACTTTGGGCATTCTCGTGAAGGGTTCCCGATCCCCGACAAGATTGGTACCCTTTCACGTCCAAATCTCTCAAACTCCGGGAGAGATTCTCAAAACCAAGGGTGACATGGTTCGAGTTCCTTTCAACATTTTGGAAATCCCGCTGAAACTTTGGACTTTCTCGCGAAGGGTTCCCAATCCCCGACAAGATTGGTACCCTTTCACGTCCAAATCTCTCAAACTCCGGGAGAGATTCTCAAAACCAAGGTTGACATGTTTCGAGTTCCTTTCAACATTTTGGAAATCCCGCTGAAACTTTGGACATTCTCGTGAAGGGTTCCCAATCCCCGACAAGATTGGTACCCTTTCACGTCCAGATCTCTCAAACTCCGGGAGAGATTCTCAAAACCAAGGTTGACATGTTTCGAGTTCCTTTAAACATTTTGGAAATCCCGCTGAAACTTTGGTCATTCTCGCGAAGGGTTCCCAATCTCCGACAAGATTGGTACCCTTTCACGTCCAAATCTCTCAAACTCCGGGAGAGATTCTCAAAACCAAGGGTGACATGTTTCGAGTTCCTCTCAACATTTTGGAAATCCCGCTGAAACTTTGGACATTCTCGCGAAGGGTTCCCGATCCCCGACAAGATTGGTACCCTTTCACGTCCAAATCTCTCAAACTCCGGGAGAGATTCTCAAAACCAAGGTTGACATGTTTCGAGTTCCTTTCAACATTTTGGAAATCCCGCTGAAACTTTGGACATTGTCGTGAAGGGTTCCCAATCCCCGACAAGATTGGTACCCTTTCACGTCCAAATCTCTCAAACTCCGGGAGAGATTCTCAAAACCAAGGTTGACATGGTTCGAGTTCCTCTCAACATTTTGGAAATCCCGCTGAAACTTTGGACATTCTCACGAAGGGTTCCCAATCCCCAACAAGATTGGTACCCTTTCACGTCCAAATCTCTCCAACTCCGGGAAAGATTCTCAAAACCAAGGTTGACATGTTTCGAGTTCCTTTCAACATTTTGGAAATCCCGCTGAAACTTTGGACATTCTCGCGAAGGGTTCCCAATCCCCGACAAGATTGGTACCCTTTCACGTCCAAATCTCTCAAACTCCGGGAGAGATTCTCAAAACCGAGGTTGACATGTTTCGAGTTCCTTTCAACATTTTGGAAATCCCGCTGAAACTTTGGACATTCTGGCGAAGGGTTCCCAATACCCGACAAGGTTGGTACCCTTTCACGTCCAAATCTCTCAAACTCCGGGAGAGATTCTCAAAACCAAGGGTGACATGGTTCGAGTTCCTTTCAACAGTTTGGAAATCCCGCTGAAACTTTGGACATTCTCGCGAA
The DNA here is from genome assembly GCF_964273445.1 of Streptopelia decaocto. Lineage (NCBI taxonomy): Eukaryota > Metazoa > Chordata > Aves > Columbiformes > Columbidae > Streptopelia > Streptopelia decaocto. The sequence goes on along the minus strand of NW_028115595.1, from coordinate 526,932 downwards.
GGGTTCCCAATCCCCAACAAGATTGGTACCCTTTCACGTCCAAATCTCTCAAACTCCAGGAGAGATTCTCAAAACCAAGGTTGACATGGTTCCAGTTCCTTTCAACATTTTGGAAATCCCGCTGAAACTTTGGACATTCTCGCGAAGGGTTCCCAATCCCCGACAAGATTGGTACCCTTTCACGTCCAAATCTCTCAAACTCCGGGAGAGATTCTCAAAACCAAGGTTGACATGTTTCGAGTTCCTCTCAACATTTTGGAAATCCCGCTGAAACTTTGGACATTCTCGCGAAGGGTTCCCGATCCCCGACAAGATTGGTACCCTTTCACGTCCAAATCTCTCAAACTCCGGGAGAGATTCTCAAAACCAAGGTTGACATGGTTCCAGTTCCTTTCAACATTTTGGAAATCCCGCTGAAACTTTGGACATTGTCGCGAAGGGTTCCCGATCCCCGACAAGATTGGTACCCTTTCACGTCCAAATCTCTCAAACTCCGGGAGAGATTCTCAACACCAAGGTTGACATGTTTCGAGTTCCTTTCAACATTTTGGAAATCCCGCTGAAACTTTGAACATTCTCGCGAAGGGTTCCCAATCCCCGACAAGATTGGTACCCTTTCACGTCCAAATCTCTCAAACTCCAGGAGAGATTCTCAAAACCAAGGTTGACATGTTTCGAGTTCATTTCAACATTTTGGAAATCCCGCTGAAACTTTGGACATTGTCGCGAAGGGTTCCCAATCCCCGACAAGATTGGTACCCTTTCACGTCCAAATCTCTCAAACTCCGGGAGAGATTCTCAAAACCAAGGTTGACATGTTTCGAGTTCCTCTCAACATTTTGGAAATCCCGCTGAAACTTTGGACATTCTCGCGAAGGGTTCCCGATCCCCGACAAGATTGGTACCCTTTCACGTCCAAATCTCTCAAACTCCGGGAGAGATTCTCAAAACCAAGGTTGACATGTTTCGAGTTCCTTTCAACATTTTGGAAATCCCGCTGAAACTTTGGACATTGTCGCGAAGGGTTCCCAATCCCCGACAAGATTGGTACCCTTTCACGTCCAAATCTCTCAAACTCCGGGAGAGATTCTCAAAACCAAGGTTGACATGTTTCGAGTTCCTTTCAACATTTTGGAAATCCCGCTGAAGCTTTGGACATTCTCGCGAAGGGTTCCCAATCCCCGACAAGATTGGTACCATTTCACGTCCAAATCTCTCAAACTCCGGGAGAGATTCTCAAAACCAAGGTTGACATGTTTCGAGTTCCTTTCAACATTTTTGAAATCCCGCTAAACTTTGGACATTCTCGCGAAGGGTTCCCAATCCCCGACAAGACTGGTACCCTTTCATGTCCAAATCTCTCAAACTCCGGGAGAGATTCTCAACACCAAGGTTGACATGTTTCGAGTTCCTTTCAACATTTTGGAAATCCCGCTGAAACTTTGGACATTCTAGCGAAGGGTTCCCAATCCCCGACAAGATTGGTACCCTTTCACGTCCAAATCTCTCAAACTCCAGGAGAGATTCTCAAAACCAAGGTTGACATGTTTCGAGTTCATTTCAACATTTTGGAAATCCCGCTGAAACTTTGGACATTGTCGCGAAGGGTTCCCAATCCCCGACAAGATTGGTACCCTTTCACGTCCAAATCTCTCAAACTCCGGGAGAGATTCTCAAAACCAAGGGTGACATGTTTCGAGTTCCTCTCAACATTTTGGAAATCCCGCTGAAACTTTGGACATTCTCGCGAAGGGTTCCCGATCCCCGACAAGATTGGTACCCTTTCACGTCCAAATCTCTCAAACTCCGGGAGAGATTCTCAAAACCAAGGTTGACATGTTTCGAGTTCCTTTCAACATTTTGGAAATCCCGCTGAAACTTTGGACATTGTCGCGAAGGGTTCCCGATCCCCGACAAGATTGGTACCCTTTCACGTCCAAATCTCTCAAACTCCGGGAGAGATTCTCAAAACCAAGGGTGACATGGTTCGAGTTCCTCTCAACATTTTGGAAATCCCGCTGAAACTTTGGACATTCTCGCGAAGGGTTCCCAATCCCCAACAAGATTGGTACCCTTTCACGTCCAAATCTCTCCAACTCCGGGAAAGATTCTCAAAACCAAGGTTGACATGTTTCGAGTTCCTTTCAACATTTTGGAAATCCCGCTGAAACTTTGGACATTCTCGCGAAGGGTTCCCAATCCCCGACAAGATTGGTACCCTTTCACGTCCAAATCTCTCAAACTCCGGGAGAGATTCTCAAAACCAAGGTTGACATGTTTCGAGTTCCTTTCAACATTTTAGAAATCCCGCTGAAACTTTGGACATTCTGGCGAAGGGTTCCCAATACCCGACAAGGTTGGTACCCTTTCACGTCCAAATCTCTCAAACTCCGGGAGAGATTCTCAAAACCAAGGGTGACATGGTTCGAGTTCCTCTCAACATTTTGGAAATCCCGGTGAAACTTTGGACATTCTCGCGAAGGGTTCCCGATCCCCGACAAGATCGGTACCCTTTCACGTCCAAATCTCTCAAACTCCGGGAGAGATTGTCAAAACCAAGGTTGACATGTTTCGAGTTCCTTTCAACATTTTGGAAATCCTGCTAAAACTTTGGACATTCTCGCGAAAGGTTCCCGATCCCCGACAAGATTGGTACCCTTTCACGTCCAAATCTCTCAAACTCCGGGAGAGATTGTCAAAACCAAGGTCAACATGTTTCGAGTTCCTTTCAACATTTTGGAAATCCCGCTGAAACTTTGGGCATTCTCGCGAAGGGTTCCTGATCCCCGACAAGATTGGTACCCTTTCACGTCCAAATCTCTCAAACTCCGGGAGAGATTCTCAAAACCAAGGTTGACATGGTTCGAGTTCCTTTAAACAGTTTGGAAATCCCGCTGAAACTTTGGACATTCTCGCGAAGGGTTCCCAATCCCCGACAAGATTGGTACCCTTTCACGTCCAAATCTCTCAAACTCCGGGAGAGATTCTCAAAACCAAGGTTGACATGTTTCGAGTTCCTCTCAACATTTTGGAAATCCCGCTGAAACTTTGGGCATTCTCGTGAAGGGTTCCCGATCCCCGACAAGATTGGTACCCTTTCACGTCCAAATCTCTCAAACTCCGGGAGAGATTCTCAAAACCAAGGGTGACATGGTTCGAGTTCCTTTCAACATTTTGGAAATCCCGCTGAAACTTTGGACTTTCTCGCGAAGGGTTCCCGATCCCCGACAAGATTGGTACCCTTTCACGTCCAAATCTCTCAAACTCCGGGAGAGATTCTCAAAACCAAGGTTGACATGTTTCGAGTTCCTTTCAACATTTTGGAAATCCCGCTGAAACTTTGGACATTCTCGTGAAGGGTTCCCAATCCCCGACAAGATTGGTACCCTTTCACGTCCAAATCTCTCAAACTCCGGGAGAGATTCTCAAAACCAAGGTTGACATGTTTCGAGTTCCTTTCAACATTTTGGAAATCCCGCAGAAACTTTGGTCATTCTCGCGAAGGGTTCCCAATACCCGACAAGGTTGGTACCCTTTCACGTCCAAATCTCTCAAACTCCGGGAGAGATTCTCAAAACCAAGGTTGACATGTTTAGAGTTCCTTTCAACATTTTGGAAATCCCGCTGAAACTTTGGACATTCTCGCGAAGGGTTCCCAATCCCCGACAAGACTGGTACCCTTTCACGTCCAAATCTCTCAAACTCCGGGAGAGATTCTCAAAACCAAGGTTGACATGTTTCGAGTTCATTTCAACATTTTGGAAATCCCGCTGAAACTTTGGACATTCTCTGGAAGGGTTCCCAATCCCCGACAAGATTGGTACCCTTTCACGTCCAAATCTCTCAAACTCCGGGAGAGATTCTCAAAACCAAGGTTGACATGGTTCGAGTTCCTTTCAACATTTTGGAAATCCCGCTGAAGCTTTGGACATTCTCGCGAAGGGTTCCCAATCCCCGACAAGATTGGTACCCTTTCACGTCCAAATCTCTCAAACTCCGGGAGAGATTCTCAAAACCAAGGTTGACATGTTTCGAGTTCCTTTCAACATTTTGGAAATCCCGCTAAACTTTGGACATTCTCGCGAAGGGTTCCCAATCCCCGACAAGATTGGTACCCTTTCACGTCCAAATCTCTCAAACTCCGGGAGAGATTCTCAACACCAAGGTTGACATGTTTCGAGTTCCTTTCAACATTTTGGAAATCCCGCTGAAACTTTGGACATTCTCGCGAAGGGTTCCCAATCCCCGACTAGATTGGTACCCTTTCACGTCCAAATCTCTCAAACTCCAGGAGAGATTCTCAAAACCAAGGTTGACATGTTTCGAGTTCATTTCAACATTTTGGAAATCCCGCTGAAACTTTGGACATTGTCGCGAAGGGTTCCCAATCCCCGACAAGATTGGTACCCTTTCACGTCCAAATCTCTCAAACTCCGGGAGAGATTCTCAAAACCAAGGGTGACATGTTTCGAGTTCCTCTCAACATTTTGGAAATCCCGCTGAAACTTTGGACATTCTCGCGAAGGGTTCCCGATCCCCGACAAGATTGGTACCCTTTCACGTCCAAATCTCTCAAACTCCGGGAGAGATTCTCAAAACCAAGGTTGACATGTTTCGAGTTCCTTTCAACATTTTGGAAATCCCGCTGAAACTTTGGACATTCTCGCGAAGGGTTCCCGATCCCCGACAAGATTGGTACCCTTTCACGTCCAAATCTCTCAAACTCCGGGAGAGATTCTCAAAACCAAGGTTGACATGTTTCGAGTTCCTTTCAACATTTTGGAAATCCCGCTAAACTTTGGACATTCTCGCGAAGGGTTCCCAATCCCCGACAAGACTGGTACCCTTTCACGTCCAAATCTCTCAAACTCCGGGAGAGATTCTCAACACCAAGGTTGACATGTTTCGAGTTCCTTTCAACATTTTGGAAATCCCGCTGAAACTTTGGACATTCTCGCGAACGGTTCCCAATCCCCGACAAGATTGGTACCCTTTCACGTCCAAATCTCTCAAACTCCAGGAGAGATTCTCAAAACCAAGGTTGACATGTTTCGAGTTCATTTCAACATTTTGGAAATCCCGCTGAAACTTTGGACATTGTCGCGAAGGGTTCCCAATCCCCGACAAGATTGGTACCCTTTCACGTCCAAATCTCTCAAACTCCGGGAGAGATTCTCAAAACCAAGGGTGACATGTTTCGAGTTCCTCTCAACATTTTGGAAATCCCGCTGAAACTTTGGACATTGTCGCGAAGGGTTCCCAATCCCCGACAAGATTGGTACCCTTTCACGTCCAAATCTCTCAAACTCCGGGAGAGATTCTCAAAACCAAGGTTGACATGTTTCGAGTTCCTTTCAACATTTTGGAAATCCCGCTGAAACTTTGGACATTGTCGCGAAGGGTTCCCGATCCCCGACAAGATTGGTACCCTTTCACGTCCAAATCTCTCAAACTCCGGGAGAGATTCTCAAAACCAAGGGTGACATGGTTCGAGTTCCTCTCAACATTTTGGAAATCCCGCTGAAACTTTGGACATTCTCGCGAAGGGTTCCCAATCCCCAACAAGATTGGTACCCTTTCACGTCCAAATCTCTCCAACTCCGGGAAAGATTCTCAAAACCAAGGTTGACATGTTTCGAGTTCCTTTCAACATTTTGGAAATCCCGCTGAAACTTTGGACATTCTCGCGAAGGGTTCCCAATCCCCGACAAGATTGGTACCCTTTCACGTCCAAATCTCTCAAACTCCGGGAGAGATTCTCAAAACCAAGGTTGACATGTTTCGAGTTCCTTTCAACATTTTAGAAATCCCGCTGAAACTTTGGACATTCTGGCCAAGGGTTCCCAATACCCGACAAGGTTGGTACCCTTTCACGTCCAAATCTCTCAAACTCCGGGAGAGATTCTCAAAACCAAGGGTGACATGTTTCGAGTTCCTTTCAACATTTTGGAAATCCCGCTGAAACTTTGGACATTCTCGCGAAGGGTTCCCGATCCCCGACAAGATCGGTACCCTTTCACGTCCAAATCTCTCAAACTCCGGGAGAGATTGTCAAAACCAAGGTTGACATGTTTCGAGTTCCTTTCAACATTTTGGAAATCCTGCTAAAACTTTGGACATTCTCGCGAAAGGTTCCCGATCCCCGACAAGATTGGTACCCTTTCACGTCCAAATCTCTCAAACTCCGGGAGAGATTGTCAAAACCAAGGTCAACATGTTTCGAGTTCCTTTCAACATTTTGGAAATCCCGCTGAAACTTTGGGCATTCTCGCGAAGGGTTCCTGATCCCCGACAAGATTGGTACCCTTTCACGTCCAAATCTCTCAAACTCCGGGAGAGATTCTCAAAACCAAGGTTGACATGGTTCGAGTTCCTTTAAACAGTTTGGAAATCCCGCTGAAACTTTGGACTTTCTCGCGAAGGGTTCCCGATCCCCGACAAGATTGGTACCCTTTCACGTCCAAATCTCTCAAACTCCGGGAGAGATTCTCAAAACCAAGGTTGACATGTTTCGAGTTCCTTTCAACATTTTGGAAATCCCGCTGAAACTTTGGACATTCTCGTGAAGGGTTCCCAATCCCCGACAAGATTGGTACCCTTTCACGTCCAAATCTCTCAAACTCCGGGAGAGATTCTCAAAACCAAGGTTGACATGTTTCGAGTTCCTTTCAACATTTTGGAAATCCCGCAGAAACTTTGGTCATTCTCGCGAAGGGTTCCCAATACCCGACAAGGTTGGTACCCTTTCACGTCCAAATCTCTCAAACTCCGGGAGAGATTCTCAAAACCAAGGTTGACATGTTTAGAGTTCCTTTCAACATTTTGGAAATCCCGCTGAAACTTTGGACATTCTCGCGAAGGGTTCCCAATCCCCGACAAGACTGGTACCCTTTCACGTCCAAATCTCTCAAACTCCGGGAGAGATTCTCAAAACCAAGGTTGACATGTTTCGAGTTCCTTTCAACATTTTGGAAATCCCGCTGAAACTTTGGACATTCTCGGGAAGGGTTCCCAATCCCCGACAAGATTGGTACCCTTTCACGTCCAAATCTCTCAAACTCCGGGAGAGATTCTCAAAACCAAGGTTGACATGGTTCGAGTTCCTTTCAACATTTTGGAAATCCCGCTGAAGCTTTGGACATTCTCGCGAAGGGTTCCCAATCCCCGACAAGATTGGTACCCTTTCACGTCCAAATCTCTCAAACTCCGGGAGAGATTCTCAAAACCAAGGTTGACATGTTTCGAGTTCCTTTCAACATTTTGGAAATCCCGCTAAACTTTGGACATTCTCGCGAAGGGTTCCCAATCCCCGACAAGATTGGTACCCTTTCACGTCCAAATCTCTCAAACTCCGGGAGAGATTCTCAACACCAAGGTTGACATGTTTCGAGTTCCTTTCAACATTTTGGAAATCCCGCTGAAACTTTGGACATTCTCGCGAAGGGTTCCCAATCCCCGACTACATTGGTACCCTTTCACGTCCAAATCTCTCAAACTCCAGGAGAGATTCTCAAAACCAAGGTTGACATGTTTCGAGTTCATTTCAACATTTTGGAAATCCCGCTGAAACTTTGGACATTGTCGCGAAGGGTTCCCAATCCCCGACAAGATTGGTACCCTTTCACGTCCAAATCTCTCAAACTCCGGGAGAGATTCTCAAAACCAAGGGTGACATGTTTCGAGTTCCTTTCAACATTTTGGAAATCCCGCTGAAACTTTGGACATTCTCGTGAAGGGTTCCCAATCCCCGACAAGATTGGTACCCTTTCACGTCCAAATCTCTCAAACTCCGGGAGAGATTCTCAAAACCAAGGTTGACATGTTTCGAGTTCCTTTCAACATTTTGGAAATCCCGCTGAAACTTTGGACATTCTCGCGAAGGGTTCCCGATCCCCGACAAGATTGGTACCCTTTCACGTCCAAATCTCTCAAACTCCGGGAGAGATTCTCAAAACCAAGGTTGACATGGTTCGAGTTCCTTTCAACATTTTGGAAATCCCGCTGAAACTTTGGACATTCTGGCGAAGGGTTCCCAATCCCCGACAAGATTGGTACCCTTTCACGTCCAAATCTCTCAAACTCCGGGAGAGATTCTCAAAACCAAGGTTGACATGTTTCGAGTTCCTTTCAACATTTTGGAAATCCCGCTGAAACTTTGGACATTCTGGCGAAGGGCTCCCAATACCCGACAAGGTTGGTACCCTTTCACGTCCAAATCTCTCAAACTCCGGGAGAGATTCTCAAAACCAAGGGTGACATGGTTCGAGTTCCTTTCAACAGTTTGGAAATCCCGCTGAAACTTTGGACATTCTCGCGAAGGGGTCCCAATCCCCAACAAGATTGGTACCCTTTCACGTCCAAATCTCTCAAACTCCAGGAGAGATTCTCAAAACCAAGGTTGACATGGTTCCAGTTCCTTTGAACATTTTGGAAATCCCGCTGAAACTTTGGACATTCTCGCGAAGGGTTCCCAATCCCCGACAAGATTGGTACCCTTTCACGTCCAAATCTCTCAAACTCCGGGAGAGATTCTCAAAACCAAGGTTGACATGTTTCGAGTTCCTCTCAACATTTTGGAAATCCCGCTGAAACTTTGGACATTCTCGCGAAGGGTTCCCGATCCCCGACAAGATTGGTACCCTTTCACGTCCAAATCTCTCAAACTCCGGGAGAGATTCTCAAAACCAAGGTTGACATGGTTCCAGTTCCTTTCAACATTTTGGAAATCCCGCTAAACTTTGGACATTGTCGCGAAGGGTTCCCGATCCCCGACAAGATTGGTACCCTTTCACGTCCAAATCTCTCAAACTCCGGGAGAGATTCTCAACACCAAGGTTGACATGTTTCGAGTTCCTTTCAACATTTTGGAAATCCCGCTGAAACTTTGGACATTCTCGCGAAGGGTTCCCAATCCCCGACAAGATTGGTACCCTTTCACGTCCAAATCTCTCAAACTCCAGGAGAGATTCTCAAAACCAAGGTTGACATGTTTCGAGTTCATTTCAACATTTTGGAAATCCCGCTGAAACTTTGGACATTGTCGCGAAGGGTTCCCAATCCCCGACAAGATTGGTACCCTTTCACGTCCAAATCTCTCAAACTCCGGGAGAGATTCTCAAAACCAAGGTTGACATGTTTCGAGTTCCTCTCAACATTTTGGAAATCCCGCTGAAACTTTGGACATTCTCGCGAAGGGTTCCCAATCCCCGACAAGATTGGTACCCTTTCACGTCCAAATCTCTCCAACTCCGGGAAAGATTCTCAAAACCAAGGTTGACATGTTTCGAGTTCCTTTCAACATTTTGGAAATCCCGCTGAAACTTTGGACATTCTCTCGAAGGGTTCCCAATCCCCGACAAGATTGGTACCCTTTCACGTCCAAATCTCTCAAACTCCGGGAGAGATTCTCAAAACCAAGGTTGACATGTTTCGAGTTCCTTTCAACATTTTGGAAATCCCGCTGAAACTTTGGACATTCTGGCGAAGGGTTCCCAATACCCGACAAGGTTGGTACTCTTTCACGTCCAAATCTCTCAAACTCCGGGAGAGATTCTCAAAACCAAGGGTGACATGGTTCGAGTTCCTTTCAACAGTTTGGAAATCCCGCTGAAACTTTGGACATTCTCGCGAAGGGGTCCCGATCCCCGACAAGATTGGTACCCTTTCACGTCCAAATCTCTCAAACTCCGGGAGAGATTCTCAAAACCAAGGTTGACATGTTTCGAGTTCCTCTCAACATTTTGGAAATCCCGCTGAAACTTTGGGCATTCTCGTGAAGGGTTCCCGATCCCCGACAAGATTGGTACCCTTTCACGTCCAAATCTCTCAAACTCCGGGAGAGATTCTCAAAACCAAGGGTGACATGGTTCGAGTTCCTTTCAACATTTTGGAAATCCCGCTGAAACTTTGGACTTTCTCGCGAAGGGTTCCCGATCCCCGACAAGATTGGTACCCTTTCACGTCCAAATCTCTCAAACTCCGGGAGAGATTCTCAAAACCAAGGTTGACATGTTTCGAGTTCCTTTCAACATTTTGGAAATCCCGCTGAAACTTTGGACATTCTCGTGAAGGGTTCCAAATCCCCGACAAGATTGGTACCCTTTCACGTCCAGATCTCTCAAACTCCGGGAGAGATTCTCAAAACCAAGGTTGACATGTTTCGAGTTCCTTTCAACATTTTGGAAATCCCGCTGAAACTTTGGACATTCTCGCGAAGGGTTCCCAATCTCCGACAAGATTGGTACCCTTTCACGTCCAAATCTCTCAAACTCCGTGAGAGATTCTCAAAACCAAGGTTGACATGTTTCGAGTTCCTTTCAACATTTTGGAAATCCCGCTGAAACTTTGGACATTCTCGCGAAGGGTTCCCAATCCCCGACAAGACTGGTACCCTTTCACGTCCAAATCTCTCAAACTCCGGGAGAGATTCTCAAAACCAAGGTTGACATGTTTCGAGTTCCTTTCAACATTTTGGAAATCCCGCTGAAACTTTGGACATTCTCGGGAAGGGTTCCCAATCCCCGACAAGATTGGTACCCTTTCACGTCCAAATCTCTCAAACTCCGGGAGAGATTCTCAAAACCAAGGTTGACATGGTTCGAGTTCCTTTCAACATTTTGGAAATCCCGCTGAAGCTTTGGACATTCTCGCGAAGGGTTCCCGATCCCCGACAAGATTGGTACCCTTTCACGTCCAAATCTCTCAAACTCCGGGAGAGATTCTCAAAACCAAGGTTGACATGTTTCGAGTTCCTTTCAACATTTTGGAAATCCCGCTAAACTTTGGACATTCTCGCGAAGGGTTCCCAATCCCCGACAAGACTGGTACCCTTTCACGTCCAAATCTCTCAAACTCCGGGAGAGATTCTCAACACCAAGGTTGACATGTTTCGAGTTCCTTTCAACATTTTGGAAATCCCGCTGAAACTTTGGACATTCTCGCGAAGGGTTCCCAATCCCCGACAAGATTGGTACCCTTTCACGTCCAAATCTCTCAAACTCCGGGAGAGATTCTCAAAACCAAGGTTGACATGTTTCGAGTTCCTTTCAACATTTTGGAAATCCCGCTGAAACTTTGGACATTGTCGCGAAGGGTTCCCAATCCCCGACAAGATTGGTACCCTTTCACGTCCAAATCTCTCAAACTCCGGGAGAGATTCTCAAAACCAAGGTTGACATGTTTCGAGTTCCTTTCAACATTTTGGAAATCCCGCTGAAACTTTGGACATTCTCGCGAAGGGTTCCCGATCCCCGACAAGATTGGTACCCTTTCACGTCCAAATCTCTCAAACTCCGGGAGAGATTCTCAAAACCAAGGTTGACATGGTTCCAGTTCCTTTCAACATTTTGGAAATCCCGCTGAAACTTTGGACATTGTCGCGAAGGGTTCCCGATCCCCGACAAGATTGGTACCCTTTCACGTCCAAATCTCTCAAACTCCGGGAGAGATTCTCAACACCAAGGTTGACATGTTTCGAGTTCCTTTCAACATTTTGGAAATCCCGCTGAAACTTTGGACATTCTCGCGAAGGGTTCCCAATCCCCGACAAGATTGGTACCCTTTCACGTCCAAATCTCTCAAACTCCAGGAGAGATTCTCAAAACCAAGGTTGACATGTTTCGAGTTCATTTCAACATTTTGGAAATCCCGCTGAAACTTTGGACATTGTCGCGAAGGGTTCTTAATCCCCGACAAGATTGGTACCCTTTCACGTCCAAATCTCTCAAACTCCGGGAGAGATTCTCAAAACCAAGGTTGACATGTTTCGAGTTCCTCTCAACATTTTGGAAATCACGCTGAAACTTTGGACATTCTCGCGAAGGGTTCCCCATCCCCGACAAGATTGGTACCCTTTCACGTCCAAATCTCTCAAACTCCGGGAGAGATTCTCAAAACCAAGGTTGACATGTTTCGAGTTCCTTTCAACATTTTGGAAATCCCGCTGAAACTTTGGACATTGTCGCGAAGGGTTCCCGATCCCCGACAAGATTGGTACCCTTTCACGTCCAAATCTCTCAAACTCCGGGAGAGATTCTCAAAACCAAGGTTGACATGGTTCGAGTTCCTCTCAACATTTTGGAAATCCCGCTGAAACTTTGGACATTCTCGCGAAGGGTTCCCAATCCCCAACAAGATTGGTACCCTTTCAGGTCCAAATCTCTCCAACTCCGGGAAAGATTCTCAAAACCAAGGTTGACATGTTTCGAGTTCCTTTCAACATTTTGGAAATCCCGCTGAAACTTTGGACATTCTCTCGAAGGGTTCCCAATCCCCGACAAGATTGGTACCCTTTCACGTCCAAATCTCTCAAACTCCGGGAGAGATTCTCAAAACCAAGGTTGACATGTTTCGAGTTCCTTTCAACATTTTGGAAATCCCGCTGAAACTTTGGACATTCTGGCGAAGGGTTCCCAATACCCGACAAGGTTGGTACCCTTTCACGTCCAAATCTCTCAAACTCCGGGAGAGATTCTCAAAACCAAGGGTGACATGGTTCGAGTTCCTTTCAACATTTTGGAAATCCCGCTGAAACTTTGGACATTCTCGCGAAGGGTTCCCGATCCCCGACAAGATCGGTACCCTTTCACGTCCAAATCTCTCAAACTCCGGGAGAGATTGTCAAAACCAAGGTTGACATGTTTCGAGTTCCTTTCAACATTTTGGAAATCCTGCTAAAACTTTGGACATTCTCGCGAAGGGTTCCCGATCCCCGACAAGATTGGTACCCTTTCACGTCCAAATCTCTCAAACTCCGGGAGAGATTGTCAAAACCAAGGTCAACATGTTTCGAGTTCCTCTCAACATTTTGGAAATCCCGCTGAAACTTTGGGCATTCTCGCGAAGGGTTCCTGATCCCCGACAATATTGGTACCCTTTCACGTCCAAATCTCTCAAACTCCGGGAGAGATTCTCAAAACCAAGGTTGACATGGTTCGAGTTCCTTTAAACATTTTGGAAATCCCGCTGAAACTTTGGACATTCTCGCGAAGGGGTCCCGATCCCCGACAAGATTGGTACCCTTTCACGTCCAAATCTCTCAAACTCCGGGAGAGATTCTCAAAACCAAGGTTGACATGTTTCGAGATCCTCTCAACATTTTGGAAATCCCGCTGAAACTTTGGGCATTCTCGTGAAGGGTTCCCGATCCCCGACAAGATTGGTACCCTTTCACGTCCAAATCTCTCAAACTCCGGGAGAGATTCTCAAAACCAAGGTTGACATGGTTCGAGTTCCTTTCAACATTTTGGAAATCCCGCTGAAACTTTGGACTTTCTCGCGAAGGGTTCCCGATCCCCGACAAGATTGGTACCCTTTCACGTCCAAATCTCTCAAACTCCGGGAGAGATTCTCAAAACCAAGGTTGACATGTTTCGAGTTCCTTTCAACATTTTGGAAATCCCGCTGAAACTTTGGACATTCTCGTGAAGGGTTCCCAATCCCCGACAAGATTGGTACCCTTTCACGTCCAGATCTCTCAAACTCCGGGAGAGATTCTCAAAACCAAGGTTGACATGTTTCGAGTTCCTTTCAACATTTTGGAAATCCCGCTGAAACTTTGGTCATTCTCGCGAAGGGTTCCCAATCTCCGACAAGATTGGTACCCTTTCACGTCCAAATCTCTCAAACTCCGGGAGAGATTCTCAAAACCAAGGTTGACATGTTTCGAGTTCCTTTCAACATTTTGGAAATCCCGCTGAAACTTTGGACATTCTCGCGAAGGGTTCCCAATCCCCGACAAGACTGGTACCCTTTCACGTCCAAATCTCTCAAACTCCGGGAGAGATTCTCAAAACCAAGGTTGACATGTTTCGAGTTCCTTTCAACATTTTGGAAATCCCGCTGAAGCTTTGGACATTCTCGCGAAGGGTTCCCAATCCCCGACAAGATTGGTACCCTTTCACGTCCAAATCTCTCAAACTCCGGGAGAGATTCTCAAAACCAAGGTTGACATGTTTCGAGTTCCTTTCAACATTTTGGAAATCCCGCTAAACTTTGGACATTCTCGCGAAGGGTTCCCAATCCCCGACAAGACTGGTACCCTTTCACGTCCAAATCTCTCAAACTCCGGGAGAGATTCTCAACACCAAGGTTGACATGTTTCGAGTTCCTTTCAACATTTTGGAAATCCCGCTGAAACTTTGGGCATTCTCGCGAAGGGTTCCTGATCCCCGACAATATTGGTACCCTTTCACGTCCAAATCTCTCAAACTCCGGGAGAGATTCTCAAAACCAAGGTTGACATGGTTCGAGTTCCTTTAAACATTTTGGAAATCCCGCTGAAACTTTGGACATTCTCGCGAAGGGGTCCCGATCCCCGACAAGATTGGTACCCTTTCACGTCCAAATCTCTCAAACTCCGGGAGAGATTCTCAAAACCAAGGTTGACATGTTTCGAGATCCTCTCAACATTTTGGAAATCCCGCTGAAACTTTGGGCATTCTCGTGAAGGGTTCCCGATCCCCGACAAGATTGGTACCCTTTCACGTCCAAATCTCTCAAACTCCGGGAGAGATTCTCAAAACCAAGGTTGACATGGTTCGAGTTCCTTTCAACATTTTGGAAATCCCGCTGAAACTTTGGACTTTCTCGCGAAGGGTTCCCGATCCCCGACAAGATTGGTACCCTTTCACGTCCAAATCTCTCAAACTCCGGGAGAGATTCTCAAAACCAAGGTTGACATGTTTCGAGTTCCTTTCAACATTTTGGAAATCCCGCTGAAACTTTGGACATTCTCGTGAAGGGTTCCCAATCCCCGACAAGATTGGTACCCTTTCACGTCCAGATCTCTCAAACTCCGGGAGAGATTCTCAAAACCAAGGTTGACATGTTTCGAGTTCCTTTCAACATTTTGGAAATCCCGCTGAAACTTTGGTCATTCTCGCGAAGGGTTCCCAATCTCCGACAAGATTGGTACCCTTTCACGTCCAAATCTCTCAAACTCCGGGAGAGATTCTCAAAACCAAGGTTGACATGTTTCGAGTTCCTTTCAACATTTTGGAAATCCCGCTGAAACTTTGGACATTCTCGCGAAGGGTTCCCAATCCCCGACAAGACTGGTACCCTTTCACGTCCAAATCTCTCAAACTCCGGGAGAGATTCTCAAAACCAAGGTTGACATGTTTCGAGTTCCTTTCAACATTTTGGAAATCCCGCTGAAGCTTTGGACATTCTCGCGAAGGGTTCCCAATCCCCGACAAGATTGGTACCCTTTCACGTCCAAATCTCTCAAACTCCGGGAGAGATTCTCAAAACCAAGGTTGACATGTTTCGAGTTCCTTTCAACATTTTGGAAATCCCGCTAAACTTTGGACATTCTCGCGAAGGGTTCCCAATCCCCGACAAGACTGGTACCCTTTCACGTCCAAATCTCTCAAACTCCGGGAGAGATTCTCAACACCAAGGTTGACATGTTTCGAGTTCCTTTCAACATTTTGGAAATCCCGCTGAAACTTGGGACATTCTCGCGAAGGGTTCCCAATCCCCGACAAGATTGGTACCCTTTCACGTCCAAATCTCTCAAACTCCAGGAGAGATTCTCAAAACCAAGGTTGACATGTTTCGAGTTCATTTCAACATTTTGGAAATCCCGCTGAAACTTTGGACATTGTCGCGAAGGGTTCCCAATCCCCGACAAGATTGGTACCCTTTCACGTCCAAATCTCTCAAACTCCGGGAGAGATTCTCAAAACCAAGGGTGACATGTTTCGAGTTCCTCTCAACATTTTGGAAATCCCGCTGAAACTTCGGACATTCTCGCGAAGGGTTCCCGATCCCCAACAAGATTGGTACCCTTTCACGTCCAAATCTCTCAAACTCCGGGAGAGATTCTCAAAACCAAGGTTGACATGTTTCGAGTTCCTTTCAACATTTTGGAAATCCCGCTGAAACTTTGGACATTGTCGCGAAGGGTTCCCGATCCCCGACAAGATTGGTACCCTTTCACGTCCAAATCTCTCAAACTCCGGGAGAGATTCTCAAAACCAAGGTTGACATGGTTCGAGTTCCTCTCAACATTTTGGAAATCCCGCTGAAACTTTGGACATTCTCGCGAAGGGTTCCCAATCCCCAACAAGATTGGTACCCTTTCACGTCCAAATCTCTCCAACTCCGGGAAAGATTCTCAAAACCAAGGTTGACATGTTTCGAGTTCCTTTCAACATTTTGGAAATCCCGCTGAAACTTTGGACATTCTCGCGAAGGGTTCCCAATCCCCGACAAGATTGGTACCCTTTCACGTCCAAATCTCTCAAACTCCGGGAGAGATTCTCAAAACCAAGGTTGACATGTTTCGAGTTCCTTTCAACATTTTGGAAATCCCGCTGAAACTTTGGACATTCTGGCGAAGGGTTCCCAATACCCGACAAGGTTGGTACCCTTTCACGTCCAAATCTCTCAAACTCCGGGAGAGATTCTCAAAACCAAGGTTGACATGTTTCGAGTTCCTTTCAACAGTTTGGAAATCCCGCTGAAACTTTGGACATTCTCGCGAAGGGTTCCCGATCCCCGACAAGATCGGTACCCTTTCACGTCCAAATCTCTCAAACTCCGGGAGAGATTGTCAAAACCAAGGTTGACATGTTTCGAGTTCCTTTCAACATTTTGGAAATCCTGCTAAAACTTTGGACATTCTCGCGAAGGGTTCCCAATCCCCAACAAGATTGGTACCCTTTCACGTCCAAATCTCTCAAACTCCGGGAGAGATTGTCAAAACCAAGGTCGACATGGTTCGAGTTCCTCTCAACATTTTGGAAATCCCGCTGAAACTTTGGACATTCTCGCGAAGGGTTCCTGATCCCCGACAAGATTGGTACCCTTTCACGTCCAAATCTCTCAAACTCCGGGAGAGATTCTCAAAACCAAGGTTGACATGGTTCGAGTTCCTTTAAACAGTTTGGAAATCCCGCTGAAACTTTGGACATTCTCGCGAAGGGGTCCCGATCCCCGACAAGATTGGTACCCTTTCACGTCCAAATCTCTCAAACTCCGGGAGAGATTCTCAAAACCAAGGTTGACATGTTTCGAGTTCCTCTCAACATTTTGGAAATCCCGCTGAAACTTTGGGCATTCTCGTGAAGGGTTCCCGATCCCCGACAAGATTGGTACCCTTTCACGTCCAAATCTCTCAAACTCCGGGAGAGATTCTCAACACCAAGGTTGACATGTTTCGAGTTCCTTTCAACATTTTGGAAATCCCGCTGAAACTTTGGACATTCTCGCGAAGGGTTCCCGATCCCCGACAAGATTGGTACCCTTTCACGTCCAAATCTCTCAAACTCCGGGAGAGATTCTCAAAACCAAGGTTGACATGTTTCGAGTTCCTTTCAACATTTTGGAAATCCCGCTGAAACTTTGGACATTCTCGTGAGGGGTTCCCAATCCCCGACAAGATTGGTACCCTTTCACGTCCAGATCTCTCAAACTCCGGGAGAGATTCTCAAAACCAAGGTTGACATGTTTCGAGTTCCTTTCAACATTTTGGAAATCCCGCTGAAACTTTGGTCATTCTCGCGAAGGGTTCCCAATCTCCGACAAGATTGGTACCCTTTCACGTCCAAATCTCTCAAACTCCGGGAGAGATTCTCAAAACCAAGGTTGACATGGTTCGAGTTCCTTTCAACATTTTGGAAATCCCGCTAAACTTTGGACATTCTCGCGAAGGGTTCCCAATCCCCGACAAGACTGGTACCCTTTCACGTCCAAATCTCTCAAACTCCGGGAGAGATTCTCAACACCAAGGTTGACATGTTTCGAGTTCCTTTCAACATTTTGGAAATCCCGCTGAAACTTTGGACATTCTCGCGAAGGGTTCCCAATCCCCGACAAGATTGGTACCCTTTCACGTCCAAATCTCTCAAACTCCAGGAGAGATTCTCAAAACCAAGGTTGACATGTTTCGAGTTCATTTCAACATTTTGGAAATCCCGCTGAAACTTTGGACATTGTCGCGAAGGGTTCCCAATCCCCGACAAGATTGGTACCCTTTCACGTCCAAATCTCTCAAACTCCGGGAGAGATTCTCAAAACCAAGGTTGACATGTTTCGAGTTCCTCTCAACATTTTGGAAATCCCGCTGAAACTTTGGACATTCTCGCGAAGGGTTCCCGATCCCCGACAAGATTGGTACCCTTTCACGTCCAAATCTCTCAAACTCCGGGAGAGATTCTCAAAACCAAGGTTGACATGTTTCGAGTTCCTTTCAACATTTTGGAAATCCCGCTGAAACTTTGGACATTGTCGCGAAGGGTTCCCGATCCCCGACAAGATTGGTACCCTTTCATGTCCAAATCTCTCAAACTCCGGGAGAGATTCTCAAAACCAAGGTTGACATGGTTCGAGTTCCTCTCAACATTTTGGAAATCCCGCTGAAACTCTGGACATTCTCGCGAAGGGTTCCCAATCCCCAACAAGATTGGTACCCTTTCACGTCCAAATCTCTCCAACTCCGGGAAAGATTCTCAAAACCAAGGTTGACATGTTTCGAGTTCCTCTCAACATTTTGGAAATCCCGCTGAAACTTTGGACATTCTCGCGAAGGGTTCCCAATCCCCGACAAGATTGGTACCCTTTCACGTCCAAATCTCTCAAACTCCGGGAGAGATTGTCAAAACCAAGGTCAACATGTTTCGAGTTCCTCTCAACATTTTGGAAATCCCGCTGAAACTTTGGGCATTCTCGCGAAGGGTTCCTGATCCCCGACAAGATTGGTACCCTTTCACGTCCAAATCTCTCAAACTCCGGGAGAGATTCTCAAAACCAAGGGTGACATGGTTCGAGTTCCTTTCAACAGTTTGGAAATCCCGCTGAAACTTTGGACATTCTCGCGAAGGGGTCCCGATCCCCGACAAGATTGGTACCCTTTCACGTCCAAATCTCTCAAACTCCGGGAGAGATTCTCAAAACCAAGGTTGACATGTTTCGAGTTCCTCTCAACATATTGGAAATCCCGCTGAAACTTTGGGCATTCTCGTGAAGGGTTCCCGATCCCCGACAAGATTGGTACCCTTTCACGTCCAAATCTCTCAAACTCCGGGAGAGATTCTCAAAACCAAGGGTGACATGGTTCGAGTTCCTTTCAACAGTTTGGAAATCCCGCTGAAACTTTGGACATTCTCGCGAAGGGTTCCCGATCCCCGACAAGATTGGTACCCTTTCACGTCCAAATCTCTCAAACTCCGGGAGAGATTCTCAAAACCAAGGTTGACATGTTTCGAGTTCCTTTCAACATTTTGGAAATCCCGCTGAAACTTTGGACATTCTCGTGAAGGGTTCCCAATCCCCGACAAGATTGGTACCCTTTCACGTCCAAATCTCTCAAACTCCGGGAGAGATTCTCAAAACCAAGGTTGACATGTTTCGAGTTCCTTTCAACATTTTGGAAATCCCGCTGAAACTTTGGACATTCTCGTGAAGGGTTCCCAATCCCCGACAAGATTGGTACCCTTTCACGTCCAAATCTCTCAAACTCCGGGAGAGATTCTCAAAACCAAGGTTGACATGTTTCGAGTTCCTTTCAACATTTTGGAAATCCCGCTGAAACTTTGGACATTCTCGCGAAAGGTTCCCGATCCCCGACAAGACTGGTACCCTTTCACGTCCAAATCTCTCAAACTCCGGGAGAGATTCTCAAAACCAAGGTTGACATGTTTAGAGTTCCTTTCAACATTTTGAAAATCCCGCTGAAACTTTGGACATTCTCGCGAAGGGGTCCCGATCCCCGACAAGATTGGTACCCTTTCACGTCCAAATCTCTCAAACTCCAGGAGAGATTCTCAAAACCAAGGTTGACATGTTTCGAGTTCATTTCAACATTTTGGAAATCCCGCTGAAACTTTGGACATTGTCGCGAAGGGTTCCCAATCCCCGACAAGATTGGTACCCTTTCACGTCCAAATCTCTCAAACTCCGGGAGAGATTCTCAAAACCAAGGTTGACATGTTTCGAGTTCCTCTCAACATTTTGGAAATCCCGCTGAAACTTTGGACATTCTCGCGAAGGGTTCCCGATCCCCGACAAGATTGGTACCCTTTCACGTCCAAATCTCTCAAACTCCGGGAGAGATTCTCAAAACCAAGGTTGACATGTTTCGAGTTCCTTTCAACATTTTGGAAATCCCGCTGAAACTTTGGACATTGTCGCGAAGGGTTCCCGATCCCCGACAAGATTGGTACCCTTTCACGTCCAAATCTCTCAAACTCCGGGAGAGATTCTCAAAACCAAGGTTGACATGGTTCGAGTTCCTCTCAACATTTTGGAAATCCCGCTGAAACTTTGGACATTCTCGCGAAGGGTTCCCAATCCCCAACAAGATTGGTACCCTTTCACGTCCAAATCTCTCCAACTCCGGGAAAGATTCTCAAAACCAAGGTTGACATGTTTCGAGTTCCTTTCAACATTTTGGAAATCCCGCTGAAACTTTGGACATTCTCGCGAAGGGTTCCCAATCCCCGACAAGACTGGTACCCTTTCACGTCCAAATCTCTCAAACTCCGGGAGAGATTCTCAAAACCAAGGTTGACATGTTTCGAGTTCCTTTCAACATTTTGGAAATCCCGCTGAAACTTTGGACATTCTGGCGAAGGGTTCCCAATACCCGACAAGGTTGGTACCCTTTCACGTCCAAATCTCTCAAACTCCGGGAGAGATTCTCAAAACCAAGGGTGACATGGTTCGAGTTCCTTTCAACAGTTTGGAAATCCCGCTGAAACTTTGGACATTCTCGCGAAGGGTTCCCGATCCCCGACAAGATCGGTACCCTTTCACGTCCAAATCTCTCAAACTCCGGGAGAGATTGTCAAAACCAAGGTTGACATGTTTCGAGTTCCTTTCAACATTTTGGAAATCCTGCTAAAACTTTGGACATTCTCGCGAAGGGTTCCCGATCCCCGACAAGATTGGTACCCTTTCACGTCCAAATCTCTCAAACTCCGGGAGAGATTCTCAAAACCAAGGTCAACATGTTTCGAGTTCCTCTAACATTTTGGAAATCCCGCTGAAACTTTGGGCATTCTCGCGAAGGGTTCCTGATCCCCGACAAGATTGGTACCCTTTCACGTCCAAATCTCTCAAACTCCGGGAGAGATTCTCAAAACCAAGGTTGACATGGTTCGAGTTCCTTTAAACAGTTTGGAAATCCCGCTGAAACTTTGGACATTCTCGCGAAGGGGTCCCGATCCCCGACAAGATTGGTACCCTTTCACGTCCAAATCTCTCAAACTCCGGGAGAGATTCTCAAAACCAAGGTTGACATGGTTCGAGTTCCTCTCAACATTTTGGAAATCCCGCTGAAACTTTGGGCATTCTCGTGAAGGGTTCCCGATCCCCGACAAGATTGGTACCCTTTCACGTCCAAATCTCTCAAACTCCGGGAGAGATTCTCAAAACCAAGGGTGACATGGTTCGAGTTCCTTTCAACAGTTTGGAAATCCCGCTGAAACTTTGGACATTCTCGCGAAGGGTTCCCAATCCCCGACAAGATTGGTACCCTTTCACGTCCAAATCTCTCAAACTCCGGGAGAGATTCTCAAAACCAAGGTTGACATGGTTCGAGTTCCTTTCAACATTTTGGAAATCCCGCTGAAGCTTTGGACATTCTCGCGAAGGGTTCCCGATCCCCGTCAAGATTGGTACCCTTTCACGTCCAAATCTCTCAAACTCCGGGAGAGATTCTCAAAACCAAGGTTGACATGTTTCGAGTTCCTTTCAACATTTTGGAAATCCCGCTGAAACTTTGGACATTCTCGCGAAGGGTTCCCAATCCCCGACAAGATTGGTACCCTTTCACGTCCAAATCTCTCAAACTCCAGGAGAGATTCTCAAAACCAAGGTTGACATGTTTCGAGTTCATTTCAACATTTTGGAAATCCCGCTGAAACATTGGACATTGTCGCGAAGGGTTCCCAATCCCCGACAAGATTGGTACCCTTTCACGTCCAAATCTCTCAAACTCCGGGAGAGATTCTCAAAACCAAGGTTGACATGTTTAGAGTTCCTCTCAACATTTTGGAAATCCCGCTGAAACTTTGGACATTCTCGTGAAGGGTTCCCAATCCCCGACAAGATTGGTACCCTTTCACGTCCAAATCTCTCAAACTCCGGGAGAGATTCTCAAAACCAAGGTTGACATGTTTCGAGTTCCTTTCAACATTTTGGAAATCCCGCTGAAACTTTGGACATTGTCGCGAAGGGTTCCCGATCCCCGACAAGATTGGTACCCTTTCACGTCCAAATCTCTCAAACTCCGGGAGAGATTCTCAAAACCAAGGTTGACATGGTTCGAGTTCCTCTCAACATTTTGGAAATCCCGCTGAAACTTTGGACATTCTCGCGAAGGGTTCCCAATCCCCAACAAGATTGGTACCCTTTCACGTCCAAATCTCTCCAACTCCGGGAAAGATTCTCAAAACCAAGGTTGACATGTTTCGAGTTCCTTTCAACATTTTGGAAATCCCGCTGAAACTTTGGACATTCTCGCGAAGGGTTCCCAATCCCCGACAAGATTGGTACCCTTTCACGTCCAAATCTCTCAAACTCCGGGAGAGATTCTCAAAACCAAGGTTGACATGTTTCGAGTTCCTTTCAACATTTTGGAAATCCCGCTGAAACTTTGGACATTCTGGCGAAGGGTTCCCAATACCCGACAAGGTTGGTACCCTTTCACGTCCAAATCTCTCAAACTCCGGGAGAGATTCTCAAAACCAAGGGTGACATGGTTCGAGTTCCTTTCAACATTTTGGAAATCCCGCTGAAACTTTGGACATTCTCGCGAAGGGTTCCCGATCCCCGACAAGATCGGTACCCTTTCACGTCCAAATCTCTCAAACTCCGGGAGAGATTGTCAAAACCAAGGTTGACATGTTTCGAGTTCCTTTCAACATTTTGGAAATCCTGCTAAAACTTTGGACATTCTCGCGAAGGGTTCCCGATCCCCGACAAGATTGGTACCCTTTCACGTCCAAATCTCTCAAACTCCGGGAGAGATTGTCAAAACCAAGGTTGACATGTTTCGAGTTCCTTTCAACATTTTGGAAATCCTGCTAAAACTTTGGACATTCTCGCGAAGGGTTCCCGATCCCCGACAAGATTGGTACCCTTTCACGTCCAAATCTCTCAAACTCCGGGAGAGATTCTCAAAACCAAGGTCAACATGTTTCGAGTTCCTCTAACATTTTGGAAATCCCGCTGAAACTTTGGGCATTCTCGCGAAGGGTTCCTGATCCCCGACAAGATTGGTACCCTTTCACGTCCAAATCTCTCAAACTCCGGGAGAGATTCTCAAAACCAAGGTTGACATGGTTCGAGTTCCTTTAAACAGTTTGGAAATCCCGCTGAAACTTTGGACATTCTCGCGAAGGGGTCCCGATCCCCGACAAGATTGGTACCCTTTCACGTCCAAATCTCTCAAACTCCGGGAGAGATTCTCAAAACCAAGGTTGACATGGTTCGAGTTCCTCTCAACATTTTGGAAATCCCGCTGAAACTTTGGACATTCTCGCGAAGGGTTCCCAATCCCCGACAAGATTGGTACCCTTTCACGTCCAAATCTCTCAAACTCCAGGAGAGATTCTCAAAACCAAGGTTGACATGTTTCGAGTTCATTTCAACATTTTGGAAATCCCGCTGAAACTTTGGACATTGTCGCGAAGGGTTCCCAATCCCCGACAAGATTGGTACCCTTTCACGTCCAAATCTCTCAAACTCCGGGAGAGATTCTCAAAACCAAGGTTGACATGTTTAGAGTTCCTCTCAACATTTTGGAAATCCCGCTGAAACTTTGGACATTCTCGTGAAGGGTTCCCAATCCCCGACAAGATTGGTACCCTTTCACGTCCAAATCTCTCAAACTCCGGGAGAGATTCTCAAAACCAAGGTTGACATGTTTCGAGTTCCTTTCAACATTTTGGAAATCCCGCTGAAACTTTGGACATTGTCGCGAAGGGTTCCCGATCCCCGACAAGATTGGTACCCTTTCACGTCCAAATCTCTCAAACTCCGGGAGAGATTCTCAAAACCAAGGTTGACATGGTTCGAGTTCCTCTCAACATTTTGGAAATCCCGCTGAAACTTTGGACATTCTCGCGAAGGGTTCCCAATCCCCAACAAGATTGGTACCCTTTCACGTCCAAATCTCTCCAACTCCGGGAAAGATTCTCAAAACCAAGGTTGACATGTTTCGAGTTCCTTTCAACATTTTGGAAATCCCGCTGAAACTTTGGACATTCTCGCGAAGGGTTCCCAATCCCCGACAAGATTGGTACCCTTTCACGTCCAAATCTCTCAAACTCCGGGAGAGATTCTCAAAACCAAGGTTGACATGTTTCGAGTTCCTTTCAACATTTTGGAAATCCCGCTGAAACTTTGGACATTCTTGCGAAGGGTTCCCAATACCCGACAAGGTTGGTACCCTTTCACGTCCAAATCTCTCAAACTCCGGGAGAGATTCTCAAAACCAAGGGTGACATGGTTCGAGTTCCTTTCAACATTTTGGAAATCCCGCTGAAACTTTGGACATTCTCGCGAAGGGTTCCCGATCCCCGACAAGATCGGTACCCTTTCACGTCCAAATCTCTCAAACTCCGGGAGAGATTGTCAAAACCAAGGTTGACATGTTTCGAGTTCCTTTCAACATTTTGGAAATCCTGCTAAAACTTTGGACATTCTCGCGAAGGGTTCCCGATCCCCGACAAGATTGGTACCCTTTCACGTCCAAATCTCTCAAACTCCAGGAGAGATTGTCAAAACCAAGGTCAACATGTTTCGAGTTCCTCTCAACATTTTGGAAATCCCGCTGAAACTTTGGGCATTCTCGCGAAGGGTTCCTGATCCCCGACAAGATTGGTACCCTTTCACGTCCAAATCTCTCAAACTCCGGGAGAGATTCTCAAAACCAAGGTTGACATGGTTCGAGTTCCTTTAAACAGTTTGGAAATCCCGCTGAAACTTTGGACATTCTCGCGAAGGGGTCCCGATCCCCGACAAGATTGGTACCCTTTCACGTCCAAATCTCTCAAACTCCGGGAGAGATTCTCAAAACCAAGGTTGACATGTTTCGAGTTCCTCTCAACATTTTGGAAATCCCGCTGAAACTTTGGGCATTCTCGTGAAGGGTTCCCGATCCCCGACAAGATTGGTACCCTTTCACGTCCAAATCTCTCAAACTCCGGGAGAGATTCTCAAAACCAAGGGTGACATGGTTCGAGTTCCTTTCAACAGTTTGGAAATCCCGCTGAAACTTTGGACATTCTCGCGAAGGGTTCCCGATCCCCGACAAGATTGGTACCCTTTCACGTCCAAATCTCTCAAACTCCGGGAGAGATTCTCAAAACCAAGGTTGACATGTTTCGAGTTCCTTTCAACATTTTGGAAATCCCGCTGAAACTTTGGACATTCTCGTGAAGGGTTCCCAATCCCCGACAAGATTGGTACCCTTTCACGTCCAAATCTCTCAAACTCCGGGAGAGATTGTCAAAACCAAGGTCAACTTGTTTCGAGTTCCTCTAACATTTTGGAAATCCCGCTGAAACTTTGGGCATTCTCGCGAAGGGTTCCTGATCCCCGACAAGATTGGTACCCTTTCACGTCCAAATCTCTCAAACTCCGGGAGAGATTCTCAAAACCAAGGTTGACATGGTTCGAGTTCCTTTAAACAGTTTGGAAATCCCGCTGAAACTTTGGACATTCTCGCGAAGGGGTCCCGATCCCCGACAAGATTGGTACCCTTTCACGTCCAAATCTCTCAAACTCCGGGAGAGATTCTCAAAACCAAGGTTGACATGTTTCGAGTTCCTCTCAACATTTTGGAAATCCCGCTGAAACTTTGGGCATTCTCGTGAAGGGTTCCCGATCCCCGACAAGATTGGTACCCTTTCACGTCCAAATCTCTCAAACTCCGGGAGAGATTCTCAAAACCAAGGGTGACATGGTTCGAGTTCCTTTCAACAGTTTGGAAATCCCGCTGAAACTTTGGACATTCTCGCGAAGGGTTCCCAATCCCCGACAAGATTGGTACCCTTTCACGTCCAAATCTCTCAAACTCCGGGAGAGATTCTCAAAACCAAGGTTGACATGGTTCGAGTTCCTTTCAACATTTTGGAAATCCCGCTGAAGCTTTGGACATTCTCGCGAAGGGTTCCCAATCCCCGACAAGATTGGTACCCTTTCACGTCCAAATCTCTCAAACTCCGGGAGAGATTCTCAAAACCAAGGTTGACATGTTTCGAGTTCCTTTCAACATTTTGGAAATCCCGCTGAAACTTTGGACATTCTCGCGAAGGGTTCCCAATCCCCGACAAGATTGGTACCCTTTCACGTCCAAATCTCTCAAACTCCAGGAGAGATTCTCAAAACCAAGGTTGACATGTTTCGAGTTCATTTCAACATTTTGGAAATCCCGCTGAAACTTTGGACATTGTCGCGAAGGGTTCCCAATCCCCGACAAGATTGGTACCCTTTCACGTCCAAATCTCTCAAACTCCGGGAGAGATTCTCAAAACCAAGGTTGACATGTTTCGAGTTCCTCTCAACATTTTGGAAATCCCGCTGAAACTTTGGACATTCTCGTGAAGGGTTCCCGATCCCCGACAAGATTGGTACCCTTTCACGTCCAAATCTCTCAAACTCCGGGAGAGATTCTCAAAACCAAGGTTGACATGTTTCGAGTTCCTTTCAACATTTTGGAAATCCCGCTGAAACTTTGGACATTGTCGCGAAGGGTTCCCGATCCCCGACAAGATTGGTACCCTTTCACGTCCAAATCTCTCAAACTCCGGGAGAGATTCTCAAAACCAAGGTTGACATGGTTCGAGTTCCTCTCAACATTTTGGAAATCCCGCTGAAACTTTGGACATTCTCGCGAAGGGTTCCCAATCCCCAACAAGATTGGTACCCTTTCACGTCCAAATCTCTCCAACTCCGGGAAAGATTCTCAAAACCAAGGGTGACATGGTTCGAGTTCCTTTCAACAGTTTGGAAATCCCGCTGAAACTTTGGACATTCTCGCGAAGGGTTCCCAATCCCCGACAAGATTGGTACCCTTTCACGTCCAAATCTCTCAAACTCCGGGAGAGATTCTCAAAACCAAGGTTGACATGTTTCGAGTTCCTTTCAACATTTTGGAAATCCCGCTGAAACTTTGGACATTCTGGCGAAGGGTTCCCAATACCCGACAGGGTTGGTACCCTTTCACGTCCAAATCTCTCAAACTCCGGGAGAGATTCTCAAAACCAAGGGTGACATGGTTCGAGTTCCTTTCAACATTTTGGAAATCCCGCTGAAACTTTGGACATTCTCGCGAAGGGTTCCCGATCCCCGACAAGATCGGTAACCTTTCACGTCCAAATCTCTCAAACTCCGGGAGAGATTGTCAAAACCAAGGTTGACATGTTTCGAGTTCCTTTCAACATTTTGGAAATCCTGCTAAAACTTTGGACATTCTCGCGAAGGGTTCCCGATCCCCGACAAGATTGGTACCCTTTCACGTCCAAATCTCTCAAACTCCAGGAGAGATTGTCAAAACCAAGGTCAACATGTTTCGAGTTCCTCTCAACATTTTGGAAATCCCGCTGAAACTTTGGGCATTCTCGCGAAGGGTTCCTGATCCCCGACAAGATTGGTACCCTTTCACGTCCAAATCTCTCAAACTCCGGGAGAGATTCTCAAAACCAAGGTTGACATGGTTCGAGTTCCTTTAAACAGTTTGGAAATCCCGCTGAAACTTTGGACATTCTCGCGAAGGGGTCCCGATCCCCGACAAGATTGGTACCCTTTCACGTCCAAATCTCTCAAACTCCGGGAGAGATTCTCAAAACCAAGGTTGACATGGTTCGAGTTCCTCTCAACATTTTGGAAATCCCGCTGAAACTTTGGGCATTCTCGTGAAGGGTTCCCGATCCCCGACAAGATTGGTACCCTTTCACGTCCAAATCTCTCAAACTCCGGGAGAGATTCTCAAAACCAAGGTTGACATGGTTCGAGTTCCTTTCAACAGTTTGGAAATCCCGCTAAAACTTTGGACATTCTCGCGAAGAGTTCCCGATCCCCGTCAAGATTGGTACCCTTTCACGTCCAAATCTCTCAAACTCCGGGAGAGATTCTCAAAACCAAGGTTGACATGTTTCGAGTTCCTCTCAACATTTTGGAAATCCCGCTGAAACTTTGGGCATTCTCGCGAAGGGTTCCTGATCCCCGACAAGATTGGTACCCTTTCACGTCCAAATCTCTCAAACTCCGGGAGAGATTCTCAAAACCAAGGGTGACATGGATCGAGTTCCTTTCAACAGTTTGGAAATCCCGCTGAAACTTTGGACATTCTCGCGAAGGGTTCCCGATCCCCGACAAGATTGGTACCCTTTCACGTCCAAATCTCTCAAACTCCGGGAGAGATTCTCCAAACCAAGGTTGACATGTTTCGCGTTCCTTTCAACATTTTGGAAATCCCGCTGAAACTTTGGACATTCTCGCGAAGGGTTCCCGATCCCCGACAAGACTGGCACCCTTTCACGTCCAAATCTCTCAAACTCCGGGAGAGATTCTCAAAACCAAAGTTGACATGTTTCGAGTTCCTTTCAACATTTTGGAAATCCCGCTGAAACTTTGGACATTCTCGCGAAGGGTTCCCAATCCCCGACAAGATTGGTACCCTTTCACGTCCAAATCTCTCAAACTCCGGGAGAGATTCTCATCACCAAGGTTGACATGTTTCGAGTTCCTTTCAACATTTTGGAAATCCCGCTGAAACTATGGACATTGTCGCGAAGGGTTCCCAATCCCCGACAAGATTGGTACCCTTTCACGTCGAAATCTCTCAAACTCCGGGAGAGATTCTCAAAACCAAGGGTGACATGGTTCGAGTTCCTTTCAACAGTTTGGAAATCCCGCTGAAACTTTGGACATTCTCGCGAAGGGTTCCCGATCCCCGACAAGATTGGTACCCTTTCACGTCCAAATCTCTCCAACTCCGGGAAAGATTCTCAAAACCAAGGTTGACATGTTTCGAGTTCCTTTCAACATTTTGGAAATCCCGCTGAAACTTTGGACATTCTGGCGAAGGGTTCCCAATACCCGACAAGGTTGGTACCCTTTCACGTCCAAATCTCTCAAACTCCGGGAGAGATTCTCAAAACCAAGGGTGACATGGTTCGAGTTCCTTTCAACAGTTTGGAAATCCCGCTGAAACTTTGGACATTCTCGCGAAGGGTTCCCGATCCCCGACAAGATCGGTACCCTTTCACGTCCAAATCTCTCAAACTCCGGGAGAGATTGTCAAAACCAAGGTTGACATGTTTCGAGTTCCTTTCAACATTTTGGAAATCCTGCTAAAACTTTGGACATTCTCGCGAAGGGTTCCCAATCCCCGACAAGATTGGTACCCTTTCACGTCCAAATCTCTCAAACTCCGGGAGAGATTGTCAAAACCAAGGTCAACATGTTTCGAGTTCCTCTCAACATTTTGGAAATCCCGCTGAAACTTTGGGCATTCTCGCGAAGGGTTCCTGATCCCCGACAAGATTGGTACCCTTTCACGTCCAAATCTCTCAAACTCCGGGAGAGATTCTCAAAACCAAGGGTGACATGGTTCGAGTTCCTTTCAACAGTTTGGAAATCCCGCTGAAACTTTGGACATTCTCGCGAAGGGTACCCAATCCCCGACAAGATTGGTACCCTTTCACGTCCAAATCTCTCAAACTCCGGGAGAGATTCTCAAAACCAAGGTTGACATGTTTCGAGTTCCTCTCAACATTTTGGAAATCCCGCTGAAACTTTGGGCATTCTCGTGAAGGGTTCCCGATCCCCGACAAGATTGGTACCCTTTCACGTCCAAATCTCTCAAACTCCGGGAGAGATTCTCAAAACCAAGGGTGACATGGTTCGAGTTCCTTTCAACATTTTGGAAATCCCGCTGAAACTTTGGACATTCTCGCGAAGGGTTCCCGATCCCCGACAAGATTGGTACCCTTTCACGTCCAAATCTCTCAAACTCCGGGAGAGATTCTCAAAACCAAGGTTGACATGTTTCGAGTTCCTTTCAACATTTTGGAAATCCCGCTGAAACTTTGGACATTCTCGTGAAGGGTTCCCAATCCCCGACAAGATTGGTACCCTTTCACGTCCAAATCTCTCAAACTCCGGGAGAGATTCTCAAAACCAAGGTTGACATGTTTCGAGTTCATTTCAACATTTTGGAAATCCCGCTGAAACTTTGGACATTGTCGCGAAGGGTTCCCGATCCCCGACAAGATTGGTACCCTTTCACGTCCAAATCTCTCAAACTCCGGGAGAGATTCTCAAAACCAAGGTTGACATGTTTCGAGTTCCTTTCAACATTTTGGAAATCCCGCTGAAACTTTGGACATTCTCGCGAAGGGTTCCCGATCCCCGACAAGATTGGTACCCTTTCACGTCCAAATCTCTCAAACTCCGGGAGAGATTCTCAAAACCAAAGTTGACATGTTTCGAGTTCCTTTCAACATTTTGGAAATCCCGCTGAAACTTTGGACATTCTCGCGAAGGGTTCCCGATCCCCGACAAGATTGGTACCCTTTCACGTCCAAATCTCTCAAACTCCGGGAGAGATTCTCAAAACCAAGGTTGACATGGTTCGAGTTCCTTTCAACATTTTGGAAATCCCGCTGAAACTTTGGACATTCTCGCGAAGGGTTCCCAATCCCCAACAAGATTGGTACCCTTTCACGTCCAAATCTCTCAAACTCCGGGAAAGATTCTCAAAACCAAGGTTGACATGTTTCGAGTTCCTTTCAACATTTTGGAAATCCCGCTGAAACTTTGGACATTCTCGCGAAGGGTTCCCGATCCCCGACAAGATCGGTACCCTTTCACGTCCAAATCTCTCAAACTCCGGGAGAGATTGTCAAAACCAAGGTTGACATGTTTCGAGTTCCTTTCAACATTTTGGAAATCCTGCTAAAACTTTGGACATTCTGGCGAAGGGTTCCCGATCCCCGACAAGATTGGTACCCTTTCACGTCCAAATCTCTCAAACTCCGGGAGAGATTGTCAAAACCAAGGTCAACATGTTTCGAGTTCCTCTAACATTTTGGAAATCCCGCTGAAACTTTGGGCATTCTCGCGAAGGGTTCCTGATCCCCGACAAGATTGGTACCCTTTCACGTCCAAATCTCTCAAACTCCGGGAGAGATTCTCAAAACCAAGGTTGACATGGTTCGAGTTCCTTTAAACAGTTTGGAAATCCCGCTGAAACTTTGGACATTCTCGCGAAGGGGTCCCGATCCCCGACAAGATTGGTACCCTTTCACGTCCAAATCTCTCAAACTCCGGGAGAGATTCTCAAAACCAAGGTTGACATGTTTCGAGTTCCTCTCAACATTTTGGAAATCCCGCTGAAACTTTGGGCATTTTCGTGAAGGGTTCCCGATCCCCGACAAGATTGGTACCCTTTCACGTCCAAATCTCTCAAACTCCGGGAGAGATTCTCAAAACCAAGGGTGACATGGTTCGAGTTCCTTTCAACAGTTTGGAAATCCCGCTGAAACTTTGGACATTCTCGCGAAGGGTTCCCAATCCCCGACAAGATTGGTACCCTTTCACGTCCAAATCTCTCAAACTCCGGGAGAGATTCTCAAAACCAAGGTTGACATGGTTCGAGTTCCTTTCAACATTTTGGAAATCCCGCTGAAGCTTTGGACATTCTCGCGAAGGGTTCCCAATCCCCGACAAGATTGGTACCCTTTCACGTCCAAATCTCTCAAACTCCGGGAGAGATTCTCAAAACCAAGGTTGACATGTTTCGAGTTCCTTTCAACATTTTGGAAATCCCGCTGAAACTTTGGACATTCTCGCGAAGGGTTCCCAATCCCCGACAAGATTGGTACCCTTTCACGTCCAAATCTCTCAAACTCCAGGAGAGATTCTCAAAACCAAGGTTGACATGTTTCGAGTTCATTTCAACATTTTGGAAATCCCGCTGAAACTTTGGACATTGTCGCGAAGGGTTCCCAATCCCCGACAAGATTGGTACCCTTTCACGTCCAAATCTCTCAAACTCCGGGAGAGATTCTCAAAACCAAGGTTGACATGTTTCGAGTTCCTCTCAACATTTTGGAAATCCCGCTGAAACTTTGGACATTCTCGTGAAGGGTTCCCGATCCCCGACAAGATTGGTACCCTTTCACGTCCAAATCTCTCAAACTCCGGGAGAGATTCTCAAAACCAAGGTTGACATGTTTCGAGTTCCTTTCAACATTTTGGAAATCCCGCTGAAACTTTGGACATTGTCGCGAAGGGTTCCCGATCCCCGACAAGATTGGTACCCTTTCACGTCCAAATCTCTCAAACTCCGGGAGAGATTCTCAAAACCAAGGTTGACATGGTTCGAGTTCCTCTCAACATTTTGGAAATCCCGCTGAAACTTTGGACATTCTCGCGAAGGGTTCCCAATCCCCGACAAGACTGGTACCCTTTCACGTCCAAATCTCTCAAACTCCGGGAGAGATTCTCAAAACCAAGGTTGACATGTTTCGAGTTCCTTTCAACATTTTGGAAATCCCGCTGAAACTTTGGACATTCTGGCGAAGGGTTCCCAATACCCAACAAGGTTGGTACCCTTTCACGTCCAAATCTCTCAAACTCCGGGAGAGATTCTCAAAACCAAGGGTGACATGGTTCGAGTTCCTTTCAACAGTTTGGAAATCCCGCTGAAACTTTGGACATTCTCGCGAAGGGTTCCCGATCCCCGACAAGATCGGTACCCTTTCACGTCCAAATCTCTCAAACTCCGGGAGAGATTGTCAAAACCAAGGTTGACATGTTTCGAGTTCCTTTCAACATTTTGGAAATCCTGCTAAAACTTTGGACATTCTCGCGAAGGGTTCCCGATCCCCGACAAGATTGGTACCCTTTCACGTCCAAATCTCTCAAACTCCGGGAGAGATTCTCAAAACCAAGGTTGACATGTTTCGAGTTCCTTTCAACATTTTGGAAATCCCGCTGAAACTTTGGACATTCTCGTGAAGGGTTCCCAATCCCCGACAAGATTGGTACCCTTTCACGTCCAAATCTCTCAAACTCCGGGAGAGATTGTCAAAACCAAGGTCAACTTGTTTCGAGTTCCTCTAACATTTTGGAAATCCCGCTGAAACTTTGGGCATTCTCGCGAAGGGTTCCTGATCCCCGACAAGATTGGTACCCTTTCACGTCCAAATCTCTCAAACTCCGGGAGAGATTCTCAAAACCAAGGTTGACATGGTTCGAGTTCCTTTAAACAGTTTGGAAATCCCGCTGAAACTTTGGACATTCTCGCGAAGGGGTCCCGATCCCCGACAAGATTGGTACCCTTTCACGTCCAAATCTCTCAAACTCCGGGAGAGATTCTCAAAACCAAGGTTGACATGTTTCGAGTTCCTCTCAACATTTTGGAAATCCCGCTGAAACTTTGGGCATTCTCGTGAAGGGTTCCCGATCCCCGACAAGATTGGTACCCTTTCACGTCCAAATCTCTCAAACTCCGGGAGAGATTCTCAAAACCAAGGGTGACATGGTTCGAGTTCCTTTCAACAGTTTGGAAATCCCGCTGAAACTTTGGACATTCTCGCGAAGGGTTCCCAATCCCCGACAAGATTGGTACCCTTTCACGTCCAAATCTCTCAAACTCCGGGAGAGATTCTCAAAACCAAGGTTGACATGGTTCGAGTTCCTTTCAACATTTTGGAAATCCCGCTGAAGCTTTGGACATTCTCGCGAAGGGTTCCCAATCCCCGACAAGATTGGTACCCTTTCACGTCCAAATCTCTCAAACTCCGGGAGAGATTCTCAAAACCAAGGTTGACATGTTTCGAGTTCCTTTCAACATTTTGGAAATCCCGCTGAAACTTTGGACATTCTCGCGAAGGGTTCCCAATCCCCGACAAGATTGGTACCCTTTCACGTCCAAATCTCTCAAACTCCAGGAGAGATTCTCAAAACCAAGGTTGACATGTTTCGAGTTCATTTCAACATTTTGGAAATCCCGCTGAAACTTTGGACATTGTCGCGAAGGGTTCCCAATCCCCGACAAGATTGGTACCCTTTCACGTCCAAATCTCTCAAACTCCGGGAGAGATTCTCAAAACCAAGGTTGACATGTTTCGAGTTCCTCTCAACATTTTGGAAATCCCGCTGAAACTTTGGACATTCTCGTGAAGGGTTCCCGATCCCCGACAAGATTGGTACCCTTTCACGTCCAAATCTCTCAAACTCCGGGAGAGATTCTCAAAACCAAGGTTGACATGTTTCGAGTTCCTTTCAACATTTTGGAAATCCCGCTGAAACTTTGGACATTGTCGCGAAGGGTTCCCGATCCCCGACAAGATTGGTACCCTTTCACGTCCAAATCTCTCAAACTCCGGGAGAGATTCTCAAAACCAAGGTTGACATGGTTCGAGTTCCTCTCAACATTTTGGAAATCCCGCTGAAACTTTGGACATTCTCGCGAAGGGTTCCCAATCCCCAACAAGATTGGTACCCTTTCACGTCCAAATCTCTCCAACTCCGGGAAAGATTCTCAAAACCAAGGGTGACATGGTTCGAGTTCCTTTCAACAGTTTGGAAATCCCGCTGAAACTTTGGACATTCTCGCGAAGGGTTCCCAATCCCCGACAAGATTGGTACCCTTTCACGTCCAAATCTCTCAAACTCCGGGAGAGATTCTCAAAACCAAGGTTGACATGTTTCGAGTTCCTTTCAACATTTTGGAAATCCCGCTGAAACTTTGGACATTCTGGCGAAGGGTTCCCAATACCCGACAGGGTTGGTACCCTTTCACGTCCAAATCTCTCAAACTCCGGGAGAGATTCTCAAAACCAAGGGTGACATGGTTCGAGTTCCTTTCAACATTTTGGAAATCCCGCTGAAACTTTGGACATTCTCGCGAAGGGTTCCCGATCCCCGACAAGATCGGTAACCTTTCACGTCCAAATCTCTCAAACTCCGGGAGAGATTGTCAAAACCAAGGTTGACATGTTTCGAGTTCCTTTCAACATTTTGGAAATCCTGCTAAAACTTTGGACATTCTCGCGAAGGGTTCCCGATCCCCGACAAGATTGGTACCCTTTCACGTCCAAATCTCTCAAACTCCAGGAGAGATTGTCAAAACCAAGGTCAACATGTTTCGAGTTCCTCTCAACATTTTGGAAATCCCGCTGAAACTTTGGGCATTCTCGCGAAGGGTTCCTGATCCCCGACAAGATTGGTACCCTTTCACGTCCAAATCTCTCAAACTCCGGGAGAGATTCTCAAAACCAAGGTTGACATGGTTCGAGTTCCTTTAAACAGTTTGGAAATCCCGCTGAAACTTTGGACATTCTCGCGAAGGGGTCCCGATCCCCGACAAGATTGGTACCCTTTCACGTCCAAATCTCTCAAACTCCGGGAGAGATTCTCAAAACCAAGGTTGACATGGTTCGAGTTCCTCTCAACATTTTGGAAATCCCGCTGAAACTTTGGGCATTCTCGTGAAGGGTTCCCGATCCCCGACAAGATTGGTACCCTTTCACGTCCAAATCTCTCAAACTCCGGGAGAGATTCTCAAAACCAAGGGTGACATGGTTCGAGTTCCTTTCAACAGTTTGGAAATCCCGCTAAAACTTTGGACATTCTCGCGAAGAGTTCCCGATCCCCGTCAAGATTGGTACCCTTTCACGTCCAAATCTCTCAAACTCCGGGAGAGATTCTCAAAACCAAGGTTGACATGTTTCGAGTTCCTCTCAACATTTTGGAAATCCCGCTGAAACTTTGGGCATTCTCGCGAAGGGTTCCTGATCCCCGACAAGATTGGTACCCTTTCACGTCCAAATCTCTCAAACTCCGGGAGAGATTCTCAAAACCAAGGGTGACATGGATCGAGTTCCTTTCAACAGTTTGGAAATCCCGCTGAAACTTTGGACATTCTCGCGAAGGGTTCCCGATCCCCGACAAGATTGGTACCCTTTCACGTCCAAATCTCTCAAACTCCGGGAGAGATTCTCAAAACCAAGGTTGACATGTTTCGCGTTCCTTTCAACATTTTGGAAATCCCGCTGAAACTTTGGACATTCTCGCGAAGGGTTCCCGATCCCCGACAAGACTGGCACCCTTTCACGTCCAAATCTCTCAAACTCCGGGAGAGATTCTCAAAACCAAAGTTGACATGTTTCGAGTTCCTTTCAACATTTTGGAAATCCCGCTGAAACTTTGGACATTCTCGCGAAGGGTTCCCAATCCCCGACAAGACTGGTACCCTTTCACGTCCAAATCTCTCAAACTCCGGGAGAGATTCTCATCACCAAGGTTGACATGTTTCGAGTTCCTTTCAACATTTTGGAAATCCCGCTGAAACTATGGACATTGTCGCGAAGGGTTCCCAATCCCCGACAAGATTGGTACCCTTTCACGTCGAAATCTCTCAAACTCCGGGAGAGATTCTCAAAACCAAGGGTGACATGGTTCGAGTTCCTTTCAACAGTTTGGAAATCCCGCTGAAACTTTGGACATTCTCGCGAAGGGTTCCCGATCCCCGACAAGATTGGT
Organism: Streptopelia decaocto; assembly: GCF_964273445.1. NCBI lineage: Eukaryota > Metazoa > Chordata > Aves > Columbiformes > Columbidae > Streptopelia > Streptopelia decaocto. Next base: position 490,419 of record NW_028115595.1, on the reverse strand, counting down.
ACCCTTTCACGTCCAAATCTCTCCAACTCCGGGAAAGATTCTCAAAACCAAGGTTGACATGTTTCGAGTTCCTTTCAACATTTTGGAAATCCCGCTGAAACTTTGGACATTCTGGCGAAGGGTTCCCAATACCCGACAAGGTTGGTACCCTTTCACGTCCAAATCTCTCAAACTCCGGGAGAGATTCTCAAAACCAAGGGTGACATGGTTCGAGTTCCTTTCAACAGTTTGGAAATCCCGCTGAAACTTTGGACATTCTCGCGAAGGGTTCCCGATCCCCGACAAGATCGGTACCCTTTCACGTCCAAATCTCTCAAACTCCGGGAGAGATTGTCAAAACCAAGGTTGACATGTTTCGAGTTCCTTTCAACATTTTGGAAATCCTGCTAAAACTTTGGACATTCTCGCGAAGGGTTCCCAATCCCCGACAAGATTGGTACCCTTTCACGTCCAAATCTCTCAAACTCCGGGAGAGATTGTCAAAACCAAGGTCAACATGTTTCGAGTTCCTCTCAACATTTTGGAAATCCCGCTGAAACTTTGGGCATTCTCGCGAAGGGTTCCTGATCCCCGACAAGATTGGTACCCTTTCACGTCCAAATCTCTCAAACTCCGGGAGAGATTCTCAAAACCAAGGGTGACATGGTTCGAGTTCCTTTCAACAGTTTGGAAATCCCGCTGAAACTTTGGACATTCTCGCGAAGGGTACCCAATCCCCGACAAGATTGGTACCCTTTCACGTCCAAATCTCTCAAACTCCGGGAGAGATTCTCAAAACCAAGGTTGACATGTTTCGAGTTCCTCTCAACATTTTGGAAATCCCGCTGAAACTTTGGGCATTCTCGTGAAGGGTTCCCGATCCCCGACAAGATTGGTACCCTTTCACGTCCAAATCTCTCAAACTCCGGGAGAGATTCTCAAAACCAAGGGTGACATGGTTCGAGTTCCTTTCAACATTTTGGAAATCCCGCTGAAACTTTGGACATTCTCGCGAAGGGTTCCCGATCCCCGACAAGATTGGTACCCTTTCACGTCCAAATCTCTCAAACTCCGGGAGAGATTCTCAAAACCAAGGTTGACATGTTTCGAGTTCCTTTCAACATTTTGGAAATCCCGCTGAAACTTTGGACATTCTCGTGAAGGGTTCCCAATCCCCGACAAGATTGGTACCCTTTCACGTCCAAATCTCTCAAACTCCGGGAGAGATTCTCAAAACCAAGGTTGACATGTTTCGAGTTCATTTCAACATTTTGGAAATCCCGCTGAAACTTTGGACATTGTCGCGAAGGGTTCCCGATCCCCGACAAGATTGGTACCCTTTCACGTCCAAATCTCTCAAACTCCGGGAGAGATTCTCAAAACCAAGGTTGACATGTTTCGAGTTCCTTTCAACATTTTGGAAATCCCGCTGAAACTTTGGACATTCTCGCGAAGGGTTCCCGATCCCCGACAAGATTGGTACCCTTTCACGTCCAAATCTCTCAAACTCCGGGAGAGATTCTCAAAACCAAGGTTGACATGTTTCGAGTTCCTTTCAACATTTTGGAAATCCCGCTGAAACTTTGGACATTCTCGCGAAGGGTTCCCGATCCCCGACAAGATTGGTACCCTTTCACGTCCAAATCTCTCAAACTCCGGGAGAGATTCTCAAAACCAAGGTTGACATGGTTCGAGTTCCTTTCAACATTTTGGAAATCCCGCTGAAACTTTGGACATTCTCGCGAAGGGTTCCCAATCCCCAACAAGATTGGTACCCTTTCACGTCCAAATCTCTCAAACTCCGGGAAAGATTCTCAAAACCAAGGTTGACATGTTTCGAGTTCCTTTCAACATTTTGGAAATCCCGCTGAAACTTTGGACATTCTCGCGAAGGGTTCCCGATCCCCGACAAGATCGGTACCCTTTCACGTCCAAATCTCTCAAACTCCGGGAGAGATTGTCAAAACCAAGGTTGACATGTTTCGAGTTCCTTTCAACATTTTGGAAATCCTGCTAAAACTTTGGACATTCTGGCGAAGGGTTCCCGATCCCCGACAAGATTGGTACCCTTTCACGTCCAAATCTCTCAAACTCCGGGAGAGATTGTCAAAACCAAGGTCAACATGTTTCGAGTTCCTCTAACATTTTTGAAATCCCGCTGAAACTTTGGGCATTCTCGCGAAGGGTTCCTGATCCCCGACAAGATTGGTACCCTTTCACGTCCAAATCTCTCAAACTCCGGGAGAGATTCTCAAAACCAAGGTTGACATGGTTCGAGTTCCTTTAAACAGTTTGGAAATCCCGCTGAAACTTTGGACATTCTCGCGAAGGGGTCCCGATCCCCGACAAGATTGGTACCCTTTCACGTCCAAATCTCTCAAACTCCGGGAGAGATTCTCAAAACCAAGGTTGACATGTTTCGAGTTCCTCTCAACATTTTGGAAATCCCGCTGAAACTTTGGGCATTTTCGTGAAGGGTTCCCGATCCCCGACAAGATTGGTACCCTTTCACGTCCAAATCTCTCAAACTCCGGGAGAGATTCTCAAAACCAAGGGTGACATGGTTCGAGTTCCTTTCAACAGTTTGGAAATCCCGCTGAAACTTTGGACATTCTCGCGAAGGGTTCCCAATCCCCGACAAGATTGGTACCCTTTCACGTCCAAATCTCTCAAACTCCGGGAGAGATTCTCAAAACCAAGGTTGACATGGTTCGAGTTCCTTTCAACATTTTGGAAATCCCGCTGAAGCTTTGGACATTCTCGCGAAGGGTTCCCAATCCCCGACAAGATTGGTACCCTTTCACGTCCAAATCTCTCAAACTCCGGGAGAGATTCTCAAAACCAAGGTTGACATGTTTCGAGTTCCTTTCAACATTTTGGAAATCCCGCTGAAACTTTGGACATTCTCGCGAAGGGTTCCCAATCCCCGACAAGATTGGTACCCTTTCACGTCCAAATCTCTCAAACTCCAGGAGAGATTCTCAAAACCAAGGTTGACATGTTTCGAGTTCATTTCAACATTTTGGAAATCCCGCTGAAACTTTGGACATTGTCGCGAAGGGTTCCCAATCCCCGACAAGATTGGTACCCTTTCACGTCCAAATCTCTCAAACTCCGGGAGAGATTCTCAAAACCAAGGTTGACATGTTTCGAGTTCCTCTCAACATTTTGGAAATCCCGCTGAAACTTTGGACATTCTCGTGAAGGGTTCCCGATCCCCGACAAGATTGGTACCCTTTCACGTCCAAATCTCTCAAACTCCGGGAGAGATTCTCAAAACCAAGGTTGACATGTTTCGAGTTCCTTTCAACATTTTGGAAATCCCGCTGAAACTTTGGACATTGTCGCGAAGGGTTCCCGATCCCCGACAAGATTGGTACCCTTTCACGTCCAAATCTCTCAAACTCCGGGAGAGATTCTCAAAACCAAGGTTGACATGGTTCGAGTTCCTCTCAACATTTTGGAAATCCCGCTGAAACTTTGGACATTCTCGCGAAGGGTTCCCAATCCCCGACAAGACTGGTACCCTTTCACGTCCAAATCTCTCAAACTCCGGGAGAGATTCTCAAAACCAAGGTTGACATGTTTCGAGTTCCTTTCAACATTTTGGAAATCCCGCTGAAACTTTGGACATTCTGGCGAAGGGTTCCCAATACCCAACAAGGTTGGTACCCTTTCACGTCCAAATCTCTCAAACTCCGGGAGAGATTCTCAAAACCAAGGGTGACATGGTTCGAGTTCCTTTCAACAGTTTGGAAATCCCGCTGAAACTTTGGACATTCTCGCGAAGGGTTCCCGATCCCCGACAAGATCGGTACCCTTTCACGTCCAAATCTCTCAAACTCCGGGAGAGATTGTCAAAACCAAGGTTGACATGTTTCGAGTTCCTTTCAACATTTTGGAAATCCTGCTAAAACTTTGGACATTCTCGCGAAGGGTTCCCGATCCCCGACAAGATTGGTACCCTTTCACGTCCAAATCTCTCAAACTCCGGGAGAGATTGTCAAAACCAAGGTCAACATGTTTCGAGTTCCTCTAACATTTTGGAAATCCCGCTGAAACTTTGGGCATTCTCGCGAAGGGTTCCTGATCCCCGACAAGATTGGTACCCTTTCACGTCCAAATCTCTCAAACTCCGGGAGAGATTCTCAAAACCAAGGTTGACATGGTTCGAGTTCCTTTAAACAGTTTGGAAATCCCGCTGAAACTTTGGACATTCTCGCGAAGGGGTCCCGATCCCCGACAAGATTGGTACCCTTTCACGTCCAAATCTATCAAACTCCGGGAGAGATTCTCAAAACCAAGGTTGACATGGTTCGAGTTCCTCTCAACATTTTGGAAATCCCGCTGAAACTTTGGGCATTCTCGTGAAGGGTTCCCGATCCCCGACAAGATTGGTACCCTTTCACGTCCAAATCTCTCAAACTCCGGGAGAGATTCTCAAAACCAAGGGTGACATGGTTCGAGTTCCTTTCAACAGTTTGGAAATCCCGCTGAAACTTTGGACATTCTCGCGAAGGGTTCCCAATCCCCGACAAGATTGGTACCCTTTCACGTCCAAATCTCTCAAACTCCGGGAGAGATTCTCAAAACCAAGGTTGACATGTTTAGAGTTCCTCTCAACATTTTGGAAATCCCGCTGAAACTTTGGACATTCTCGTGAAGGGTTCCCAATCCCCGACAAGATTGGTACCCTTTCACGTCCAAATCTCTCAAACTCCGGGAGAGATTCTCAAAACCAAGGTTGACATGTTTCGAGTTCCTTTCAACATTTTGGAAATCCCGCTGAAACTTTGGACATTGTCGCGAAGGGTTCCCGATCCCCGACAAGATTGGTACCCTTTCACGTCCAAATCTCTCAAACTCCGGGAGAGATTCTCAAAACCAAGGTTGACATGGTTCGAGTTCCTCTCAACATTTTGGAAATCCCGCTGAAACTTTGGACATTCTCGCGAAGGGTTCCCAATCCCCAACAAGATTGGTACCCTTTCACGTCCAAATCTCTCCAACTCCGGGAAAGATTCTCAAAACCAAGGTTGACATGTTTCGAGTTCCTTTCAACATTTTGGAAATCCCGCTGAAACTTTGGACATTCTCGCGAAGGGTTCCCAATCCCCGACAAGATTGGTACCCTTTCACGTCCAAATCTCTCAAACTCCGGGAGAGATTCTCAAAACCAAGGTTGACATGTTTCGAGTTCCTTTCAACATTTTGGAAATCCCGCTGAAACTTTGGACATTCTCGCGAAGGGTTCCCAATCCCCGACAAGATTGGTACCCTTTCACGTCCAAATCTCTCAAACTCCGGGAGAGATTCTCAAAACCAAGGGTGACATGGTTCGAGTTCCTTTCAACATTTTGGAAATCCCGCTGAAACTTTGGACATTCTCGCGAAGGGTTCCCGATCCCCGACAAGATCGGTACCCTTTCACGTCCAAATCTCTCAAACTCCGGGAGAGATTGTCAAAACCAAGGTTGACATGTTTCGAGTTCCTTTCAACATTTTGGAAATCCTGCTAAAACTTTGGACATTCTCGCGAAGGGTTCCCGATCCCCGACAAGATTGGTACCCTTTCACGTCCAAATCTCTCAAACTCCAGGAGAGATTGTCAAAACCAAGGTCAACATGTTTCGAGTTCCTCTCAACATTTTGGAAATCCCGCTGAAACTTTGGGCATTCTCGCGAAGGGTTCCTGATCCCCGACAAGATTGGTACCCTTTCACGTCCAAATCTCTCAAACTCCGGGAGAGATTCTCAAAACCAAGGTTGACATGGTTCGAGTTCCTTTCAACAGTTTGGAAATCCCGCTGAAACTTTGGACATTCTCGCGAAGGGGTCCCGATCCCCGACAAGATTGGTACCCTTTCACGTCCAAATCTCTCAAACTCCGGGAGAGATTCTCAAAACCAAGGTTGACATGTTTCGAGTTCCTCTCAACATTTTGGAAATCCCGCTGAAACTTTGGGCATTCTCGTGAAGGGTTCCCGATCCCCGACAAGATTGGTACCCTTTCACGTCCAAATCTCTCAAACTCCGGGAGAGATTCTCAAAACCAAGGTTGACATGTTTCGAGTTCCTTTCAACATTTTGGAAATCCCGCTGAAACTTTGGACATTCTCGTGAAGGGTTCCCAATCCCCGACAAGATTGGTACCCTTTCACGTCCAAATCTCTCAAACTCCGGGAGAGATTCTCAAAACCAAGGTTGACATGTTTCGAGTTCCTTTCAACATTTTGGAAATCCCGCTGAAACTTTGGACATTCTCGCGAAAGGTTCCCGATCCCCGACAAGACTGGTACCCTTTCACGTCCAAATCTCTCAAACTCCGGGAGAGATTCTCAAAACCAAGGTTGACATGTTTCGAGTTCCTTTCAACATTTTGGAAATTCCGCTGAAACTTTGGACATTCTCGTGAAGGGTTCCCAATCCCCGACAAGATTGGTACCCTTTCACGTCCAAATCTCTCAAACTCCGGGAGAGATTCTCAAAACCAAGGTTGACATGTTTCGAGTTCCTTTCAACATTTTGGAAATCCCGCTGAAACTTTGGTCATTCTCGCGAAGGGTTCCCAATCCCCGACAAGATTGGTACCCTTTCACTACCAAATCTCTCAAACTCCGGGAGAGATTCTCAAAACCAAGGTTGACATGTTTCGAGTTCCTTTCAACATTTTGGAAATCCCGCTAAACTTTGGACATTCTCGCGAAGGGTTCCCAATCCCCGACAAGACTGGTACCCTTTCACGTCCAAATCTCTCAAACTCCGGGAGAGATTCTCAAAACCAAGGTTGACATGGTTCGAGTTCCTTTCAACAGTTTGGAAATCCCGCTGAAACTTTGGTCATTCTCGCGAAGGGTTCCCAATCCCCAACAAGATTGGTACCCTTTCACGTCCAAATCTCTCAAACTCCGGGAGAGATTCTCAAAACCAAGGTTGACATGTTTCGAGTTCCTTTCAACATTTTGGAAATCCTGCTAAAACTTTGGACATTCTCGCGAAGAGTTCCCGATCCCCGTCAAGATTGGTACCCTTTCACGTCCAAATCTCTCAAACTCCGGGAGAGATTCTCAAAACCAAGGTTGACATGGTTCGAGTTCCTCTCAACATTTTGGAAATCCCGCTGAAACTTTGGGCATTCTCGCGAAGGGTTCCTGATCCCCGACAAGATTGGTACCCTTTCACGTCCAAATCTCTCAAACTCCGGGAGAGATTCTCAAAACCAAGGGTGACATGGATCGAGTTCCTTTCAACAGTTTGGAAATCCCGCTGAAACTTTGGACATTCTCGCGAAGGGTTCCCGATCCCCGACAAGATTGGTACCCTTTCACGTCCAAATCTCTCAAACTCCGGGAGAGATTCTCCAAACCAAGGTTGACATGTTTCGCGTTCCTTTCAACATTTTGGAAATCCCGCTGAAACTTTGGACATTCTCGCGAAGGGTTCCCGATCCCCGACAAGACTGGCACCCTTTCACGTCCAAATCTCTCAAACTCCGGGAGAGATTCTCAAAACCAAAGTTGACATGTTTCGAGTTCCTTTCAACATTTTGGAAATCCCGCTGAAACTTTGGACATTCTCGCGAAGGGTTCCCAATCCCCGACAAGATTGGTACCCTTTCACGTCCAAATCTCTCAAACTCCGGGAGAGATTCTCATCACCAAGGTTGACATGTTTCGAGTTCCTTTCAACATTTTGGAAATCCCGCTGAAACTATGGACATTGTCGCGAAGGGTTCCCAATCCCCGACAAGATTGGTACCCTTTCACGTCCAAATCTCTCAAACTCCGGGAGAGATTCTCAAAACCAAGGTTGACATGTTTCGAGTTCCTTTCAACATTTTGGAAATCCCGCTGAAACTTTGGACATTCTCGCGAAGGGTTCCCAATCCCCGACAAGATTGGTACCCTTTCACGTCCAAATCTCTCAAACTCCGGGAGAGATTCTCAAAACCAAGGGTGACATGGTTCGAGTTCCTTTCAACAGTTTGGAAATCCCGCTGAAACTTTGGACATTCTCGCGAAGGGTTCCCGATCCCCGACAAGATTGGTACCCTTTCACGTCCAAATCTCTCCAACTCCGGGAAAGATTCTCAAAACCAAGGTTGACATGTTTCGAGTTCCTTTCAACATTTTGGAAATCCCGCTGAAACTTTGGACATTCTCGCGAAGGGTTCCCAATCCCCGACAAGATTGGTACCCTTTCACGTCCAAATCTCTCAAACTCCGGGAGAGATTCTCAAAACCAAGGTTGACATGTTTCGAGTTCCTTTCAACATTTTGGAAATCCCGCTGAAACTTTGGACATTCTGGCGAAGGGTTCCCAATACCCGACAAGGTTGGTACCCTTTCACGTCCAAATCTCTCAAACTCCGGGAGAGATTCTCAAAACCAAGGGTGACATGGTTCGAGTTCCTTTCAACAGTTTGGAAATCCCGCTGAAACTTTGGACATTGTCGCGAAGGGTTCCCGATCCCCGACAAGATCGGTACCCTTTCACGTCCAAATCTCTCAAACTCCGGGAGAGATTGTCAAAACCAAGGTTGACATGTTTCGAGTTCCTTTCAACATTTTGGAAATCCTGCTAAAACTTTGGACATTCTCGCGAAGGGTTCCCAATCCCCGACAAGATTGGTACCCTTTCACGTCCAAATCTCTCAAACTCCGGGAGAGATTGTCAAAACCAAGGTCAACATGTTTCGAGTTCCTCTCAACATTTTGGAAATCCCGCTGAAACTTTGGGCATTCTCGCGAAGGGTTCCTGATCCCCGACAAGATTGGTACCCTTTCACGTCCAAATCTCTCAAACTCCGGGAGAAATTCTCAAAACCAAGGGTGACATGGTTCGAGTTCCTTTCAACAGTTTGGAAATCCCGCTGAAACTTTGGACATTCTCGCGAAGGGTACCCGATCCCCGACAAGATTGGTACCCTTTCACGTCCAAATCTCTCAAACTCCGGGAGAGATTCTCAAAACCAAGGTTGACATGTTTCGAGTTCCTCTCAACATTTTGGAAATCCCGCTGAAACTTTGGGCATTCTCGTGAAGGGTTCCCGATCCCCGACAAGATTGGTACCCTTTCACGTCCAAATCTCTCAAACTCCGGGAGAGATTCTCAAAACCAAGGGTGACATGGTTCGAGTTCCTTTCAACAGTTTGGAAATCCCGCTGAAACTTTGGACATTCTCGCGAAGGGTTCCCGATCCCCGACAAGATTGGTACCCTTTCACGTCCAAATCTCTCAAACTCCGGGAGAGATTCTCAAAACCAAGGTTGACATGTTTCGAGTTCCTTTCAACATTTTGGAAATCCCGCTGAAACTTTGGACATTCTCGTGAAGGGTTCCCAATCCCCGACAAGATTGGTACCCTTTCACGTCCAAATCTCTCAAACTCCGGGAGAGATTCTCAAAACCAAGGTTGACATGTTTCGAGTTCCTTTCAACATTTTGGAAATCCCGCTGAAACTTTGGACATTCTCGCGAAAGGTTCCCGATCCCCGACAAGACTGGTACCCTTTCACGTCCAAATCTCTCAAACTCCGGGAGAGATTCTCAAAACCAAGGTTGACATGTTTCGAGTTCCTTTCAACATTTTGGAAATTCCGCTGAAACTTTGGACATTCTCGTGAAGGGTTCCCAATCCCCGACAAGATTGGTACCCTTTCACGTCCAAATCTCTCAAACTCCGGGAGAGATTCTCAAAACCAAGGTTGACATGTTTCGAGTTCCTTTCAACATTTTGGAAATCCCGCTGAAACTTTGGTCATTCTCGCGAAGGGTTCCCAATCCCCGACAAGATTGGTACCCTTTCACTACCAAATCTCTCAAACTCCGGGAGAGATTCTCAAAACCAAGGTTGACATGTTTCGAGTTCCTTTCAACATTTTGGAAATCCCGCTAAACTTTGGACATTCTCGCGAAGGGTTCCCAATCCCCGACAAGACTGGTACCCTTTCACGTCCAAATCTCTCAAACTCCGGGAGAGATTCTCAAAACCAAGGTTGACATGGTTCGAGTTCCTTTCAACAGTTTGGAAATCCCGCTGAAACTTTGGTCATTCTCGCGAAGGGTTCCCAATCCCCAACAAGATTGGTACCCTTTCACGTCCAAATCTCTCAAACTCCGGGAGAGATTCTCAAAACCAAGGTTGACATGTTTCGAGTTCCTTTCAACATTTTGGAAATCCTGCTAAAACTTTGGACATTCTCGCGAAGAGTTCCCGATCCCCGTCAAGATTGGTACCCTTTCACGTCCAAATCTCTCAAACTCCGGGAGAGATTCTCAAAACCAAGGTTGACATGTTTCGAGTTCCTCTCAACATTTTGGAAATCCCGCTGAAACTTTGGGCATTCTCGCGAAGGGTTCCTGATCCCCGACAAGATTGGTACCCTTTCACGTCCAAATCTCTCAAACTCCGGGAGAGATTCTCAAAACCAAGGGTGACATGGATCGAGTTCCTTTCAACAGTTTGGAAATCCCGCTGAAACTTTGGACATTCTCGCGAAGGGTTCCCGATCCCCGACAAGATTGGTACCCTTTCACGTCCAAATCTCTCAAACTCCGGGAGAGATTCTCCAAACCAAGGTTGACATGTTTCGCGTTCCTTTCAACATTTTGGAAATCCCGCTGAAACTTTGGACATTCTCGCGAAGGGTTCCCGATCCCCGACAAGACTGGCACCCTTTCACGTCCAAATCTCTCAAACTCCGGGAGAGATTCTCAAAACCAAAGTTGACATGTTTCGAGTTCCTTTCAACATTTTGGAAATCCCGCTGAAACTTTGGACATTCTCGCGAAGGGTTCCCAATCCCCGACAAGATTGGTACCCTTTCACGTCCAAATCTCTCAAACTCCGGGAGAGATTCTCATCACCAAGGTTGACATGTTTCGAGTTCCTTTCAACATTTTGGAAATCCCGCTGAAACTATGGACATTGTCGCGAAGGGTTCCCAATCCCCGACAAGATTGGTACCCTTTCACGTCCAAATCTCTCAAACTCCGGGAGAGATTCTCAAAACCAAGGTTGACATGTTTCGAGTTCCTTTCAACATTTTGGAAATCCCGCTGAAACTTTGGACATTCTCGCGAAGGGTTCCCAATCCCCGACAAGATTGGTACCCTTTCACGTCCAAATCTCTCAAACTCCGGGAGAGATTCTCAAAACCAAGGGTGACATGGTTCGAGTTCCTTTCAACAGTTTGGAAATCCCGCTGAAACTTTGGACATTCTCGCGAAGGGTTCCCGATCCCCGACAAGATTGGTACCCTTTCACGTCCAAATCTCTCCAACTCCGGGAAAGATTCTCAAAACCAAGGTTGACATGTTTCGAGTTCCTTTCAACATTTTGGAAATCCCGCTGAAACTTTGGACATTCTCGCGAAGGGTTCCCAATCCCCGACAAGATTGGTACCCTTTCACGTCCAAATCTCTCAAACTCCGGGAGAGATTCTCAAAACCAAGGTTGACATGTTTCGAGTTCCTTTCAACATTTTGGAAATCCCGCTGAAACTTTGGACATTCTGGCGAAGGGTTCCCAATACCCGACAAGATTGGTACCCTTTCACGTCCAAATCTCTCAAACTCCGGGAGAGATTCTCAAAACCAAGGGTGACATGGTTCGAGTTCCTTTCAACAGTTTGGAAATCCCGCTGAAACTTTGGACATTGTCGCGAAGGGTTCCCGATCCCCGACAAGATCGGTACCCTTTCACGTCCAAATCTCTCAAACTCCGGGAGAGATTGTCAAAACCAAGGTTGACATGTTTCGAGTTCCTTTCAACATTTTGGAAATCCTGCTAAAACTTTGGACATTCTCGCGAAGGGTTCCCAATCCCCGACAAGATTGGTACCCTTTCACGTCCAAATCTCTCAAACTCCGGGAGAGATTGTCAAAACCAAGGTCAACATGTTTCGAGTTCCTCTCAACATTTTGGAAATCCCGCTGAAACTTTGGGCATTCTCGCGAAGGGTTCCTGATCCCCGACAAGATTGGTACCCTTTCACGTCCAAATCTCTCAAACTCCGGGAGAAATTCTCAAAACCAAGGGTGACATGGTTCGAGTTCCTTTCAACAGTTTGGAAATCCCGCTGAAACTTTGGACATTCTCGCGAAGGGTACCCGATCCCCGACAAGATTGGTACCCTTTCACGTCCAAATCTCTCAAACTCCGGGAGAGATTCTCAAAACCAAGGTTGACATGTTTCGAGTTCCTCTCAACATTTTGGAAATCCCGCTGAAACTTTGGGCATTCTCGTGAAGGGTTCCCGATCCCCGACAAGATTGGTACCCTTTCACGTCCAAATCTCTCAAACTCCGGGAGAGATTCTCAAAACCAAGGGTGACATGGTTCGAGTTCCTTTCAACAGTTTGGAAATCCCGCTGAAACTTTGGACATTCTCGCGAAGGGTTCCCGATCCCCGACAAGATTGGTACCCTTTCACGTCCAAATCTCTCAAACTCCGGGAGAGATTCTCAAAACCAAGGTTGACATGTTTCGAGTTCCTTTCAACATTTTGGAAATCCCGCTGAAACTTTGGACATTCTCGTGAAGGGTTCCCAATCCCCGACAAGATTGGTACCCTTTCACGTCCAAATCTCTCAAACTCCGGGAGAGATTCTCAAAACCAAGGTTGACATGTTTCGAGTTCCTTTCAACATTTTGGAAATCCCGCTGAAACTTTGGACATTCTCGCGAAAGGTTCCCGATCCCCGACAAGACTGGTACCCTTTCACGTCCAAATCTCTCAAACTCCGGGAGAGATTCTCAAAACCAAGGTTGACATGTTTCGAGTTCCTTTCAACATTTTGGAAATTCCGCTGAAACTTTGGACATTCTCGTGAAGGGTTCCCAATCCCCGACAAGATTGGTACCCTTTCACGTCCAAATCTCTCAAACTCCGGGAGAGATTCTCAAAACCAAGGTTGACATGTTTCGAGTTCCTTTCAACATTTTGGAAATCCCGCTGAAACTTTGGTCATTCTCGCGAAGGGTTCCCAATCCCCGACAAGATTGGTACCCTTTCACTACCAAATCTCTCAAACTCCGGGAGAGATTCTCAAAACCAAGGTTGACATGTTTCGAGTTCCTTTCAACATTTTGGAAATCCCGCTAAACTTTGGACATTCTCGCGAAGGGTTCCCAATCCCCGACAAGACTGGTACCCTTTCACGTCCAAATCTCTCAAACTCCGGGAGAGATTCTCAAAACCAAGGTTGACATGGTTCGAGTTCCTTTCAACAGTTTGGAAATCCCGCTGAAACTTTGGTCATTCTCGCGAAGGGTTCCCAATCCCCAACAAGATTGGTACCCTTTCACGTCCAAATCTCTCAAACTCCGGGAGAGATTCTCAAAACCAAGGTTGACATGTTTCGAGTTCCTTTCAACATTTTGGAAATCCTGCTAAAACTTTGGACATTCTCGCGAAGAGTTCCCGATCCCCGTCAAGATTGGTACCCTTTCACGTCCAAATCTCTCAAACTCCGGGAGAGATTCTCAAAACCAAGGTTGACATGTTTCGAGTTCCTCTCAACATTTTGGAAATCCCGCTGAAACTTTGGGCATTCTCGCGAAGGGTTCCTGATCCCCGACAAGATTGGTACCCTTTCACGTCCAAATCTCTCAAACTCCGGGAGAGATTCTCAAAACCAAGGGTGACATGGATCGAGTTCCTTTCAACAGTTTGGAAATCCCGCTGAAACTTTGGACATTCTCGCGAAGGGTTCCCGATCCCCGACAAGATTGGTACCCTTTCACGTCCAAATCTCTCAAACTCCGGGAGAGATTCTCCAAACCAAGGTTGACATGTTTCGCGTTCCTTTCAACATTTTGGAAATCCCGCTGAAACTTTGGACATTCTCGCGAAGGGTTCCCGATCCCCGACAAGACTGGCACCCTTTCACGTCCAAATCTCTCAAACTCCGGGAGAGATTCTCAAAACCAAAGTTGACATGTTTCGAGTTCCTTTCAACATTTTGGAAATCCCGCTGAAACTTTGGACATTCTCGCGAAGGGTTCCCAATCCCCGACAAGATTGGTACCCTTTCACGTCCAAATCTCTCAAACTCCGGGAGAGATTCTCATCACCAAGGTTGACATGTTTCGAGTTCCTTTCAACAGTTTGGAAATCCCGCTGAAACTATGGACATTGTCGCGAAGGGTTCCCAATCCCCGACAAGATTGGTACCCTTTCACGTCCAAATCTCTCAAACTCCGGGAGAGATTCTCAAAACCAAGGTTGACATGTTTCGAGTTCCTTTCAACATTTTGGAAATCCCGCTGAAACTTTGGACATTCTCGCGAAGGGTTCCCAATCCCCGACAAGATTGGTACCCTTTCACGTCCAAATCTCTCAAACTCCGGGAGAGATTCTCAAAACCAAGGGTGACATGGTTCGAGTTCCTTTCAACAGTTTGGAAATCCCGCTGAAACTTTGGACATTCTCGCGAAGGGTTCCCGATCCCCGACAAGATTGGTACCCTTTCACGTCCAAATCTCTCCAACTCCGGGAAAGATTCTCAAAACCAAGGTTGACATGTTTCGAGTTCCTTTCAACATTTTGGAAATCCCGCTGAAACTTTGGACATTCTCGCGAAGGGTTCCCAATCCCCGACAAGATTGGTACCCTTTCACGTCCAAATCTCTCAAACTCCGGGAGAGATTCTCAAAACCAAGGTTGACATGTTTCGAGTTCCTTTCAACATTTTGGAAATCCCGCTGAAACTTTGGACATTCTGGCGAAGGGTTCCCAATACCCGACAAGGTTGGTACCCTTTCACGTCCAAATCTCTCAAACTCCGGGAGAGATTCTCAAAACCAAGGGTGACATGGTTCGAGTTCCTTTCAACAGTTTGGAAATCCCGCTGAAACTTTGGACATTGTCGCGAAGGGTTCCCGATCCCCGACAAGATCGGTACCCTTTCACGTCCAAATCTCTCAAACTCCGGGAGAGATTGTCAAAACCAAGGTTGACATGTTTCGAGTTCCTTTCAACATTTTGGAAATCCTGCTAAAACTTTGGACATTCTCGCGAAGGGTTCCCAATCCCCGACAAGATTGGTACCCTTTCACGTCCAAATCTCTCAAACTCCGGGAGAGATTGTCAAAACCAAGGTCAACATGTTTCGAGTTCCTCTCAACATTTTGGAAATCCCGCTGAAACTTTGGGCATTCTCGCGAAGGGTTCCTGATCCCCGACAAGATTGGTACCCTTTCACGTCCAAATCTCTCAAACTCCGGGAGAAATTCTCAAAACCAAGGGTGACATGGTTCGAGTTCCTTTCAACAGTTTGGAAATCCCGCTGAAACTTTGGACATTCTCGCGAAGGGTACCCGATCCCCGACAAGATTGGTACCCTTTCACGTCCAAATCTCTCAAACTCCGGGAGAGATTCTCAAAACCAAGGTTGACATGTTTCGAGTTCCTCTCAACATTTTGGAAATCCCGCTGAAACTTTGGGCATTCTCGTGAAGGGTTCCCGATCCCCGACAAGATTGGTACCCTTTCACGTCCAAATCTCTCAAACTCCGGGAGAGATTCTCAAAACCAAGGGTGACATGGTTCGAGTTCCTTTCAACAGTTTGGAAATCCCGCTGAAACTTTGGACATTCTCGCGAAAGGTTCCCGATCCCCGACAAGACTGGTACCCTTTCACGTCCAAATCTCTCAAACTCCGGGAGAGATTCTCAAAACCAAGGTTGACATGTTTCGAGTTCCTTTCAACATTTTGGAAATTCCGCTGAAACTTTCGACATTCTCGTGAAGGGTTCCCAATCCCCGACAAGATTGGTACCCTTTCACGTCCAAATCTCTCAAACTCCGGGAGAGATTCTCAAAACCAAGGTTGACATGTTTCGAGTTCCTTTCAACATTTTGGAAATCCCGCTGAAACTTTGGTCATTCTCGCGAAGGGTTCCCAATCCCCGACAAGATTGGTACCCTTTCACTACCAAATCTCTCAAACTCCGGGAGAGATTCTCAAAACCAAGGTTGACATGTTTCGAGTTCCTTTCAACATTTTGGAAATCCCGCTAAACTTTGGACATTCTCGCGAAGGGTTCCCAATCCCCGACAAGACTGGTACCCTTTCACGTCCAAATCTCTCAAACTCCGGGAGAGATTCTCAAAACCAAGGTTGACATGGTTCGAGTTCCTTTCAACAGTTTGGAAATCCCGCTGAAACTTTGGTCATTCTCGCTAAGGGTTCCCAATCCCCAACAAGATTGGTACCCTTTCACGTCCAAATCTCTCAAACTCCGGGAGAGATTCTCAAAACCAAGGTTGACATGTTTCGAGTTCCTTTCAACATTTTGGAAATCCTGCTAAAACTTTGGACATTCTCGCGAAGAGTTCCCGATCCCCGTCAAGATTGGTACCCTTTCACGTCCAAATCTCTCAAACTCCGGGAGAGATTCTCAAAACCAAGGTTGACATGTTTCGAGTTCCTCTCAACATTTTGGAAATCCCGCTGAAACTTTGGGCATTCTCGCGAAGGGTTCCTGATCCCCGACAAGATTGGTACCCTTTCACGTCCAAATCTCTCAAACTCCGGGAGAGATTCTCAAAACCAAGGGTGACATGGATCGAGTTCCTTTCAACAGTTTGGAAATCCCGCTGAAACTTTGGACATTCTCGCGAAGGGTTCCCGATCCCCGACAAGATTGGTACCCTTTCACGTCCAAATCTCTCAAACTCCGGGAGAGATTCTCCAAACCAAGGTTGACATGTTTCGCGTTCCTTTCAACATTTTGGAAATCCCGCTGAAACTTTGGACATTCTCGCGAAGGGTTCCCGATCCCCGACAAGACTGGCACCCTTTCACGTCCAAATCTCTCAAACTCCGGGAGAGATTCTCAAAACCAAAGTTGACATGTTTCGAGTTCCTTTCAACATTTTGGAAATCCCGCTGAAACTTTGGACATTCTCGCGAAGGGTTCCCAATCCCCGACAAGATTGGTACCCTTTCACGTCCAAATCTCTCAAACTCCGGGAGAGATTCTCATCACCAAGGTTGACATGTTTCGAGTTCCTTTCAACATTTTGGAAATCCCGCTGAAACTATGGACATTGTCGCGAAGGGTTCCCAATCCCCGACAAGATTGGTACCCTTTCACGTCCAAATCTCTCAAACTCCGGGAGAGATTCTCAAAACCAAGGTTGACATGTTTCGAGTTCCTTTCAACATTTTGGAAATCCCGCTGAAACTTTGGACATTCTCGCGAAGGGTTCCCAATCCCCGACAAGATTGGTACCCTTTCACGTCCAAATCTCTCAAACTCCGGGAGAGATTCTCAAAACCAAGGGTGACATGGTTCGAGTTCCTTTCAACAGTTTGGAAATCCCGCTGAAACTTTGGACATTCTCGCGAAGGGTTCCCGATCCCCGACAAGATTGGTACCCTTTCACGTCCAAATCTCTCCAACTCCGGGAAAGATTCTCAAAACCAAGGTTGACATGTTTCGAGTTCCTTTCAACATTTTGGAAATCCCGCTGAAACTTTGGACATTCTCGCGAAGGGTTCCCAATCCCCGACAAGATTGGTACCCTTTCACGTCCAAATCTCTCAAACTCCGGGAGAGATTCTCAAAACCAAGGTTGACATGTTTCGAGTTCCTTTCAACATTTTGGAAATCCCGCTGAAACTTTGGACATTCTGGCGAAGGGTTCCCAATACCCGACAAGGTTGGTACACTTTCACGTCCAAATCTCTCAAACTCCGGGAGAGATTCTCAAAACCAAGGGTGACATGGTTCGAGTTCCTTTCAACAGTTTGGAAATCCCGCTGAAACTTTGGACATTGTCGCGAAGGGTTCCCGATCCCCGACAAGATCGGTACCCTTTCACGTCCAAATCTCTCAAACTCCGGGAGAGATTGTCAAAACCAAGGTTGACATGTTTCGAGTTCCTTTCAACATTTTGGAAATCCTGCTAAAACTTTGGACATTCTCGCGAAGGGTTCCCAATCCCCGACAAGATTGGTACCCTTTCACGTCCAAATCTCTCAAACTCCGGGAGAGATTGTCAAAACCAAGGTCAACATGTTTCGAGTTCCTCTCAACATTTTGGAAATCCCGCTGAAACTTTGGGCATTCTCGCGAAGGGTTCCTGATCCCCGACAAGATTGGTACCCTTTCACGTCCAAATCTCTCAAACTCCGGGAGAAATTCTCAAAACCAAGGGTGACATGGTTCGAGTTCCTTTCAACAGTTTGGAAATCCCGCTGAAACTTTGGACATTCTCGCGAAGGGTACCCGATCCCCGACAAGATTGGTACCCTTTCACGTCCAAATCTCTCAAACTCCGGGAGAGATTCTCAAAACCAAGGTTGACATGTTTCGAGTTCCTCTCAACATTTTGGAAATCCCGCTGAAACTTTGGGCATTCTCGTGAAGGGTTCCCGATCCCCGACAAGATTGGTACCCTTTCACGTCCAAATCTCTCAAACTCCGGGAGAGATTCTCAAAACCAAGGGTGACATGGTTCGAGTTCCTTTCAACAGTTTGGAAATCCCGCTGAAACTTTGGACATTCTCGCGAAGGGTTCCCGATCCCCGACAAGATTGGTACCCTTTCACGTCCAAATCTCTCAAACTCCGGGAGAGATTCTCAAAACCAAGGTTGACATGTTTCGAGTTCCTTTCAACATTTTGGAAATCCCGCTGAAACTTTGGACATTCTCGTGAAGGGTTCCCAATCCCCGACAAGATTGGTACCCTTTCACGTCCAAATCTCTCAAACTCCGGGAGAGATTCTCAAAACCAAGGTTGACATGTTTCGAGTTCCTTTCAACATTTTGGAAATCCCGCTGAAACTTTGGACATTCTCGCGAAAGGTTCCCGATCCCCGACAAGACTGGTACCCTTTCACGTCCAAATCTCTCAAACTCCGGGAGAGATTCTCAAAACCAAGGTTGACATGTTTAGAGTTCCTTTCAACATTTTGGAAATCCCGCTGAAACTTTGGACATTCTCGCGAAGGGGTCCCGATCCCCGACAAGATTGGTACCCTTTCACGTCCAAATCTCTCAAACTCCAGGAGAGATTCTCAAAACCAAGGTTGACATGTTTCGAGTTCATTTCAACATTTTGGAAATCCCGCTGAAACTTTGGACATTGTCGCGAAGGGTTCCCAATCCCCGACAAGATTGGTACCCTTTCACGTCCAAATCTCTCAAACTCCGGGAGAGATTCTCAAAACCAAGGTTGACATGTTTCGAGTTCCTCTCAACATTTTGGAAATCCCGCTGAAACTTTGGACATTCTCGCGAAGGGTTCCCGATCCCCGACAAGATTGGTACCCTTTCACGTCCAAATCTCTCAAACTCCGGGAGAGATTCTCAAAACCAAGGTTGACATGTTTCGAGTTCCTTTCAACATTTTGGAAATCCCGCTGAAACTTTGGACATTCTCGCGAAGGGTTCCCGATCCCCGACAAGATTGGTACCCTTTCACGTCCAAATCTCTCAAACTCCGGGAGAGATTCTCAAAACCAAGGTTGACATGGTTCGAGTTCCTTTCAACATTTTGGAAATCCCGCTGAAACTTTGGACATTCTCGCGAAGGGTTCCCAATCCCCAACAAGATTGGTACCCTTTCACGTCCAAATCTCTCCAACTCCGGGAAAGATTCTCAAAACCAAGGTTGACATGTTTCGAGTTCCTTTCAACATTTTGGAAATCCCGCTGAAACTTTGGACATTCTCGCGAAGGGTTCCCGATCCCCGACAAGATCGGTACCCTTTCACGTCCAAATCTCTCAAACTCCGGGAGAGATTGTCAAAACCAAGGTTGACATGTTTCGAGTTCCTTTCAACATTTTGGAAATCCTGCTAAAACTTTGGACATTCTCGCGAAGGGTTCCCGATCCCCGACAAGATTGGTACCCTTTCACGTCCAAATCTCTCAAACTCCGGGAGAGATTGTCAAAACCAAGGTCAACATGTTTCGAGTTCCTCTAACATTTTGGAAATCCCGCTGAAACTTTGGGCATTCTCGTGAAGGGTTCCTGATCCCCGACAAGATTGGTACCCTTTCACGTCCAAATCTCTCAAACTCCGGGAGAGATTCTCAAAACCAAGGTTGACATGGTTCGAGTTCCTTTCAACAGTTTGGAAATCCCGCTGAAACTTTGGACATTCTCGCGAAGGGGTCCCGATCCCCGACAAGATTGGTACCCTTTCACGTCCAAATCTCTCAAACTCCGGGAGAGATTCTCAAAACCAAGGTTGACATGTTTCGAGTTCCTTTCAACATTTTGGAAATCCCGCTGAAGCTTTGGACATTCTCGCGAAGGGTTCCCAATCCCCGACAAGATTGGTACCCTTTCACGTCCAAATCTCTCAAACTCCGGGAGAGATTCTCAAAACCAAGGTTGACATGTTTCGAGTTCCTTTCAACATTTTGGAAATCCCGCTGAAACTTTGGACATTCTCGCGAAGGGTTCCTGATCCCCGACAAGATTGGTACCCTTTCACGTCCAAATCTCTCAAACTCCAGGAGAGATTCTCAAAACCAAGGTTGACATGTTTCGAGTTCATTTCAACATTTTGGAAATCCCGCTGAAACTTTGGACATTGTCGCGAAGGGTTCCCAATCCCCGACAAGATTGGTACCCTTTCACGTCCAAATCTCTCAAACTCCGGGAGAGATTCTCAAAACCAAGGTTGACATGTTTCGAGTTCCTCTCAACATTTTGGAAATCCCGCTGAAACTTTGGACATTCTCGTGAAGGGTTCCCGATCCCCGACAAGATTGGTACCCTTTCACGTCCAAATCTCTCAAACTCCGGGAGAGATTCTCAAAACCAAGGTTGACATGTTTCGAGTTCCTTTCAACATTTTGGAAATCCCGCTGAAACTTTGGACATTGTCGCGAAGGGTTCCCGATCCCCGACAAGATTGGTACCCTTTCACGTCCAAATCTCTCAAACTCCGGGAGAGATTCTCAAAACCAAGGTTGACATGGTTCGAGTTCCTCTCAACATTTTGGAAATCCCGCTGAAACTTTGGACATTCTCGCGAAGGGTTCCCAATCCCCAACAAGATTGGTACCCTTTCACGTCCAAATCTCTCCAACTCCGGGAAAGATTCTCAAAACCAAGGTTGACATGTTTCGAGTTCCTTTCAACATTTTGGAAATCCCGCTGAAACTTTGGACATTCTCGCGAAGGGTTCCCAATCCCCGACAAGATTGGTACCCTTTCACGTCCAAATCTCTCAAACTCCGGGAGAGATTCTCAAAACCAAGGTTGACATGTTTCGAGTTCCTTTCAACATTTTGGAAATCCCGCTGAAACTTTGGACATTCTCGCGAAGGGTTCCCAATCCCCGACAAGATTGGTACCCTTTCACGTCGAAATCTCTCAAACTCCGGGAGAGATTCTCAAAACCAAGGGTGACATGGTTCGAGTTCCTTTCAACAGTTTGGAAATCCCGCTGAAACTTTGGACATTCTCGCGAAGGGTTCCCGATCCCCGACAAGATTGGTACCCTTTCACGTCCAAATCTCTCAAACTCCGGGAGAGATTCTCAAAACCAAGGTTGACATGTTTCGAGTTCCTTTCAACATTTTGGAAATCCCGCTGAAACTTTGGACATTCTCGTGAAGGGTTCCCAATCCCCGACAAGATTGGTACCCTTTCACGTCCAAATCTCTCAAACTCCGGGAGAGATTCTCAAAACCAAGGTTGACATGTTTCGAGTTCCTTTCAACATTTTGGAAATCCCACTGAAACTTTGGTCATTCTCGCGAAGGGTTCCCAATCCCCGACAAGATTGGTACCCTTTCACTACCAAATCTCTCAAACTCCGGGAGAGATTCTCAAAACCAAGGTTGACATGTTTCGAGTTCCTTTCAACATTTTGGAAATCCCGCTGAAACTTTGGACATTCTCGCGAAGGGTTCCCAATCCCCGACAAGACTGGTACCCTTTCACGTCCAAATCTCTCAAACTCCGGGAGAGATTCTCAAAACCAAGGTTGACATGTTTCGAGTTCCTTTCAACATTTTGGAAATCCCGCTGAAACTTTGGACATTCTCGGGAAGGGTTCCCAATCCCCGACAAGATTGGTACCCTTTCACGTCCAAATCTCTCAAACTCCGGGAGAGATTCTCAAAACCAAGGTTGACATGGTTCGAGTTCCTTTCAACATTTTGGAAATCCCGCTGAAGCTTTGGACATTCTCGCGAAGGGTTCCCAATCCCCGACAAGATTGGTACCCTTTCACGTCCAAATCTCTCAAACTCCGGGAGAGATTCTCAAAACCAAGGTTGACATGTTTCGAGTTCCTTTCAACATTTTGGAAATCCCGCTAAACTTTGGACATTCTCGCGAAGGGTTCCCAATCCCCGACAAGACTGGTATCCTTTCACGTCCAAATCTCTCAAACTCCGGGAGAGATTCTCAAAACCAAGGTTGACATGTTTCGAGTTCCTCTCAACATTTTGGAAATCCCGCTGAAACTTTGGGCATTCTCGCGAAGGGTTCCCGATCCCCGACAAGATTGGTACCCTTTCACGTCCAAATCTCTCAAACTCCGGGAGAGATTCTCAAAACCAAGGGTGACATGGATCGAGTTCCTTTCAACAGTTTGGAAATCCCGCTGAAACTTTGGACATTCTCGCGAAGGGTTCCCGATCCCCGACAAGATTGGTACCCTTTCACGTCCAAATCTCTCAAACTCCGGGAGAGATTCTCCAAACCAAGGTTGACATGTTTCGCGTTCCTTTCAACATTTTGGAAATCCCGCTGAAACTTTGGACATTCTCGCGAAGGGTTCCCGATCCCCGACAAGACTGGCACCCTTTCACGTCCAAATCTCTCAAACTCCGGGAGAGATTCTCAAAACCAAGGTTGACATGTTTCGAGTTCCTTTCAACATTTTGGAAATCCCGCTGAAACTTTGGACATTCTCGCGAAGGGTTCCCAATCCCCGACAAGATTGGTACCCTTTCACGTCCAAATCTCTCAAACTCCGGGAGAGATTCTCATCACCAAGGTTGACATGTTTCGAGTTCCTTTCAACATTTTGGAAATCCCGCTGAAACTATGGACATTGTCGCGAAGGGTTCCCAATCCCCGACAAGATTGGTACCCTTTCACGTCCAAATCTCTCAAACTCCGGGAGAGATTCTCAAAACCAAGGTTGACATGTTTCGAGTTCCTTTCAACATTTTGGAAATCCCGCTGAAACTTTGGACATTCTCGCGAAGGGTTCCCAATCCCCGACAAGATTGGTACCCTTTCACGTCCAAATCTCTCCAACTCCGGGAAAGATTCTCAAAACCAAGGTTGACATGTTTCGAGTTCCTTTCAACATTTTGGAAATCCCGCTGAAACTTTGGACATTCTCGTGAAGGGTTCCCAATCCCCGACAAGATTGGTACCCTTTCACGTCCAAATCTCTCAAACTCCGGGAGAGATTCTCAAAACCAAGG
Organism: Streptopelia decaocto; assembly: GCF_964273445.1. Taxonomy (NCBI): domain Eukaryota; kingdom Metazoa; phylum Chordata; class Aves; order Columbiformes; family Columbidae; genus Streptopelia; species Streptopelia decaocto. The sequence goes on along the minus strand of NW_028115595.1, from coordinate 467,014 downwards.
TTGACATGGTTCGAGTTCCTTTCAACATTTTGGAAATCCCGCTGAAACTTTGGACATTCTCGTGAAGGGTTCCCAATCCCCGACAAGATTGGTACCCTTTCACGTCCAAATCTCTCAAACTCCGGGAGAGATTCTCAAAACCAAGGTTGACATGGTTCGAGTTCCTTTCAACATTTTGGAAATCCCGCTGAAACTTTGGACATTCTCGCGAAGGGTTCCCAATCCCCGACAAGATTGGTACCCTTTCACGTCCAAATCTCTCAAACTCCAGGAGAGATTCTCAAAACCGAGGTTGACATGTTTCGAGTTCCTTTCAACATTTTGGAAATCCCGCTGAAACTTTGGACATTCTGGCGAAGGGTTCCCAATCTTCGACAAGATTGGTACCCTTTCACGTCCAAATCTCTCAAACTCCGGGAGAGATTCTCGAAACCAAGGTTGACATGTTTCGAGTTCCTCTCAACAGTTTGGAAATCCAGCTGAAACTTAGGTCATTCTCGCGAAGGGTTCCCAATCCCCAACAAGATTGGTACCCTTTCACGTCCAAATCTCTCAAACTCCGGGAGAGATTCTCAAAACCAAGCTTGACATGTTTCGAGTTCCTTTCAACATTTTGGAAATCCCGCTGAAGCTTTGGACATTCTCGCGAAGGGTTCCCAATCCCCGACAAGATTGGTACCCTTTCACGTCCAAATCTCTCAAACTCCGGGAGAGATTCTCAAAACCAAGGTTGACATGTTTCGAGTTCCTTTCAACATTTTGGAAATCCCGCTAAACTTTGGACATTCTCGCGAAGGGTTCCCAATCCCCGACAAGACTGGTATCCTTTCACGTCCAAATCTCTCAAACTCCGGGAGAGATTCTCAAAACCAAGGTTGACATGTTTCGAGTTCCTCTCAACATTTTGGAAATCCCGCTGAAACTTTGGGCATTCTCGCGAAGGGTTCCCGATCCCCGACAAGATTGGTACCCTTTCACGTCCAAATCTCTCAAACTCCGGGAGAGATTCTCAAAACCAAGGGTGACATGGATCGAGTTCCTTTCAACAGTTTGGAAATCCCGCTGAAACTTTGGACATTCTCGCGAAGGGTTCCCGATCCCCGACAAGATTGGTACCCTTTCACGTCCAAATCTCTCAAACTCCGGGAGAGATTCTCCAAACCAAGGTTGACATGTTTCGCGTTCCTTTCAACATTTTGGAAATCCCGCTGAAACTTTGGACATTCTCGCGAAGGGTTCCCGATCCCCGACAAGACTGGCACCCTTTCACGTCCAAATCTCTCAAACTCCGGGAGAGATTCTCAAAACCAAGGTTGACATGTTTCGAGTTCCTTTCAACATTTTGGAAATCCCGCTGAAACTTTGGACATTCTCGCGAAGGGTTCCCAATCCCCGACAAGATTGGTACCCTTTCACGTCCAAATCTCTCAAACTCCGGGAGAGATTCTCATCACCAAGGTTGACATGTTTCGAGTTCCTTTCAACATTTTGGAAATCCCGCTGAAACTATGGACATTGTCGCGAAGGGTTCCCAATCCCCGACAAGATTGGTACCCTTTCACGTCCAAATCTCTCAAACTCCGGGAGAGATTCTCAAAACCAAGGTTGACATGTTTCGAGTTCCTTTCAACATTTTGGAAATCCCGCTGAAACTTTGGACATTCTCGCGAAGGGTTCCCAATCCCCGACAAGATTGGTACCCTTTCACGTCCAAATCTCTCCAACTCCGGGAAAGATTCTCAAAACCAAGGTTGACATGTTTCGAGTTCCTTTCAACATTTTGGAAATCCCGCTGAAACTTTGGACATTCTCGTGAAGGGTTCCCAATCCCCGACAAGATTGGTACCCTTTCACGTCCAAATCTCTCAAACTCCGGGAGAGATTCTCAAAACCAAGGTTGACATGGTTCGAGTTCCTTTCAACATTTTGGAAATCCCGCTGAAACTTTGGACATTCTCGTGAAGGGTTCCCAATCCCCGACAAGATTGGTACCCTTTCACGTCCAAATCTCTCAAACTCCGGGAGAGATTCTCAAAACCAAGGTTGACATGGTTCGAGTTCCTTTCAACATTTTGGAAATCCCGCTGAAACTTTGGACATTCTCGCGAAGGGTTCCCAATCCCCGACAAGATTGGTACCCTTTCACGTCCAAATCTCTCAAACTCCAGGAGAGATTCTCAAAACCGAGGTTGACATGTTTCGAGTTCCTTTCAACATTTTGGAAATCCCGCTGAAACTTTGGACATTCTGGCGAAGGGTTCCCAATCTTCGACAAGATTGGTACCCTTTCACGTCCAAATCTCTCAAACTCCGGGAGAGATTCTCGAAACCAAGGTTGACATGTTTCGAGTTCCTCTCAACAGTTTGGAAATCCAGCTGAAACTTAGGTCATTCTCGCGAAGGGTTCCCAATCCCCAACAAGATTGGTACCCTTTCACGTCCAAATCTCTCAAACTCCGGGAGAGATTCTCAAAACCAAGCTTGACATGTTTCGAGTTCCTTTCAACATTTTGGAAATCCCGCTGAAACTTTGGACATTCTGGCGAAGGCTTCCCAATCCCCGACAAGATTGGTACCCTTTCACGTCCAAATCTCTCAAACTCCGGGAGAGATTCTCAAAACCAAGGTTGACATGTTTCGAGTTCCTTTCAACATTTTGGAAATTCCGCTGAAACTTTGGACATTCTCGCGAAGGGTTCCCAATCCCCGACAAGATTGGTACCCTTTCACGTCCAAATCTCTCAAACTCCGGGAGAGATTCTCAAAACCAAGGTTGACATGTTTCGAGTTCCTTTCAACATTTTGGAAATCCCGCTGAAACTTTGGACATTCTGGCGAAGGGTTCCCAATCCCCGACAAGATTGGTACCCTTTCACGTCCAAATCTCTCAAACTCCGGGAGAGATTCTCGAAACCAAGGTTGACATGTTTCGAGTTCCTTTCAACAGTTTGGAAATCCCGCTGAAACTTTGGTCATTCTCGTGAAGGGTTCCCAATCCCCAACAAGATTGGTACCCTTTCACGTCCAAATCTCTCAAACTCCGGGAGAGATTCTCAAAACCAAGGTTGACATGGTTCGAGTTCCTTTCAACATTTTGGAAATCCTGCTGAAACTTTGGACGTTCTCGCGAAGGGTTCCGGATCCCCGACAAGATTGGTACCCTTTCACGTCCAAATCTCTCAAACTCCGGGAGAGATTCTCAAAACCAAGGTTGACATGTTTCGAGTTCCTTTCAACATTTTGGAAATCCCGCTGAAACTTTGGACATTCTCGCGAAGGGGTCCCGATCCCCGACAAGACTGGTACCCTTTCACGTCCAAATCTCTCAAACTCCGGGAGAGATTCTCAAAACCAAGGTTGACATGTTTCGAGTTCCTTTCAACAGTTTGGAAATCCCGCTGAAACTTTGGTCATTCTCGCGAAGGGTTCCCAATCCCCAACAAGATTGGTACCCTTTCACGTCCAAATCTCTCAAACTCCGGGAGAGATTCTCAAAACCAAGGTTGACATGTTTCGAGTTCCTTTCAACATTTTGGAAATCCTGCTAAAACTTTGGACATTCTCGCGAAGAGTTCCCGATCCCCGTCAAGATTGGTACCCTTTCACGTCCAAATCTCTCAAACTCCGGGAGAGATTCTCAAAACCAAGGTTGACATGTTTCGAGTTCCTCTCAACATTTTGGAAATCCCGCTGAAACTTTGGGCATTCTCGCGAAGGGTTCACGATCCCCGACAAGATTGGTACCCTTTCACGTCCAAATCTCTCAAACTCCGGGAGAGATTCTCAAAACCAAGGGTGACATGGATCGAGTTCCTTTCAACAGTTTGGAAATCCCGCTGAAACTTTGGACATTGTCGCGAAGGGTTCCCGATCCCCGACAAGATTGGTACCCTTTCACGTCCAAATCTCTCAAACTCCGGGAGAGATTCTCCAAACCAAGGTTGACATGTTTCGAGTTCCTTTCAACATTTTGGAAATCCCGCTGAAACTTTGGACATTCTCGCGAAGGGTTCCCGATCCCCGACAAGATCGGTACCCTTTCACGTCCAAATCTCTCAAACTCCGGGAGAGATTGTCAAAACCAAGGTTGACATGTTTCGAGTTCCTTTCAACATTTTGGAAATCCTGCTAAAACTTTGGACATTCTCGCGAAGGGTTCCCGATCCCCGACAAGATTGGTACCCTTTCACGTCCAAATCTCTCAAACTCCGGGAGAGATTCTCAAAACCAAGGGTGACATGTTTCGAGTTCCTCTCAACATTTTGGAAATCCCGCTGAAACTTTGGACATTGTCGCGAAGGGTTCCTGATCCCCGACAAGATTGGTACCCTTTCACGTCCAAATCTCTCAAACTCCGGGAGAGATTCTCAAAACCAAGGTTGACATGGTTCGAGTTCCTTTAAACAGTTTGGAAATCCCGCTGAAACTTTGGACATTCTCGCGAAGGGGTCCCGATCCCCGACAAGATTGGTACCCTTTCACGTCCAAATCTCTCAAACTCCGGGAGAGATTCTCAAATCCAAGGTTGACATGTTTCGAGTTCCTCTCAACATTTTGGAAATCCCGCTGAAACTTTGGGCATTCTCGTGAAGGGTTCCCGATCCCCGACAAGATTGGTACCCTTTCACGTCCAAATCTCTCAAACTCCGGGAGAGATTCTCAAAACCAAGGGTGACATGTTTCGAGTTCCTTTCAACAGTTTGGAAATCCCGCTGAAACTTTGGACATTCTCGCGAAGGGTTCCCGATCCCCGACAAGATTGGTACCCTTTCACGTCCAAATCTCTCAAACTCCGGGAGAGATTCTCAAAACCAAGGTTAACATGTTTCGAGTTCCTTTCAACATTTTGGAAATCCCGCTGAAACTTTGGACATTCTCGTGAAGGGTTCCCAATCCCCGACAAGATTGGTACCCTTTCACGTCCAGATCTCTCAAACTCCGGGAGAGATTCTCAAAACCAAGGTTGACATGTTTCGAGTTCCTTTCAACATTTTGGAAATCCCGCTGAAACTTTGGACATTCTCGCGAAGGGTTCCCAATCTCCGACAAGATTGGTACCCTTTCACGTCCAAATCTCTCAAACTCCGGGAGAGATTCTCAAAACCAAGGTTGACATGTTTAGAGTTCCTTTCAACATTTTGGAAATCCCGCTGAAACTTTGGACATTCTCGCGAAGGGTTCCCAATCCCCGACAAGACTGGTACCCTTTCACGTCCAAATCTCTCAAACTCCGGGAGAGATTCTCAAAACCAAGGTTGACATGTTTCGAGTTCCTTTCAACATTTTGGAAATCCCGCTGAAACTTTGGACATTCTCGCGAAGGGTTCCCAATCCCCGACAAGATTGGTACCCTTTCACGTCCAAATCTCTCAAACTCCGGGAGAGATTCTCAAAACCAAGGTTGACATGGTTCGAGTTCCTTTCAACATTTTGGAAATCCCCCTGAAGCTTTGGACATTCTCGCGAAGGGTTCCCAATCCCCGACAAGATTGATACCCTTTCACGTCCAAATCTCTCAAACTCCGGGAGAGATTCTCAAAACCAAGGTTGACATGTTTCGAGTTCCTTTCAACATTTTGGAAATCCCGCTAAACTTTGGACATTCTCGCGAAGGGTTCCCAATCCCCGACAAGACTGGTACCCTTTCACGTCCAAATCTCTCAAACTCCGGGAGAGATTCTCAACACCAAGGTTGACATGTTTCGAGTTCCTTTCAACATTTTGGAAATCCCGCTGAAACTTTGGGCATTCTCGCGAAGGGTTCCCAATCCCCGACAAGATTGGTACCCTTTCACGTCCAAATCTCTCAAACTCCAGGAGAGATTCTCAAAACCAAGGTTGACATGTTTCGAGTTCATTTCAACATTTTGGAAATCCCGCTGAAACTTTGGACATTGTCGCGAAGGGTTCCCGATCCCCGACAAGATTGGTACCCTTTCACGTCCAAATCTCTCAAACTCCGGGAGAGATTCTCAAAACCAAGGTTGACATGTTTCGAGTTCCTTTCAACATTTTGGAAATCCCGCTGAAACTTTGGACATTCTGGCGAAGGGTTCCCAATCCCCGACAAGATTGGTACCCTTTCACGTCCAAATCTCTCAAACTCCGGGAGAGATTCTCAAAACCAAGGTTGACATGTTTCGAGTTCCTTTCAACAGTTTGGAAATCCCGCTGAAACTTTGGTCATTCTCGTGAAGGGTTCCCAATCCCCAACAAGATTGGTACCCTTTCACGTCCAAATCTCTCAAACTCCGGGAGAGATTTTCAAAACCAAGGTTGACATGGTTCGAGTTCCTTTCAACATTTTGGAAATCCTGCTGAAACTTTGGACGTTCTCGCGAAGGGTTCCGGATCCCCGACAAGATTGGTACCCTTTCACGTCCAAATCTCTCAAACTCCGGGAGAGATTCTCAAAACCAAGGTTGACATGTTTCGAGTTCCTTTCAACATTTTGGAAATCCCGCTGAAACTTTGGACATTCTCGCGAAGGGGTCCCGATCCCCGACAAAACTGGTACCCTTTCACGTCCAAATCTCTCAAACTCCGGGAGAGATTCTCAAAACCAAGGTTGACATGTTTCGAGTTCCTTTCAACAGTTTGGAAATCCCGCTGAAACTTTGGTCATTCTCGCGAAGGGTTCCCAATCCCCAACAAGATTGGTACCCTTTCACGTCCAAATCTCTCAAACTCCGGGAGAGATTCTCAAAACCAAGGTTGACATGTTTCGAGTTCCTTTCAACATTTTGGAAATCCTGCTAAAACTTTGGACATTCTCGCGAAGAGTTCCCGATCCCCGTCAAGATTGGTACCCTTTCACGTCCAAATCTCTCAAACTCCGGGAGAGATTCTCAAAACCAAGGTTGACATGTTTCGAGTTCCTCTCAACATTTTGGAAATCCCGCTGAAACTTTGGGCATTCTCGCGAAGGGTTCCCGATCCCCGACAAGATTGGTACCCTTTCACGTCCAAATCTCTCAAACTCCGGGAGAGATTCTCAAAACCAAGGGTGACATGGATCGAGTTCCTTTCAACAGTTTGGAAATCCCGCTGAAACTTTGGACATTCTCGCGAAGGGTTCCCGATCCCCGACAAGACTGGTACCCTTTCACGTCCAAATCTCTCAAACTCCGGGAGAGATTCTCAAAACCAAGGTTGACATGTTTCGAGTTCCTTTCAACATTTTGGAAATCCCGCTGAAACTTTGGACATTCTGGCGAAGGGTTCCCAATCCCCGACAAGATTGGTACCCTTTCACGTCCAAATCTCTCAAACTCCGGGAGAGATTCTCAAAACCAAGGTTGACATGTTTCGAGTTCCTTTCAACAGTTTGGAAATCCCGCTGAAACTTTGGTCATTCTCGTGAAGGGTTCCCAATCCCCAACAAGATTGGTACCCTTTCACGTCCAAATCTCTCAAACTCCGGGAGAGATTTTCAAAACCAAGGTTGACATGGTTCGAGTTCCTTTCAACATTTTGGAAATCCTGCTGAAACTTTGGACGTTCTCGCGAAGGGTTCCGGATCCCCGACAAGATTGGTACCCTTTCACGTCCAAATCTCTCAAACTCCGGGAGAGATTCTCAAAACCAAGGTTGACATGTTTCGAGTTCCTTTCAACATTTTGGAAATCCCGCTGAAACTTTGGACATTCTCGCGAAGGGGTCCCGATCCCCGACAAAACTGGTACCCTTTCACGTCCAAATCTCTCAAACTCCGGGAGAGATTCTCAAAACCAAGGTTGACATGTTTCGAGTTCCTTTCAACAGTTTGGAAATCCCGCTGAAACTTTGGTCATTCTCGCGAAGGGTTCCCAATCCCCAACAAGATTGGTACCCTTTCACGTCCAAATCTCTCAAACTCCGGGAGAGATTCTCAAAACCAAGGTTGACATGTTTCGAGTTCCTTTCAACATTTTGGAAATCCTGCTAAAACTTTGGACATTCTCGCGAAGAGTTCCCGATCCCCGTCAAGATTGGTACCCTTTCACGTCCAAATCTCTCAAACTCCGGGAGAGATTCTCAAAACCAAGGTTGACATGTTTCGAGTTCCTCTCAACATTTTGGAAATCCCGCTGAAACTTTGGGCATTCTCGCGAAGGGTTCCCGATCCCCGACAAGATTGGTACCCTTTCACGTCCAAATCTCTCAAACTCCGGGAGAGATTCTCAAAACCAAGGGTGACATGGATCGAGTTCCTTTCAACAGTTTGGAAATCCCGCTGAAACTTTGGACATTCTCGCGAAGGGTTCCCGATCCCCGACAAGACTGGTACCCTTTCACGTCCAAATCTCTCAAACTCCGGGAGAGATTCTCAAAACCAAGGTTGACATGGTTCGAGTTCCTTTCAACATTTTGGAAATCCCGCTGAAGCTTTGGACATTCTCGCGAAGGGTTCCCAATCCCCGACAAGATTGGTACCCTTTCACGTCCAAATCTCTCAAACTCCGGGAGAGATTCTCAAAACCAAGGTTGACATGTTTCGAGTTCCTTTCAACATTTTGGAAATCCCGCTAAACTTTGGACATTCTCGCGAAGGGTTCCCAATCCCCGACAAGACTGGTACCCTTTCACGTCCAAATCTCTCAAACTCCGGGAGAGATTCTCAACACCAAGGTTGACATGTTTCGAGTTCCTTTCAACATTTTGGAAATCCCGCTGAAACTTTGGACATTCTCGCGAAGGGTTCCCAATCCCCGACAAGATTGGTACCCTTTCACGTCCAAATCTCTCAAACTCCAGGAGAGATTCTCAAAACCAAGGTTGACATGTTTCGAGTTCATTTCAACATTTTGGAAATCCCGCTGAAACTTTGGACATTCTCGCGAAGGGTTCCCGATCCCCGACAAGATTGGTACCCTTTCACTACCAAATCTCTCAAACTCCGGGAGAGATTCTCAAAACCAAGGTTGACATGTTTCGAGTTCCTTTCAACATTTTGGAAATCCCGCTGAAACTTTGGACATTCTCGCGAAGGGTTCCCAATCTCCGACAAGATTGGTACCCTTTCACGTCCAAATCTCTCAAACTCCGGGAGAGATTCTCAAAACCAAGGTTGACATGTTTAGAGTTCCTTTCAACATTTTGGAAATCCCGCTGAAACTTTGGACATTCTCGCGAAGGGTTCCCAATCCCCGACAAGACTGGTACCCTTTCACGTCCAAATCTCTCAAACTCCGGGAGAGATTCTCAAAACCAAGGTTGACATGTTTCGAGTTCCTTTCAACATTTTGGAAATCCCGCTGAAACTTTGGAAATTCTCGCGAAGGGTTCCCAATCCCCGACAAGATTGGTACCCTTTCACGTCCAAATCTCTCAAACTCCGGGAGAGATTCTCAAAACCAAGGTTGACATGGTTCGAGTTCCTTTCAACATTTTGGAAATCCCGCTGAAGCTTTGGACATTCTCGCGAAGGGTTCCCAATCCCCGACAAGATTGGTACCCTTTCACGTCCAAATCTCTCAAACTCCGGGAGAGATTCTCAAAACCAAGGTTGACATGTTTCGAGTTCCTTTCAACATTTTGGAAATCCCGCTAAACTTTGGACATTCTCGCGAAGGGTTCCCAATCCCCGACAAGACTGGTACCCTTTCACGTCCAAATCTCTCAAACTCCGGGAGAGATTCTCAACACCAAGGTTGACATGTTTCGAGTTCCTTTCAACATTTTGGAAATCCCGCTGAAACTTTGGACATTCTCGCGAAGGGTTCCCAATCCCCGACAAGATTGGTACCCTTTCACGTCCAAATCTCTCAAACTCCAGGAGAGATTCTCAAAACCAAGGTTGACATGTTTCGAGTTCATTTCAACATTTTGGAAATCCCGCTGAAACTTTGGACATTGTCGCGAAGGGTTCCCAATCCCCGACAAGATTGGTACCCTTTCACGTCCAAATCTCTCAAACTCCGGGAGAGATTCTCAAAACCAAGGTTGACATGTTTCGAGTTCCTTTCAACATTTTGGAAATCCCGCTGAAACTTTGGACATTCTGGCGAAGGGTTCCCAATCCCCGACAAGATTGGTACCCTTTCACGTCCAAATCTCTCAAACTCCGGGAGAGATTCTCAAAACCAAGGTTGACATGTTTCGAGTTCCTTTCAACAGTTTGGAAATCCCGCTGAAACTTTGGTCATTCTCGTGAAGGGTTCCCAATCCCCAACAAGATTGGTACCCTTTCACGTCCAAATCTCTCAAACTCCGGGAGAGATTCTCAAAACCAAGGTTGACATGGTTCGAGTTCCTTTCAACATTTTGGAAATCCCGCTGAAACTTTGGACGTTCTCGCGAAGGGTTCCGGATCCCCGACAAGATTGGTACCCTTTCACGTCCAAATCTCTCAAACTCCGGGAGAGATTCTCAAAACCAAGGTTGACATGTTTCGAGTTCCTTTCAACATTTTGGAAATCCCGCTGAAACTTTGGACATTCTCGCGAAGGGGTCCCGATCCCCGACAAGACTGGTACCCTTTCACGTCCAAATCTCTCAAACTCCGGGAGAGATTCTCAAAACCAAGGTTGACATGTTTCGAGTTCCTTTCAACAGTTTGGAAATCCCGCTGAAACTTTGGTCATTCTCGCGAAGGGTTCCCAATCCCCAACAAGATTGGTACCCTTTCACGTCCAAATCTCTCGAACTCCGGGAGAGATTCTCAAAACCAAGGTTGACATGTTTCGAGTTCCTTTCAACATTTTGGAAATCCTGCTAAAACTTTGGACATTCTCGCGAAGAGTTCCCGATCCCCGTCAAGATTGGTACCCTTTCACGTCCAAATCTCTCAAACTCCGGGAGAGATTCTCAAAACCAAGGTTGACATGTTTCGAGTTCCTCTCAACATTTTGGAAATCCCGCTGAAACTTTGGGCATTCTCGCGAAGGGTTCCCGATCCCCGACAAGATTGGTACCCTTTCACGTCCAAATCTCTCAAACTCCGGGAGAGATTCTCAAAACCAAGGGTGACATGGATCGAGTTCCTTTCAACAGTTTGGAAATCCCGCTGAAACTTTGGACATTCTCGCGAAGGGTTCCCGATCCCCGACAAGACTGGTACCCTTTCACGTCCAAATCTCTCAAACTCCGGGAGAGATTCTCAAAACCAAGGCTGACATGGTTCGAGTTCCTTTCAACATTTTGGAAATCCCGCTGAAGCTTTGGACATTCTCGCGAAGGGTTCCCAATCCCCGACAAGATTGGTACCCTTTCACGTCCAAATCTCTCAAACTCCGGGAGAGATTCTCAAAACCAAGGTTGACATGTTTCGAGTTCCTTTCAACATTTTGGAAATCCCGCTAAACTTTGGACATTCTCGCGAAGGGTTCCCAATCCCCGACAAGACTGGTACCCTTTCACGTCCAAATCTCTCAAACTCCGGGAGAGATTCTCAACACCAAGGTTGACATGTTTCGAGTTCCTTTCAACATTTTGGAAATCCCGCTGAAACTTTGGACATTCTCGCGAAGGGTTCCCAATCCCCGACAAGATTGGTACCCTTTCACGTCCAAATCTCTCAAACTCCAGGAGAGATTCTCAAAACCAAGGTTGACATGTTTCGAGTTCATTTCAACATTTTGGAAATCCCGCTGAAACTTTGGACATTGTCGCGAAGGGTTCCCGATCCCCGACAAGATTGGTACCCTTTCACGTCCAAATCTCTCAAACTCCGGGAGAGATTCTCAAAACCAAGTTTGACATGGTTCGAGTTCCTCTCAACATTTTGGAAATCCCGCTGAAACTTTGGACATTCTCGCGAAGGGTTCCCAATCCCCAACAAGAATGGTACCCTTTCACGTCCAAATCTCTCCAACTCCGGGAAAGATTCTCAAAACCAAGGTTGACATGTTTCGAGTTCCTTTCAACATTTTGGAAATCCCGCTGAAACTTTGGACATTCTCGCGAAGGGTTCCCAGTCCCCGACAAGATTGGTACCCTTTCACGTCCAAATCTCTCAAACTCCGGGAGAGATTCTCAAAACCAAGGTTGACATGTTTCGAGTTCCTTTCAACATTTTGGAAATCCCGCTGAAACTTTGGACATTCTGGCGAAGAGTTCCCAATACCCGACAAGGTTGGTACCCTTTCACGTCCAAATCTCTCAAACTCCGGGAGAGATTCTCAAAACCAAGGGTGACATGGTTCGAGTTCCTTTCAACAGTTTGGAAATCCCGCTGAAACTTTGGACATTCTCGCGAAGGGTTCCCGATCCCCGACAAGATCGGTACCCTTTCACGTCCAAATCTCTCAAACTCCGGGAGAGATTGTCAAAACCAAGGTTGACATGTTTCGAGTTCCTTTCAACATTTTGGAAATCCTGCCAAAACTTTGGACATTCTCGCGAAGGGTTCCCGATCCCCGACAAGATTGGTACCCTTTCACGTCCAAATCTCTCAAACTCCAGGAGAGATTGTCAAAACCAAGGTCAACATGTTTCGAGTTCCTCTCAACATTTTGGAAATCCCGCTGAAACTTTGGGCATTCTCGCGAAGGGTTCCTGATCCCCGACAAGATCGGTACCCTTTCACGTCCAAATCTCTCAAACTCCGGGAGAGATTCTCAAAACCAAGGGTGACATGGTTCGAGTTCCTTTCAACATTTTGGAAATCCCGCTGAAACTTTGGACATTCTCGCGAAGGGTTCCCGATCCCCGACAAGATTGGTACCCTTTCACGTCCAAATCTCTCAAACTCCGGGAGAGATTCTCAAAACCAAGGTTGACATGTTTCGAGTTCCTTTCAACATTTTGGAAATCCCGCTGAAACTTTGGACATTCTCGTGAAGGGTTCCCAATCCCCGACAAGATTGGTACCCTTTCACGTCCAAATCTCTCAAACTCCGGGAGAGATTCTCAAAACCAAGGTTGACATGTTTCGAGTTCCTTTCAACATTTTGGAAATCCCGCTGAAACTTTGGTCATTCTCGCGAAGGGTTCCCAATCCCCGACAAGATTGGTACCCTTTCACTACCAAATCTCTCAAACTCCGGGAGAGATTCTCAAAACCAAGGTTGACATGTATAGAGTTCCTTTCAACATTTTGGAAATCCCGCTGAAACTTTGGACATTCTCGCGAAGGGTTCCCAATCCCCGACAAGAGTGGTACCCTTTCACGTCCAAATCTCTCAAACTCCGGGAGAGATTCTCAAAACCAAGGTTGACATGTTTCGAGTTCCTTTCAACAGTTTGGAAATCCCGCTGAAACTTTGGTCATTCTCGCGAAGGGTTCCCAGTCCCCAACAAGATTGGTACCCTTTCACGTCCAAATCTCTCAAACTCCGGGAGAGATTCTCAAAACCAAGGTTGACATGTTTCGAGTTCCTTTCAACATTTTGGAAATCCTGCTAAAACTTTGGACATTCTCGCGAAGAGTTCCCGATCCCCGTCAAGATTGGTACCCTTTCACGTCCAAATCTCTCAAACTCCGGGAGAGATTCTCAAAACCAAGGTTGACATGTTTCGAGTTCCTCTCAACATTTTGGAAATCCCGCTGAAACTTTGGACATTCTCGCGAAGGGTTCCCGATCCCCGACAAGATTGGTACCCTTTCACGTCCAAATCTCTCAAACTCCGGGAGAGATTCTCAAAACTAAGGGTGACATGGATCGAGTTCCTTTCAACAGTTTGGAAATCCCGCTGAAACTTTGGACATTCTCGCGAAGGGTTCCCGATCCCCGACAAGATTGGTACCCTTTCACGTCCAAATCTCTCAAACTCCGGGAGAGATTCTCCAAACCAAGGTTGACATGTTTCGCGTTCCTTTCAACATTTTGGAAATCCCGCTGAAACTTTGGACATTCTCGCGAAGGGTTCCCGATCCCCGACAAAACTGGCACCCTTTCACGTCCAAATCTCTCAAACTCCGGGAGAGATTCTCAAAACCAAAGTTGACATGTTTCGAGTTCCTTTCAACATTTTGGAAATCCCGCTGAAACTTTGGACATTCTCGCGAAGGGTTCCCAATCCCCGACAAGATTGGTACCCTTTCACGTCCAAATCTCTCAAACTCTGGGAGAGATTCTCATCACCAAGGTTGACATGTTTCGAGTTCCTTTCAACATTTTGGAAATCCCGCTGAAACTATGGACATTGTCGCGAAGGGTTCCCAATCCCCGACAAGATTGGTACCCTTTCACGTCCAAATCTCTCAAACTCCGGGAGAGATTCTCAAAACCAAGGTTGACATGTTTCGAGTTCCTTTCAACATTTTGGAAATCCCGCTGAAACTTTGGACATTCTCGCGAAGGGTTCCCAATCCCCGACAAGATTGGTACCCTTTCACGTCCAAATCTCTCAAACTCCGGGAGAGATTCTCAAAACCAAGGTTGACATGTTTCGAGTTCCTTTCAACATTTTGGAAATCCCGCTGAAACTTTGGACATTCTCGTGAAGGGTTCCCAATCCCCGACAAGATTGGTACCCTTTCACGTCCAAATCTCTCAAACTCCGGGAGAGATTCTCAAAACCAAGGTTGACATGGTTCGAGTTCCTTTCAACATTTTGGAAATCCCGCTGAAGCTTTGGACATTCTCGCGAAGGGTTCCCAATCCCCGACAAGATTGGTACCCTTTCACGTCCAAATCTCTCAAACTCCGGGAGAGATTCTCAAAACCAAGGTTGACATGGTTCGAGTTCCTTTCAACATTTTGGAAATCCCGCTGAAACTTTGGACATTCTGGCGAAGGGTTCCCAATCCCCGACAAGACTGATACCCTTTCACGTCCAAATCTCTCAAACTCCGGGAGAGATTCTCGAAACCAAGGTTGACATGTTTCGAGTTCCTCTCAACAGTTTGGAAATCCAGCTGAAACTTAGGTCATTCTCGTGAAGGGTTCCCAATCCCCAACAAGATTGGTACCCTTTCACGTCCAAATCTCTCAAACTCCGGGAGAGATTCTCAAAACCAAGCTTGACATGTTTCGAGTTCCTTTCAACATTTTGGAAATCCCGCTGAAACTTTGGACATTCTGGCGAAGGGTTCCCAATCCCCGACAAGATTGGTACCCTTTGACGTCCAAATCTCTCAAACTCCGGGAGAGATTCTCAAAACCAAGGTTGACATGTTTCGAGTTCCTTTCAACATTTTGGAAATTCCGCTGAAACTTTGGACATTCTCGCGAAGGGTTCCCAATCCCCGACAAGATTGGTACCCTTTCACGTCCAAATCTCTCAAACTCCGGGAGAGATTCTCAAAACCAAGGTTGACATGTTTCGAGTTCCTTTCAACATTTTGGAAATCCCGCTGAAACTTTGGACATTCTGGCGAAGGGTTCCCAATCCCCGACAAGATTGGTACCCTTTCACGTCCAAATCTCTCAAACTCCGGGAGAGATTCTCGAAACCAAGGTTGACATGTTTCGAGTTCCTTTCAACAGTTTGGAAATCCCGCTGAAACTTTGGTCATTCTCGTGAAGGGTTCCCAATCCCCAACAAGATTGGTACCCTTTCACGTCCAAATCTCTCAAACTCCAGAAGAGATTGTCAAAACCAAGGTTGACATGTTTCGAGTTCCTTTCAACATTTTGGAAATCCTGCTAAAACTTTGGACATTCTCGCGAAGGGTTCCCGATCCCCGACAAGATTGGTACCCTTTCACGTCCAAATCTCTCAAACTCCAGGAGAGATTGTCAAAACCAAGGTCAACATCTTTCGAGTTCCTCTCAACATTTTGGAAATCCCGCTGAAACTTTGGGCATTCTCGTGAAGGGTTCCCGATCCCCGACAAGATTGGTACCCTTTCACGTCCAAATCTCTCAAACTCCGGGAGAGATTCTCAAAACCAAGGGTGACATGGTTCGAGTTCCTCTCAACATTTTGGAAATCCCGCTGAAACTTTGGGCATTCTCGTGAAGGGTTCCCGATCCCCGACAAGATTGGTACCCTTTCACGTCCAAATCTCTCAAACTCCGGGAGAGATTCTCAAAACCAAGGGTGACATGGTTCGAGTTCCTTTCAACAGTTTGGAAATCCCGCTGAAACTTTGGACATTCTCGCGAAGGGTTCCCGATCCCTGACAAGATTGGTACCCTTTCACGTCCAAATCTCTCAAACTCCGGGAGAGATTCTCAAAACCAAGGTTGACATGTTTCGAGTTCCTTTCAACAGTTTGGAAATCCCGCTGAAACTTTGGACATTCTCGTGAAGGGTTCCCAATCCCCGACAAGATTGGTACCCTTTCACGTCCAAATCTCTCAAACTCCGGGAGAGATTCTCAAAACCAAGGTTGACATGTTTCGAGTTCCTTTCAACATTTTGGAAATCCCGCTGAAACTTTGGTCATTCTCGCGAAGGGTTCGCAATCCCCGACAAGATTGGTACCCTTTCACTACCAAATCTCTCAAACTCCGGGAGAGATTCTCAAAACCAAGGTTGACATGTTTCGAGTTCCTTTCAACATTTTGGAAATCCCGCTGAAACTTTGGACATTCTGGCGAAGGGTTCCCAATCCCCGACAAGACTGGTACCCTTTCACGTCCAAATCTCTCAAACTCCGGGAGAGATTCTCAAAACCAAGGTTGACATGTTTCGAGTTCCTTTCAACAGTTTGGAAATCCCGCTGAAACTTTGGTCATTCTCGCGAAGGGTTCCCAATCCCCAACAAGATTGGTACCCTTTCACGTCCAAATCTCTCAAACTCCGGGAGAGATTCTCAAAACCAAGGGTGACATGGATCGAGTTCCTTTCAACAGTTTGGAAATCCCGCTGAAACTTTGGACATTCTCGCGAAGGGTTCCCGATCCCCGACAAGATTGGTACCCTTTCACGTCCAAATCTCTCAAACTGCGGGAGAGATTCTCCAAACCAAGGTTGACATGTTTCGCGTTCCTTTCAACATTTTGGAAATCCCGCTGAAACTATGGACATTGTCGCGAAGGGTTCCCAATCCCCGACAAGATTGGTACCCTTTCACGTCCAAATCTCTCAAACTCCGGGAGAGATTCTCAAAACCAAGGTTGACATGTTTCGAGTTCCTTTCAACATTTTGGAAATCCCGCTGAAACTTTGGACATTCTCGCGAAGGGTTCCCAATCCCCGACAAGATTGGTACCCTTTCACGTCCAAATCTCTCAAACTCCGGGAGAGATTCTCAAAACCAAGGTTGACATGTTTCGAGTTCCTTTCAACATTTTGGAAATCCCGCTGAAGCTTTGGACATTCTCGCGAAGGGTTCCCAATCCCCGACAAGACTGGTACCCTTTCACGTCCAAATCTCTCAAACTCCGGGAGAGATTCTCAAAACCAAGGTTGACATGGTTCGAGTTCCTTTCAACATTTTGGAAATCTCGCTGAAACTTTGGACATTCTCGCGAAGGGTTCCCGATCCCCGACAAGATCGGTACCCTTTCACGTCCAAATCTCTCAAACTCCGGGAGAGATTGTCAAAACCAAGGTTGACATGTTTCGAGTTCCTTTCAACATTTTGGAAATCCCGCTGAAACTTTGGACATTCTGGCGAAGGGTTCCCAATCCCCGACAAGACTGATACCCTTTCACGTCCAAATCTCTCAAACTCCGGGAGAGATTCTCGAAACCAAGGTTGACATGGTTCGAGTTCCTCTCAACAGTTTGGAAATCCAGCTGAAACTTAGGTCATTCTCGTGAAGGGTTCCCAATCCCCAACAAGATTGGTACCCTTTCACGTCCAAATCTCTCAAACTCCGGGAGAGATTCTCAAAACCAAGCTTGACATGTTTCGAGTTCCTTTCAACATTTTGGAAATCCCGCTGAAACTTTGGACATTCTGGCGAAGGGTTCCCAATCCCCGACAAGATTGGTACCCTTTGACGTCCAAATCTCTCAAACTCCGGGAGAGATTCTCAAAACCAAGTTTGACATTTTTCGAGTTCCTTTCAACATTTTGGAAATTCCGCTGAAACTTTGGACATTCTCGCGAAGGGTTCCCAATCCCCGACAAGATTGGTACCCTTTCACGTCCAAATCTCTCAAACTCCGGGAGAGATTCTCAAAACCAAGGTTGACATGTTTCGAGTTCCTTTCAACATTTTGGAAATCCCGCTGAAACTTTGGACATTCTGGCGAAGGGTTCCCAATCCCCGACAAGATTGGTACCCTTTCACGTCCAAATCTCTCAAACTCCGGGAGAGATTCTCGAAACCAAGGTTGACATGTTTCGAGTTCCTTTCAACAGTTTGGAAATCCCGCTGAAACTTTGGTCATTCTCGTGAAGGGTTCCCAATCCCCAACAAGATTGGTACCCTTTCACGTCCAAATCTCTCAAACTCCGGGAGAGATTCTCAAAACCAAGGTTGACATGTTTCGAGTTCCTTTCAACATTTTGGAAATCCTGCTAAAACTTTGGACATTCTCGCGAAGGGTTCCCGATCCCCGACAAGATTGGTACCCTTTCACGTCCAAATCTCTCAAACTCCAGGAGAGATTGTCAAAACCAAGGTCAACATCTTTCGAGTTCCTCTCAACATTTTGGAAATCCCGCTGAAACTTTGGGCATTCTCGTGAAGGGTTCCCGATCCCCGACAAGATTGGTACCCTTTCACGTCCAAATCTCTCAAACTCCGGGAGAGATTCTCAAAACCAAGGGTGACATGGTTCGAGTTCCTCTCAACATTTTGGAAATCCCGCTGAAACTTTGGGCATTCTCGTGAAGGGTTCCCGATCCCCGACAAGATTGGTACCCTTTCACGTCCAAATCTCTCAAACTCCGGGAGAGATTCTCAAAACCAAGGGTGACATGGTTCGAGTTCCTTTCAACAGTTTGGAAATCCCGCTGAAACTTTGGACATTCTCGCGAAGGGTTCCCGATCCCCGACAAGATTGGTACCCTTTCACGTCCAAATCTCTCAAACTCCGGGAGAGATTCTCAAAACCAAGGTTGACATGTTTCGAGTTCCTTTCAACATTTTGGAAATCCCGCTGAAACTTTGGACATTCTCGTGAAGGGTTCCCAATCCCCGACAAGATTGGTACCCTTTCACGTCCAAATCTCTCAAACTCCGGGAGAGATTCTCAAAACCAAGGTTGACATGTTTCGAGTTCCTTTCAACATTTTGGAAATCCCGCTGAAACTTTGGTCATTCTTGCGAAGGGTTCCCAATCCCCGACAAGATTGGTACCCTTTCACTACCAAATCTCTCAAACTCCGGGAGAGATTCTCAAAATCAAGGTTGACATGTTTAGAGTTCTTTTCAACATTTTGGAAATCCCGCTGAAACTTTGGACATTCTCGCGAAGGGTTCCCAATCCCCGACAAGACTGGTACCCTTTCACGTTCAAATCTCTCAAACTCCAGGAAAGATTCTCAAAACCAAGGTTGACATGTTTCGAGTTCCTTTCAACATTTTGGAAATCCCGCTGAAACTTTGGACATTCTCGGGAAGTTTTCCCAATCCCCGACAAGATTGGTACCCTTTCACGTCCAAATCTCTCAAACTCCGGGAGAGATTCTCAAAACCAAGGTTGACATGGTTCGAGTTCCTTTCAACATTTTGGAAATCCCGCTGAAACTTTGGACATTCTGGCGAAGGGTTCCCAATCCCCGACAAGACTGGTACCCTTTCACGTCCAAATCTCTCAAACTCCGGGAGAGATTCTCAAAACCAAGGGTGACATGGATCGAGTTCCCTTCAACAGTTTGGAAATCCCGCTGAAACTTTGGACATTCTCGCGAAGGGTTCCCGATCCCCGACAAGATTGGTACCCTTTCACGTCCAAATCTCTCAAACTCCGGGAGAGATTCTCCAAACCAAGGTTGACATGTTTCGCGTTCCTTTCAACATTTTGGAAATCCCGCTGAAACTATGGACATTGTCGCGAAGGGTTCCCAATCCCCGACAAGATTGGTACCCTTTCACGTCCAAATCTCTCAAACTCCGGGAGAGATTCTCAAAACCAAGGTTGACATGTTTCGAGTTCCTTTCAACATTTTGGAAATCCCGCTGAAACTTTGGACATTCTCGCGAAGGGTTCCCAATCCCCGACAAGATTGGTACCCTTTCACGTCCAAATCTCTCAAACTCCGGGAGAGATTCTCAAAACCAAGGTTGACATGTTTCGAGTTCCTTTCAACATTTTGGAAATCCCGCTGAAACTTTGGACATTCTCGTGAAGGGTTCCCAATCCCCGACAAGATTGGTACCCTTTCACGTCCAAATCTCTCAAACTCCGGGAGAGATTCTCAAAACCAAGGTTGACATGGTTCGAGTTCCTTTCAACATTTTGGAAATCCCGCTGAAGCTTTGGACATTCTCGCGAAGGGTTCCCAATCCCCGACAAGATTGGTACCCTTTCACGTCCAAATCTCTCAAACTCCGGGAGAGATTCTCAAAACCAAGGTTGACAAGGTTCGAGTTCCTTTCAACATTTTGGAAATCCCGCTAAACTTTGGACATTCTCGCGAAGGGTTCCCAATCCCCGACAAGACTGGTACCCTTTCACGTCCAAATCTCTCAAACTCCGGGAGAGATTCTCAAAACCAAGGTTGACACGGTTCGAGTTCCTTTCAACATTTTGGAAATCTCGCTGAAACTTTGGACATTCTCGCGAAGGGTTCCCAATCCCCGACAAGATTGGTACCCTTTCACGTCCAAATCTCTCAAACTCCAGGAGAGATTCTCAAAACCAAGGTTGACATGTTTCGAGTTCCTTTCAACATTTTGGAAATCCCGCTGAAACTTTGGACATTCTGGCGAAGGGTTCCCAATCCCCGACAAGACTGATACCCTTTCACGTCCAAATCTCTCAAACTCCGGGAGAGATTCTCGAAACCAAGGTTGACATGTTTCGAGTTCCTCTCAACAGTTTGGAAATCCAGCTGAAACTTAGGTCATTCTCGTGAAGGGTTCCCAATCCCCAACAAGATTGGTACCCTTTCACGTCCAAATCTCTCAAACTCCGGGAGAGATTCTCAAAACCAAGCTTGACATGTTTCGAGTTCCTTTCAACATTTTGGAAATCCCGCTGAAACTTTGGACATTCTGGCGAAGGGTTCCCAATCCCCGACAAGATTGGTACCCTTTGACGTCCAAATCTCTCAAACTCCGGGAGAGATTCTCAAAACCAAGGTTGACATGTTTCGAGTTCCTTTCAACATTTTGGAAATTCCGCTGAAACTTTGGACATTCTCGCGAAGGGTTCCCAATCCCCGACAAGATTGGTACCCTTTCACGTCCAAATCTCTCAAACTCCGGGAGAGATTCTCAAAACCAAGGTTGACATGTTTCGAGTTCCTTTCAACATTTTGGAAATCCCGCTGAAACTTTGGACATTCTGGCGAAGGGTTCCCAATCCCCGACAAGATTGGTACCCTTTCACGTCTAAATCTCTCAAACTCCGGGAGAGATTCTCGAAACCAAGGTTGACATGTTTCGAGTTCCTTTCAACAGTTTGGAAATCCCGCTGAAACTTTGGTCATTCTCGTGAAGGGTTCCCAATCCCCAACAAGATTGGTACCCTTTCACGTCCAAATCTCTCAAACTCCGGGAGAGATTCTCAAAACCAAGGTTGACATGGTTCGAGTTCCTTTCAACATTTTGGAAATCCTGCTGAATCTTTGGACGTTCTCGCGAAGGGTTCCCGATCCCCGACAAGATTGGTACCCTTTCACGTCCAAATCTCTCAAACTCCGGGAGAGATTCTCAAAACCAAGGTTGACATGTTTCGAGTTCCTTTCAACATTTTGGAAATCCCGCTGAAACTTTGGACATTCTCGCGAAGGGGTCCCGATCCCCGACAAGACTGGTACCCTTTCACGTCCAAATCTCTCAAACTCCGGGAGAGATTCTCAAAACCAAGGTTGACATGTTTCGAGTTCCTTTCAACAGTTTGGAAATCCCGCTGAAACTTTGGTCATTCTCGCGAAGGGTTCCCAATCCCCAACAAGACTGGTACCCTTTCACGTCCAAATCTCTCAAACTCCGGGAGAGATTCTCAAAACCAAGGTTGACATGTTTCGAGTTCCTTTCAACATTTTGGAAATCCTGCTAAAACTTTGGACATTCTCGCGAAGAGTTCCCGATCCCCGTCAAGATTGGTACCCTTTCACGTCCAAATCTCTCAAACTCCGGGAGAGATTCTCAAAACCAAGGTTGACATGTTTCGAGTTTCTCTCAACATTTTGGAAATCCCGCTGAAACTTTGGACATTCTCGCGAAGGGTTCCCGATCCCCGACAAGATTGGTACCCTTTCACGTCCAAATCTCTCAAACTCCGGGAGAGATTCTCAAAACCAAGGGTGACATGGTTCGAGTTCCTTTCAACAGTTTGGAAATCCCGCTGAAACTTTGGACATTCTCGCGAAGGGTTCCCGATCCCCGACAAGATCGGTACCCTTTCACGTCCAAATCTCTCAAACTCCGGGAGAGATTGTCAAAACCAAGGTTGACATGTTTCGAGTTCCTTTCAACATTTTGGAAATCCTGCTAAAACTTTGGACATTCTCGCGAAGGGTTCCCGATCCCCGACAAGATTGGTACCCTTTCACGTCCAAATCTCTCAAACTCCAGGAGAGATTGTCAAAACCAAGGTCAACATCTTTCGAGTTCCTCTCAACATTTTGGAAATCCCGCTGAAACTTTGGGCATTCTCGTGAAGGGTTCCCGATCCCCGACAAGATTGGTACCCTTTCACGTCCAAATCTCTAAAACTCCGGGAGAGATTCTCAAAACCAAGGGTGACATGGTTCGAGTTCCTCTCAACATTTTGGAAATCCCGCTGAAACTTTGGGCATTCTCGTGAAGGGTTCCCGATCCCCGACAAGATTGGTACCCTTTCACGTCCAAATCTCTCAAACTCCGGGAGAGATTCTCAAAACCAAGGGTGACATGGTTCGAGTTCCTTTCAACATTTTGGAAATCCCGCTGAAACTTTGGTCATTCTCGCGAAGGGTTCCCAATCCCCGACAAGATTGGTACCCTTTCACTACCAAATCTCTCAAACTCCGGGAGAGATTCTCAAAACCAAGGTTGACATCTTTAGAGTTCTTTTCAACATTTTGGAAATCCCGCTGAAACTTTGGACATTCTCGCGAAGGGTTCCCAATCCCCGACAAGACTGGTACCCTTTCACGTTCAAATCTCTCAAACTCCGGGAGAGATTCTCAAAACCAAGGTTGACATGTTTCGAGTTCCTTTAAACATTTTGGAAATCCCGCTGAAACTTTGGACATTCTCGGGAAGGTTTCCCAATCCCCGACAAGATTGGTACCCTTTCACGTCCAAATCTCTCAAACTCCGGGAGAGATTCTCAAAACCAAGGTTGACATGGTTCGAGTTCCTTTCAACATTTTGGAAATCCCGCTGAAACTTTGGACATTCTGGCGAAGGGTTCCCAATCCCCGACAAGACTGGTACCCTTTCACGTCCAAATCTCTCAAACTCCGGGAGAGATTCTCAAAACCAAGGTTGACATGTTTCGAGTTCCTTTCAACAGTTTGGAAATCCCGCTGAAACTTTGGTCATTCTCGCGAAGGGTTCCCAATCCCCAACAAGATTGGTACCCTTTCACGTCCAAATCTCTCAAACTCCGGGAGAGATTCTCAAAACCAAGGTTGACATGTTTCGAGTTCCTTTCAACATTTTGGAAATCCTGCTAAAACTTTGGACATTCTCGCGAAGAGTTCCCGATCCCCGTCAAGATTGGTACCCTTTCACGTCCAAATCTCTCAAACTCCGGGAGAGATTCTCAAAACCAAGGTTGACATGGTTCGAGTTCCTCTCAACATTTTGGAAATCCCGCTGAAACTTTGGGCATTCTCGCGAAGGGTTCCCGATCCCCGACAAGATTGGTACCCTTTCACGTCCAAATCTCTCAAACTCCGGGAGAGATTCTCAAAACCAAGGGTGACATGGATGGAGTTCCTTTCAACAGTTTGGAAATCCCGCTGAAACTTTGGACATTCTCGCGAAGGGTTCCCGATCCCCGACAAGATTGGTACCCTTTCACGTCCAAATCTCTCAAACTCCGGGAGAGATTCTCAAAACCAAGGGTGACATGGTTCGAGTTCCTTTCAACAGTTTGGAAATCCCGCTGAAACTTTGGACATTCTCGCGAAGGGTTCCCGATCCCCGACAAGATCGGTACCCTTTCACGTCCAAATCTCTCAAACTCCGGGAGAGATTGTCAAAACCAAGGTTGACATGTTTCGAGTTCCTTTCAACATTTTGGAAATCCTGCTAAAACTTTGGACATTCTCGCGAAGGGTTCCCGATCCCCGACAAGATTGGTACCCTTTCACGTCCAAATCTCTCAAACTCCAGGAGAGATTGTCAAAACCAAGGTCAACATCTTTCGAGTTCCTCTCAACATTTTGGAAATCCCGCTGAAACTTTGGGCATTCTCGTGAAGGGTTCCCGATCCCCGACAAGATTGGTACCCTTTCACGTCCAAATCTCTAAAACTCCGGGAGAGATTCTCAAAACCAAGGGTGACATGGTTCGAGTTCCTCTCAACATTTTGGAAATCCCGCTGAAACTTTGGGCATTCTCGTGAAGGGTTCCCGATCCCCGACAAGATTGGTACCCTTTCACGTCCAAATCTCTCAAACTCCGGGAGAGATTCTCAAAACCAAGGGTGACATGGTTCGAGTTCCTTTCAACATTTTGGAAATCCCGCTGAAACTTTGGTCATTCTCGCGAAGGGTTCCCAATCCCCGACAAGATTGGTACCCTTTCACTACCAAATCTCTCAAACTCCGGGAGAGATTCTCAAAACCAAGGTTGACATCTTTAGAGTTCTTTTCAACATTTTGGAAATCCCGCTGAAACTTTGGACATTCTCGCGAAGGGTTCCCAATCCCCGACAAGACTGGTACCCTTTCACGTTCAAATCTCTCAAACTCCGGGAGAGATTCTCAAAACCAAGGTTGACATGTTTCGAGTTCCTTTCAACATTTTGGAAATCCCGCTGAAACTTTGGACATTCTCGGGAAGGTTTCCCAATCCCCGACAAGATTGGTACCCTTTCACGTCCAAATCTCTCAAACTCCGGGAGAGATTCTCAAAACCAAGGTTGACATGGTTCGAGTTCCTTTCAACATTTTGGAAATCCCGCTGAAACTTTGGACATTCTGGCGAAGGGTTCCCAATCCCCGACAAGACTGGTACCCTTTCACGTCCAAATCTCTCAAACTCCGGGAGAGATTCTCAAAACCAAGGTTGACATGTTTCGAGTTCCTTTCAACAGTTTGGGAATCCCGCTGAAACTTTGGTCATTCTCGCGAAGGGTTCCCAATCCCCAACAAGATTGGTACCCTTTCACGTCCAAATCTCTCAAACTCCGGGAGAGATTCTCAAAACCAAGGTTGACATGTTTCGAGTTCCTTTCAACATTTTGGAAATCCTGCTAAAACTTTGGACATTCTCGCGAAGAGTTCCCGATCCCCGTCAAGATTGGTACCCTTTCACGTCCAAATCTCTCAAACTCCGGGAGAGATTCTCAAAACCAAGGTTGACATGGTTCGAGTTCCTCTCAACATTTTGGAAATCCCGCTGAAACTTTGGGCATTCTCGCGAAGGGTTCCCGATCCCCGACAAGATTGGTACCCTTTCACGTCCAAATCTCTCAAACTCCGGGAGAGATTCTCAAAACCAAGGGTGACATGGATGGAGTTCCTTTCAACAGTTTGGAAATCCCGCTGAAACTTTGGACATTCTCGCGAAGGGTTCCCGATCCCCGACAAGATTGGTACCCTTTCACGTCCAAATCTCTCAAACTCCGGGAGAGATTCTCCAAACCAAGGTTGACATGTTTCGCGTTCCTTTCAACATTTTGGAAATCCCGCTGAAACTTTGGACATTCTCGCGAAGGGTTCCCGATCCCCGACAAGACTGGCACCCTTTCACGTCCAAATCTCTCAAACTCCGGGAGAGATTCTCAAAACCAAAGTTGACATGTTTCGAGTTCCTTTCAACATTTTGGAAATCCCGCTGAAACTTTGGACATTCTCGCGAAGGGTTCCCAATCCCCGACAAGATTGGTACCCTTTCACGTCCAAATCTCTCAAACTCCGGGAGAGATTCTCATCACCAAGGTTGACATGTTTCGAGTTCCTTTCAACATTTTGGAAATCCCGCTGAAACTATGGACATTGTCGCGAAGGGTTCCCAATCCCCGACAAGATTGGTACCCTTTCACTACCAAATCTCTCAAACTCCGGGAGAGATTCTCAAAACCAAGGTTGACATCTTTAGAGTTCTTTTCAACATTTTGGAAATCCCGCTGAAACTTTGGACATTCTCGCGAAGGGTTCCCAATCCCCGACAAGACTGGTACCCTTTCACGT
Source organism: Streptopelia decaocto (assembly GCF_964273445.1). Lineage (NCBI taxonomy): Eukaryota > Metazoa > Chordata > Aves > Columbiformes > Columbidae > Streptopelia > Streptopelia decaocto. Next base: position 440,781 of record NW_028115595.1, on the reverse strand, counting down.
TCAAATCTCTCAAACTCCGGGAGAGATTCTCAAAACCAAGGTTGACATGTTTCGAGTTCCTTTCAACATTTTGGAAATCCCGCTGAAACTTTGGACATTCTCGGGAAGGTTTCCCAATCCCCGACAAGATTGGTACCCTTTCACGTCCAAATCTCTCAAACTCCGGGAGAGATTCTCAAAACCAAGGTTGACATGGTTCGAGTTCCTTTCAACATTTTGGAAATCCCGCTGAAACTTTGGACATTCTGGCGAAGGGTTCCCAATCCCCGACAAGACTGATACCCTTTCACGTCCAAATCTCTCAAACTCCGGGAGAGATTCTCGAAACCAAGGTTGACATGTTTCGAGTTCCTCTCAACAGTTTGGAAATCCAGCTGAAACTTAGGTCATTCTCGTGAAGGGTTCCCAATCCCCAACAAGATTGGTACCCTTTCACGTCCAAATCTCTCAAACTCCGGGAGAGATTCTCAAAACCAAGCTTGACATGTTTCGAGTTCCTTTCAACATTTTGGAAATCCCGCTGAAACTTTGGACATTCTGGCGAAGGGTTCCCAATCCCCGACAAGATTGGTACCCTTTGACGTCCAAATCTCTCAAACTCCGGGAGAGATTCTCAAAACCAAGGTTGACATGTTTCGAGTTCCTTTCAACATTTTGGAAATTCCGCTGAAACTTTGGACATTCTCGCGAAGGGTTCCCAATCCCCGACAAGATTGGTACCCTTTCACGTCCAAATCTCTCAAACTCCGGGAGAGATTCTCAAAACCAAGGTTGACATGTTTCGAGTTCCTTTCAACATTTTGGAAATCCCGCTGAAACTTTGGACATTCTGGCGAAGGGTTCCCAATCCCCGACAAGATTGGTACCCTTTCACGTCTAAATCTCTCAAACTCCGGGAGAGATTCTCGAAACCAAGGTTGACATGTTTCGAGTTCCTTTCAACAGTTTGGAAATCCCGCTGAAACTTTGGTCATTCTCGTGAAGGGTTCCCAATCCCCAACAAGATTGGTACCCTTTCACGTCCAAATCTCTCAAACTCCGGGAGAGATTCTCAAAACCAAGGTTGACATGGTTCGAGTTCCTTTCAACATTTTGGAAATCCTGCTGAATCTTTGGACGTTCTCGCGAAGGGTTCCCGATCCCCGACAAGATTGGTACCCTTTCACGTCCAAATCTCTCAAACTCCGGGAGAGATTCTCAAAACCAAGGTTGACATGTTTCGAGTTCCTTTCAACATTTTGGAAATCCCGCTGAAACTTTGGACATTCTCGCGAAGGGGTCCCGATCCCCGACAAGACTGGTACCCTTTCACGTCCAAATCTCTCAAACTCCGGGAGAGATTCTCAAAACCAAGGTTGACATGTTTCGAGTTCCTTTCAACAGTTTGGAAATCCCGCTGAAACTTTGGTCATTCTCGCGAAGGGTTCCCAATCCCCAACAAGACTGGTACCCTTTCACGTCCAAATCTCTCAAACTCCGGGAGAGATTCTCAAAACCAAGGTTGACATGTTTCGAGTTCCTTTCAACATTTTGGAAATCCTGCTAAAACTTTGGACATTCTCGCGAAGAGTTCCCGATCCCCGTCAAGATTGGTACCCTTTCACGTCCAAATCTCTCAAACTCCGGGAGAGATTCTCAAAACCAAGGTTGACATGTTTCGAGTTTCTCTCAACATTTTGGAAATCCCGCTGAAACTTTGGACATTCTCGCGAAGGGTTCCCGATCCCCGACAAGATTGGTACCCTTTCACGTCCAAATCTCTCAAACTCCGGGAGAGATTCTCAAAACCAAGGGTGACATGGTTCGAGTTCCTTTCAACAGTTTGGAAATCCCGCTGAAACTTTGGACATTCTCGCGAAGGGTTCCCGATCCCCGACAAGATCGGTACCCTTTCACGTCCAAATCTCTCAAACTCCGGGAGAGATTGTCAAAACCAAGGTTGACATGTTTCGAGTTCCTTTCAACATTTTGGAAATCCTGCTAAAACTTTGGACATTCTCGCGAAGGGTTCCCGATCCCCGACAAGATTGGTACCCTTTCACGTCCAAATCTCTCAAACTCCAGGAGAGATTGTCAAAACCAAGGTCAACATCTTTCGAGTTCCTCTCAACATTTTGGAAATCCCGCTGAAACTTTGGGCATTCTCGTGAAGGGTTCCCGATCCCCGACAAGATTGGTACCCTTTCACGTCCAAATCTCTAAAACTCCGGGAGAGATTCTCAAAACCAAGGGTGACATGGTTCGAGTTCCTCTCAACATTTTGGAAATCCCGCTGAAACTTTGGGCATTCTCGTGAAGGGTTCCCGATCCCCGACAAGATTGGTACCCTTTCACGTCCAAATCTCTCAAACTCCGGGAGAGATTCTCAAAACCAAGGGTGACATGGTTCGAGTTCCTTTCAACATTTTGGAAATCCCGCTGAAACTTTGGTCATTCTCGCGAAGGGTTCCCAATCCCCGACAAGATTGGTACCCTTTCACTACCAAATCTCTCAAACTCCGGGAGAGATTCTCAAAACCAAGGTTGACATCTTTAGAGTTCTTTTCAACATTTTGGAAATCCCGCTGAAACTTTGGACATTCTCGCGAAGGGTTCCCAATCCCCGACAAGACTGGTACCCTTTCACGTTCAAATCTCTCAAACTCCGGGAGAGATTCTCAAAACCAAGGTTGACATGTTTCGAGTTCCTTTAAACATTTTGGAAATCCCGCTGAAACTTTGGACATTCTCGGGAAGGTTTCCCAATCCCCGACAAGATTGGTACCCTTTCACGTCCAAATCTCTCAAACTCCGGGAGAGATTCTCAAAACCAAGGTTGACATGGTTCGAGTTCCTTTCAACATTTTGGAAATCCCGCTGAAACTTTGGACATTCTGGCGAAGGGTTCCCAATCCCCGACAAGACTGGTACCCTTTCACGTCCAAATCTCTCAAACTCCGGGAGAGATTCTCAAAACCAAGGTTGACATGTTTCGAGTTCCTTTCAACAGTTTGGAAATCCCGCTGAAACTTTGGTCATTCTCGCGAAGGGTTCCCAATCCCCAACAAGATTGGTACCCTTTCACGTCCAAATCTCTCAAACTCCGGGAGAGATTCTCAAAACCAAGGTTGACATGTTTCGAGTTCCTTTCAACATTTTGGAAATCCTGCTAAAACTTTGGACATTCTCGCGAAGAGTTCCCGATCCCCGTCAAGATTGGTACCCTTTCACGTCCAAATCTCTCAAACTCCGGGAGAGATTCTCAAAACCAAGGTTGACATGGTTCGAGTTCCTCTCAACATTTTGGAAATCCCGCTGAAACTTTGGGCATTCTCGCGAAGGGTTCCCGATCCCCGACAAGATTGGTACCCTTTCACGTCCAAATCTCTCAAACTCCGGGAGAGATTCTCAAAACCAAGGGTGACATGGATGGAGTTCCTTTCAACAGTTTGGAAATCCCGCTGAAACTTTGGACATTCTCGCGAAGGGTTCCCGATCCCCGACAAGATTGGTACCCTTTCACGTCCAAATCTCTCAAACTCCGGGAGAGATTCTCAAAACCAAGGGTGACATGGTTCGAGTTCCTTTCAACAGTTTGGAAATCCCGCTGAAACTTTGGACATTCTCGCGAAGGGTTCCCGATCCCCGACAAGATCGGTACCCTTTCACGTCCAAATCTCTCAAACTCCGGGAGAGATTGTCAAAACCAAGGTTGACATGTTTCGAGTTCCTTTCAACATTTTGGAAATCCTGCTAAAACTTTGGACATTCTCGCGAAGGGTTCCCGATCCCCGACAAGATTGGTACCCTTTCACGTCCAAATCTCTCAAACTCCAGGAGAGATTGTCAAAACCAAGGTCAACATCTTTCGAGTTCCTCTCAACATTTTGGAAATCCCGCTGAAACTTTGGGCATTCTCGTGAAGGGTTCCCGATCCCCGACAAGATTGGTACCCTTTCACGTCCAAATCTCTAAAACTCCGGGAGAGATTCTCAAAACCAAGGGTGACATGGTTCGAGTTCCTCTCAACATTTTGGAAATCCCGCTGAAACTTTGGGCATTCTCGTGAAGGGTTCCCGATCCCCGACAAGATTGGTACCCTTTCACGTCCAAATCTCTCAAACTCCGGGAGAGATTCTCAAAACCAAGGGTGACATGGTTCGAGTTCCTTTCAACATTTTGGAAATCCCGCTGAAACTTTGGTCATTCTCGCGAAGGGTTCCCAATCCCCGACAAGATTGGTACCCTTTCACTACCAAATCTCTCAAACTCCGGGAGAGATTCTCAAAACCAAGGTTGACATCTTTAGAGTTCTTTTCAACATTTTGGAAATCCCGCTGAAACTTTGGACATTCTCGCGAAGGGTTCCCAATCCCCGACAAGACTGGTACCCTTTCACGTTCAAATCTCTCAAACTCCGGGAGAGATTCTCAAAACCAAGGTTGACATGTTTCGAGTTCCTTTCAACATTTTGGAAATCCCGCTGAAACTTTGGACATTCTCGGGAAGGTTTCCCAATCCCCGACAAGATTGGTACCCTTTCACGTCCAAATCTCTCAAACTCCGGGAGAGATTCTCAAAACCAAGGTTGACATGGTTCGAGTTCCTTTCAACATTTTGGAAATCCCGCTGAAACTTTGGACATTCTGGCGAAGGGTTCCCAATCCCCGACAAGACTGGTACCCTTTCACGTCCAAATCTCTCAAACTCCGGGAGAGATTCTCAAAACCAAGGTTGACATGTTTCGAGTTCCTTTCAACAGTTTGGGAATCCCGCTGAAACTTTGGTCATTCTCGCGAAGGGTTCCCAATCCCCAACAAGATTGGTACCCTTTCACGTCCAAATCTCTCAAACTCCGGGAGAGATTCTCAAAACCAAGGTTGACATGTTTCGAGTTCCTTTCAACATTTTGGAAATCCTGCTAAAACTTTGGACATTCTCGCGAAGAGTTCCCGATCCCCGTCAAGATTGGTACCCTTTCACGTCCAAATCTCTCAAACTCCGGGAGAGATTCTCAAAACCAAGGTTGACATGGTTCGAGTTCCTCTCAACATTTTGGAAATCCCGCTGAAACTTTGGGCATTCTCGCGAAGGGTTCCCGATCCCCGACAAGATTGGTACCCTTTCACGTCCAAATCTCTCAAACTCCGGGAGAGATTCTCAAAACCAAGGGTGACATGGATGGAGTTCCTTTCAACAGTTTGGAAATCCCGCTGAAACTTTGGACATTCTCGCGAAGGGTTCCCGATCCCCGACAAGATTGGTACCCTTTCACGTCCAAATCTCTCAAACTCCGGGAGAGATTCTCCAAACCAAGGTTGACATGTTTCGCGTTCCTTTCAACATTTTGGAAATCCCGCTGAAACTTTGGACATTCTCGCGAAGGGTTCCCGATCCCCGACAAGACTGGCACCCTTTCACGTCCAAATCTCTCAAACTCCGGGAGAGATTCTCAAAACCAAAGTTGACATGTTTCGAGTTCCTTTCAACATTTTGGAAATCCCGCTGAAACTTTGGACATTCTCGCGAAGGGTTCCCAATCCCCGACAAGATTGGTACCCTTTCACGTCCAAATCTCTCAAACTCCGGGAGAGATTCTCATCACCAAGGTTGACATGTTTCGAGTTCCTTTCAACATTTTGGAAATCCCGCTGAAACTATGGACATTGTCGCGAAGGGTTCCCAATCCCCGACAAGATTGGTACCCTTTCACTACCAAATCTCTCAAACTCCGGGAGAGATTCTCAAAACCAAGGTTGACATCTTTAGAGTTCTTTTCAACATTTTGGAAATCCCGCTGAAACTTTGGACATTCTCGCGAAGGGTTCCCAATCCCCGACAAGACTGGTACCCTTTCACGTTCAAATCTCTCAAACTCCGGGAGAGATTCTCAAAACCAAGGTTGACATGTTTCGAGTTCCTTTCAACATTTTGGAAATCCCGCTGAAACTTTGGACATTCTCGGGAAGGTTTCCCAATCCCCGACAAGATTGGTACCCTTTCACGTCCAAATCTCTCAAACTCCGGGAGAGATTCTCAAAACCAAGGTTGACATGGTTCGAGTTCCTTTCAACATTTTGGAAATCCCGCTGAAACTTTGGACATTCTGGCGAAGGGTTCCCAATCCCCGACAAGACTGGTACCCTTTCACGTCCAAATCTCTCAAACTCCGGGAGAGATTCTCAAAACCAAGGTTGACATGTTTCGAGTTCCTTTCAACAGTTTGGAAATCCCGCTGAAACTTTGGTCATTCTCGCGAAGGGTTCCCAATCCCCAACAAGATTGGTACCCTTTCACGTCCAAATCTCTCAAACTCCGGGAGAGATTCTCAAAACCAAGGTTGACATGTTTCGAGTTCCTTTCAACATTTTGGAAATCCTGCTAAAACTTTGGACATTCTCGCGAAGAGTTCCCGATCCCCGTCAAGATTGGTACCCTTTCACGTCCAAATCTCTCAAACTCCGGGAGAGATTCTCAAAACCAAGGTTGACATGGTTCGAGTTCCTCTCAACATTTTGGAAATCCCGCTGAAACTTTGGGCATTCTCGCGAAGGGTTCCCGATCCCCGACAAGATTGGTACCCTTTCACGTCCAAATCTCTCAAACTCCGGGAGAGATTCTCAAAACCAAGGGTGACATGGATGGAGTTCCTTTCAACAGTTTGGAAATCCCGCTGAAACTTTGGACATTCTCGCGAAGGGTTCCCGATCCCCGACAAGATTGGTACCCTTTCACGTCCAAATCTCTCAAACTCCGGGAGAGATTCTCCAAACCAAGGTTGACATGTTTCGCGTTCCTTTCAACATTTTGGAAATCCCGCTGAAACTTTGGACATTCTCGCGAAGGGTTCCCGATCCCCGACAAGACTGGCACCCTTTCACGTCCAAATCTCTCAAACTCCGGGAGAGATTCTCAAAACCAAAGTTGACATGTTTCGAGTTCCTTTCAACATTTTGGAAATCCCGCTGAAACTTTGGACATTCTCGCGAAGGGTTCCCAATCCCCGACAAGATTGGTACCCTTTCACGTCCAAATCTCTCAAACTCCGGGAGAGATTCTCATCACCAAGGTTGACATGTTTCGAGTTCCTTTCAACATTTTGGAAATCCCGCTGAAACTATGGACATTGTCGCGAAGGGTTCCCAATCCCCGACAAGATTGGTACCCTTTCACGTCCAAATCTCTCAAACTCCGGGAGAGATTCTCAAAACCAAGGTTGACATGTTTCGAGTTCCTTTCAACATTTTGGAAATCCTGCTAAAACTTTGGACATTCTCGCGAAGAGTTCCCGATCCCCGTCAAGATTGGTACCCTTTCACGTCCAAATCTCTCAAACTCCGGGAGAGATTCTCAAAACCAAGGTTGACATGTTTCGAGTTTCTCTCAACATTTTGGAAATCCCGCTGAAACTTTGGACATTCTCGCGAAGGGTTCCCGATCCCCGACAAGATTGGTACCCTTTCACGTCCAAATCTCTCAAACTCCGGGAGAGATTCTCAAAACCAAGGGTGACATGGTTCGAGTTCCTTTCAACAGTTTGGAAATCCCGCTGAAACTTTGGACATTCTCGCGAAGGGTTCCCGATCCCCGACAAGATCGGTACCCTTTCACGTCCAAATCTCTCAAACTCCGGGAGAGATTGTCAAAACCAAGGTTGACATGTTTCGAGTTCCTTTCAACATTTTGGAAATCCTGCTAAAACTTTGGACATTCTCGCGAAGGGTTCCCGATCCCCGACAAGATTGGTACCCTTTCACGTCCAAATCTCTCAAACTCCAGGAGAGATTGTCAAAACCAAGGTCAACATCTTTCGAGTTCCTCTCAACATTTTGGAAATCCCGCTGAAACTTTGGGCATTCTCGTGAAGGGTTCCCGATCCCCGACAAGATTGGTACCCTTTCACGTCCAAATCTCTAAAACTCCGGGAGAGATTCTCAAAACCAAGGGTGACATGGTTCGAGTTCCTCTCAACATTTTGGAAATCCCGCTGAAACTTTGGGCATTCTCGTGAAGGGTTCCCGATCCCCGACAAGATTGGTACCCTTTCACGTCCAAATCTCTCAAACTCCGGGAGAGATTCTCAAAACCAAGGGTGACATGGTTCGAGTTCCTTTCAACATTTTGGAAATCCCGCTGAAACTTTGGTCATTCTCGCGAAGGGTTCCCAATCCCCGACAAGATTGGTACCCTTTCACTACCAAATCTCTCAAACTCCGGGAGAGATTCTCAAAACCAAGGTTGACATCTTTAGAGTTCTTTTCAACATTTTGGAAATCCCGCTGAAACTTTGGACATTCTCGCGAAGGGTTCCCAATCCCCGACAAGACTGGTACCCTTTCACGTTCAAATCTCTCAAACTCCGGGAGAGATTCTCAAAACCAAGGTTGACATGTTTCGAGTTCCTTTCAACATTTTGGAAATCCCGCTGAAACTTTGGACATTCTCGGGAAGGTTTCCCAATCCCCGACAAGATTGGTACCCTTTCACGTCCAAATCTCTCAAACTCCGGGAGAGATTCTCAAAACCAAGGTTGACATGGTTCGAGTTCCTTTCAACATTTTGGAAATCCCGCTGAAACTTTGGACATTCTGGCGAAGGGTTCCCAATCCCCGACAAGACTGGTACCCTTTCACGTCCAAATCTCTCAAACTCCGGGAGAGATTCTCAAAACCAAGGTTGACATGTTTCGAGTTCCTTTCAACAGTTTGGAAATCCCGCTGAAACTTTGGTCATTCTCGCGAAGGGTTCCCAATCCCCAACAAGATTGGTACCCTTTCACGTCCAAATCTCTCAAACTCCGGGAGAGATTCTCAAAACCAAGGTTGACATGTTTCGAGTTCCTTTCAACATTTTGGAAATCCTGCTAAAACTTTGGACATTCTCGCGAAGAGTTCCCGATCCCCGTCAAGATTGGTACCCTTTCACGTCCAAATCTCTCAAACTCCGGGAGAGATTCTCAAAACCAAGGTTGACATGGTTCGAGTTCCTCTCAACATTTTGGAAATCCCGCTGAAACTTTGGGCATTCTCGCGAAGGGTTCCCGATCCCCGACAAGATTGGTACCCTTTCACGTCCAAATCTCTCAAACTCCGGGAGAGATTCTCAAAACCAAGGGTGACATGGATGGAGTTCCTTTCAACAGTTTGGAAATCCCGCTGAAACTTTGGACATTCTCGCGAAGGGTTCCCGATCCCCGACAAGATTGGTACCCTTTCACGTCCAAATCTCTCAAACTCCGGGAGAGATTCTCCAAACCAAGGTTGACATGTTTCGCGTTCCTTTCAACATTTTGGAAATCCCGCTGAAACTTTGGACATTCTCGCGAAGGGTTCCCGATCCCCGACAAGACTGGCACCCTTTCACGTCCAAATCTCTCAAACTCCGGGAGAGATTCTCAAAACCAAAGTTGACATGTTTCGAGTTCCTTTCAACATTTTGGAAATCCCGCTGAAACTTTGGACATTCTCGCGAAGGGTTCCCAATCCCCGACAAGATTGGTACCCTTTCACGTCCAAATCTCTCAAACTCCGGGAGAGATTCTCATCACCAAGGTTGACATGTTTCGAGTTCCTTTCAACATTTTGGAAATCCCGCTGAAACTATGGACATTGTCGCGAAGGGTTCCCAATCCCCGACAAGATTGGTACCCTTTCACGTCCAAATCTCTCAAACTCCGGGAGAGATTCTCAAAACCAAGGTTGACATGTTTCGAGTTCCTTTCAACATTTTGGAAATCCCGCTGAAACTTTGGACATTCTCGCGAAGGGTTCCCAATCCCCGACAAGATTGGTACCCTTTCACGTCCAAATCTCTCAAACTCCGGGAGAGATTCTCAAAACCAAGGTTGACATGGTTCGAGTTCCTTTCAACATTTTGGAAATCCCGCTGAAACTTTGGACATTCTCGTGAAGGGTTCCCAATCCCCGACAAGATTGGTACCCTTTCACGTCCAAATCTCTCAAACTCCGGGAGAGATTCTCAAAACCAAGGTTGACATGGTTCGAGTTCCTTTCAACATTTTGGAAATCCCGCTGAAGCTTTGGACATTCTCGCGAAGGGTTCCCAATCCCCGACAAGATTGGTACCCTTTCACGTCCAAATCTCTCAAACTCCGGGAGAGATTCTCAAAACCAAGGTTGACATGGTTCGAGTTCCTTTCAACATTTTGGAAATCCCGCTAAACTTTGGACATTCTCGCGAAGGGTTCCCAATCCCCGACAAGACTGGTACCCTTTCACGTCCAAATCTCTCAAACTCCGGGAGAGATTCTCAAAACCAAGGTTGACATGGTTCGAGTTCCTTTCAACATTTTGGAAATCTCGCTGAAACTTTGGGCATTCTCGCGAAGGGTTCCCAATCCCCGACAAGATTGGTACCCTTTCACGTCCAAATCTCTCAAACTCCGGGAGAGATTCTCAAAACCAAGGTTGACATGTTTCGAGTTCCTTTCAACATTTTGGAAATCCCGCTGAAACTTTGGACATTCTGGCGAAGGGTTCCCAATCCCCGACAAGACTGATACCCTTTCACGTCCAAATCTCTCAAACTCCGGGAGAGATTCTCGAAACCAATGTTGACATGTTTCGAGTTCCTCTCAACAGTTTGGAAATCCAGCTGAAACTTAGGTCATTCTCGTGAAGGGTTCCCAATCCCCAACAAGATTGGTACCCTTTCACGTCCAAATCTCTCAAACTCCGGGAGAGATTCTCAAAACCAAGCTTGACATGTTTCGAGTTCCTTTCAACATTTTGGAAATCCCGCTGAAACTTTGGACATTCTGGCGAAGGGTTCCCAATCCCCGACAAGATTGGTACCCTTTGACGTCCAAATCTCTCAAACTCCGGGAGAGATTGTCAAAACCAAGGTCAACATGTTTCGAGTTCCTTTCAACATTTTGGAAATCCCGCTGAAACTTTGGACATTCTCGCGAAGGGTTCCCAATCCCCGACAAGATTGGTACCCTTTCACGTCCAAATCTCTCAAACTCCGGGAGAGATTCTCAAAACCAAGGTTGACATGTTTCGACTTCCTTTCAACATTTTGGAAATCCCGTTGAAACTTTGGACATTCTGGCGAAGGGTTCCCAATCCCCGACAAGATTGGTACCCTTTCACGTCCAAATCTCTCAAACTCCGGGAGAGATTCTCGAAACCAAGGTTGACATGTTTCGAGTTCCTTTCAACAGTTTGGAAATCCCGCTGAAACTTTGGTCATTCTCGTGAAGGGTTCCCAATCCCCAACAAGATTGGTACCCTTTCACGTCCAAATCTCTCAAACTCCGGGAGAGATTCTCAAAACCAAGGTTGACATGGTTCGAGTTCCTTTCAACATTTTGGAAATCCTGCTGAAACTTTGGACGTTCTCGCGAAGGGTTCCCGATCCCCGACAAGATTGGTAACCTTTCACGTCCAAATCTCTCAAACTCCGGGAGAGATTCTCAAAACCAAGGTTGACATGTTTCGAGTTCCTTTCAACATTTTGGAAATCCCGCTGAAACTTTGGACATTCTCGCGAAGGGGTCCCGATCCCCGACAAGACTGGTACCCTTTCACGTCCAAATCTCTCAAACTCCGGGAGAGATTCTCAAAACCAAGGTTGACATGTTTCGAGTTCCTTTCAACAGTTTGGAGATCCCGCTGAAACTTTGGTCATTCTCGCGAAGGGTTCCCAATCCCCAACAAGATTGGTACCCTTTCACGTCCAAATCTCTCAAACTCCGGGAGAGATTCTCAAAACCAAGGTTGACATGTTTCGAGTTCCTTTCAACATTTTGGAAATCCTGCTAAAACTTTGGACATTCTCGCGAAGAGTTCCCGATCCCCGTCAAGATTGGTACCCTTTCACGTCCAAATCTCTCAAACTCCGGGAGAGATTCTCAAAACCAAGGTTGACATGTTTCGAGTTCCTCTCAACATTTTGGAAATCCCGCTGAAACTTTGGACATTCTCGCGAAGGGTTCCCGATCCCCGACAAGATTGGTACCCTTTCACGTCCAAATCTCTCAAACTCCGGGAGAGATTCTCAAAACCAAGGGTGACATGGATCGAGTTCCTTTCAACAGTTTGGAAATCCCGCTGAAACTTTGGACATTCTCGCGAAGGGTTCCCGATCCCCGACAAGATTGGTACCCTTTCACGTCCAAATCTCTCAAACTCCGGGAGAGATTCTCAAAACCAAGGTTGACATGTTTCGAGTTCCTTTCAACAGTTTGGAAATCCCGCTGAAACTTTGGACATTCTCGCGAAGGGTTCCCGATCCCCGACAAGACTGGCACCCTTTCACGTCCAAATCTCTCAAACTCCGGGAGAGATTCTCAAAACCAAAGTTGACATGTTTCGAGTTCCTTTCAACATTTTGGAAATCCCGCTGAAACTTTGGACATTCTCGCGAAGGGTTCCCAATCCCCGACAAGATTGGTACCCTTTCACGTCCAAATCTCTCAAACTCCGGGAGAGATTCTCATCACCAAGGTTGACATGTTTCGAGTTCCTTTCAACATTTTGGAAATCCCGCTGAAACTATGGACATTGTCGCGAAGGGTTCCCAATCCCCGACAAGATTGGTACCCTTTCACGTCCAAATCTCTCAAACTCCGGGAGAGATTCTCGAAACCAAGGTTGACATGTTTCGAGTTCCTTTCAACAGTTTGGAAATCCCGCTGAAACTTTGGTCATTCTCGTGAAGGGTTCCCAATCCCCAACAAGATTGGTACCCTTTCACGTCCAAATCTCTCAAACTCCGGGAGAGATTCTCAAAACCAAGGTTGACATGGTTCGAGTTCCTTTCAACATTTTGGAAATCCTGCTGAAACTTTGGACGTTCTCGCGAAGGGTTCCCGATCCCCGACAAGATTGGTAACCTTTCACGTCCAAATCTCTCAAACTCCGGGAGAGATTCTCAAAACCAAGGTTGACATGTTTCGAGTTCCTTTCAACATTTTGGAAATCCCGCTGAAACTTTGGACATTCTCGCGAAGGGGTCCCGATCCCCGACAAGACTGGTACCCTTTCACGTCCAAATCTCTCAAACTCCGGGAGAGATTCTCAAAACCAAGGTTGACATGTTTCGAGTTCCTTTCAACAGTTTGGAGATCCCGCTGAAACTTTGGTCATTCTCGCGAAGGGTTCCCAATCCCCAACAAGATTGGTACCCTTTCACGTCCAAATCTCTCAAACTCCGGGAGAGATTCTCAAAACCAAGGTTGACATGTTTCGAGTTCCTTTCAACATTTTGGAAATCCTGCTAAAACTTTGGACATTCTCGCGAAGAGTTCCCGATCCCCGTCAAGATTGGTACCCTTTCACGTCCAAATCTCTCAAACTCCGGGAGAGATTCTCAAAACCAAGGTTGACATGTTTCGAGTTCCTCTCAACATTTTGGAAATCCCGCTGAAACTTTGGACATTCTCGCGAAGGGTTCCCGATCCCCGACAAGATTGGTACCCTTTCACGTCCAAATCTCTCAAACTCCGGGAGAGATTCTCAAAACCAAGGGTGACATGGATCGAGTTCCTTTCAACAGTTTGGAAATCCCGCTGAAACTTTGGACATTCTCGCGAAGGGTTCCCGATCCCCGACAAGATTGGTACCCTTTCACGTCCAAATCTCTCAAACTCCGGGAGAGATTCTCAAAACCAAGGTTGACATGTTTCGAGTTCCTTTCAACAGTTTGGAAATCCCGCTGAAACTTTGGACATTCTCGCGAAGGGTTCCCGATCCCCGACAAGACTGGCACCCTTTCACGTCCAAATCTCTCAAACTCCGGGAGAGATTCTCAAAACCAAAGTTGACATGTTTCGAGTTCCTTTCAACATTTTGGAAATCCCGCTGAAACTTTGGACATTCTCGCGAAGGGTTCCCAATCCCCGACAAGATTGGTACCCTTTCACGTCCAAATCTCTCAAACTCCGGGAGAGATTCTCATCACCAAGGTTGACATGTTTCGAGTTCCTTTCAACATTTTGGAAATCCCGCTGAAACTATGGACATTGTCGCGAAGGGTTCCCAATCCCCGACAAGATTGGTACCCTTTCACGTCCAAATCTCTCAAACTCCGGGAGAGATTCTCAAAACCAAGGTTGACATGGTTCGAGTTCCTTTCAACATTTTGGAAATCCCGCTGAAACTTTGGACATTCTCGCGAAGGGTTCCCAATCCCCGACAAGATTGGTACCCTTTCACGTCCAAATCTCTCAAACTCCGGGAGAGATTCTCAAAACCAAGGTTGACATGTTTCGAGTTCCTTTCAACATTTTGGAAATCCCGCTGAAGCTTTGGACATTCTCGCGAAGGGTTCCCAATCCCCGACAAGATTGGTACCCTTTCACGTCCAAATCTCTCAAACTCCGGGAGAGATTCTCAAAACCAAGGTTGACATGGTTCGAGTTCCTTTCAACATTTTGGAAATCCCGCTGAAGCTTTGGACATTCTCGCGAAGGGTTCCCAATCCCCGACAAGATTGGTACCCTTTCACGTCCAAATCTCTCAAACTCCGGGAGAGATTCTCAAAACCAAGGTTGACATGGTTCGAGTTCCTTTCAACATTTTGGAAATCCCGCTAAACTTTGGACATTCTCGCGAAGGGTTCCCAATCCCCGACAAGACTGGTACCCTTTCACGTCCAAATCTCTCAAACTCCGGGAGAGATTCTCAAAACCAAGGTTGACATGGTTCGAGTTCCTTTCAACATTTTGGAAATCCCGCTGAAACTTTGGACATTCTCGCGAAGGGTTCCCAATCCCCGACAAGATTGGTACCCTTTCACGTCCAAATCTCTCAAACTCCGGGAGAGATTCTCAAAACCAAGGTTGACATGTTTCGAGTTCCTTTCAACATTTTGGAAATCCCGCTGAAACTTTGGACATTCTCGCGAAGGGTTCCCAATCCCCGAGAACATTGGTATTCTTTCACGTCCAAATCTCTCAAACTCCGGGAGAGATTCTCAAAACCAAGGTTGACATGTTTCGAGTTCCTTTCAACATTTTGGAAATCCCGCTGAAACTTTGGACATTCTCGCGAAGGGTTCCCAATCCCCGACAAGATTGGTACCCTTTCACGTCCAAATCTCTCAAACTCCGGGAGAGATTCTCAAAACCAAGGTTGACATGTTTCGAGTTCCTTTCAACATTTTGGAAATCCCGCTGAAACTTTGGACATTCTGGCGAAGGGTTCCCAATCCCCGACAAGATTGGTACCCTTTCACGTCCAAATCTCTCAAACTCCGGGAGAGATTCTCGAAACCAAGGTTGACATGTTTCGAGTTCCTTTCAACAGTTTGGAAATCCCGCTGAAACTTTGGTCATTCTCGTGAAGGGTTCCCAATCCCCAACAAGATTGGTACCCTTTCACGTCCAAATCTCTCAAACTCCGGGAGAGATTCTCAAAACCAAGGTTGACATGGTTCGAGTTCCTTTCAACATTTTGGAAATCCTGCTGAAACTTTGGACGTTCTCGCGAAGGGTTCCCGATCCCCGACAAGATTGGTACCCTTTCACGTCCAAATCTCTCAAACTCCGGGAGAGATTCTCAAAACCAAGGTTGACATGTTTCGAGTTCCTTTCAACATTTTGGAAATCCCGCTGAAACTTTGGACATTCTCGCGAAGGGGTCCCGATCCCCGACAAGACTGGTACCCTTTCACGTCCAAATCTCTCAAACTCCGGGAGAGATTCTCAAAACCAAGGTTGACATGTTTCGAGTTCCTTTCAACAGTTTGGAAATCCCGCTGAAACTTTGGTCATTCTCGCGAAGAGTTCCCGATCCCCGTCAAGATTGGTACCCTTTCACGTCCAAATCTCTCAAACTCCGGGAGAGATTCTCAAAACCAAGGTTGACATGTTTCGAGTTCCTCTCAACATTTTGGAAATCCCGCTGAAACTTTGGGCATTCTCGCGAAGGGTTAACGATCCCCGACAAGATTGGTACCCTTTCACGTCCAAATCTCTCAAACTCCGGGAGAGATTCTCAAAACCAAGGGTAACATGGATCGAGTTCCTTTCAACAGTTTGGAAATCCCGCTGAAACTTTGGACATTCTCGCGAAGGGTTCCCGATCCCCGACAAGATTGGTACCCTTTCACGTCCAAATCTCTCAAACTCCGGGAGAGATTCTCAAAACCAAGGTTGACATGTTTCGAGTTCCTTTCAACATTTTGGAAATCCCGCTGAAACTTTGGACATTCTCGCGAAGGGTTCCCGATCCCCGACAAGACTGGCACCCTTTCACGTCCAAATCTCTCAAACTCCGGGAGAGATTCTCAAAACCAAAGTTGACATGTTTCGAGTTCCTTTCAACATTTTGGAAATCCCGCTGAAACTTTGGACATTCTCGCGAAGGGTTCCCAATCCCCGACAAGATTGGTACCCTTTCACGTCCAAATCTCTCAAACTCCGGGAGAGATTCTCATCACCAAGGTTGACATGTTTCGAGTTCCTTTCAACATTTTGGAAATCCCCCTGAAACTATGGACATTGTCGCGAAGGGTTCCCAATCCCCGACAAGATTGGTACCCTTTCACGTCCAAATCTCTCAAACTCCGGGAGAGATTCTCAAAACCAAGGTTGACATGTTTCGAGTTCCTTTCAACATTTTGGATATCCCGCTGAAGCTTTGGACATTCTCGCGAAGGGTTCCCAATCCCCGACAAGATTGGTACCCTTTCACGTCCAAATCTCTCAAACTCCGGGAGAGATTCTCAAAACCAAGGTTGACATGGTTCGAGTTCCTTTCAACATTTTGGAAATCCCGCTGAAGCTTTGGACATTCTCGCGAAGGGTTCCCAATCCCCGACAAGATTGGTACCCTTTCACGTCCAAATCTCTCAAACTCCGGGAGAGATTCTCAAAACCAAGGTTGACATGGTTCGAGTTCCTTTCAACATTTTGGAAATCCCGCTAAACTTTGGACATTCTCGCGAAGGGTTCCCAATCCCCGACAAGACTGGTACCCTTTCACGTCCAAATCTCTCAAACTCCGGGAGAGATTCTCAAAACCAAGGTTGACATGTTTTGAGTTCCTTTCAACATTTTGGAAATCCCGCTGAAACTTTGGACATTCTCGCGAAGGGTTCCCAATCCCCGACAAGATTGGTACCCTTTCACGTCCAAATCTCTCAAACTCCGGGAGAGATTCTCAAAACCAAGGTTGACATGTTTCGAGTTCCTTTCAACATTTTGGAAATCCCGCTGAAACTTTGGACATTCTGGCGAAGGGTTCCCAATCCCCGACAAGACTGATACCCTTTCACGTCCAAATCTCTCAAACTCCGGGAGAGATTCTCGAAACCAAGGTTGACATGTTTCGAGTTCCTCTCAACAGTTTGGAAATCCAGCTGAAACTTAGGTCATTCTCGTGAAGGGTTCCCAATCCCCAACAAGATTGGTACCCTTTCACGTCCAAATCTCTCAAACTCCGGGAGAGATTCTCAAAACCAAGCTTGACATGTTTCGAGTTCCTTTCAACATTTTGGAAATCCCGCTGAAACTTTGAACATTCTCGCGAAGGGTTCCCAATCCCCGACAAGATTGGTACCCTTTCACGTCCAAATCTCTCAAACTCCGGGAGAGATTCTCAAAACCAAGCTTGACATGTTTCGAGTTCCTTTCAACATTTTGGAAATCCCGCTGAAACTTTGGACATTCTGGCGAAGGGTTCCCAATCCCCGACAGGATTGGTACCCTTTCACGTCCAAATCACTCAAAGTCCGGGAGAGATTCTCGAAACCAAGGTTGACATGTTTCGAGTTCCTTTCAACAGTTTGGAAATCCCGCTGAAACTTTGGTCATTCTCGTGAAGGGTTCCCAATCCCCAACAAGATTGGTACCCTTTCACGTCCAAATCTCTCAAACTCCGGGAGAGATTCTCAAAACCAAGGTTGACATGTTTCGAGTTCCTTTCAACATTTTGGAAATCCTGCTGAAACTTTGGACATTCTCGTGAAGTCTTCCCGATCCCCGACAAGATTGGTACCCTTTCACGTCCAAATCTCTCAAACTCCGGGAGAGATTCTAAAAACCAAGGTTGACATGTTTCGAGTTCCTTTCAACATTTTGGAAATCCCGCTGAAACTTTGGACATTCTCGCGAAGGGGTCCCGATCCCCGACAAGACTGGTACCCTTTCACGTCCAAATCTCTCAAACTCCGGGAGAGATTCTCAAAACCAAGGTTGACATGTTTCGAGTTCCTTTCAACATTTTGGAAATCCCGCTGAAACTTTGGACATTCTCGCGAAGGGTTCCCGATCCCCGACAAGGGATCCCACGTCTCAAATCTCTCAACCTTGGTTTTGAGAATCTCTCCCGGAGTTTGAGAGATTTGGACGTGAAAGGGTACCAATCTTGTCGGGGATTGGGAACCCTTCGCGAGAATGTCCAAAGTTTCAGCGGGATTTCCAAAATGTTGAGAGGAACTCGAACCATGTCAACCTTGGTTTTGAGAATCTCTCCCGGAGTTTGAGAGATTTGGACGTGAAAGGGTACCAATCTTGTCGGGGATTGGGAACCCTTCGCGAGAATGTCCAAAGTTTCAGCGGGATTTCCAAAATGTTGAAAGGAACTCGAAACATGTCAACCTTGGTTTTGAGAATCTCTCCCGGACTTTGAGAGATTTGGACGTGAAAGGGTACCAATCTTGTCGGGGATCGGGAACCCTTCGCGAGAATGTCCAAAGTTTCAGCGGGATTTCCAAAATGTTGAAAGGAACTCGAAACATGTCAACCTTGGTTTTGAGAATCTCTCCCGGAGTTGGAGAGATTTGGACGTGAAAGAATACCAATGTTCTCGGGGATTGGGAACCCTTCGCGAGAATGTCCAAAGTTTCAGCGGGATTTCCAAAATGTTGAAAGGAACTCGAAACATGTCAACCTTGGTTTTGAGAATCTCTCCCGGAGTTTGAGAGATTTGAACGTGCAAGAGTACCAATCTTGTCGGGGATTGGGAACCCTTCGCGAGAATGTCCGAAGTTTCAGCGGGATTTCCAAAATGTTGAGAGGAACTCGAACCATGTCAACCTTGGTTTTGAGAATCTCTCCCGGAGTTTGAGAGATTTGGACGTGAAAGGGTACCAGTCTTGTCGGGGATCGGGAACCCTTCGCGAGAATGTCAAAAGTTTCAGCGGATTTTCCAAAATGTTGAAAGGAATTCGAAACATGTCAACCACTGTTTTGAGAATCTCTCCCGGAGTTTGAGAGATTTGGACGTGAAAGGGTACCAGTCTTGTCGGGGATTGGGAACCCTTCGCGAGAATGTCCAAAGTTTCAGCGGGATTTCCAAAATGTTGAAAGGAACTCGAACCATGTCAACCTTGGTTTTGAGAATCTCTCCCGGAGTTTGAGAGATTTGGACGTGAAAGGGTACCAATCTTGTCGGGGATTGGGAACCCTTTGCGAGAATGTCCAAAGTTTCAGCGGGATTTCCAAAATGTTGAAAGAAACTCGAACCATGTCAACCTTGGTTTTGAGAATCTCTCCCGGAGTTTGAGAGATTTGGACGTGAAAGGGTACCAATCTTGTCGGGGATTGGGAACCCTTTGCGAGAATGTCCAAAGTTTCAGCGGGATTATCCAAATGTTGAAAGGAACTCGAACCATGTCAACCTTGGTTTTCAGAATCTCTCCCGGAGTGTGAGAGATTTGGTAGTGAAAGGGTACCAATCTTGTCGGGGATTGGGAACCCTTCACGAGAATGTCCAAAGTTTCAGCGGGATTTCCAAAATGTTGAAAGGAACTCGAAACATGTCAACCTTGCTTTTGAGAATCTCTCCCGGAGTTTGAGAGATTTGGACGTGAAAGGGTACCAATCTTGTCGGGGATTGGGAACCCTTTGCGAGAATGTCCAAAGTTTCAGCGGGATTTCCAAAATGTTGAAAGAAACTCGAACCATGTCAACCTTGGTTTTGAGAATCTCTCCCGGAATTTGAGAGATTTGGACGTGAAAGGGTACCAATCTTGTCGGGGATTGGGAACCCTTTGCGAGAATGTCCAAAGTTTCAGCGGGATTTCCCAAATGTTGAAAGGAACTCGAACAATGTCAACCTTGGTTTTCAGAATCTCTCCCGGAGTTTGAGAGATTTGGTAGTGAAAGGGTACCAATCTTGTCGGGGATTGGGAACCCTTCGCGAGAATGTCCAAAGTTTCAGCGGGATTTCCAAAATGTTGAAAGGAACTCGAACCATATCAACCTTGGTTTTGAGAATGTCTCCCAGACTTTGAGAGATTTGGACGTGAAAGGGTACCAATCTTGTCGGGGATTGGGAACCCTTCGCCAGAATGTCCAAAGTTTCAGCGGGATTTCCAAAATGTTGAAAGGAACTCGAAACATGTCAACCTTGGTTTTGAGAATCTCTCCCGGAGTTTGAGAGATTTGGACGTGAAAGAGTACCAATCTTGTCGGGGATTGGGAACCCTTCGCGAGAATGTCTGAAGTTTCAGCGGGATTTCCAAAATGTTGAGAGGAACTCGAACCATGTCAACCTTGGTTTTGAGAATCTCTCCCGGAGTTTGAGAGATTTGGACGTGAAAGGGTACCAGTCTTGTCGGGGATCGGGAACCCTTCGCGAGAATGTCAAAAGTTTCAGCGGATTTTCCAAAATGTTGAAAGGAATTCGAAACATGTCAACCTCTGTTTTGAGAATCTCGCCCGGAGTTTGAGAGATTTGGACGTGAAAGGGTACCAGTCTTGTCGGGGATTGGGAACCCTTCGCGAGAATGTCCAAAGTTTCAGCGGGATTTCCAAAATGTTGAAAGGAACTCGAACCATGTCAACCTTGGTTTTGAGAATCTCTCCCGGAGTTTGAGAGATTTGGACGTGAAAGGGTACCAATCTTGTCGGGGATCGGGAACCCTTTGCGAGAATGTCCAAAGTTTCAGCGGGATTTCCAAAATGTTGAAAGGAACTCGAAACATGTCAACCTTGGTTTTGAGAATCTCTCCCGGAGTTTGAGAGATTTGGACGTGAAAGGGTACCAATCTTGTCGGGGATTGGGAACCCTTCGCGACAATGTCCAAAGTTTCAGCGGGATTTCCCAAATGTTGAAAGGAACTCGAACCATGTCAACCTTGGTTTTCAGAATCTCTCCCGGAGTTTGAGAGATTTGGTAGTGAAAGGGTACCAATCTTGTCGGGGATTGGGAACCCTTCACGAGAATGTCCAAAGCTTCAGCGGGATTTCCAAAATGTTGAAAGGAACTCGAAACATGTCAACCTTGGTTTTGAGAATCTCTCCCGGAGTTTGAGAGATTTGGACGTGAAAGGGTACCAGTCTTGTCGGGGATTGGGAACCCTTCGCGAGAATGTCCAAAGTTTCAGCGGGATTTCCAAAATGTTGAAAGGAACTCGAACCATGTCAACCTTGGTTTTGAGAATCTCTCCCGGAGTTTGAGAGTTTTGGACGTGAAAGGGTACCAATCTTTTCGGGGATTGGGAACCCTTTGCGAGAATGTCCAAAGTTTCAGCGGGATTTCCCAAATGTTGAAAGGAACTCGAACCATGTCAACCTTGGTTTTCAGAATCTCTCCCGGAGTTTGAGAGATTTGGTAGTGAAAGGGTACCAATCTTGTCAGGGATTGGGAACCCTTCACGAGAATGTCCAAAGTTTCAGCGGGATTTCCCAAATGTTGAAAGGAACTCGAACCATGTCAACCTTGGTTTTCAGAATCTCTCCCGGAGTGTGAGAGATTTGGTAGTGAAAGGGTACCAATCTTGTCGGGGATTGGGAACCCTTCACGAGAATGTCCAAAGTTTCAGCGGGATTTCCAAAATGTTGAAAGGAACTCGAAACATGTCAACCTTGGTTTTGAGAATCTCTCCCGGAGTTTGAGAGATTTGGACGTGAAAGGGTACCAATCTTGTCGGGGATTGGGAACCCTTCGCGAGAATGTCCAAAGTTTCAGCGGGATTTCCAAAATGTTGAAAGAAACTCGAACCATATCAACCTTGGTTTTGAGAATCTCTCCCAGACTTTGAGAGATTTGGACGTGAAAGGGTACCAATGTTCTCGGGGATTGGGAACCCTTCGCGAGAATGTCCAAAGTTTCAGCAAGATTTCCAAAATGTTGAAAGGAACTCGAAACATGTCAACCTTGGTTTTGAGAATCTCTCCCGGAGTTTGAGAGATTTGGACGTGAAAGGGTACCAGTCTTGTCGGGGATTGGGAACCCTTCGCGAGAATGTCCAAAGTTTCAGCGGGATTTCCAAAATGTTGAAAGGAACTCGAACCATGTCAACCTTGGTTTTGAGAATCTCTCCCGGAGTTTGAGAGATTTGGACGTGAAAGGGTACCAATCTTGTCGGGGATTGGGAACCCTTCGCGACAATGTCCAAAGTTTCAGCGGGATTTCCCAAATGTTGAAAGGAACTCGAACCATGTCAACCTTGGTTTTCAGAGTCTCTCCCGGAGTTTGAGAGATTTGGTAGTGAAAGGGTACCAATCTTGTCGGGGATTGGGAACCCTTCACGAGAATGTCCAAAGCTTCAGCGGGATTTCCAAAATGTTGAAAGGAACTCGAAACATGTCAACCTTGGTTTTGAGAATCTCTCCCGGAGTTTGAGAGATTTGGACGTGAAAGGGTACCAGTCTTGTCGGGGATTGGGAACCCTTCGCGAGAATGTCCAAAGTTTCAGCGGGATTTCCAAAATGTTGAAAGGAACTCGAACCATGTCAACCTTGGTTTTGAGAATCTCTCCCGGAGTTTGAGAGATTTGGACGTGAAAGGGTACCAATCTTGTCGGGGATTGGGAACCCTTTGCGAGAATGTCCAAAGTTTCAGCGGGATTTCCCAAATGTTGAAAGGAACTCGAACCATGTCAACCTTGGTTTTCAGAATCTCTCCCGGAGTTTGAGAGATTTGGTAGTGAAAGGGTACCAATCTTGTCAGGGATTGGGAACCCTTCACGAGAATGTCCAAAGTTTCAGCGGGATTTCCCAAATGTTGAAAGGAACTCGAACCATGTCAACCTTGGTTTTCAGAATCTCTCCCGGAGTGTGAGAGATTTGGTAGTGAAAGGGTACCAATCTTGTCGGGGATTGGGAACCCTTCGCGAGAATGTCCAAAGTTTCAGCGGGATTTCCAAAATGTTGAAAGGAACTCGAAACATGTCAACCTTGGTTTTGAGAATCTCTCCCGGAATTTGAGAGATTTGGACGTGAAAGAGTACCAGTCTTGTCGGGGATCGGGAACCCTTCGCGAGAATGTCCAAAGTTTCAGCGGATTTTCCAAAATGTTGAAAGGAACTCGAAACATGTCAACCTTGGTTTTGAGAATCTCTCCCAGACTTTGAGAGATTTGGACGTGAAAGGGTACCAATCTTGTCGGGGATTGGGAACCCTTCGCGAGAATGTCCAAAGTTTCAGCGGGATTTCCAAAATGTTGAAAGGAACTCGAACCATATCAAACTTGGTTTTGAGAATCTCTCCCAGACTTTGAGAGATTTGGACGTGAAAGGGTACCAATGTTCTCGGGGATTGGGAACCCTTCGCGAGAATGTCCAAAGTTTCAGCGGGATTTCCAAAATGTTGAAAGGAACTCGAAACATGTCAACCTTGGTTTTGAGAATCTCTCCCGGAGTTTGAGAGATTTGAACGTGAAAGAGTACCAATCTTGTCGGGGATTGGGAACCCTTCGCGAGAATGTCCGAAGTTTCAGCGGGATTTCCAAAATGTTGAGAGGAACTCGAACCATGTCAACCTTGGTTTTGAGAATCTCTCCCGGAGTTTGAGAGATTTGGACGTGAAAGGGTACCACTCTTGTCGGGGATCGGGAACCCTTCGCGAGAATGTCAAAAGTTTCAGCGGATTTTCCAAAATGTTGAAAGGAATTCGAAACATGTCAACCTCTGTTTTGAGAATCTCTCCCGGAGTTTGAGAGATTTGGACGTGAAAGGGTACCAGTCTTTTCGGGGATTGGGAACCCTTCGCGAGAATGTCCAAAGTTTCAGCGGGATTTCCAAACTGTTGAAAGGAACTCGAACCATGTCAACCTCGGTTTTGAGAATCTCTCCCGGAGTTTGAGAGATTTGGACGTGAAAGGGTACCAATCTTGTCGGGGATTGGGAACCCTTTGCGAGAATGTCCAAAGTTTCAGCGGGATTTCCCAAATGTTGAAAGGAACTCGAACCATGTCAACCTTGGTTTTCAGAATCTCTCCCGGAGTTTGAGAGATTTGGTAGTGAAAGGGTACCAATCTTGTCGGGGATTGGGAACCCTTCACGAGAATGTCCAAAGTTTCAGCGGGATTTCCAAAATGTTGAAAGGAACTCGAAACATGTCAACCTTGGTTTTGAGAATCTCTCCCGGAGTTTGAGAGATTTGGACGTGAAAGGGTACCAATCTTGTCGGGGATTGGGAACCCTTCGCGAGAATGTCCAAAGTTTCAGCGGGATTTCCAAAATGTTGAAAGGAACTCGAACCATATCAACCTTGGTTTTGAGAATCTCTCCCGGAGTTTGAGAGATTTGAACGTGAAAGAGTACCAATCTTGTCGGGGATTGGGAACCCTTCGCGAGAATGTCTGAAGTTTCAGCGGGATTTCCAAAATGTTGAGAGGAACTCGAACCATGTCAACCTTGGTTTTGAGAATCTCTCCCGGAGTTTGAGAGATTTGGACGTGAAAGGGTACCAGTCTTGTCGGGGATCGGGAACCCTTCGCGAGAATGTCAAAAGTTTCAGCGGATTTTCCAAAATGTTGAAAGGAATTCGAAACATGTCAACCTCTGTTTTGAGAATCTCTCCCGGAGTTTGAGAGATTTGGACGTGAAAGTGTACCAGTCTTGTCGGGGATTGGGAACCCTTCGCGAGAATGTCCAAAGTTTCAGCGGGATTTCCAAAATGTTGAAAGGAACTCGAACCATGTCAACCTTGGTTTTGAGAATCTCTCCCGGAGTTTGAGAGATTTGGACGTGAAAGGGTACCAATCTTGTCGGGGATTGGGAACCCTTTGCGAGAATGTACAAAGTTTCAGCGGGATTTCCAAAATGTTGAAAGAAACTCGAACCATGTCAACCTTGGTTTTCAGAATTTCTCCCGGAGTTTGAGAGATTTGGTAGTGAAAGGGTACCAATCTTGTCGGGGATTGGGAACCCTTCGCGAGAATGTCCAAAGTTTCAGCGGGATTTCCAAAATGTTGAAAGGAACTCGAACCATGTCAACCTTGGTTTTGAGAATCTCTCCCGGAGTTTGAGAGATTTGGACGTGAAAGAGTACCAGTCTTGTCGGGGATTGGGAACCCTTCGCGAGAATGTCCAAAGTTTCAGCGGGATTTCCAAAATGTTGAAAGGAACTCGAACCATGTCAACCTTGGTTTTGAGAATCTCTCCCGGAGTTTGAGAGATTTCGACGTGAAAGGGTACCAATCTTGTCGGGGATTGGGAACCCTTTGCGAGAATGTCCAAAGTTTCAGCGGGATTTCCCAAATGTTGAAAGGAACTCGAACCATGTCAACCTTGGTTTTCAGAATCTCTCCCGGAGTTTGAGAGATTTGGTAGTGAAAGGGTACCAATCTTGTCGGGGATTGGGAACCCTTCGCGAGAATGTCCAAAGTTTCAGCGGGATTTCCAAAATGTTGAAAGGAACTCGAACCATATCAACCTTGGTTTTGAGAATCTCTCCCAGACTTTGAGAGATTTGGACGTGAAAGGGTACCAATCTTGTCGGGGATTGGGAAGCCTTCGCGAGAATGTCCAAAGTTTCAGCGGGATTTCCAAAATGTTGAAAGGAACTCGAACCATGTCAACCTTGGTTTTGAGAATCTCTCCCGGAGTTTGAGAGATTTGAACGTGAAAGAGTACCAATCTTGTCGGGGATTGGGAACCCTTCGCGAGAATGTCCGAAGTTTCAGCGGGATTTCCAAAATGTTGAGAGGAACTCGAAACATGTCAACCTTGGTTTTGAGAATCTCTCCCGGAGTTTGAGAGATTTGGACGTGAAAGGGTACCAGTCTTGTCGGGGATCGGGAACACTTCGCGAGAATGTCAAAAGTTTCAGCGGATTTTCCAAAATGTTGAAAGGAATTCGAAACATGTCAACCTCTGTTTTGAGAATCTCTCCCGGAGTTTGAGAGATTTGGACGTGAAAGGGTACCAATCTTGTCGGGGATCGGGAACCCTTTGCGAGAATGTCCAAAGTTTCAGCGGGATTTCCCAAATGTTGAAAGGAACTCGAACCATGTCAACCTTGGTTTTCAGAATCTCTCCCGGAGTTTGAGAGATTTGGTAGTGAAAGGGTACCAATCTTGTCGGGGATTGGGAACCCTTCACGAGAATGTCCAAAGTTTCAGCGGGATTTCCAAAATGTTGAAAGGAACTCGAAACATGTCAACCTTGGTTTTGAGAATCTCTCCCGGAGTTTGAGAGATTTGGACGTGAAAGGGTACCAATCTTGTCGGGGATTGGGAACCCTTCGCGAGAATGTCCAAAGTTTCAGCGGGATTTCCAAAATGTTGAAAGGAACTCGAACCATATCAACCTTGGTTTTGAGAATCTCTCCCAGACTTTGAGAGATTTGGACGTGAAAGGGTACCAATCTTGTCGGGGATTGGGAAACCTTCGCCAGAATGTCCAAAGTTTCAGCGGGATTTCCAAAATGTTGAAAGGAACTCGAAACATGTCAACCTTGGTTTTGAGAATCTCTCCCGGAGTTTGAGAGATTTGAACGTGAAAGAGTACCAATCTTGTCGGGGATTGGGAACCCTTCGCGAGAATGTCTGAAGTTTCAGCGGGATTTCCAAAATGTTGAGAGGAACTCGAACCATGTCAACCTTGGTTTTGAGAATCTCTCCCGGAGTTTGAGAGATTTGGACGTGAAAGGGTACCAGTCTTGTCGGGGATCGGGAACCCTTCGCGAGAATGTCAAAAGTTTCAGCGGATTTTCCAAAATGTTGAAAGGAATTCGAAACATGTCAACCTCTGTTTTGAGAATCTCTCCCGGAGTTTGAGAGATTTGGACGTGAAAGGGTACCAGTCTTGTCGGGGATTGGGAACCCTTCGCGAGAATGTCCAAAGTTTCAGCGGGATTTCCAAAATGTTGAAAGGAACTCGAACCATGTCAACCTTGGTTTTGAGAATCTCTCCCGGAGTTTGAGAGATTTGGACGTGAAAGGGTACCAATCTTGTCGGGGATTGGGAACCCTTTGCGAGAATGTACAAAGTTTCAGCGGGATTTCCAAAATGTTGAAAGAAACTCGAACCATGTCAACCTTGGTTTTGAGAATCTCTCCCGGAGTTTGAGAGATTTGGACGTGAAAGAGTACCAATCTTGTCGGGGATTGGGAACCCTTCGCGACAATGTCCAAAGTTTCAGCGGGATTTCCCAAATGTTGAAAGGAACTCGAACCATGTCAACCTTGGTTTTCAGAATCTCTCCCGGAGTTTGAGAGATTTGGTAGTGAAAGGGTACCAATCTTGTCGGGGATTGGGAACCCTTCGCGAGAATGTCCAAAGTTTCAGCGGGATTTCCAAAATGTTGAAAGGAACTCGAAACATGTCAACCTTGGTTTTGAGAATCTCTCCCGGAGTTTGAGAGATTTGGACGTGAAAGAGTACCAGTCTTGTCGGGGATTGGGAACCCTTCGCGAGAATGTCCAAAGTTTCAGCGGGATTTCCAAAATGTTGAAAGGAACTCGAACCATGTCAACCTTGGTTTTGAGAATCTCTCCCGGAGTTTGAGAGATTTGGACGTGAAAGGGTACCAATCTTGTCGGGGATTGGGAACCCTTTGCGAGAATGTCCAAAGTTTCAGCGGGATTTCCCAAATGTTGAAAGGAACTCGAACCATGTCAACCTTGGTTTTCAGAATCTCTCCCGGAGTTTGAGAGATTTGGTAGTGAAAGGGTACCAATCTTGTCGGGGATTGGGAACCCTTCACGAGAATGTCCAAAGTTTCAGCGGGATTTCCAAAATGTTGAAAGGAACTCGAACCATGTCAACCTTGGTTTTGAGAATCTCTCCCGGAGTTTGAGAGATTTGGACGTGAAAGGGTACCAATCTTGTCGGGGATTGGGAACCCTTCGCGAGAATGTCCAAAGTTTCAGCGGGATTTCCAAAATGTTGAAAGGAACTCGAACCATATCAACCTTGGTTTTGAGAATCTCTCCCAGACTTTGAGAGATTTGGACGTGAAAGGGTACCAATCTTGTCGGGGATTGGGAACCCTTCGCGAGAATGTCCAAAGTTTCAGCGGGATTTCCAAAATGTTGAAAGGAACTCGAAACATGTCAACCTTGGTTTTGAGAATCTCTCCCGGAGTTTGAGAGATTTGAACATGAAAGAGTACCAATCTTGTCGGGGATTGGGAACCCTTCGCGAGAATGTCCGAAGTTTCAGCGGGATTTCCAAAATGTTGAGAGGAACTCGAACCATGTCAACCTTGGTTTTGAGAATCTCTCCCGGAGTTTGAGAGATTTGGACGTGAAAGGGTACCAATCTTGTCGGGGATTGGGAACCCTTTGCGAGAATGTCCAAAGTTTCAGCGGGATTTCCCAAATGTTGAAAGGAACTCGAACCATGTCAACCTTGGTTTTCAGAATCTCTCCCGGAGTTTGAGAGATTTGGTAGTGAAAGGGTACCAATCTTGTCGGGGATTGGGAACCCTTCACGAGAATGTCCAAAGTTTCAGCGGGATTTCCAAACTGTTGAAAGGAACTCGAAACATGTCAACCTTGGTTTTGAGAATCTCTCCCGGAGTTTGAGAGATTTGGACGTGAAAGGGTACCAATCTTGTCGGGGATTGGGAACCCTTCGCGAGAATGTCCAAAGTTTCAGCGGGATTTCCAAAATGTTGAAAGGAACTCGAACCATATCAACCTTGGTTTTGAGAATCTCTCCCAGACTTTGAGAGATTTGGACGTGAAAGGGTACCAATCTTGTCGGGGATTGGGAAACCTTCGCCAGAATGTCCAAAGTTTCAGCGGGATTTCCAAAATGTTGAAAGGAACTCGAAACATGTCAACCTTGGTTTTGAGAATCTCTCCCGGAGTTTGAGAGATTTGAACGTGAAAGAGTACCAATCTTGTCGGGGATTGGGAACCCTTCGCGAGAATGTCCGAAGTTTCAGCGGGATTTCCAAAATGTTGAAAGGAACTCGAACCATGTCAACCTTGGTTTTGAGAATCTCTCCCGGAGTTTGAGAGATTTGGACGTGAAAGGGTACCAATCTTGTCGGGGATCGGGAACCCTTCGCGAGAATGTCAAAAGTTTCAGCGGATTTTCCAAAATGTTGAAAGGAATTCGAAACAAGTCAACCTCTGTTTTGAGAATCTCTCCCGGAGTTTGAGAGATTTGGACGTGAAATAGTACCAGTCTTGTCGGGGATTGGGAACCCTTCGCGAGAATGTCCAGAGTTTCAGCGGGATTTCCAAAATGTTGAAAGGAACTCGAACCATGTCAACCTTGGTTTTGAGAATCTCTCCCGGAGTTTGAGAGATTTGGACGTGAAAGGGTACCAATCTTGTCGGGGATTGGGAACCCTTTGCGAGAATGTCCAAAGTTTCAGCGGGATTTCCAAAATGTTGAAAGAAACTCGAACCATGTCAACCTTGGTTTTGAGAATCTCTCCCGGAGTTTGAGAGATTTGGACGTGAAAGGGTACCAATCTTGTCGGGGATTGGGAACCCTTTGCGAGAATGTCCAAAGTTTCAGCGGGATTTCCCAAATGTTGAAAGGAACTCGAACCATGTCAACCTTGGTTTTCAGAATCTCTCCCGGAGTTTGAGAGATTTGGTAGTGAAAGGGTACCAATCTTGTCGGGGATTGGGAACCCTTCGCGAGAATGTCCAAAGTTTCAGCGGGATTTCCAAAATGTTGAAAGGAACTCGAACCATATCAACCTTGGTTTTGAGAATGTCTCCCAGACTTTGAGAGATTTGGACGTGAAAGGGTACCAATGTTCTCGGGGATTGGGAACCCTTCGCGAGAATGTCCAAAGTTTCAGCGGGATTTCCAAAATGTTGAAAGGAACTCGAAACATGTCAACCTTGGTTTTGAGAATCTCTCCCGGAGTTTGAGAGATTTGAACGTGAAAGAGTACCAATCTTATCGGGGATTGGGAACCCTTCGCGAGAATGTCTGAAGTTTCAGCGGGATTTCCAAAATGTTGAGAGGAACTCGAACCATGTCAACCTTGGTTTTGAGAATCTCTCCCGGAGTTTGAGAGATTTGGACGTGAAAGGGTACCAGTCTTGTCGGGGATCGGGAACCCTTCGCGAGAATGTCAAAAGTTTCAGCGGATTTTCCAAAATGTTGAAAGGAATTCGAAACATGTCAACCTCTGTTTTGAGAATCTCTCCCGGAGTTTGAGAGATTTGAACGTGAAAGGGTACCAGTCTTGTCGGGGATTGGGAACCCTTCGCGAGAATGTCCAAAGTTTCAGCGGGATTTCCAAAATGTTGAAAGGAACTCGAAACATGTCAACCTTGGTTTTGAGAATCTCTCCCGGAGTTTGAGAGATTTGGACGTGAAAGGGTACCAATCTTGTCGGGGATTGGGAACCCTTTGTGAGAATGTCCAAAGTTTCAGCGGGATTTCCAAAATGTTGAAAGAAACTCGAACCATGTCAACCTTGGTTTTGAGAATCTCTCCCGGAGTTTGAGAGATTTGGACGTGAAAGGGTACCAATCTTGTCGGGGATTGGGAACCCTTCGAGACAATGTCCAAAGTTTCAGCGGGATTTCCCAAATGGTGAAAGGAACTCGAACCATGTCAACCTTGGTTTTCAGAATCTCTCCCGGAGTTTGAGAGATTTGGTAGTGAAAGGGTACCAATCTTGTCGGGGATTGGGAACCCTTCGCGAGAATGTCCAAAGTTTCAGCGGGATTTCCAAAATGTTGAAAGGAACTCGAACCATATCAACCTTGGTTTTGAGAATGTCTCCCAGACTTTGAGAGATTTGGACGTGAAAGGGTACCAATCTTGTCGGGGATTGGGAAACCTTCGCCAGAATGTCCAAAGTTTCAGCGGGATTTCCAAAATGTTGAAAGGAACTCGAAACATGTCAACCTTGGTTTTGAGAATCTCTCCCGGAGTTTGAGAGATTTGAACGTGAAAGGGTACCAATCTTGTCGGGGATTGGGAACCCTTCGCGAGAATGTCTGAAGTTTCAGCGGGATTTCCAAAATGTTGAGAGGAACTCGAACCATGTCAACCTTGGTTTTGAGAATCTCTCCCGGAGTTTGAGAGATTTGGACGTGAAAGGGTACCAGTCTTGTCGGGGATCGGGAACCCTTCGCGAGAATGTCAAAAGTTTCAGCGGGATTTCCAAAATGTTGAAAGGAATTCGAAACATGTCAACCTCTGTTTTGAGAATCTCTCCCGGAGTTTGAGAGATTTGAACGTGAAAGGGTACCAGTCTTGTTGGGGATTGGGAACCCTTCGCGAGAATGTCCAAAGTTTCAGCGGGATTTCCCAAATGGTGAAAGGAACTCGAACCATGTCAACCTTGGTTTTCAGAATCTCTCCCGGAGTTTGAGAGATTTGGTAGTGAAAGGGTACCAATCTTGTCGGGGATTGGGAACCCTTCACGAGAATGTCCAAAGCTTCAGCGGGATTTCCAAAATGTTGAAAGGAACTCGAAACATGTCAACCTTGGTTTTGAGAATCTCTCCCGGAGTTTGAGAGATTTGGACGTGAAAGGGTACCAGTCTTGTCGGGGATTGGGAACCCTTCGCGAGAATGTCCAAAGTTTCAGCGGGATTTCCAAAATGTTGAAAGGAACTCGAACCATGTCAACCTTGGTTTTGAGAATCTCTCCCGGAGTTTGAGAGATTTGGACGTGAAAGGGTACCAATCTTGTCGGGGATTGGGAACCCTTTGCGAGAATGTCCAAAGTTTCAGCGGGATTTCCCAAATGTTGAAAGGAACTCGAACCATGTCAACCTTGTTTTTCAGAATCTCTCCCGGAGTTTGAGAGATTTGGTAGTGAAAGGGTACCAATCTTGTCGGGGATTGGGAACCCTTCACGAGAATGTCCAAAGTTTCAGCGGGATTTCCAAAATGTTGAAAGGAACTCGAAACATGTCAACCTTGGTTTTGAGAATCTCTCCCGGAGTTTGAGAGATTTGGACGTGAAAGGGTACCAATCTTGTCGGGGATTGGGAACCCTTCGCGAGAATGACCAAAGTTTCAGCGGGATTTCCAAAATGTTGAAAGGAACTCGAACCATATCAACCTTGGTTTTGAGAATCTCTCCCAGACTTTGAGAGATTTGGACGTGAAAGGGTACCAATCTTGTCGGGGATTGGGAACCCTTCGCCAGAATGTCCAAAGTTTCAGCGGGATTTCCAAAATGTTGAAAGGAACTCGAACCATGTCAACCTTGGTTTTGAGAATCTCTCCCGGAGTTTGAGAGATTTGAACGTGAAAGAGTACCAATCTTGTCGGGGATTGGGAACCCTTCGCGAGAATGTCCGAAGTTTCAGCGGGATTTCCAAAATGTTGAGAGGAACTCGAACCATGTCAACCTTGGTTTTGAGAATCTCTCCCGGAGTTTGAGAGATTTGGACGTGAAAGGGTACCACTCTTGTCGGGGATCGGGAACCCTTCGCGAGAATGTCAAAAGTTTCAGCGGATTTTCCAAAATGTTGAAAGGAATTCGAAACATGTCAACCTCTGTTTTGAGAATCTCTCCCGGAATTTGAGAGATTTGGACGTTAAATAGTACCAGTCTTGTCGGGGATTGGGAACCCTTTGCGAGAATGTCCAAAGTTTCAGCGGGATTTCCCAAATGTTGAAAGGAACTCGAACCATGTCAACCTTGGTTTTCAGAATCTCTCCCGGAGTTTGAGAGATTTGGTAGTGAAAGGGTACCAATCTTGTCGGGGATTGGGAACCCTTCACGAGAATGTCCAAAGTTTCAGCGGGATTTCCAAAATGTTGAAAGGAACTCGAAACATGTCAACCTTGGTTTTGAGAATCTCTCCCGGAGTTTGAGAGATTTGGACGTGAAAGGGTACCAATCTTGTCGGGGATTGGGAACCCTTCGCGAGAATGTCCAAAGTTTCAGCGGGATTTCCAAAATGTTGAAAGGAACTCGAAACATGTCAACCTTGGTTTTGAGAATCTCTCCCGGAGTTTGAGAGATTTGGACGTGAAAGGGTACCAGTCTTGTCGGGGATTGGGAACCCTTCGCGAGAATGTCCAAAGTTTCAGCGGGATTTCCAAAATGTTGAAAGGAACTCGAACCATGTCAACCTTGGTTTTGAGAATCTCTCCCGGAGTTTGAGAGATTTGGACGTGAAAGGGTACCAGTCTTGTCGGGGATCGGGAACCCTTCGCGAGAATGTCAAAAGTTTCAGCGGATTTTCCAAAATGTTGAAAGGAATTCGAAACATGTCAACCTCTGTTTTGAGAATCTCTCCCGGAGTTTGAGAGATTTGGACGTGAAAGGGTACCAGTCTTGTCGGGGATTGGGAACCCTTCGCGAGAATGTCCAAAGTTTCAGCGGGATTTCCAAAATGTTGAAAGGAACTCGAACCATGTCAACCTTGGTTTTGAGAATCTCTCCCGGAGTTTGAGAGATTTGGACGTGAAAGGGTACCAATCTTGTCGGGGATTGGGAACCCTTTGCGAGAATGTCCAAAGTTTCAGCGGGATTTCCAAAATGTTGAAAGAAACTCGAACCATGTCAACCTTGGTTTTGAGAATCTCTCCCGGAGTTTGAGAGATTTGGACGTGAAAGAGTACCAATCTTGTCGGGGATTGGGAACCCTTCGCGACAATGTCCAAAGTTTCAGCGGGATTTCCAAAATGTTGAAAGGAACTCGAAACATGTCAACCTTGGTTTTGAGAATCTCTCCCGGAGTTTGAGAGATTTGGACGTGAAAGAGTACCAGTCTTGTCGGGGATTGGGAACCCTTCGCGAGAATGTCCAAAGTTTCAGCGGGATTTCCAAAATGTTGAAAGGAACTCGAACCATGTCAACCTTGGTTTTGAGAATCTCTCCCGGAGTTTGAGAGATTTGGACGTGAAAGGGTACCAATCTTGTCGGGGATTGGGAACCCTTTGCGAGAATGTCCAAAGTTTCAGCGGGATTTCCCAAATGTTGAAAGGAACTCGAACCATGTCAACCTTGGTTTTCAGAATCTCTCCCGGAGTTTGAGAGATTTGGTAGTGAAAGGGTACCAATCTTGTCGGGGATTGGGAACCCTTCACGAGAATGTCCAAAGTTTCAGCGGGATTTCCAAAATGTTGAAAGGAACTCGAAACATGTCAACCTTGGTTTTGAGAATCTCTCCCGGAGTTTGAGAGATTTGGACGTGAAAGGGTACCAATCTTGTCGGGGATTGGGAACCCTTCGCGAGAATGTCCAAAGTTTCAGCGGGATTTCCAAAATGTTGAAAGGAACTCGAACCATATCAACCTTGGTTTTGAGAATCTCTCCCAGACTTTGAGAGATTTGGACGTGAAAGGGTACCAATCTTGTCGGGGATTGGGAAGCCTTCGCGAGAATGTCCAAAGTTTCAGCGGGATTTCCAAAATGTTGAAAGGAACTCGAACCATGTCAACCTTGGTTTTGAGAATCTCTCCCGGAGTTTGAGAGATTTGAACGTGAAAGAGTACCAATCTTGTCGGGGATTGGGAACCCTTCGCGAGAATGTCCGAAGTTTCAGCGGGATTTCCAAAATGTTGAGAGGAACTCGAACCATGTCAACCTTGGTTTTGAGAATCTCTCCCGGAGTTTGAGAGATTTGGACGTGAAAGGGTACCAGTCTTGTCGGGGATCGGGAACACTTCGCGAGAATGTCAAAAGTTTCAGCGGATTTTCCAAAATGTTGAAAGGAATTCGAAACATGTCAACCTCTGTTTTGAGAATCTCTCCCTGAGTTTGAGAGATTTGGACGTGAAAGGGTACCAATCTTGTCGGGGATCGGGAACCCTTTGCGAGAATGTCCAAAGTTTCAGCGGGATTTCCCAAATGTTGAAAGGAACTCGAACCATGTCAACCTTGGTTTTCAGAATCTCTCCCGGAGTTTGAGAGATTTGGTAGTGAAAGGGTACCAATCTTGTCGGGGATTGGGAACCCTTCACGAGAATGTCCAAAGTTTCAGCGGGATTTCCAAAATGTTGAAAGGAACTCGAAACATGTCAACCTTGGTTTTGAGAATCTCTCCCGGAGTTTGAGAGATTTGGACGTGAAAGGGTACCAATCTTGTCGGGGATTGGGAACCCTTCGCGAGAATGTCCAAAGTTTCAGCGGGATTTCCAAAATGTTGAAAGGAACTCGAACCATATCAACCTTGGTTTTGAGAATCTCTCCCAGACTTTGAGAGATTTGGACGTGAAAGGGTACCAATCTTGTCGGGGATTGGGAAACCTTCGCCAGAAAGTCCAAAGTTTCAGCGGGATTTCCAAAATGTTGAAAGGAACTCGAAACATGTCAACCTTGGTTTTGAGAATCTCTCCCGGAGTTTGAGAGATTTGAACGTGAAAGAGTACCAATCTTGTCGGGGATTGGGAACCCTTCGCGAGAATGTCTGAAGTTTCAGCGGGATTTCCAAAATGTTGAGAGGAACTCGAACCATGTCAACCTTGGTTTTGAGAATCTCTCCCGGAGTTTGAGAGATTTGGACGTGAAAGGGTACCAGTCTTGTCGGGGATCGGGAACCCTTCGCGAGAATGTCAAAAGTTTCAGCGGATTTTCCAAAATGTTGAAAGGAATTCGAAACATGTCAACCTCTGTTTTGAGAATCTCTCCCGGAGTTTGAGAGATTTGGACGTGAAAGGGTACCAGTCTTGTCGGGGATTGGGAACCCTTCGCGAGAATGTCCAAAGTTTCAGCGGGATTTCCAAAATGTTGAAAGGAACTCGAAACATGTCAACCTTGGTTTTGAGAATCTCTCCCGGAGTTTGAGAGATTTGGACGTGAAAGGGTACCAATCTTGTCGGGGATTGGGAACCCTTTGCAAGAATGTACAAAGTTTCAGCGGGATTTCCAAAATGTTGAAAGAAACTCGAACCATGTCAACCTTGGTTTTGAGAATCTCTCCCGGAGTTTGAGAGATTTGGACGTGAAAGAGTACCAATCTTGTCGGGGATTGGGAACCCTTCGCGACAATGTCCAAAGTTTCAGCGGGATTTCCCAAATGTTGAAAGGAACTCGAACCATGTCAACCTTGGTTTTCAGAATCTCTCCCGGAGTTTGAGAGATTTGGACGTGAAAGGGTACCAATCTTGTCGGGGATTGGGAACCCTTCGCGAGAATGTCCAAAGTTTCAGCAGGATTTCCAAAATGTTGAAAGGAACTCGAAACATGTCAACCTTGGTTTTGAGAATCTCTCCCGGAGTTTGAGAGATTTGGACGTGAAAGAGTACCAGTCTTGTCGGGGATTGGGAACCCTTCGCCAGAATGTCCAAAGTTTCAGCGGGATTTCCAAAATGTTGAGAGGAACTCGAAACATGTCAACCTTGGTTTTGAGAATCTCTCCCGGAGTTTGAGAGATTTGGACGTGAAAGAATACCAATCTTGTCGGGGATTGGGAACCCTTCGCGAGAATGTCCAAAGTTTCAGCGGGATTTCCAAAATGTTGAAAGGAACTCGAACCATGTCAACCTTGGTTTTGAGAATCTCTCCCGGAGTTTGAGAGATTTGGACGTGAAAGGGTACCAATCTTGTCGGGGATTGGGAACCCTTCGCGAGAATGTCCAAAGTTTCAGCGGGATTTCCAAAATGTTGAAAGGAACTCGAACCATATCAACCTTGGTTTTGAGAATCTCTCCCAGATTTTGAGAGATTTGGACGTGAAAGGGTACCAATCTTGTCGGGGATTGGGAAGCCTTCGCGAGAATGTCCAAAGTTTCAGCGGGATTTCCAAAATGTTGAAAGGAACTCGAAACATGTCAACCTTGGTTTTGAGAATCTCTCCCGGAGTTTGAGAGATTTGAACGTGAAAGAGTACCAATCTTGTCGGGGATTGGGAACCCTTGGCGAGAATGTCCGAAGTTTCAGCGGGATTTCCAAAATGTTGAGAGGAACTCGAACCATGTCAACCTTGGTTTTGAGAATCTCTCCCGGAGTTTGAGAGATTTGGACGTGAAAGGGTACCAGTCTTGTCGGGGATCGGGAACACTTCGCGAGAATGTCAAAAGTTTCAGCGGATTTTCCAAAATGTTGAAAGGAATTCGAAACATGTCAACCTTGGTTTTGAGAATCTCTCCCGGAGTTTGAGAGATTTGAACGTGAAAGAGTACCAATCTTGTCGGGGATTGGGAACCCTTCGCGAGAATGTCTGAAGTTTCAGCGGGATTTCCAAAATGTTGAGAGGAACTCGAACCATGTCAACCTTGGTTTTGAGAATCTCTCCCGGAGTTTGAGAGATTTGGACGTGAAAGGGTACCAGTCTTGTCGGGGATCGGGAACCCTTCGCGAGAATGTCAAAAGTTTCAGCGGATTTTCCAAAATGTTGAAAGGAATTCGAAACATGTCAACCTCTGTTTTGAGAATCTCTCCCGGAGTTTGAGAGATTTGGACGTGAAAGGGTACCAGTCTTTTCGGGGATTGGGAACCCTTCGCGAGAATGTCCAAAGTTTCAGCGGGATTTCCAAAATGTTGAAAGGAACTCGAACCATGTCAACCTTGGTTTTGAGAATCTCTCCCGGAGTTTGAGAGATTTGGACGTGAAAGGGTACCAATCTTGTCGGGGATTGGGAACCCTTTGCGAGAATGTACAAAGTTTCAGCGGGATTTCCAAAATGTTGAAAGAAACTCGAACCATGTCAAACTTGGTTTTGAGAATCTCTCCCGGAGTTTGAGAGATTTGGACGTGAAAGAGTACCAATCTTGTCGGGGATTGGGAACCCTTCGCGACAATGTCCAAAGTTTCAGCGGGATTTCCCAAATGTTGAAATGAACTCGAACCATGTCAACCTTGGTTTTCAGAATCTCTCCCGGAGTTTGAGAGATTTGGTAGTGAAAGGGTACCAATCTTGTCGGGGATTGGGAACCCTTCGCGAGAATATCCAAAGTTTCAGCGGGATTTCCAAAATGTTGAAAGGAACTCGAAACATGTCAACCTTGGTTTTGAGAATCTCTCCCGGAGTTTGAGAGATTTGGACGTGAAAGAGTACCAGTCTTGTCGGGGATTGGGAACCCTTCGCGAGAATGTCCAAAGTTTCAGCGGGATTTCCAAAATGTTGAAAGGAACTCGAACCATGTCAACCTTGGTTTTGAGAATCTCTCCCGGAGTTTGAGAGATTTGGACGTGAAAGGGTACCAATCTTGTCGGGGATTGGGAACCCTTTGCGAGAATGTCCAAAGTTTCAGCGGGATTTCCCAAATGTTGAAAGGAACTCGAACCATGTCACCCTTGGTTTTGAGAATCTCTCCCGGAGTTTGAGAGATTTGGACGTGAAAGGGTACCAATCTTGTCGGGGATTGGGAAGCCTTCGCGAGAATGTCCAAAGTTTCAGCGGGATTTCCAAAATGTTGAAAGGAACTCGAAACATGTCAACCTTGGTTTTGAGAATCTCTCCCGGAGTTTGAGAGATTTGAACGTGAAAGAGTACCAATCTTGTCGGGGATTGGGAACCCTTGGCGAGAATGTCCGAAGTTTCAGCGGGATTTCCAAAATGTTGAGAGGAACTCGAACCATGTCAACCTTGGTTTTGAGAATCTCTCCCGGAGTTTGAGAGATTTGGACGTGAAAGGGTACCAGTCTTGTCGGGGATCGGGAACACTTCGCGAGAATGTCAAAAGTTTCAGCGGATTTTCCAAAATGTTGAAAGGAATTCGAAACATGTCAACCTCTGTTTTGAGAATCTCTCCCGGAGTTTGAGAGATTTGGACGTGAAAGGGTACCAATCTTGTCGGGGATCGGGAACCCTTTGCGAGAATGTCCAAAGTTTCAGCGGGATTTCCCAAATGTTGAAAGGAACTCGAACCATGTCAACCTTGGTTTTCAGAATCTCTCCCGGAGTTTGAGAGATTTGGTAGTGAAAGGGTACCAATCTTGTCGGGGATTGGGAACCCTTCACGAGAATGTCCAAAGTTTCAGCGGGATTTCCAAAATGTTGAAAGGAACTCGAACCATATCAACCTTGGTTTTGAGAATCTCTCCCAGACTTTGAGAGATTTGGACGTGAAAGGGTACCAATCTTGTCGGGGATTGGGAACCCTTCGCGAGAATGTCCAAAGTTTCAGCGGGATTTCCAAAATGTTGAAAGGAACTCGAACCATATCAACCTTGGTTTTGAGAATCTCTCCCAGACTTTGAGAGATTTGGACGTGAAAGGGTACCAATCTTGTCGGGGATTGGGAAACCTTCGCCAGAATGTCCAAAGTTTCAGCGGGATTTCCAAAATGTTGAAAGGAACTCGAAACATGTCAACCTTGGTTTTGAGAATCTCTCCCGGAGTTTGAGAGATTTGAACGTGAAAGAGTACCAATCTTGTCGGGGATTGGGAACCCTTCGCGAGAATGTCTGAAGTTTCAGCGGGATTTCCAAAATGTTGAGAGGAACTCGAACCATGTCAACCTTGGTTTTGAGAATCTCTCCCGGAGTTTGAGAGATTTGGACGTGAAAGGGTACCAGTCTTGTCGGGGATCGGGAACCCTTCGCGAGAATGTCAAAAGTTTCAGCGGATTTTCCAAAATGTTGAAAGGAATTCGAAACATGTCAACCTCTGTTTTGAGAATCTCTCCCGGAGTTTGAGAGATTTGGACGTGAAAGGGTACCAGTCTTGTCGGGGATTGGGAACCCTTCGCGAGAATGTCCAAAGTTTCAGCGGGATTTCCAAAATGTTGAAAGGAACTCGAACCATGTCAACCTTGGTTTTGAGAATCTCTCCCGGAGTTTGAGAGATTTGGACGTGAAAGGGTACCAATCTTGTCGGGGATTGGGAACCCTTTGCGAGAATGTACAAAGTTTCAGCGGGATTTCCAAAATGTTGAAAGAAACTCGAACCATGTCAAACTTGGTTTTGAGAATCTCTCCCGGAGTTTGAGAGATTTGGACGTGAAAGAGTACCAATCTTGTCGGGGATTGGGAACCCTTCGCGACAATGTCCAAAGTTTCAGCGGGATTTCCCAAATGTTGAAATGAACTCGAACCATGTCAACCTTGGTTTTCAGAATCTCTCCCGGAGTTTGAGAGATTTGGTAGTGAAAGGGTACCAATCTTGTCGGGGATTGGGAACCCTTCGCGAGAATATCCAAAGTTTCAGCGGGATTTCCAAAATGTTGAAAGGAACTCGAAACATGTCAACCTTGGTTTTGAGAATCTCTCCCGGAGTTTGAGAGATTTGGACGTGAAAGAGTACCAGTCTTGTCGGGGATTGGGAACCCTTCGCGAGAATGTCCAAAGTTTCAGCGGGATTTCCAAAATGTTGAAAGGAACTCGAACCATGTCAACCTTGGTTTTGAGAATCTCTCCCGGAGTTTGAGAGATTTGGACGTGAAAGGGTACCAATCTTGTCGGGGATTGGGAACCCTTTGCGAGAATGTCCAAAGTTTCAGCGGGATTTCCCAAATGTTGAAAGGAACTCGAACCATGTCACCCTTGGTTTTGAGAATCTCTCCCGGAGTTTGAGAGATTTGGTAGTGAAAGGGTACCAATCTTGTCGGGGATTGGGAACCCTTCACGAGAATGTCCAAAGTTTCAGCGGGATTTCCAAAATGTTGAAAGGAACTCAAAACATGTCAACCTTGGTTTTGAGAATCTCTCCCGGAGTTTGAGAGATTTGGACGTGAAAGGGTACCAATCTTGTCGGGGATTGGGAACCCTTCGCGAGAATGTCCAAAGTTTCAGCGGGATTTCCAAAATGTTGAAAGGAACTCGAACCATATCAACCTTGGTTTTGAGAATCTCTCCCAGACTTTGAGAGATTTGGACGTGAAAGGGTACCAATCTTGTCGGGGATTGGGAAGCCTTCGCGAGAATGTCCAAAGTTTCAGCGGGATTTCCAAAATGTTGAAAGGAACTCGAACCATGTCAACCTTGGTTTTGAGAATCTCTCCCGGAGTTTGAGAGATTTGAACGTGAAAGAGTACCAATCTTGTCGGGGATTGGGAACCCTTCGCGAGAATGTCCGAAGTTTCAGCGGGATTTCCAAAATGTTGAGAGGAACTCGAACCATGTCAACCTTGGTTTTGAGAATCTCTCCCGGAGTTTGAGAGATTTGGACGTGAAAGGGTACCAGTCTTGTCGGGGATCGGGAACACTTCGCGAGAATGTCAAAAGTTTCAGCGGATTTTCCTAAATGTTGAAAGGAATTCGAAACATGTCAACCTCTGTTTTGAGAATCTCTCCCGGAGTTTGAGAGATTTGGACGTGAAAGGGTACCAATCTTGTCGGGGATCGGGAACCCTTTGCGAGAATGTCCAAAGTTTCAGCGGGATTTCCAAAATGTTGAAAGGAACTCGAACCATGTCAACCTTGGTTTTCAGAATCTCTCCCGGAGTTTGAGAGATTTGGTAGTGAAAGGGTACCAATCTTGTTGGGGATTGGGAACCCTTCGCGAGAATGTCCAAAGTTTCAGCGGGATTTCCAAAATGTTGAAAGGAACTCGAAACATGTCAACCTTGGTTTTGAGAATCTCTCCCGGAGTTTGAGAGATTTGGACGTGAAAGGGTACCAATCTTGTCGGGGATTGGGAACCCTTCGCGAGAATGTCCAAAGTTTCAGCGGGATTTCCAAAATGTTGAAAGGAACTCGAACCATATCAACCTTGGTTTTGAGAATCTCTCCCAGACTTTGAGAGATTTGGACGTGAAAGGGTACCAATCTTGTCGGGGATTGGGAACCCTTCGCGAGAATGTCCAAAGTTTCAGCGGGATTTCCAAAATGTTGAAAGGAACTCGAAACATGTCAACCTTGGTTTTGAGAATCTCTCCCGGAGTTTGAGAGATTTGAACGTGAAAGAGTACCAATCTTGTCGGGGATTGGGAACCCTTCGCGAGAATGTCCGAAGTTTCAGCGGGATTTCCAAAATGTTGAGAGGAACTCGAACCATGTCAACCTTGGTTTTGAGAATCTCTCCCGGAGTTTGAGAGATTTGGACGTGAAAGGGTACCAGTCTTGTCGGGGATCGGGAACCCTTCGCGAGAATGTCAAAAGTTTCAGCGGATTTTCCAAAATGTTGAAAGGAATTCGAAACATGTCAACCTCTGTTTTGAGAATCTCTCCCGGAGTTTGAGAGATTTGGACGTGAAAGGGTACCAGTCTTGTCGGGGATTGGGAACCCTTCGCGAGAATGTCCAAAGTTTCAGCGGGATTTCCAAAATGTTGAAAGGAACTCGAACCATGTCAACCTTGGTTTTGAGAATCTCTCCCGGAGTTTGAGATATTTGGACGTGAAAGGGTACCAATCTTGTCGGGGATTGGGAACCCTTTGCGAGAATGTCCAAAGTTTCAGCGGGATTTCCAAAATGTTGAAAGGAACTCGAACCATGTCAACCTTGGTTTTGAGAATCTCTCCCGGAGTTTGAGAGATTTGGACGTGAAAGGGTACCAATCTTGTCGGGGATTGGGAACCCTTTGCGAGAATGTCCAAAGTTTCAGCGGGATTTCCCAAATGTTGAAAGGAACTCGAACCATGTCAACCTTGGTTTTCAGAATCTCTCCCGGAGTTTGAGAGATTTGGTAGTGAAAGG
Organism: Streptopelia decaocto; assembly: GCF_964273445.1. Taxonomy (NCBI): domain Eukaryota; kingdom Metazoa; phylum Chordata; class Aves; order Columbiformes; family Columbidae; genus Streptopelia; species Streptopelia decaocto. The sequence goes on along the minus strand of NW_028115595.1, from coordinate 398,240 downwards.
GTACCAATCTTGTCGGGGATTGGGAACCCTTCACGAGAATGTCCAAAGTTTCAGCGGGATTTCCAAAATGTTGAAAGGAACTCGAAACATGTCAACCTTGGTTTTGAGAATCTCTCCCGGAGTTTGAGAGATTTGGACGTGAAAGGGTACCAGTCTTGTCGGGGATCGGGAACCCTTCGCGAGAGTGTCGAAAGTTTCAGCGGATTTTCCAAAATGTTGAAAGGAATTCGAAACATGTCAACCTTGGTTTTGAGAATCTCTCCCGGAGTTTGAGAGATTTGGACGTGAAAGGGTACCAGTCTTGTCGGGGATTGGGAACCCTTCGCCAGAATGTCCAAAGTTTCAGCGGGATTTCCAAAATGTTGAGAGGAACTCGAAACATGTCAACCTTGGTTTTGAGAATCTCTCCCGGAGTTTGAGAGATTTGGACGTGAAAGAATACCAATCTTGTCGGGGATTGGGAACCCTTCGCGAGAATGTCCAAAGTTTCAGCGGGATTTCCAAAATGTTGAAAGAACTCGAACCATGTCAACCTTGGTTTTGAGAATCTCTCCCGGAGTTTGAGAGATTTGGACGTGAAAGGGTACCAATCTTGTCGGGGATTGGGAACCCTTCGCGAGAATGTCCAAAGTTTCAGCGGGATTTCCAAAATGTTGAGAGGAACTCGAACCATGTCAACCTTGGTTTTGAGAATCTCTCCCGGAGTTTGAGAGATTTGGATGTGAAAGTGTACCAATCTTGTCGGGGATTGGGAACCCTTCACGAGAATGTCCAAAGTTTCAGCGGGATTTCCAAAATGTTGAAAGGAACTCGAACCATGTCAACCTTGGTTTTGAGAATCTCTCCCGGAGTTTGAGAGATTTGAACGTGAAAGAGTACCAATCTTGTCAGGGATTGGGAACCCTTCGCGAGAATGTCCGAAGTTTCAGCGGGATTTCCAAAATGTTGAAAGGAACTCGAACCATGTCAACCTTGGTTTTGAGAATCTCTCCCGGAGTTTGAGAGATTTGGACGTGAAAGGGTACCAGTCTTGTCGGGGATCGGGAACCCTTCGCGAGAATGTCCAAAGTTTCAGCGGATTTTCCAAAATGTTGAAAGGAATTCGAAACATGTCAACCTCTGTTTTGAGAATCTCTCCCGGAGTTTGAGAGATTTGGACGTGAAAGGGTACCAATCTTGTCGGGGACTGGGAACCCTTCGCGAGAATGTCCAAAGTTTCAGCGGGATTTCCAAAATGTTGAAAGGAACTCGAACCATATCAACCTTGGTTTTGAGAATCTCTCCCAGACTTTGAGAGATTTGGACGTGAAAGAATACCAATCTTGTCGGGGATCGGGAACCCTTCGCGAGAGTGTCGAAAGTTTCAGCGGATTTTCCAAAATGTTGAAAGGAATTCGAAACATGTCAACCTTGGTTTTGAGAATCTCTCCCGGAGTTTGAGAGATTTGGACGTGAAAGGGTACCAGTCTTGTCGGGGATTGGGAACCCTTCGCCAGAATGTCCAAAGTTTCAGCGGGATTTCCAAACTGTTGAGAGGAACAAGAAACATGTCAACCTTGGTTTTGAGAATCTCTCCCGGAGTTTGAGAGATTTGGACGTGAAAGAGTACCAATCTTGTCGGGGATTGGGAACCCTTCGCGAGAATGTCCGAAGTTTCAGCGGGATTTCCAAAATGTTGAGAGGAACTCGAACCATGTCAACCTTGGTTTTGAGAATCTCTCCCGGAGTTTGAGAGATTTGGTAGTGAAAGGGTACCAGTCTTGTCGGGGATTGGGAACCCTTCACGAGAATGTCCAAAGTTTCAGCGGGATTTCCAAAATGTTGAAAGGAACTCGAAACATGTCAACCTTGGTTTTCAGAATCTCTCCCGGAGTTTGAGAGATTTGGACGTGAAAGGGTACCAATCTTGTCGGGGATTGGGAACCCTTCGCGAGAATGTCCAAAGTTTCAGCGGGATTTCCAAAATGTTGAAAGGAACTCGAACCATATCAACCTTGGTTTTGAGAATCTCTCCCAGACTTTGAGAGATTTGGACGTGAAAGGGTACCAATCTTGTCGGGGATTGGGAACCCTTCGCCAGAATGTCCAAAGTTTCAGCGGGATTTCCAAAATGTTGAAAAGAACTCGAAACATGTCAACCTTGGTTTTGAGAATCTCTCCCGGAGTTTGAGAGATTTGAACGTGAAAGAGTACCAATCTTGTCGGGGATTGGGAACCCTTCGCGAGAATGTCCGAAGTTTCAGCGGGATTTCCAAAATGTTGAGAGGAACTCGAACCATGTCAACCTTGGTTTTGAGAATCTCTCCGGGAGTTTGAGAGATTTGGACGTGAAAGGGTACCAGTCTTGTCGGGGATCGGGAACCCTTCGCGAGAATGTCCAAAGTTTCAGCGGGATTTCCAAAATGTTGAAAGGAACTCGAACCATGTCAACCTTGGTTTTGAGAATCTCTCCCGGAGTTTGAGAGATTTGGACGTGAAAGGGTACCAATCTTGTCGAGGATTGGGAACCCTTTGCGAGAATGTCCAAAGTTTCAGCGGGATTTCCCAAATGTTGAGAGGAACTCGAACCATGTCAACCTTGGTTTTGAGTATCTCTCCCGGAGTTTGAGAGATTTGGTAGTGAAAGGGTACCAATCTTGTCGGGGATTGGGAACCCTTCACGAGAATGTCCAAAGTTTCAGCGGGATTTCCAAAATGTTGAAAGGAACTCGAAACATGTCAACCTTGGTTTTGAGAATCTCTCCCGGAGTTTGAGAGATTTGGACGTGAAAGGGTACCAATCTTGTCGGGGATTGGGAACCCTTCGCGAGAATGTCCAAAGTTTCAGCGGGATTTCCAAAATGTTGAAAGGAACTCGAACCATATCAACCTCGTTTTTGAGAATCTCTCCCAGACTTTGAGAGATTTGGACGTGAAAGGGTACCAATCTTGTCGGGGATTGGGAAACCTTCGCCAGAATGTCCAAAGTTTCAGCGGGATTTCCAAAATGTTGAAAGGAACTCAAAACATGTCAACCTTGGTTTTGAGAATCTCTCCCGGAGTTTGAGAGATTTGAACGTGAAAGAGTACCAATCTTGTCGGGGATTGGGAACCCTTCGCGAGAATGTCCGAAGTTTCAGCGGGATTTCCAAAATGTTGAGAGGAACTCGAACCATGTCAACCTTGGTTTTGAGAATCACTCCCGGAGTTTGAGAGATTTGGACGTGAAAGGGTACCAATCTTGTCGGGGATCGGGAACCCTTCGCGAGAGTGTCGAAAGTTTCAGCGGATTTTCCAAAATGTTGAAAGGAATTCGAAACATGTCAACCTTGGTTTTGAGAATCTCTCCCGGACTTTGAGAGATTTGGACGTGAAAGGGTACCAGTCTTGTCGGGGATTGGGAACCCTTCGCCAGAATGTCCAATGTTTCAGCGGGATTTCCAAAATGTTGAGAGGAACTCGAAACATGTCAACCTTGGTTTTGAGAATCTCTCCCGGAGTTTGAGAGATTTGGACGTGAAAGAATACCAATCTTGTCGGGGATTGGGAACCCTTCGCGAGAATGTCCAAAGTTTCAGCGGGATTTCCAAAATGTTGAAAGGAACTCGAACCATGTCAACCTTGGTTTTGAGAATCTCTCCCGGAGTTTGAGAGATTTGGACGTGAAAGGGTACCAATCTTGTCGGGGATTGGGAACCCTTCGCGAGAATGTCCAAAGTTTCAGCGGGATTTCCAAAATGTTGAGAGGAACTCGAACCATGTCAACCTTGGTTTTGAGAATCTCTCCCGGAGTTTGAGAGATTTGGATGTGAAAGTGTACCAATCTTGTCGGGGATTGGGAACCCTTCACGAGAATGTCCAAAGTTTCAGCGGGATTTCCGAAATGTTGAAAGGAACTCGAACCATGTCAACCTTGGTTTTGAGAATCTCTCCCGGAGTTTGAGAGATTTGGTAGTGAAAGGGTACCAATCTTGTCGGGGATTGGGAACCCTTCGCGAGAATGTCCGAAGTTTCAGCGGGATTTCCAAAATGTTGAGAGGAACTCGAACCATGTCAACCTTGGTTTTGAGAATCTCTCCCGGAGTTTGAGAGATTTGGACGTGAAAGGGTACCAGTCTTGTCGGGGATCGGGAACCCTTCGCGAGAATGTCAAAAGTTTCAGCGGATTTTCCAAAATGTTGAAAGGAATTCGAAACATGTCAACCTCTGTTTTGAGAATCTCTCCCGGAGTTTGAGAGATTTGGACGTGAAAGGGTACCAGTCTTGTCGGGGATTGGGAACCCTTCGCGAGAATGTCCAAAGTTTCAGCGGGATTTCCAAAATGTTGAAAGGAACTCGAACCATGTCAACCTTGGTTTTGAGAATCTCTCCCGGAGTTTGAGAGATTTGGACGTGAAAGGGTACCAATCTTGTCGGGGATTGGGAACCCTTCGCGAGAATGTCCAAAGTTTCAGCGGGATTTCCCAAATGTTGAAAGGAACTCGAACCATGTCAACCTTGGTTTTCAGAATCTCTCCCGGAGTTTGAGAGATTTGGACGTGAAAGGGTACCAATCTTGTCGGGGATTGGGAACCCTTTGCGAGAATGTCCAAAGTTTCAGCGGGATTTCCAAAATGTTGAAAGGAACTCGAAACATGTCAACCTTGGTTTTGAGAATCTCTCCCGGAGTTTGAGAGATTTGGACGTGAAAGGGTACCAATATTGTCGGGGATCGGGAACCCTTTGCGAGAATGTCCAAAGTTTCAGCGGGATTTCCCAAATGTTGAAAGGAACTCGAACCATGTCAACCTTGGTTTTCAGAATCTCTCCCGGAGTTTGAGAGATTTGGTAGTGAAAGGGTACCAATCTTGTCGGGGATCGGGAACCCTTCGCGAGAATGTCCAAAGTTTCAGCGGATTTTCCATAATGTTGAAAGGAATTCGAAACATGTCAACCTCTGTTTTGAGAATCTCTCCCGGAGTTTGAGAGATTTGGACGTGAAAGGGTACCAGTCTTGTCGGGGATTGGGAACCCTTCGCGAGAATGTCCAAAGTTTCAGCGGGATTTCCAAAATGTTGAAAGGAACTCGAACCATGTCAACCTTGGTTTTGAGAATCTCTCCCGGAGTTTGAGAGATTTGGACGTGAAAGGGTACCAATCTTGTCGGGGATTGGGAACCCTTTGCGATAATGTCCAAAGTTTCAGCGGGATTTCCAAAATGTTGAAAGAAACTCGAACCATGTCAACCTTGGTTTTGAGAATCTCTCCCGGAGTTTGAGAGATTTGGTAGTGAAAGGGTACCAATCTTGTCGGGGATTGGGAACCCTTCACGAGAATGTCCAAAGTTTCAGCGGGATTTCCAAAATGTTGAAAGGAACTCGAAACATGTCAACCTTGGTTTTGAGAATCTCTCCCGGAGTTTGAGAGATTTGGACGTGAAAGGGTACCAATCTTGTTGGGGATTGGGAACCCTTCGCGAGAATGTCCAAAGTTTCAGCGGGATTTCCAAAATGTTGAAAGGAACTCGAACCATATCAACCTTGGTTTTGAGAATCTCTCCCAGACTTTGAGAGATTTGGACGTGAAAGGGTACCAATCTTGTCGGGGATTGGGAACCCTTCACGAGAATGTCCAAAGTTTCAGCGGGATTTCCAAAATGTTGAAAGGAACTCGAACCATGTCAACCTTGGTGTTCAGAATCTCTCCCGGAGTTTGAGAGATTTGGATGGGAAAGGGTACCAATCTTGTCGGGGATTGGGAACCCTTCACGAGAATGTCCAAAGTTTCAGCGGGATTTCCAAAATGTTGAAAGGAACTCGAACCATGTCAACCTTGGTTTTGACAATCTCTCCCGGAGTTTGAGAGATTTGGACGTGAAAGGGTACCAATCTTGTCGGGGATTGGGAACCCTTCGACAGAATGTCCAAAGTTTCAGCGGGATTTCCAAAATGTTGAAAGGAACTCGAAACATGTCAACCTTGGTTTTGAGAATCTCTCCCGGAGTTTGAGAGATTTGGACGTGAAAGGGTACCAATCTTGTCGGGGATCGGAAACCCTTCGCGAGAATGTCCAAAGTTTCAGCGGGATTTCCAAAATGTTGAAAGGAACTCGAAACATGTCAACCTTGGTTTTGAGAATCTCTCCCGGAGTTTGAGAGATTTGGACGTGAAAGGGTACCAATCTTGTCGGAAATCGGGAACCCTTCGCGAGAATGTCCAAAGTTTCAGCGGGATTTCCAAAATGTTGAAAGGAACTCGAAACATGTCAACCTTGGTTTTGAGAATCTCTCCCGGAGTTTGAGAGATTTGGACGTGAAAGGGTACCAATCTTGTCGGGGATTGGGAACCCTTCGCGAGAATGTCCAAAGTTTTAGCGGGATTTCCAAAATGTTGAAAGGAACTCGAACCATGTCAACCTTGGTTTTGAGAATCTCTCCCGGAGTTTGAGAGATTTGGACGTGAAAGGGTACCAATCTTGTCGGGGATTGGGAACCCTTCGCGAGAATGTCCAAAGTTTCAGCGGGATTTCCAAAATGTTGAAAGGAACTCGAACCATGTCAACCTTGGTTTTGAGAATCTCTCCCGGAGTTTGAGAGATTTGGACGTGAAAGGGTACCAACCTTGTCGGGGATTGGGAACCCTTCGACAGAATGTCCAAAGTTTCAGCGGGATTTCCAAAATGTTGAAAGGAACTCGAAACATGTCAACCTTGGTTTTGAGAATCTCTCCCGGAGTTTGAGAGATTTGGACGTGAAAGGGTACCAATCTTGTCGGGGATCGGAAACCCTTCGCGAGAATGTCCAAAGTTTCAGCGGGATTTCCAAAATGTTGAAAGGAACTCGAAACATGTCAACCTTGGTTTTGAGAATCTCTCCCGGAGTTTGAGAGATTTGGACGTGAAAGGGTACCAATCTTGTCGGGAATCGGGAACCCTTCGCGAGAATGTCCAAAGTTTCAGCGGGATTTCCAAAATGTTGAAAGGAACTCGAAACATGTCAACCTTGGTTTTGAGAATCTCTCCCGGAGTTTGAGAGATTTGGACGTGAAAGGGTACCAATCTTGTCGGGGATTGGGAACCCTTCGCGAGAATGTCCAAAGTTTCAGCGGGATTTCCAAAATGTTGAAAGGAACTCGAACCATATCAACCTCGTTTTTGAGAATCTCTCCCAGACTTTGAGAGATTTGGACGTGAAAGGGTACCAATCTTGTCGGGGATTGGGAAACCTTCGCCAGAATGTCCAAAGTTTCAGCGGGATTTCCAAAATGTTGAAAGGAACTCAAAACATGTCAACCTTGGTTTTGAGAATCTCTCCCGGAGTTTGAGAGATTTGAACGTGAAAGAGTACCAATCTTGTCGGGGATTGGGAACCCTTCGCGAGAATGTCCGAAGTTTCAGCGGGATTTCCAAAATGTTGAGAGGAACTCGAACCATGTCAACCTTGGTTTTGAGAATCTCTCCCGGAGTTTGAGAGATTTGGACGTGAAAGGGTACCAGTCTTGTCGGGGATCGGGAACCCTTCGCGAGAATGTCAAAAGTTTCAGCGGATTTTCCAAAATGTTGAAAGGAATTCGAAACATGTCAACCTCTGTTTTGAGAATCTCTCCCGGAGTTTGAGAGATTTGGACGTGAAAGGGTACCAGTCTTGTCGGGGATTGGGAACCCTTCGCGAGAATGTCCAAAGTTTCAGCGGGATTTCCAAAATGTTGAAAGGAACTCGAACCATGTCAACCTTGGTTTTGAGAATCTCTCCCGGAGTTTGAGAGATTTGGACGTGAAAGGGTACCAATCTTGTCGGGGATTGGGAACCCTTCGCGAGAATGTCCAAAGTTTCAGCGGGATTTCCCAAATGTTGAAAGGAACTCGAACCATGTCAACCTTGGTTTTCAGAATCTCTCCCGGAGTTTGAGAGATTTGGACGTGAAAGGGTACCAATCTTGTCGGGGATTGGGAACCCTTTGCGAGAATGTCCAAAGTTTCAGCGGGATTTCCAAAATGTTGAAAGGAACTCGAAACATGTCAACCTTGGTTTTGAGAATCTCTCCCGGAGTTTGAGAGATTTGGACGTGAAAGGGTACCAATATTGTCGGGGATCGGGAACCCTTTGCGAGAATGTCCAAAGTTTCAGCGGGATTTCCCAAATGTTGAAAGGAACTCGAACCATGTCAACCTTGGTTTTCAGAATCTCTCCCGGAGTTTGAGAGATTTGGTAGTGAAAGGGTACCAATCTTGTCGGGGATCGGGAACCCTTCGCGAGAATGTCCAAAGTTTCAGCGGATTTTCCATAATGTTGAAAGGAATTCGAAACATGTCAACCTCTGTTTTGAGAATCTCTCCCGGAGTTTGAGAGATTTGGACGTGAAAGGGTACCAGTCTTGTCGGGGATTGGGAACCCTTCGCGAGAATGTCCAAAGTTTCAGCGGGATTTCCAAAATGTTGAAAGGAACTCGAACCATGTCAACCTTGGTTTTGAGAATCTCTCCCGGAGTTTGAGAGATTTGGACGTGAAAGGGTACCAATCTTGTCGGGGATTGGGAACCCTTTGCGATAATGTCCAAAGTTTCAGCGGGATTTCCAAAATGTTGAAAGAAACTCGAACCATGTCAACCTTGGTTTTGAGAATCTCTCCCGGAGTTTGAGAGATTTGGTAGTGAAAGGGTACCAATCTTGTCGGGGATTGGGAACCCTTCACGAGAATGTCCAAAGTTTCAGCGGGATTTCCAAAATGTTGAAAGGAACTCGAAACATGTCAACCTTGGTTTTGAGAATCTCTCCCGGAGTTTGAGAGATTTGGACGTGAAAGGGTACCAATCTTGTTGGGGATTGGGAACCCTTCGCGAGAATGTCCAAAGTTTCAGCGGGATTTCCAAAATGTTGAAAGGAACTCGAACCATATCAACCTTGGTTTTGAGAATCTCTCCCAGACTTTGAGAGATTTGGACGTGAAAGGGTACCAATCTTGTCGGGGATTGGGAACCCTTCACGAGAATGTCCAAAGTTTCAGCGGGATTTCCAAAATGTTGAAAGGAACTCGAACCATGTCAACCTTGGTGTTCAGAATCTCTCCCGGAGTTTGAGAGATTTGGATGGGAAAGGGTACCAATCTTGTCGGGGATTGGGAACCCTTCACGAGAATGTCCAAAGTTTCAGCGGGATTTCCAAAATGTTGAAAGGAACTCGAACCATGTCAACCTTGGTTTTGAGAATCTCTCCCGGAGTTTGAGAGATTTGGACGTGAAAGGGTACCAATCTTGTCGGGGATTGGGAACCCTTCGACAGAATGTCCAAAGTTTCAGCGGGATTTCCAAAATGTTGAAAGGAACTCGAAACATGTCAACCTTGGTTTTGAGAATCTCTCCCGGAGTTTGAGAGATTTGGACGTGAAAGGGTACCAATCTTGTCGGGGATCGGAAACCCTTCGCGAGAATGTCCAAAGTTTCAGCGGGATTTCCAAAATGTTGAAAGGAACTCGAAACATGTCAACCTTGGTTTTGAGAATCTCTCCCGGAGTTTGAGAGATTTGGACGTGAAAGGGTACCAATCTTGTCGGAAATCGGGAACCCTTCGCGAGAATGTCCAAAGTTTCAGCGGGATTTCCAAAATGTTGAAAGGAACTCGAAACATGTCAACCTTGGTTTTGAGAATCTCTCCCGGAGTTTGAGAGATTTGGACGTGAAAGGGTACCAATCTTGTCGGGGATTGGGAACCCTTCGCGAGAATGTCCAAAGTTTTAGCGGGATTTCCAAAATGTTGAAAGGAACTCGAACCATGTCAACCTTGGTTTTGAGAATCTCTCCCGGAGTTTGAGAGATTTGGACGTGAAAGGGTACCAATCTTGTCGGGGATTGGGAACCCTTCGCGAGAATGTCCAAAGTTTCAGCGGGATTTCCAAAATGTTGAAAGGAACTCGAACCATGTCAACCTTGGTTTTGAGAATCTCTCCCGGAGTTTGAGAGATTTGGACGTGAAAGGGTACCAACCTTGTCGGGGATTGGGAACCCTTCGACAGAATGTCCAAAGTTTCAGCGGGATTTCCAAAATGTTGAAAGGAACTCGAAACATGTCAACCTTGGTTTTGAGAATCTCTCCCGGAGTTTGAGAGATTTGGACGTGAAAGGGTACCAATCTTGTCGGGGATCGGAAACCCTTCGCGAGAATGTCCAAAGTTTCAGCGGGATTTCCAAAATGTTGAAAGGAACTCGAAACATGTCAACCTTGGTTTTGAGAATCTCTCCCGGAGTTTGAGAGATTTGGACGTGAAAGGGTACCAATCTTGTCGGGAATCGGGAACCCTTCGCGAGAATGTCCAAAGTTTCAGCGGGATTTCCAAAATGTTGAAAGGAACTCGAAACATGTCAACCTTGGTTTTGAGAATCTCTCCCGGACTTTGAGAGATTTGGACGTGAAAGGGTACCAATCTTGTCGGGGATTGGGAACCCTTCGCGAGAATGTCCAAAGTTTCAGCGGGATTTCCAAAATGTTGAAAGGAACTCGAACCATGTCAACCTTGGTTTTGAAAATCTCTCCCGGAGTTTGAGAGATTTGGACGTGAAAGGGTACCAATCTTGTCGGGGATCGGGAACCCTTCGCGAGAATGTCCAAAGTTTCAGCGGGATTTCCAAAATGTTGAAAGGAACTCGAACCATGTCAACCTTGGTTTTGAGAATCTCTCCCAGACTTTGAGAGATTTGGACGTGAAAGGGTACCAATCTTGTCGGGGATTGGGAACCCTTCGCGAGAATGTCCAAAGTTTCAGCGGGATTTATAAAATGTTGAAAGGAACTCGAAACATGTCAACCTTGGTTTTGAGAATCTCTCCCGGAGTTTGAGAGATTTGGACGTGAAAGGGTACCAATCTTGTCGGGGATTGGGAACCCTTCGCGAGAATGTCCAAAGTTTCAGCGGGATTTCCAAAATGTTGAAAGGAACTCGAAACATGTCAACCTTGGTTTTGAGAATCTCTCCCGGAGTTTGAGAGATTTGAACGTGAAAGAGTACCAGTCTTGTCGGGGATTGGGAACCCTTCGCGAGAATGTCCGAAGTTTCAGCGGGATTGCCAAAATGTTGAGAGGAACTCGAACCATGTCAACCTTGGTTTTGAGAGTCTCTCCCGGAGTTTGAGAGATTTGGACGTGAAAGGGTACCAATCTTGTCGGGGATCGGGAACCCTTCGCGAGAATGTCCAAAGTTTCAGCGGATTTTCCAAAATGTTGAAAGGAATTCGAAACATGTCAACCTTGGTTTTGAGAATCTCTCCCGGAGTTTGAGAGATTTGGACGTGAAAGGGTACCAGTCTTGTTGGGGATTGGGAACCCTTCGCGAGAATGTCCAAAGTTTCAGCGGGATTTCCAAAATGTTGAGAGGAACTCGAACCATGTCAACCTTGGTTTTGAGAATCTCTCCCGGAGTTTGAGAGATTTGGACGTGAAAGGGTCCCAGTCTTGTCGGGGATCGGGAACCCTTCGCGAGAATGTCGAAAGTTTCAGCGGATTTTCCAAAATGTTGAAAGGAATTCGAACCATGTCAACCTTGGTTTTGAGAATCTCTCCCGGAGTTTGAGAGATTTGGACGTGAAAGGGTACCAATCTTGTCGGGGATTGGGAACCCTTCGCGAGAATGTCCAAAGTTTCAGCGGGATTTCCAAAATGTTGAAAGGAACTCGAAACATGTCAACCTCTGTTTTGAGAATCTCTCCCGGAGTTTGAGAGATTTGGACGTGAAAGGGTACCAATCTTGTCGGGGATCGGAAACCCTTCGCGAGAATGTCCAAAGTTTCAGCGGGATTTCCAAAATGTTGAAAGGAACTCGAACCATGTCAACCTTGGTTTTGAGAATCTCTCCCGGAGTTTGAGAGATTTGGACGTGAAAGGGTACCAATCTTGTCGGGGATCGGGAACCCTTCGCGAGAATGTCCAAAGTTTCAGCGGGATTTCCAAAATGTTGAAAGGAACTGGAACCATGTCAACCTTGGTTTTGAGAATCTCTCCCGGAGTTTGAGAGATTTGGACGTGAAAGGGTACCAATCTTGTCGGGGATTGGGAACCCTTCGACAGAATGTCCAAAGTTTCAGCGGGATTTCCAAAATGTTGAAAGGAACTCGAAACATGTCAACCTTGGTTTTGAGAATCTCTCCCGGAGTTTGAGAGATTTGGACGTGAAAGGGTACCAATCTTGTCGGGGATCGGAAACCCTTCGCGAGAATGTCCAAAGTTTCAGCGGGATTTCCAAAATGTTGAAAGGAACTCGAAACATGTCAACCTTGGTTTTGAGAATCTCTCCCGGAGTTTGAGAGATTTGGACGTGAAAGGGTACCAATCTTGTCGGGAATCGGGAACCCTTCGCGAGAATGTCCAAAGTTTCAGCGGGATTTCCAAAATGTTGAAAGGAACTCGAAACATGTCAACCTTGGTTTTGAGAATCTCTCCCGGACTTTGAGAGATTTGGACGTGAAAGGGTACCAGTCTTGTTGGGGATTGGGAACCCTTCGCGAGAATGTCCAAAGTTTCAGCGGGGTTTCCAAAATGTTGAGAGGAACTCGAACCATGTCAACCTTGGTTTTGAGAATCTCTCCCGGAGTTTGAGAGATTTGGACGTGAAAGGGTCCCAGTCTTGTCGGGGATCGGGAACCCTTCGCGAGAATGTCGAAAGTTTCAGCGGATTTTCCAAAATGTTGAAAGGAATTCGAACCATGTCAACCTTGGTTTTGAGAATCTCTCCCGGAGTTTGAGAGATTTGGACGTGAAAGGGTACCAATCTTGTCGGGGATTGGGAACCCTTCGCGAGAATGTCCAAAGTTTCAGCGGGATTTCCAAAATGTTGAAAGGAACTCGAAACATGTCAACCTCTGTTTTGAGAATCTCTCCCGGAGTTTGAGAGATTTGGACGTGAAAGGGTACCAATCTTGTCGGGGATCGGAAACCCTTCGCGAGAATGTCCAAAGTTTCAGCGGGATTTCCAAAATGTTGAAAGGAACTCGAACCATGTCAACCTTGGTTTTGAGAATCTCTCCCGGAGTTTGAGAGATTTGGACGTGAAAGGGTACCAATCTTGTCGGGGATCGGGAACCCTTCGCGAGAATGTCCAAAGTTTCAGCGGGATTTCCAAAATGTTGAAAGGAACTGGAACCATGTCAACCTTGGTTTTGAGAATCTCTCCCGGAGTTTGAGAGATTTGGACGTGAAAGGGTACCAATCTTGTCGGGGATTGGGAACCCTTCGACAGAATGTCCAAAGTTTCAGCGGGATTTCCAAAATGTTGAAAGGAACTCGAAACATGTCAACCTTGGTTTTGAGAATCTCTTCCGGAGTTTGAGAGATTTGGACGTGAAAGGGTACCAATCTTGTCGGGGATCGGAAACCCTTCGCGAGAATGTCCAAAGTTTCAGCGGGATTTCCAAAATGTTGAAAGGAACTCGAAACATGTCAACCTTGGTTTTGAGAATCTCTCCCGGAGTTTGAGAGATTTGGACGTGAAAGGGTACCAATCTTGTCGGGAATCGGGAACCCTTCGCGAGAATGTCCAAAGTTTCAGCGGGATTTCCAAAATGTTGAAAGGAACTCGAAACATGTCAACCTTGGTTTTGAGAATCTCTCCCGGACTTTGAGAGATTTGGACGTGAAAGGGTACCAATCTTGTCGGGAATCGGGAACCCTTCGCGAGAATGTCCAAAGTTTCAGCGGGATTTCCAAAATGTTGAAAGGAACTCGAAACATGTCAACCTTGGTTTTGAGAATCTCTCCCGGAGTTTGAGAGATTTGGACGTGAAAGGGTACCAATCTTGTCGGGGATTGGGAACCCTTCGCGAGAATGTCCAAAGTTTTAGCGGGATTTCCAAAATGTTGAAAGGAACTCGAACCATGTCAACCTTGGTTTTCAGAATCTCTCCCGGAGTTTGAGAGATTTGGTAGTGAAAGGGTACCAATCTTGTCGGGGATTGGGAACCCTTCGCGAGAATGTCCAAAGTTTCAGCGGGATTTCCAAAATGTTGAAAGGAACTCGAACCATGTCAACCTTGGTTTTGAGAATCTCTCCCGGAGTTTGAGAGATTTGGACGTGAAAGGGTACCAACCTTGTCGGGGATTGGGAACCCTTCGACAGAATGTCCAAAGTTTCAGCGGGATTTCCAAAATGTTGAAAGGAACTCGAAACATGTCAACCTTGGTTTTGAGAATCTCTCCCGGAGTTTGAGAGATTTGGACGTGAAAGGGTACCAATCTTGTCGGGGATCGGAAACCCTTCGCGAGAATGTCCAAAGTTTCAGCGGGATTTCCAAAATGTTGAAAGGAACTCGAAACATGTCAACCTTGGTTTTGAGAATCTCTCCCGGAGTTTGAGAGATTTGGACGTGAAAGGGTACCAATCTTGTCGGGAATCGGGAACCCTTCGCGAGAATGTCCAAAGTTTCAGCGGGATTTCCAAAATGTTGAAAGGAACTCGAAACATGTCAACCTTGGTTTTGAGAATCTCTCCCGGAGTTTGAGAGATTTGGACGTGAAAGGGTACCAATCTTGTCGGGGATTGGGAACCCTTCGACAGAATGTCCAAAGTTTCAGCGGGATTTCCAAAATGTTGAAAGGAACTCGAAACATGTCAACCTTGGTTTTGAGAATCTCTCCCGGAGTTTGAGAGATTTGGACGTGAAAGGGTACCAATCTTGTCGGGGATCGGAAACCCTTCGCGAGAATGTCCAAAGTTTCAGCGGGATTTCCAAAATGTTGAAAGGAACTCGAACCATGTCAACCTTGGTTTTGAGAATCTCTCCCGGAGTTTGAGAGATTTGGACGTGAAAGTGTACCAATCGTGTCGGGGATCGGGAACCCTTCGCGAGAATGTCCAAAGCTTCAGCGGGATTTCCAAAATGTTGAAAGGAACTCGAACCATGTCAACCTTGGTTTTGAGAATCTCTCCCGGAGTTTGAGAGATTTGGACGTGAAAGGGTACCAATCTTGTCGGGGATTGGGAACCCTTCGACAGAATGTCCAAAGTTTCAGCGGGATTTCCAAAATGTTGAAAGGAACTCGAAACATGTCAACCTTGGTTTTGAGAATCTCTCCCGGAGTTTGAGAGATTTGGACGTGAAAGGGTACCAATCTTGTCGGGGATCGGAAACCCTTCGCGAGAATGTCCAAAGTTTCAGCGGGATTTCCAAAATGTTGAAAGGAACTCGAAACATGTCAACCTTGGTTTTGAGAATCTCTCCCGGAGTTTGAGAGATTTGGACGTGAAAGGGTACCAATCTTGTCGGGGATTGGGAACCCTTCGCGGGAATGTCCAAAGTTTCAGCGGGATTTCCAAAATGTTGAAAGGAACTCGAACCATGTCAACCTTGGTTTTGAGAATCTCTCCCGGAGTTTGAGAGATTTGGACGTGAAAGGGTACCAATCTTGTCGGGGATTGGGAACCCTTTGCGAGAATGTCCAAAGTTTCAGCGGGATTTCCAAAATGTTGAAAGAAACTCGAACCATGTCAACCTTGGTTTTGAGAATCTCTCCCGGAGTTTGAGAGATTTGGACGTGAAAGGGTACCAATCTTGTCGGGGATTGGGAACCCTTTGCGAGAATGTCCAAAGTTTCAGCGGGATTTCCCAAATGTTGAAAGGAACTCGAACCATGTCAACCTTGGTTTTGAGAATCTCTCCCGGAGTTTGAGAGATTTGGTAGTGAAAGGGTACCAATCTTGTCGGGGATTGGGAACCCTTCACGAGAATGTCCAAAGTTTCAGCGGGATTTCCAAAATGTTGAAAGGAACTCGAAACATGTCAACCTTGGTTTTGAGAATCTCTCCCGGAGTTTGAGAGATTTGGACGTGAAAGGGTACCAATCTTGTTGGGGATTGGGAACCCTTCGCGAGAATGTCCAAAGTTTCAGCGGGATTTCCAAAATGTTGAAAGGAACTCGAACCATATCAACCTTGGTTTTGAGAATCTCTCCCAGACTTTGAGAGATTTGGACGTGAAAGGGTACCAATCTTGTCGGGGATTGGGAACCCTTCACGAGAATGTCCAAAGTTTCAGCGGGATTTCCAAAATGTTGAAAGGAACTCGAACCATGTCAACCTTGGTGTTCAGAATCTCTCCCGGAGTTTGAGAGATTTGGATGGGAAAGGGTACCAATCTTGTCGGGGATTGGGAACCCTTCACGAGAATGTCCAAAGTTTCAGCGGGATTTCCAAAATGTTGAAAGGAACTCGAACCATGTCAACCTTGGTTTTGAGAATCTCTCCCGGAGTTTGAGAGATTTGGACGTGAAAGGGTACCAATCTTGTCGGGGATTGGGAACCCTTCGACAGAATGTCCAAAGTTTCAGCGGGATTTCCAAAATGTTGAAAGGAACTCGAAACATGTCAACCTTGGTTTTGAGAATCTCTCCCGGAGTTTGAGAGATTTGGACGTGAAAGGGTACCAATCTTGTCGGGGATCGGAAACCCTTCGCGAGAATGTCCAAAGTTTCAGCGGGATTTCCAAAATGTTGAAAGGAACTCGAAACATGTCAACCTTGGTTTTGAGAATCTCTCCCGGAGTTTGAGAGATTTGGACGTGAAAGGGTACCAATCTTGTCGGGAATCGGGAACCCTTCGCGAGAATGTCCAAAGTTTCAGCGGGATTTCCAAAATGTTGAAAGGAACTCGAACCATGTCAACCTTGGTTTTGAGAATCTCTCCCGGAGTTTGAGAGATTTGGACGTGAAAGGGTACCAATCTTGTCGGGGATTGGGAACCCTTCGCGAGAATGTCCAAAGTTTTAGCGGGATTTCCAAAATGTTGAAAGGAACTCGAACCATGTCAACCTTGGTTTTGAGAATCTCTCCCGGAGTTTGAGAGATTTGGACGTGAAAGGGTACCAATCTTGTCGGGGATTGGGAACCCTTCGCGAGAATGTCCAAAGTTTCAGCGGGATTTCCAAAATGTTGAAAGGAACTCGAACCATGTCAACCTTGGTTTTGAGAATCTCTCCCGGAGTTTGAGAGATTTGGACGTGAAAGGGTACCAACCTTGTCGGGGATTGGGAACCCTTCGACAGAATGTCCAAAGTTTCAGCGGGATTTCCAAAATGTTGAAAGGAACTCGAAACATGTCAACCTTGGTTTTGAGAATCTCTCCCGGAGTTTGAGAGATTTGGACGTGAAAGGGTACCAATCTTGTCGGGGATCGGAAACCCTTCGCGAGAATGTCCAAAGTTTCAGCGGGATTTCCAAAATGTTGAAAGGAACTCGAAACATGTCAACCTTGGTTTTGAGAATCTCTCCCGGAGTTTGAGAGATTTGGACGTGAAAGGGTACCAATCTTGTCGGGAATCGGGAACCCTTCGCGAGAATGTCCAAAGTTTCAGCAGGATTTCCAAAATGTTGAAAGGAACTCGAAACATGTCAACCTTGGTTTTGAGAATCTCTCCCGGACTTTGAGAGATTTGGACGTGAAAGGGTACCAATCTTGTCGGGGATTGGGAACCCTTCGCGAGAATGTCCAAAGTTTCAGCGGGATTTCCAAAATGTTGAAAGGAACTCGAAACATGTGAACCTTGGTTTTGAGAATCTCTCCCGGAGTTTGAGAGATTTGGACGTGAAAGGGTACCAATCTTGTCGGGGATTGGGAACCCTTCGCCAGAATGTCCAAAGTTTCAGCGGGATTTCCAAAATGTTGAAAGGAACTCGAAACATGTCAACCTTGGTTTTGAGAATCTCTCCCGGAGTTTGAGAGATTTGGACGTGAAAGAGTACCAGTCTTGTCGGGGATTGGGAACCCTTCGCGAGAATGTCCGAAGTTTCAGCGGGATTGCCAAAATGTTGAGAGGAACTCGAACCATGTCAACCTTGGTTTTGAGAGTCTCTCCCGGAGTTTGAGAGATTTGGACGTGAAAGGGTACCAGTCTTGTCGGGGATCGGGAACCCTTCGCGAGAATGTCCAAAGTTTCAGCGGATTTTCCAAAATGTTGAAAGGAATTCGAAACATGTCAACCTCTGTTTTGAGAATCTCTCCCGGAGTTTGAGAGATTTGGACGTGAAAGGGTACCAGTCTTGTTGGGGATTGGGAACCCTTCGCGAGAATGTCCAAAGTTTCAGCGGGATTTCCAAAATGTTGAGAGGAACTCGAACCATGTCAACCTTGGTTTTGAGAATCTCTCCCGGAGTTTGAGAGATTTGGACGTGAAAGGGTACCAGTCTTGTCGGGGATCGGGAACCCTTCGCGAGAATGTCGAAAGTTTCAGCGGATTTTCCAAAATGTTGAAAGGAATTCGAACCATGTCAACCTTGGTTTTGAGAATCTCTCCCGGAGTTTGAGAGATTTGGACGTGAAAGGGTACCAATCTTGTCGGGGATTGGGAACCCTTCGACAGAATGTCCAAAGTTTCAGCGGGATTTCCAAAATGTTGAAAGGAACTCGAAACATGTCAACCTTGGTTTTGAGAATCTCTCCCGGAGTTTGAGAGATTTGGACGTGAAAGGGTACCAATCTTGTCGGGGATCGGAAACCCTTCGCGAGAATGTCCAAAGTTTCAGCGGGATTTCCAAAATGTTGAAAGGAACTCGAACCATGTCAACCTTGGTTTTGAGAATCTCTCCCGGAGTTTGAGAGATTTGGACGTGAAAGGGTACCAATCTTGTCGGGGATCGGGAACCCTTCGCGAGAATGTCCAAAGTTTCAGCGGGATTTCCAAAATGTTGAAAGGAACTCGAACCATGTCAACCTTGGTTTTGAGAATCTCTCCCGGAGTTTGAGAGATTTGGACGTGAAAGGGTACCAATCTTGTCGGGGATTGGGAACCCTTCGACAGAATGTCCAAAGTTTCAGCGGGATTTCCAAAATGTTGAAAGGAACTCGAAACATGTCAACCTTGGTTTTGAGAATCTCTCCCGGAGTTTGAGAGATTTGGACGTGAAAGGGTACCAATCTTGTCGGGGATCGGAAACCCTTCGCGAGAATGTCCAAAGTTTCAGCGGGATTTCCAAAATGTTGAAAGGAACTCGAAACATGTCAACCTTGGTTTTGAGAATCTCTCCCGGAGTTTGAGAGATTTGGACGTGAAAGGGTACCAATCTTGTCGGGAATCGGGAACCCTTCGCGAGAATGTCCAAAGTTTCAGCGGGATTTCCAAAATGTTGAAAGGAACTCGAAACATGTCAACCTTGGTTTTGAGAATCTCTCCCGGAGTTTCAGAGATTTGGACGTGAAAGGGTACCAATCTTGTCGGGGATTGGGAACCCTTCGCGAGAATGTCCAAAGTTTCAGCGGGATTTCCAAAATGTTGAAAGGAACTCGAACCATGTCAACCTTGGTTTTGAGAATCTCTCCCGGAGTTTGAGAGATTTGGACGTGAAAGGGTACCAATCTTGTCGGGGATTGGGAACCCTTCGCGACAATGTCCAAAGTTTCAGCGGGATTTCCCAAATGTTGAAAGGAACTCGAACCATGTCAACCTTGGTTTTCAGAATCTCTCCCGGAGTTTGAGAGATTTGGTAGTGAAAGGGTACCAATCTTGTCGGGGATTGGGAACCCTTTGCGAGAATGTCCAAAGTTTCAGCGGGATTTCCAAAATGTTGAAAGGAACTCGAAACATGTCAACCTTGGTTTTGAGAATCTCTCCCGGAGTTTGAGAGATTTGGACGTGAAAGGGTACCAATCTTGTCGGGGATCGGGAACCCTTCGCGAGAATCTCCAAAGTTTCAGCGGGATTTCCAAAATGTTGAAAGGAACTCGAACCATGTCAACCTTGGTTTTCAGAATCTCTCCCGGAGTTTGAGAGATTTAGTAGTGAAAGGGTACCAATCTTGTCGGGGATTGGGAACCCTTCACGAGAATGTCCAAAGTTTCAGCGGGATTTCCAAAATGTTGAAAGGAACTCGAAACATGTCAACCTTGGTTTTGAGAATCTCTCCCAGACTTTGAGAGATTTGGACGTGAAAGGGTACCAATCTTGTCGGGGATTGGGAACCCTTCGCCAGAATGTCCAAAGTTTCAGCGGGATTTCCAAAATGTTGAAAGGAACTCGAAACATGTCAACCTTGGTTTTGAGAATCTCTCCCGGAGTTTGAGAGATTTGAACGTGAAAGAGTACCAATCTTGTCGGGGATTGGGAACCCTTCGCGAGAATGTCCGAAGTTTCAGCGGGATTTCCAAAATGTTGAGAGGAACTCGAACCATGTCAACCTTGGTTTTGAGAATCTCTCCCGGAGTTTGAGAGATTTGGACGTGAAAGGGTACCAATCTTGTCGGGGATTGGGAACCCTTTGCGAGAATGTCCAAAGTTTCAGCGGGATTTCCCAAATGTTGAAAGGAACTCGAACCATGTCAACCTTGGTTTTCAGAATCTGTCCCGGAGTTTGAGAGATTTGGTAGTGAAAGGGTTCCAATCTTGTCGGGGATTGGGAACCTTTCACGAGAATGTCCAAAGTTTCAGCGGGATTTCCAAAATGTTGAAAGGAACTCGAAACATGTCAACCTTGGTTTTGAGAATCTCTCCCGGAGTTTGAGAGATTTGGACGTGAAAGGGTACCAATCTTGTCGGGGATTGGGAACCCTTCACGAGAATGTCCAAAGTTTCAGCGGGATTTCCAAAATGTTGAAAGGAACTCGAACCATATCAACCTTGGTTTTGAGAATCTCTCCCAGACTTTGAGAGATTTGGACGTGAAAGGGTACCAATCTTGTCGGG
Organism: Streptopelia decaocto; assembly: GCF_964273445.1. NCBI lineage: Eukaryota > Metazoa > Chordata > Aves > Columbiformes > Columbidae > Streptopelia > Streptopelia decaocto. Next base: position 377,638 of record NW_028115595.1, on the reverse strand, counting down.
GATTGGGAAACCTTCGCCAGAATGTCCAAAGTTTCAGCGGGATTTCCAAAATGTTGAAAGGAACTCGAACCATGTCAACCTTGGTTTTGAGAATCTCTCCCGGAGTTTGAGAGATTTGGACGTGAAAGGGTACCAATCTTGTTGGGGATTGGGAACCCTTCGCGAGAATGTCCGAAGTTTCAGCGGGATTTCCAAAATGTTGAGAGGAACTCGAACCATGTCAACCTTGGTTTTGAGAATCTCTCCCGGAGTTTGAGAGATTTGGACGTGAAAGGGTACCAGTCTTGTCGGGGATCGGGAACCCTTCGCGAGAGTGTCGAAAGTTTCAGCGGATTTTCCAAAATGTTGAAAGGAATTCGAAACATGTCAACCTTGGTTTTGAGAATCTCTCCCGGAGTTTGAGAGATTTGGACGTGAAAGGGTACCAGTCTTGTCGGGGATTGGGAACCCTTCGCCAGAATGTCCAAAGTTTCAGCGGGATTTCCAAAATGTTGAGAGGAACTCGAAACATGTCAACCTTGGTTTTGAGAATCTCTCCCGGAGTTTGAGAGATTTGGACGTGAAAGAATACCAATCTTGTCGGGGATTGGGAACCCTTCGCGAGAATGTCCAAAGTTTCAGCGGGATTTCCAAAATGTTGAAAGGAACTCGAACCATGTCAACCTTGGTTTTGAGAATCTCTCCCGGAGTTTGAGAGATTTGGACGTGAAAGGGTACCAATCTTGTCGGGGATTGGGAACCCTTCGCGAGAATGTCCAAAGTTTCAGCGGGATTTCCAGAATGTTGAGAGGAACTCGAACCATGTCAACCTTGGTTTTGAGAATCTCTCCCGGAGTTTGAGAGATTTGGACGTGAAAGGGTACCAATCTTGTCGGGGATTGGGAACCCTTCGCGAGAATGTCCAAAGTTTCAGCGGGATTTCCAAAATGTTGAAAGGAACTCGAAACATGTCAACCTTGGTTTTGAGAATCTCTCCCGGAATTTGAGAGATTTGGACGTGAAAGAGTACCAGTCTTGTCGGGGATCGGGAACCCTTCGCGAGAATGTCCAAAGTTTCAGCGGATTTTCCAAAATGTTGAAAGGAACTCGAAACATGTCAACCTTGGTTTTGAGAATCTCTCCCGGAGTTTGAGAGATTTGGACGTGAAAGGGTACCAATCTCGTCGGGGATTGGGACCCCTTCGCGAGAATGTCCAAAGTTTCAGCGGGATTTCCAAAATGTTGAAAAGAACTCGAACCATGTCAACCTTGGTTTTGAGAATCTCTCCCGGAGTTTGAGAGACTTGGACGTGAAAGGGTACCAATCTTTTCGGGGATTGGGAACCCTTCGCGAGAATGTCCAAGGTTTCAGCGGGATTTCCAAAATGTTGAAAGGAACTCGAAACATGTCAACCTTGGTTTTGAGAATCTCTCCCGGAGTTTGAGAGATTTGGACGTGAAAGGGTACCAGTCTTGTCGGGGATCGGGAACCCTTCGCGAGAATGTCCAAAGTTTCAGCGGATTTTCCAAAATGTTGAAAGGAATTCGAAACATGTCAACCTTGGTTTTGAGAATCTCTCCCGGAGTTTGAGAGATTTGGACGTGAAAGGGTACCAATCTTGTCGGGGATTGGGAACCCTTCGCGAGAATGTCCAAAGTTTCAGCGGGATTTCCAAAATGTTGAAAGGAACTCGAAACATGTCAACCTTGGTTTTGAGAATCTCTCCCGGAGTTTGAGAGATTTGGACGTGAAAGGGTACCAATCTTGTCGGGAATCGGGAACCCTTCGCGAGAATGTCCAAAGTTTCAGCGGGATTTCCAAAATGTTGAAAGGAACTCGAAACATGTCAACCTTGGTTTTGAGAATCTCTCCCGGACTTTGAGAGATTTGGACGTGAAACGGTACCAATCTTGTCGGGGATTGGGAACCCTTCGCGAGAATGTCCAAAGTTTCAGCGGGATTTCCAAAATGTTGAAAGGAACTCGAAACATGTCAACCTTGGTTTTGAGAATCTCTCCCGGAGTTTGAGAGATTTGGACGTGAAAGGGTACCAATCTTGTCGGGGATTGGGAACCCTTCGCGAGAATGTCCAAAGTTTCAGCGGGATTTCCAAAATGTTGAAAGGAACTCGAACCATGTCAACCTTGGTTTTGAGAATCTCTCCCAGACTTTGAGAGATTTGGACGTGAAAGGGTACCAATCTTGTCGGGGATTGGGAACCCTTCGCGAGAATGTCCAAAGTTTCAGCGGGATTTCCAAAATGTTGAAAGGAACTCGAAACATGTCAACCTTGGTTTTGAGAATCTCTCCCGGAGTTTGAGAGATTTGGACGTGAAAGGGTACCAATCTTGTCGGGGATTGGGAACCCTTCGCCAGAATGTCCAAAGTTTCAGCGGGATTTCCAAAATGTTGAAAGGAACTCGAAACATGTCAACCTTGGTTTTGAGAATCTCTCCCGGAGTTTGAGAGATTTGAACGTGAAAGAGTACCAGTCTTGTCGGGGATTGGGAACCCTTCGCGAGAATGTCCGAAGTTTCAGCGGGATTGCCAAAATGTTGAGAGGAACTCGAACCATGTCAACCTTGGTTTTGAGAGTCTCTCCCGGAGTTTGAGAGATTTGGACGTGAAAGGGTACCAGTCTTGTCGGGGATCGGGAACCCTTCGCGAGAATGTCCAAAGTTTCAGCGGATTTTCCAAAATGTTGAAAGGAATTCGAAACATGTCAACCTTGGTTTTGAGAATCTCTCCCGGAGTTTGAGAGATTTGGACGTGAAAGGGTACCAATCTTGTCGGGGATTGGGAACCCTTCGCGAGAATGTCCAAAGTTTCAGCGGGATTTCCAAAATGTTGAAAGAAACTCGAAACATGTCAACCTTGGTTTTGAGAATCTCTCCCGGAGTTTGAGAGATTTGCACGTGAAAGGGTACCAATCTTGTCGGGGATTGGGAACCCTTCGCGAGAATGTCCAAAGTTTCAGCGGGATTTCCAAAATGTTGAAAGGAACTCGAACCATGTCAACTTTGGTGTTGAGAATCTCTCCCGGAGTTTGAGAGATTTGGATGTGAAAGGGTACCAATCTTGTCGGGGATCGGGAACCCTTCGCGAGAATGCCCAAAGTTTCAGCGGGATTTCCAAAATGATGAGAGGAACTCGAAACATGTCAACCTTGGTTTTGAGAATCTCTCCCGGAGTTTGAGAGATTTGGACGTGAAAGGGTACCAATCTTGACGGGGATCGGGAACTCTTCGCGAGAATGTCCAAAGGTTTAGCAGGATTTCCAAAATGTTGAAAGGAACTCGAAACATGTCAACCTTGGTTTTGAGAATCTCTCCCGGAGTTTGAGAGATTTGGACGTGAAAGGGTACCAATCTCGTCGGGGATTGGGACCCCTTCGCGAGAATGTCCAAAGTTTCAGCGGGATTTCCAAAATGTTGAAAAGAACTCGAACCATGTCAACCTTGGTTTTGAGAATCTCTCCCGGAGTTTGAGAGACTTGGACGTGAAAGGGTACCAATCTTGTCGGGGATTGGGAACCCTTCGACAGAATGTCCAAAGTTTCAGCGGGATTTCCAAAATGTTGAGAGGAACTCGAACCATGTCAACCTTGGTTTTGAGAATCTCTCCCGGAGTTTGAGAGATTTGGACGTGAAAGGGTACCAGTCTTGTCGGGGATCGGGAACCCTTCGCGAGAATGTCCAAAGTTTCAGCGGATTTTCCAAAATGTTGAAAGGAATTCGAAACATGTCAACCTTGGTTTTGAGAATCTCTCCCGGAGTTTGAGAGATTTGGACGTGAAAGGGTACCAATCTTGTCGGGGATTGGGAACCCTTCGACAGAATGTCCAAAGTTTCAGCGGGATTTCCAAAATGTTGAAAGGAACTCGAAACATGTCAACCTTGGTTTTGAGAATCTCTCCCGGAGTTTGAGAGATTTGGACGTGAAAGGGTACCAATCTTGTCGGGGATCGGAAACCCTTCGCGAGAATGTCCAAAGTTTCAGCGGGATTTCCAAAATGTTGAAAGGAACTCGAACCATGTCAACCTTGGTTTTGAGAATCTCTCCCGGAGTTTGAGAGATTTGGACGTGAAAGGGTACCAATCTTGTCGGGGATCGGGAACCCTTCGCGAGAATGTCCAAAGTTTCAGCGGGATTTCCAAAATGTTGAAAGGAACTCGAACCATGTCAACCTTGGTTTTGAGAATCTCTCCCGGAGTTTGAGAGATTTGGACGTGAAAGGGTACCAATCTTGTCGGGGATCGGAAACCCTTCGCGAGAATGTCCAAAGTTTCAGCGGATTTTCCAAAATGTTGAAAGGAATTCGAAACATGTCAACCTTGGTTTTGAGAATCTCTCCCGGAGTTTGAGAGATTTGGACGTGAAAGGGTACCAATCTTGTCGGGGATTGGGAACCCTTCGCGAGAATGTCCAAAGTTTCAGCGGGATTTCCAAAATGTTGAAAGAAACTCGAAACATGTCAACCTTGGTTTTGAGAATCTCTCCCGGAGTTTGAGAGATTTGCACGTGAAAGGGTACCAATCTTGTCGGGGATTGGGAACCCTTCGCGAGAATGTCCAAAGTTTCAGCGGGATTTCCAAAATGTTGAAAGGAACTCGAACCATGTCAACTTTGGTGTTGAGAATCTCTCCCGGAGTTTGAGAGATTTGGATGTGAAAGGGTACCAATCTTGTCGGGGATCGGGAACCCTTCGCGAGAATGCCCAAAGTTTCAGCGGGATTTCCAAAATGATGAGAGGAACTCGAAACATGTCAACCTTGGTTTTGAGAATCTCTCCCGGAGTTTGAGAGATTTGGACGTGAAAGGGTACCAATCTTGACGGGGATCGGGAACTCTTCGCGAGAATGTCCAAAGTTTTAGCAGGATTTCCAAAATGTTGAAAGGAACTCGAAACATGTCAACCTTGGTTTTGAGAATCTCTCCCGGAGTTTGAGAGATTTGGACGTGAAAGGGTACCAATCTCGTCGGGGATTGGGACCCCTTCGCGAGAATGTCCAAAGTTTCAGCGGGATTTCCAAAATGTTGAAAAGAACTCGAACCATGTCAACCTTGGTTTTGAGAATCTCTCCCGGAGTTTGAGAGACTTGGACGTGAAAGGGTACCAATCTTGTCGGGGATTGGGAACCCTTCGACAGAATGTCCAAAGTTTCAGCGGGATTTCCAAAATGTTGAGAGGAACTCGAACCATGTCAACCTTGGTTTTGAGAATCTCTCCCGGAGTTTGAGAGATTTGGACGTGAAAGGGTACCAGTCTTGTCGGGGATCGGGAACCCTTCGCGAGAATGTCCAAAGTTTCAGCGGATTTTCCAAAATGTTGAAAGGAATTCGAAACATGTCAACCTTGGTTTTGAGAATCTCTCCCGGAGTTTGAGAGATTTGGACGTGAAAGGGTACCAATCTTGTCGGGGATTGGGAACCCTTCGACAGAATGTCCAAAGTTTCAGCGGGATTTCCAAAATGTTGAAAGGAACTCGAAACATGTCAACCTTGGTTTTGAGAATCTCTCCCGGAGTTTGAGAGATTTGGACGTGAAAGGGTACCAATCTTGTCGGGGATCGGAAACCCTTCGCGAGAATGTCCAAAGTTTCAGCGGGATTTCCAAAATGTTGAAAGGAACTCGAACCATGTCAACCTTGGTTTTGAGAATCTCTCCCGGAGTTTGAGAGATTTGGACGTGAAAGGGTACCAATCTTGTCGGGGATCGGGAACCCTTCGCGAGAATGTCCAAAGTTTCAGCGGGATTTCCAAAATGTTGAAAGGAACTCGAACCATGTCAACCTTGGTTTTGAGAATCTCTCCCGGAGTTTGAGAGATTTGGACGTGAAAGGGTACCAATCTTGTCGGGGATCGGAAACCCTTCGCGAGAATGTCCAAAGTTTCAGCGGGATTTCCAAAATGTTGAAAGGAACTCGAAACATGTCAACCTTGGTTTTGAGAATCTCTCCCGGAGTTTGAGAGATTTGGACGTGAAAGGGTACCAATCTTGTCGGGAATCGGGAACCCTTCGCGAGAATGTCCAAAGTTTCAGCGGGATTTCCAAAATGTTGAAAGGAACTCGAAACATGTCAACCTTGGTTTTGAGAATCTCTCCCGGACTTTGAGAGATTTGGACGTGAAAGGGTACCAATCTTGTCGGGGATTGGGAACCCTTCGCGAGAATGTCCAAAGTTTCAGCGGGATTTCCAAAATGTTGAAAGGAACTCGAACCATGTCAACCTTGGTTTTGAGAATCTCTCCCGGAGTTTGAGAGATTTGGACGTGAAAGGGTACCAATCTTGTCGGGGATCGGGAACCCTTCGCGAGAATGTCCAAAGTTTCAGCGGGATTTCCAAAATGTTGAAAGGAACTCGAACCATGTCAACCTTGGTTTTGAGAATCTCTCCCAGACTTTGAGAGAATTGGACGTGAAAGGGTACCAATCTTGTCGGGGATTGGGAACCCTTCGCGAGAATGTCCAAAGTTTCAGCGGGATTTCCAAAATGTTGAAAGGAACTCGAAACATGTCAACCTTGGTTTTGAGAATCTCTCCCGGAGTTTGAGAGATTTGGACGTGAAAGAGTACCAATCTTGTCGGGGATTGGGAACCCTTCGCGAGAATGTCCAAAGTTTCAGCGGGATTTCCAAAATGTTGAAAGGAAATCGAACCATGTCAACCTTGGTTTTGAGAATCTCTCCCGGAGTTTGAGAGATTTGAACGTGAAAGAGTACCAGTCTTGTCGGGGATTGGGAACCCTTCGCCAGAATGTCCGAAGTTTCAGCGGGATTGCCAAAATGTTGAGAGGAACTCGAACCATGTCAACCTTGGTTTTGAGAGTCTCTCCCGGAGTTTGAGAGATTTGGACGTGAAAGGGTACCAATCTTGTCGGGGATCGGGAACCCTTCGCGAGAATGCCCAAAGTTTCAGCGGGATTTCCAAAATGTTGAGAGGAACTCGAAACATGTCAACCTTGGTTTTGAGAATCTCTCCCGGAGTTTGAGAGATTTGGACGTGAAAGGGTACCAATCTTGTCGGGGATTGGGAACCCTTCGCGAGAATGTCCAAAGTTTCAGCGGGATTTCCAAAATGTTGAAAGGAACTCGAACCATGTCAACCTTGGTTCTGAGAATCTCTCCCGGAGTTTGAGAGATTTGGACGTGAAAGGGTACCAATCTTGTCGGGGATTCGGAACCCTTCGCGAGAATGTCCAAAGTTTCAGCGGGATTTCCAAAATGTTGAAAGGAACTCGAACCATGTCAACCTTGGTTTTGAGAATCTCTCCCGGAGTTTGAGAGATTTGGACGTGAAAGGGTACCAATCTTGTCGGGGATTGGGAACCCTTCGACAGAATGTCCAAAGTTTCAGCGGGATTTCCAAAATGTTGAAAGGAACTCGAAACATGTCAACCTTGGTTTTGAGAATCTCTCCCGGAGTTTGAGAGATTTGGACGTGAAAGGGTACCAATCTTGTCGGGGATTGGGAACCCTTCACGACAATGTCCAAAGTTTCAGCGGGATTTCCAAAATGTTGAGAGGAACTCGAAACATGTCAACCTTGGTTTTGAGAATCTCTCCCGGAGTTTGAGAGATTTGAACGTGAAAGAGTACCAATCTTGTCGGGGATTGGGAACCCTTCGCGAGAATGTCCGAAGTTTCAGCGGGATTGCCAAAATGTTGAGAGGAACTCGAACCATGTGAACCTTGGTTTTGAGAATCTCTCCCGGAGTTTGAGAGATTTGGACGTGAAAGGGTACCAATCGTGTCGGGGATTGGGAACCCTTCGCGAGAATGTCCAAAGTTTCAGCGGGATTTCCAAAATGTTGAAAGAAACTCGAACCATGTCAACCTCTGTTTTGAGAATCTCTCTCGGAGTTTGAGAGATTTGGACGTGAAAGGGTACCAATCTTGTCGGGGATTGGGAACCCTTCGCGAGAATGTCCAAAGTTTCAGCGGGATTTCCAAAATGTTGAAAGGAACTCGAACCATGTCAACCTTGGTGTTGAGAATCTCTCCCGGAGTTTGAGAGATTTGGATGTGAAAGGGTACCAATCTTGTCGGGGATTGGGAACCCTTCACGAGAATGTCCAAAGTTTCAGCGGGATTTCCAAAATGTTGAAAGGAACTCGAAACATGTCAACCTTGGTTTTGAGAATCTCTCCCGGAGTTTGAGAGATTTGGACGTGAAAGGGTACCAATCTTGTCGGGGATTGGGAACCCTTCGACAGAATGTCCAAAGTTTCAGCGGGATTTCCAAAATGTTGTGAAAGGAACTCGAAACATGTCAACCTTGGTTTTGAGAATCTCTCCCGGACTTTGAGAGATTTGGACGTGAAAGGGTACCAATCTTGTCGGGGATCGGAAACCCTTCGCGAGAATGTTCAAAGTTTCAGCGGGATTTCCAAAATGTTGAAAGGAACTCGAAACATGTCAACCTTGGTTTTGAGAATCTCTCCCGGACTTTGAGAGATTTGGACGTGAAAGGGTACCAATCTTGTCGGGGATTGGGAACCCTTCGCGAGAATGTCCAAAGTTTCAGCGGGATTTCCAAAATGTTGAAAGAAACTCGAACCATGTCAACCTTGGTTTTGAGAATCTCTCCCAGACTTTGAGAGATTTGGACGTGAAAGGGTACCAATCTTGTCGGGGATTGGGAACCCTTCGCCAGAATGTCCAAAGTTTCAGCGGGATTTCCAAAATGTTGAAAGGAACTCGAAACATGTCAACCTTGGTTTTGAGAATCTCTCGGAGTTTGAGAGATTTGAACGTGAAAGAGTACCAATCTTGTCGGGGATTGGGAACCCTTCGCGAGAATGTCCGAAGTTTCAGCGGGATTTCCAAAATGTTGAGAGGAACTCGAACCATGTCAACCTTGGTTTTGAGAATCTCTCCCGGAGTTTGAGAGATTTGGACGTGAAAGTGTACCAGTCTTGTCGGGGATCGGGAACCCTTTGCGAGAATGTCGAAAGTTTCAGCGGATTTTCCAAAATGTTGAAAGGAATTCGAAACATGTCAACCTTGGTTTTGAGAATCTCTCCCGGAGTTTGAGAGATTTGGACGTGAAAGGGTACCAGTCTTGTCGGGGATTGGGAACCCTTCGCGAGAATGTCCAAGGTTTCAGCGGGATTTCCAAAATGTTGAAAGGAACTCGAAACATGTCAACCTTGGTTTTGAGAATCTCTCCCGGAGTTTGAGAGATTTGGACGTGAAAGGGTACCAATCTTGTCGGGGATTGGGAACCCTTCGCGAGAATGTCCAAAGTTTCAGCGGGATTTCCAAAATGTTGAAAGAAACTCGAACCATGTCAACCTTGGTTTTGAGAATCTCTCCCGGAGTTTGAGAGATTTGGACGTGAAAGAGTACCAATCTTGTAGGGGATTGGGAACCCTTCGCGAGAATGTCCAAAGTTTCAGCGGGATTTCCCAAATGTTGAAAGGAACTCGAACCATGTCAACCTTGGTTTTCAGACTCTCTCCCGGAGTTTGAGAGATTTGGATGTGAAAGGGTACCAATCTTGTCGGGGATTGGGAACCCTTCACGAGAATGTCCAAAGTTTCAGCGGGATTTCCAAAATGTTGAAAGGAACTCGAAACATGTCAACCTTGGTTTTGAGAATCTCTCCCGGACTTTGAGAGATTTGGACGTGAAAGGGTACCAATCTTGTCGGGGATCGGGAACCCTTCGCGAGAATGTCCGAAGTTTCAGCGGGATTTCCAAAATGTTGAAAGGAACTCGAAACATGTCAACCTTGATTTTGAGAATCTCTCCCGGAGTTTGAGAGATTTGGACGTGAAAGGGTACCAATCTCGTCGGGGATTGGGACCCCTTCGCGAGAATGTCCAAAGTTTCAGCGGGATTTCCAAAATGTTGAAAAGAACTCGAACCATGTCAACCTTGGTTTTGAGAATCTCTCCCGGAGTTTGAGAGATTTGGACGTGAAAGGGTACCAGTCTTGTCAGGGATCGGGAACCCTTAGCGAGAATGTCCAAAGTTTCAGCGGATTTTCCAAAATGTTGAAAGGAATTCGAAACATGTCAACCTCTGTTTTGAGAATCTCTCCCGGAGTTTGAGAGATTTGGACGTGAAAGGGTACCAGTCTTGTCGGGGATTGGGAACCCTTCGCGAGAATGTCCAAAGTTTCAGCGGGATTTCCAAAATGTTGAAAGGAACTCGAACCATGTCAACCTTGGTTTTGAGAATCTCTCCCAGACTTTGAGAGATTTGGACGTGAAAGGGTACCAATCTTGTCGGGGATTGGGAACCCTTCGCCAGAATGTCCAAAGTTTCAGCGGGATTTCCAAAATGTTGAAAGGAACTCGAAACATGTCAACCTTGGTTTTGAGAATCTCTCCCAGACTTTTAGAGATTTGGACGTGAAAGGGTACCAATCTTGTCGGGGATTGGGAACCCTTCGCCAGAATGTCCAAAGTTTCAGCGGGATTTCCAAAATGTTGAAAGGAACTCGAAACATGTCAACCTTGGTTTTGAGAATCTCTCCCGGAGATTGAGAGATTTGAACGTGAAAGAGTACCAATCTTGTCGGGGATTGGGAACCCTTCGCGAGAATGTCCGAAGTTTCAGCGGGATTTCCAAAATGTTGAGAGGAACTCGAACCATGTGAACCTTGGTTTTGAGAATCTCTCCCGGAGTTTGAGAGATTTGGACGTGAAAGAGTACCAATCTTGTCGGGGATTGGGAACCCTTTGCGAGAATGTCGAAAGTTTCAGCGGATTTTCCAAAATGTTGAAAGGAATTCGAAACATGTCAACCTTGGTTTTGAGAATCTCTCCCGGAGTTTGAGAGATTTGGACGTGAAAGGGTACCAGTCTTGTCGGGGATTGGGAACCCTTCGCGAGAATGTCCAAAGTTTCAGCGGGATTTCCAAAATGTTGAAAGGAACTCGAACCATGTCAACCTTGGTTTTGAGAATCTCTCCCGGAGTTTGAGAGATTTGGACGTGAAAGGGTACCAATCTTGTCGGGGATTGGGAACCCTTCGCGAGAATGTCCAAAGTTTCAGCGGGATTTCCAAAATGTTGAAAGAAACTCGAACCATGTCAACCTTGGTTTTGAGAATCTCTCCCGGAGTTTGAGAGATTTGGACGTGAAAGAGTACCAATCTTGTCGGGGATTGGGAACCCTTCGCGAGAATGTCCAAAGTTTCAGCGGGATTTCCCAAATGTTGAAAGGAACTCGAACCATGTCAACCTTGGTTTTCAGACTCTCTCCCGGAGTTTGAGAGATTTGGATGTGAAAGGGTACCAATCTTGTCGGGGATTGGGAACCCTTCACGAGAATGTCCAAAGTTTCAGCGGGATTTCCAAAATGTTGAAAGGAACTCGAAACATGTCAACCTTGGTTTTGAGAATCTCTCCCGGAGTTTGAGAGATTTGGACGTGAAAGGGTACCAATCTTGTCGGGGATTGGGAACCCTTCGCCAGAATGTCCAAAGTTTCAGCGGGATTTCCAAAATGTTGAAAGGAACTCGAAACATGTCAACCTTGGTTTTGAGAATCTCTCCCGGACTTTGAGAGATTTGGACGTGAAAGGGTACCAATCTTGTCGGGGATCGGGAACCCTTCGCGAGAATGTCCGAAGTTTCAGCGGGATTTCCAAAATGTTGAAAGGAACTCGAAACATGTCAACCTTGATTTTGAGAATCTCTCCCGGAGTTTGAGAGATTTGGACGTGAAAGGGTACCAATCTTGTCGGGGATTGGGAACCCTTCGACAGAATGTCCAAAGTTTCAGCGGGATTTCCAAAATGTTGAAAGGAACTCGAAACATGTCAACCTTGGTTTTGAGAATCTCTCCCGGACTTTGAGAGATTTGGACGTGAAAGAATACCAATCTTGTCGGGGATTGGGAACCCTTCGCGAGAATGTCCAAAGTTTCAGCGGGATTTCCAAAATGTTGAAAGGAACTCGAACCATGTCAACCTTGGTTTTGAGAATCTCTCCCGGAGTTTGAGAGATTTGGTAGTGAAAAGGTACCAATCTTGTCGGGGATTGGGAACCCTTCGCGAGAATGTCCAAAGTTTCAGCGGGATTTCCAAAATGTTGAGAGGAACTCGAACCATGTCAACCTTGGTTTTGAGAATCTCTCCCGGAGTTTGAGAGATTTGGACGTGATAGTGTACCAATCTTGTCAGGGATTGGGAACCCTTCGCGACAATGTCCAAAGTTTCAGCGGGATTTCCAAAATGTTGAAAGGAACTCGAAACATGTCAACCTTGGTTTTGAGAATCTCTCCCGGAATTTGAGAGATTTGGACGTGAAAGAGTACCAGTCTTATCGGGGATCGGGAACCCTTCGCGAGAATGTCCAAAGTTTCAGCGGGATTTCCAAAATGTTGAAAGGAACTCGAAACATGTCAACCTTGGTTTTGAGAATCTCTCCCGGAGTTTGAGAGATTTGGACGTGAAAGAGTACCAATCTCGTCGGGGATTGGGACCCCTTCGCGAGAATGTCCAAAGTTTCAGCGGGATTTCCAAAATGTTGAAAAGAACTCGAACCATGTCAACCTTGGTTTTGAGAATCTCTCCCGGAGTTTGAGAGACATGGACGTGAAAGGGTACCAATCTTTTCGGGGATTGGGAACCCTTCGCGAGAATGTCCAAAGTTTCAGCGGGATTTCCAAAATGTTGAAAAGAACTCAAAACATGTCAACCTTGGTTTTGAGAATCTCTCCCGGAGTTTGAGAGATTTGGATGTGAAAGGGTACCAGTCTTGTCGGGGATTGGGAACCCTTCGCCAGAATGTCCAAAGTTTCAGCGGGATTTCCAAAATGTTGAAAAGAACTCGAACCATGTCAACCTTGGTTTTGAGAATCTCTCCTGGAGTTTGAGAGATTTGCACGTGAAAGGGTACCAATCTTGTCGGGGATTGGGAACCCTTCGCGAGAATGTCCAGAGTTTCAGCGGGATTTCCAAAATGTTGAAAGGAACTCGAACCATGTCAACCTTGGTTTTGAGAATCTCTCCCGGAGTTTGAGAGATTTGGACGTGAAAGGGTACCAATCTTGTCGGGGATTGGGAACCCTTCGCGAGAATGTCCAAAGTTTCAGCGGGATTTCCAAAATGTTGAGAGGAACTCGAACCATGTCAACCTTGGTTTTGAGAATCTCTCCCGGAGTTTGAGAGATTTGGACGTGAAAGTGTACCAATCTTGTCGGGGATTGGGAACCCTTCGCGAGAATGTCCAAAGTTTCAGCGGGATTTCCAAAATGTTGAAAGGAACTCGAAACATGTCAACCTTGGTTTTGAGAATCTCTCCCGGAATTTGAGAGATTTGGACGTGAAATATTACCAGTCTTGTCGGGGATCGGGAACCCTTCGCGAGAATGTCCAAAGTTTCAGCGGGATTTCCAAAATGTTGAAAGGAACTCGAAACATGTCAACCTTGGTTTTGAGAATCTCTCCCGGAGTTTGAGAGATTTGGACGTGAAAGGGTACCAATCTCGTCGGGGATTGGGACCCCTTCGCGAGAATGTCCAAAGTTTCAGCGGGATTTCCAAAATGTTGAAAAGAACTCGAAACATGTCAACCTTGGTTTTGAGAATCTCTCCCGGAGTTTGAGAGATTTGGATGTGAAAGGGTACCAATCTTGTCGGGGATTGGGAACCCTTCGCGACAATGTCCAAAGTTTCAGCGGGATTTCCAAAATGTTGAAAAGAACTCGAACCATGTCAACCTTGGTTTTGAGAATCTCTCCTGGAGTTTGAGAGATTTGCACGTGAAAGGGTACCAATCTTGTCGGGGATTAGGAACCCTTCGCGAGAATGTCCAAAGTTTCAGCGGGATTTCCAAAATGTTGAAAGGAACTCGAACCATGTCAACCTTGGTTTTGAGAATCTCTCCCGGAGTTTGAGAGATTTGGACGTGAAAGGGTACCAATCTTGTCGGGGATTGGGAACCCTTCGCGACAATGTCCAAAGTTTCAGCGGGATTTCCAAAATGTTGAGAGGAACTCGAACCATGTCAACCGTGGTTTTGAGAATCTCTCCCGGAGTTTGAGAGATTTGGACGTGAAAGTGTACCAATCTTGTCGGGGATTGGGAACCCTTCGCGAGAATGTCCAAAGTTTCAGCGGGATTTCCAAAATGTTGAAAGGAACTCGAAACATGTCAACCTTGGTTTTGAGAATCTCTCCCGGAATTTGAGAGATTTGGACGTGAAAGAGTACCAGTCTTGTCGGGGATCGGGAACCCTTCGCGAGAATGTCCAAAGTTTCAGCGGGATTTCCAAAATGTTGAAAGGAACTCGAAACATGTCAACCTTGGTTTTGAGAATCTCTCCCGGAGTTTGAGAGATTTGAACGTGAAAGAGTACCAATCTTGTCGGGGATTGGGAACCCTTCGCGAGAATGTCCGAAGTTTCAGCGGGATTGCCAAAATGTTGAAAGGAACTCGAACCATGTCAACCTTGGTTTTGAGAATCTCTCCCGGAGTTTGAGAGATTTGGACGTGAAAGGGTACCAGTCTTGTCGGGGATCGGGAACCCTTCGCGAGAATGTCCAAAGTTTCAGCGGATTTTCCAAAATGTTGGAAGGAATTCGAAACATGTCAACCTTGGTTTTGAGAATCTCTCCCGGAGTTTGAGAGATTTGGACGTGAAAGAATACCAATCTTGTTGGGGATTGGGAACCCTTCGCGAGAATGTCCAAAGTTTCAGCGGGATTTCCAAAATGTTGAAAGGAACTCGAAACATGTCAACCTTGGTTTTGAGAATCTCTCCCGGAGTTTGAGAGATTTGGACGTGAAAGGGTACCAATCTTGTCGGGGATTGGGAACCCTTCGCGAGAATGTCCAAAGTTTCAGCGGGATTTCCAAAATGTTGAGAGGAACTCGAACCATGTCAACCTTGGTTTTGAGAATCTCTCCCGGAGTTTGAGAGATTTGGACGTGAAAGGGTACCAATCTTGTCGGGGATTGGGAACCCTTCGCGAGAATGTCCAAAGTTTCAGCGGGATTTCCAAAATGTTGAAAGGAACTCGAAACATGTCAACCTTGGTTTTGAGAATCTCTCCCGGAGTGTGAGAGATTTGGACGTGAAAGGGTACCAATCTTGTCGGGGATTGGGAACCCTTCGCCAGAATGTCCAAAGTTTCAGCGGGATTTCCAAAATGTTGAAAGGAACTCGAAACATGTCAACCTTGGTTTTGAGAATCTCTCCCGGAGTTTGAGAGATTTGAACGTGAAAGAGTACCAATCTTGTCGGGGATTGGGAACCCTTCGCGAGAATGTCCGAAGTTTCAGCGGGATTGCCAAAATGTTGAGAGGAACTCGAACCATGTCAACCTTGGTTTTGAGAATCTCTGCCGGAGTTTGAGAGATTTGGACGTGAAAGGGTACCAGTCTTGTCGGGGATCGGGAACCCTTCGCGAGAATGTCCAAAGTTTCAGCGGATTTTCCAAAATGTTGAAAGGAATTCGAAACATGTCAACCTTGGTTTTGAGAATCTCTCCCGGAGTTTGAGAGATTTGGACGTGAAAGGGTACCAATCTTGTCGGGGATTGGGAACCCTTCGCCAGAATGTCCAAAGTTTCAGCGGGATTTCCAAAATGTTGAAAGGAACTCGAAACATGTCAACCTTGGTTTTGAGAATCTCTCCCGGAGTTTGAGAGATTTGGATGTGAAAGGGTACCAATCTTGTCGGGGATTGGGAACCCTTCACGAGAATGTCCAAAGTTTCAGCGGGATTTCCAAAATGTTGAAAGGAACTCGAAACATGTCAACCTTGGTTTTGAGAATCTCTCCCGGAGTTTGAGAGACTTGGACGTGAAAGGGTACCAATCTTGTCGGGGATTGGGAACCCTTCGACAGAATGTCCAAAGTTTCAGCGGGATTTCCAAAATGTTGAAAGGAACTCGAACGATGTCAACCTTGGTTTTGAGAATCTCTCCCGGAGTTTGAGAGATTTGGACGTGAAAGGGTACCAGTCTTGTCGGGGATTGGGAACCCTTCGCGACAATGTCCAAAGTTTCAGCGGGATTTCCAAAATGTTGAGAGGAACTCGAACCATGTCAACCGTGGTTTTGAGAATCTCTCCCGGAGTTTGAGAGATTTGGACGTGAAAGTGTACCAATCTTGTCGGGGATTGGGAACCCTTCGCGAGAATGTCCAAAGTTTCAGCGGGATTTCCAAAATGTTGAAAGGAACTCGAAACATGTCAACCTTGGTTTTGAGAATCTCTCCCGGAATTTGAGAGATTTGGACGTGAAAGAGTACCAGTCTTGTCGGGGATCGGGAACCCTTCGCGAGAATGTCCAAAGTTTCAGCGGGATTTCCAAAATGTTGAAAGGAACTCGAAACATGTCAACCTTGGTTTTGAGAATCTCTCCCGGAGTTTGAGAGATTTGGACGTGAAAGGGTACCAATCTCGTCGGGGATTGGGACCCCTTCGCGAGAATGTCCAAAGTTTCAGCGGGATTTCCAAAATGTTGAAAAGAACTCGAACCATGTCAACCTTGGTTTTGAGAATCTCTCCCGGAGTTTGAGAGACTTGGACGTGAAAGGGTACCAATCTTTTCGGGGATTGGGAACCCTTCGCGAGAATGTCCAAAGTTTCAGCGGGATTTCCAAAATGTTGAAAAGAACTCGAAACATGTCAACCTTCGTTTTGAGAATCTCTCCCGGAGTTTGAGAGATTTGGATGTGAAAGGGTACCAATCTTGTCGGGGATTGGGAACCCTTCGCGACAATGTCCAAAGTTTCAGCGGGATTTCCAAAATGTTGAAAAGAACTCGAACCATGTAAACCTTGGTTTTGAGAATCTCTCCTGGAGTTTGAGAGATTTGCACGTGAAAGGGTACCAATCTTGTCAGGGATTGGGAAGACTTCGCGAGAATGTCCAAAGTTTCAGCGGGATTTCCAAAATGTTGAAAGGAACTCGAAACATGTCAACCTTGGTTTTGAGAATCTCTCCCGGAGTTTGAGAGATTTGGACGTGAAAGGGTACCAATCTTGTCGGGGATTGGGAACCCTTCGCGAGAATGTCCAAAGTTTCAGCGGGATTTCCAAAATGTTGAAAGGAACTCGAACCATGTCAACCTTGGTTTTGAGAATCTCTCCCGGAGTTTGAGAGATTTGGACGTGAAAGGGTACCAATCTTGTCGGGGATTGGGAACCCTTCGCGAGAATGTCCGAAGTTTCAGCGGGATTGCCAAAATGTTGAAAGGAACTCGAACCATGTCAACCTTGGTTTTGAGAATCTCTCCCGGAGTTTGAGAGATTTGGACGTGAAAGGGTACCAGTCTTGTCGGGGATCGGGAACCCTTCGCGAGAATGTCCAAAGTTTCAGCGGATTTTCCAAAATGTTGAAAGGAATTCGAAACATGTCAACCTTGGTTTTGAGAATCTCTCCCGGAGTTTGAGAGATTTGGACGTGAAAGAATACCAATCTTGTTGGGGATTGGGAACCCTTCGCGAGAATGTCCAAAGTTTCAGCGGGATTTCCAAAATGTTGAAAGGAACTCGAAACATGTCAACCTTGGTTTTGAGAATCTCTCCCGGAGTTTGAGAGATTTGGACGTGAAAGGGTACCAATCTTGTCGGGGATTGGGAACCCTTCGCGAGAATGTCCAAAGTTTCAGCGGGATTTCCAAAATGTTGAGAGGAACTCGAACCATGTCAACCTTGGTTTTGAGAATCTCTCCCGGAGTTTGAGAGATTTGGACGTGAAAGGGTACCAATCTTGTCGGGGATTGGGAACCCTTCGCGAGAATGTCCAAAGTTTCAGCGGGATTTCCAAAATGTTGAAAGGAACTCGAAACATGTCAACCTTGGTTTTGAGAATCTCTCCCGGAGTGTGAGAGATTTGGACGTGAAAGGGTACCAATCTTGTCGGGGATTGGGAACCCTTCGCCAGAATGTCCAAAGTTTCAGCGGGATTTCCAAAATGTTGAAAGGAACTCGAAACATGTCAACCTTGGTTTTGAGAATCTCTCCCGGAGTTTGAGAGATTTGAACGTGAAAGAGTACCAATCTTGTCGGGGATTGGGAACCCTTCGCGAGAATGTCCGAAGTTTCAGCGGGATTGCCAAAATGTTGAGAGGAACTCGAACCATGTCAACCTTGGTTTTGAGAATCTCTGCCGGAGTTTGAGAGATTTGGACGTGAAAGGGTACCAGTCTTGTCAGGGATTGGGAAGACTTCGCGAGAATGTCCAAAGTTTCAGCGGATTTTCCAAAATGTTGAAAGGAATTCGAAACATGTCAACCTTGGTTTTGAGAATCTCTCCCGGAGTTTGAGAGATTTGGACGTGAAAGGGTACCAATCTTGTCGGGGATTGGGAACCCTTCGCCAGAATGTCCAAAGTTTCAGCGGGATTTCCAAAATGTTGAAAGGAACTCGAAACATGTCAACCTTGGTTTTGAGAATCTCTCCCGGAGTTTGAGAGATTTGGATGTGAAAGGGTACCAATCTTGTCGGGGATTGGGAACCCTTCACGAGAATGTCCAAAGTTTCAGCGGGATTTCCAAAATGTTGAAAGGAACTCGAAACATGTCAACCTTGGTTTTGAGAATCTCTCCCGGAGTTTGAGAGACTTGGACGTGAAAGGGTACCAATCTTGTCGGGGATTGGGAACCCTTCGACAGAATGTCCAAAGTTTCAGCGGGATTTCCAAAATGTTGAAAGGAACTCGAACGATGTCAACCTTGGTTTTGAGAATCTCTCCCGGAGTTTGAGAGATTTGGACGTGAAAGGGTACCAGTCTTGTCGGGGATTGGGAACCCTTCGCGACAATGTCCAAAGTTTCAGCGGGATTTCCAAAATGTTGAGAGGAACTCGAACCATGTCAACCGTGGTTTTGAGAATCTCTCCCGGAGTTTGAGAGATTTGGACGTGAAAGTGTACCAATCTTGTCGGGGATTGGGAACCCTTCGCGAGAATGTCCAAAGTTTCAGCGGGATTTCCAAAATGTTGAAAGGAACTCGAAACATGTCAACCTTGGTTTTGAGAATCTCTCCCGGAATTTGAGAGATTTGGACGTGAAAGAGTACCAGTCTTGTCGGGGATCGGGAACCCTTCGCGAGAATGTCCAAAGTTTCAGCGGGATTTCCAAAATGTTGAAAGGAACTCGAAACATGTCAACCTTGGTTTTGAGAATCTCTCCCGGAGTTTGAGAGATTTGGACGTGAAAGGGTACCAATCTCGTCGGGGATTGGGACCCCTTCGCGAGAATGTCCAAAGTTTCAGCGGGATTTCCAAAATGTTGAAAAGAACTCGAACCATGTCAACCTTGGTTTTGAGAATCTCTCCCGGAGTTTGAGAGACTTGGACGTGAAAGGGTACCAATCTTTTCGGGGATTGGGAACCCTTCGCGAGAATGTCCAAAGTTTCAGCGGGATTTCCAAAATGTTGAAAAGAACTCGAAACATGTCAACCTTCGTTTTGAGAATCTCTCCCGGAGTTTGAGAGATTTGGATGTGAAAGGGTACCAATCTTGTCGGGGATTGGGAACCCTTCGCGACAATGTCCAAAGTTTCAGCGGGATTTCCAAAATGTTGAAAAGAACTCGAACCATGTAAACCTTGGTTTTGAGAATCTCTCCTGGAGTTTGAGAGATTTGCACGTGAAAGGGTACCAATCTTGTCAGGGATTGGGAAGACTTCGCGAGAATGTCCAAAGTTTCAGCGGGATTTCCAAAATGTTGAAAGGAACTCGAAACATGTCAACCTTGGTTTTGAGAATCTCTCCCGGAGTTTGAGAGATTTGGACGTGAAAGGGTACCAATCTTGTCGGGGATTGGGAACCCTTCGCGAGAATGTCCAAAGTTTCAGCGGGATTTCCAAAATGTTGAAAGGAACTCGAACCATGTCAACCTTGGTTTTGAGAATCTCTCCCGGAGTTTGAGAGATTTGGACGTGAAAGGGTACCAATCTTGTCGGGGATTGGGAACCCTTCGCGAGAATGTCCAAAGTTTCAGCGGGATTTCCAAAATGTTGAAAGGAACTCGAACCATGTCAACCTTGGTTTTGAGAATCTCTCCCAGACTTTGAGAGATTTGGACGTGAAAGGGTACCAATCTTGTCGGGGATTGGGAACCCTTCGCCAGAATGTCCAAAGTTTCAGCGGGATTTCCAAAATGTTGAAAGGAACTCGAAACATGTCAACCTTGGTTTTGAGAATCTCTCCCGGAGTTTGAGAGATTTGGACGTGAAAGGGTACCAATCTTGTCGGGGATTGGGAACCCTTCGCCAGAATGTCTAAAGTTTCAGCGGGATTTCCAAAATGTTGAAAGGAACTCGAAACATGTCAACCTTGGTTTTGAGAATCTCTCCCGGAGTTTGAGAGATTTGAACGTGAAAGAGTACCAATCTTGTCGGGGATTGGGAACCCTTCGCGAGAATGTCCGAAGTTTCAGCGGGATTGCCAAAATGTTGAAAGGAACTCGAACCATGTCAACCTTGGTTTTGAGAATCTCTCCCGGAGTTTGAGAGATTTGGACGTGAAAGGGTACCAGTCTTGTCGGGGATTGGGAACCCTTCGCGACAATGTCCAAAGTTTCAGCGGGATTTCCAAAATGTTGAGAGGAACTCGAACCATGTCAACCGTGGTTTTGAGAATCTCTCCCGGAGTTTGAGAGATTTGGATGTGAAAGGGTACCAATCTTGTCAGGGATTGGGAAGACTTCGCGAGAATGTCCAATGTTTCAGCGGGATTTCCAAAATGTTGAAAAGAACTCGAACCATGTAAACCTTGGTTTTGAGAATCTCTCCTGGAGTTTGAGAGATTTGCACGTGAAAGGGTACCAATCTTGTCAGGGATTGGGAAGACTTCGCGAGAATGTCCAATGTTTCAGCGGGATTTCCAAAATGTTGAAAGGAACTCGAAACATGTCAACCTTGGTTTTGAGAATCTCTCCCGGAGTTTGAGAGATTTGGACGTGAAAGGGTACCAATCTTGTCGGGGATTGGGAACCCTTCGCGAGAATGTCCAAAGTTTCAGCGGGATTTCCAAAATGTTGAAAGGAACTCGAACCATGTCAACCTTGGTTTTGAGAATCTCTCCCGGAGTTTGAGAGATTTGGACGTGAAAGGGTACCAATCTTGTCGGGGATTGGGAACCCTTCGCGAGAATGTCCAAAGTTTCAGCGGGATTTCCAAAATGTTGAAAGGAACTCGAACCATGTCAACCTTGGTTTTGAGAATCTCTCCCAGACTTTGAGAGATTTGGACGTGAAAGGGTACCAATCTTGTCGGGGATTGGGAACCCTTCGCGAGAATGTCCAAAGTTTCAGCGGGATTTCCAAAATGTTGAAAGGAACTCGAAACATGTCAACCTTGGTTTTGAGAATCTCTCCCGGAGTTTGAGAGATTTGGACGTGAAAGGGTACCAATCTTGTCGGGGATTGGGAACCCTTCGCCAGAATGTCCAAAGTTTCAGCGGGATTTCCAAAATGTTGAAAGGAACTCGAAACATGTCAACCTTGGTTTTGAGAATCTCTCCCGGAGTTTGAGAGATTTGAACGTGAAAGAGTACCAATCTTGTCGGGGATTGGGAACCCTTCGCGAGAATGTCCGAAGTTTCAGCGGGATTGCCAAAATGTTGAAAGGAACTCGAACCATGTCAACCTTGGTTTTGAGAATCTCTCCCGGAGTTTGAGAGATTTGGACGTGAAAGGGTACCAATCTTGTCGGGGATCGGGAACCCTTCGCGAGAATGTCCAAAGTTTCAGCGGATTTTCCAAAATGTTGAAAGGAATTCGAAACATGTCAACCTTGGTTTTGAGAATCTCTCCCGGAGTTTGAGAGATTTGGACGTGAAAGAATACCAATCTTGTCGGGGATTGGGAACCCTTCGCGAGAATGTCCAAAGTTTCAGCGGGATTTCCAAAATGTTGAAAGGAACTCGAAACATGTCAACCTTGGTTTTGAGAATCTCTCCCGGAGTTTGAGAGATTTGGACGTGAAAGGGTACCAATCTCGTCGGGGATTGGGACCCCTTCGCGAGAATGTCCAAAGTTTCAGCGGGATTTCCAAAATGTTGAAAAGAACTCGAACCATGTCAACCTTGGTTTTGAGAATCTCTCCCGGAGTTTGAGAGACTTGGACGTGAAAGGGTACCAATCTTTTCGGGGATTGGGAACCCTTCGCGAGAATGTCCAAAGTTTCAGCGGGATTTCCAAAATGTTGAAAAGAACTCGAAACATGTCAACCTTCGTTTTGAGAATCTCTCCCGGAGTTTGAGAGATTTGGATGTGAAAGGGTACCAATCTTGTCGGGGATTGGGAACCCTTCGCGACAATGTCCAAAGTTTCAGCGGGATTTCCAAAATGTTGAAAAGAACTCGAACCATGTAAACCTTGGTTTTGAGAATCTCTCCTGGAGTTTGAGAGATTTGCACGTGAAAGGGTACCAATCTTGTCAGGGATTGGGAAGACTTCGCGAGAATGTCCAAAGTTTCAGCGGGATTTCCAAAATGTTGAAAGGAACTCGAAACATGTCAACCTTGGTTTTGAGAATCTCTCCCGGAGTTTGAGAGATTTGGACGTGAAAGGGTACCAATCTTGTCGGGGATTGGGAACCCTTCGCGAGAATGTCCAAAGTTTCAGCGGGATTTCCAAAATGTTGAAAGGAACTCGAACCATGTCAACCTTGGTTTTGAGAATCTCTCCCGGAGTTTGAGAGATTTGGACGTGAAAGGGTACCAATCTTGTCGGGGATTGGGAACCCTTCGCGAGAATGTCCAAAGTTTCAGCGGGATTTCCAAAATGTTGAAAGGAACTCGAACCATGTCAACCTTGGTTTTGAGAATCTCTCCCAGACTTTGAGAGATTTGGACGTGAAAGGGTACCAATCTTGTCGGGGATTGGGAACCCTTCGCGAGAATGTCCAAAGTTTCAGCGGGATTTCCAAAATGTTGAAAGGAACTCGAAACATGTCAACCTTGGTTTTGAGAATCTCTCCCGGAGTTTGAGAGATTTGGACGTGAAAGGGTACCAATCTTGTCGGGGATTGGGAACCCTTCGCCAGAATGTCCAAAGTTTCAGCGGGATTTCCAAAATGTTGAAAGGAACTCGAAACATGCCAACCTTGGTTTTGAGAATCTCTCCCGGAGTTTGAGAGATTTGAACGTGAAAGAGTACCAATCTTGTCGGGGATTGGGAACCCTTCGCGAGAATGTCCGAAGTTTCAGCGGATTTTCCAAAATGTTGAAAGGAATTCGAAACATGTCAACCTTGGTTTTGAGAATCTCTCCCGGAGTTTGAGAGATTTGGACGTGAAAGAATACTAATCTTGTCGGGGATTGGGAACCCTTCGCGAGAATGTCCAAAGTTTCAGCGGGATTTCCAAAATATTGAAAGGAACTCGAAACATGTCAACCTTGGTTTTGAGAATCTCTCCCGGAGTTTGAGAGATTTGGACGTGAAAGGGTACCAATCTTGTCGGGGATTGGGAACCCTTCGCGAGAATGTCCAAAGTTTCAGCGGGATTTCCAAAATGTTGAGAGGAAGTCGAACCATGTCAACCTTGGTTTTGAGAATCTCTCCCGGAGTTTGAGAGATTTGGACGTGAAAGGGTACCAATCTTGTCGGGGATTGGGAACCCTTCGCGAGAATGTCCAAAGTTTCAGCGGGATTTCCAAAATGTTGAAAGGAACTCGAAACATGTCAACCTTGGTTTTGAGAATCTCTCCCGGAGTGTGAGAGATTTGGACGTGAAAGGGTACCAGTCTTGTCGGGGATTGGGAACCCTTTGCCAGAATGTCCAAAGTTTCAGCGGGATTTCCAAAATGTTGAAAGGAACTCGAAACATGTCAACCTTGGTTTTGAGAATCTCTCCCGGAGTTTGAGAGATTTGAACGTGAAAGAGTACCAGTCTTGTCGGGGATTGGGAACCCTTCGCGAGAATGTCCGAAGTTTCAGCGGGATTGCCAAAATGTTGAGAGGAACTCGAACCATGTCAACCTTGGTTTTGAGAATCTCTCCCGGAGTTTGAGAGATTTGGACGTGAAAGGGTACCAGTCTTGTCGGGGATCGGGAACCCTTCGCGAGAATGTCCAAAGTTTCAGCGGATTTTCCAAAATGTTGAAAGGAATTCGAAACATGTCAACCTTGGTTTTGAGAATCTCTCCCGGAGTTTGAGAGATTTGGATGTGAAAGGGTACCAATCTTGTCAGGGATTGGGAACCCTTCACGAGAATGTCCAAAGTTTCAGCGGGATTTCCAAAATGTTGAAAGGAACTCGAAACATGTCAACCTTGGTTTTGAGAATCTCTCCCGGAGTTTGAGAGATTTGGACGTGAAAGGGTACCAATCTTGTCGCGGATTGGGAACCCTTCGACAGAATGTCCAAAGTTTCAGCGGGATTTCCAAAATGTTGAAAGGAACTCGAAACATGTCAACCTTGGTTTTGAGAATCTCTCCCGGAGTTTGAGAGATTTGTACGTGAAAGGGTACCAATCTTGTCGGGGATCGGAAACCCTTCGCGAGAATGTCCAAAGTTTCAGCGGGATTTCCAAAATGTTGAAAGGAACTCGAAACATGTCAACCTTGATTTTGAGAATCTCTCCCGGAGTTTGAGAGATTTGGACGTGAAAGGGTACCAACCTTGTCGGGGATCGGGAACCCTTCGCCAGAATGTCCAAAGTTTCAGCGGGATTTCCAAAATGTTGAGAGGAACTCGAAACATGTCAACCTTGGTTTTGAGAATCTCTCCCGGAGTTTGAGAGATTTGGACGTGAAAGAATACCAGTCTTGTCGGGGATTGGGAACCCTTCGCGAGAATGTCCAAAGTTTCAGCGGGATTTCCAAAATGTTGAAAGGAACTCGAACCATGTCAACCTTGGTTTTGAGAATCTCTCCCGGAGTTTGAGAGATTTGGACGTGAAAGGGTACCAATCTTGTCGGGGATTGGGAACCCTTCGCGAGAATGTCCAAAGTTTCAGCGGGATTTCCAAAATGTTGAGAGGAACTCGAACCATGTCAACCTTGGTTTTGAGAATCTCTCCCGGAGTTTGAGAGATTTGGACGTGAAAGGGTACCAATCTTGTCGGGGATTGGGAACCCTTCGCGACAATGTCCAAAGTTTCAGCGGGATTTCCAAAATGTTGAAAGGAACTCGAAACATGTCAACCTTGGTTTTGAGAATCTCTCCCGGAATTTGAGAGATTTGGACGTGAAAGAGTACCAATCTTGTCGGGGATCGGGAACCCTTCGCGAGAATGTCCAAAGTTTCAGCAGATTTTCCAAAATGTTGAAAGGAACTCGAAACATGTCAACCTTGGTTTTGAGAATCTCTCCCGGAGTTTGAGAGATTTGGACGTGAAAGGGTACCAATCTTGTCGGGGATTGGGAACCCTTCGACAGAATGTCCAAAGTTTCAGCGGGATTTCCAAAATGTTGAAAGGAACTCGAACGATGTCAACCTTGGTTTTGAGAATCTCTCCCGGAGTTTGAGAGATTTGGACGTGAAAGGGTACCAGTCTTGTCGGGGATCGGGAACCCTTCGCGAGAATGTCCAAAGTTTCAGCGGATTTTCCAAAATGTTGAAAGGAATTCGAAACATGTCAACCTTGGTTTTGAGAATCTCTCCCGGAGTTTGAGAGATTTGGACGTGAAAGGGTAGAGTCTTGTCGGGGATTGGGAACCCTTCGCGAGAATGTCCAAAGTTTCAGCGGGATTTCCAAAATGTTGAAAGGAACTCGAAACATGTCAACCTTGGTTTTGAGAATCTCTCCCGGAGTTTGAGAGATTTGGACGTGAAAGGGTACCAGTCTTGTCGGGGATTGGGAACCCTTCGCGAGAATGTCCAAAGTTTCAGCGGGATTTCCAAAATGTTGAAAGGAACTCGAAACATGTCAACCTTGGTTTTGAGAATCTCTCCCGGAGTTTGAGAGATTTGGACGTGAAAGGGTACCAATCTTGTCGGGGATTGGGAACCCTTCGCGAGAATGTCCAAAGTTTCAGCGGGATTTCCAAAATGTTGAAAGGAACTCGAAACATGTCCACCTTGGTGTTGAGAATCTCTCCCGGAGTTTGAGAGATTTGGACGTGAAAGGGTACCAATCTTGTCGGGGATTGGGAACCCTTCGACAGAATGTCCAAAGTTTCAGCGGGATTTCCAAAATGTTGAAAGGAACTCGAACCATATCAACCTTGGTTTTGAGAATCTCTCCCGGACTTTGAGAGATTTGGACGTGAAAGGGTACCAATCTTGTCGGGGATTGGGAACCCTTCGCGAGAATGTCCAAAGTTTCAGCGGGATTTCCAAAATGTTGAAAGGAACTCGAACCATGTCAACCTTGGTTTTGAGAATCTCTCCCGGACTTTGAGAGATTTGGACGTGAAAGGGTACCAGTCTTGTCGGGGATTGGGAACCCTTCGCGAGAATGTCCAAAGTTTCAGCGGGATTTCCAAAATGTTGAAAGGAACTCGAAACATGTCAACCTTGGTTTTGAGAATCTCTCCCCCAGTTTGAGAGATTTGAACGTGAAAGGGTACCAATCTTGTCGGGGATTGGGAACCCTTCGCGAGAATGTCCAAAGTTTCAGCGGGATTTCCAAAATGTTGAAAGGAACTCGAACCATGTCAACCTTGGTTTTGAGAATCTCTCCCGGAGTTTGAGAGATTTGGACGTGAAAGGGTACCAATCTTGTCGGGGATTGGGAACCCTTCGCCAGAATGTCCAAAGTTTCAGCTGGATTTCCAAAATGTTGAAAGGAACTCGAAACATGTCAACCTTGGTTTTGAGAATCTCTCCCGGAGTTTGAGAGATTTGAACGTGAAAGGGTACCAATCTTGTCGGGGATTGGGAACCCTTCGCAAGAATGTCCAAAGTTTCAGCGGGATTTCCAAAATGTTGAAAGGAACTCGAAACATGTCAACCTTGGTTTTGAGAATCTCTCCCGGAGTTTCAGAGATTTGAACGTGAAAGGGTACCAATCTCGTCGGGGATTGGGAACCCTTCGGGAGAATGTCCAAAGTTTCAGCGGGATTTCCAAAATGTTGAAAGGAACTCGAACCATGTCAACCTTGGTTTTGAGAATCTCTCCCGGAGTTTGAGAGATTTGGACGTGAAAGGGTACCAATCTTGTCGGGGATTGGGAACCCTTCGCCAGAATGTCCAAAGTTTCAGCGGGATTGCCAAAATGTTGAGAGGAACTCGAACCATGTCAACCTTGGTTTTGAGAATCTCTCCCGGAATTTGAGAGATTTGGACGTGAAAGAGTACCAGTCTTGTCGGGGATCGGGAACCCTTCGCGAGAATGTCCAAAGTTTCAGCAGATTTTCCAAAATGTTGAAAGGAACTCGAACCATGTCAACCTTGGTTTTGAGAATCTCTCCCGGAGTTTGAGAGATTTGGACGTTAAAGGGTACCAATCTCGTCGGGGATTTGGACCCCTTCGCGAGAATGTCCAAAGTTTCAGCGGGATTTCCAAAATGTTGAGAGGAACTCGAACCATGTCAACCTTGGTTTTGAGAATCTCTCCCGGAGTTTGAGAGATTTGGACGTGAAAGGGTACCAGTCTTGTCGGGGATCGGGAACCCTTCGCGAGAATGTCCAAAGTTTCAGCGGATTTTCCAAAATGTTGAAAGGAATTCGAAACATGTCAACCTTGGTTTTGAGAATCTCTCCCGGAGTTTGAGAGATTTGGACGTGAAAGGGTACCAGTCTTGTCGGGGATTGGGAACCCTTCGCGAGAATGTCCAAAGTTTCAGCGGGATTTCCAAAATGTTGAAAGGAACTCGAAACATGTCCACCTTGGTGTTGAGAATCTCTCCCGGAGTTTGAGAGATTTGGACGTGAAAGGGTACCAATCTTGTCGGGGATTGGGAACCCTTCGACAGAATGTCCAAAGTTTCAGCGGGATTTCCAAAATGTTGAAAGGAACTCGAACCATATCAACCTTGGTTTTGAGAATCTCTCCCGGACTTTGAGAGATTTGGACGTGAAAGGGTACCAATCTTGTCGGGGATTGGGAACCCTTCGCGAGAATGTCCAAAGTTTCAGCGGGATTTCCAAAATGTTGAAAGGAACTCGAACCATGTCAACCTTGGTTTTGAGAATCTCTCCCGGACTTTGAGAGATTTGGACGTGAAAGGGTACCAGTCTTGTCGGGGATTGGGAACCCTTCGCGAGAATGTCCAAAGTTTCAGCGGGATTTCCAAAATGTTGAAAGGAACTCGAAACATGTCAACCTTGGTTTTGAGAATCTCTCCCGGAGTTTGAGAGATTTGAACGTGAAAGGGTACCAATCTTGTCGGGGATTGGGAACCCTTCGCGAGAATGTCCAAAGTTTCAGCGGGATTTCCAAAATGTTGAAAGGAACTCGAACCATGTCAACCTTGGTTTTGAGAATCTCTCCCGGAGTTTGAGAGATTTGGACGTGAAAGGGTACCAATCTTGTCGGGGATTGGGAACCCTTCGCCAGAATGTCCAAAGTTTCAGCTGGATTTCCAAAATGTTGAAAGGAACTCGAAACATGTCAACCTTGGTTTTGAGAATCTCTCCCGGAGTTTGAGAGATTTGAACGTGAAAGGGTACCAATCTTGTCGGGGATTGGGAACCCTTCGCAAGAATGTCCAAAGTTTCAGCGGGATTTCCAAAATGTTGAAAGGAACTCGAAACATGTCAACCTTGGTTTTGAGAATCTCTCCCGGAGTTTCAGAGAATTGAACGTGAAAGGGTACCAATCTCGTCGGGGATTGGGAACCCTTCGGGAGAATGTCCAAAGTTTCAGCGGGATTTCCAAAATGTTGAAAGGAACTCGAACCATGTCAACCTTGGTTTTGAGAATCTCTCCCGGAGTTTGAGAGATTTGGACGTTAAAGGGTACCAATCTTGTCGGGGATTGGGAACCCTTCGCCAGAATGTCCAAAGTTTCAGCGGGATTTCCAAAATGTTGAAAGGAACTCGAAACATGTCAACCTTGGTTTTGAGAATCTCTCCCGGAGTTTGAGAGATTTGGACGTGAAAGGGTACCAATCTTGTCGGGGATTGGGAACCCTTTGCGAGAATGTCCAAAGTTTCAGCGGGATTTCCAAAATGTTGAAAGGAACTCGAAACATGTCAACCTTGGTTTTGAGAATCTCTCCCGGAGTTTGAGAGATTTGGACGTGAAAGGGTACCAATCTTGTCGGGGATCGGGAACCCTTCGCGAGAATGTCCAAAGTTTCAGTGGGATTTCCAAAATGTTGAAAGGAACTCGAAACATGTCAACCTTGGTTTTGAGAATCTCTCCCGGAGTTTGAGAGATTTGGACGTGAAAGGGTACCAATCTTGTCGGGGATTGGGAACCCTTCGCCAGAATGTCCAAAGTTTCAGCGGGATTTTTAAAATGTTGAAAGGAACTCGAAACATGTCAACCTTGGTTTTGAGAATCTCTCCCGGAGTTTGAGACATTTGGACGTGAAAGGGTACCAATCTTGTCGGGGATTGGGAACCCTTCGACAGAATGTCCAAAGTTTCAGCGGGATTTCCAAAACGTTGAAAGGAACTCGAAACATGTCAACCTTGGTTTTGAGAATCTCTCCCGGACTTTGAGAGATTTGGACGTGAAAGGGTACCAATCTTGTCGGGGATCGGGAACCCTTCACGACAATGTCCAAAGTTTCAGCGGGATTTCCAAAATGTTGAAAGGAACTCGAACCATGTCAACCTTGGTTTTGAGAATCTCTCCCGGAGTTTGAGAGATTTGGACGTGAAAGGGTACCAATCTTGTCCTGGATCGGGAACCCTTCGCGAGAATGTCCAAAGTTTCAGCGGGATTTCCAAAATGTTGAGAGGAACTCGAAACATGTCAACCTTGGTTTTGAGAATCTCTCCCGGACTTTGAGAGATTTGGACGTGAAAGAATACCAATCTTGTTGGGGATTGGGAACCCTTCGCGAGAATGTCCAAAGTTTCAGCGGGATTTCCAAAATGTTGAAAGGAACTCGAACCATGTCAACCTTGGTTTTGAGAATCTCTCCCGGAGTTTGAGAGATTTGGACGTGAAAGGGTACCAATCTTGTCGGGGATTGGGAACCCTTCGCGAGAATGTCCAAAGTTTCAGCGGGATTTCCAAAATGTTGAAAGGAACTCGAAACATGTCAACCTTGGTTTTGAGAATCTCTCCCGGAGTTTGAGAGATTTGGACGTGAAAGGGTACCAATCTTGTCGGGGATTGGGAACCCTTCGCCAGAATGTCCAAAGTTTCAGCGGGATTTCCAAAATGTTGAAAGGAACTGGAACCATGTCAACCTTGGTTTTGAGAATCTCTCCCGGAGTTTGAGAGATTTGGACGTGAAAGGGTACCAATCTCGTCGGGGATTGGGAACCCTTCGCGAGAATGTCCAAAGTTTCAGCGGGATTTCCAAAATGTTGAAAGGAACTCGAACCATGTCAACCTTGGTTTTGAGAATCTCTCCCGGACTTTGAGAGATTTGGACGTGAAAGGGTACCAGTCTTGTCGGGGATTGGGAACCCTTCGCGAGAATGTCCAAAGTTTCAGCGGGATTTCCAAAATGTTGAAAGGAACTCGAAACATGTCAACCTTGGTTTTGAGAATCTCTCCCGGAGTTTGAGAGATTTGGACGTGAAAGGGTACCAATCTTGTCGGGGATTGGGAACCCTTCGCGAGAATGTCCAAAGTTTCAGCGGGATTTCCAAAATGTTGAAAGGAACTCGAACCATGTCAACCTTGGTTTTGAGAATCTCTCCCGGAGTTTGAGAGATTTGGACGTGAAAGGGTACCAATCTTGTCGGGGATTGGGAACCCTTCGCCAGAATGTCCAAAGTTTCAGCTGGATTTCCAAAATGTTGAAAGGAACTAGAAACATGTCAACCTTGGTTTTGAGAATCTCTCCCGGAGTTTGAGAGATTTGAACGTGAAAGGGTACCAATCTTGTCGGGGATTGGGAACCCTTCGCAAGAATGTCCAAAGTTTCAGCGGGATTTCCAAAATGTTGAAAGGAACTCGAAACATGTCAACCTTGGTTTTGAGAATCTCTCCCGGAGTTTCAGAGATTTGAACGTGAAAGGGTACCAATCTCGTCGGGGATTGGGAACCCTTCGCCAGAATGTCCAAAGTTTCAGCGGGATTTCCAAAATGTTGAAAGGAACTCGAACCATGTCAACCTTGGTTTTGAGAATCTCTCCCGGAGTTTGAGAGATTTGGACGTGAAAGGGTACCAATCTTGTCGGGGATTGGGAACCCTTCGCCGGAATGTCCAAAGTTTCAGCGGGATTTCCAAAATGTTGAAAGGAACTCGAAACATGTCAACCTTGGTTTTGAGAATCTCTCCCGGAGTTTGAGAGATTTGGACGTGAAAGGGTACCAATCTTGTCGGGGATTGGGAACCCTTCGCGAGAATGTCCAAAGTTTCAGCGGGATTTCCAAAATGTTGAAAGGAACTCGAAACATGTCAACCTTGGTTTTGAGAATCTCTCCCGGAGTTTGAGAGATTTGGACGTGAAAGGGTACCAATCTTGTCGGGGATCGGGAACCCTTCGCGAGAATGTCCAAAGTTTCAGTGGGATTTCCAAAATGTTGAAAGGAACTCGAAACATGTCAACCTTGGTTTTGAGAATCTCTCCCGGAGTTTGAGAAATTTGGACGTGAAAGGGTACCAATCTTGTCGGGGATTGGGAACCCTTCGCCAGAATGTCCAAAGTTTCAGCGGGATTTTTAAAATGTTGAAAGGAACTCGAAACATGTCAACCTTGGTTTTGAGAATCTCTCCCGGAGTTTGAGACATTTGGACGTGAAAGGGTACCAATCTTGTCGGGGATTGGGAACCCTTCGACAGAATGTCCAAAGTTTCAGCGGGATTTCCAAAACGTTGAAAGGAACTCGAAACATGTCAACCTTGGTTTTGAGAATCTCTCCCGGACTTTGAGAGATTTGGACGTGAAAGGGTACCAATCTTGTCGGGGATCGGGAACCCTTCGCGAGAATGTCCAAAGTTTCAGCGGGATTTCCAAAATGTTGAAAGGAACTCGAACCATGTCAACCTTGGTTTTGAGAATCTCTCCCGGAGTTTGAGAGATTTGGACGTGAAAGGGTACCAATCTTGTCGGGGATTGGGAACCCTTCGCGAGAATGTCCAAAGTTTCAGCGGGATTTCCAAAATGTTGAAAGGAACTCGAACCATGTCAACCTTGGTTTTGAGAATCTCTCCCGGAGTTTGAGAGATTTGGACGTGAAAGGGTACCAATCTCGTCGGGGATTGGGAACCCTTCGCGAGAATGTCCAAAGTTTCAGCGGGATTTCCAAAATGTTGAAAGGAACTCGAACCATGTCAACCTTGGTTTTGAGAATCTCTCCCGGAGTTTGAGAGATTTGGACGTGAAAGGGTACCAATCTTGTCGGGGATTGGGAACCCTTCGCCAGAATGTCCAAAGTTTAAGCTGGATTTCCAAAATGTTGAAAGGAACTCGAACCATGTCAACCTTGGTTTTGAGAATCTCTCCCGGAGTTTGAGAGATTTGAACGTGAAAGGGTACCAATCTCGTCGGGGATTGGGAACCCTTCGCGAGAATGTCCAAAGTTTCAGCGGGATTTCCAAAATGTTGAAAGGAACTCGAACCATGTCAACCTTTTTTTTGAGAATCTCTCCCGGAGTTTGAGAGATTTGGACGTGAAAGGGTACCAATCCTGTCGGGGATTGGGAACCCTTCGCGAGAATGTCCAAAGTTTCAGCGGGATTTCCAAAATGTTGAAAGGCACTCGAACCATGTCAACCTTGGTTTTGAGAATCTCTCCCGGAGTTTGAGAGATTTGGACGTGAAAGGGTACCAATCTTGTCGGGGATTGGGAACCCTTCGCGAGAATGTCCAAAGTTTCAGCGGGATTTCCAAAATGTTGAAAGGAACTCGAAACATGTCAACCTTGGTTTTGAGAATCTCTCCCGGAGTTTGAGAGATTTGGACGTGAAAGGGTACCAATCTTGTCGGGGATTGGGAACCCTTCGCCAGAATGTCCAAAGTTTCAGCGGGATTTCCAAAATGTTGAAAGGAACTGGAACCATGTCAACCTTGGTTTTGAGAATCTCTCCCGGAGTTTGAGAGATTTGGACGTGAAAGGGTACCAATCTCGTCGGGGATTGGGAACCCTTCGCGAGAATGTCCAAAGTTTCAGCGGGATTTCCAAAATGTTGAAAGGAACTCGAACCATGTCAACCTTGGTTTTGAGAATCTCTCCCGGACTTTGAGAGATTTGGACGTGAAAGGGTACCAGTCTTGTCGGGGATTGGGAACCCTTCGCGAGAATGTCCAAAGTTTCAGCGGGATTTCCAAAATGTTGAAAGGAACTCGAAACATGTCAACCTTGGTTTTGAGAATCTCTCCCGGAGTTTGAGAGATTTGAACGTGAAAGGGTACGAATCTTGTCGGGGATTGGGAACCCTTCGCGAGAATGTCCAAAGTTTCAGCGGGATTTCCAAAATGTTGAAAGGAACTCGAACCATGTCAACCTTGGTTTTGAGAATCTCTCCCGGAGTTTGAGAGATTTGGACGTGAAAGGGTACCAATCTTGTCGGGGATTGGGAACCCTTCGCCAGAATGTCCAAAGTTTCAGCTGGATTTCCAAAATGTTGAAAGGAACTAGAAACATGTCAACCTTGGTTTTGAGAATCTCTCCCGGAGTTTGAGAGATTTGAACGTGAAAGGGTACCAATCTTGTCGGGGATTGGGAACCCTTCGCAAGAATGTCCAAAGTTTCAGCGGGATTTCCAAAATGTTGAAAGGAACTCGAAACATGTCAACCTTGGTTTTGAGAATCTCTCCCGGAGTTTCAGAGATTTGAACGTGAAAGGGTACCAATCTCGTCGGGGATTGGGAACCCTTCGCCAGAATGTCCAAAGTTTCAGCGGGATTTCCAAAATGTTGAAAGGAACTCGAACCATGTCAACCTTGGTTTTGAGAATCTCTCCCGGAGTTTGAGAGATTTGGACGTGAAAGGGTACCAATCTTGTCGGGGATTGGGAACCCTTCGCCGGAATGTCCAAAGTTTCAGCGGGATTTCCAAAATGTTGAAAGGAACTCGAAACATGTCAACCTTGGTTTTGAGAATCTCTCCCGGAGTTTGAGAGATTTGGACGTGAAAGGGTACCAATCTTGTCGGGGATTGGGAACCCTTCGCGAGAATGTCCAAAGTTTCAGCGGGATTTCCAAAATGTTGAAAGGAACTCGAAACATGTCAACCTTGGTTTTGAGAATCTCTCCCGGAGTTTGAGAGATTTGGACGTGAAAGGGTACCAATCTTGTCGGGGATCGGGAACCCTTCGCGAGAATGTCCAAAGTTTCAGTGGGATTTCCAAAATGTTGAAAGGAACTCGAAACATGTCAACCTTGGTTTTGAGAATCTCTCCCGGAGTTTGAGAAATTTGGACGTGAAAGGGTACCAATCTTGTCGGGGATTGGGAACCCTTCGCCAGAATGTCCAAAGTTTCAGCGGGATTTTTAAAATGTTGAAAGGAACTCGAAACATGTCAACCTTGGTTTTGAGAATCTCTCCCGGAGTTTGAGACATTTGGACGTGAAAGGGTACCAATCTTGTCGGGGATTGGGAACCCTTCGACAGAATGTCCAAAGTTTCAGCGGGATTTCCAAAACGTTGAAAGGAACTCGAAACATGTCAACCTTGGTTTTGAGAATCTCTCCCGGACTTTGAGAGATTTGGACGTGAAAGGGTACCAATCTTGTCGGGGATCGGGAACCCTTCGCGAGAATGTCCAAAGTTTCAGCGGGATTTCCAAAATGTTGAAAGGAACTCGAACCATGTCAACCTTGGTTTTGAGAATCTCTCCCGGAGTTTGAGAGATTTGGACGTGAAAGGGTACCAATCTTGTCGGGGATTGGGAACCCTTCGCGAGAATGTCCAAAGTTTCAGCGGGATTTCCAAAATGTTGAAAGGAACTCGAACCATGTCAACCTTGGTTTTGAGAATCTCTCCCGGAGTTTGAGAGATTTGGACGTGAAAGGGTACCAATCTCGTCGGGGATTGGGAACCCTTCGCGAGAATGTCCAAAGTTTCAGCGGGATTTCCAAAATGTTGAAAGGAACTCGAACCATGTCAACCTTGGTTTTGAGAATCTCTCCCGGAGTTTGAGAGATTTGGACGTGAAAGGGTACCAATCTTGTCGGGGATTGGGAACCCTTCGCCAGAATGTCCAAAGTTTAAGCTGGATTTCCAAAATGTTGAAAGGAACTCGAACCATGTCAACCTTGGTTTTGAGAATCTCTCCCGGAGTTTGAGAGATTTGAACGTGAAAGGGTACCAATCTCGTCGGGGATTGGGAACCCTTCGCGAGAATGTCCAAAGTTTCAGCGGGATTTCCAAAATGTTGAAAGGAACTCGAACCATGTCAACCTTTTTTTTGAGAATCTCTCCCGGAGTTTGAGAGATTTGGACGTGAAAGGGTACCAATCCTGTCGGGGATTGGGAACCCTTCGCGAGAATGTCCAAAGTTTCAGCGGGATTTCCAAAATGTTGAAAGGCACTCGAACCATGTCAACCTTGGTTTTGAGAATCTCTCCCGGAGTTTGAGAGATTTGGACGTGAAAGGGTACCAATCTTGTCGGGGATTGGGAACCCTTCGCGAGAATGTCCAAAGTTTCAGCGGGATTTCCAAAATGTTGAAAGGAACTCGAAACATGTCAACCTTGGTTTTGAGAATCTCTCCCGGAGTTTGAGAGATTTGGACGTGAAAGGGTACCAATCTTGTCGGGGATTGGGAACCCTTCGCCAGAATGTCCAAAGTTTCAGCGGGATTTCCAAAATGTTGAAAGGAACTGGAACCATGTCAACCTTGGTTTTGAGAATCTCTCCCGGAGTTTGAGAGATTTGGACGTGAAAGGGTACCAATCTCGTCGGGGATTGGGAACCCTTCGCGAGAATGTCCAAAGTTTCAGCGGGATTTCCAAAATGTTGAAAGGAACTCGAACCATGTCAACCTTGGTTTTGAGAATCTCTCCCGGACTTTGAGAGATTTGGACGTGAAAGGGTACCAGTCTTGTCGGGGATTGGGAACCCTTCGCGAGAATGTCCAAAGTTTCAGCGGGATTTCCAAAATGTTGAAAGGAACTCGAAACATGTCAACCTTGGTTTTGAGAATCTCTCCCGGAGTTTGAGAGATTTGAACGTGAAAGGGTACGAATCTTGTCGGGGATTGGGAACCCTTCGCGAGAATGTCCAAAGTTTCAGCGGGATTTCCAAAATGTTGAAAGGAACTCGAACCATGTCAACCTTGGTTTTGAGAATCTCTCCCGGAGTTTGAGAGATTTGGACGTGAAAGGGTACCAATCTTGTCGGGGATTGGGAACCCTTCGCCAGAATGTCCAAAGTTTCAGCTGGATTTCCAAAATGTTGAAAGGAACTAGAAACATGTCAACCTTGGTTTTGAGAATCTCTCCCGGAGTTTGAGAGATTTGAACGTGAAAGGGTACCAATCTTGTCGGGGATTGGGAACCCTTCGCAAGAATGTCCAAAGTTTCAGCGGGATTTCCAAAATGTTGAAAGGAACTCGAAACATGTCAACCTTGGTTTTGAGAATCTCTCCCGGAGTTTCAGAGATTTGAACGTGAAAGGGTACCAATCTCGTCGGGGATTGGGAACCCTTCGCCAGAATGTCCAAAGTTTCAGCGGGATTTCCAAAATGTTGAAAGGAACTCGAACCATGTCAACCTTGGTTTTGAGAATCTCTCCCGGAGTTTGAGAGATTTGGACGTGAAAGGGTACCAATCTTGTCGGGGATTGGGAACCCTTCGCCGGAATGTCCAAAGTTTCAGCGGGATTTCCAAAATGTTGAAAGGAACTCGAAACATGTCAACCTTGGTTTTGAGAATCTCTCCCGGAGTTTGAGAGATTTGGACGTGAAAGGGTACCAATCTTGTCGGGGATTGGGAACCCTTCGCGAGAATGTCCAAAGTTTCAGCGGGATTTCCAAAATGTTGAAAGGAACTCGAAACATGTCAACCTTGGTTTTGAGAATCTCTCCCGGAGTTTGAGAGATTTGGACGTGAAAGGGTACCAATCTTGTCGGGGATCGGGAACCCTTCGCGAGAATGTCCAAAGTTTCAGTGGGATTTCCAAAATGTTGAAAGGAACTCGAAACATGTCAACCTTGGTTTTGAGAATCTCTCCCGGAGTTTGAGAAATTTGGACGTGAAAGGGTACCAATCTTGTCGGGGATTGGGAACCCTTCGCCAGAATGTCCAAAGTTTCAGCGGGATTTTTAAAATGTTGAAAGGAACTCGAAACATGTCAACCTTGGTTTTGAGAATCTCTCCCGGAGTTTGAGACATTTGGACGTGAAAGGGTACCAATCTTGTCGGGGATTGGGAACCCTTCGACAGAATGTCCAAAGTTTCAGCGGGATTTCCAAAACGTTGAAAGGAACTCGAAACATGTCAACCTTGGTTTTGAGAATCTCTCCCGGACTTTGAGAGATTTGGACGTGAAAGGGTACCAATCTTGTCGGGGATCGGGAACCCTTCGCGAGAATGTCCAAAGTTTCAGCGGGATTTCCAAAATGTTGAAAGGAACTCGAACCATGTCAACCTTGGTTTTGAGAATCTCTCCCGGAGTTTGAGAGATTTGGACGTGAAAGGGTACCAATCTTGTCGGGGATTGGGAACCCTTCGCGAGAATGTCCAAAGTTTCAGCGGGATTTCCAAAATGTTGAAAGGAACTCGAACCATGTCAACCTTGGTTTTGAGAATCTCTCCCGGAGTTTGAGAGATTTGGACGTGAAAGGGTACCAATCTCGTCGGGGATTGGGAACCCTTCGCGAGAATGTCCAAAGTTTCAGCGGGATTTCCAAAATGTTGAAAGGAACTCGAACCATGTCAACCTTGGTTTTGAGAATCTCTCCCGGAGTTTGAGAGATTTGGACGTGAAAGGGTACCAATCTTGTCGGGGATTGGGAACCCTTCGCCAGAATGTCCAAAGTTTAAGCTGGATTTCCAAAATGTTGAAAGGAACTCGAACCATGTCAACCTTGGTTTTGAGAATCTCTCCCGGAGTTTGAGAGATTTGAACGTGAAAGGGTACCAATCTCGTCGGGGATTGGGAACCCTTCGCGAGAATGTCCAAAGTTTCAGCGGGATTTCCAAAATGTTGAAAGGAACTCGAACCATGTCAACCTTTTTTTTGAGAATCTCTCCCGGAGTTTGAGAGATTTGGACGTGAAAGGGTACCAATCCTGTCGGGGATTGGGAACCCTTCGCGAGAATGTCCAAAGTTTCAGCGGGATTTCCAAAATGTTGAAAGGCACTCGAACCATGTCAACCTTGGTTTTGAGAATCTCTCCCGGAGTTTGAGAGATTTGGACGTGAAAGGGTACCAATCTTGTCGGGGATCGGGAACCCTTCGCGAGAATGTCCAAAGTTTCAGCGGGATTTCCAAAATGTTGAAAGGAACTCGAAACGTTTCAACCATGGTTTTGAGAATCTCTCCCGGAGTTTGAGAGATTTGGACGTGAAAGGGTACCAATCTTGTCGGGGATTGGGAACCCTTCGCGAGAATGTCCAAAGTTTCAGCGGGATTTCCAAAATGTTGAAAGGAACTCGAAACATGTCAACCTTGGTTTTGAGAATCTCTCCCGGAGTTTGAGAGATTTGGACGTGAAAGGGTACCAATCTTGTCGGGGATCGGGAACCCTTCGCAAGAATGTCCGAAGTTTCAGCGGGATTTCCAAAATGTTGAAAGGAACTGGAACCATGTCAACCTTGGTTTTGAGAATCTCTCCCGGAGTTTGAGAGATTTGGACGTGAAAGGGTGCCAATCTTGTCGGGGATTGGGAACCCTTCGCGAGAATGTCCAAAGTTTCAGCGGGATTTCCAAAATGTTGAAAGGAACTCGAACCATGTCAACCTTGGTTTTGAGAATCTCTCCCGGAGTTTGAGAGATTTGGACGTGAAAGGGTACCAATCTTGTCGGGGATTGGGAACCCTTCGCAAGAATGTCCAAAGTTTCAGCAAGATTTCCAAAATGTTGAAAGGAACTCGAAACATGTCAACCTTGGTTTTGAGAATCTCTCCCGGAGTTTGAGAGATTTGGACGTGAAAGGGTACCAATCTTGTCGGGGATTGGGAACCCTTCGCGAGA
Organism: Streptopelia decaocto; assembly: GCF_964273445.1. Classification (NCBI taxonomy): domain Eukaryota; kingdom Metazoa; phylum Chordata; class Aves; order Columbiformes; family Columbidae; genus Streptopelia; species Streptopelia decaocto. Next base: position 338,636 of record NW_028115595.1, on the reverse strand, counting down.
ATGTCCAAAGTTTCAGCGGGATTTCCAAAATGTTGAAAGGAACTTGAAACATGTCAACCTTGGTTTTGAGAATCTCTCCCAGAGTTTGAGAGATTTGGACGTGAAAGGGTACCAATCTTGTCAGGGATTGGGAACCCTTCGCGACAATGTCCAAAGTTTCAGCGGGATTTCCAAAATGTTGAAAGGAACTCGAAACATGTCAACCTTGGTTTTGAGAATCTCTCCCGGAGTTTGATAGATTTGGACATGAAAGGGTACCAATCTTGTCGGGGATTGGGAACCCTTCGCGACAATGTCCAAAGTTTCAGCGGGATTTCCAAAATGTTGAAAGGAACTCGAAACATGTCAACCTTGGTTTTGAGAATCTCTCCCGTAGTTTGAGAGATTTGGACGTGAAAGGGTACCAGTCTTGTCGGGGATTGGGAACCCTTCACGAGAATGTCCAAAGTTTCAGCGTGATTTCCAAAATGTTGAAAGGAACTCGAAACATGTCAACCTTGGTTTTGAGAATCTCTCCCGGAGTTTGAGAGATTTGGACGTGAAAGGGTACCAATCTTGTCGGGGATTGGGAACCCTTCGCGAGAATGTCCAAAGTTTCAGTGGGATTTCCAAAATGTTGAAAGGAACTCGAAACATGTCAACCTTGGTTTTGAGAATCTCTCCCGGAGTTTGAGAAATTTGGACGTGAAAGGGTACCAATCTTGTCGGGGATTGGGAACCCTTCGCGAGAATGTCCAAAGTTTCAGCGGGATTTTTAAAATGTTGAAAGGAACTCGAAACATGTCAACCTTGGTTTTGAGAATCTCTCCCGGAGTTTGAGAGATTTGGACGTGAAAGGGTACCAATCTTGTCGGGGATCCGGAACCCTTCGCGAGAATGTCCAAAGTTTCAGTGGGATTTCCAAAATGTTGAAAGGAACTCGAAACGTTTCAACCATGGTTTTGAGAATCTCTCCCGGAGTTTGAGAGATTTGGACGTGAAAGGGTACCAATCTTGTCGGGGATTGGGAACCCTTCGCGAGAATGTCCAAAGTTTCAGCGGGATTTCCAAAATGTTGAAAGGAACTCGAAACATGTCGACCTTGGTTTTGAGAATCTCTCCCGGAGTTTGAGAGATTTGGACGTGAAAGGGTACCGATCTTGTCGGGGATTGGGAACCCTTCACGAGAATGTCCAAAGTTTCAGGGGGATTTCCAAAATGTTGAGAGGAACTCGAAACATGTCAACCTTGGTTTTGAGAATCTCTCCCGGAGTTTGAGAGATTTGGACGTGAAAGGGTACCAATCTTGGCGGGGATTGGCAACCCTTCGCGAGAATGTCCAAAGTTTCAGCAGGATTTCCAAAATGTTGAAAGGAACTCGAAACATGTCAACTTTGGTTTTGAGAATCTCTCCCGGAGTTTGAGAGATTTGGACGTGAAAGGGTACCAATCTTGTCGGGGATTGGGAACCCTTCGCAAGAATGTCCAAAGTTTCAGCGGGATTTCCAAAATGTTGAAAGGAACTCGAAACATGTCAACCTTGGTTTTGAGAATCTCTCCCGGAGTTTGAGAGATTTGGACGTGAAAGGGTACCAATCTTGTCGGGGATTGGGAACCCTTCGCGAGAATGTCCAAAGTTTCAGTGGGATTTCCAAAATGTTGAAAGGAACTCGAAACATGTCAACCTTGGTTTTGAGAATCTCTCCCGGAGTTTGAGAAATTTGGACGTGAAAGGGTACCAATCTTGTCGGGGATTGGGAACCCTTCGCGAGAATGTCCAAAGTTTCAGCGGGATTTTTAAAATGTTGAAAGGAACTCGAAACATGTCAACCTTGGTTTTGAGAATCTCTCCCGGAGTTTGAGAGATTTGGACGTGAAAGGGTACCAATCTTGTCGGGGATTGGGAACCCTTCGCGAGAATGTCCAAAGTTTCAGCGGGATTTCCAAAATGTTGAAAGGAACTCGAAACATGTCAACCTTGGTTTTGAGAATCTCTCCCGGAGTTTGAGAGATTTGGACGTGAAAGGGTACCAATCTTGTCGGGGATCCGGAACCCTTCGCGAGAATGTCCAAAGTTTCAGTGGGATTTCCAAAATGTTGAAAGGAACTCGAAACGTTTCAACCATGGTTTTGAGAATCTCTCCCGGAGTTTGAGAGATTTGGACGTGAAAGGGTACCAATCTTGTCGGGGATTGGGAACCCTTCGCGAGAATGTCCAAAGTTTCAGCGGGATGTCCAAAATGTTGAAAGGAACTCGAAACATGTCGACCTTGGTTTTGAGAATCTCTCCCGGAGTTTGAGAGATTTGGACGTGAAAGGGTACCGATCTTGTCGGGGATTGGGAACCCTTCACGAGAATGTCCAAAGTTTCAGGGGGATTTCCAAAATGTTGAGAGGAACTCGAAACATGTCAACCTTGGTTTTGAGAATCTCTCCCGGAGTTTGAGAGATTTGGACGTGAAAGGGTACCAATCTTGGCGGGGATTGGCAACCCTTCGCGAGAATGTCCAAAGTTTCAGCAGGATTTCCAAAATGTTGAAAGGAACTCGAAACATGTCAACTTTGGTTTTGAGAATCTCTCCCGGAGTTTGAGAGATTTGGACGTGAAAGGGTACCAATCTTGTCGGGGATTGGGAACCCTTCGCAAGAATGTCCAAAGTTTCAGCGGGATTTCCAAAATGTTGAAAGGAACTCGAAACATGTCAGCCATGGTTTTGAGAATCTCTCCCGGAGTTTGAGAGATTTGGACATGAAAGGGTACCAATCTTGTCGAGGATTGGGAACCCTTCGCGAGAATGTCCAAAGTTTCAGCGGGATTTCCAAAATGTTGAAAGGAACTCGAAACATGTCAACCTTGGTTTTGAGAATCTCTCCCGGAGTTTGAGAGATTTGGACGTGAAAGGGTGCCAATCTTGTCGGGGATTGGGAACCCTTCGCGAGAATGTCCAAAGTTTCAGCGGGATTTCCAAAATGTTGAAAGGAACTCGAAACATGTCAACCTTGGTTTTGAGAATCTCTCCCGGAGTTTGAGAGATTTGGACATGAAAGGGTACCAATCTTGTCGGGGATTGGGAACCCTTCGCGAGAAAGTCCAAAGTTTCAGCGGTATTTCCAAAATGTTGAAAGGAACTCGAAACATGTCAACCTTGGTTTTGAGAATCTCTCCCGGAGTTTGAGAGATTTGGACGTGAAAGGGTACCAATCTTGGCGGGGATTGGGAACCCTTCGCGAGAATGTCCAAAGTTTCAGCGGGATTTCCAAAATGTTGAAAGGAACTCGAACCATGTCAACCTTGGTTTTGAGAATCTCTCCCGGAGTTTGAGAGATTTGGACGTGAAAGGGTACCAATCTTGTCGAAGATTGGGAACCCTTCGCGACAATGTCCAAAGTTTCAGCGGGATTTCTAAAATGTTGAAAGGAACTCGAAACATGTCAACCTTGGTTTTGAGAATCTCTCCCGGAGTTTGAGAGATTTGGACGTGAAAGGGTACCAATCTTGTCAGGGATTGGGAACCCTTCGCCAGAATATCCAAACTTTCAGCAGGATTTCCAAAATGTTGAAAGGAACTCGAAACATGTCATCCTTGGTTTTGAGAATCTCTCCCGGCGTTTGAGAGATTTGGACGTGAAAGGGTGCCAATCTTGTCGGGGATTGGGAACCCTTCGCGAGAATGTCCAAAGTTTCAGCGGGATTTCCAAAATGTTGAAAGGAACTCGAAACATGTCAACCTTGGTTTTGAGAATCTCTCCCGGAGTTTGAGAGACTTGTACTTGAAAGGGTACCAATCTTGTCAGGGATTGGGACCCCTTCGCGAGAATGTCCAAAGTTTCAGCGGGATTTCCAAAATGTTGAAAGGAACTCGAACCATGTCAACCTTGGTTTTGAGAATCTCTCCCGGAGTTTGAGAGATTTGGACGTGAAAGGGTACCAATCTTGTCGGGGATTGGGAACCCTTCGCGAGAATGTCCAAAGTTTCAGCGGGATTTCCAAAATGTTGAAAGGAACTCGAAACATGTCAACCTTGGTTTTGAGAATCTCTCCCGGAGTTTTAGAGACTTGTACTTGAAAGTGTACCAATCTTGTCAGGGATTGGGACCCCTTCGCGAGAATGTCCAAAGTTTCAGCGGGATTTCCAAAATGTTGAAAGGAACTCGGAAGATGTCAACCTTGGTTTTGAGAATCTCTCCTGGAGTTTGAGAGATTTGGACGTGAAAGGGTACCAATCTTGTCGGGGATTGGGAACCCTTCGCGAGAAAGTCCAAAGTTTCAGCGGTATTTCCAAAATGTCGAAAGAAACTCGAAACATGTCAACCTTGTTTTTGAGAATTTCTCCCGGAGTTTGAGAGATTTGGACGTGAAAGGGTACCAATCCTGTCGGGGATTGGGAACCCTTCGCGAGAATGTCCAAAGTTTCAGCAGGATTTGTAAAATGTTGAAAGGAACTCGAAACATGTCAACCTTGGTTTTGAGAATCTCTCCCGGAGTTTGAGAGATTTGGACGTGAAAGGGTACCAATCTTGTCGGGGATTGGGAACCCTTCGCGACAATGTCCAAAGTTTCAGCGGGATTTCCAAAATGTTGAGAGGAACTCAAAAGATGTCAACCTTGGTTTTGAGAATCTCCCCCGGAGTTTGAGAGATTTGGACGTGAAGGGGTACCAGTCTTGTCGGGGATCGGGAACCCTTCGCGACACTGTCCAAAGTTTCAGCGGATTTTCCAAAATGTTGAAAGGAACTCGAAACATGTCAACCTTGATTTTGAGAATCTCTCCCGGAGTTTGAGAGATTTGGACGTGAAAGGGTACCAGTCTTGTCGGGGATTGGGAACCCTTCACGAGAATGTCCAAAGTTTCAGCGGGATTTCCAAAATGTTGAAAGGAACTCGAACCATGTCAACCTTGGTTTTGAGAATCTCTCCCGGAGTTTGAGAGATTTGGACGTGAAAGGGTACCAATCTTGTCGGGGATTGGGAACCCTTCGCGAGAATGTCCAAAGTTTCAGCGGGATTTCCAAAATGTTGAAAGGAACTCGAAACATGTCAACCTTGGTTTTGAGAATCTCTCCCGGAGTTTGAGAGATTTGGACGTGAAAGAATACCAATCTTGTCGGGGATTGGGAACCCTTCGCGAGAATGTCCAAAGTTTCAGCGGGATTTCCAAAATGTTGAAAGGAACTCAAAACATGTCAACCTTGGTTTTGAGAATCTCTCCCGGAGTTTGAGAGACTTGTACTTGAAAGGGTACCAATCTTGTCAGGGATTGGGAACCCTTCGCGAGAATGTCCAAAGTACAGCGGGATTTCCAAAATGTTGAAAGGAACTCGAAACATGTCAACCTTGGTTTTGAGAATCTCTCCCAGAGTTTGAGAGATTTGGACGTGAAAGGGTACCAGTCTTGTCGGGGATCGGGAACCCTTCGCGAGAATGTCCAAAGTTTCAGCGGATTTTCCAAAATGTTGAAAGGAACTCGAAACATGTCAACCTTGGTTTTGAGAATCTCTCCCGGAGTTTGAGAGATTTGGACGTGAAAGGGTACCAGTCTTGTCGGGGATTGGGAACCCTTCGCGAGAATGTCCAAAGTTTCAGCAGGATTTCCAAAATGTTGAAAGGAACTCGAAACATGTCAACCTTGGTTTTGAGAATCTCTCCCGGAGTTTGAGAGATTTGGACGTGAAAGGGTACCAATCTTGTCGGGGATTGGGAACCCTTCACGAGAATGTCCAAAGTTTCAGCGGGATTTCCAAAATGTTGAAAGGAACTCGAAACATGTCAACCTTGGTTTTGAGAATCTCTCCCGGAGTTTGAGAGATTTGGACGTGAAAGGGTACCAATCTTGTCGGGGATTGGGAACCCTTTGCCAGAATGTCCAAAGTTTCAGCGGGGTTTCCAAAATGTTGAAAGGAACTCGAAACATGTCAACCTTGGTTTTGAGAATCTCTCCCGGAGTTTGAGAGATTTGGACGTGAAAGGGTACCAGTCTTGTCGGGGATTGGGAACGCCTCGCGAAAATGCCAAAAGTTTCAGCGGGATTTTCAAAATGTTGAAAGGAACTCGAAACATGTCAACCTTGGTTTTGAGAATCTCTCCCGGAGTTTGAGAGATTTGGACGTGAAAGGGTACCAATCTTGTCGGGGATTGGGAACCCTTCGCGAGAATGTCCAAAGTTTCAGCAGGATTTTTAAAATGTTGAAAGGAACTCGAAACATGTCAACCTTGGTTTTGAGAATCTCTCCCGGAGTTTGAGAGATTTGTACGTGAAAGGGTACCAATCTTGTCGGGGATTGGGAACCCTTCGCGAGAATGTCCAAAGTTTCAGCGGGATTTCCAAAATGTTGAAAGGAACTCGAAACATGTCAACCTTGGTTTTGAGAATCTCTCCCGGAGTTTGAGAGATTTGGACGTGAAAGAATACCAATGTTCTCGGGGATTGGGAACCCTTCGCGAGAATGTCCAAAGTTTCAGCGGGATTTCCAAAATGTTGAAAGGAACTCGAAACATGTCAACCTTGGTTTTGAGAATCTCTCCCGGAGTTTGAGAGATTTGGACGTGAAAGGGTACCAATCTTGTCGGGGATTGGGAACCCTTCGCGAGAATGTCCAAAGTTTCAGCGGGATTTCCAAAATGTTGAAAGGAACTCGAAACATGTCAACCTTGGTTTTGAGAATCTCTCCCGGAGTTTGAGAGATTTGGACATGAAAGGGTACCAATCTTGTCGGGGATTGGGAACCCTTCGCGAGAATGTCCAAAGTTTCAGCGGGATTTCCAAAATGTTGAAAGGAACTCGAAACATGTGAACCTTGGTTTTGAGAATCTCTCCCGGAGTTTGAGAGATTTGGACGTGAAAGGGTACCAGTCTTGTCGGGGATCGGGAACCCTTCGCGAGAATGTCCAAAGTTTCAGCGGGATTTCCAAAATGTTGAGAGGAACTCGGAAGATGTCAACCTTGGTTTTGAGAATCTCTCCTGGAGTTTGAGAGATTTGGACGTGAAAGGGTACCAATCTTGTCGGGGATTGGGAACCCTTCGCGAGAAAGTCCAAAGTTTCAGCGGTATTTCCAAAATGTCGAAAGAAACTCGAAACATGTCAACCTTGTTTTTGAGAATTTCTCCCGGAGTTTGAGAGATTTGGACGTGAAAGGGTACCAATCCTGTCGGGGATTGGGAACCCTTCGCGAGAATGTCCAAAGTTTCAGCAGGATTTGTAAAATGTTGAAAGGAACTCGAAACATGTCAACCTTGGTTTTGAGAATCTCTCCCGGAGTTTGAGAGATTTGGACGTGAAAGGGTACCAATCTTGTCGGGGATTGGGAACCCTTCGCGACAATGTCCAAAGTTTCAGCGGGATTTCCAAAATGTTGAGAGGAACTCAAAAGATGTCAACCTTGGTTTTGAGAATCTCTCCCGGAGTTTGAGAGATTTGGACGTGAAGGGGTACCAGTCTTGTCGGGGATCGGGAACCCTTCGCGACACTGTCCAAAGTTTCAGCGGATTTTCCAAAATGTTGAAAGGAACTCGAAACATGTCAACCTTGGTTTTGAGAATCTCTCCCGGAGTTTGAGAGATTTGGACGTGAAAGGGTACCAGTCTTGTCGGGGATTGGGAACCCTTCACGAGAATGTCCAAAGTTTCAGCGGGATTTCCAAAATGTTGAAAGGAACTTGAACCATGTCAACCTTGGTTTTGAGAATCTCTCCCGGAGTTTGAGAGATTTGGACGTGAAAGGGTACCAATCTTGTCGGGGATTGGGAACCCTTCGCGAGAATGTCCAAAGTTTCAGCGGGATTTCCAAAATGTTGAAAGGAACTCGAAACATGTCAACCTTGGTTTTGAGAATCTCTCCCGGAGTTTGAGAGATTTGGACGTGAAAGAATACCAATCTTGTCGGGGATTGGGAACCCTTCGCGAGAATGTCCAAAGTTTCAGCGGGATTTCCAAAATGTTGAAAGGAACTCGAAACATGTCAACCTTGGTTTTGAGAATCTCTCCCGGAGTTTGAGAGACTTGTACTTGAAAGGGTACCAATCTTGTCAGGGATTGGGACCCCTTCGCGAGAATGTCCAAAGTTTCAGCGGGATTTCCAAAATGTTGAAAGGAACTCGAAACATGTCAACCTTGGTTTTGAGAATCTCTCCCGGAGTTTGAGAGATTTGGACGTGAAAGGGTCCCAGTCTTGTCGGGGATTGGGAACCCTTCGCGAGAATGTCCAAAGTTTCAGCAGGATTTCCAAAATGTTGAAAGGAACTCGAAACATGTCAACCTTGGTTTTGAGAATCTCTCCCGGAGTTTGAGAGATTTGGACGTGAAAGGGTACCAATCTTGTCGGGGATTGGGAACCCTTCACGAGAATGTCCAAAGTTTCAGCGGGATTTCCAAAATGTTGAAAGGAACTCGAAACATGTCAACCTTGGTTTTGAGAATCTCTCCCGGAGTTTGAGAGATTTGGACGTGAAAGGGTACCAATCTTGTCGGGGATTGGGAACCCTTTGCCAGAATGTCCAAAGTTTCAGCGGGGTTTCCAAAATGTTGAAAGGAACTCGAAACATGTCAACCTTGGTTTTGAGAATCTCTCCCGGAGTTTGAGAGATTTGGACGTGAAAGAATACCAATGTTCTCGGGGATTGGGAACCCTTCGCGAGAATGTCCAAAGTTTCAGCGGGATTTCCAAAATGTTGAAAGGAACTCGAAACATGTCAACCTTGGTTTTGAGAATCTCTCCCGGAGTTTGAGAGATTTGGACGTGAAAGGGTACCAATCTTGTCGGGGATTGGGAACCCTTCGCGAGAATGTCCAAAGTTTCAGCGGGATTTCCAAAATGTTGAAAGGAACTCGAAACATGTCAACCTTGGTTTTGAGAATCTCTCCCGGAGTTTGAGAGATTTGGACATGAGTGGGTACCAATCTTGTCGGGGATTGGGAACCCTTCGCGAGAATGTCCAAAGTTTCAGCGGGATTTCCAAAATGTTGAAAGGAACTCGAAACATGTGAAACTTGGTTTTGAGAATCTCTCCCGGAGTTTGAGAGATTTGGACGTGAAAGGGTACCAATCTTGTCGGGGATCGGGAACCCTTCGCGAGAATGTCCAAAGTTTCAGCGTGATTTCCAAAATGTTGAAAGGAACTCGAAACATGTCAACCTTGGTTTTGAGAATCTCTCCCGGAGTTTGAGAGATTTGGACGTGAAAGGGTACCAATCTTGTCGGGGATTGGGAACCCTTCGCGAGAATGTCCAAAGTTTCAGCGGGATTTCCAAAATGTTGAAAGGAACTCGAAACATGTCAACCTTGGTTTTGAGAATCTCTCCCGGAGTTTGAGAGATTTGGACGTGAAAGAATACCAATCTTGTCGGGGATTGGGAACCCTTCGCGAGAATGTCCAAAGTTTCAGCGGGATTTCCAAAATGTTGAAAGGAACTCGAAACATGTCAACCTTGGTTTTGAGAATCTCTCCCGGAGTTTGAGAGACTTGTACTTGAAAGGGTACCAATCTTGTCGGGGATTGGGACCCCTTCGCGAGAATGTCCAAAGTTTCAGCGGGATTTCCAAAATGTTGAAAGGACCTCGAAACATGTCAACCTTGGTTTTGAGAATCTCTCCCGGAGTTTGAGAGATTTGGACGTGAAAGGGTACCAGTCTTGTCGGGGATCGGGAACCCTTCGCGAGAATGTCCAAAGTTTCAGCGGATTTTCCAAAATGTTGAAAGGAACTCGAAACATGTCAACCTTGGTTTTGAGAATCTCTCCCGGAGTTGGAGAGATTTGGACGTGAAAGGGTACCAGTCTTGTCGGGGATTGGGAACCCTTCGCGAGAATGTCCAAAGTTTCAGCGGGATTTCCAAAATGTTGAAAGGAACTCGAAACATGTCAACCTTGGTTTTGAGAATCTCTCCCAGAGTTTGAGAGATTTGGACGTGAAAGAGTACCAATCTTGTCGGGGATTGGGAACCCTTCGCGAGAATGTCCAAAGTTTCAGTGGGATTTCCAAAATGTTGAAAGGAACTCGAAACATGTCAACCTTGGTTTTGAGAATCTCTCCCGGAGTTTGAGAGATTTGGACGTGAAAGGGTACCAATCTTGTCGGGGATTGGGAACCCTTCGCGAGAATGTCCAAAGTTTCAGCGGGATTTCCAAAATGTTGAAAGAAACTCAAAACATGTCAACCTTGGTTTTGAGAATCTCTCCCAGAGTTTGAGAGATTTGGACGTGAAAGAGTACCAATCTTGTCGGGGATTGGGAACCCTTCGCGAGAATGTCCAAAGTTTCAGCGGGATTTCCAAAATGTTGAAAGGAACTCGAAACATGTCAACCTTGGTTTTGAGAATCTCTCCCGGAGTTTGAGAGATTTGGACGTGAAAGAGTACCAATCTTGTCGGGGATTGGGAACCCTTTGCCAGAATGTCCAAAGTTTCAGCGGGGTTTCCAAAATGTTGAAAGGAACTCGAAACATGTCAACCTTGGTTTTGAGAATCTCTCCCGGAGTTTGAGAGATTTGGACGTGAAAGGGTACCAATCTTGTCGGGGATTGGGAACGCCTCGCGAGAATGCCAAAAGTTTCAGCGGGATTTTCAAAATGTTGAAAGGAACTCGAACCATGTCAACCTTGGTTTTGAGAATCTCTCCCGGAGTTTGAGAGATTTGGACGTGAAAGGGTACCAATCTTGTCGGGGATTGGGAACCCTTCGCGAGAATGTCCAAAGTTTCAGCGGGATTTCCAAAATGTTGAAAGGAACTCGAAACATGTCAACCTTGGTTTTGAGAATCTCTCCCGGAGTTTGAGAGATTTGGACGTTAAAGGGTACCAATCTTGTCGGGGATTGGGAACCCTTCGCGACAATGTCCAAAGTTTCAGCGGGATTTCCAAAATGTTGAAAGGAACTCGAAACATGTCAACCTTGGTTTTGAGAATCTCTCCCGGAGTTTGAGAGATTTGGACGTGAAAGGGTACCAATCTTGTCGGGGATTGGGAACCCTTCGCGAGAATGTCCAAAGTTTCAGCGGGATTTCCAAAATGTTGAAAGGAACTCGAAACATGTCAACCTTGGTTTTGAGAATCTCTCCCGGAGTTTGAGAGATTTGGACGTGAAAGGGTACCAATCTTGTCGGGGATTGGGAACCCTTCGCGACAATGTCCAAAGTTTCAGCGGGATTTCCAAAATGTTGAAAGGAACTCGAAACATGTCAACCTTGGTTTTGAGAATCTCTCCCGGAGTTTGAGAGATTTGGACGTGAAAGGGTACCAATCTTGTCGGGGATTGGGAACGCCTCGCGAGAATGCCAAAAGTTTCAGCGGGATTTTCAAAATGTTGAAAGGAACTCGAACCATGTGAACCTTGGTTTTGAGAATCTCTCCCGGAGTTTGAGAGATTTGGACGTGAAAGGGTACCAATCTTGTCGGGGATTGGGAACCCTTCGCGAGAATGTCCAAAGTTTCAGCAGGATTTGTAAAATGTTGAAAGGAACTCGAAACATGTCAACCTTGGTTTTGAGAATCTCTCCCGGAGCTTGAGAGATTTGGACGTGAAAGGGTACCAATCTTGTCGGGGATTGGGAACCCTTCGCGAGAATGTCCAAAGTTTCAGCGGGATTTCCAAAATGTTGAAAGGAACTCGAAACATGTCAACCTTGGTTTTGAGAATCTCTCCCGGAGTTTGAGAGACTTGTACTTGAAAGGGTACCAATCTTGTCAGGGATTGGGACCCCTTCACGAGAATGTCCAAAGTTTCAGCGGGATTTCCAAAATGTTGAAAGGAACTCGAAACATGACAACCTTGGCTTTGAGAATCTCTCCCGGAGTTTGAGAGATTTGGACGTGAAAGGGTACCAGTCTTGTCGGGGATCGGGAACCCTTCGCGAGAATGTCCAAAGTTTCAGCGGATTTTCCAAAATGTTGAAAGGAACTCGAAACATGTCAACCTTGGTTTTGAGAATCTCTCCCGGAGTTTGAGAGATTTGGACGTGAAAGGGTACCAGTCTTGTCGGGGATTGGGAACCCTTCGCGAGAATGTCCAAAGTTTCAGCGGGATTTCCAAAATGTTGAAAGGAACTCGAAACATGTCAACCTTGGTTTTGAGAATCTCTCCCGGAGTTTGAGAGATTTGGACGTGAAAGGGTACCAATCTTGTCGCGGATTGGGAACCCTTCACGAGAATGTCCAAAGTTTCAGCGGGATTTCCAAAATGTTGAAAGGAACTCGAAACATGTCAACCTTGGTTTTGAGAATCTCTCACGGAGTTTGAGAGATTTGGACGTGAAAGGGTACCAATCTTGTCGGGGATTGGGAACCCTTTGCCAGAATGTCCAAAGTTTCAGCGGGGTTTCCAAAATGTTGAAAGGAACTCGAAACATGTCAACCTTGGTTTTGAGAATCTCTCCCGGAGTTTGAGAGATTTGGACGTGAAAGGGTACCAATCTTGTCGGGGATTGGGAACGCCTCGCGAGAATGTCCAAAGTTTCAGCGGGATTTTCAAAATGTTGAAAGGAACTCGAAACATGTCAACCTTGGTTTTGAGAATCTCTCCCGGAGTTTGAGAGATTTGGACGTGAAAGGGTACCAATCTTGTCGGGGATTGGGAACCCTTCGCGAGAATGTCCAAAGTTTCAGCAGGATTTGTAAAATGTTGAAAGGAACTCGAAACATGTCAACCTTGGTTTTGAGAATCTCTCCCGGAGTTTGAGAGACTTGTACTTGAAAGGGTACCAATCTTGTCAGGGATTGGGACCCCTTCGCGAGAATGTCCAAAGTTTCAGCGGGATTTCCAAAATGTTGAAAGGAACTCGAAACATGTCAACCTTGGTTTTGAGAATCTCTCCCGGAGTTTGAGAGATTTGGACGTGAAAGGGTACCAGTCTTGTCGGGGATCGGGAACCCTTCGCGAGAAAGTCCAAAGTTTCAGCGGATTTTCCAAAATGTTGAAAGGAACTCGAAACATGTCAACCTTGGTTTTGAGAATCTCTCCCGGAGTTTGAGAGATTTGTACGTGATAGGGTACCAATCTTGTCGAAGATTGGGAACCCTTCACGACAATGTCCAAAGTTTCAGCGGGATTTCCAAAATGTTGAAAGGAACTCGAAACATGTCAACCTTGGTTTTGAGAATCTCTCCCAGAGTTTGAGAGATTTGGACGTGAAAGAATACCAATCTTGTCGGGGATTGGGAACCCTTCGCGAGAATGTCCAAAGTTTCAGCGGGATTTCCAAAATGTTGAAAGGAACTAGAAATATGTCAACCTTGGTTTTGAGAATCTCTCCCGGAGTTTGAGAGACTTGTACTTGAAAGGGTACCAATCTTGTCAGGGATTGGGACCCCTTCGCGAGAATGTCCAAAGTTTCAGCGGGATTTCCAAAATGTTGAAAGGAACTCGAAACATGTCAACCTTGGTTTTGAGAATCTCTCCCAGAGTTTGAGAGATTTGGACGTGAAAGGGTACCAATCTTGTCGGGGATTGGGAACCCTTCGCGAGAATGTCCAAAGTTTCAGCAGGATTTGTAAAATGTTGAAAGGAACTCGAAACATGTCAACCTTGGTTTTGAGAATCTCTCCCGGAGTTTGAGAGACTTGTACTTGAAAGGGTACCAATCTTGTCAGGGATTGGGACCCCTTCGCGAGAATGTCCAAAGTTTCAGCGGGATTTCCAAAATGTTGAAAGGAACTCGAAACATGTCAACCTTGGTTTTGAGAATCTCTCCCGGAGTTTGAGAGATTTGACGTGAAAGGGTACCAGTCTTGTCGGGGATCGGGAACCCTTCGCGAGAAAGTCCAAAGTTTCAGCGGATTTTCCAAAATGTTGAAAGGAACTCGAAACATGTCAACCTTGGTTTTGAGAATCTCTCCCGGAGTTTGAGAGATTTGGACGTGAAAGGGTACCAGTCTTGTAGGGGATTGGGAACCCTTCGCGAGAATGTCCAAAGTTTCAGCGGGATTTCCAAAATGTTGAAAGGAACTCGAACCATGTCAACCTTGGTTTTGAGAATCTCTCCCGGAGTTTGAGAGATTTGGACGTGAAAGGGTACCAATCTTGTCGGGGATTGGGAACCTTTTGCCAGAATGTCCAAAGTTTCAGCGGGGTTTCCAAAATGTTGAAAGGAACTCGAACCATGTCAACCTTGGTTTTGAGAATCTCTCCCGGAGTTTGAGAGATTTGTACGTGAAAGGGTACCAATCTTGTCGAAGATTGGGAACCCTTCACGACAATGTCCAAAGTTTCAGCGGGATTTCCAAAATGTTGAAAGGAACTCGAAACATGTCAACCTTGGTTTTGAGAATCTCTCCCGGAGTTTGAGAGATTTGGACGTGAAAGAATACCAATCTTGTCGGGGATTGGGAACCCTTCGCGAGAATGTCCAAAGTTTCAGCGGGATTTCCAAAATGTTGAAAGGAACTAGAAACATGTCAACCTTGGTTTTGAGAATCTCTCCCGGAGTTTGAGAGACTTGTACTTGAAAGGGTACCAATCTTGTCAGGGATTGGGACCCCTTCGCGAGAATGTCCAAAGTTTCAGCGGGATTTCCAAAATGTTGAAAGGAACTCGAAACATGTCAACCTTGGTTTTGAGAATCTCTGCCGGAGTTTGAGAGATTTAAACGTGAAAGGGTACCAGTCTTGTCGGGGATCGGGAACCCTTTGCGAGAAAGTCCAAAGTTTCAGCGGATTTTCCAAAATGTTGAAAGGAACTCGAAACATGTCAACCTTGGTTTTGAGAATCTCTCCCGGAGTTTGAGAGATTTGGACGTGAAAGGGTACCAGTCTTGTCGGGGATTGGGAACCCTTCGCGAGAATGTCCAAAGTTTCAGCGGGATTTCCAAAATGTTGAGAGGAACTCGAAACATGTCAACCTTGGTTTTGAGAATCTCTCCCGGATTTTGAGAGATTTGGATGTGAAAGGGTACCAATCTTGTCGGGTATTGGGAACCCTTTGCGAGAATGTCCAAAGTTTCAGCGGGGTTTCCAAAATGTTGAAAGGAACTCGAAACATGTCAACCTTGGTTTTGAGAATCTCTTCCGGAGTTTGAGAGATTTGGACGTGAAAGGGTACCAATCTTGTCAGGGATTGGGACCCCTTCGCGAGAATGTCCAAAGTTTCAGCGGGATTTCCAAAATGTTGAAAGGAACTCGAAACATGACAACCTTGGCTTTGAGAATCTCTCCCGGAGTTTGAGAGATTTGGACGTGAAAGGGTACCAGTCTTGTCGGGGATCGGGAACCCTTCGCGAGAATGTCCAAAGTTTCAGCGGATTTTCCAAAATGTTGAAAGGAACTCGAAACATGTCAACCTTGGTTTTGAGAATCTCTCCCGGAGTTTGAGAGATTTGGACGTGAAAGGGTACCAGTCTTGTCGGGGATCGGGAACCCTTCGCGAGAATGTCCAAAGTTTCAGCGGGATTTCCAAAATGTTGAAAGGAACTCGAAACATGTCAACCTTGGTTTTGAGAATCTCTCCCGGAGTTTGAGAGATTTGGACGTGAAAGGGTACCAATCTTGTCGGGGATTGGGAACCCTTCACGAGAATGTCCAAAGTTTCAGCGGGATTTCCAAAATGTTGAAAGGAACTCGAAACATGTCAACCTTGGTTTTGAGAATCTCTCCCGGAGTTTGAGAGATTTGGACGTGAAAGGGTACCAATCTTGTCGGGGATTGGGAACCCTTTGCCAGAATGTCCAAAGTTTCAGCGGGGTTTCCAAAATGTTGAAAGGAACTCGAAACATGTCAACCTTGGTTTTGAGAATCTCTCACGGAGTTTGAGAGATTTGGACGTGAAAGGGTACCAATCTTGTCGGGGATTGGGAACGCCTCGCGAGAATGTCCAAAGTTTCAGCGGGATTTTCAAAATGTTGAAAGGAACTCGAAACATGTCAACCTTGGTTTTGAGAATCTCTCCCGGAGTTTGAGAGATTTGGACGTGAAAGGGTACCAATCTTGTCGGGGATTGGGAACCCTTCGCGAGAATGTCCAAAGTTTCAGCAGGATTTGTAAAATGTTGAAAGGAACTCGAAACATGTCAACCTTGGTTTTGAGAATCTCTCCCGGAGTTTGAGAGACTTGTACTTGAAAGGGTACCAATCTTGTCAGGGATAGGGACCCCTTCGCGAGAATGTCCAAAGTTTCAGCGGGATTTCCAAAATGTTGAAAGGAACTCGAAACATGTCAACCTTGGTTTTGAGAATCTCTCCCGGAGTTTGAGAGATTTGGACGTGAAAGGGTACCAGTCTTGTCGGGGATCGGGAACCCTTCGCGAGAAAGTCCAAAGTTTCAGCGGATTTTCCAAAATGTTGAAAGGAACTCGAAACATGTCAACCTTGGTTTTGAGAATCTCTCCCGGAGTTTGAGAGATTTGGACGTGAAAGGGTACCAGTCTTGTCGGGGATCGGGAACCCTTCGCGAGAATGTCCAAAGTTTCAGCGGGATTTCCAAAATGTTGAAAGGAACTCGAACCATGTCAACCTTGGTTTTGAGAATCTCTCACGGAGTTTGAGAGATTTGGATGTGAAAGGGTACCAATCTTGTCGGGGATTGGGAACCCTTTGCCAGAATGTCCAAAGTTTCAGCGCGGTTTCCAAAATGTTGAAAGGAACTCGAAACATGTCAACCTTGGTTTTGAGAATCTCTCCCGGAGTTTGAGAGATTTGGACGTGAAAGGGTACCAGTCTTGTCGATGATTGGGAACCCTTCACGACAATGTCCAAAGTTTCAGCGGGATTTCCAAAATGTTGAAAGGAACTCGAAACATGTCAACCTTGGTTTTGAGAATCTCTCCCGGAGTTTGAGAGATTTGGACGTGAAAGAATACCAATCTTGTCGGGGATTGGGAACCCTTCGCGAGAATGTCCAAAGTTTCAGCGGGATTTCCAAAATGTTGAAAGGAACTAGAAACATGTCAACCTTGGTTTTGAGAATCTCTCCCGGAGTTTGAGAGACTTGTACTTGAAAGGGTACCAATCTTGTCAGGGATTGGGACCCCTTCGCGAGAATGTCCAAA
Source organism: Streptopelia decaocto (assembly GCF_964273445.1). Taxonomy (NCBI): domain Eukaryota; kingdom Metazoa; phylum Chordata; class Aves; order Columbiformes; family Columbidae; genus Streptopelia; species Streptopelia decaocto. The sequence continues at coordinate 321,693 of NW_028115595.1, read as the reverse complement.
GTTTCAGCGGGATTTCCAAAATGTTGAAAGGAACTCGAAACATGTCAACCTTGGTTTTGAGAATCTCTGCCGGAGTTTGAGAGATTTAAACGTGAAAGGGTACCAGTCTTGTCGGGGATTGGGAACCCTTTGCGAGAAAGTCCAAAGTTTCAGCGGATTTTCCAAAATGTTGAAAGGAACTCGAAACATGTCAACCTTGGTTTTGAGAATCTCTCCCGGAGTTTGAGAGATTTGGACGTGAAAGGGTACCAGTCTTGTCGGGGATTGGGAACCCTTCGCGAGAATGTCCAAAGTTTCAGCGGGATTTCCAAAATGTTGAGAGGAACTCGAAACATGTCAACCTTGGTTTTGAGAATCTCTCCCGGATTTTGAGAGATTTGGATGTGAAAGGGTACCAATCTTGTCGGGTATTGGGAACCCTTTGCCAGAATGTCCAAAGTTTCAGCGGGGTTTCCAAAATGTTGAAAGGAACTCGAAACATGTCAACCTTGGTTTTGAGAATCTCTCCCGGAGTTTGAGAGATTTGGACGTGAAAGGGTACCAGTCTTGTCGGGGATCGGGAACCCTTCGCGAGAAAGTCCAAAGTTTCAGCGGATTTTCCAAAATGTTGAAAGGAACTCGAACCATGTCAACCTTGGTTTTGAGAATCTCTCCCGGAGTTTGAGAGATTTGGATGTGAAAGGGTACCAATCTTGTCGGGGATTGGGAACCCTTTGCCAGAATGTCCAAAGTTTCAGCGCGGTTTCCAAAATGTTGAAAGGAACTCGAAACATGTCAACCTTGGTTTTGAGAATCTCTCCCGGAGTTTGAGAGATTTGGACGTGAAAGGGTACCAGTCTTGTCGAAGATTGGGAACCCTTCACGACAATGTCCAAAGTTTCAGCGGGATTTCCAAAATGTTGAAAGGAACTCGAAACATGTCAACCTTGGTTTTGAGAATCTCTCCCGGAGTTTGAGAGATTTGGACGTGAAAGAATACCAATCTTGTCGGGGATTGGGAACCCTTTGCCAGAATGTCCAAAGTTTCAGCGGGGTTTCCAAAATGTTGAAAGGAACTCGAAACATGTCAACCTTGGTTTTGAGAATCTCTCCCGGAGTTTGAGAGATTTGGACGTGAAAGGGTACCAATCTTGTCAGGGATTGGGACCCCTTCGCGAGAATGTCCAAAGTTTCAGCGGGATTTCCAAAATGTTGAAAGGAACTCGAAACATGACAACCTTGGCTTTGAGAATCTCTCCCGGAGTTTGAGAGATTTGGACGTGAAAGGGTACCAGTCTTGTCGGGGATCGGGAACCCTTCGCGAGAATGTCCAAAGTTTCAGCGGATTTTCCAAAATGTTGAAAGGAACTCGAAACATGTCAACCTTGGTTTTGAGAATCTCTCCCGGAGTTTGAGAGATTTGGACGTGAAAGGGTACCAGTCTTGTCGGGGATTGGGAACCCTTCGCGAGAATGTCCAAAGTTTCAGCGGGATTTCCAAAATGTTGAAAGGAACTCGAAACATGTCAACCTTGGTTTTGAGAATCTCTCCCGGAGTTTGAGAGATTTGGACGTGAAAGGGTACCAATCTTGTCGGGGATTGGGAACCCTTCACGAGAATGTCCAAAGTTTCAGCGGGATTTCCAAAATGTTGAAAGGAACTCGAAACATGTCAACCTTGGTTTTGAGAATCTCTCCCGGAGTTTGAGAGATTTGGACGTGAAAGGGTACCAATCTTGTCGGGGATTGGGAACCCTTTGCCAGAATGTCCAAAGTTTCAGCGGGGTTTCCAAAATGTTGAAAGGAACTCGAAACATGTCAACCTTGGTTTTGAGAATCTCTCACGGAGTTTGAGAGATTTGGACGTGAAAGGGTACCAATCTTGTCGGGGATTGGGAACGCCTCGCGAGAATGTCCAAAGTTTCAGCGGGATTTTCAAAATGTTGAAAGGAACTCGAAACATGTCAACCTTGGTTTTGAGAATCTCTCCCGGAGTTTGAGAGATTTGGACGTGAAAGGGTACCAATCTTGTCGGGGATTGGGAACCCTTCGCGAGAATGTCCAAAGTTTCAGCAGGATTTGTAAAATGTTGAAAGGAACTCGAAACATGTCAACCTTGGTTTTGAGAATCTCTCCCGGAGTTTGAGAGACTTGTACTTGAAAGGGTACCAATCTTGTCAGGGATAGGGACCCCTTCGCGAGAATGTCCAAAGTTTCAGCGGGATTTCCAAAATGTTGAAAGGAACTCGAAACATGTCAACCTTGGTTTTGAGAATCTCTCCCGGAGTTTGAGAGATTTGGACGTGAAAGGGTACCAGTCTTGTCGGGGATCGGGAACCCTTCGCGAGAAAGTCCAAAGTTTCAGCGGATTTTCCAAAATGTTGAAAGGAACTCGAACCATGTCAACCTTGGTTTTGAGAATCTCTCCCGGAGTTTGAGAGATTTGGACGTGAAAGGGTACCAGTCTTGTCGGGGATCGGGAACCCTTCGCGAGAATGTCCAAAGTTTCAGCGGGATTTCCAAAATGTTGAAAGGAACTCGAACCATGTCAACCTTGGTTTTGAGAATCTCTCCCGGAGTTTGAGAGATTTGGATGTGAAAGGGTACCAATCTTGTCGGGGATTGGGAACCCTTTGCCAGAATGTCCAAAGTTTCAGCGCGGTTTCCAAAATGTTGAAAGGAACTCGAAACATGTCAACCTTGGTTTTGAGAATCTCTCCCGGAGTTTGAGAGATTTGGACGTGAAAGGGTACCAGTCTTGTCGAAGATTGGGAACCCTTCACGACAATGTCCAAAGTTTCAGCGGGATTTCCAAAATGTTGAAAGGAACTCGAAACATGTCAACCTTGGTTTTGAGAATCTCTCCCGGAGTTTGAGAGATTTGGACGTGAAAGAATACCAATCTTGTCGGGGATTGGGAACCCTTCGCGAGAATGTCCAAAGTTTCAGCGGGATTTCCAAAATGTTGAAAGGAACTAGAAACATGTCAACCTTGGTTTTGAGAATCTCTCCCGGAGTTTGAGAGACTTGTACTTGAAAGGGTACCAATCTTGTCAGGGATTGGGACCCCTTCGCGAGAATGTCCAAAGTTTCAGCGGGATTTCCAAAATGTTGAAAGGAACTCGAAACATGTCAACCTTGGTTTTGAGAATCTCTGCCGGAGTTTGAGAGATTTAAACGTGAAAGGGTACCAGTCTTGTCGGGGATCGGGAACCCTTTGCGAGAAAGTCCAAAGTTTCAGCGGATTTTCCAAAATGTTGAAAGGAACTCGAAACATGTCAACCTTGGTTTTGAGAATCTCTCCCGGAGTTTGAGAGATTTGGACGTGAAAGGGTACCAGTCTTGTCGGGGATTGGGAACCCTTCGCGAGAATGTCCAAAGTTTCAGCGGGATTTCCAAAATGTTGAGAGGAACTCGAAACATGTCAACCTTGGTTTTGAGAATCTCTCCCGGATTTTGAGAGATTTGGATGTGAAAGGGTACCAATCTTGTCGGGGATTGGGAACCCTTTGCCAGAATGTCCAAAGTTTCAGCGGGGTTTCCAAAATGTTGAAAGGAACTCGAAACATGTCAACCTTGGTTTTGAGAATCTCTCCCGGAGTTTGAGAGATTTGGACGTGAAAGGGTACCAATCTTGTCGGGGATTGGGAACGCCTCGCGAGAATGCCAAAAGTTTCAGCGGGATTTTCAAAATGTTGAAAGGAACTCGAAACATGTCAACCTTGGTTTTGAGAATCTCTCCCGGAGTTTGAGAGATTTGGACGTGAAAGGGTACCAATCTTGTCGGGGATTGGGAACCCTTCGCGAGAATGTCCAAAGTTTCAGCAGGATTTGTAAAATGTTGAAAGGAACTCGAAACATGTCAACCTTGGTTTTGAGAATCTCTCCCGGAGTTTGAGAGATTTGGACGTGAAAGGGTACCAATCTTGTCGGGGATTGGGAACCCTTCGCGAGAATGTCCAAAGTTTCAGCGGGATTTCCAAAATGTTGAAAGGAACTCGAAGCATGTCAACCTTGGTTTTGAGAATCTCTCCCGGAGTTTGAGAGATTTGGACGTGAAAGGGTACCAATCTTGTCGGGGATTGGGAACCCTTCGCGAGAATGTCCAAAGTTTCAGCGGGATTTCCAAAATGTTGAAAGGAACTCAAAACGTTTCAACCATGGTTTTGAGAATCTCTCCCGGAGTTTGAGAGATTTGTACGTGAAAGGGTACCAATCTTGTCGGGGATTGGGAACCCTTCGCGAGAATGTCCAAAGTTTCAGCGGGATTTCCAAAATGTTGAAAGGAACTCGAAACATGTCGACCTTGGTTTTGAGAATCTCTCCCGGAGTTGGAGAGATTTGGACGTGAAAGGGTACCGATCTTGTCGGGGATTGGGAACCCTTCACGAGAATGTCCAAAGTTTCAGGGGGATTTCCAAAATGTTGAAAGGAACTCGAACCATGTCAACCTTGGTTTTGAGAATCTCTCCCGGAGTTTGAGAGATTTGGACGTGAAAGGGTGCCAGTCTTGTCGGGGATTGGGAACCCTTCGCGAGAATGTCCAAAGTTTCAGCGGGATTTCCAAAATGTTGAAAGGAACTCGAACCATGTCAACCTTGGTTTTGAGAATCTCTCCCGGAGTTTGAGAGATTTGGACGTGAAAGGGTACCAATCTTGTCGGGGATTGGGAACCCTTCGCGAGAATGTCCAAAGTTTCAGCGGGATTTCCAAAATGTTGAAAGGAACTCGAAACATGTCAACCTTGGTTTTGAGTATCTCTCCCGGAGTTTGAGAGATTTGGACGTGAAAGGGTACCAGTCTTGTCGGGGATTGGGAACCCTTCGCCAGAATGTCCAAAGTTTCAGCGGGATTTCCAAAATGTTGAAAGGAACTCGAAACATGTCAACCTTGGTTTTGAGAATCTCTCCCGGAGTTTGAGAGATTTGGACGTGAAAGGGTACCAATCTTGTCGGGGATTGGGAACCCTTCGCCAGAATGTCCAAAGTTTCAGCGGGATTTCCAAAATGTTGAAAGGAACTCGAACCATGTCAACCTTGGTTTTGAGAATCTCTCCCGGAGTTTGAGAGATTTGGACGTGAAAGGGTACCAATCTTGTCGGGGATCGGGAACCCTTCGCGAGAATGTCCAAAGTTTCAGCGGGATTTCCAAAATGTTGAAAGGAACTCGAAACGTTTCAACCATGGTTTTGAGAATCTCTCCCGGAGTTTGAGAGATTTGGACGTGAAAGGGTACCAATCTTGTCGGGGATTGGGAACCCTTCGTGAGAATGTCCAAAGTTTCAGCAGGATTTCCAAAATGTTGAAAGGAACTCGAAACATGTCAACTTTGTTTTTGAGAATCTCTCCCGGAGTTTGAGAGATTTGGACGTGAAAGGGTACCGATCTTGTCGGGGATTGGGAACCCTTCGCAAGAATGTCCAAAGTTTCAGCGGGATTTCCAAAATGTTGAAAGGAACTCGAAACATGTCAGCCATGGTTTTGAGAATCTCTCCCGGAGTTTGAGAGATTTGGACATGAAAGGGTACCAATCTTGTCGGGGATTGGGAACCCTTCGCGAGAATGTCCAAAGTTTCAGCAGGATTTCCAAAATGTTGAAAGGAACTCGAAACATGTCAACCTTGGTTTTGAGAATCTCTCCCGGACTTTGAGAGATTTGGACGTGAAAGGGTACCAATCTTGTCGGGGATTGGGAACCCTTCGCGAGAATGTCCAAAGTTTCAGCGGGATTTCCAAAATGTTGAAAGAAACTCAAAACATGTCAACCTTGGTTTTGAGAATCTCTCCCAGAGTTTGAGAGATTTGGACGTGAAAGAGTACCAATCTTGTCGGGGATTCGGAACCCTTCGCGAGAATGTCCAAAGTTTTAGTGGGATTTCCAAAATGTTGAAAGGAACTCGAAACATGTCAACCTTGGTTTTGAGAATCTCTCCCGGAGTTTGAGAGATTTGGACGTGAAAGGGTACCAATCTTTTCGGGGATTGGGAACCCTTCGCCAGAATGTCCAAAGTTTCAGCGGGATTTCCAAAATGTTGAAAGGAACTCGAAACATGTCAACCTTGGTTTTGAGAATCTCTCCCGGAGTTTGAGAGATTTGGACGTGAAAGTGTACCAGTCTTGTCGGGGATTGGGAACCCTTCGCGAGAATGTCCAAAGTTTCAGTGGGATTTCCAAAATGTAGAAAGGAACTCGGAACATGTCAACCTTGGTTTTGAGAATCTCTCCCGGAGTTTGAGAGATTTGGACATGAAAGGGTACTAATCTTGTCGGGGATTGGGAACCCTTCGCGAGAATGTCCAAAGTTTCAGCGGGATTTCCAAAATGTTGAAAGGAACTCGAAACATGTCAACCTTGGTTTTGAGAATCTCTCCCGGAGTTTGAGAGATTTGGACGTGAAAGGGTACCAATCTTGTCGGGGATTGGGAACCCTTCGCGAGAAAGTCCAAAGTTTCAGCGGGATTTCCAAAATGTTGAAAGGAACTCGAAACGTTTCAACCATGGTTTTGAGAATCTCTCCCGGAGTTTGAGAGATTTGGACGTGAAAGGGTACCAATCTTGTCGGGGATTGGGAACCCTTCGCCAGAATGTCCAAAGTTTCAGCGGGATTTCCAAAATGTTGAAAGGAACTCGAAACATGTCGACCTTGGTTTTGAGAATCTCTCCCGGAGTTTGAGAGATTTGGACGTGAAAGGGTACCGATCTTGTCGGGGATTGGGAACCCTTCACAAGAATGTCCAAAGTTTCAGGGGGATTTCCAAAATGTTGAAAGGAACTCGAACCATGTCAACCTTGGTTTTGAGAATCTCTCCCGGAGTTTGAGAGATTTGGACGTGAAAGGGTGCCAATCTTGTCGGGGATTGGGAACCCTTCGCGAGAATGTCCAAAGTTTCAGCGGGATTTCCAAAATGTTGAAAGGAACTCGAACCATGTCAACCTTGGTTTTGAGAATCTCTCCCGGAGTTTGAGAGATTTGGACGTGAAAGGGTACCAATCTTGTCGGGGATTGGGAACCCTTCGCGAGAATGTCCAAAGTTTCAGCGGGATTTCCAAAATGTTGAAAGGAACTCGAAACATGTCAACCTTGGTTTTGAGAATCTCTGCCGGAGTTTGAGAGATTTGGACGTGAAAGGGTACCAATCTTGTCAGGGATTGGGAACCCTTCGCGAGAATGTCCAAAGTTTCAGCAGGATTTCCAAAATGTTGAAAGGAACTCGAAACATGTCAACTTTGGTTTTGAGAATCTCTCCCGGAGTTTGAGAGATTTGGACGTGAAAGGGTACCAATCTTGTCGGGGATTGGGAACCCTTCGTGAGAATGTCCAAAGTTTCAGCGGGATTTCCAAAATGTTGAAAGGAACTCGAAACATGTCAACCTTGGTTTTGAGAATCTCTCCCGGAGTTTGAGAGATTTGGACGTGAAAGGGTACCAGTCTTGTCGGGGATTGGGAACCCTTCGCCAGAATGTCCAAAGTTTCAGCGGGATTTCCAAACTGTTGAAAGGAACTCGAACCATGTCACCCTTGGTTTTGAGAATCTCTCCCGGACTTTGAGAGATTTGGACGTGAAAGGGTACCAACCTTGTCGGGTATTGGGAACCCTTCGCCAGAATGTCCAAAGTTTCAGCGGGATTTCCAAAATGTTGAAAGGAACTCGAAACATGTCAACCTTGGTTTTGAGAATCTCTCCCGGAGTTTGAGAGATTTGGACGTGAAAGGGTACCAATCTTGTCGGGGATCGGGAACCCTTCGCGAGAATGTCCAAAGTTTCAGCGGGATTTCCAAAATGTTGAAAGGAACTCGAAACGTTTCAACCATGGTTTTGAGAATCTCTCCCGGAGTTTGAGAGATTTGGACGTGAAAGGGTACCAATCTTGTCGGGGATTGGGAACCCTTCGCGAGAATGTCCAAAGTTTCAGCGGGATTTCCAAAATGTTGAAAGAAACTCAAAACATGTCAACCTTGGTTTTGAGAATCTCTCCCGGAGTTTGAGAGATTTGGACGTGAAAGGGTACCAGTCTTGTCGGGGATTGGGAACCCTTCGCGAGAATGTCCAAAGTTTCAGCGGGATTTCCAAAATGTTGAAAGGAACTCGAAACATGTCAACCTTGGTTTTGAGAATCTCTCCCGGAGTTTGAGAGATTTGGACGTGAAAGGGTACCAGTCTTGTCGGGGATCGGGAACCCTTCGCGAGAATGTCCAAAGTTTCAGCGGGATTTCCAAAATGTTGAAAGGAACTCGAAACATGTCAACCTTGGTTTTGAGAATCTCTCCCGGAGTTTGAGAGATTTGGACGTGAAAGGGTACCAATCTTGTCGGTGATTGGGAACCCTTCGCGAGAATGTCCAAAGTTTCAGCGGGATTTCCAAAATGTTGAAAGGAACTCGAAACATGTCAACCTTGGTTTTGAGAATCTCTCCCGGAGTTTGAGAGACTTGTACTTGAAAGGGTACCAATCTTGTCAGGGATTGGGACCCCTTCGCGAGAGTGTCCAAAGTTTCAGCGGGATTTCCAAAATGTTGAAAGGAACTCGAAACATGTCAACCTTGGTTTTGAGAATCTCTCCCGGAGTTTGAGAGATTTGGACGTGAAAGGGTACCAGTCTTGTCGGGGATCGGGAACCCTTCGCGAGAATGTCCAAAGTTTCAGCGGATTTTCCAAAATGTTGAAAGGAACTCAAAACATGTCAACCTTGGTTTTGAGAATCTCTCCCGGAGTTTGAGAGATTTGGACGTGAAAGGGTACCAGTCTTGTCGGGGATTGGGAACCCTTCGCGAGAATGTCCAAAGTTTCAGCGGGATTTCCAAAATGTTGAGAGGAACTCGAAACATGTCAACCTTGGTTTTGAGAATCTCTCCCGGAGTTTGAGAGATTTGGATGTGAAAGGGTACCAAACTTGTCGGGGATTGGGAACCCTTTGCCAGAATGTCCAAAGTTTCAGCGGGGTTTCCAAAATGTTGAAAGGAACTCGAAACATGTCAACCTTGGTTTTGAGAATCTCTCCCGGAGTTTGAGAGATTTGGACGTGAAAGGGTACCAATCTTGTCGGGGATTGGGAACCCTTCGCGAGATTGTCCAAAGTTTCAGCGGAATTTCCAAAATGTTGAAAGGAACTCGAAACATGTCAACCTTGGTTTTGAGAATCTCTCCCGGAGTTTGAGAGACTTGTACTAGAAAGGGTACCAATCTTGTCAGGGATTGGGACCCCTTCGCGAGAATGTCCAAAGTTTCAGCGGGATTTCCAAAATGTTGAAAGGAACTCGAAACATGTCAACCTTGGTTTTGAGAATCTCTCCCGGAGTTTGAGAGATTTGGACGTGAAAGGGTACCAGTCTTGTCGGGGATCGGGAACCCTTCGCGAGAATGTCCAAAGTTTCAGCGGATTTTCCAAAATGTTGAAAGGAACTCGAAACATGTCAACCTTGGTTTTGAGAATCTCTCCCGGAGTTTGAGAGATTTGGACGTGAAAGGGTACCAGTCTTGTCGGGGATTGGGAACCCTTCGCGAGAATGTCCAAAGTTTCAGCGGGATTTCCAAAATGTTGAGAGGAACTCGAAACATGTCAACCTTGGTTTTGAGAATCTCTCCCGGAGTTTGAGAGATTTGGATGTGAAAGGGTACCAATCTTGTCGGGGATTGGGAACCCTCTGCCAGAATGTCCAAAGTTTCAGCGGGGTTTCCAAAATGTTGAAAGGAACTCGAAACATGTCAACCTTGGTTTTGAGAATCTCTCCCAGAGTTTGAGAGATTTGGACGTGAAAGGGTACCAATCTTGTCGGGGATTGGGAACGCCTCGCGAGAATGCCAAAAGTTTCAGCGGGATTTTCAAAATGTTGAAAGGAACTCGAAACATGTCAACCTTGGTTTTGAGAATCTCTCCCGGAGTTTGAGAGATTTGGACGTGAAAGGGTACCAATCTTGTCGGGGATTGGGAACCCTTCGCGAGAATGTCCAAAGTTTCAGCAGGATTTGTAAAATGTTGAAAGGAACTCGAAACATGTCAACCTTGGTTTTGAGAATCTCTCCCGGAGTTTGAGAGATTTGGACGTGAAAGGGTACCAATCTTGTCGGGGATTGGGAACCCTTCGCGAGAATGTCCAAAGTTTCAGCGGAATTTCCAAAATGTTGAAAGGAACTCGAAACATGTCAACCTTGGTTTTGAGAATCTCTCCCGGAGTTTGAGAGATTTGTACGTGAAAGGGTACCAATCTTGTCGGGGATTGGGAACCCTTCGCGAGAATGTCCAAAGTTTCAGCGGGATTTCCAAAATGTTGAAAGGGACTCGAAACATGTCAACCTTGGTTTTGAGAATCTCTCCCGGAGTTTGAGAGATTTGTACGTGAAAGGGTACCAATCTTGTCGGGGATTGGGAACCCTTCGCGAGAATGTCCAAAGTTTCAGCGGGATTTCCAAAATGTTGAAAGGAACTCGAACCATGTCGACCTTGGTTTTGAGAATCTCTCCCGGAGTTTGAGAGATTTGGACGTGAAAGGGTACCAATCTTGTCGGGGATTGGGAACCCTTCGCAAGAATGTCCAAAGTTTCAGCGGGATTTCCAAAATGTTGAAAGGAACTCGAAACATGTCAACCTTGGTTTTGAGAATCTCTGCCGGAGTTTGAGAGATTTGGACGTGAAAGGGTACCAATCTTGTCAGGGATTGGGAACCCTTCGCGAGAATGTCCAAAGTTTCAGCAGGATTTCCAAAATGTTGAAAGGAACTCGAAACATGTCAACTTTGGTTTTGAGAATCTCTCCCGGAGTTTGAGAGATTTGGACGTGAAAGGGTACCAATCTTGTCGGGGATTGGGAACCCTTCGTGAGAATGTCCAAAGTTTCAGCGGGATTTCCAAAATGTTGAAAGGAACTCGAAACATGTCAACCTTGGTTTTGAGAATCTCTCCCGGAGTTTGAGAGATTTGGACGTGAAAGGGTACCAGTCTTGTCGGGGATTGGGAACCCTTCGCCAGAATGTCCAAAGTTTCAGCGGGATTTCCAAACTGTTGAAAGGAACTCGAACCATGTCACCCTTGGTTTTGAGAATCTCTCCCGGACTTTGAGAGATTTGGACGTGAAAGGGTACCAATCTTGTCGGGGATCGGGAACCCTTCGCGAGAATGTCCAAAGTTTCAGCGGGATTTCCAAAATGTTGAAAGGAACTCGAAACGTTTCAACCATGGTTTTGAGAATCTCTCCCGGAGTTTGAGAGATTTGGACGTGAAAGGGTACCAATCTTGTCGGGGATTGGGAACCCTTCGCGAGAATGTCCAAAGTTTCAGCGGGATTTCCAAAATGTTGAAAGAAACTCAAAACATGTCAACCTTGGTTTTGAGAATCTCTCCCGGAGTTTGAGAGATTTGGACGTGAAAGGGTACCAGTCTTGTCGGGGATTGGGAACCCTTCGCGAGAATGTCCAAAGTTTCAGCGGGATTTCCAAAATGTTGAAAGGAACTCGAAACATGTCAACCTTGGTTTTGAGAATCTCTCCCGGAGTTTGAGAGATTTGGACGTGAAAGGGTACCAGTCTTGTCGGGGATCGGGAACCCTTCGCGAGAATGTCCAAAGTTTCAGCGGGATTTCCAAAATGTTGAAAGGAACTCGAAACATGTCAACCTTGGTTTTGAGAATCTCTCCCGGAGTTTGAGAGATTTGGACGTGAAAGGGTACCAATCTTGTCGGTGATTGGGAACCCTTCGCGAGAATGTCCAAAGTTTCAGCGGGATTTCCAAAATGTTGAAAGGAACTCGAAACATGTCAACCTTGGTTTTGAGAATCTCTCCCGGAGTTTGAGAGACTTGTACTTGAAAGGGTACCAATCTTGTCAGGGATTGGGACCCCTTCGCGAGAGTGTCCAAAGTTTCAGCGGGATTTCCAAAATGTTGAAAGGAACTCGAAACATGTCAACCTTGGTTTTGAGAATCTCTCCCGGAGTTTGAGAGATTTGGACGTGAAAGGGTACCAGTCTTGTCGGGGATCGGGAACCCTTCGCGAGAATGTCCAAAGTTTCAGCGGATTTTCCAAAATGTTGAAAGGAACTCAAAACATGTCAACCTTGGTTTTGAGAATCTCTCCCGGAGTTTGAGAGATTTGGACGTGAAAGGGTACCAGTCTTGTCGGGGATTGGGAACCCTTCGCGAGAATGTCCAAAGTTTCAGCGGGATTTCCAAAATGTTGAGAGGAACTCGAAACATGTCAACCTTGGTTTTGAGAATCTCTCCCGGAGTTTGAGAGATTTGGATGTGAAAGGGTACCAAACTTGTCGGGGATTGGGAACCCTTTGCCAGAATGTCCAAAGTTTCAGCGGGGTTTCCAAAATGTTGAAAGGAACTCGAAACATGTCAACCTTGGTTTTGAGAATCTCTCCCGGAGTTTGAGAGATTTGGACGTGAAAGGGTACCAATCTTGTCGGGGATTGGGAACCCTTCGCGAGATTGTCCAAAGTTTCAGCGGAATTTCCAAAATGTTGAAAGGAACTCGAAACATGTCAACCTTGGTTTTGAGAATCTCTCCCGGAGTTTGAGAGACTTGTACTAGAAAGGGTACCAATCTTGTCAGGGATTGGGACCCCTTCGCGAGAATGTCCAAAGTTTCAGCGGGATTTCCAAAATGTTGAAAGGAACTCGAAACATGTCAACCTTGGTTTTGAGAATCTCTCCCGGAGTTTGAGAGATTTGGACGTGAAAGGGTACCAGTCTTGTCGGGGATCGGGAACCCTTCGCGAGAATGTCCAAAGTTTCAGCGGATTTTCCAAAATGTTGAAAGGAACTCGAAACATGTCAACCTTGGTTTTGAGAATCTCTCCCGGAGTTTGAGAGATTTGGACGTGAAAGGGTACCAGTCTTGTCGGGGATTGGGAACCCTTCGCGAGAATGTCCAAAGTTTCAGCGGGATTTCCAAAATGTTGAGAGGAACTCGAAACATGTCAACCTTGGTTTTGAGAATCTCTCCCGGAGTTTGAGAGATTTGGATGTGAAAGGGTACCAATCTTGTCGGGGATTGGGAACCCTCTGCCAGAATGTCCAAAGTTTCAGCGGGGTTTCCAAAATGTTGAAAGGAACTCGAAACATGTCAACCTTGGTTTTGAGAATCTCTCCCAGAGTTTGAGAGATTTGGACGTGAAAGGGTACCAATCTTGTCGGGGATTGGGAACGCCTCGCGAGAATGCCAAAAGTTTCAGCGGGATTTTCAAAATGTTGAAAGGAACTCGAAACATGTCAACCTTGGTTTTGAGAATCTCTCCCGGAGTTTGAGAGATTTGGACGTGAAAGGGTACCAATCTTGTCGGGGATTGGGAACCCTTCGCGAGAATGTCCAAAGTTTCAGCAGGATTTGTAAAATGTTGAAAGGAACTCGAAACATGTCAACCTTGGTTTTGAGAATCTCTCCCGGAGTTTGAGAGATTTGGACGTGAAAGGGTACCAATCTTGTCGGGGATTGGGAACCCTTCGCGAGAATGTCCAAAGTTTCAGCGGAATTTCCAAAATGTTGAAAGGAACTCGAAACATGTCAACCTTGGTTTTGAGAATCTCTCCCGGAGTTTGAGAGATTTGGATGTGAAAGGGTACCAATCTTGTCGGGGATTGGGAACCCTCTGCCAGAATGTCCAAAGTTTCAGCGGGGTTTCCAAAATGTTGAAAGGAACTCGAAACATGTCAACCTTGGTTTTGAGAATCTCTCCCAGAGTTTGAGAGATTTGGACGTGAAAGGGTACCAATCTTGTCGGGGATTGGGAACGCCTCGCGAGAATGCCAAAAGTTTCAGCGGGATTTTCAAAATGTTGAAAGGAACTCGAAACATGTCAACCTTGGTTTTGAGAATCTCTCCCGGAGTTTGAGAGATTTGGACGTGAAAGGGTACCAATCTTGTCGGGGATTGGGAACCCTTCGCGAGAATGTCCAAAGTTTCAGCAGGATTTGTAAAATGTTGAAAGGAACTCGAAACATGTCAACCTTGGTTTTGAGAATCTCTCCCGGAGTTTGAGAGATTTGGATGTGAAAGGGTACCAATCTTGTCGGGGATTGGGAACCCTCTGCCAGAATGTCCAAAGTTTCAGCGGGGTTTCCAAAATGTTGAAAGGAACTCGAAACATGTCAACCTTGGTTTTGAGAATCTCTCCCAGAGTTTGAGAGATTTGGACGTGAAAGGGTACCAATCTTGTCGGGGATTGGGAACGCCTCGCGAGAATGCCAAAAGTTTCAGCGGGATTTTCAAAATGTTGAAAGGAACTCGAAACATGTCAACCTTGGTTTTGAGAATCTCTCCCGGAGTTTGAGAGATTTGGACGTGAAAGGGTACCAATCTTGTCGGGGATTGGGAACCCTTCGCGAGAATGTCCAAAGTTTCAGCAGGATTTGTAAAATGTTGAAAGGAACTCGAAACATGTCAACCTTGGTTTTGAGAATCTCTCCCGGAGTTTGAGAGATTTGGACGTGAAAGGGTACCAATCTTGTCGGGGATTGGGAACCCTTCGCGAGAATGTCCAAAGTTTCAGCGGAATTTCCAAAATGTTGAAAGGAACTCGAAACATGTCAACCTTGGTTTTGAGAATCTCTCCCGGAGTTTGAGAGATTTGTACGTGAAAGGGTACCAATCTTGTCGGGGATTGGGAACCCTTCGCGAGAATGTCCAAAGTTTCAGCGGGATTTCCAAAATGTTGAAAGGAACTCGAAACATGTCAACCTTGGTTTTGAGAATCTCTCCCGGAGTTTGAGAGATTTGGACGTGAAAGGGTACCAGTCTTGTCGGGGATTGGGAACCCTTCGCGAGAATGTCCAAAGTTTCATCACGATTTCCAAAATGTTGAAAGGAACTCGAAACATGTCAACTTTGTTTTTGAGAATCTCTCCCGGAGTTTGAGAGATTTGGACGTGAAAGAATACCAATCTTGTCGGGGATTGGGAACCCTTGGCAAGCATGTCCAAAGTTTCAGCGGGATTTCCAAAATGTTGAAAGGAACTCGAAACATGTCAGCCATGGTTTTGAGAATCTCTCCCGGAGTTTGAGAGATTTGGACATGAAAGGGTACCAATCTTGTCGGGGATTGGGAACCCTTCGCGAGAATGTCCAAAGTTTCAGCGGGATTTCCAAAATGTTGAAAGGAACTCGAAACATGTCAACCTTGGTTTTGAGAATCTCTCCCGGAGTTTGAGAGATTTGGACGTGAAAGGGTACCAGTCTTGTCGGGGATTGGGAACCCTTCGCGAGAATGTCCAAAGTTTCAGCGGGATTTCCAAAATGTTGAAAGGAACTCGAAACATGTCAACCTTGGTTTTGAGAATCTCTCCCGGAGTTTGAGAGATTTGGACGTGAAAGGGTACCAATCTTGTCGGGGATTGGGAACCCTTCGCCAGAATGTCCAAAGTTTCAGCGGGATTTCCAAAATGTTGAAAGGAACTCGAAACATGTCAACCTTGGTTTTGAGAATCTCTCCCGAAGTTTGAGAGATCTGGACGTGAAAGGGTACCAATCTTGTCGGGGATTGGGAACCCTTCGCGAGAATGTTCAAAGTTTCAGTGGGATTTCCAAAATGTTGAAAGGAACTCGAAACATGTCAACCTTGGTTTTGAGAATCTCTCCCGGAGTTTGAGAGATTTGGACGTGAAAGGGTACCAATCTTGTCGGGGATTGGGAACCCTTCGCGAGAATGTCCAAAGTTTCAGCGGGATTTCCAAAATGTTGAAAGGAACTCGAACCATGTCAACCTTGGTTTTGAGAATCTCTCCCGGAGTTTGAGAGATTTGGACGTGAAAGGGTACCAATCTTGTCGGGGATTGGGAACCCTTCGCGAGAATGTCCAAAGTTTCAGCGGGATTTCCAAAATGTTGAAAGGAACTCGAAACATGTCAGCCATGGTTTTGAGAATCTCTCCCGGAGTTTGAGAGATTTGGACGTGAAAGGGTACCAGTCTTGTCGGGGATTGGGAACCCTTCGTGAGAATGTCCAAAGTTTCAGCAGGATTTCCAAAATGTTGAAAGGAACTCGAAACATGTCAACCTTGGTTTTGAGAATCTCTCCCGGAGTTTGAGAGTTTTGGACATGAAAGGGTACCAATCTTGTCGGGGATTGGGAACCCTTCGCGAGAATGTCCAAAGTTTCAGCGGGATTTCCAAAATGTTGAAAGGAACTCGAAACATGTCAACCTTGGTTTTGAGAATCTCTCCCGGAGTTTGAGAGATTTGGACGTGAAAGGGTACCAATCTTGTCGGGGATTGGGAACCCTTCACGAGAATGTCCAAAGTTTCAGCTGGATTTTTAAAATGTTGAAAGGAACTCGAAACATGTCAACCTTGGTTTTGAGAATCTCTCCCGGAGTTTGAGAGATTTGGACGTGAAAGGGTACCAATCTTGTCGGGGATTGGGAACCCTTCGCGAGAATGTCCAGAGTTTCAGCGGGATTTCCAAAATGTTGAAGGGAACTCGAACCATGTCAACCTTGGTTTTGAGAATCTCTCCCGGAGTTTGAGAGATTTGGACGTGAAAGGGTACCAATCTAGTCGGGGATTGGGAACCCTTCGCGAGAATGTCCAAAGTTTCAGTGGGATTTCCAAAATGTAGAAAGGAACTCGGAACATGTCAACCTTTGTTTTGAGAATCTCTCCCGGAGTCTGAGAGATTTGGATGTGAAAGGGTACCAATCTTGTCGGGGATTGGGAACCCTTCGCGAGAATGTCCAAAGTTTCAGCAGGATTTGTAAAATGTTGAAAGGAACTCGAAACATGTCAACCTTGGTTTTGAGAATCTCTCCCGGAGTTTGAGAGATTTGGACGTGAAAGGGTACCAATCTTGTCGGGGATTGGGAACCCTTCGCGAGAATGTCCAAAGTTTCAGCGGGATTTCCAAAATGTTGAAAGGAACTCGAAACATGTCAGCCATGGTTTTGAGAATCTCTCCCGGAGTTTGAGAGATTTGGACGTGAAAGGGTACCAATCTTGTCGGGGATCGGGAACCCTTCGCGAGAATGTCCAAAGTTTCAGCGGGATTTCCAAAATGTTGAAAGGAACTCGAAACGTTTCAACCATGGTTTTGAGAATCTCTCCCGGAGTTTGAGAGATTTGGACGTGAAAGGGTACCAATCTTGTCGGGGATTGGGAACCCTTCGTGAGAATGTCCAAAGTTTCAGCAGGATTTCCAAAATGTTGAAAGGAACTCGAAACATGTCAACTTTGTTTTTGAGAATCTCTCCCGGAGTTTGAGAGATTTGGACGTGAAAGGGTACCGATCTTGTCGGGGATTGGGAACCCTTCGCAAGAATGTCCAAAGTTTCAGCGGGATTTCCAAAATGTTGAAAGGAACTCGAAACATGTCAGCCATGGTTTTGAGAATCTCTCCCGGAGTTTGAGAGATTTGGACATGAAAGGGTACCAATCTTGTCGGGGATTGGGAACCCTTCGCGAGAATGTCCAAAGTTTCAGCGGGATTTCCAAAATGTAGAAAGGAACTCGGAACATGTCAACCTTGGTTTTGAGAATCTCTCCCGGACTTTGAGAGATTTGGACGTGAAAGGGTACCAATCTTGTCGGGGATTGGGAATCCTTCGCGACAATGTCCAAAGTTTCAGCGGGATTTCCAAAATGTTGAAAGGAACTCGAAACATGTCAAGCTTGGTTTTGAGAATCTCTCCCGGAGTTTGAGAGATTTGGACATGAAAGGGTACCAATCTTGTCGGGGATTGGGAACCCTTCGCGAGAATGTCCAAAGTTTCAGCGGGATTTCCAAAATGTTGAAAGGAACTCGAAACATGTCAACCTTGGTTTTGAGAATCTCTCCCGGAGTTTGAGAGATTTGTACGTGAAAGGGTACCAATCTTGTCGGGGATTGGGAACCCTTCGCGAGAATGTCCAAAGTTTCAGCGGGATTTCCAAAATGTTGAAAGGGACTCGAAACATGTCAACCTTGGTTTTGAGAATCTCTCCCGGAGTTTGAGAGATTTGGACGTGAAAGGGTACCAATCTTGTCGGGGATTGGGAACCCTTCGCGAGAATGTCCAAAGTTTCAGCAGGATTTGTAAAATGTTGAAAGGAACTCGAAACATGTCAACCTTGGTTTTGAGAATCTCTCCCGGAGTTTGAGAGATTTGTACGTGAAAGGGTACCAATCTTGTCGGGGATTGGGAACCCTTCGCGAGAATGTCCAAAGTTTCAGCGGGATTTCCAAAATGTTGAAAGGGACTCGAAACATGTCAACCTTGGTTTTGAGAATCTCTCCCGGAGTTTGAGAGATTTGGACGTGAAAGGGTACCAATCTTGTCGGGGATTGGGAACCCTTCGCGAGAATGTCCAAAGTTTCAGCGGGATTTCCAAAATGTTGAAAGGAACTCGAAACATGTCAACCTTGGTTTTGAGAATCTCTCCCGGAGTTTGAGAGATTTGGACGTGAAAGAGTACCAATCTTGTCGGGGATTGGGAACCCTTTGCCAGAATGTCCAAAGTTTCAGCGGGGTTTCCAAAATGTTGAAAGGAACTCGAAACATGTCAACCTTGGTTTTGAGAATCTCCCCCGGAGTTTGAGAGATTTGGACGTGAAAGGGTACCAATCTTGTCGGGGATTGGGAACCCTTCGCGAGAATGTCCAAAGTTTCAGCGGGATTTCCAAAATGTTGAAAGGGACTCGAAACATGTCAACCTTGGTTTTGAGAATCTCTCCCGGAGTTTGAGAGATTTGGACGTGAAAGGGTACCAATCTTGTCGGGGATTGGGAACCCTTCGCGAGAATGTCCAAAGTTTCAGCGGGATTTCCAAAATGTTGAAAGGAACTCGAAACATGTCAACCTTGGTTTTGAGAATCTCTCCCGGAGTTTGAGAGATTTGGACGTGAAAGGGTACCAATCTTGTCGGGGATTGGGAACCCTTCGCGACAATGTCCAAAGTTTCAGCGGGATTTCCAAAATGTTGAAAGGAACTCGAAACATGTCAACCTTGGTTTTGAGAATCTCTCCCGGAGTTTGAGAGATTTGGACATGAAAGGGTACCAATCTTGTCGGGGATTGGGAACGCCTCACTAGAATGCCAAAAGTTTCAGCGGGATTTTCAAAATGTTGAAAGGAACTCGAACCATGTGAACCTTGGTTTTGAGAATCTCTCCCGGAGTTTGAGAGATTTGGACGTGAAAGGGTACCAATCTTGTCGGGGATTGGGAACCCTTCGCGAGAATGTCCAAAGTTTCAGCAGGATTTGTAAAATGTTGAAAGGAACTCGAAACATGTCAACCTTGGTTTTGAGAATCTCTCCCGGAGTTTGAGAGATTTGGACGTGAAAGGGTACCAATCTTGTCGGGGATTGGGAACCCTTCGCGAGAATGTCCAAAGTTTCAGCGGGATTTCCAAAATGTTGAAAGGGACTCGAAACATGTCAACCTTGGTTTTGAGAATCTCTCCCGGAGTTTGAGAGATTTGGACGTGAAAGGGTACCAATCTTGTCGGGGATTGGGAACCCTTCGCGAGAATGTCCAAAGTTTCAGCGGGATTTCCAAAATGTTGAAAGGAACTCGAAACATGTCAACCTTGGTTTTGAGAATCTCTCCCGGAGTTTGAGAGATTTGGACGTGAAAGGGTACCAATCTTGTCGGGGATTGGGAACCCTTCGCCAGAATGTCCAAAGTTTCAGCGGGATTTCCAAAATGTTGAAAGGAACTCGAAACATGTCAACCTTGGTTTTGAGAATCTCTCCCGGAGTTTGAGAGATTTGGACATGAAAGGGTACCAATCTTGTCGGGGATTGGGAACGCCTCGCGAGAATGCCAAAAGTTTCAGCGGGATTTTCAAAATGTTGAAAGGAACTCGAACCATGTCAACCTTGGTTTTGAGAATCTCTCCCGGAGTTTGAGAGATTTGGACGTGAAAGGGTACCAATCTTGTCGGGGATTGGGAACCCTTCGCGAGAATGTCCAAAGTTTCAGCAGGATTTGTAAAATGTTGAAAGGAACTCGAAACATGTCAACCTTGGTTTTGAGAATCTCTCCCGGAGTTTGAGAGATTTGTACGTGAAAGAATACCAATCTTGTCGGGGATTGGGAACCCTTCGCGAGAATGTCCAAAGTTTCAGCGGGATTTCCAAAATGTTGAAAGGAACTCGAAACATGTCAACCTTGGTTTTGAGAATCTCTCCCGGAGTTTGAGAGATTTGGACGTGAAAGGGTACCAGTCTTGTCGGGGATTGGGAACCCTTCGCGAGAATGTCCAAAGTTTCAGTGGGATTTCCAAAATGTAGAAAGGAACTCGGAACATGTCAACCTTGGTTTTGAGAATCTCTCCCGGAGTTTGAGAGATTTGGACGTGAAAGGGTACCAATCTTGTCGGGGATTGGGAATCCTTCGCGACAATGTCCAAAGTTTCAGCGGGATTTCCAAAATGTTGAAAGGAACTCGAAACATGTCAACCTTGGTTTTGAGAATCTCTCCCGGAGTTTGAGAGATTTGGACGTGAAAGAGTACCAATCTTGTCGGGGATTGGGAACCCTTTGCCAGAATGTCCAAAGTTTCAGCGGGGTTTCCAAAATGTTGAAAGGAACTCGAAACATGTCAACCTTGGTTTTGAGAATCTCCCCCGGAGTTTGAGAGATTTGGACGTGAAAGGGTACCAATCTTGTCGGGGATTGGGAACGCCTCGCGAGAATGCCAAAAGTTTCAGCGGGATTTCCAAAATGTTGAAAGGAACTCGAACCATGTCAACCTTGGTTTTGAGAATCTCTCCCGGAGTTTGAGAGATTTGGACGTGAAAGGGTACCAATCTTGTCGGGGATTGGGAACCCTTCACGAGAATGTCCAAAGTTTCAGCAGGATTTGTAAAATGTTGAAAGGAACTCGAAACATGTCAACCTTGGTTTTGAGAATCTCTCCCGGAGTTTGAGAGATTTGGACGTGAAAGGGTACCAATCTTGTCGGGGATTGGGAACCCTTCGCGAGAATGTCCAAAGTTTCAGCGGGATTTCCAAAATGTTGAAAGGAACTCGAAACATGTCAACCTTGGTTTTGAGAATCTCTCCCGGAGTTTGAGAGATTTGGACGTGAAAGGGTACCAATCTTGTCGGGGATTGGGAACCCTTCGCGACAATGTCCAAAGTTTCAGCGGGATTTCCAAAATGTTGAAAGGAACTCGAAACATGTCAACCTTGGTTTTGAGAATCTCTCCCGGAGTTTGAGAGATTTGGACATGAAAGGGTACCAATCTTGTCGGGGATTGGGAACGCCTCGCGAGAATGCCAAAAGTTTCAGCGGGATTTTCAAAATGTTGAAAGGAACTCGAACCATGTGAACCTTGGTTTTGAGAATCTCTCCCGGAGTTTGAGAGATTTGGACGTGAAAGGGTACCAATCTTGTCGGGGATTGGGAACCCTGCGCGAGAATGTCCAAAGTTTCAGCAGGATTTGTAAAATGTTGAAAGGAACTCGAAACATGTCAACCTTGGTTTTGAGAATCTCTCCCGGAGTTTGAGAGATTTGTACGTGAAAGGGTACCAATCTTGTCGGGGATTGGGAACCCTTCGCGAGAATGTCCAAAGTTTCAGCGGGATTTCCAAAATGTTGAAAGGGACTCGAAACATGTCAACCTTGGTTTTGAGAATCTCTCCCGGAGTTTGAGAGATTTGGACGTGAAAGGGTACCAATCTTGTCGGGGATTGGGAACCCTTCGCGACAATGTCCAAAGTTTCAGCGGGATTTCCAAAATGTTGAAAGGAACTCGAAACATGTCAACCTTGGTTTTGAGAATCTCTCCCGGAGTTTGAGAGATTTGGACGTGAAAGGGTACCAATCTTGTCGGGGATTGGGAACCCTTCGCCAGAATGTCCAAAGTTTCAGCGGGATTTCCAAAATGTTGAAAGGAACTCGAAACATGTCAACCTTGGTTTTGAGAATCTCTCCCGGAGTTTGAGAGATTTGGACATGAAAGGGTACCAATCTTGTCGGGGTTGGGAACGCCTCGCGAGAATGTCCAAAGTTTCAGCGGGATTTCCAAAATGTTGAAAGGAACTCGAAACATGTCAACCTTGGTTTTGAGAATCTCTCCCGGAGTTTGAGAGATTTGGACGTGAAAGAGTACCAATCTTGTCGGGGATTGGGAACCCTTTGCCAGAATGTCCAAAGTTTCAGCGGGGTTTCCAAAATGTTGAAAGGAACTCGAAACATGTCAACCTTGGTTTTGAGAATCTCCCCCGGAGTTTGAGAGATTTGGACGTGAAAGGGTACCAATCTTGTCGGGGATTGGGAACGCCTCGCGAGAATGCCAAAAGTTTCAGCGGGATTTCCAAAATGTTGAAAGGAACTCGAACCATGTCAACCTTGGTTTTGAGAATCTCTCCCGGAGTTTGAGAGATTTGGACGTGAAAGGGTACCAATCTTGTCGGGGATTGGGAACCCTTCGCGAGAATGTCCGAAGTTTCAGCAGGATTTGTAAAATGTTGAAAGGAACTCGAAACATGTCAACCTTGGTTTTGAGAATCTCTCCCGGAGTTTGAGAGATTTGGACGTGAAAGGGTACCAATCTTGTCGGGGATTGGGAACCCTTCGCGAGAATGTCCAAAGTTTCAGCGGGATTTCCAAAATGTTGAAAGGAACTCGAAACATGTCAACCTTGGTTTTGAGAATCTCTCCCGGAGTTTGAGAGATTTGGACGTGAAAGGGTACCAATCTTGTCGGGGATTGGGAACCCTTCGCGAGAATGTCCAAAGTTTCAGCGGGATTTCCAAAATGTTGAAAGGAACTCGAAACATGTCAACCTTGGTTTTGAGAATCTCTCCCGGAGTTTGAGAGATTTGGACATGAAAGGGTACCAATCTTGTCGGGGTTGGGAACGCCTCGCGAGAATGCCAAAAGTTTCAGCGGGATTTTCAAAATGTTGAAAGGAACTCGAACCATGTGAACCTTGGTTTTGAGAATCTCTCCCGGAGTTTGAGAGATTTGGACGTGAAAGGGTACCAATCTTGTCGGGGATTGGGAACCCTTCGCGAGAATGTCCAAAGTTTCAGCAGGATTTGTAAAATGTTGAAAGGAACTCGAAACATGTCAACCTTGGTTTTGAGAATCTCTCCCGGAGTTTGAGAGATTTGTACGTGAAAGGGTACCAATCTTGTCGGGGATTGGGAACCCTTCGCGACAATGTCCAAAGTTTCAGCGGGATTTCCAAAATGTTGAAAGGGACTCGAAACATGTCAACCTTGGTTTTGAGAATCTCTCCCGGAGTTTGAGAGATTTGGACGTGAAAGGGTACCAATCTTGTCGGGGATTGGGAACCCTTCGCGACAATGTCCAAAGTTTCAGCGGGATTTCCAAAATGTTGAAAGGAACTCGAAACATGTCAAGCTTGGTTTTGAGAATCTCTCCCGGAGTTTGAGAGATTTGGACGTGAAAGGGTACCAATCTTGTCGGGGATTGGGAACCCTTCGCCAGAATGTCCAAAGTTTCAGCGGGATTTCCAAAATGTTGAAAGGAACTCGAAACATGTCAACCTTGGTTTTGAGAATCTCTCCCGGAGTTTGAGAGATTTGGACATGAAAGGGTACCAATCTTGTCGGGGATTGGGAACGCCTCGCGAGAATGCCAAAAGTTTCAGCGGGATTTTCAAAATGTTGAAAGGAACTCGAACCATGTCAACCTTGGTTTTGAGAATCTCTCCCGGAGTTTGAGAGATTTGGACGTGAAAGGGTACCAATCTTGTCGGGGATTGGGAACCCTTCGCGAGAATGTCCAAAGTTTCAGCAGGATTTGTAAAATGTTGAAAGGAACTCGAAACATGTCAACCTTGGTTTTGAGAATCTCTCCCGGAGTTTGAGAGATTTGTACGTGAAAGGGTACCAATCTTGTCGGGGATTGGGAACCCTTCGCGAGAATGTCCAAAGTTTCAGCGGGATTTCCAAAATGTTGAAAGGAACTCGAAACATGTCAACCTTGGTTTTGAGAATCTCTCCCGGAGTTTGAGAGATTTGGACGTGAAAGAGTACCAATCTTGTCGGGGATTGGGAACCCTTTGCCAGAATGTCCAAAGTTTCAGCGGGGTTTCCAAAATGTTGAAAGGAACTCGAAACATGTCAACCTTGGTTTTGAGAATCTCCCCCGGAGTTTGAGATATTTG
Source organism: Streptopelia decaocto (assembly GCF_964273445.1). NCBI lineage: Eukaryota > Metazoa > Chordata > Aves > Columbiformes > Columbidae > Streptopelia > Streptopelia decaocto. Next base: position 297,663 of record NW_028115595.1, on the reverse strand, counting down.
GACGTGAAAGGGTACCAATCTTGTCGGGGATTGGGAACCCCTCGCGAGAATGCCAAAAGTTTCAGCGGGATTTCCAAAATGTTGAAAGGAACTCGAACCATGTCAACCTTGGTTTTGAGAATCTCTCCCGGAGTTTGAGAGATTTGGACGTGAAAGGGTACCAATCTTGTCGGGGATTGGGAACCCTTCGCGAGAATGTCCAAAGTTTCAGCAGGATTTGTAAAATGTTGAAAGGAACTCGAAACATGTCAACCTTGGTTTTGAGAATCTCTCCCGGAGTTTGAGAGATTTGGACGTGAAAGGGTACCAATCTTGTCGGGGATTGGGAACCCTTCGCGAGAATGTCCAAAGTTTCAGCGGGATTTCCAAAATGTTGAAAGGAACTCGAAACATGTCAACCTTGGTTTTGAGAATCTCTCCCGGAGTTTGAGAGATTTGGACGTGAAAGGGTACCAATCTTGTCGGGGATTGGGAACCCTTCGCGACAATGTCCAAAGTTTCAGCGGGATTTCCAAAATGTTGAAAGGAACTCGAAACATGTCAACCTTGGTTTTGAGAATCTCTCCCGGAGTTTGAGAGATTTGGACATGAAAGGGTACCAATCTTGTCGGGGTTGGGAACGCCTCGCGAGAATGCCAAAAGTTTCAGCGGGATTTTCAAAATGTTGAAAGGAACTCGAACCATGTGAACCTTGGTTTTGAGAATCTCTCCCGGAGTTTGAGAGATTTGGACGTGAAAGGGTACCAATCTTGTCAGGGATTGGGAACCCTTCGCGAGAATGTCCAAAGTTTCAGCAGGATTTGTAAAATGTTGAAAGGAACTCGAAACATGTCAACCTTGGTTTTGAGAATCTCTCCCGGAGTTTGAGAGATTTGGACGTGAAAGGGTACCAATCTTGTCGGGGATTGGGAACCCTTCGCGAGAATGTCCAAAGTTTCAGCGGGATTTCCAAAATGTTGAAAGGGACTCGAAACATGTCAACCTTGGTTTTGAGAATCTCTCCCGGAGTTTGAGAGATTTGGACGTGAAAGGGTACCAATCTTGTCGGGGATTGGGAACCCTTCGCGACAATGTCCAAAGTTTCAGCGGGATTTCCAAAATGTTGAAAGGAACTCGAAACATGTCAACCTTGGTTTTGAGAATCTCTCCCGGAGTTTGAGAGATTTGGACGTGAAAGGGTACCAATCTTGTCGGGGATTGGGAACCCTTCGCGAGAATGTCCAAAGTTTCAGCAGGATTTGTAAAATGTTGAAAGGAACTCGAAACATGTCAACCTTGGTTTTGAGAATCTCTCCCGGAGTTTGAGAGATTTGGACGTGAAAGGGTACCAATCTTGTCGGGGATTGGGAACGCCTCGCGAGAATGCCAAAAGTTTCAGCGGGATTTTCAAAATGTTGAAAGGAACTCGAACCATGTCAACCTTGGTTTTGAGAATCTCTCCCGGAGTTTGAGAGATTTGGACGTGAAAGGGTACCAATCTTGTCGGGGATTGGGAACCCTTCGCGAGAATGTCCAAAGTTTCAGCAGGATTTGTAAAATGTTGAAAGGAACTCGAAACATGTCAACCTTGGTTTTGAGAATCTCTCCCGGAGTTTGAGAGATTTGGACGTGAAAGGGTACCAATCTTGTCGGGGATTGGGAACCCTTCGCGAGAATGTCCAAAGTTTCAGCGGGATTTCCAAAATGTTGAAAGGGACTCGAAACATGTCAACCTTGGTTTTGAGAATCTCTCCCGGAGTTTGAGAGATTTGGACGTGAAAGGGTACCAATCTTGTCGGGGATTGGGAACCCTTCGCGAGAATGTCCAAAGTTTCAGCGGGATTTCCAAAATGTTGAAAGGAACTCGAAACATGTCAACCTTGGTTTTGAGAATCTCTCCCGGAGTTTGAGAGATTTGGACGTGAAAGGGTACCAATCTTGTCGGGGATTGGGAACCCTTCGCGACAATGTCCAAAGTTTCAGCGGGATTTCCAAAATGTTGAAAGGAACTCGAAACATGTCAACCTTGGTTTTGAGAATCTCTCCCGGAGTTTGAGAGATTTGGACATGAAAGGTTACCAATCTTGTCGGGGATTGGGAACCCTTCGCGAGAATGTCCAAATTTTCAGCGGGATTTCCAAAATGTTGAAAGGAACTCGAAACATGTCAACCTTGGTTTTGAGAATCTCTCCCGGAGTTTGAGATATTTGGACGTGAAAGGGTACCAGTCTTGTCGGGGATCGGGAACCCTTCGCGAGAATGTCCAAAGTTTCAGCGGGATTTCCAAAATGTTGAAAGGAACTGGAACCACGTCAACCTTGGTTTTGAGAATCTCTCCCGGAGTTTGAGAGATTTGGACGTGAAAGGGTACCAATCTTGTCGGGGATTGGGAACGCCTCGCGAGAATGCCAAAAGTTTCAGCGGGATTTTCAAAATGTTGAAAGGAACTCGAACCATGTGAACCTTGGTTTTGAGAATCTCTCCCGGAGTTTGAGAGATTTGGACGTGAAAGGGTACCAATCTTGTCGGGGATTGGGAACCCTTCGCGAGAATGTCCAAAGTTTCAGCAGGATTTGTAAAATGTTGAAAGGAACTCGAAACATGTCAACCTTGGTTTTGAGAATCTCTCCCGGAGTTTGAGAGATTTGGACGTGAAAGGGTACCAATCTTGTCGGGGATTGGGAACCCTTCGCGAGAATGTCCAAAGTTTCAGCGGGATTTCCAAAATGTTGAAAGGGACTCGAAACATGTCAACCTTGGTTTTGAGAATCTCTCCCGGAGTTTGAGAGATTTGGACGTGAAAGGGTACCAATCTTGTCGGGGATTGGGAACCCTTCGCGAGAATGTCCAAAGTTTCAGCGGGATTTCCAAAATGTTGAAAGGAACTCGAAACATGTCAACCTTGGTTTTGAGAATCTCTCCCGGAGTTTGAGAGATTTGGACGTGAAAGGGTACCAATCTTGTCGGGGATTGGGAACCCTTCGCCAGAATGTCCAAAGTTTCAGCGGGATTTCCAAAATGTTGAAAGGAACTCGAAACATGTCAACCTTGGTTTTGAGAATCTCTCCCGGAGTTTGAGAGATTTGGACATGAAAGGGTACCAATCTTGTCGGGGATTGGGAACGCCTCGCGAGAATGCCAAAAGTTTCAGCGGGATTTTCAAAATGTTGAAAGGAACTCGAACCATGTCAACCTTGGTTTTGAGAATCTCTCCCGGAGTTTGAGAGATTTGGACGTGAAAGGGTACCAATCTTGTCGGGGATTGGGAACCCTTCGCGAGAATGTCCAAAGTTTCAGCAGGATTTGTAAAATGTTGAAAGGAACTAGAAACATGTCAACCTTGGTTTTGAGAATCTCTCCCGGAGTTTGAGAGATTTGGACGTGAAAGGGTACCAATCTTGTCGGGGATTGGGAACCCTTCGCGACAATGTCCAAAGTTTCAGCAGGATTTGTAAAATGTTGAAAGGAACTCGAAACATGTCAACCTTGGTTTTGAGAATCTCTCGCGGAGTCTGAGAGATTTGGACGTGAAAGGGTACCAATCTTGTCGGGGATTGGGAAACCTTCGCGAGAACGTCCAAAGTTTCAGCGGGATTTCCAAAATGTTGAAAGGAACTCGAAACATGTCAACCTTGGTTTTGAGAATCTCTCCCGGAGTTTGAGAGATTTGGACGTGAAAGGGTACCAATCTTGTCGGGGATTGGGAACCCTTCGCGAGAATGTCCAAAGTTTCAGCGGGATTTCCAAAATGTTGAAAGGAACTCGAAACATGTCAACCTTGGTTTTGAGAATCTCTCCCGGAGTTTGAGAGATTTGGACGTGAAAGGGTACCAATCTTGTCGGGGATTGGGAACCCTTCGCGACAATGTCCAAAGTTTCAGCGGGATTTCCAAAATGTTGAAAGGAACTCGAAACATGTCAACCTTGGTTTTGAGAATCTCTCCCGGAGTTTGAGAGATTTGGACATGAAAGGGTACCAATCTTGTCGGGGATTGGGAACCCTTCGCGAGAATGTCTAAAGTTTCAGCGGGATTTCCAAAATGTTGAAAGGAACTCGAAACATGTGAACCTTGGTTTTGAGAATCTCTCCCGGAGTTTGAGAGATTTGGACGTGAAAGGGTACCAGTCTTGTCGGGGATCGGGAACCCTTCGCGAGAATGTCCAAAGTTTCAGCGGGATTTCCAAAATGTTGAAAGGAACTCGAAACATGTCAACCTTGGTTTTGAGAATCTCTCCCGGAGTTTGAGAGATTTGGACGTGAAAGGGTACCAATCTTGTCGGGGATTGGGAACCCTTCGCCAGAATGTCCAAAGTTTCAGCGGGATTTCCAAAATGTTGAAAGGAACTCGAAACATGTCAACCTTGGTTTTGAGAATCTCTCCCGGAGTTTGAGAGATTGGGACGTGAAAGGGTACCAATCTTGTCGGGGATTGGGAACCCTTCGCGAGAATGTCCAAAGTTTCAGCGGGGTTTCCAAAATATCGAAAGGAACTCGAACCATGTCAACCTTGGTTTTGAGAATCTCTCCCGGAGTTTGAGAGATTTGGACGTGAAAGGGTACCAATCTTGTCGGGGATTGGGAACCCTTCACGAGAATGTCCAAAGTTTCAGCAGGATTTGTAAAATGTTGAAAGGAACTCGAAACATGTCAACCTTGGTTTTGAGAATCTCTCCCGGAGTTTGAGAGATTTGGATGTGCAAGGGTACCAATCTTGTCGGGGATTGGGAACCCTTCGCGACAATGTCCAAAGTTTCAGCGGATTTTCCAAAATGTTGAAAGGAACTCGAAACATGTCAACCTTGGTTTTGAGAATCTCTCCCGGAGTTTGAGAGATTTGGACGTGAAAGGGTACCAGTCTTGTCGGGGATTGGGAACCCTTCGCGAGAATGTCCAAAGTTTCAGCGGGATTTCCAAAATGTTGAGAGGAACTCGAAACATGTCAACCTTGGTTTTGAGAATCTCTCCCGGAGTTTGAGAGATTTAGATGTGAAAGGGTACCAATCTTGTCGGGGATTGGGAACCCTTTGCCAGAATGTCCAAAGTTTCAGCGGGGTTTCCAAAATGTTGAAAGGAACTCGAAACATGTCAACCTTGGTTTTGAGAATCTCTCCCGGAGTTTGAGAGATTTGGACGTGAAAGGGTACCAATCTTGTCGGGGATTGGGAACCCTTCGCGAGATTGTCCAAAGTTTCAGCGGAATTTCCAAAATGTTGAAAGGAACTCGAAACATGTCAACCTTGGTTTTGAGAATCTCTCCCGGAGTTTGAGAGACTTGTACTTGAAAGGGTACCAATCTTGTCAGGGATTGGGACCCCTTCGCGAGAATGTCCAAAGTTTCAGCGGGATTTCCAAAATGTTGAAAGGAACTCGAAACATGTCAACCTTGGTTTTGAGAATCTCTCCCGGAGTTTGAGAGATTTGGACGTGAAAGGGTACCAGTCTTGTCGGGGATCGGGAACCCTTCGCGAGAATGTCCAAAGTTTCAGCGGATTTTCCAAAATGTTGAAAGGAACTCGAAACATGTCAACCTTGGTTTTGAGAATCTCTCCCGGAGTTTGAGAGATTTGGACGTGAAAGGATACCAGTCTTGACGGGGATTGGGAACCCTTCGCGAGAATGTCCAAAGTTTCAGCGGGGTTTCCAAAATGTTGAAAGGAACTCGAAACATGTCAACCTTGGTTTTGAGAATCTCTCCCGGAGTTTGAGAGATTTGGACGTGAAAGGGTACCAATCTTGTCGGGGATTGGGAACGCCTCGCGAGAATGCCAAAAGTTTCAGCGGGATTTTCAAAATGTTGAAAGGAACTCGAAACATGTCAACCTTGGTTTTGAGAATCTCTCCCGGAGTTTGAGAGATTTGGACGTGAAAGGGTACCAATCTTGTCGGGGATTGGGAACCCTTCGCGAGAATGTCCAAAGTTTCAGCAGGATTTGTAAAATGTTGAAAGGAACTCGAAACATGTCAACCTTGGTTTTGAGAATCTCTCCCGGAGTTTGAGAGATTTGGACGTGAAAGGGTACCAATCTTGTCGGGGATTGGGAACCCTTCGCGACAATGTCCAAAGTTTCAGCGGGATTTCCAAAATGTTGAAAGGAACTCGAAACATGTCAACCTTGGTTTTGAGAATCTCTCCCGGAGTTTGAGAGATTTGGACGTGAAAGGGTACCAATCTTGTCGGGGATCGGGAACCCTTCGCGAGAATGTCCAAAGTTTCAGTGGGATTTCCAAAATGTTGAAAGGAACTCGAAACTTTTCAACCATGGTTTTGAGAATCTCTGCCGGAGTTTGAGAGATTTGGACGTGAAAGGGTACCAATCTTGTCGGGGATTGGGAACCCTTCGCGAGAATGTCCAAAGTTTCAGCGGGATTTCCAAAATGTTGAAAGGAACTCGAAACATGTCGACCTTGGTTTTGAGAATCTCTCCCGGAGTTTGAGAGATTTGGACGTGAAAGGGTACCGATCTTGTCGGGGATTGGGAACCCTTCACGAGAATGTCCAAAGTTTCAGGGGGATTTCCAAAATGTTGAAAGGAACTCGAAACATGTCAACCTTGGTTTTGAGAATCTCTCCCGGAGTTTGAGAGATTTGGACGTGAAAGGGTGCCAATCTTGTCGGGGATTGGGAACCCTTCGCGAGAATGTCCAAAGTTTCAGCGGGATTTCCAAAATGTTGAAAGGAACTCGAACCATGTCAACCTTGGTTTTGAGAATCTCTCCCGGAGTTTGAGAGATTTGGACGTGAAAGGGTACCAATCTTGTCGGGGATTGGGAACCCTTCGCAAGAATGTCCAAAGTTTCAGCGGGATTTCCAAAATGTTGAAAGGAACTCGAAACATGTCAACCTTGGTTTTGAGAATCTCTCCCGGACTTTGAGAGTTTTGGACGTGAAAGGGTACTAATCTTGTCAGGGATTGGGAACCCTTCGCGAGAATGTCCAAAGTTTCAGCAGGATTTCCAAAATGTTGAAAGGAACTCGAAACATGTCAACTTTGGTTTTGAGAATCTCTCCCGGAGTTTGAGAGATTTGGACGTGAAAGGGTACCAATCTTGTCGGGGATTGGGAACCCTTCGCGAGAATGTCCAAAGTTTCATCACGATTTCCAAAATGTTGAAAGGAACTCGAAACATGTCAACTTTGTTTTTGAGAATCTCTCCCGGAGTTTGAGAGATTTGGACGTGAAAGAATACCAATCTTGTCGGGGATTGGGAACCCTTGGCAAGCATGTCCAAAGTTTCAGCGGGATTTCCAAAATGTTGAAAGGAACTCGAAACATGTCAGCCATGGTTTTGAGAATCTCTCCCGGAGTTTGAGAGATTTGGACATGAAAGGGTACCAATCTTGTCGGGGATTGGGAACCCTTCGCGAGAATGTCCAAAGTTTCAGCGGGATTTCCAAAATGTTGAAAGGAACTCGAAACATGTCAACCTTGGTTTTGAGAATCTCTCCCGGAGTTTGAGAGATTTGGACGTGAAAGGGTACCAGTCTTGTCGGGGATTGGGAACCCTTCGCGAGAATGTCCAAAGTTTCAGCGGGATTTCCAAAATGTTGAAAGGAACTCGAAACATGTCAACCTTGGTTTTGAGAATCTCTCCCGGAGTTTGAGAGATTTGGACGTGAAAGGGTACCAATCTTGTCGGGGATTGGGAACCCTTCGCCAGAATGTCCAAAGTTTCAGCGGGATTTCCAAAATGTTGAAAGGAACTCGAAACATGTCAACCTTGGTTTTGAGAATCTCTCCCGAAGTTTGAGAGATCTGGACGTGAAAGGGTAGCAATCTTGTCGGGGATTGGGAACCCTTCGCGAGAATGTTCAAAGTTTCAGTGGGATTTCCAAAATGTTGAAAGGAACTCGAAACATGTCAACCTTGGTTTTGAGAATCTCTCCCGGAGTTTGAGAGATTTGGACGTGAAAGGGTACCAATCTTGTCGGGGATTGGGAACCCTTCGCGAGAATGTCCAAAGTTTCAGCGGGATTTCCAAAATGTTGAAAGGAACTCGAACCATGTCAACCTTGGTTTTGAGAATCTCTCCCGGAGTTTGAGAGATTTGGACGTGAAAGGGTACCAATCTTGTCGGGGATTGGGAACCCTTCGCGACAATGTCCAAAGTTTCAGCGGGATTTCCAAAATGTTGAAAGGAACTCGAAACATGTCAACCTTGGTTTTGAGAATCTCTCCCGGAGTTTGAGAGATTTGGACGTGAAAGGGTACCAATCTTGTCGGGGATCGGGAACCCTTCGCGAGAATGTCCAAAGTTTCAGCGGGATTTCCAAAATGTTGAAAGGAACTCGAAACGTTTCAACCTTGGTTTTGAGAATCTCTCCCGGAGTTTGAGAGATTTGGACGTGAAAGGGTACCTATCTTGTCGGGGATTGGGAACCCTTCGCGACAATGTCCAAAGTTTCAGCGGGATTTCCAAAATGTTGAAAGGAACTCGAAACATGTCAACCTTGGTTTTGAGAATCTCTCCCGGAGTTTGAGAGATTTGGACGTGAAAGGGTACCAGTCTTGTCGGGGATCGGGAACCCTTCGCGACACTGTCCAAAGTTTCAGCGGATTTTCCAAAATGTTGAAAGGAACTCGAACCATGTCAACCTTGGTTTTGAGAATCTCTCACGGAGTTTGAGAGATTTGGACGTGAAAGGGTACCAATCTTGTCGGGGATTGGGAACCCTTCGCCAGAATGTCCAAAGTTTCAGCGGGATTTCCAAAATGTTGAAAGGAACTCGAAACATGTCAACCTTGGTTTTGAGAATCTCTCCCGGAGTTTGAGAGATCTGGACGTGAAAGGGTACCAATCTTGTCGGGGATTGGGAACCCTTCGCGAGAATGTTCAAAGTTTCAGTGGGATTTCCAAAATGTTGAAAGGAACTCGAAACATGTCAACCTTGGTTTTGAGAATCTCTCCCGGAGTTTGAGAGATTTGGACGTGAAAGGGTACCAATCTTGTCGGGGATTGGGAACCCTTCGCGAGAATGTCCAAAGTTTCAGCGGGATTTCCAAAATGTTGAAAGGAACTCGAAACATGTCAACCTTGGTTTTGAGAATCTCTCCCGGAGTTTGAGAGATTTGGACGTGAAAGGGTACCAATCTTGTCGGGGATTGGGAACCCTTCGCGACAATGTCCAAAGTTTCAGCGGGATTTCCAAAATGTTGAAAGGAACTCGAAACATGTCAACCTTGGTTTTGAGAATCTCTCCCGGAGTTTGAGAGATTTGGACGTGAAAGGGTACCAATCTTGTCGGGGATCGGGAACCCTTCGCGAGAATGTCCAAAGTTTCAGCGGGATTTCCAAAATGTTGAAAGGAACTCGAAACATGTCAGCCATGGTTTTGAGAATCTCTCCCGGAGTTTGAGAGATTTGGACGTGAAAGGGTACCAATCTTGTCGGGGATTGGGAACCCTTCGCGACAATGTCCAAAGTTTCAGCGGGATTTCCAAAATGTTGAAAGGAACTCGAAACATGTCAACCTTGGTTTTGAGAATCTCTCCCGGAGTTTGAGAGATTTGGACGTGAAAGGGTACCAGTCTTGTCGGGGATCGGGAACCCTTCGCGACACTGTCCAAAGTTTCAGCGGATTTTCCAAAATGTTGAAAGGAACTCGAACCATGTCAACCTTGGTTTTGAGAATCTCTCCCGGAGTTTGAGAGATTTGGACGTGAAAGGGTACCAGTCTTGTCGGGGATTGGGAACCCTTCGCGAGAATGTCCAAAGTTTCAGCGGGATTTCCAAAATGTTGAAAGGAACTGGAAACATGTCAACCTTGGTTTTGAGAATCTCTCCCGGAGTTTGAGAGATTTGGACGTGAAAGGGTACCAATCTTGTCGGGGATTGGGAACCCTTCGCGACAATGTCCAAAGTTTCAGCGGGATTTCCAAAATGTTGAAAGGAACTCGAAACATGTCAACCTTGGTTTTGAGAATCTCTCCCGGAGTTTGAGAGATTTGGACGTGAAAGAATACCAATCTTGTCGGGGATTGGGAACCCTTCGCGAGATTGTCCAAAGTTTCAGCGGAATTTCCAAAATGTTGAAAGGAACTCGAAACATGTCAACCTTGGTTTTGAGAATCTCTCCCGGAGTTTGAGAGACTTGTACTTGAAAGGGTACCAATCTTGTCAGGGATTGGGACCCCTTCGCGAGAGTGTCCAAAGTTTCAGCGGGATTTCCAAAATGTTGAAAGGAACTCGAAACATGTCAACCTTGGTTTTGAGAATCTCTCCCGGAGTTTGAGAGATTTGGACGTGAAAGGGTACCAGTCTTGTCGGGGATCGGGAACCCTTCGCGAGAATGTCCAAAGTTTCAGCGGATTTTCCAAAATGTTGAAAGGAACTCAAAACATGTCAACCTTGGTTTTGAGAATCTCTCCCGGAGTTTGAGAGATTTGGACGTGAAAGGGTACCAGTCTTGTCGGGGATTGGGAACCCTTCGCGAGAATGTCCAAAGTTTCAGCGGGATTTCCAAAATGTTGAGAGGAACTCGAAACATGTCAACCTTGGTTTTGAGAATCTCTCCCGGAGTTTGAGAGATTTGGATGTGAAAGGGTACCAAACTTGTCGGGGATTGGGAACCCTTTGCCAGAATGTCCAAAGTTTCAGCGGGGTTTCCAAAATGTTGAAAGGAACTCGAAACATGTCAACCTTGGTTTTGAGAATCTCTCCCGGAGTTTGAGAGATTTGGACGTGAAAGGGTACCAATCTTGTCGGGGATTGGGAACCCTTCGCGAGATTGTCCAAAGTTTCAGCGGAATTTCCAAAATGTTGAAAGGAACTCGAAACATGTCAACCTTGGTTTTGAGAATCTCTCCCGGAGTTTGAGAGACTTGTACTAGAAAGGGTACCAATCTTGTCAGGGATTGGGACCCCTTCGCGAGAATGTCCAAAGTTTCAGCGGGATTTCCAAAATGTTGAAAGGAACTCGAAACATGTCAACCTTGGTTTTGAGAATCTCTCCCGGAGTTTGAGAGATTTGGACGTGAAAGGGTACCAGTCTTGTCGGGGATCGGGAACCCTTCGCGAGAATGTCCAAAGTTTCAGCGGATTTTCCAAAATGTTGAAAGGAACTCGAAACATGTCAACCTTGGTTTTGAGAATCTCTCCCGGAGTTTGAGAGATTTGGACGTGAAAGGGTACCAGTCTTGTCGGGGATTGGGAACCCTTCGCGAGAATGTCCAAAGTTTCAGCGGGATTTCCAAAATGTTGAGAGGAACTCGAAACATGTCAACCTTGGTTTTGAGAATCTCTCCCGGAGTTTGAGAGATTTGGATGTGAAAGGGTACCAATCTTGTCGGGGATTGGGAACCCTCTGCCAGAATGTCCAAAGTTTCAGCGGGGTTTCCAAAATGTTGAAAGGAACTCGAAACATGTCAACCTTGGTTTTGAGAATCTCTCCCAGAGTTTGAGAGATTTGGACGTGAAAGGGTACCAATCTTGTCGGGGATTGGGAACGCCTCGCGAGAATGCCAAAAGTTTCAGCGGGATTTTCAAAATGTTGAAAGGAACTCGAAACATGTCAACCTTGGTTTTGAGAATCTCTCCCGGAGTTTGAGAGATTTGGACGTGAAAGGGTACCAATCTTGTCGGGGATTGGGAACCCTTCGCGAGAATGTCCAAAGTTTCAGCAGGATTTGTAAAATGTTGAAAGGAACTCGAAACATGTCAACCTTGGTTTTGAGAATCTCTCCCGGAGTTTGAGAGATTTGGACGTGAAAGGGTACCAATCTTGTCGGGGATTGGGAACCCTTCGCGAGAATGTCCAAAGTTTCAGCGGAATTTCCAAAATGTTGAAAGGAACTCGAAACATGTCAACCTTGGTTTTGAGAATCTCTCCCGGAGTTTGAGAGATTTGGACGTGAAAGGGTACCAATCTTGTCGGGGATCGGGAACCCTTCGCGAGAATGTCCAAAGTTTCAGCGGGATTTCCAAAATGTTGAAAGGAACTCGAAACGTTTCAACCATGGTTTTGAGAATCTCTCCCGGAGTTTGAGAGATTTGGACGTGAAAGGGTACCAATCTTGTCGAGGATTGGGAACCCTTCGCGAGAATGTCCAAAGTTTCAGCGGGATTTCCAAAATGTTGAAAGGAACTCGAAACATGTCGACCTTGGTTTTGAGAATCTCTCCCGGAGTTTGAGAGATTTGGACGTGAAAGGGTACCGATCTTGTCGGGGATTGGGAACCCTTCACGAGAATGTCCAAAGTTTCAGGGGGATTTCCAAAATGTTGAAAGGAACTCGAAACATGTCAACCTTGGTTTTGAGAATCTCTCCCGGAGTTTGAGAGATTTGGACGTGAAAGGGTGCCAATCTTGTCGGGGATTGGGAACCCTTCGCGAGAATGTCCAAAGTTTCAGCGGGATTTCCAAAATGTTGAAAGGAACTCGAACCATGTCAACCTTGGTTTTGAGAATCTCTCCCGGAGTTTGAGAGATTTGGACGTGAAAGGGTACCAATCTTATCGGGGATTGGGAACCCTTCGCAAGAATGTCCAAAGTTTCAGCGGGATTTCCAAAATGTTGAAAGGAACTCGAAACATGTCAACCTTGGTTTTGAGAATCTCTGCCGGAGTTTGAGGGATTTGGACGTGAAAGGGTACCAATCTTGTCAGGGATTGGGAACCCTTCGCGAGAATGTCCAAAGTTTCAGCAGGATTTCCAAAATGTTGAAAGGAACTCGAAACATGTCAACTTTGGTTTTGAGAATCTCTCCCGGAGTTTGAGAGATTTGGACGTGAAAGGGTACCAATCTTTTCGGGGATTGGGAACCCTTCGTGAGAATGTCCAAAGTTTCAGCAGGATTTCCAAAATGTTGAAAGGAACTCGAAACATGTCAACTTTGTTTTTGAGAATCTCTCCCGGAGTTTGAGAGATTTGGACATGAAAGAATACCAATCTTGTCGGGGATTGGGAACCCTTCGCAAGAATGTCCAAAGTTTCAGCGGGATTTCCAAAATGTTGAAAGGAACTCGAAACATGTCAGCCATGGTTTTGAGAATCTCTCCCGGAGTTTGAGAGATTTGGACATGAAAGGGTACCAATCTTGTCGGGGATTGGGAACCCTTCGCGAGAATGTCCAAAGTTTCAGCGGGATTTCCAAAATGTTGAAAGGAACTCGAAACATGTCAACCTTGGTTTTGAGAATCTCTCCCGGAGTTTGAGAGATTTGGACGTGAAAGGGTACCAGTCTTGTCGGGGATTGGGAACCCTTCGCGAGAATGTCCAAAGTTTCATCACGATTTCCAAAATGTTGAAAGGAACTCGAAACATGTCAACTTTGTTTTTGAGAATCTCTCCCGGAGTTTGAGAGATTTGGACGTGAAAGAATACCAATCTTGTCGGGGATTGGGAACCCTTGGCAAGCATGTCCAAAGTTTCAGCGGGATTTCCAAAATGTTGAAAGGAACTCGAAACATGTCAGCCATGGTTTTGAGAATCTCTCCCGGAGTTTGAGAGATTTGGACATGAAAGGGTACCAATCTTGTCGGGGATTGGGAACCCTTCGCGAGAATGTCCAAAGTTTCAGCGGGATTTCCAAAATGTTGAAAGGAACTCGAAACATGTCAACCTTGGTTTTGAGAATCTCTCCCGGAGTTTGAGAGATTTGGACGTGAAAGGGTACCAGTCTTGTCGGGGATTGGGAACCCTTCGCGAGAATGTCCAAAGTTTCAGCGGGATTTCCAAAATGTTGAAAGGAACTCGAAACATGTCAACCTTGGTTTTGAGAATCTCTCCCGGAGTTTGAGAGATTTGGACGTGAAAGGGTACCAATCTTGTCGGGGATTGGGAACCCTTCGCCAGAATGTCCAAAGTTTCAGCGGGATTTCCAAAATGTTGAAAGGAACTCGAAACATGTCAACCTTGGTTTTGAGAATCTCTCCCGAAGTTTGAGAGATCTGGACGTGAAAGGGTACCAATCTTGTCGGGGATTGGGAACCCTTCGCGAGAATGTTCAAAGTTTCAGTGGGATTTCCAAAATGTTGAAAGGAACTCGAAACATGTCAACCTTGGTTTTGAGAATCTCTCCCGGAGTTTGAGAGATTTGGACGTGAAAGGGTACCAATCTTGTCGGGGATTGGGAACCCTTCGCGAGAATGTCCAAAGTTTCAGCGGGATTTCCAAAATGTTGAAAGGAACTCGAACCATGTCAACCTTGGTTTTGAGAATCTCTCCCGGAGTTTGAGAGATTTGGACGTGAAAGGGTACCAATCTTGTCGGGGATTGGGAACCCTTCGCGACAATGTCCAAAGTTTCAGCGGGATTTCCAAAATGTTGAAAGGAACTCGAAACATGTCAACCTTGGTTTTGAGAATCTCTCCCGGAGTTTGAGAGATTTGGACGTGAAAGGGTACCAATCTTGTCGGGGATCGGGAACCCTTCGCGAGAATGTCCAAAGTTTCAGCGGGATTTCCAAAATGTTGAAAGGAACTCGAAACGTTTCAACCTTGGTTTTGAGAATCTCTCCCGGAGTTTGAGAGATTTGGACGTGAAAGGGTACCTATCTTGTCGGGGATTGGGAACCCTTCGCGACAATGTCCAAAGTTTCAGCGGGATTTCCAAAATGTTGAAAGGAACTCGAAACATGTCAACCTTGGTTTTGAGAATCTCTCCCGGAGTTTGAGAGATTTGGACGTGAAAGGGTACCAGTCTTGTCGGGGATCGGGAACCCTTCGCGACACTGTCCAAAGTTTCAGCGGATTTTCCAAAATGTTGAAAGGAACTCGAACCATGTCAACCTTGGTTTTGAGAATCTCTCCCGGAGTTTGAGAGATTTGGACGTGAAAGGGTACCAATCTTGTCGGGGATTGGGAACCCTTCGCCAGAATGTTCAAAGTTTCAGTGGGATTTCCAAAATGTTGAAAGGAACTCGAAACATGTCAACCTTGGTTTTGAGAATCTCTCCCGGAGTTTGAGAGATTTGGACGTGAAAGGGTACCAATCTTGTCGGGGATTGGGAACCCTTCGCGAGAATGTCCAAAGTTTCAGCGGGATTTCCAAAATGTTGAGAGGAACTCGAAACATGTCAACCTTGGTTTTGAGAATCTCTCCCGGATTTTGAGAGATTTGGATGTGAAAGGGTACCAATCTTGTCGGGGATTGGGAACCCTTTGCCAGAATGTCCAAAGTTTCAGCGGGGTTTCCAAAATGTTGAAAGGAACTCGAAACATGTCAACCTTGGTTTTGAGAATCTCTCCCGGAGTTTGAGAGATTTGGACGTGAAAGGGTACCAATCTTGTCGGGGATCGGGAACCCTTCGCGAGAATGTCCAAAGTTTCAGCGGGATTTCCAAAATGTTGAAAGGAACTCGAAACATGTCAGCCATGGTTTTGAGAATCTCTCCCGGAGTTTGAGAGATTTGGACGTGAAAGGGTACCAATCTTGTCGGGGATTGGGAACCCTTCGCGACAATGTCCAAAGTTTCAGCGGGATTTCCAAAATGTTGAAAGGAACTCGAAACATGTCAACCTTGGTTTTGAGAATCTCTCCCGGAGTTTGAGAGATTTGGACGTGAAAGGGTACCAGTCTTGTCGGGGATCGGGAACCCTTCGCGACACTGTCCAAAGTTTCAGCGGATTTTCCAAAATGTTGAAAGGAACTCGAACCATGTCAACCTTGGTTTTGAGAATCTCTCCCGGAGTTTGAGAGATTTGGACGTGAAAGGGTACCAGTCTTGTCGGGGATTGGGAACCCTTCGCGAGAATGTCCAAAGTTTCAGCGGGATTTCCAAAATGTTGAAAGGAACTGGAAACATGTCAACCTTGGTTTTGAGAATCTCTCCCGGAGTTTGAGAGATTTGGACGTGAAAGGGTACCAATCTTGTCGGGGATTGGGAACCCTTCGCGACAATGTCCAAAGTTTCAGCGGGATTTCCAAAATGTTGAAAGGAACTCGAAACATGTCAACCTTGGTTTTGAGAATCTCTCCCGGAGTTTGAGAGATTTGGACGTGAAAGAATACCAATCTTGTCGGGGATTGGGAACCCTTCGCGAGATTGTCCAAAGTTTCAGCGGAATTTCCAAAATGTTGAAAGGAACTCGAAACATGTCAACCTTGGTTTTGAGAATCTCTCCCGGAGTTTGAGAGACTTGTACTTGAAAGGGTACCAATCTTGTCAGGGATTGGGACCCCTTCGCGAGAGTGTCCAAAGTTTCAGCGGGATTTCCAAAATGTTGAAAGGAACTCGAAACATGTCAACCTTGGTTTTGAGAATCTCTCCCGGAGTTTGAGAGATTTGGACGTGAAAGGGTACCAGTCTTGTCGGGGATCGGGAACCCTTCGCGAGAATGTCCAAAGTTTCAGCGGATTTTCCAAAATGTTGAAAGGAACTCAAAACATGTCAACCTTGGTTTTGAGAATCTCTCCCGGAGTTTGAGAGATTTGGACGTGAAAGGGTACCAGTCTTGTCGGGGATTGGGAACCCTTCGCGAGAATGTCCAAAGTTTCAGCGGGATTTCCAAAATGTTGAGAGGAACTCGAAACATGTCAACCTTGGTTTTGAGAATCTCTCCCGGAGTTTGAGAGATTTGGATGTGAAAGGGTACCAAACTTGTCGGGGATTGGGAACCCTTTGCCAGAATGTCCAAAGTTTCAGCGGGGTTTCCAAAATGTTGAAAGGAACTCGAAACATGTCAACCTTGGTTTTGAGAATCTCTCCCGGAGTTTGAGAGATTTGGACGTGAAAGGGTACCAGTCTTGTCGGGGATTGGGAACCCTTCGCGAGAATGTCCAAAGTTTCAGCGGGATTTCCAAAATGTTGAGAGGAACTCGAAACATGTCAACCTTGGTTTTGAGAATCTCTCCCGGAGTTTGAGAGATTTGGATGTGAAAGGGTACCAATCTTGTCGGGGATTGGGAACCCTCTGCCAGAATGTCCAAAGTTTCAGCGGGGTTTCCAAAATGTTGAAAGGAACTCGAAACATGTCAACTTTGGTTTTGAGAATCTCTCCCGGAGTTTGAGAGATTTGGACGTGAAAGGGTACCAATCTTTTCGGGGATTGGGAACCCTTCGTGAGAATGTCCAAAGTTTCAGCAGGATTTCCAAAATGTTGAAAGGAACTCGAAACATGTCAACTTTGTTTTTGAGAATCTCTCCCGGAGTTTGAGAGATTTGGACATGAAAGAATACCAATCTTGTCGGGGATTGGGAACCCTTCGCAAGAATGTCCAAAGTTTCAGCGGGATTTCCAAAATGTTGAAAGGAACTCGAAACATGTCAGCCATGGTTTTGAGAATCTCTCCCGGAGTTTGAGAGATTTGGACATGAAAGGGTACCAATCTTGTCGGGGATTGGGAACCCTTCGCGAGAATGTCCAAAGTTTCAGCGGGATTTCCAAAATGTTGAAAGGAACTCGAAACATGTCAACCTTGGTTTTGAGAATCTCTCCCGGAGTTTGAGAGATTTGGACGTGAAAGGGTACCAGTCTTGTCGGGGATTGGGAACCCTTCGCGAGAATGTCCAAAGTTTCATCACGATTTCCAAAATGTTGAAAGGAACTCGAAACATGTCAACTTTGTTTTTGAGAATCTCTCCCGGAGTTTGAGAGATTTGGACGTGAAAGAATACCAATCTTGTCGGGGATTGGGAACCCTTGGCAAGCATGTCCAAAGTTTCAGCGGGATTTCCAAAATGTTGAAAGGAACTCGAAACATGTCAGCCATGGTTTTGAGAATCTCTCCCGGAGTTTGAGAGATTTGGACATGAAAGGGTACCAATCTTGTCGGGGATTGGGAACCCTTCGCGAGAATGTCCAAAGTTTCAGCGGGATTTCCAAAATGTTGAAAGGAACTCGAAACATGTCAACCTTGGTTTTGAGAATCTCTCCCGGAGTTTGAGAGATTTGGACGTGAAAGGGTACCAGTCTTGTCGGGGATTGGGAACCCTTCGCGAGAATGTCCAAAGTTTCAGCGGGATTTCCAAAATGTTGAAAGGAACTCGAAACATGTCAACCTTGGTTTTGAGAATCTCTCCCGGAGTTTGAGAGATTTGGACGTGAAAGGGTACCAATCTTGTCGGGGATTGGGAACCCTTCGCCAGAATGTCCAAAGTTTCAGCGGGATTTCCAAAATGTTGAAAGGAACTCGAAACATGTCAACCTTGGTTTTGAGAATCTCTCCCGAAGTTTGAGAGATCTGGACGTGAAAGGGTACCAATCTTGTCGGGGATTGGGAACCCTTCGCGAGAATGTTCAAAGTTTCAGTGGGATTTCCAAAATGTTGAAAGGAACTCGAAACATGTCAACCTTGGTTTTGAGAATCTCTCCCGGAGTTTGAGAGATTTGGACGTGAAAGGGTACCAATCTTGTCGGGGATTGGGAACCCTTCGCGAGAATGTCCAAAGTTTCAGCGGGATTTCCAAAATGTTGAAAGGAACTCGAACCATGTCAACCTTGGTTTTGAGAATCTCTCCCGGAGTTTGAGAGATTTGGACGTGAAAGGGTACCAATCTTGTCGGGGATTGGGAACCCTTCGCGACAATGTCCAAAGTTTCAGCGGGATTTCCAAAATGTTGAAAGGAACTCGAAACATGTCAACCTTGGTTTTGAGAATCTCTCCCGGAGTTTGAGAGATTTGGACGTGAAAGGGTACCAATCTTGTCGGGGATCGGGAACCCTTCGCGAGAATGTCCAAAGTTTCAGCGGGATTTCCAAAATGTTGAAAGGAACTCGAAACGTTTCAACCTTGGTTTTGAGAATCTCTCCCGGAGTTTGAGAGATTTGGACGTGAAAGGGTACCTATCTTGTCGGGGATTGGGAACCCTTCGCGACAATGTCCAAAGTTTCAGCGGGATTTCCAAAATGTTGAAAGGAACTCGAAACATGTCAACCTTGGTTTTGAGAATCTCTCCCGGAGTTTGAGAGATTTGGACGTGAAAGGGTACCAGTCTTGTCGGGGATCGGGAACCCTTCGCGACACTGTCCAAAGTTTCAGCGGATTTTCCAAAATGTTGAAAGGAACTCGAACCATGTCAACCTTGGTTTTCAGAATCTCTCCCGGAGTTTGAGAGATTTGGACGTGAAAGGGTACCAATCTTGTCGGGGATTGGGAACCCTTCGCCAGAATGTCCAAAGTTTCAGCGGGATTTCCAAAATGTTGAAAGGAACTCGAAACATGTCAACCTTGGTTTTGAGAATCTCTCCCGGAGTTTGAGAGATCTGGACGTGAAAGGGTACCAATCTTGTCGGGGATTGGGAACCCTTCGCGAGAATGTTCAAAGTTTCAGTGGGATTTCCAAAATGTTGAAAGGAACTCGAAACATGTCAACCTTGGTTTTGAGAATCTCTCCCGGAGTTTGAGAGATTTGGACGTGAAAGGGTACCAATCTTGTCGGGGATTGGGAACCCTTCGCGAGAATGTCCAAAGTTTCAGCGGGATTTCCAAAATGTTGAGAGGAACTCGAAACATGTCAACCTTGGTTTTGAGAATCTCTCCCGGATTTTGAGAGATTTGGATGTGAAAGGGTACCAATCTTGTCGGGGATTGGGAACCCTTTGCCAGAATGTCCAAAGTTTCAGCGGGGTTTCCAAAATGTTGAAAGGAACTCGAAACATGTCAACCTTGGTTTTGAGAATCTCTCCCGGAGTTTGAGAGATTTGGACGTGAAAGGGTACCAATCTTGTCGGGGATCGGGAACCCTTCGCGAGAATGTCCAAAGTTTCAGCGGGATTTCCAAAATGTTGAAAGGAACTCGAAACATGTCAGCCATGGTTTTGAGAATCTCTCCCGGAGTTTGAGAGATTTGGACGTGAAAGGGTACCAATCTTGTCGGGGATTGGGAACCCTTCGCGACAATGTCCAAAGTTTCAGCGGGATTTCCAAAATGTTGAAAGGAACTCGAAACATGTCAACCTTGGTTTTGAGAATCTCTCCCGGAGTTTGAGAGATTTGGACGTGAAAGGGTACCAGTCTTGTCGGGGATCGGGAACCCTTCGCGACACTGTCCAAAGTTTCAGCGGATTTTCCAAAATGTTGAAAGGAACTCGAACCATGTCAACCTTGGTTTTGAGAATCTCTCCCGGAGTTTGAGAGATTTGGACGTGAAAGGGTACCAGTCTTGTCGGGGATTGGGAACCCTTCGCGAGAATGTCCAAAGTTTCAGCGGGATTTCCAAAATGTTGAAAGGAACTGGAAACATGTCAACCTTGGTTTTGAGAATCTCTCCCGGAGTTTGAGAGATTTGGACGTGAAAGGGTACCAATCTTGTCGGGGATTGGGAACCCTTCGCGACAATGTCCAAAGTTTCAGCGGGATTTCCAAAATGTTGAAAGGAACTCGAAACATGTCAACCTTGGTTTTGAGAATCTCTCCCGGAGTTTGAGAGATTTGGACGTGAAAGAATACCAATCTTGTCGGGGATTGGGAACCCTTCGCGAGATTGTCCAAAGTTTCAGCGGAATTTCCAAAATGTTGAAAGGAACTCGAAACATGTCAACCTTGGTTTTGAGAATCTCTCCCGGAGTTTGAGAGACTTGTACTTGAAAGGGTACCAATCTTGTCAGGGATTGGGACCCCTTCGCGAGAGTGTCCAAAGTTTCAGCGGGATTTCCAAAATGTTGAAAGGAACTCGAAACATGTCAACCTTGGTTTTGAGAATCTCTCCCGGAGTTTGAGAGATTTGGACGTGAAAGGGTACCAGTCTTGTCGGGGATCGGGAACCCTTCGCGAGAATGTCCAAAGTTTCAGCGGATTTTCCAAAATGTTGAAAGGAACTCAAAACATGTCAACCTTGGTTTTGAGAATCTCTCCCGGAGTTTGAGAGATTTGGACGTGAAAGGGTACCAGTCTTGTCGGGGATTGGGAACCCTTCGCGAGAATGTCCAAAGTTTCAGCGGGATTTCCAAAATGTTGAGAGGAACTCGAAACATGTCAACCTTGGTTTTGAGAATCTCTCCCGGAGTTTGAGAGATTTGGATGTGAAAGGGTACCAAACTTGTCGGGGATTGGGAACCCTTTGCCAGAATGTCCAAAGTTTCAGCGGGGTTTCCAAAATGTTGAAAGGAACTCGAAACATGTCAACCTTGGTTTTGAGAATCTCTCCCGGAGTTTGAGAGATTTGGACGTGAAAGGGTACCAATCTTGTCGGGGATTGGGAACCCTTCGCGAGATTGTCCAAAGTTTCAGCGGAATTTCCAAAATGTTGAAAGGAACTCGAAACATGTCAACCTTGGTTTTGAGAATCTCTCCCGGAGTTTGAGAGACTTGTACTAGAAAGGGTACCAATCTTGTCAGGGATTGGGACCCCTTCGCGAGAATGTCCAAAGTTTCAGCGGGATTTCCAAAATGTTGAAAGGAACTCGAAACATGTCAACCTTGGTTTTGAGAATCTCTCCCGGAGTTTGAGAGATTTGGACGTGAAAGGGTACCAGTCTTGTCGGGGATCGGGAACCCTTCGCGAGAATGTCCAAAGTTTCAGCGGATTTTCCAAAATGTTGAAAGGAACTCGAAACATGTCAACCTTGGTTTTGAGAATCTCTCCCGGAGTTTGAGAGATTTGGACGTGAAAGGGTACCAGTCTTGTCGGGGATTGGGAACCCTTCGCGAGAATGTCCAAAGTTTCAGCGGGATTTCCAAAATGTTGAGAGGAACTCGAAACATGTCAACCTTGGTTTTGAGAATCTCTCCCGGAGTTTGAGAGATTTGGATGTGAAAGGGTACCAATCTTGTCGGGGATTGGGAACCCTCTGCCAGAATGTCCAAAGTTTCAGCGGGGTTTCCAAAATGTTGAAAGGAACTCGAAACATGTCAACCTTGGTTTTGAGAATCTCTCCCAGAGTTTGAGAGATTTGGACGTGAAAGGGTACCAATCTTGTCGGGGATTGGGAACCCCTCGCGAGAATGCCAAAAGTTTCAGCGGGATTTTCAAAATGTTGAAAGGAACTCGAAACATGTCAACCTTGGTTTTGAGAATCTCTCCCGGAGTTTGAGAGATTTGGACGTGAAAGGGTCCCAATCTTGTCGGGGATTGGGAACCCTTCGCGAGAATGTCCAAAGTTTCAGCAGGATTTGTAAAATGTTGAAAGGAACTCGAAACATGTCAACCTTGGTTTTGAGAATCTCTCCCGGAGTTTGAGAGATTTGGACGTGAAAGGGTACCAATCTTGTCGGGGATTGGGAACCCTTCGCGAGAATGTCCAAAGTTTCAGCGGAATTTCCAAAATGTTGAAAGGAACTCGAAACATGTCAACCTTGGTTTTGAGAATCTCTCCCGGAGTTTGAGAGATTTGGACGTGAAAGGGTACCAATCTTGTCGGGGATCGGGAACCCTTCGCGAGAATGTCCAAAGTTTCAGCGGGATTTCCAAAATGTTGAAAGGAACTCGAAACGTTTCAACCATGGTTTTGAGAATCTCTCCCGGAGTTTGAGAGATTTGGACGTGAAAGGGTACCAATCTTGTCGAGGATTGGGAACCCTTCGCGAGAATGTCCAAAGTTTCAGCGGGATTTCCAAAATGTTGAAAGGAACTCGAAACATGTCGACCTTGGTTTTGAGAATCTCTCCCGGAGTTTGAGAGATTTGGACGTGAAAGGGTACCGATCTTGTCGGGGATTGGGAACCCTTCACGAGAATGTCCAAAGTTTCAGGGGGATTTCCAAAATGTTGAAAGGAACTCGAAACATGTCAACCTTGGTTTTGAGAATCTCTCCCGGAGTTTGAGAGATTTGGACGTGAAAGGGTGCCAATCTTGTCGGGGATTGGGAACCCTTCACGAGAATGTCCAAAGTTTCAGCGGGATTTCCAAAATGTTGAAAGGAACTCGAACCATGTCAACCTTGGTTTTGAGAATCTCTCCCGGAGTTTGAGAGATTTGGACGTGAAAGGGTACCAATCTTATCGGGGATTGGGAACCCTTCGCAAGAATGTCCAAAGTTTCAGCGGGATTTCCAAAATGTTGAAAGGAACTCGAAACATGTCAACCTTGGTTTTGAGAATCTCTGCCGGAGTTTGAGGGATTTGGACGTGAAAGGGTACCAATCTTGTCAGGGATTGGGAACCCTTCGCGAGAATGTCCAAAGTTTCAGCAGGATTTCCAAAATGTTGAAAGGAACTCGAAACATGTCAACCTTGGTTTTGAGAATCTCTCCCGGAGTTTGAGAGATTTGGACGTGAAAGGGTACCAATCTTTTCGGGGATTGGGAACCCTTCGTGAGAATGTCCAAAGTTTCAGCAGGATTTCCAAAATGTTGAAAGGAACTCGAAACATGTCAACTTTGTTTTTGAGAATCTCTCCCGGAGTTTGAGAGATTTGGACATGAAAGAATACCAGTCTTGTCGGGGATTGGGAACCCTTCGCAAGAATGTCCAAAGTTTCAGCGGGATTTCCAAAATGTTGAAAGGAACTCGAAACATGTCAGCCATGGTTTTGAGAATCTCTCCCGGAGTTTGAGAGATTTGGACATGAAAGGGTACCAATCTTGTCGGGGATTGGGAACCCTTCGCGAGAATGTCCAAAGTTTCAGCGGGATTTCCAAAATGTTGAAAGGAACTCGAAACATGTCAACCTTGGTTTTGAGAATCTCTCCCGGAGTTTGAGAGATTTGGACGTGAAAGGGTACCAGTCTTGTCGGGGATTGGGAACCCTTCGCGAGAATGTCCAAAGTTTCAGCGGGATTTCCAAAATGTTGAAAGGAACTCGAAACATGTCAACCTTGGTTTTGGAGAATCTCTCCCGGAGTTTGAGAGATTTGGACGTGAAAGGGTACCAATCTTGTCGGGGATTGGGAACCCTTCGCCAGAATGTCCAAAGTTTCAGCGGGATTTCCAAAATGTTGAAAGGAACTCGAAACATGTCAACCTTGGTTTTGAGAATCTCTCCCGGAGTTTGAGAGATTTGGACGTGAAAGGGTACCAATCTTGTCGGGGATTGGGAACCCTTCGCGACAATGTCCAAAGTTTCAGCGGGATTTCCAAAATGTTGAAAGGAACTCGAAACATGTCAACCTTGGTTTTGAGAATCTCTCCCGGAGTTTGAGAGATTTGGACGTGAAAGGGTACCAATCTTGTCGGGGATTGGGAACCCTTCGCGAGAATGTCCAAAGTTTCAGCGGGATTTCCAAAATGTTGAAAGGAACTCGAAACGTTTCAACCTTGGTTTTGAGAATCTCTCCCGGAGTTTGAGAGATTTGGACGTGAAAGGGTACCAATCTTGTCGGGGATTGGGAACCCTTCGCGAGAATGTCCAAAGTTTCAGCGGGATTTCCAAAATGTTGAAAGGAACTCGAAACATGTCGACCTTGGTTTTGAGAATCTCTCCCGGAGTTTGAGAGATTTGGACGTGAAAGGGTACCGATCTTGTCGGGGATTGGGAACCCTTCACGAGAATGTCCAAAGTTTCAGCGGGATTTCCAAAATGTTGAGAGGAACTCGAAACATGTCAACCTTGGTTTTGAGAATCTCTCCCGGAGTTTGAGAGATTTGGACGTGAAAGGGTGCCAATCTTGTCGGGGATTGGGAACCCTTCGCCAGAATGTCCAAAGTTTCAGCGGGATTTCCAAAATGTTGAAAGGAAGTCGAACCATGTCAACCTTGGTTTTGAGAATCTCTCCCGGAGTTTGAGAGATTTGGATGTGAAAGGGTACCAATCTTGTCGGGGATTGGGAACCCTTCGCGAGAATGTCCAAAGTTTTAGCGGGATTTCCAAAATGTTGAAAGAAACTCAAAACATGTCAACCTTGGTTTTGAGAATCTCTCCCGGAGTTTGAGAGATTTGGACGTGAAAGGGTACCAATCTTGTCGGGGATTGGGAACCCTTCGCGAGAATGTCCAAAGTTTCAGCGGGATTTCCAAAATGTTGAAAGGAACTCGTAACATGTCAACCTTGGTTTTGAGAATCTCTCCCGGAGTTTGAGAGATTTGGACGTGAAAGGGTACCAGTCTTGTCGGGGATCGGGAACCCTTCGCGAGAATGTCCAAAGTTTCAGCGGGATTTAGAAAATGTTGAAAGGAACTCGAAACATGTCAACCTTGGTTTTGAGAATCTCTCACGGAGTTTGAGAGATTTGGACGTGAAAGGGTACCAATCTTGTCGGGGATTGGGAACCCTTCGCGAGAATGTCCAAAGTTTCAGCGGGATTTCCAAAATGTTGAAAGGAACTCGAAACATGTCAACCTTGGTTTTGAGAATCTCTCCCGGAGTTTGAGAGATTTGGACGTGAAAGGGTACCAATCTTGTCGGGGATTGGGAACCCTTCGCGAGAATGTCCAGAGTTTCAGCGGGATTTCCAAAATGTTGAAGGGAACTCGAACCATGTCAACCTTGGTTTTGAGAATCTCTCCCGGAGTTTGAGAGATTTGGACGTGAAAGGGTACCAATCTTGTCGGGGATTGGGAACCCTTCGCGAGAATGTCCAAAGTTTCAGTGGGATTTCCAAAATGTAGAAAGGAACTCGGAACATGTCAACCTTTGTTTTGAGAATCTCTCCCGGAGTTTGAGAGATTTGGACGTGAAAGGGTACCAATCTTGTCGGGGATTGGGAACCCTTCGCGAGAATGTCCAAAGTTTCAGCAGGATTTGTAAAATGTTGAAAGGAACTCGAACCATGTCAACCTTGGTTTTGAGAATCTCTCCCGGAGTTTGAGAGATTTGGACGTGAAAGGGTACCAATCTTGTCGGGGATTGGGAACCCTTCGCGAGAATGTCCAAAGTTTCAGCGGGATTTCCAAAATGTTGAAAGGAACTCGAAACATGTCAGCCATGGTTTTGAGAATCTCTCCCGGAGTTTGAGAGATTTGGACGTGAAAGGGTACCAGTCTTTTCGGGGATTGGGAACCCTTCGCGAGAATGTCCAAAGTTTCAGCGGGATTTCCAAAATGTTGAAAGGAACTCGAAACATGTCAACCTTGGTTTTGAGAATCTCTCCCGGAGTTTGAGAGATTTGGACGTGAAAGGGTACCAGTCTTGTCGGGGATTGGGAACCCTTCGCGAGAATGTCCAAAGTTTCAGTGGGATTTCCAAAATGTAGAAAGGAACTCGGAACATGTCAACCTTGGTTTTGAGAATCTCTCCCGGACTTTGAAAGATTTGGACGTGAAAGGGTACCAATCTTGTCGGGGATTGGGAATCCTTCGCGAGAATGTCCAAAGTTTCAGCGGGATTTCCAAAATGTTGAAAGGAACTCGAAACATGTCAACCTTGGTTTTGAGAATCTCTCCCGGAGTTTGAGAGATTTGGACATGAAAGGGTACCAATCTTGTCGGGGATTGGGAACCCTTCGCGAGAATGTCCAAAGTTTCAGCGGGATTTCCAAAATGTTGAAAGGAACTCGAAACATGTGAACCTTGGTTTTGAGAATCTCTCCCGGAGTTTGAGAGATTTGGACGTGAAAGGGTACCAGTCTTGTCGGGGATTGGGAACCCTTCGTGAGAATGTCCAAAGTTTCAGCGGGATTTCCAAAATGTTGAAAGGAACTCGAAACATGTCAACCTTGGTTTTGAGAATCTCTCCCGGAGTTTGAGAGATTTGGACGTGAAAGGGTACCAATCTTGTCGGGGATTGGGAACCCTTCGCGAGAAAGTCCAGAGTTTCAGCGAGATTTCCAAAATGTTGAAACGAACTCGAAACATGTCAGCCTTGGTTTTGAGAATCTCTCCCGGAGTTTGAGAGATTTGGACGTGAAAGGGTACCAATCTTGTCGGGGATCGGGAACCCTTCGCGAGAATGTCCAAAGTTTCAGCGGGATTTCCAAAATGTTGAAAGGAACTCGAAACATGTCAACCATGGTTTTGAGAATCTCTCCCGGAGTTTGAGAGATTTGGACGTGAAAGGGTACCAATCTTGTCGAAGATTGGGAACCCTTCGCGACAATGTCCAAAGTTTCAGCGGGATTTCCAAAATGTTGAAAGGAACTCGAAACATGTCAACCTTGGTTTTGAGAATCTCTCCCGGAGTTTGAGAGATTTGGACGTGAAAGGGTACCAATCTTGTCGGGGATTGGGAACCCTTCGCGAGAATGTCCAAAGTTTCAGCGGGATTTCCAAAATGTTGAAAGGAACTCGAACCATGTCAACCTTGGTTTTGAGAATCTCTCCCGGAGTCTGAGAGATTTGGACGTGAAAGGGTACCAGTCTTGTCGGGGATTGGGAACCCTTCGCCAGAATGTCCAAAGTTTCAGCGGGATTTCCAAAATGTTGAAAGGAACTCGAAACATGTCAACCTTGGTTTTGAGAATCTCTCCCGGAGCTTGAGAGATTTGGATGTGAAAGGGTACCAATCTTGTCGGGGATCGGGAACCCTTCGAGAGAATGTCCAAAGTTTCAGCGGGATTTCCAAAATGTTGAAAGGAACTCGAAACGTTTCAACCATGGTTTTGAGAATCTCTCCCGGAGTTTGAGAGATTTGGACGTGAAAGGGTACCAATCTTGTCGGGGATTGGGAACCCTTCGTGAGAATGTCCAAAGTTTCAGCAGGATTTCCAAAATGTTGAAAGGAACTCGAAACATGTCAGCCTTGGTTTTGAGAATCTCTCCCGGAGTTTGAGAGATTTGGACGTGAAAGGGTACCGATCTTGTCGGGGATTGGGAACCCTTCGCAAGAATATCCAAAGTTTCAGCGGGATTTCCAAAATGTTGAAAGGAACTCGAAACATGTCAGCCTTGGTTTTGAGAATCTCTCCCGGAGTTTGAGAGATTTGGACATGAAAGGGTACCAATCTTGTCGGGGATTGGGAACCCTTCGCGAGAATGTCCAAAGTTTCAGCGGGATTTCCAAAATGTTGAAAGGAACTCGAAACATGTCAACCTTGGTTTTGAGAATCTCTCCCGGACTTTGAGAGATTTGGACGTGAAAGGGTACCAATCTTGTCGGGGATTGGGAACCCTTCGCGAGAATGTCCAAAGTTTCAGTGGGATTTCCAAAATGTTGAAAGGAACTCGAAACATGTCAACCTTGGTTTTGAGAATCTCTCCCGGAGTTTGAGAGATTTGGACGTGAAGGGTACCAATCTTGTCGGGGATTGGGAACCCTTCACGAGAATGTCCAAAGTTTCAGCTGGATTTTTAAAATGTTGAAAGGAACTCGAAACATGTCAACCTTGGTTTTGAGAATCTCTCCCGGAGTTTGAGAGATTTGGACGTGAAAGGGTACCAATCTTGTCGGGGATTGGGAACCCTTCGCGAGAATGTCCAAAGTTTCAGCGGGATTTCCAAAATGTTGAAAGGAACTCGAAACATGTCAACCATGGTTTTGAGAATCTCTCCCGGAGTTTGAGAGATTTGGACGTGAAAGGGTACCAATCTTGTCGAAGATTGGGAACCCTTCGCGACAATGTCCAAAGTTTCAGCAGGATTTCCAAAATGTTGAAAGGAACTCGAAACATGTCAACCTTGGTTTTGAGAATCTCTCCCGGAGTTTGAGAGATTTGGACGTGAAAGGGTGCCAATCTTGTCGGGGATTGGGAACCCTTCGCCAGAATGTCCAAAGTTTCAGCGGGATTTCCAAAATGTTGAAAGGAAGTCGAACCATGTCAACCTTGGTTTTGAGAATCTCTCCCGGAGTTTGAGAGATTTGGATGTGAAAGGGTACCAATCTTGTCGGGGATTGGGAACCCTTCGCGAGAATGTCCAAAGTTTTAGCGGGATTTCCAAAATGTTGAAAGAAACTCAAAACATGTCAACCTTGGTTTTGAGAATCTCTCCCGGAGTTTGAGAGATTTGGACGTGAAAGGGTACCAATCTTGTCGGGGATTGGGAACCCTTCGCGAGAATGTCCAAAGTTTCAGCGGGATTTCCAAAATGTTGAAAGGAACTCGAAACATGTCAACCTTGGTTTTGAGAATCTCTCCCGGACTTTGAGAGATTTGGACGTGAAAGGGTACCAATCTTGTCGGGGATTGGGAACCCTTCGCGAGAATGTCCAAAGTTTCAGTGGGATTTCCAAAATGTTGAAAGGAACTCGAAACATGTCAACCTTGGTTTTGAGAATCTCTCCCGGAGTTTGAGAGATTTGGACGTGAAGGGTACCAATCTTGTCGGGGATTGGGAACCCTTCACGAGAATGTCCAAAGTTTCAGCTGGATTTTTAAAATGTTGAAAGGAACTCGAAACATGTCAACCTTGGTTTTGAGAATCTCTCCCGGAGTTTGAGAGATTTGGACGTGAAAGGGTACCAATCTTGTCGGGGATTGGGAACCCTTCGCGAGAATGTCCAAAGTTTCAGCGGGATTTCCAAAATGTTGAAAGGAACTCGAAACATGTCAACCATGGTTTTGAGAATCTCTCCCGGAGTTTGAGAGATTTGGACGTGAAAGGGTACCAATCTTGTCGAAGATTGGGAACCCTTCGCGACAATGTCCAAAGTTTCAGCGGGATTTCCAAAATGTTGAAAGGAACTCGAAACATGTCAACCTTGGTTTTGAGAATCTCTCCCGGAGTTTGAGAGATTTGGACGTGAAAGGGTACCAATCTTGTCGGGGATTGGGAACCCTTCGCGAGAATGTCCAAAGTTTCAGCGGGATTTCCAAAATGTTGAAAGGAACTCGAACCATGTCAACCTTGGTTTTGAGAATCTCTCCCGGAGTCTGAGAGATTTGGACGTGAAAGGGTACCAGTCTTGTCGGGGATTGGGAACCCTTCGCCAGAATGTCCAAAGTTTCAGCGGGATTTCCAAAATGTTGAAAGGAACTCGAAACATGTCAACCTTGGTTTTGAGAATCTCTCCCGGAGCTTGAGAGATTTGGATGTGAAAGGGTACCAATCTTGTCGGGGATCGGGAACCCTTCGAGAGAATGTCCAAAGTTTCAGCGGGATTTCCAAAATGTTGAAAGGAACTCGAAACGTTTCAACCATGGTTTTGAGAATCTCTCCTGGAGTTTGAGAGATTTGGACGTGAAAGGGTACCAATCTTGTCGGGGATTGGGAACCCTTCGTGAGAATGTCCAAAGTTTCAGCAGGATTTCCAAAATGTTGAAAGGAACTCGAA
This sequence comes from Streptopelia decaocto, assembly GCF_964273445.1. Classification (NCBI taxonomy): domain Eukaryota; kingdom Metazoa; phylum Chordata; class Aves; order Columbiformes; family Columbidae; genus Streptopelia; species Streptopelia decaocto. The sequence goes on along the minus strand of NW_028115595.1, from coordinate 267,784 downwards.
ACATGTCAGCCTTGGTTTTGAGAATCTCTCCCGGAGTTTGAGAGATTTGGACGTGAAAGGGTACCGATCTTGTCGGGGATTGGGAACCCTTCGCAAGAATGTCCAAAGTTTCAGCGGGATTTCCAAAATGTTGAAAGGAACTCGAAACATGTCAGCCTTGGTTTTGAGAATCTCTCCCGGAGTTTGAGAGATTTGGACATGAAAGGGTACCAATCTTGTCGGGGATTGGGAACCCTTCGCGAGAATGTCCAAAGTTTCAGCGGGATTTCCAAAATGTTGAAAGGAACTCGAAACATGTCAACCTTGGTTTTGAGAATCTCTCCCGGACTTTGAGAGATTTGGACGTGAAAGGGTACCAATCTTGTCGGGGATTGGGAACCCTTCGCGAGAATGTCCAAAGTTTCAGTGGGATTTCCAAAATGTTGAAAGGAACTCGAAACATGTCAACCTTGGTTTTGAGAATCTCTCCCGGAGTTTGAGAGATTTGGACGTGAAGGGTACCAATCTTGTCGGGGATTGGGAACCCTTCACGAGAATGTCCAAAGTTTCAGCTGGATTTTTAAAATGTTGAAAGGAACTCGAAACATGTCAACCTTGGTTTTGAGAATCTCTCCCGGAGTTTGAGAGATTTGGACGTGAAAGGGTACCAATCTTGTCGGGGATTGGGAACCCTTCGCGAGAATGTCCAAAGTTTCAGCGGGATTTCCAAAATGTTGAAAGGAACTCGAAACATGTCAACCTTGGTTTTGAGAATCTCTCCCGGAGTTTGAGAGATTTGGACGTGAAAGGGTACCAGTCTTGTCGGGGATTGGGAACCCTTCGCGAGAATGTCCAAAGTTTCAGTGGGATTTCCAAAATGTAGAAAGGAACTCGGAACATGTCAACCTTGGTTTTGAGAATCTCTCCCGGAGTTTGAGAGATTTGGACGTGAAAGGGTACCAATCTTGTCGGGGATTGGGAATCCTTCGCCAGAATGTCCAAAGTTTCAGCGGGATTTCCAAAATGTTGAAAGGAACTCGAAACATGTCAACCTTGGTTTTGAGAATCTCTCCCGGAGTTTGAGAGATTTGGACATGAAAGGGTACCAATCTTGTCGGGGATTGGGAACCCTTCGCGAGAATGTCCAAAGTTTCAGCGGGATTTCCAAAATGTTGAAAGGAACTCGAAACATGTGAACCTTGGTTTTGAGAATCTCTCCCGGAGTTTGAGAGATTTGGACGTGAAAGGGTACCAATCTTGTCGGGGATTGGGAACCCTTCGCGAGAATGTCCAAAGTTTCAGCGGGATTTCCAAAATGTTGAAAGGAACTCGAAACATGTCAACCTTGGTTTTGAGAATCTCTCCCGGAGTTTGAGAGATTTGGATGTGAAAGGGTACCAATCTTGTCGGGGATTGGGAACCCTTCGCGAGAAAGTCCAGAGTTTCAGCGGGATTTCCAAAATGTTGAAACGAACTCGAAACATGTCAGCCTTGGTTTTGAGAATCTCTCCCGGAGTTTGAGAGATTTGGACGTGAAAGGGTACCAGTCTTGTCGGGGATTGGGAACCCTTCGCGAGAATGTCCAAAGTTTCAGTGGGATTTCCAAAATGTAGAAAGGAACTCGGAACATGTCAACCTTGGTTTTGAGAAACTCTCCCGGACTTTGAAAGATTTGGACGTGAAAGGGTACCAATCTTGTCGGGGATTGGGAACCCTTCGCGAGAATGTCCAAAGTTTCAGCGGGATTTCCAAAATGTTGAAAGGAACTCGAAACATGTCAACCTTGGTTTTGAGAATCTCTCCCGGACTTTGAGAGATTTGGACGTGAAAGGGTACCAATCTTGTCGGGGATTGGGAACCCTTCGCGAGAATGTCCAAAGTTTCAGTGGGATTTCCAAAATGTTGAAAGGAACTCGAAACATGTCAACCTTGGTTTTGAGAATCTCTCCCGGAGTTTGAGAGATTTGGACGTGAAGGGTACCAATCTTGTCGGGGATTGGGAACCCTTCACGAGAATGTCCAAAGTTTCAGCTGGATTTTTAAAATGTTGAAAGGAACTCGAAACATGTCAACCTTGGTTTTGAGAATCTCTCCCGGAGTTTGAGAGATTTGGACGTGAAAGGGTACCAATCTTGTCGGGGATTGGGAACCCTTCGCGAGAATGTCCAAAGTTTCAGCGGGATTTCCAAAATGTTGAAAGGAACTCGAAACATGTCAACCTTGGTTTTGAGAATCTCTCCCGGAGTTTGAGAGATTTGGACGTGAAAGGGTACCAGTCTTGTCGGGGATTGGGAACCCTTCGCGAGAATGTCCAAAGTTTCAGTGGGATTTCCAAAATGTAGAAAGGAACTCGGAACATGTCAACCTTGGTTTTGAGAATCTCTCCCGGAGTTTGAGAGATTTGGACATGAAAGGGTACCAATCTTGTCGGGGATTGGGAATCCTTCGCCAGAATGTCCAAAGTTTCAGCGGGATTTCCAAAATGTTGAAAGGAACTCGAAACATGTCAACCTTGGTTTTGAGAATCTCTCCCGGAGTTTGAGAGATTTGGACATGAAAGGGTACCAATCTTGTCGGGGATTGGGAACCCTTCGCGAGAATGTCCAAAGTTTCAGCGGGATTTCCAAAATGTTGAAAGGAACTCGAAACATGTGAACCTTGGTTTTGAGAATCTCTCCCGGAGTTTGAGAGATTTGGACGTGAAAGGGTACCAATCTTGTCGGGGATTGGGAACCCTTCGCGAGAATGTCCAAAGTTTCAGCGGGATTTCCAAAATGTTGAAAGGAACTCGAAACATGTCAACCTTGGTTTTGAGAATCTCTCCCGGAGTTTGAGAGATTTGGATGTGAAAGGGTACCAATCTTGTCGGGGATTGGGAACCCTTCGCGAGAAAGTCCAGAGTTTCAGCGGGATTTCCAAAATGTTGAAACGAACTCGAAACATGTCAGCCTTGGTTTTGAGAATCTCTCCCGGAGTTTGAGAGATTTGGACGTGAAAGGGTACCAGTCTTGTCGGGGATTGGGAACCCTTCGCGAGAATGTCCAAAGTTTCAGTGGGATTTCCAAAATGTAGAAAGGAACTCGGAACATGTCAACCTTGGTTTTGAGAAACTCTCCCGGACTTTGAAAGATTTGGACGTGAAAGGGTACCAATCTTGTCGGGGATTGGGAATCCTTCGCGAGAATGTCCAAAGTTTCAGCGGGATTTCCAAAATGTTGAAAGGAACTCGAAACATGTCAACCTTGGTTTTGAGAATCTCTCCCGGAGTTTGAGAGATTTGGACATGAAAGGGTACCAATCTTGTCGGGGATTGGGAACCCTTCGCGAGAATGTCCAAAGTTTCAGCGGGATTTCCAAAGTGTTGAAAGGAACTCGAAACATGTGAACCTTGGTTTTGAGAATCTCTCCCGGAGTTTGAGAGATTTGGACGTGAAAGGGTACCAGTCTTGTCGGGGATTGGGAACCCTTCGCGAGAATGTCCAAAGTTTCAGCGGGATTTCCAAAATGTTGAAAGGAACTCGAAACATGTCAACCTTGGTTTTGAGAATCTCTCCCGGAGTTTGAGAGATTTGGACGTGAAAGGGTACCAATCTTGTCGGGGATTGGGAACCCTTCGCGAGAAAGTCCAGAGTTTCAGCGGGATTTCCAAAATGTTGAAACGAACTCGAAACATGTCAGCCTTGGTTTTGAGAATCTCTCCCGGAGTTTGAGAGATTTGGACGTGAAAGGGTACCAATCTTGGCGGGGATTGGGAACCCTTCGCGAGAATGTCCAAAGTTTCAGCGGGATTTCCAAAATGTTGAAAGGAACTCGAAACATGTCAACCATGGTTTTGAGAATCTCTCCCGGAGTTTGAGAGATTTGGACGTGAAAGGGTACCAATCTTGTCGAAGATTGGGAACCCTTCGCGACAATGTCCAAAGTTTCAGCGGGATTTCCAAAATGTTGAAAGGAACTCGAAACATGTCAACCTTGGTTTTGAGAATCTCTCCCGGAGCTTGAGAGATTTGGATGTGAAAGGGTACCAATCTTGTCGGGGATCGGGAACCCTTCGAGAGAATGTCCAAAGTTTCAGCGGGATTTCCAAAATGTTGAAAGGAACTCGAAACGTTTCAACCATGGTTTTGAGAATCTCTCCCGGAGTTTGAGAGATTTGGACGTGAAAGGGTACCAGTCTTGTCGGGGATTGGGAACCCTTCGTGAGAATGTCCAAAGTTTCAGCAGGATTTCCAAAATGTTGAAAGGAACTCGAAACATGTCAACTTTGTTTTTGAGAATCTCTCCCGGAGTTTGAGAGATTTGGACGTGAAAGGGTACCGATCTTGTCGGGGATTGGGAACCCTTCGCAAGAATGTCCAAAGTTTCAGCGGGATTTCCAAAATGTTGAAAGGAACTCGAAACATGTCAGCCTTGGTTTTGAGAATCTCTCCCGGAGTTTGAGAGATTTGGACATGAAAGCGTACCAATCTTGTCGGGGATTGGGAACCCTTCGCGAGAATGTCCAAAGTTTCAGCGGGATTTCCAAAATGTTGAAAGGAACTCAAAACATGTCAACCTTGGTTTTGAGAATCTCTCCCGGACTTTGAGAGATTTGGACGTGAAAGGGTACCAATCTTGTCGGGGATTGGGAACCCTTCGCGAGAATGTCCAAAGTTTCAGTGGGATTTCCAAAATGTTGAAAGGAACTCGAAACATGTCAACCTTGGTTTTGAGAATCTCTCCCGGAGTTTGAGAGATTTGGACGTGAAGGGTACCAATCTTGTCGGGGATTGGGAACCCTTCACGAGAATGTCCAAAGTTTCAGCTGGATTTTTAAAATGTTGAAAGGAACTCGAAACATGTCAACCTTGGTTTTGAGAATCTCTCCCGGAGTTTGAGAGATTTGGACGTGAAAGGGTACCAATCTTTTCGGGGATTGGGAACCCTTCGCGAGAATGTCCAAAGTTTCAGCGGGATTTCCAAAATGTTGAAAGGAACTCGAAACATGTCAACCTTGGTTTTGAGAATCTCTCCCGGAGTTTGAGAGATTTGGACGTGAAAGGGTACCAGTCTTGTCGGGGATTGGGAACCCTTCGCGAGAATGTCCAAAGTTTCAGTGGGATTTCCAAAATGTAGAAAGGAACTCGGAACATGTCAACCTTGGTTTTGAGAATCTCTCCCGGACTTTGAAAGATTTGGACGTGAAAGGGTACCAATCTTGTCGGGGATTGGGAATCCTTCGCGACAATGTCCAAAGTTTCAGCGGGATTTCCAAAATGTTGAAAGGAACTCGAAACATGTCAACCTTGGTTTTGAGAATCTCTCCCGGAGTTTGAGAGATTTGGACATGAAAGGGTACCAATCTTGTCGGGGATTGGGAACCCTTCGCGAGAATGTCCAAAGTTTCAGCGGGATTTCCAAAATGTTGAAAGGAACTCGAAACATGTGAACCTTGGTTTTGAGAATCTCTCCCGGAGTTTGAGAGATTTGGACGTGAAAGGGTACCAATCTTGTCGGGGATTGGGAACCCTTCGCGAGAATGTCCAAAGTTTCAGCGGGATTTCCAAAATGTTGAAAGGAACTCGAAACATGTCAACCTTGGTTTTGAGAATCTCTCCCGGAGTTTGAGAGATTTGGATGTGAAAGGGTACCAATCTTGTCGGGGATTGGGAACCCTTCGCGAGAAAGTCCAGAGTTTCAGCGGGATTTCCAAAATGTTGAAACGAACTCGAAACATGTCAGCCTGGGTTTTGAGAATCTCTCCCGGAGTTTGAGAGATTTGGACGTGAAAGGGTACCAATCTTGGCGGGGATTGGGAACCCTTCGCGAGAATGTCCAAAGTTTCAGCGGGATTTCCAAAATGTTGAAAGGAACTCGAAACATGTCAACCATGGTTTTGAGAATCTCTCCCGGAGTTTGAGAGATTTGGACGTGAAAGGGTACCAATCTTGTCGAAGATTGGGAACCCTTCGCGAGAATGTACAAAGTTTCAGCGGGATTTCCAAAATGTTGAAAGGAACTCGAAACATGTCAACCTTGGTTTTGAGAATCTCTCCCGGAGTTTGAGAGATTTGGACGTGAAAGGGTACCAATCTTGTCGGGGATTGGGAACCCTTCGCGAGAATGTCCAAAGTTTCAGCGGGATTTCCAAAATGTTGAAAGGAACTCGAACCATGTCAACCTTGGTTTTGAGAATCTCTCCCGGAGTCTGAGAGATTTGGACGTGAAAGGGTACCAGTCTTGTCGGGGATTGGGAACCCTTCGCCAGAATGTCCAAAGTTTCAGCGGGATTTCCAAAATGTTGAAAGGAACTCGAAACATGTCAACCTTGGTTTTGAGAATCTCTCCCGGAGCTTGAGAGATTTGGATGTGAAAGGGTACCAATCTTGTCGGGGATCGGGAACCCTTCGAGAGAATGTCCAAAGTTTCAGCGGGATTTCCAAAATGTTGAAAGGAACTCGAAACGTTTCAACCATGGTTTTGAGAATCTCTCCCGGAGTTTGAGAGATTTGGACGTGAAAGGGTACCAATCTTGTCGGGGATTGGGAACCCTTCGTGAGAATGTCCAAAGTTTCAGCAGGATTTCCAAAATGTTGAAAGGAACTCGAAACATGTCAACTTTGTTTTTGAGAATCTCTCCCGGAGTTTGAGAGATTTGGACGTGAAAGGGTACCGATCTTGTCGGGGATTGGGAACCCTTCGCGAGAATGTCCAAAGTTTCAGCGGGATTTCCAAAATGTTGAAAGGAACTCGAAACATGTCAGCCTTGGTTTTGAGAATCTCTCCCGGAGTTTGAGAGATTTGGACATGAAAGGGTACCAATCTTGTCGGGGATTGGGAACCCTTCGCGAGAATGTCCAAAGTTTCAGCGGGATTTCCAAAATGTTGAAAGGAACTCGAAACATGTCAACCTTGGTTTTGAGAATCTCTCCCGGACTTTGAGAGATTTGGACGTGAAAGGGTACCAATCTTGTCGGGGATTGGGAACCCTTCGCGAGAATGTCCAAAGTTTCAGTGGGATTTCCAAAATGTTGAAAGGAACTCGAAACATGTCAACCTTGGTTTTGAGAATCTCTCCCGGAGTTTGAGAGATTTGGACGTGAAGGGTACCAATCTTGTCGGGGATTGGGAACCCTTCACGAGAATGTCCAAAGTTTCAGCTGGATTTTTAAAATGTTGAAAGGAACTCAAAACATGTCAACCTTGGTTTTGAGAATCTCTCCCGGAGTTTGAGAGATTTGGACGTGAAAGGGTACCAATCTTTTCGGGGATTGGGAACCCTTCGCGAGAATGTCCAAAGTTTCAGCGTGATTTCCAAAATGTTGAAAGGAACTCGAAACATGTCAACCTTGGTTTTGAGAATCTCTCCCGGAGTTTGAGAGATTTGGACGTGAAAGGGTACCAATCTTGTCGGGGATTGGGAACCCTTCGCGAGAAAGTCCAGAGTTTCAGCGGGATTTCCAAAATGTTGAAACGAACTCGAAACATGTCAGCCTTGGTTTTGAGAATCTCTCCCGGAGTTTGAGAGATTTGGACGTGAAAGGGTACCAATCTTGGCGGGGATTGGGAACCCTTCGCGAGAATGTCCAAAGTTTCAGCGGGATTTCCAAAATGTTGAAAGGAACTCGAACTATGTCAACCTTGGTTTTGAGAATCTCTCCCGGAGTTTGAGAGATTTGGACGTGAAAGGGTACCAATCTTGTCGAAGATTGGGAACCCTTCGCGACAATGTCCAAAGTTTCAGCGGGATTTCCAAAATGTTGAAAGGAACTCGAACCATGTCAACCTTGGTTTTGAGAATCTCTCCCGGAGTTTGAGAGATTTGGACGTGAAAGAATACCAATCTTGTCGGGGATTGGGAACCCTTCGCGACAATGTCCAAAGTTTCAGCGGGATTTCCAAAATGTTGAAAGGAACTCGAAACATGTCAACCTTGGTTTTGAGAATCTCTCCCGGAGTTTGAGAGATTTGGACGTGAAAGGGTACCAATCTTGTCGGGGACTGGGAACCCTTCGCGAGAATGTACAAAGTTTCAGCGGGATTTCCAAAAGGTTGAGAGGAACTCGAACCATGTCAACCTTGGTTTTGAGAATCTCTCCCGGAGTTTGAGAGATTTGGACGTGAAAGGGTGCCAATCTTGTCGGGGATTGGGAACCCTTCGCGAGAATGTCCAAAGTTTCAGCGGGATTTCCAAAATGTTGAAAGGAACTCGAAACATGTCAACCTTGGTTTTGAGAATCTCTCCCGGAGTTTGAGAGATTTGGACGTGAAAGGGTACCAATCTTGTCGGGGATTGGAAACCCTTCGCGAGAATGTCCAAATTTTCAGCGGGATTTCCAAAATGTTGAAAGGAACTCGAAACATGTCAACCTTGGTTTTGAGAATCTCTCCCGGACTTTGAGAGTTTTGGACGTGAAAGGGTACCAATCTTGTCAGGGATTGGGAACCCTTCGCCAGAATATCCAAACTATCAGCAGGATTTCCAAAATGTTGAAATGAACTCGAAACATGTCAACCTTGGTTTTGAGAATCTCTCCCGAAGTTTGAGAGATTTGGACGTGAAATTGTGCCAATCTTGTCGGGGATTGGGAACCCTTCGCGAGAATGTCCAAAGTTTCAGCGGGATTTCCAAAATGTTGAAAGGAACTGGAACCATGTAAACCTTGGTTTTGAGAATCTCTCCCGGAGTTTGAGAGATTTGGACGTGAAAGGGTACCAATCTTGTCGAAGATTGGGAACCCTTCGCGACAATGTCCAAAGTTTCAGCGGGATTTCCAAAATGTTGAAAGGAACTCGAAACATGTCAACCTTGGTTTTGAGAATCTCTCCCGGACTTTGAGAGATTTGGACGTGAAAGGGTACCAATCTTGTCAGGGATTGGGAACCCTTCGCCAGAATATCCAAACTTTCAGCAGGATTTCCAAAATGTTGAAAGGAACTCGAAACATGTCAACCTTGGTTTTGAGAATCTCTCCCGGCGTTTGAGAGATTTGGACGTGAAAGGGTGCCAATCTTGTCGGGGATTGGGAACCCTTCGCGAGAATGTCCAAAGTTTCAGCGGGATTTCCAAAATGTTGAAAGGAACTCGAAACATGTCAACCTTGGTTTTGAGAATCTCTCCCGGAGTTTGAGAGATTTGGACGTGAAAGGGTACCAATCTTGTCGGGGATTGGGAACCCTTCACGAGAATGTCCAAAGTTTCAGCGGGATTTCCAAAATGTTGAAAGGAACTCAAACCATGTCAACCTTGGTTTTGAGAATCTCTCCTGGAGTCTGAGAGATTTGGACGTGAAAGTGTACCAGTCTTGTCGCGGATTGGGAACCCTTCGCCAGAATGTCCAAAGTTTCAGCGGGATTTCCAAAATGTTGAAAGGAACTCGAAACATGTCAACCTTGGTTTTGAGAATCTCTCCCGGAGTTTGAGAGATTTGGACGTGAAAGAATACCAATCTTGTCGGGGATTGGGAACCCTTCGCGAGAATGTCCAAAGTTTCAGCGGGATTTCCAAAATGTTGAAAGGAACTCGAACCATGTCAACCTTGGTTTTGAGAATCTCTCCCGGAGTTTGAGAGATTTGGACGTGAAAGGGTACCAATCTTGTCGGGGATTGGGAACCCTTCGCGAGAATGTCCAAAGTTTCAGCGGGATTTCCAAAATGTTGAAAGGAACTCGAAACATGTCAACCTTGGTTTTGAGAATCTCTCCCGGAGTTTGAGAGATTTGGACGTGAAAGGGTACCAATCTTGTCGGGGATTGGGAACCCTTCACGAGAATGTCCAAAGTTTCAGCGGGATTTCCAAAAGGTTGAGAGGAACTCGAACCATGTGAACCTTGGTTTTGAGAATCTCTCCTGGAGTTTGAGAGATTTGGACGTGAAAGGGTACCAATCTTGTCGGGGATTGGGAACCCTTCGCCAGAATGTCCAAAGTTTCAGCGGGATTTCCAAAATGTTGAAAGGAACTCGAAAGATGTCAGCCTTGGTTTTGAGAATCTCTCCCGGAGTTTGAGAGATTTGGACGTGAAAGGGTACCAGTCTTGTCCGGGATCGGGAACCCTTCGCGACAATGTCCAAAGTTTCAGCGGATTTTCCAAAATGTTGAAAGGAACTCGAACCATGTCAACCTTGGTTTTGAGAATCTCTCCCGGAGTTTGAGAGATTTGGACGTGAAAGGGTACCAATCTTGTCGGGGATTGGGAACCCTTCGCGAGAATGTCCAAAGTTTCAGCGGGATTTCCAAAATGTTGAAAGGAACTCGAAACATGTCAACCTTGGTTTTGAGAATCTCTCGCGGAGTCTGAGAGATTTGGACGTGAAAGGGTACCAATCTTGTCGAAGATTGGGAACCCTACGCGACAATGTCCAAAGTTTCAGCGGGATTTCCAAAATGTTGAAAGGAACTCGAAACATGTCAACCTTGGTTTTGAGAATCTCTCCCGGACTTTGAGAGTTTTGGACGTGAAAGGGTACCAATCTTGTCAGGGATTGGGAACCCTTCGCCAGAATATCCAAACTTTCAGCAGGATTTCCAAAATGTTGAAAGGAACTCGAAACATGTCAACCTTGGTTTTGAGAATCTCTCCCGAAGTTTGAGAGATTTGGACGTGAAAGGGTGCCAATCTTGTCGGGGATTGGGAACCCTTCGCGAGAATGTCCAAAGTTTCAGCGGGATTTCCAAAATGTTGAAAGGAACTGGAACCATGTAAACCTTGGTTTTGAGAATCTCTCCCGGAGTTTGAGAGATTTGGACGTGAAAGGGTACCAATCTTGTCGAAGATTGGGAACCCTTCGCGACAATGTCCAAAGTTTCAGCGGGATTTCCAAAATGTTGAAAGGAACTCGAAACATGTCAACCTTGGTTTTGAGAATCTCTCCCGGACTTTGAGAGATTTGGACGTGAAAGGGTACCAATCTTGTCAGGGATTGGGAACCCTTCGCCAGAATATCCAAACTTTCAGCGGGATTTCCAAAATGTTGAAAGGAACTCGAAACATGTCAACCTTGGTTTTGAGAATCTCTCCCGGCGTTTGAGAGATTTGGACGTGAAAGGGTGCCAATCTTGTCGGGGATTGGGAACCCTTCGCGAGAATGTCCAAAGTTTCAGCGGGATTTCCAAAATGTTGAAAGGAACTCGAAACATGTCAACCTTGGTTTTGAGAATCTCTCCCGGAGTTTGAGAGATTTGGACGTGAAAGGGTACCAATCTTGTCGGGGATTGGGAACCCTTCGCGAGAATGTCCAAAGTTTCAGCGGGATTTCCAAAATGTTGAAAGGAACTCGAAACATGTCAACCTTGGTTTTGAGAATCTCTCCTGGAGTCTGAGAGATTTGGACGTGAAAGTGTACCAGTCTTGTCGGGGATTGGGAACCCTTCGCCAGAATGTCCAAAGTTTCAGCGGGATTTCCAAAATGTTGAAAGGAACTCGAACCATGTCAACCTTGGTTTTGAGAATCTCTCCCGGAGTTTGAGAGATTTGGATGTGAAAGGGTACCAATCTTGTCGGGGATTGGGAACCCTTCACGAGAATGTCCAAAGTTTCAGCGGGATTTCCAAAATGTTGAAAGGAACTCGAAAGATGTCAACCTTGGTTTTGAGAATCTCTCCCGGAGTTTGAGAGATTTGGACGTGAAAGGGTACCAATCTTGTCGGGGATTGGGAACCCTTCGCGAGAATGTCCAAAGTTTCAGCGGGATTTCCAAAATGTTGAAAGGAACTCGAACCATGTCAACCTTGGTTTTGAGAATCTCTCCCGGAGTTTGAGAGATTTGGACGTGAAAGTGTACCAATCTTGTCGGGGATTGGGAACCCTTCGCGAGAATGTCCAAAGTTTCAGCGGGATTTCCAAAATGTTGAAAGGAACTCGAACCATGTCAACCTTGGTTTTGAGAATCTCTCCCGGAGTTTGAGAGATTTGGACGTGAAAGGGTACCAATCTTGTCGGGGATTGGGAACCCTTCGCGAGAATGTCCAAAGTTTCAGCGGGATTTCCAAAATGTTGAAAGGAACTCGGAACATGTCAACCTTGGTTTTGAGAATCTCTGCCGGAGTTTGAGAGATTTGGACGTGAAAGTGTACCAATCTTGTCGGGGATTGGGAACCCTTCGCGAGAATGTCCAAAGTTTCAGCGGGATTTCCAAAATGTTGAAACGAACTCGAAACATGTCAACCTTGGTTTTGAGAATCTCTCCCGGAGTTTGAGAGATTTGGATGTGAAAGGGTACCAATCTTTTCGGGGATTGGAACCCTTCGCCAGAATGTCCAAAGTTTCAGCGGGATTTCCAAAATGTTGAGAGGAACTCGAAACATGTCAACCTTGGTTTTGAGAATCTCTCCTGGAGTTTGAGAGATTTGGACGTGAAAGGGTACCAATCTTGTCGGGGATTGGGAACCCTTCGCGACAATGTCCAAATTTTCAGCGGGATTTCCAAAATGTTGAAAGGAACTCGAAAGATGTCAACCTTGGTTTTGAGAATCTCTCCCAGAGTTTGAGAGATTTGGACGTGAAAGGGTACCAGTCTTGTCGGGGATCGGGAACCCTTCGCGAAAATGTCCAAAGTTTCAGCGGATTTTCCAAAATGTTGAAAGGAACTCGAAACATGTCAAGCTTGGTTTTGAGAATCTCTCCCGGAGTTTGAGAGATTTGGACGTGAAAGGGTACCAATCTTGTCGGGGATTGGGAACCCTTCGCGAGAATGTCCAAAGTTTCAGCGGGATTTCCAAAATGTTGAAAGGAACTCGAACCATGTCAACCTTGGTTTTGAGAATCTCTCCCGGAGTTTGAGAGATTTGGACGTGAAAGGGTACCAGTCTTGTCGGGGATTGGGAACCCTTCGTGAGAATGTCCAAAGTTTCAGCGGGATTTCCAAAATGTTGAAAGGAACTCGAACCATGTCAACCTTGGTTTTGAGAATCTCTCCCGGAGTTTGAGAGATTTGGACGTGAAAGGGTACCAATCTTGTCGGGGATTGGGAACCCTTCGCGAGAATGTCCAAAGTTTCAGCGGGATTTCCAAAATGTTGAAAGGAACTCGAAACATGTCAACCTTGGTTTTGAGAATCTCTCCCGGAGTTTGAGAGATTTGGACGTGAAAGGGTACCAATCTTGTCAGGGATTGGGAACCCTTCGCCAGAATATCCAAACTTTCAGCAGGATTTCCAAAATGTTGAAAGGAACTCGAAACATGTCAACCTTGGTTTTGAGAATCTCTCCCGAAGTTTGAGAGATTTGGACGTGAAAGGGTGCCAATCTTGTCGGGGATTGGGAACCCTTCGCGAGAATGTCCAAAGTTTCAGCGGGATTTCCAAAATGTTGAAAGGAACTGGAACCATGTAAACCTTGGTTTTGAGAATCTCTCCCGGAGTTTGAGAGATTTGGACGTGAAAGGGTACCAATCTTGTCGAAGATTGGGAACCCTTCGTGACAATGTCCAAAGTTTCAGCGGGATTTCCAAAATGTTGAAAGGAACTCGGAACATGTCAACCTTGGTTTTGAGAATCTCTGCCGGAGTTTGAGAGATTTGGACGTGAAAGTGTACCAATCTTGTCGGGGATTGGGAACCCTTCGCGAGAATGTCCAAAGTTTCAGCGGGATTTCCAAAATGTTGAAACGAACTCGAAACATGTCAACCTTGGTTTTGAGAATCTCTCCCGGAGTTTGAGAGATTTGGATGTGAAAGGGTACCAATCTTTTCGGGGATTGGAACCCTTCGCCAGAATGTCCAAAGTTTCAGCGGGATTTCCAAAATGTTGAGAGGAACTCGAACCATGTCAACCTTGGTTTTGAGAATCTCTCCTGGAGTTTGAGAGATTTGGACGTGAAAGGGTACCAATCTTGTCGGGGATTGGGAACCCTTCGCGACAATGTCCAAATTTTCAGCGGGATTTCCAAAATGTTGAAAGGAACTCGAAAGATGTCAACCTTGGTTTTGAGAATCTCTCCCAGAGTTTGAGAGATTTGGACGTGAAAGGGTACCAGTCTTGTCGGGGATCGGGAACCCTTCGCGAAAATGTCCAAAGTTTCAGCGGATTTTCCAAAATGTTGAAAGGAACTCGAAACATGTCAAGCTTGGTTTTGAGAATCTCTCCCGGAGTTTGAGAGATTTGGACGTGAAAGGGTACCAATCTTGTCGGGGATTGGGAACCCTTCGCGAGAATGTCCAAAGTTTCAGCGGGATTTCCAAAATGTTGAAAGGAACTCGAACCATGTCAACCTTGGTTTTGAGAATCTCTCCCGGAGTTTGAGAGATTTGGACGTGAAAGGGTACCAGTCTTGTCGGGGATTGGGAACCCTTCGTGAGAATGTCCAAAGTTTCAGCGGGATTTCCAAAATGTTGAAAGGAACTCGAACCATGTCAACCTTGGTTTTGAGAATCTCTCCCGGAGTTTGAGAGATTTGGACGTGAAAGGGTACCAATCTTGTCGGGGATTGGGAACCCTTCGCGAGAATGTCCAAAGTTTCAGCGGGATTTCCAAAATGTTGAAAGGAACTCGAAACATGTCAACCTTGGTTTTGAGAATCTCTCCCGGAGTTTGAGAGATTTGGACGTGAAAGGGTACCAATCTTGTCAGGGATTGGGAACCCTTCGCCAGAATATCCAAACTTTCAGCAGGATTTCCAAAATGTTGAAAGGAACTCGAAACATGTCAACCTTGGTTTTGAGAATCTCTCCCGAAGTTTGAGAGATTTGGACGTGAAAGGGTGCCAATCTTGTCGGGGATTGGGAACCCTTCGCGAGAATGTCCAAAGTTTCAGCGGGATTTCCAAAATGTTGAAAGGAACTGGAACCATGTAAACCTTGGTTTTGAGAATCTCTCCCGGAGTTTGAGAGATTTGGACGTGAAAGGGTACCAATCTTGTCGAAGATTGGGAACCCTTCGTGACAATGTCCAAAGTTTCAGCGGGATTTCCAAAATGTTGAAAGGAACTCGAAACATGTCAACCTTGGTTTTGAGAATCTCTCCCGGACTTTGAGAGATTTGGACGTGAAAGGGTACCAATCTTGTCAGGGATTGGGAACCCTTCGCCAGAATATCCAAACTTTCAGCGGGATTTCCAAAATGTTGAAAGGAACTCGAACCATGTCAACCTTGGTTTTGAGAATCTCTCCCGGCGTTTGAGAGATTTGGACGTGAAAGGGTGCCAATCTTGTCGGGGATTGGGAACCCTTCGCGAGAATGTCCAAAGTTTCAGCGGGATTTCCAAAATGTTGAAAGGAACTCGAAACATGTCAACCTTGGTTTTGAGAATCTCTCCTGGAGTCTGAGAGATTTGGACGTGAAAGTGTACCAGTCTTGTCGGGGATTGGGAACCCTTCGCCAGAATGTCCAAAGTTTCAGCGGGATTTCCAAAATGTTGAAAGGAACTCGAACCATGTCAACCTTGGTTTTGAGAATCTCTCCCGGAGTTTGAGAGATTTGGATGTGAAAGGGTACCAATATTGTCGGGGATTGGGAACCCTTCGCGACAATGTCCAAAGTTTCAGCGGGATTTCCAAAATGTTGAAAGGAACTCGAACCATGTCAACCTTGGTTTTGAGAATCTCTCCCGGAGTTTGAGAGATTTGGATGTGAAAGGGTACCAATATTGTCGGGGATTTGGAACCCTTCACGAGAATGTCCAAAGTTTCAGCGGGATTTCCAAAATGTTGAAAGGAACTCGAACCATGTCAAGCTTGGTTTTGATAATCTCTCCCGGAGTTTGAGAGATTTGGACGTGAAAGGGTACCAATCTTGTCGGGGATTGGGAACCCTTCGCGAGAATGTCCAAAGTTTCAGCGGGATTTCCAAAATGTTGAAAGGAACTCGAAACATGTCAACCTTGGTTTTGAGAATCTCTCCCGGAGTTTGAGAGATTTGGACGTGAAAGGGTACCAATCTTGTCGGGGATTGGGAACCCTTTGCGAGAATGTCCAAAGTTTCAGCGGGATTTCCAAAATGTTGAAAGGAACTCGAAACGTTTCAACCATGGTTTTGAGAATCTCTCCCGGAGTTTGAGAGATTTGGACGTGAAAGGGTACCAGTCTTGTCGGGGATTGGGAACCCTTCGCGAGAATGTCCAAAGTTTCAGCGGGATTTCCAAAATGTTGAAAGGAACTCGAACCATGTCAACCTTGGTTTTGAGAATCTCTCCCGGAGTTTGAGAGATTTGGACGTGAAAGGGTACCAATCTTGTCGGGGATTGGGAACCCTTCGCGAGAATGTCCAAAGTTTCAGCGGGATTTCCAAAATGTTGAAAGGAACTCGAAACGTTTCAACCATGGTTTTGAGAATCTCTCCCGGAGTTTGAGAGATTTGGACGTGAAAGGGTACCAATCTTGTCGGGGATTGGGAACCCTTCGCGAGAATGTCCAAAGTTTCAGCGGGATTTCCAAAATGTTGAAAGGAACTCGAGCCATGTCAACCTTGGTTTTGAGAATCTCTCCCGGAGTTTGAGAGATTTGGACGTGAAAGGGTACCAATCTTGTCAAGGATTGGGAACCCTTCGCGACAATGTCCTAAGTTTCAGCGGGATTTTTAAAATGTTGAAAGGAACTCGAACCATGTCAACCTTGGTTTTGAGAATCTCTCCCGGAGTTTGAGAGATTTGGACGTGAAAGGGTACCAATCTTGTCGGGGATCGGGAACCCTTCGCGAGAATGTCCAAAGTTTCAGCGGGATTTCCAAAATGTTGAAAGGAACTCGAAACATGTCAACCTTGGTTTTCAGAATCTCTCCCGGAGTTTGAGAGATTTGGACGTGAAAGGGTACCAATCTTGTCGGGGATTGGGAACCCTTCGCGAGAATGTCCAAAGTTTCAGCGGGATTTCCAAAATGTTGAAAGGAACTCGAACCATGTCAACCTTGGTTTTGAGAATCTCTCCCGGAGTTTGAGAGATTTGGACGTGAAAGGGTACCAATCTTGTCGGGGATTGGGAACCCTTCGCGAGAATGTCCAAAGTTTCAGCGGGATTTCCAAAATGTTGAAAGGAACTCGAAACATATCAACCTTGGTTTTGAGAATCTCTCCCGGAGTTTGAGAGATTTGGACGTGAAAGGGTACCAATCTTGTCGGGGATTGGGAACCCTTCGCGAGAATGTCCAAAGTTTCAGCGGGATTTCCAAAATGTTGAAAGGAACTCGAAACGTTTCAACCATGGTTTTGAGAATCTCTCCCGGAGTTTGAGAGATTTGGACGTGAAAGGGTACCAATCTTGTCGGGGATTTGGAACCCTTCACGAGAATGTCCAAAGTTTCAGCGGGATTTCCAAAATGTTGAAAGGAACTCGAACCATGTCAAGCTTGGTTTTGAGAATCTCTCCCGGAGTTTGAGAGATTTGGACGTGAAAGGGTACCAATCTTGTCGGGGATTGGGAACCCTTCGCGAGAATGTCCAAAGTTTCAGCGGGATTTCCAAAATGTTGAAAGGAACTCGAACCATGTCAACCTTGGTTTTGAGAATCTCTCCCGGAGTTTGAGAGATTTGGACGTGAAAGTGTACCAATATTGTCGGGGATTGGGAACCCTTCGCGAGAATGTCCAAAGTTTCAGCGGGATTTCCAAAATGTTGAAAGGAACTCGAAACATGTCAACCTTGGTTTTGAGAATCTCTCCCAGAGTTTGAGAGATTTGGACGTGAAAGGGTACCAATCTTGTCGGGGATTGGGAACCCTTCGCGAGAATGTCCAAAGTTTCAGCGGGATTTCCCAAATGTTGAAAGGAACTCGAACCATGTCAACCTTGGTTTTGAGAATCTCTCCCGGAGTTTGAGAGATTTGGACGTGAAAGGGTACCAATCTTGTCGGGGATTGGGAACCCTTCGCGAGAATGTCCAAAGTTTCAGCGGGATTTCCAAAATGTTGAAAGGAACTCGAACCATGTCAACCTTGGTTTTGAGAATCTCTCCCGGATTTTGAGAGATTTGGACGTGAAAGGGTACCAATCTTGTCGGGGATTGGGAACCCTTCGCGAGAATGTCCAAAGTTTCAGTGGGATTTCCAAAATGTTGAAAGGAACTGGAACCATGTAAACCTTGGTTTTGAGAATCTCTCCCGGAGTTTGAGAGATTTGGACGTGAAAGGGTACCAATCTTGTAGGGGATTGGGAACCCTTCGCGAGAATGTCCAAAGTTTCAGTGGGATTTCCAAAATGTTGAAAGGAACTCGGAACATGTCAACCTTGGTTTTGAGAATCTCTGCCGGAGTTTGAGGGATTTGGACGTGAAAGGGTACCAATCTTGTCGGGGATTGGGAACCCTTACCGACAATGTCCAAAGTTTCAGCGGGATTTTTAAAATGTTGAAAGGAACTCGAAACATGTCAACCTTGGTTTTGAGAATCTCTCCCGGACTTTGAGAGATTTGGACGTGAAAGGGTACCAATCTTGTCGGGGATCGGGAACCCTTCGCGAGAATGTCCAAAGATTCAGCGGGATTTCCAAAATGTTGAAAGAAACTCAAAACATGTCAACCTTGGTTTTGAGAATCTCTCCCGGAGTTTGAGAGATTTGGACGTGAAAGGGTACCAATCTTGTCGGGGATTGGGAACCCTTCGCGAGAATGTCCAAAGTTTCAGTGGGATTTCCAAAATGTTGAAAGGAACTCGAACCATGTCAACCTTGGTTTTGAGAATCTCTGCCGGAGTTTGAGAGATTTGGACGTGAAAGTGTACCAATCTTGTCGGGGATTGGGAACCCTTCGCGAGAATGTCCAAAGTTTCAGTGGGATTTCCAAAATGTTGAAAGGAACTCGGAACATGTCAACCTTTGTTTTGAGAATCTCTGCCGGAGTTTGAGGGATTTGGACGTGAAAGGGTACCAATCTTGTCGGGGATTGGGAACCCTTCACGAGAATGTCCAAAGTTTCAGCGGGATTTCCAAAATGTTGAAAGGAACTCGAAACATGTCAACCTTGGTTTTGAGAATCTCTCCCGGAGTTTGAGAGATTTGGACGTGAAAGGGTACCAATCTTGTCGGGGATCGGGAACCCTTCGCGAGAATGTCCAAAGTTTCAGCGGGATTTCCAAAATGTTGAAAGGAACTCGAAACATGTCAACCATGGTTTTGAGAATCTCTCCCGGAGTTTGAGAGATTTGGACGTGAAAGGGTACCAATCTTGTCGGGGATTGGGAACCCTTCGCGAGAATGTCCAAAGTTTCAGCGGGATTTCCAAAATGTTGAAAGGAACTCGAACCATGTCAACCTTGGTTTTGAGAATCTCTCCCGGAGTTTGAGAGATTTGGACGTGAAAGGGTACCAATCTTGTCGGGGATTGGGAACCCTTCGCGAGAATGTCCAAAGTTTCAGCGGGATTTCCAAAATGTTGAAAGGAACTCGAAACATATCAACCTTGGTTTTGAGAATCTCTCCCGGAGTTTGAGAGATTTGGACGTGAAAGGGTACCAATCTTGTCGGGGATTGGGAACCCTTCGCGAGAATGTCCAAAGTTTCAGCGGGATTTCCAAAATGTTGAAAGGAACTCGAAACGTTTCAACCATGGTTTTGAGAATCTCTCCCGGAGTTTGAGAGATTTGGACGTGAAAGGGTACCAATCTTGTCGGGGATTTGGAACCCTTCACGAGAATGTCCAAAGTTTCAGCGGGATTTCCAAAATGTTGAAAGGAACTCGAACCATGTCAAGCTTGGTTTTGAGAATCTCTCCCGGAGTTTGAGAGATTTGGACGTGAAAGGGTACCAATCTTGTCGGGGATTGGGAACCCTTCGCGAGAATGTCCAAAGTTTCAGCGGGATTTCCAAAATGTTGAAAGGAACTCGAAACATGTCAACCTTGGTTTTGAGAATCTCTCCCGGAGTTTGAGAGATTTGGACGTGAAAGGGTACCAATCTTGTCGGGGATTGGGAACCCTTCGCGAGAATGTCCAAAGTTTCAGCGGGATTTCCAAAATGTTGAAAGGAACTCGAAACATGTCAACCTTGGTTTTGAGAATCTCTCCCAGAGTTTGAGAGATTTGGACGTGAAAGGGTACCAATCTTGTCGGGGATTGGGAACCCTTCGCGAGAATGTCCAAAGTTTCAGCGGGATTTCCCAAATGTTGAAAGGAACTCGAACCATGTCAACCTTGGTTTTGAGAATCTCTCCCGGAGTTTGAGAGATTTGGACGTGAAAGGGTACCAATCTTGTCGGGGATTGGGAACCCTTCGCGAGAATGTCCAAAGTTTCAGTGGGATTTCCAAAATGTTGAAAGGAACTCGAACCATGTCAACCTTGGTTTTGAGAATCTCTCCCGGAGTTTGAGAGATTTGGACGTGAAAGGGTACCAATCTTGTCGGGGATTGGGAACCCTTCGCGAGAATGTCCAAAGTTTCAGTGGGATTTCCAAAATGTTGAAAGGAACTCGAACCATGTCAACCTTGGTTTTGAGAATCTCTCCCGGAGTTTGAGAGATTTGGACGTGAAAGGGTACCAATCTTGTAGGGGATTGGGAACCCTTCGCGAGAATGTCCAAAGTTTCAGTGGGATTTCCAAAATGTTGAAAGGAACTCGGAACATGTCAACCTTGGTTTTGAGAATCTCTGCCGGAGTTTGAGGGATTTGGACGTGAACGGGTACCAATCTTGTCGGGGATTGGGAACCCTTACCGACAATGTCCAAAGTTTCAGCGGGATTTTTAAAATGTTGAAAGGAACTCGAAACATGTCAACCTTGGTTTTGAGAATCTCTCCCGGACTTTGAGAGATTTGGACGTGAAAGGGTACCAATCTTGTCGGGGATCGGGAACCCTTCGCGAGAATGTCCAAAGATTCAGCGGGATTTCCAAAATGTTGAAAGAAACTCAAAACATGTCAACCTTGGTTTTGAGAATCTCTCCCGGAGTTTGAGAGATTTGGACGTGAAAGGGTACCAATCTTGTCGGGGATTGGGAACCCTTCGCGAGAATGTCCAAAGTTTCAGTGGGATTTCCAAAATGTTGAAAGGAACTCGAACCATGTCAACCTTGGTTTTGAGAATCTCTGCCGGAGTTTGAGAGATTTGGACGTGAAAGTGTACCAATCTTGTCGGGGATTGGGAACCCTTCGCGAGAATGTCCAAAGTTTCAGTGGGATTTCCAAAATGTTGAAAGGAACTCGGAACATGTCAACCTTTGTTTTGAGAATCTCTGCCGGAGTTTGAGGGATTTGGACGTGAAAGGGTACCAATCTTGTCGGGGATTGGGAACCCTTCACGAGAATGTCCAAAGTTTCAGCGGGATTTCCAAAATGTTGAAAGGAACTCGAAACATGTCAACCTTGGTTTAGAGAATCTCTCCCGGAGTTTGAGAGATTTGGACGTGAAAGGGTGCCAATCTTGTCGGGGATTGGGAACCCTTCGCGAGAATGTCCAAAGTTTCAGCGGGATTTCCAAAATGTTGAAAGGAACTCGAACCATGTCAACCTTGGTTTTGAGAATCTCTCCCGGAGTTTGAGAGATTTGGACGTGAAAGGGTACCAGTCTTGTCGGGGATTTGGAAACCTTCGCGAGAATGTCCAAAGTTTCAGCGGGATTTCCAAAATGTTGAAAGGAACTCGAAACATGTCAACCTTGGTTTTGAGAATCTCTCCCGGAGTTTGAGAGATTTGGATGTGAAAGTGTACCAATCTTGTCGGGGATTGGGAACCCTTCGCGAGAATGTCCAAAGTTTCAGCGGGATTTCCAAAATGTTGAAAGGAACTCGAAACATGTCAACCTTGGTTTTGAGAATCTCTCCCGGAGTTTGAGAGATTTGGACGTGAAAGGGTACCAATCTTGTCGGGGATCGGGAACCCTTCGCGAGAATGTCCAAAGTTTCAGTGGGATTTCCAAAATGTTGAAAGGAACTCGGAACATGTCAACCTTGGTTTTGAGAATCTCTGCCGGAGTTTGAGGGATTTGGACGTGAAAGGGTACCAATATTGTCGGGGATTTGGAACCCTTCACGAGAATGTCCAAAGTTTCAGCAGGATTTCCAAAATGTTGAAAGGAACTCGAAACATGTCAACCTTGGTTTTGAGAATCTCTCCCGGAGTTTGAGAGATTTGGACGTGAAAGGGTACCAATCTTGTCGGGGATTGGGAACCCTTCGCGAGAATGTCCAAAGTTTCAGCGGGATTTCCAAAATGTTGAAAGGAACTCGAACCATGTCAACCATGGTTTTGAGAATCTCTCCCGGAGTTTGATTGATTTGGACGTCAAAGGGTACCAATCTTGTCGGGGATTGGGAACCCTTCGCGAGAATGTCCAAAGTTTCAGCGGGATTTCCAAAATGTTGAAAGAAACTCAAAACATGTCAACCTTGGTTTTGAGAATCTCTCCCGGAGTTTGAGAGATTTGGACGTGAAAGGGTACCAATCTTGTCGGGGATTGGGAACCCTTCGCGACAATGTCCAAAGTTTCAGCGGGATTTCCAAAATGTTGAAAGGAACTCGAAACGTTTCAACCATGGTTTTGAGAATCTCTCCCGGAGTTTGAGAGATTTGGACGTGAAAGGGTACCAATCTTGTCGGGGATTGGGAACCCTTCGCGAGAATGTCCAAAGTTTCAGCAGGATTTCCAAAATGTTGAAAGGAACTCGAACCATGTCAACCTTGGTTTTGAGAATCTCTCCCGGAGTCTGAGAGATTTGGACGTGAAAGGGTACCAATCTTGTCGGGGATTGGGAACCCTTCGCGAGAATGTCCAAAGTTTCAGTGGGATTTCCAAAATGTTGAAAGGAACTCGAAACATGTCAACCTTGGTTTTGAGAATCTCTCCCGGAGTTTGAGAGATTTGGACGTGAAAGTGTACCAATCTTGTCGGGGATTGGGAACCCTTCGCGAGAATGTCCAAAGTTTCAGTGGGATTTCCAAAATGTTGAAAGGAACTCGGAACATGTCAACCTTTGTTTTGAGAATCTCTGCCGGAGTTTGAGGGATTTGGACGTGAAAGGGTACCAATCTTGTCGGGGATTGGGAACCCTTCGCGAGAATGTCCAAAGTTTCAGCGGGATTTCCAAAATGTTGAAAGGAACTCGAAACATGTCAACCTTGGTTTAGAGAATCTCTCCCGGAGTTTGAGAGATTTGGACGTGAAAGGGTGCCAATCTTGTCGGGGATTGGGAACCCTTCGCGAGAATGTCCAAAGTTTCAGCGGGATTTCCAAAATGTTGAAAGGAACTCGAACCATGTCAACCTTGGTTTTGAGAATCTCTCCCGGAGTTTGAGAGATTTGGACGTGAAAGGGTACCAGTCTTGTCGGGGATTGGGAAACCTTCGCGAGAATGTCCAAAGTTTCAGCGGGATTTCCAAAATGTTGAAAGGAACTCGAAACATGTCAACCTTGGTTTTGAGAATCTCTCCCGGAGTTTGAGAGATTTGGATGTGAAAGTGTACCAATCTTGTCGGGGATTGGGAACCCTTCGCGAGAATGTCCAAAGTTTCAGCGGGATTTCCAAAATGTTGAAAGGAACTCGAAACATGTCAACCTTGGTTTTGAGAATCTCTCCCGGAGTTTGAGAGATTTGGACGTGAAAGGGTACCAATCTTGTCGGGGATCGGGAACCCTTCGCGAGAATGTCCAAAGTTTCAGCGGGATTTCCCAAATGTTGAAAGGAACTCGAACCATGTCAACCTTGGTTTTGAGAATCTCTCCCGGAGTTTGAGAGATTTGGACGTGAAAGGGTGCCAATCTTGGTGGGGATTGGGAACCCTTCACGAGAATGTCCAAAGTTTCAGCGGGATTTCCAAAATGTTGAAAGGAACTCGAAACATGTCAACCTTGGTTTTGAGAATCTCTCCCGGAGTTTGAGAGATTTGAACGTGAAAGGGTGCCAATCTTGTCGGGGATTGGGAACCCTTCGCGAGAATGTCCAAAGTTTCAGCGGGATTTCCAAAATGTTGAAAGCAACTCGAACCATGTCAACCTTGGTTTTGAGAATCTCTCCCGGAGTTTGAGAGATTTGGACGTGAAAGGGTACCAATCTTGTCGGGGATTGGGAACCCTTCGCGAGAATGTCCAAAGTTTCAGCGGGATTTCCAAAATGTTGAAAGAAACTCAAAACATGTCAACCTTGGTTTTGAGAATCTCTCCCGGAGTTTGAGAGATTTGGACGTGAAAGGGTACCAATCTTGTCGGGGATTGGGAACCCTTCGCGACAATGTCCAAAGTTTCAGCGGGATTTCCAAAATGTTGAAAGGAACTCGAAACGTTTCAACCATGGTTTTGAGAATCTCTCCCGGAGTTTGAGAGATTTGGACGTGAAAGGGTACCAATCTTGTCGGGGATTGGGAACCCTTCGCGAGAATGTCCAAAGTTTCAGCAGGATTTCCAAAATGTTGAAAGGAACTCGAACCATGTCAACCTTGGTTTTGAGAATCTCTCCCGGAGTCTGAGAGATTTGGACGTGAAAGGGTACCAATCTTGTCGGGGATTGGGAACCCTTCGCGAGAATGTCCAAAGTTTCAGTGGGATTTCCAAAATGTTGAAAGGAACTCGAAACATGTCAACCTTGGTTTTGAGAATCTCTCCCGGAGTTTGAGAGATTTGGACGTGAAAGTGTACCAATCTTGTCGGGGATTGGGAACCCTTCGCGAGAATGTCCAAAGTTTCAGTGGGATTTCCAAAATGTTGAAAGGAACTCGGAACATGTCAACCTTTGTTTTGAGAATCTCTGCCGGAGTTTGAGGGATTTGGACGTGAAAGGGTACCAATCTTGTCGGGGATT
Organism: Streptopelia decaocto; assembly: GCF_964273445.1. Lineage (NCBI taxonomy): Eukaryota > Metazoa > Chordata > Aves > Columbiformes > Columbidae > Streptopelia > Streptopelia decaocto. Next base: position 243,181 of record NW_028115595.1, on the reverse strand, counting down.
GGGAACCCTTCGCGAGAATGTCCAAAGTTTCAGCGGGATTTCCAAAATGTTGAAAGGAACTCGAAACATGTCAACCTTGGTTTAGAGAATCTCTCCCGGAGTTTGAGAGATTTGGACGTGAAAGGGTGCCAATCTTGTCGGGGATTGGGAACCCTTCGCGAGAATGTCCAAAGTTTCAGCGGGATTTCCAAAATGTTGAAAGGAACTCGAACCATGTCAACCTTGGTTTTGAGAATCTCTCCCGGAGTTTGAGAGATTTGGACGTGAAAGGGTACCAGTCTTGTCGGGGATTGGGAAACCTTCGCGAGAATGTCCAAAGTTTCAGCGGGATTTCCAAAATGTTGAAAGGAACTCGAAACATGTCAACCTTGGTTTTGAGAATCTCTCCCGGAGTTTGAGAGATTTGGATGTGAAAGTGTACCAATCTTGTCGGGGATTGGGAACCCTTCGCGAGAATGTCCAAAGTTTCAGCGGGATTTCCAAAATGTTGAAAGGAACTCGAAACATGTCAACCTTGGTTTTGAGAATCTCTCCCGGAGTTTGAGAGATTTGGACGTGAAAGGGTACCAATCTTGTCGGGGATCGGGAACCCTTCGCGAGAATGTCCAAAGTTTCAGCGGGATTTCCCAAATGTTGAAAGGAACTCGAACCATGTCAACCTTGGTTTTGAGAATCTCTCCCGGAGTTTGAGAGATTTGGACGTGAAAGGGTGCCAATCTTGGTGGGGATTGGGAACCCTTCACGAGAATGTCCAAAGTTTCAGCGGGATTTCCAAAATGTTGAAAGGAACTCGAAACATGTCAACCTTGGTTTTGAGAATCTCTCCCGGAGTTTGAGAGATTTGAACGTGAAAGGGTGCCAATCTTGTCGGGGATTGGGAACCCTTCGCGAGAATGTCCAAAGTTTCAGCGGGATTTCCAAAATGTTGAAAGCAACTCGAACCATGTCAACCTTGGTTTTGAGAATCTCTCCCGGAGTTTGAGAGATTTGGACGTGAAAGGGTACCAATCTTGTCGGGGATTGGGAACCCTTCGCGAGAATGTCCAAAGTTTCAGCGGGATTTCCAAAATGTTGAAAGGAACTCGAAACATGTCAACCTTGGTTTTGAGAATCTCTCCCGGAGTTTGAGAGATTTGGACGTGAAAGGGTACCAATCTTGTCGGGGATTGGGAACCCTTCGCGAGAATGTCCAAAGTTTCAGCGGGATTTCCAAAATGTTGAGAGGAACTCGAAACGTTTCAACCATGGTTTTGAGAATCTCTCCCGGAGTTTGAGAGATTTGGACGTGAAAGTGTACCAATCTTGTCGGGGATTGGGAACCCTTCGCGACAATGTCCAAAGTTTCAGCGGGATTTCCAAAATGTTGAAAGGAACTCGAAACATGTTGACCTTGGTTTTGAGAATCTCTCCCGGAGTTTGAGAGATTTGGACGTGAAAGTGTACCAATCTTGTCTGGAATTGGGAACCCTTCACGAGAATGTCCAAAGTTTCAGGGGGATTTCCAAAATGTTGAAAGCAACTCGAAACATGTCAACCTTGGTTTTGAGAATCTCTCCCGGAGTTTGAGAGATTTGGACGTGAAAGGGTGCCAATCTTGTCGGGGATTGTGAACCCTTCGTGAGAATGTCCAAAGTTTCAGCGGGATTTCCAAAATGTTGAAAGGAACTCGAAACATGTCAACCTTGGTTTTGAGAATCTCTCCCGGAGTTTGAGAGATTTGGACGTGAAAGGGTACCAATCTTGTCGGGGATCGGGAACCCTTCGCAAGAATGTCCAAAGTTTCAGCGGGATTTCCAAAATGTTGAAAGGAACTCGAAACATGTCAACCTTGGTTTTGAGAATCTCTCCCGGAGTTTGAGAGATTTGGACGTGAAAGGGTACCAATCTTGTCGATGATTGGGAACCCTTCGCGAGAATGTCCAAAGTTTCAGCGGGATTTCCAAAATGTTGAAAGAAACTCAAAACATGTTGACCTTGGTTTTGACAATCTCTCCCGGAGTTTGAGAGATTTGGACGTGAAAGGGTACCGATCTTGTCGGGGATTGGGAACCCTTCGCGAGAATGTCCAAAGTTTCAGGGGAATTTCCAAAATGTTGAAAGGAACTCGAAACATGTCAACCTTGGTTTTGAGAATCTCTCCCGGAGTTTGAGAGATTTGGACGTGAAAGGGTACCAATCTTGTCGGGGATTGGGAACCCTTCGCGAGAATGTCCAAAGTTTCAGCGGGATTTCCAAAATGTTGAAAGGAACTCGAAACGTTTCAACCATGGTTTTGAGAATCTCTCCCGGAGTTTGAGAGATTTGGACGTGAAAGGGTACCAATCTTGTCGGGGATTGGGAACCCTTCGCGAGAATGTCCAAAGTTTCAGCGGGATTTCCAAAATGGTGAAAGGAACTCGAACCATGTCAACCTTGGTTTTGAGAATCTCTCCCGGAGTTTGAGAGATTTGGACGTGAAAGGGTACCAATCTTGTCGGAGATTGGGAACCCTTCGCGAGAATGTCCAAAGTTTCAGTGGGATTTCCAAAATGTTGAAAGGAACTCGAACCATGTCAACCTGGGTTTTGAGAATCTCTCCAGGAGTTTGAGAGATTTGGACGTCAAAGGGTACCAATCTTGTCGGGGATTCGGAACCCTTCGCGAGAATGTCCAAAGTTTCAGCGGGATTTCCAAAATGTTGAAAGGAACTCGAACCATGTCAACCTTGGTTTTGAGAATCTCTCCCGGAGTTTGAGAGATTTGGACGTGAAAGGGTACCAATCTTGTCGGGGATTGGGAACCCTTCGCGAGAATGTCCAAAGTTTCAGCGGGATTTCCAAAATGTTGAAAGGAACTCGAACCATGTCAACCTTGGTTTTGAGAATCTCTCCCGGAGTTTGAGAGATTTGGACGTGAAAGGGTACCAGTCTTGTCAAGGATTGGGAACCCTTCGCGACAATGTCCAAAGTTTCAGCGGGATTTTTAAAATGTTGAAAGGAACTCGAAACATGTCAACCTTGGTTTTGAGAATCTCTCCCGGAGTTTGAGAGATTTGGACGTGAAAGGGTACCAATCTTGTCGGGGATCGGGAACCCTTCGCGAGAATGTCCAAAGTTTCAGCGGGATTTCCAAAATGTTGAAAGGAACTCGAAACATGTTAACCTTGGTTTTGAGAATCTCTCCCGGAGTTTGAGAGATTTGGACGTCAAAGGGTACCAATCTTGTCGCGGATTGGGAACCCTTCGCGAGAATGTCCAAAGTTTCAGCGGGATTTCCAAAATGTTGAAAGGAACTCGAAACATGTCAACCTTGGTTTTGAGAATCTCTCCCGGACTTTGAGAGATTTGGACATGAAAGGGTACCAATCTTGTCGGGGATTGGGAACCCTTCGCCAGAATGTCCAAAGTTTCAGCGGGATTTCCAAAATGTTGAAAGGAACTCGGAACATGTCAACCTTGGTTTTGAGAATCTCTCCCGGAGTTTGAGAGATTTGGACGTGAAAGGGTACCAATCTTGTCGGGGATTGGGAACCCTTCGCGAGAATGTCCAAAGTTTCAGCGGGATTTCCAAAATGTTGAAAGAAACTCAAAACATGTCAACCTTGGTTTTGAGAATCTCTCCCAGAGTTTGAGATATTTGGACGTGAAAGGGTATCAATCTTGTCAGGGATTGGGAACCCTTCGCGAGAATGTCCAAAGTTTCAGCGGGATTTCCAAAATGTTGAAAGGAACTCGAAACGTTTCAACCATTGTTTTGAGAATCTCTCCCGGAGTTTGAGAGATTTGGACGTCAAAGGGTACCAATCTTGTCGGGGATTGGGAACCCTTCACGAGAATGTCCAAAGTTTCAGCGGGATTTCCAAAATGTTGAAAGGAACTCGAACCATGTCAAGCTTGGTTTTGAGAATCTCTCCTGGAGTTTGAGAGATTTGGACGTGAAAGGGTACCAGTCCTGTCGGGGATTGGTAACCCTTCGCGAGAATGTCCAAAGTTTCAGCGGGATTTCCAAAATGTTGAAGGAACTCGAAACATGTCAACCTTGGTTTTGAGAATCTCTCCCGGAGTTTGAGAGATTTGGACGTGAAAGGGTACCAATCTTGTCGGGGATTGGGAACCCTTCGCGAGAATGTCCAAAGTTTCAGCGGGATTTCCAAAATGTTGAAAGGAACTCGAAACATGTCAACCTTGGTTTTGAGAATCTCTCCCGGAGTTTGAGAGATTTGGACGTGAAAGGGTACCAATCTTGTCGGGGATTGGGAACCCTTCGCGAGAATGTCCAAAGTTTCAGCGGGATTTCCAAAATGTTGAAAGGAACTCGAAACATGTCAACCTTGGTTTTGAGAATCTCTCCCAGAGTTTGAGAGATTTGGACGTGAAAGGGTACCAATCTTGTCGGGGATCGGGAACCCTTCGCGAGAATGTCCAAAGTTTCAGCGGGATTTCCCAAATGTTGAAAGGAACTCGAACCATGTCAACCTTGGTTTTGAGAATCTCTCCCGGAGTTTGAGAGATTTGGACGTGAAAGGGTACCAATCTTGTCGGGGATTGGGAACCCTTCGCGAGAATGTCCAAAGTTTCAGTGGGATTTCCAAAATGTTGAAAGGAACTCGAACCATGTCAACCTTGGTTTTGAGAATCTCTCCCGGAGTTTGAGAGATTTGGACGTGAAAGGGTACCAATCTTGTTGGGGATTGGGAACCCTTCGCGAGAATGTCCAAAGTTTCAGTGGGATTTCCAAAATGTTCAAAGGAACTCGGATCATGTCAACCTTGGTTTTGAGAATCTCTGCCGGAGTTTGAGGGATTTGGACGTGAAAGGGTACCAATCTTGTCGGGGATTGGGAACCCTTACCGACAATGTCCAAAGTTTCAGCGGGATTTTTAAAATGTTGAAAGGAACTCGAAACATGTCAACCTTGGTTTTGAGAATCTCTCCCGGAGTTTGAGAGATTTGGACGTGAAAGGGTACCAATCTTGTCGGGGATCGGGAACCCTTCGCGAGAATGTCCAAAGTTTCAGCGGGATTTCCAAAATGTTGAAAGAAACTCAAAACATGTCAACCTTGGTTTTGAGAATCTCTCCCGGAGTTTGAGAGATTTGGACGTGAAAGGGTACCAATCTTGTCGGGGATTGGGAACCCTTCGCGAGAATGTCCAAAGTTTCAGTGGGATTTCCAAAATGTTGAAAGGAACTCGAACCATGTCAACCTTGGTTTTGAGAATCTCTGCCGGAGTTTGAGAGATTTGGACGTGAAAGTGTACCAATCTTGTCGGGGATTGGGAACCCTTCGCGAGAATGTCCAAAGTTTCAGCGGGATTTCCAAAATGTTGAAAGGAACTCGGAACATGTCAACCTTTGTTTTGAGAATCTCTGCCGGAGTTTGAGGGATTTGGACGTGAAAGGGTACCAATCTTGTCGGGGATTGGGAACCCTTCGCGAGAATGTCCAAAGTTTCAGCGGGATTTCCAAAATGTTGAAAGGAACTCGAAACATGTCAACCTTGGTTTAGAGAATCTCTCCCGGAGTTTGAGAGATTTGGACGTGAAAGGGTGCCAATCTTGTCGGGGATTGGGAACCCTTCGCGAGAATGTCCAAAGTTTCAGCGGGATTTCCAAAATGTTGAAAGGAACTCGAACCATGTCAACCTTGGTTTTGAGAATCTCTCCCGGAGTTTGAGAGATTTGGACGTGAAAGGGTACCAGTCTTGTCGGGGATTTGGAAACCTTCGCGAGAATGTCCAAAGTTTCAGCGGGATTTCCAAAATGTTGAAAGGAACTCGAAACATGTCAACCTTGGTTTTGAGAATCTCTCCCGGAGTTTGAGAGATTTGGATGTGAAAGTGTACCAATCTTGTCGGGGATTGGGAACCCTTCGCGAGAATGTCCAAAGTTTCAGCGGGATTTCCAAAATGTTGAAAGGAACTCGAAACATGTCAACCTTGGTTTTGAGAATCTCTCCCGGAGTTTGAGAGATTTGGACGTGAAAGGGTACCAATCTTGTCGGGGATCGGGAACCCTTCGCGAGAATGTCCAAAGTTTCAGTGGGATTTCCAAAATGTTGAAAGGAACTCGGAACATGTCAACCTTGGTTTTGAGAATCTCTGCCGGAGTTTGAGGGATTTGGACGTGAAAGGGTACCAATCTTGTCGGGGATTGGGAACCCTTACCGACAATGTCCAAAGTTTCAGCGGGATTTCCAAAATGTTGAAAGGAACTCGAACCATGTCAACCATGGTTTTGAGAATCTCTCCCGGAGTTTGATTGATTTGGACGTCAAAGGGTACCAATCTTGTCGGGGATTGGGAACCCTTCGCGAGAATGTCCAAAGTTTCAGTGGGATTTCCAAAATGTTGAAAGAAACTCAAAACATGTCAACCTTGGTTTTGAGAATCTCTCCCGGAGTTTGAGAGATTTGGACGTGAAAGGGTACCAATCTTGTCGGGGATTGGGAACCCTTCGCGACAATGTCCAAAGTTTCAGCGGGATTTCCAAAATGTTGAAAGGAACTCGAAACGTTTCAACCATGGTTTTGAGAATCTCTCCCGGAGTTTGAGAGATTTGGACGTGAAAGGGTACCAATCTTGTCGGGGATTGGGAACCCTTCGCGAGAATGTCCAAAGTTTCAGCAGGATTTCCAAAATGTTGAAAGGAACTCGAACCATGTCAACCTTGGTTTTGAGAATCTCTCCCGGAGTCTGAGAGATTTGGACGTGAAAGGGTACCAATCTTGTCGGGGATTGGGAACCCTTCGCGAGAATGTCCAAAGTTTCAGTGGGATTTCCAAAATGTTGAAAGGAACTCGAAACATGTCAACCTTGGTTTTGAGAATCTCTCCCGGAGTTTGAGAGATTTGGACGTGAAAGTGTACCAATCTTGTCGGGGATTGGGAACCCTTCGCGAGAATGTCCAAAGTTTCAGTGGGATTTCCAAAATGTTGAAAGGAACTCGGAACATGTCAACCTTGGTTTTGAGAATCTCTGCCGGAGTTTGAGGGATTTGGACGTGAAAGGGTACCAATCTTGTCGGGGATTGGGAACCCTTCGCGAGAATGTCCAAAGTTTCAGCGGGATTTCCAAAATGTTGAAAGGAACTCGGAACATGTCAACCTTGGTTTAGAGAATCTCTCCCGGAGTTTGAGAGATTTGGACGTGAAAGGGTGCCAATCTTGTCGGGGATTGGGAACCCTTCGCGAGAATGTCCAAAGTTTCAGCGGGATTTCCAAAATGTTGAAAGGAACTCGAACCATGTCAACCTTGGTTTTGAGAATCTCTCCCGGAGTTTGAGAGATTTGGACGTGAAAGGGTACCAGTCTTGTCGGGGATTGGGAAACCTTCGCGAGAATGTCCAAAGTTTCAGCGGGATTTCCAAAATGTTGAAAGGAACTCGAAACATGTCAACCTTGGTTTTGAGAATCTCTCCCGGAGTTTGAGAGATTTGGATGTGAAAGTGTACCAATCTTGTCGGGGATTGGGAACCCTTCGCGAGAATGTCCAAAGTTTCAGCGGGATTTCCAAAATGTTGAAAGGAACTCGAAACATGTCAACCTTGGTTTTGAGAATCTCTCCCGGAGTTTGAGAGATTTGGACGTGAAAGGGTACCAATCTTGTCGGGGATCGGGAACCATTCGCGAGAATGTCCAAAGTTTCAGCGGGATCTCCCAAATGTTGAAAGGAACTCGAACCATGTCAACCTTGGTTTTGAGAATCTCTCCCGGAGTTTGAGAGATTTGGACGTGAAAGGGTGCCAATCTTGGCGGGGATTGGGAACCCTTCACGAGAATGTCCAAAGTTTCAGCGGGATTTCCAAAATGTTGAAAGGAACTCGAAACATGTCAACCTTGGTTTTGAGAATCTCTCCCGGAGTTTGAGAGATTTGAACGTGAAAGGGTGCCAATCTTGTCGGGGATTGGGAACCCTTCGCGAGAATGTCCAAAGTTTCAGCGGGATTTCCAAAATGTTGAAAGCAACTCGAACCATGTCAACCTTGGTTTTGAGAATCTCTCCCGGAGTTTGAGAGATTTGGACGTGAAAGGGTACCAATCTTGTCGGGGATTGGGAACCCTTCGCGAGAATGTCCAAAGTTTCAGCGGGATTTCCAAAATGTTGAAAGGAACTCGAAACATGTCAACCTTGGTTTTGAGAATCTCTCCCGGAGTTTGAGAGATTTGGACGTGAAAGGGTACCAATCTTGTCGGGGATTGGGAACCCTTCGCGAGAATGTCCAAAGTTTCAGCGGGATTTCCAAAATGTTGAGAGGAACTCGAAACGTTTCAACCATGGTTTTGAGAATCTCTCCCGGAGTTTGAGAGATTTGGACGTGAAAGTGTACCAATCTTGTCGGGGATTGGGAACCCTTCGCGACAATGTCCAAAGTTTCAGCGGGATTTCCAAAATGTTGAAAGGAACTCGAAACATGTTGACCTTGGTTTTGAGAATCTCTCCCGGAGTTTGAGAGATTTGGACGTGAAAGTGTACCAATCTTGTCTGGAATTGGGAACCCTTCACGAGAATGTCCAAAGTTTCAGCGGGATTTGTAAAATGTTGAAAGGAACTCGAAACATGTCAACCTTGGTTTTGAGAATCTCTCCCGGAGTTTGAGAGATTTGGACGTGAAAGGGTGCCAATCTTGTCGGGGATTGGGAACCCTTCGTGAGAATGTCCAAAGTTTCAGCGGGATTTCCAAAATGTTGAAAGGAACTCGAAACATGTCAACCTTGGTTTTGAGAATCTCTCCCGGAGTTTGAGAGATTTGGACGTGAAAGGGTACCAATCTTGTCGGGGATCGGGAACCCTTCGCAAGAATGTCCAAAGTTTCAGCGGGATTTCCAAAATGTTGAAAGGAACTCGAAACATGTCAACCTTGGTTTTGAGAATCTCTCCCGGAGTTTGAGAGATTTGGACGTGAAAGGGTACCAATCTTGTCGGGGATTGGGAACCCTTCGCGAGAATGTCCAAAGTTTCAGCGGGATTTCCAAAATGTTGAAAGAAACTCAAAACATGTTGACCTTGGTTTTGACAATCTCTCCCGGAGTTTGAGAGATTTGGACGTGAAAGGGTACCGATCTTGTCAGGGATTGGGAACCCTTCACGAGAATGTCCAAAGTTTCAGGGGAATTTCCAAAATGTTGAAAGGAACTCGAAACATGTCAACCTTGGTTTTGAGAATCTCTCCCGGAGTTTGAGAGATTTGAACGTGAAAGGGTGCCAATCTTGTCAGGGATTGGGAACCCTTCGAGAGAATGTCCAAAGTTTCAGCGGGATTTCAAAAATGTTGAAAGGAACTCGGAACCATGTCAACCTTGGTTTTGAGAATCTCTCCCGGAGTTTGAGAGATTTGGACGTGAAAGGGTGCCAATCTTGTCGGGGATTGGGAACCCTTCGCGAGAATGTCCAAAGTTTCAGCGGGATTTCCAAAATGTTGAAAGGAACTCGAAACATGTCAACCTTGGTTTTGAGAATCTCTCCCGGAGTTTGAGAGATTTGGACGTGAAAGGGTACCAATCTTGTCGGGGATTGGGAACCCTTCGCGAGAATGTCCAAAGTTTCAGCGGGATTTCCAAAATGTTGAAAGGAACTCGAACCATGTCAACCTTGGTTTTGAGAATCTCTCCCGGAGTTTGAGAGATTTGGACGTGAAAGGGTACCAATCTTGTCGGGAATTGGGAACCCTTCGCGAGAATGTCCAAAGTTTCAGCGGGATTTCCAAAATGTTGAGAGGAACTCGAAACGTTTCAACCATGGTTTTCAGAATCTCTCCCGGAGTTTGAGAGATTTGGACGTGAAAGGGTACCAATCTTGTCGGGGATTGGGAACCCTTCGCGAGAATGTCCAAAGTTTCAGCGGGATTTCCAAAATGTTGAAAGGAACTCGAACCATGTCAACCTTGGTTTTGAGAATCTCTCCCGGAGTTTGAGAGATTTGGACGTGAAAGTGTACCAATCTTGTCGGGGATTGGGAACCCTTCACGAGAATGTCCAAAGTTTCAGCGGGATTTCCAAAATGTTGAGAGGAACTCGAACCATGTCAACCTTGGTTTTGAGAATCTCTCCCGGAGTTTGAGAGATTTGGACGTGAAAGGGTACCAATCTTGTCGGGGATTGGGAACCCTTCGCGAGAATGTCCAAAGTTTCAGCGGGATTTCCAAAATGTTGAAAGGAACTCGAACCATGTCAACCTTGGTTTTGAGAATCTCTCCCGGAGTCTGAGAGATTTGGACGTGAAAGGGTACCAATCTTGTCGGGGATTGGGAACCCTTCGCGAGAATGTCCAAAGTTTCAGCGGGATTTCCAAAATGTTGAAAGGAACTTGAAACATGTCAACCTTGGTTTTGAGAATCTCTCCCGGAGTTTGAGAGATTTGGACGTGAAAGGGTACCAATCTTGTCGGGGATTGGGAACCCTTCGCGAGAATGTCCAAAGTTTCAGCGGGATTTCCAAAATGTTGAAAGGAACTCGAACCATGTCAACCTTGGTTTTGAGAATCTCTCCCGGAGTTTGAGAGATTTGGACGTGAAAGGGTACCAATCTTGTCGGGGATTGGGAACCCTTCGCGAGAATGTCCAAAGTTTCAGCAGGATTTCCCAAATGTTGAAAGCAACTCGAAACATGTCAACCTTGGTTTTGAGAATCTCTCCCGGAGTTTAAGAGATTTGGACGTGAAAGGGTGCTAATCTTGTCGGGGATTGGGAACCCTTCGCGAGAATGTCCAAAGTTTCAGCGGGATTTCCAAAATGTTGAAAGGAACTCGAACCATGTCAACCTTGGTTTTGAGAATCTCTCCCGGAGTCTGAGAGATTTGGACGTGAAAGGGTACCAATCTTGTCGGGGATTGGGAACCCTTCGCGAGAATGTCCAAAGTTTCAGCGGGATTTCCAAAATGTTGAAAGGAACTCGAACCATGTCAACCTTGGTTTTGAGAATCTCTCCCGGAGTTTGAGAGATTTGGACGTGAAAGGGTACCAATCTTGTCGGGGATTGGGAACCCTTCGCGAGAATGTCCAAAGTTTCAGCGGGATTTCCAAAATGTTGAAAGGAACTCGAACCATGTCAACCTTGGTTTTGAGAATCTCTCCCGGAGTTTGAGAGATTTGGACGTGAAAGGGTACCAATCTTGTCGGGGATTGGGAACCCTTCGCGAGAATGTCCAAAGTTTCAGCGGGATTTCCAAAATGTTGAAAGGAACTCGAACCATGTCAACCTTGGTTTTGAGAATCTCTCCCGGAGTCTGAGAGATTTGGTCGTGAAAGTGTACCAATCTTGTCGGGGATTGGGAACCCTTCGCGAGAATGTCCAAAGTTTCAGCGGGATTTCCAAAATGTTGAAAGGAACTCGAAACATGTCAACCTTGGTTTTGAGAATCTCTCACGGAGTTTGAGAGATTTGGACGTGAAAGGGTACCAATCTTGTCGGGGATTGGGAACCCTTCGCGAGAATGTCCAAAGTTTCAGCAGGATTTCCAAAATGTTGAAAGGAACTCGAAACATGTCAACCTTGGTTTTGAGAATCTCTCCCGGAGTTTAAGAGATTTGGACGTGAAAGGGTGCTAATCTTGTCGGGGATTGGGAACCCTTCGCGAGAATGTCCAAAGTTTCAGCGGGATTTCCAAAATGTTGAAAGGAACTCGAAACATGTCAACCTTGGTTTTGAGAATCTCTCCCGGAGTCTGAGAGATTTGGACGTGAAAGGGTACCAATCTTGTCGGGGATTGGGAACCCTTCGCGAGAATGTCCAAAGTTTCAGCGGGATTTCCAAAATGTTGAAAGGAACTCGAACCGTGTCAACCTTGGTTTTGAGAATCTCTCCCGGAGTTTGAGAGATTTGGACGTGAAAGAGTACCAATCTTGTCGGGGATTGGGAACCCTTCGCGAGAATGTCCAAAGTTTCAGCGGGATTTCCAAAATGTTGAAAGGAACTCGAAACGTTTCAACCATGGTTTTGAGAATCTCTCCCGGAGTTTGAGAGATTTGGACGTGAAAGGGTACCAATCTTGTCGGGGATTGGGAACCCTTCGCGAGAATGTCCAAAGTTTCAGCGGGATTTCCAAAATGTTGAAAGGAACTCGGAACATGTCAACCTTTGTTTTGAGAATCTCTGCCGGTGTTTGAGGGATTTGGACGTGAAAGGGTACCAATCTTGTCGGGGATTGGGAACCCTTCGCGAGAATTTCCAAAGTTTCAGCGGGATTTCCAAAATGTTGAAAGGAACTCGAAACATGTCAACCTTGGTTTTGAGAATCTCTCCCGGAGTTTGAGAGATTTGGACGTGAAAGGGTGCCAATCTTGTCGGGGATTGGGAACCCTTCGCGAGAATGTCCAAAGTTTCAGCGGGATTTCCAAAATGTTGAAAGGAACTCGAACCATGTCAACCTTGGTTTTGAGAATCTCTCCCGGAGTTTGAGAGATTTGGACGTGAAAGGGTGCCAATCTTGTCGGGGATTGGGAACCCTTCGCGAGAATGTCCAAAGTTTCAGCGGGATTTCCAAAATGTTGAAAGGAACTCGAACCATGTCAACCTTGGTTTTGAGAATCTCTCCCGGAGTTTGAGAGATTTGGACGTGAAAGGGTACCAGTCTTGTCGGGGATTTGGAACCCTTCGGGAGAATGTCCAAAGTTTCAGCGGGATTTTCAAAATGTTGAAAGGAACTCGAAACATGTCAACCTTGGTTTTGAGAATCTCTCCCGGAGTTTGAGAGATTTGGATGTGAAAGTGTACCAATCTTGTCGGGGATTGGGAACCCTTCGCGAGAATGTCCAAAGTTTCAGGGGGATTTCCAAAATGTTGAAAGGAACTCGAACCATGTCAACCTTGGTTTTGAGAATCTCTCCCGGAGTTTGAGAGATTTGGACGTGAAAGGGTACCAATCTTGTCGGGGATTGGGAACCCTTCGCGAGAATGTCCAAAGTTTCAGCGGGATTTCCAAAATGTTGAAAGGAACTCGAAACATGTCAACCTTGGTTTTGAGAATCTCTCCCGGAGTTTGAGAGATTTGGACGTGAAAGGGTACCAATCTTGTCGGGGATTGGGAACCCTTCGCGAGAATGTCCAAAGTTTCAGCGGGATTTCCAAAATGTTGAGAGGAACTCGAAACGGTTCAACCATGGTTTTGAGAATCTCTCCCGGAGTTTGAGAGATTTGGACGTGAAAGTGTACCAATCTTGTCGGGGATTGGGAACCCTTCGCGACAATGTCCAAAGTTTCAGCGGGATTTCCAAAATGTTGAAAGGAACTCGAAACATGTTGACCTTGGTTTTGACAATCTCTCCCGGAGTTTGAGAGATTTGGACGTGAAAGGGTACCGATCTTGTCTGGAATTGGGAACCCTTCACGAGAATGTCCAAAGTTTCAGCGGGATTTCCAAAATGTTGAAAGCAACTCGAAACATGTCAACCTTGGTTTTGAGAATCTCTCCCGGAGTTTGAGAGATTTGGACGTGAAAGGGTGCCAATCTTGTCGGGGATTGGGAACCCTTCGTGAGAATGTCCAAAGTTTCAGCGGGATTTCCAAAATGTTGAAAGGAACTCGAAACATGTCAACCTTGGTTTTGAGAATCTCTCCCGGAGTTTGAGAGATTTGGACGTGAAAGGGTACCAATCTTGTCGGGGATCGGGAACCCTTCGCAAGAATGTCCAAAGTTTCAGCGGGATTTCCAAAATGTTGAAAGGAACTCGAAACATGTCAACCTTGGTTTTGAGAATCTCTCCCGGAGTTTGAGAGATTTGGACGTGAAAGGGTACCAATCTTGTCGGGGATTGGGAACCCTTCGCGAGAATGTCCAAAGTTTCACCGGGATTTCCAAAATGTTGAAAGGAACTCGAAACGTTTCAACCATGGTTTTGAGAATCTCTCCCGGAGTTTGAGAGATTTGGACGTGAAAGGGTACCAATCTTGTCGGGGATTGGGAACCCTTCGCGACAATGTCCAAAGTTTCAGCGGGATTTCCAAAATGTTGAAAGAAACTCAAAACATGTTGACCTTGGTTTTGACAATCTCTCCCGGAGTTTGAGAGATTTGGACGTGAAAGGGTACCGATCTTGTCGGGGATTGGGAACCCTTCACGAGAATGTCCAAAGTTTCAGGGGAATTTCCAAAATGTTGAAAGGAACTCGAAACATGTCAACCTTGGTTTTGAGAATCTCTCCCGGAGTTTGAGAGATTTGAACGTGAAAGGGTGCCAATCTTGTCAGGGATTGGGAACCCTTCGCGAGAATGTCCAAAGTTTCAGCGGGATTTCCAAAATGTTGAAAGGAACTCGAACCATGTCAACCTTGGTTTTGAGAATCTCTCCCGGAGTCTGAGAAATTTGGACGTGAAAGGGTACCAATCTTGTCGGGGATTGGGAACCCTTCGCGAGAATGTCCAAAGTTTCAGCGGGATTTCCAAAATGTTGAAAGGAACTCGAACCATGTCAACCTTGGTTTTGAGAATCTCTCCCGGAGTTTGAGAGACTTGGACGTGAAAGGGTACCAATCTTGTCGGGGATTGGGAACCCTTCGCCAGAATGTCCAAAGTTTCAGCGGGATTTCCAAAATGTTGAAAGGAACTCGAAACATGTCAACCTTGGTTTTGAGAATCTCTCCCGGAGTTTGAGAGATTTGGACGTGAAAGGGTACCAATCTTGTCGGGGATTGGGAACCCTTCGCGAGAATGTCCAAAGTTTCAGTGGGATTTCCAAAATGTTGAAAGGAACTCGGAACATGTCAACCTTGGTTTTGAGAATCTCTGCCGGAGTTTAAGAGATTTGGACGTGAAAGTGTACTAATCTTGTCGGGGATTGGGAACCCTTCGCGAGAATGTCCAAAGTTTCAGCGGGATTTCCAAAATGTTGAAAGGAACTCGAAACATGTCAACCTTAGTTTTGAGAATCTCTCCCGGAGTTTGAGAGATTTGGACGTGAAACGGTACCAATCTTGTCGGGGATTGGGAACCCTTCGCGAGAATGTCCAAAGTTTCAGCAGGATTTCCAAAATGTTGTAAGGAACTCGAAACATGTCAACTTTGGTTTTGAGAATCTCTCCCGGAGTTTGAGAGATTTGGACGTGAAAGGGTACCAATCTTGTCGGGGATTGGGAACCCTTCGCGACAATGTCCAAAGTTTCAGCGGGATTTCCAAAATGTTGAAAGGAACTCGAAACATGTCAGCCATGGTTTTGAGAATCTCTCCCGGAGTTTGAGAGATTTGGACGTGAAAGGGTACCAATCTTGTCGGGGATTGGGAACCCTTCGCGACAATGTCCAAAGTTTCAGCGGGATTTCCAAAATGTTGAAAGAAACTCAAAACATGTTGACCTTGGTTTTGACAATCTCTCCCGGAGTTTGAGAGATTTGGACGTGAAAGGGTACCGATCTTGTCGGGGATTGGGAACCCTTCACGAGAATGTCCAAAGTTTCAGGGGAATTTCCAAAATGTTGAAAGGAACTCGAAACATGTCAACCTTGGTTTTGAGAATCTCTCCCGGAGTTTGAGAGATTTGAACGTGAAAGGGTGCCAATCTTGTCAGGGATTGGGAATCCTTCGCGAGAATGTCCAAAGTTTCAGCGGGATTTCCAAAATGTTGAAAGGAACTCGAACCATGTCAACCTTGGTTTTGAGAATCTCTCCCGGAGTCTGAGAGATTTGGACGTGAAAGGGTACCAATCTTGTCGGGGATTGGGAACCCTTCGCGAGAATGTCCAAAGTTTCAGCGGGATTTCCAAAATGTTGAAAGGAACTCGAAACATGTCAACCTTGGTTTTGAGAATCTCTCCCGGAGTTTGAGAGATTTGGACGTGAAAGGGTACCAATCTTGTCGGGGATTGGGAACCCTTCGCGAGAATGTCCAAAGTTTCAGCGGGATTTCCAAAATGTTGAAAGGAACTCGAACCATGTCAACCTTGGTTTTGAGAATCTCTCCCGGAGTTTGAGAGATTTGGACGTGAAAGGGTACCAATCTTGTCGGGGATTGGGAACCCTTCGCGAGAATGTCCAAAGTTTCAGTGGGATTTCCAAAATGTTGAAAGGAACTCGGAACATGTCAACCTTGGTTTTGAGAATCTCTGCCGGAGTTTGAGAGATTTGGACGTGAAAGTGTACCAATCTTGTCGGGGATTGGGAACCCTTCGCGAGAATGTCCAAAGTTTCAGCGGGATTTCCAAAATGTTGAAAGGAACTCGAAACATGTCAACCTTAGTTTTGAGAATCTCTCCCGGAGTTTGAGAGATTTGAACGTGAAAGGGTGCCAATCTTGTCAGGGATTGGGCACCCTTCGCGAGAATGTCCAAAGTTTCAGCGGGATTTCCAAAATGTTGAAAGGAACTCGAACCATGTCAACCTTGGTTTTGAGAATCTCTCCCGGAGTCTGAGAGATTTGGACGTGAAAGGGTACCAATCTTGTTGGGGATTGGGAACCCTTCGCGAGAATGTCCAAAGTTTCAGCGGGATTTCCAAAATGTTGAAAGGAACTCGAAACATGTCAACCTTGGTTTTGAGAATCTCTCCCGGAGTTTGAGAGATTTGGACGTGAAAGGGTACCAATCTTGTCGGGGATTGGGAACCCTTCGCGAGAATGTCCAAAGTTTCAGCGGGATTTCCAAAATGTTGAAAGGAACTCGAACCATGTCAACCTTGGTTTTGAGAATCTCTCCCGGAGTTGGAGAGATTTGGACGTGAAAGGGTACCAATCTTGTCGGGGATTGGGAACCCTTCGCGAGAATGTCCAAAGTTTCAGTGGGATTTCCAAAATGTTGAAAGGAACTCGGAACATGTCAACCTTGGTTTTGAGAATCTCTGCCGGAGTTTGAGAGATTTGGACGTGAAAGTGTACCAATATTGTCGGGGATTGGGAACCCTTCGCGAGAATGTCCAAAGTTTCAGCAGGATTTCCAAAATGTTGAAAGGAACTCGAAACATGTCAACTTTGGTTTTGAGAATCTCTCCCGGAGTTTGAGAGATTTGGACGTGAAAGGGTACCAATCTTGTCGGGGATTGGGCACCCTTCGCAAGAATGTCCAAAGTTTCAGCGGGATTTCCAAAATGTTGAAAGGAACTCGAAACATGTCAGCCATGGTTTTGAGAATCTCTCCCGGAGTTTGAGAGATTTGGACGTGAAAGGGTACCAATCTTGTCGGGGATTGGGAACCCTTCGCGACAATGTCCAAAGTTTCAGCGGGATTTCCAAAATGTTGAAAGAAACTCAAAACATGTTGACCTTGGTTTTGACAATCTCTCCCGGAGTTTGAGAGATTTGGACGTGAAAGGGTACCGATCTTGTCGGGGATTGGGAACCCTTCACGAGAATGTCCAAAGTTTCAGGGGAATTTCCAAAATGTTGAAAGGAACTCGAAACATGTCAACCTTGGTTTTGAGAATCTCTCCTGGAGTTTGAGAGATTTGGACGTGAAAGGGTACCAATCTTGTCGGGGATTGGGAACCCTTCGCGAGAATGTCCAAAGTTTCAGCGGGATTTCCAAAATGTTGAAAGGAACTCGAACCATGTCAACCTTGGTTTTGAGAATCTCTCCCGGAGTTTGAGAGATTTGGACGTGAAAGGGTACCAATCTTGTCGGGGATTGGGAACCCTTCGCGAGAATGTCCAAAGTTTCAGTGGGATTTCCAAAATGTTGAAATGAACTCGGAACATGTCAACCTTGGTTTTGAGAATCTCTGCCGGAGTTTGAGAGATTTGGACGTGAAAGTGTACCAATCTTGTCGGGGATTGGGAACCCTTCGCGAGAATGTCCAAAGTTTCAGCGGGATTTCCAAAATGTTGAAAGGAACTCGAAACATGTCAACCTTGGTTTTGAGAATCTCTCCCGGAGTTTGAGAGATTTGGACGTGAAAGTGTACCAATCTTGTCGGGGATTGGGAACCCTTCGCGAGAATGTCCAAAGTTTCAGCGGGATTTCCAAAATGTTGAAAGGAACTCGAACCATGTCAACCTTGGTTTTGAGAATCTCTCCCGGAGTTTGAGAGATTTGGACGTGAAAGGGTACCAATCTTGTCGGGGATTGGGAACCCTTCGCGAGAATGTCCAAAGTTTCAGCGGGATTTCCAAAATGTTGAGAGGAACTCGAAACGTTTCAACCATGGTTTTGAGAATCTCTCCCGGAGTTTGAGAGATTTGGACGTGAAAGTGTACCAATCTTGTCGGGGATTGGGAACCCTTCGCGAGAATGTCCAAAGTTTCAGCGGGATTTCCAAAATGTTGAAAGGAACTCGAAACATGTTAACCTTGGTTTTGACAATCTCTCCCGGAGTTTGAGAGATTTGGACGTGAAAGGGTACCGATCTTGTCTGGAATTGGGAACCCTTCACGAGAATGTCCAAAGTTTCAGGGGGATTTCCAAAATGTTGAAAGCAACTCGAAACATGTCAACCTTGGTTTTGAGAATCTCTCCCGGAGTTTGAGAGATTTGGACGTGAAAGGGTGCCAATCTTGTCGGGGATTGGGAACCCTTCGTGAGAATGTCCAAAGTGTCAGCGGGATTTCCAAAATGTTGAAAGGAACTCGAAACATGTCAACCTTGGTTTTGAGAATCTCTCCCGGAGTTTGAGAGATTTGGACGTGAAAGGGTACCAATCTTGTCGGGGATCGGGAACCCTTCGCAAGAATGTCCAAAGTTTCAGCGGGATTTCCAAAATGTTGAAAGGAACTCGTAACATGTCAACCTTGGTTTTGAGAATCTCTCCCGGAGTTTGAGAGATTTGGACGTGAAAGGGTACCAATCTTGTCGGGGATTGGGAACCCTTCGCGAGAATGTCCAAAGTTTCAGCAGGATTTCCAAAATGTTGAAAGGAACTCGAAACATGTCAACTTTGGTTTTGAGAATCTCTCCCGGAGTTTGAGAGATTTGGACGTGAAAGGGTACCAATCTTGTCGGGGATTGGGAACCCTTCGCGAGAATGTCCAAAGTTTCAGCGGGATTTCCAAAATGCTGAAAGGAACTCGAAACATGTCAACCTTGGTTTTGAGAATCTCTCCCGGAGTTTGAGAGATTTGGACGTGAAAGGGTACCAGTCTTGTCGGGGATTGGGAACCCTTCGCGAGAATGTCCAAAGTTTCAGCGGGATTTTCAAAATGTTGAAAGGAACTCGAAACATGTCAACCTTGGTTTTGAGAATCTCTCCCGGAGTTTGAGAGATTTGGATGTGAAAGTGTACCAATCTTGTCGGGGATTGGGAACCCTTCGCGAGAATGTCCAAAGTTTCAGGGGGATTTCCAAAATGTTGAAAGGAACTCGAACCATGTCAACCTTGGTTTTGAGAATCTCTCCCGGAGTTTGAGAGATTTGGACGTGAAAGGGTACCAATCTTGTCGGGGATCGGGAACCCTTCGCAAGAATGTCCAAAGTTTCAGCGGGATTTCCAAAATGTTGAAAGGAACTCGTAACATGTCAACCTTGGTTTTGAGAATCTCTCCCGGAGTTTGAGAGATTTGGACGTGAAAGGGTACCAATCTTGTCGGGGATTGGGAACCCTTCGCGAGAATGTCCAAAGTTTCAGCAGGATTTCCAAAATGTTGAAAGGAACTCGAAACATGTCAACTTTGGTTTTGAGAATCTCTCCCGGAGTTTGAGAGATTTGGACGTGAAAGGGTACCAATCTTGTCGGGGATTGGGAACCCTTCGCGAGAATGTCCAAAGTTTCAGCGGGATTTCCAAAATGCTGAAAGGAACTCGAAACATGTCAACCTTGGTTTTGAGAATCTCTCCCGGAGTTTGAGAGATTTGGACGTGAAAGGGTACCAGTCTTGTCGGGGATTGGGAACCCTTCGCGAGAATGTCCAAAGTTTCAGCGGGATTTTCAAAATGTTGAAAGGAACTCGAAACATGTCAACCTTGGTTTTGAGAATCTCTCCCGGAGTTTGAGAGATTTGGATGTGAAAGTGTACCAATCTTGTCGGGGATTGGGAACCCTTCGCGAGAATGTCCAAAGTTTCAGGGGGATTTCCAAAATGTTGAAAGGAACTCGAACCATGTCAACCTTGGTTTTGAGAATCTCTCCCGGAGTTTGAGAGATTTGGACGTGAAAGGGTACCAATCTTGTCGGGGATTGGGAACCCTTCGCGAGAATGTCCAAAGTTTCAGCGGGATTTCCAAAATGTTGAAAGGAACTCGAAACATGTCAACCTTGGTTTTGAGAATCTCTCCCGGAGTTTGAGAGATTTGGACGTGAAAGGGTACCAATCTTGTCGGGGATTGGGAACCCTTCGCGAGAATGTCCAAAGTTTCAGCGGGATTTCCAAAATGTTGAGAGGAACTCGAAACGGTTCAACCATGGTTTTGAGAATCTCTCCCGGAGTTTGAGAGATTTGGACGTGAAAGTGTACCAATCTTGTCGGGGATTGGGAACCCTTCGCGACAATGTCCAAAGTTTCAGCGGGATTTCCAAAATGTAGAAAGGAACTCGAAACATGTTGACCTTGGTTTTGACAATCTCTCCCGGAGTTTGAGAGATTTGGACGTGAAAGGGTACCGATCTTGTCTGGAATTGGGAACCCTTCACGAGAATGTCCAAAGTTTCAGCGGGATTTCCAAAATGTTGAAAGCAACTCGAAACATGTCAACCTTGGTTTTGAGAATCTCTCCCGGAGTTTGAGAGATTTGGACGTGAAAGGGTGCCAATCTTGTCGGGGATTGGGAACCCTTCGTGAGAATGTCCAAAGTTTCAGCGGGATTTCCAAAATGTTGAAAGGAACTCGAAACATGTCAACCTTGGTTTTGAGAATCTCTCCCGGAGTTTGAGAGATTTGGACGTGAAAGGGTACCAATCTTGTCGGGGATCGGGAACCCTTCGCAAGAATGTCCAAAGTTTCAGCGGGATTTCCAAAATGTTGAAAGGAACTCGAAACATGTCAACCTTGGTTTTGAGAATCTCTCCCGGAGTTTGAGAGATTTGGACGTGAAAGGGTACCAATCTTGTCGGGGATTGGGAACCCTTCGCGAGAATGTCCAAAGTTTCACCGGGATTTCCAAAATGTTGAAAGGAACTCGAAACGTTTCAACCATGGTTTTGAGAATCTCTCCCGGAGTTTGAGAGATTTGGACGTGAAAGGGTACCAATCTTGTCGGGGATTGGGAACCCTTCGCGACAATGTCCAAAGTTTCAGCGGGATTTCCAAAATGTTGAAAGAAACTCAAAACATGTTGACCTTGGTTTTGACAATCTCTCCCGGAGTTTGAGAGATTTGGACGTGAAAGGGTACCGATCTTGTCGGGGATTGGGAACCCTTCACGAGAATGTCCAAAGTTTCAGGGGAATTTCCAAAATGTTGAAAGGAACTCGAAACATGTCAACCTTGGTTTTGAGAATCTCTCCCGGAGTTTGAGAGATTTGAACGTGAAAGGGTGCCAATCTTGTCAGGGATTGGGAACCCTTCGCGAGAATGTCCAAAGTTTCAGCGGGATTTCCAAAATGTTGAAAGGAACTCGAACCATGTCAACCTTGGTTTTGAGAATCTCTCCCGGAGTCTGAGAGATTTGGACGTGAAAGGGTACCAATCTTGTCGGGGATTGGGAACCCTTCGCGAGAATGTCCAAAGTTTCAGCGGGGTTTCCAAAATGTTGAAAGGAACTCGAACCATGTCAACCTTGGTTTTGAGAATCTCTCCCGGAGTTTGAGAGATTTGGACGTGAAAGGGTACCAATCCTGTCGGGGATTGGGAACCCTTCGCCAGAATGTCCAAAGTTTCAGCGGGATTTCCAAAATGTTGAAACGAACTCGAAACATGTCAACCTTGGTTTTGAGAATCTCTCCCGGAGTTTGAGAGATTTGGACGTGAAAGGGTACCAATCTTGTCGGGGATTGGGAACCCTTCGCGAGAATGTCCAAAGTTTCAGTGGGATTTCCAAAATGTTGAAAGGAACTCGGAACATGTCAACCTTGGTTTTGAGAATCTCTGCCGGAGTTTAAGAGATTTGGACGTGAAAGTGTACCAATCTTGTCGGGGATTGGGAACCCTTCGCGAGAATGTCCAAAGTTTCAGCGGGATTTCAAAAATGTTGAAAGGAACTCGAAACATGTCAACCTTAGTTTTGAGAATCTCTCCCGGAGTTTGAGAGATTTGGACGTGAAACGGTACCAATCTTGTCGGGGATTGGGAACCCTTCGCGAGAATGTCCAAAGTTTCAGCAGGATTTCCAAAATGTTGAAAGGAACTCGAAACATGTCAACTTTGGTTTTGAGAATCTCTCCCGGAGTTTGAGAGATTTGGACGTGAAAGGGTACCAATCTTGTCGGGGATTGGGAACCCTTCGTGAGAATGTCCAAAGTTTCAGCGGGATTTCCAAAATGTTGAAAGGAACTCGAAACATGTCAGCCATGGTTTTGAGAATCTCTCCCGGAGTTTGAGAGATTTGGACGTGAAAGGGTACCAATCTTGTCGGGGATTGGGAACCCTTCGCGACAATGTCCAAAGTTTCAGCGGGATTTCCAAAATGTTGAAAGAAACTCAAAACATGTTGACCTTGTTTTTGACAATCTCTCCCGGAGTTTGAGAGATTTGGACGTGAAAGGGTACCGATCTTGTCGGGGATTGGGAACCCTTCACGAGAATGTCCAAAGTTTCAGGGGAATTTCCAAAATGTTGAAAGGAACTCGAAACATGTCAACCTTGGTTTTGAGAATCTCTCCCGGAGTTTGAGAGATTTGAACGTGAAAGGGTGCCAATCTTGTCAGGGATTGGGAATCCTTCGCGAGAATGTCCAAAGTTTCAGCGGGATTTCCAAAATGTTGAAAGGAACTCGAACCATGTCAACCTTGGTTTTGAGAATCTCTCCCGGAGTCTGAGAGATTTGGACGTGAAAGGGTACCAATCTTGTCGGGGATTGGGAACCCTTCGCGAGAATGTCCAAAGTTTCAGCGGGATTTCCAAAATGTTGAAAGGAACTCGAAACATGTCAACCTTGGTTTTGAGAATCTCTCCCGGAGTTTGAGAGATTTGGACGTGAAAGGGTACCAATCTTGTCGGGGATTGGGAACCCTTCGCGAGAATGTCCAAAGTTTCAGCGGGATTTCCAAAATGTTGAAAGGAACTCGAACCATGTCAACCTTGGTTTTGAGAATCTCTCCCGGAGTTGGAGAGATTTGGACGTGAAAGGGTACCAATCTTGTCGGGGATTGGGAACCCTTCGCGAGAATGTCCAAAGTTTCAGTGGGATTTCCAAAATGTTGAAAGGAACTCGGAACATGTCAACCTTGGTTTTGAGAATCTCTGCCGGAGTTTGAGAGATTTGGACGTGAAAGTGTACCAATCTTGTCGGGGATTGGGAACCCTTCGCGAGAATGTCCAAAGTTTCAGCAGGATTTCCAAAATGTTGAAAGGAACTCGAAACATGTCAACTTTGGTTTTGAGAATCTCTCCCGGAGTTTGAGAGATTTGGACGTGAAAGGGTACCAATCTTGTCGGGGATTGGGCACCCTTCGCAAGAATGTCCAAAGTTTCAGCGGGATTTCCAAAATGTTGAAAGGAACTCGAAACATGTCAGCCATGGTTTTGAGAATCTCTCCCGGAGTTTGAGAGATTTGGACGTGAAAGGGTACCAATCTTGTCGGGGATTGGGAACCCTTCGCGACAATGTCCAAAGTTTCAGCGGGATTTCCAAAATGTTGAAAGAAACTCAAAACATGTTGACCTTGGTTTTGACAATCTCTCCCGGAGTTTGAGAGATTTGGACGTGAAAGGGTACCGATCTTGTCGGGGATTGGGAACCCTTCACGAGAATGTCCAAAGTTTCAGGGGAATTTCCAAAATGTTGAAAGGAACTCGAAACATGTCAACCTTGGTTTTGAGAATCTCTCCTGGAGTTTGAGAGATTTGGACGTGAAAGGGTACCAATCTTGTCGGGGATTGGGAACCCTTCGCGAGAATGTCCAAAGTTTCAGCGGGATTTCCAAAATGTTGAAAGGAACTCGAACCATGTCAACCTTGGTTTTGAGAATCTCTCCCGGAGTTTGAGAGATTTGGACGTGAAAGGGTACCAATCTTGTCGGGGATTGGGAACCCTTCGCGAGAATGTCCAAAGTTTCAGTGGGATTTCCAAAATGTTGAAATGAACTCGGAACATGTCAACCTTGGTTTTGAGAATCTCTGCCGGAGTTTGAGAGATTTGGACGTGAAAGTGTACCAATCTTGTCGGGGATTGGGAACCCTTCGCGAGAATGTCCAAAGTTTCAGCGGGATTTCCAAAATGTTGAAAGGAACTCGAAACATGTCAACCTTGGTTTTGAGAATCTCTCCCGGAGTTTGAGAGATTTGGACGTGAAAGTGTACCAATCTTGTCGGGGATTGGGAACCCTTCGCGAGAATGTCCAAAGTTTCAGCGGGATTTCCAAAATGTTGAAAGGAACTCGAACCATGTCAACCTTGGTTTTGAGAATCTCTCCCGGAGTTTGAGAGATTTGGACGTGAAAGGGTACCAATCTTGTCGGGGATTGGGAACCCTTCGCGAGAATGTCCAAAGTTTCAGCGGGATTTCCAAAATGTTGAGAGGAACTCGAAACGTTTCAACCATGGTTTTGAGAATCTCTCCCGGAGTTTGAGAGATTTGGACGTGAAAGTGTACCAATCTTGTCGGGGATTGGGAACCCTTCGCGACAATGTCCAAAGTTTCAGTGGGATTTCCAAAATGTTGAAAGGAACTCGAAACATGTTAACCTTGGTTTTGACAATCTCTCCCGGAGTTTGAGAGATTTGGACGTGAAAGGGTACCGATCTTGTCTGGAATTGGGAACCCTTCACGAGAATGTCCAAAGTTTCAGGGGGATTTCCAAAATGTTGAAAGCAACGCGAAACATGTCAACCTTGGTTTTGAGAATCTCTCCCGGAGTTTGAGAGATTTGGACGTGAAAGGGTGCCAATCTTGTCGGGGATTGGGAACCCTTCGTGAGAATGTCCAAAGTGTCAGCGGGATTTCCAAAATGTTGAAAGGAACTCGAAACATGTCAACCTTGGTTTTGAGAATCTCTCCCGGAGTTTGAGAGATTTGGACGTGAAAGGGTACCAATCTTGTCGGGGATCGGGAACCCTTCGCAAGAATGTCCAAAGTTTCAGCGGGATTTCCAAAATGTTGAAAGGAACTCGTAACATGTCAACCTTGGTTTTGAGAATCTCTCCCGGAGTTTGAGAGATTTGGACGTGAAAGGGTACCAATCTTGTCGGGGATTGGGAACCCTTCGCGAGAATGTCCAAAGTTTCAGCAGGATTTCCAAAATGTTGAAAGGAACTCGAAACATGTCAACTTTGGTTTTGAGAATCTCTCCCGGAGTTTGAGAGATTTGGACGTGAAAGGGTACCAATCTTGTCGGGGATTGGGAACCCTTCGCGAGAATGTCCAAAGTTTCAGCGGGATTTCCAAAATGTTGAAAGGAACTCGAAACATGTCAACCTTGGTTTTGAGAATCTCTCCCGGAGTTTGAGAGATTTGGACGTGAAAGGGTACCAATCTTGTCGGGGATTGGGAACCCTTCACGAGAATGTCCAAAGTTTCAGCAGGATTTCCAAAATGTTGAAAGGAACTCGAAACATGTCAACCTTGGTTTTGAGAATCTCTCCCGGAGTCTGAGAGATTTGGACGTGAAAGGGTACCAATCTTGTCGGGGATTGGGAACCCTTCGCGAGAATGTCCAAAGTTTCAGCGGGATTTCCAAAATGTTGAAAGGAACTCGAACCATGTCAACCTTGGTTTTGAGAATCTCTCCCGGAGTTTGAGAGATTTGGACGTGAAAGGGTACCAATCTTGTCGGGGATTGGGAACCCTTCGCGACAATGTCCAAAGTTTCAGCGGGATTTCCAAAATGTTGAAAGAAACTCAAAACATGTTGACCTTGGTTTTGACAATCTCTCCCGGAGTTTGAGAGATTTGGACGTGAAAGGGTACCGATCTTGTCGGGGATTGGGAACCCTTCACGAGAATGTCCAAAGTTTCAGGGGAATTTCCAAAATGTTGAAAGGAACTCGAAACATGTCAACCTTGGTTTTGAGAATCTCTCCCGGAGTTTGAGAGATTTGAACGTGAAAGGGTGCCAATCTTGTCAGGGATTGGGAACCCTTCGCGAGAATGTCCAAAGTTTCAGCGGGATTTCCAAAATGTTGAAAGGAACTCGAACCATGTCAACCTTGGTTTTGAGAATCTCTCCCGGAGTCTGAGAGATTTGGACGTGAAAGGGTACCAATCTTGTCGGGGATTGGGAACCCTTCGCGAGAATGTCCAAAGTTTCAGCGGGATTTCCAAAATGTTGAAAGGAACTCGAACCATGTCAACCTTGGTTTTGAGAATCTCTCCCGGAGTTTGAGAGATTTGGACGTGAAAGGGTACCAATCTTGTCGGGGATCGGGAACCCTTCGCAAGAATGTCCAAAGTTTCAGCGGGATTTCCAAAATGTTGAAAGGAACTCGTAACATGTCAACCTTGGTTTTGAGAATCTCTCCCGGAGTTTGAGAGATTTGGACGTGAAAGGGTACCAATCTTGTCGGGGATTGGGAACCCTTCGCGAGAATGTCCAAAGTTTCAGCAGGATTTCCAAAATGTTGAAAGGAACTCGAAACATGTCAACTTTGGTTTTGAGAATCTCTCCCGGAGTTTGAGAGATTTGGACGTGAAAGGGTACCAATCTTGTCGGGGATTGGGAACCCTTCGCGAGAATGTCCAAAGTTTCAGCGGGATTTCCAAAATGCTGAAAGGAACTCGAAACATGTCAACCTTGGTTTTGAGAATCTCTCCCGGAGTTTGAGAGATTTGGACGTGAAAGGGTACCAATCTTGTCGGGGATTGGGAACCCTTCGCGAGAATGTCCAAAGTTTCAGCGGGATTTCCAAAATGTTGAAAGGAACTCGAAACATGTCAACCTTGGTTTTGAGAATCTCTCCCGGAGTTTGAGAGATTTGGACGTGAAAGGGTACCAATCTTGTCGGGGATTGGGAACCCTTCACGAGAATGTCCAAAGTTTCAGCAGGATTTCCAAAATGTTGAAAGGAACTCGAAACATGTCAACCTTGGTTTTGAGAATCTCTCCCGGAGTCTGAGAGATTTGGACGTGAAAGGGTACCAATCTTGTCGGGGATTGGGAACCCTTCGCGAGAATGTCCAAAGTTTCAGCGGGATTTCCAAAATGTTGAAAGGAACTCGAACCATGTCAACCTTGGTTTTGAGAATCTCTCCCGGAGTTTGAGAGATTTGGACGTGAAAGGGTACCAATCTTGTCGGGGATTGGGAACCCTTCGCGACAATGTCCAAAGTTTCAGCGGGATTTCCAAAATGTTGAAAGAAACTCAAAACATGTTGACCTTGGTTTTGACAATCTCTCCCGGAGTTTGAGAGATTTGGACGTGAAAGGGTACCGATCTTGTCGGGGATTGGGAACCCTTCACGAGAATGTCCAAAGTTTCAGGGGAATTTCCAAAATGTTGAAAGGAACTCGAAACATGTCAACCTTGGTTTTGAGAATCTCTCCCGGAGTTTGAGAGATTTGAACGTGAAAGGGTGCCAATCTTGTCAGGGATTGGGAACCCTTCGCGAGAATGTCCAAAGTTTCAGCGGGATTTCCAAAATGTTGAAAGGAACTCGAACCATGTCAACCTTGGTTTTGAGAATCTCTCCCGGAGTCTGAGAGATTTGGACGTGAAAGGGTACCAATCTTGTCGGGGATTGGGAACCCTTCGCGAGAATGTCCAAAGTTTCAGCGGGATTTCCAAAATGTTGAAAGGAACTCGAACCATGTCAACCTTGGTTTTGAGAATCTCTCCCGGAGTTTGAGAGATTTGGACGTGAAAGGGTACCAATCTTGTCGGGGATTGGGAACCCTTCGCCAGAATGTCCAAAGTTTCAGCGGGATTTCCAAAATGTTGAAAGGAACTCGAAACATGTCAACCTTGGTTTTGAGAATCTCTCCCGGAGTTTGAGAGATTTGGACGTGAAAGGGTACCAATCTTGTCGGGGATTGGGAACCCTTCGCGAGAATGTCCAAAGTTTCAGTGGGATTTCCAAAATGTTGAAAGGAACTCGGAACATGTCAACCTTGGTTTTGAGAATCTCTGCCGGAGTTTAAGAGATTTGGACGTGAAAGTGTACCAATCTTGTCGGGGATTGGGAACCCTTCGCGAGAATGTCCAAAGTTTCAGCGGGATTTCCAAAATGTTGAAAGGAACTCGAACCATGTCAACCTTGGTTTTGAGAATCTCTCCCGGAGTTTGAGAGATTTGGACGTGAAAGGGTACCAATCTTGTCGGGGATTGGGAACCCTTCGCGAGAATGTCCAAAGTTTCAGCAGGATTTCCAAAATGTTGAAAGGAACTCGAAACATGTCAACTTTGGTTTTGAGAATCTCTCCCGGAGTTTGAGAGATTTGGACGTGAAAGGGTACCAATCTTGTCGGGGATTGGGAACCCTTCGCGACAATGTCCAAAGTTTCAGCGGGATTTCCAAAATGTTGAAAGGAACTCGAAACATGTCAGCCATGGTTTTGAGAATCTCTCCCGGAGTTTGAGAGATTTGGACGTGAAAGGGTACCAATCTTGTCGGGGATTGGGAACCCTTCGCGACAATGTCCAAAGTTTCAGCGGGATTTCCAAAATGTTGAAAGGAACTCGAAACATGTCAACCTTAGTTTTGAGAATCTCTCCCGGAGTTTGAGAGATTTGAACGTGAAAGGGTGCCAATCTTGTCAGGGATTGGGAACCCTTCGCGAGAATGTCCAAAGTTTCAGCGGGATTTCCAAAATGTTGAAAGGAACTCGAACCATGTCAACCTTGGTTTTGAGAATCTCTCCCGGAGTCTGAGAGATTTGGACGTGAAAGGGTACCAATCTTGTTGGGGATTGGGAACCCTTCGCGAGAATGTCCAAAGTTTCAGCGGGATTTCCAAAATGTTGAAAGGAACTCGAAACATGTCAACCTTGGTTTTGAGAATCTCTCCCGGAGTTTGAGAGATTTGGACGTGAAAGGGTACCAATCTTGTCGGGGATTGGGAACCCTTCGCGAGAATGTCCAAAGTTTCAGCGGGATTTCCAAAATGTTGAAAGGAACTCGAACCATGTCAACCTTGATTTTGAGAATCTCTCCCGGAGTTGGAGAGATTTGGACGTGAAAGGGTACCAATCTTGTCGGGGATTGGGAACCCTTCGCGAGAATGTCCAAAGTTTCAGCGGGATTTCCAAAATGTTGAAAGGAACTCGAACCATGTCAACCTTGGTTTTGAGAATCTCTCCCGGAGTTGGAGAGATTTGGACGTGAAAGGGTACCAATCTTGTCGGGGATTGGGAACCCTTCGCGAGAATGTCCAAAGTTTCAGTGGGATTTCCAAAATGTTGAAAGGAACTCGGAACATGTCAACCTTGGTTTTGAGAATCTCTGCCGGAGTTTGAGAGATTTGGACGTGAAAGTGTACCAATCTTGTCGGGGATTGGGAACCCTTCGCGAGAATGTCCAAAGTTTCAGCGGGATTTCCAAAATGTTGAAAGGAACTCGAAACATGTCAACCTTAGTTTTGAGAATCTCTCCCGGAGTTTGAGAGATTTGAACGTGAAAGGGTGCCAATCTTGTCAGGGATTGGGAACCCTTCGCGAGAATGTCCAAAGTTTCAGCGGGATTTCCAAAATGTTGAAAGGAACTCGAACCATGTCAACCTTGGTTTTGAGAATCTCTCCCGGAGTCTGAGAGATTTGGACGTGAAAGGGTACCAATCTTGTTGGGGATTGGGAACCCTTCGCGAGAATGTCCAAAGTTTCAGCGGGATTTCCAAAATGTTGAAAGGAACTCGAAACATGTCAACCTTGGTTTTGAGAATCTCTCCCGGAGTTTGAGAGATTTGGACGTGAAAGGGTACCAATCTTGTCGGGGATTGGGAACCCTTACCGACAATGTCCAAAGTTTCAGCGGGATTTCCAAAATGTTGAAAGGAACTCGAACCATGTCAACCTTGGTTTTGAGAATCTCTCCCGGAGTTGGAGAGATTTGGACGTGAAAGGGTACCAATCTTGTCGGGGATTGGGAACCCTTCGCGAGAATGTCCAAAGTTTCAGTGGGATTTCCAAAATGTTGAAAGGAACTCGGAACATGTCAACCTTGGTTTTGAGAATCTCTGCCGGAGTTTGAGAGATTTGGACGTGAAAGTGTACCAATCTTGTCGGGGATTGGGAACCCTTCGCGAGAATGTCCAAAGTTTCAGCAGGATTTCCAAAATGTTGAAAGGAACTCGAAACATGTCAACTTTGGTTTTGAGAATCTCTCCCGGAGTTTGAGAGATTTGGACGTGAAAGGGTACCAATCTTGTCGGGGATTGGGCACCCTTCGCAAGAATGTCCAAAGTTTCAGCGGGATTTCCAAAATGTTGAAAGGAACTCGAAACATGTCAGCCATGGTTTTGAGAATCTCTCCCGGAGTTTGAGAGATTTGGACGTGAAAGGGTACCAATCTTGTCGGGGATTGGGAACCCTTCGCGACAATGTCCAAAGTTTCAGCGGGATTTCCAAAATGTTGAAAGAAACTCAAAACATGTTGACCTTGGTTTTGACAATCTCTCCCGGAGTTTGAGAGATTTGGACGTGAAAGGGTACCGATCTTGTCGGGGATTGGGAACCCTTCACGAGAATGTCCAAAGTTTCAGGGGAATTTCCAAAATGTTGAAAGGAACTCGAAACATGTCAACCTTGGTTTTGAGAATCTCTCCTGGAGTTTGAGAGATTTGGACGTGAAAGGGTACCAATCTTGTCGGGGATTGGGAACCCTTCGCGAGAATGTCCAAAGTTTCAGCGGGATTTCCAAAATGTTGAAAGGAACTCGAACCATGTCAACCTTGGTTTTGAGAATCTCTCCCGGAGTTTGAGAGATTTGGACGTGAAAGGGTACCAATCTTGTCGGGGATTGGGAACCCTTCGCGAGAATGTCCAAAGTTTCAGTGGGATTTCCAAAATGTTGAAAGGAACTCGGAACATGTCAACCTTGGTTTTGAGAATCTCTGCCGGAGTTTGAGAGATTTGGACGTGAAAGTGTACCAATCTTGTCGGGGATTGGGAACCCTTCGCGAGAATGTCCAAAGTTTCAGCGGGATTTCCAAAATGTTGAAAGGAACTCGAAACATGTCAACCTTGTTTTTGAGAATCTCTCCCGGAGTTTGAGAGATTTGGACGTGAAAGGGTGCCAATCTTGTCGGGGATTGGGAACCCTTCGCGAGAATGTCCAAAGTTTCAGCGGGATTTCCAAAATGTTGAAAGGAACTCGAACCATGTCAACCTTGGTTTTGAGAATCTCTCCCGGAGTTTGAGAGATTTGGACGTGAAAGGGTACCAATCTTGTCGGGAATTGGGAACCCTTCGCGAGAATGTCCAAAGTTTCAGCGGGATTTTCAAAATGTTGAAAGGAACTCGAAACGTTTCAACCATGGTTTTGAGAATCTCTCCCGGAGTTTGAGAGATTTGGACGTGAAAGGGTACCAATCTTGTCGGGGATTGGGAACCCTTCGCGACAATGTCCAAAGTTTCAGTGGGATTTCCAAAATGTTGAAAGGAACTCGAAACATGTTAACCTTGGTTTTCACAATCTCTCCCGGAGTTTGAGAGATTTGGACGTGAAAGGGTACCGATCTTGTCTGGAATTGGGAACCCTTCACGAGAATGTCCAAAGTTTCAGGGGGATTTCCAAAATGTTGAAAGCAACTCGAAACATGTCAACCTTGGTTTTGAGAATCTCTCCCGGAGTTTGAGAGATTTGGACGTGAAAGGGTGCCAATCTTGTCGGGGATTGGGAACCCTTCGTGAGAATGTCCAAAGTGTCAGCGGGATTTCCAAAATGTTGAAAGGAACTCGAAACATGTCAACCTTGGTTTTGAGAATCTCTCCCGGAGTTTGAGAGATTTGGACGTGAAAGGGTACCAATCTTGTCGGGGATTGGGAACCCTTCGCGAGAATGTCCAAAGTTTCAGCAGGATTTCCAAAATGTTGAAAGGAACTCGAAACATGTCAACTTTGGTTTTGAGAATCTCTCCCGGAGTTTGAGAGATTTGGACGTGAAAGGGTACCAATCTTGTCGGGGATTGGGAACCCTTCGCGAGAATGTCCAAAGTTTCAGCGGGATTTCCAAAATGCTGAAAGGAACTCGAAACATGTCAACCTTGGTTTTGAGAATCTCTCCCGGAGTTTGAGAGATTTGGACGTGAAAGGGTACCAATCTTGTCGGGGATTGGGAACCCTTCGCGAGAATGTCCAAAGTTTCAGCGGGATTTCCAAAATGTTGAAAGGAACTCGAAACATGTCAACCTTGGTTTTGAGAATCTCTCCCGGAGTTTGAGAGATTTGGACGTGAAAGGGTACCAATCTTGTCGGGGATTGGGAACCCTTCACGAGAATGTCCAAAGTTTCAGCAGGATTTCCAAAATGTTGAAAGGAACTCGAAACATGTCAACCTTGGTTTTGAGAATCTCTCCCGGAGTCTGAGAGATTTGGACGTGAAAGGGTACCAATCTTGTCGGGGATTGGGAACCCTTCGCGAGAATGTCCAAAGTTTCAGCGGGATTTCCAAAATGTTGAAAGGAACTCGAACCATGTCAACCTTGGTTTTGAGAATCTCTCCCGGAGTTTGAGAGATTTGGACGTGAAAGGGTACCAATCTTGTCGGGGATTGGGAACCCTTCGCGAGAATGTCCAAAGTTTCAGTGGGATTTCCAAAATGTTGAAAGGAACTCGGAACATGTCAACCTTGGTTTTGAGAATCTCTGCCGGAGTTTGAGAGATTTGGACGTGAAAGTGTACCAATCTTGTCGGGGATTGGGAACCCTTCGCGAGAATGTCCAAAGTTTCAGCGGGATTTCCAAAATGTTGAAAGGAACTCGAAACATGTCAACCTTAGTTTTGAGAATCTCTCCCGGAGTTTGAGAGATTTGAACGTGAAAGGGTGCCAATCTTGTCAGGGATTGGGAACCCTTCGCGAGAATGTCCAAAGTTTCAGGGGATTTCCAAAATGTTGAAAGGAACTCGAACCATGTCAACCTTGGTTTTGAGAATCTCTCCTGGAGTCTGAGAGATTTGGACGTGAAAGGGTACCAATCTTGTCGGGGATTGGGAACCCTTCGCGAGAATGTCCAAAGTTTCAGCGGGATTTCCAAAATGTTGAAAGGAACTCGAACCATGTCAACCTTGGTTTTGAGAATCTCTCCCGGAGTTGGAGAGATTTGGACGTGAAAGGGTACCAATCTTGTCGGGGATTGGGAACCCTTCGCGAGAATGTCCAAAGTTTCAGTGGGATTTCCAAAATGTTGAAAGGAACTCGGAACATGTCAACCTTGGTTTTGAGAATCTCTGCCGGAGTTTGAGAGATTTGGACGTGAAAGGGTACCAATCTTGTCGGGGATTGGGAACCCTTCGCGAGAATGTCCAAAGTTTCAGCGGGATTTCCAAAATGTTGAAAGGAACTCGAAACATGTCAACCTTAGTTTTGAGAATCTCTCCCGGAGTTTGAGAGATTTGGACGTGAAAGGGTACCAATCTTGTCGGGGATTGGGAACCCTTCGCGAGAATGTCCAAAGTTTCAGCGGGATTTCCAAAATGTTGAAAGGAACTCGAACCATGTCAACCTTGGTTTTGAGAATCTCTCCCGGAGTTTGAGAGATTTGGACGTGGAAGGGTACCAATCTTGTCGGGAATTGGGAACCCTTCGCGAGAATGTCCAAAGTTTCAGCGGGATTTCCAAAATGTTGAGAGGAACTCGAAACGTTTCAACCATGGTTTTGAGAATCTCTCCCGGAGTTTGAGAGATTTGGACGTGAAAGTGTACCAATCTTGTCGGGGATTGGGAACCCTTCGCGACAATGTCCAAAGTTTCACTGGGATTTCCAAAATGTTGAAAGGAACTCGAAACATGTTAACCTTGGTTTTGACAATCTCTCCCGGAGTTTGAGAGATTTGGACGTGAAAGGGTACCGATCTTGTCTGGAATTGGGAACCCTTCACGAGAATGTCCAAAGTTTCAGCGGGATTTCCAAAATGTTGAAAGCAACTCGAAACATGTCAACCTTGGTTTTGAGAATCTCTCCCGGAGTTTGAGAGATTTGGACGTGAAAGGGTGCCAATCTTGTCGGGGATTGGGAACCCTTCGTGAGAATGTCCAAAGTGTCAGCGGGATTTCCAAAATGTTGAAAGGAACTCGAAACATGTCAACCTTGGTTTTGAGAATCTCTCCCGGAGTTTGAGAGATTTGGACGTGAAAGGGTACCAATCTTGTCGGGGATCGGGAACCCTTCGCAAGAATGTCCAAAGTTTCAGCGGGATTTCCAAAATGTTGAAAGGAACTCGAAACATGTCAACCTTGGTTTTGAGAATCTCTCCCGGAGTTTGAGAGATTTGGACGTGAAAGGGTACCAATCTTGTCGGGGATTGGGAACCCTTCGCGAGAATGTCCAAAGTTTCAGCAGGATTTCCAAAATGTTGAAAGGAACTCGAAACATGTCAACTTTGGTTTTGAGAATCTCTCCCGGAGTTTGAGAGATTTGGACGTGAAAGGGTACCAATCTTGTCGGGGATTGGGAACCCTTCGCAAGAATGTCCAAAGTTTCAGCGGGATTTCCAAAATGTTGAAAGGAACTCGAAACATGTCAGCCATGGTTTTGAGAATCTCTCCCGGAGTTTGAGAGATTTGGACATGAAAGGGTACCAATCTTGTCGGGGATTGGGAACCCTTCGCGAGAATGTCCAAAGTTTCAGCGGGATTTCCAAAATGCTGAAAGGAACTCGAAAGATGTCAACCTTGGTTTTGAGAATCTCTCCCGGAGTTTGAGAGATTTGGACGTGAAAGGGTACCAATCTTGTCGGGGATTGGGAACCCTTCGCGAGAATGTCCAAAGTT
Source organism: Streptopelia decaocto (assembly GCF_964273445.1). NCBI lineage: Eukaryota > Metazoa > Chordata > Aves > Columbiformes > Columbidae > Streptopelia > Streptopelia decaocto. The sequence goes on along the minus strand of NW_028115595.1, from coordinate 208,405 downwards.
TCAGCGGGATTTCCAAAATGTTGAAAGGAACTCGAAACATGTCAACCTTGGTTTTGAGAATCTCTCCCGGAGTTTGAGAGATTTGGACGTGAAAGGGTACCAATCTTGTCGGGGATTGGGAACCCTTCACGAGAATGTCCAAAGTTTCAGCAGGATTTCCAAAATGTTGAAAGGAACTCGAAACATGTCAACCTTGGTTTTGAGAATCTCTCCCGGAGTTTGAGAGATTTGGACGTGAAAGGGTACCAATCTTGTCGGGGATTGGGAACCCTTCGCGAGAATGTCCAAAGTTTCAGCGGGATTTCCAAAATGTTGAAAGGAACTCGAACCATGTCAACCTTGGTTTTGAGAATCTCTCCCGGAGTCTGAGAGATTTGGACGTGAAAGGGTACCAATCTTGTCGAGGATTGGGAACCCTTCGCGAGAATGTCCAAAGTTTCAGCGGGATTTCCAAAATGTTGAAAGGAACTCGAACCATGTCAACCTTGGTTTTGAGAATCTCTCCCGGAGTTTGAGAGATTTGGACGTGAAAGGGTACCAATCTTGTCGGGAATTGGGAACCCTTCGCGAGAATGTCCAAAGTTTCAGCGGGATTTCCAAAATGTTGAGAGGAACTCGAAACGTTTCAACCATGGTTTTGAGAATCTCTCCCGGAGTTTGAGAGATTTGGACGTGAAAGTGTACCAATCTTGTCGGGGATTGGGAACCCTTCGCGACAATGTCCAAAGTTTCAGCGGGATTTCCAAAATGTTGAAAGGAACTCGAAACATGTTGACCTTGGTTTTGACAATCTCTCCCGGAGTTTGAGAGATTTGGACGTGAAAGGGTACCGATCTTGTCTGGAATTGGGAACCCTTCGCGAGAATGTCCAAAGTTTCAGGGGGATTTCCAAAATGTTGAAAGCAACTCGAAACATGTCAACCTTGGTTTTGAGAATCTCTCCCGGAGTTTGAGAGATTTGGACGTGAAAGGGTGCCAATCTTGTCGGGGATTGGGAACCCTTCGCGAGAATGTCCAAAGTGTCAGCGGGATTTCCAAAATGTTGAAAGGAACTCGAAACATGTCAACCTTGGTTTTGAGAATCTCTCCCGGAGTTTGAGAGATTTGAACGTGAAAGGGTACCAATCTTGGCGGGGATTGGGAACCCTTCGCGAGAATGTCCAAAGTTTCAGCGGGATTTCCAAAATGTTGAAAGGAACTCGAAACATGTCAACCTTAGTTTTGAGAATCTCTCCCGGAGTTTGAGAGATTTGGACGTGAAAGGGTACCAATCTTGTCGGGGATTGGGAACCCTTCGCGAGAATGTCCAAAGTTTCAGCAGGATTTCCAAAATGTTGAAAGCAACTCGAAACATGTCAACTTTGGTTTTGAGAATCTCTCCCGGACTTTGAGAGATTTGGACGTGAAAGGGTACCAATCTTGTCGGGGATTGGGAACCCTTCGCAAGAATGTCCAAAGTTTCAGCGGGATTTCCAAAATGTTGAAAAAAACTCGAAACATGTCAGCCATGGTTTTGAGAATCTCTCCCGGAGTTTGAGAGATTTGGACATGAAAGGGTACCAATCTTGTCGGGGATTGGGAACCCTTCGCGAGAATGTCCAAAGTTTCAGCGGGATTTCCAAAATGTTGAAAGGAACTCGAAACATGTCAACCTTGGTTTTGAGAATCTCTCCCGGAGTTTGAGAGATTTGGACGTGAAAGGGTACCAATCTTGTCGGGGATTGGGAACCCTTCGCGAGAATGTCCAAAGTTTCAGCGGGATTTCCAAAATGTTGAAAGGAACTCGAAACATGTCAACCTTGGTTTTGAGAATCTCTCCCGGAGTTTGAGAGATTTGGACGTGAAAGGGTACCAATCTTGTCGGGGATTGGGAACCCTTCACGAGAATGTCCAAAGTTTCAGCAGGATTTCCAAAATGTTGAAAGGAACTCGAAACATGTCAACCTTGGTTTTGAGAATCTCTCCCGGAGTTTGAGAGATTTGGACGTGAAAGGGTGCTAATCTTGTCGGGGATTGGGAACCCTTCGCGAGAATGTCCAAAGTTTCAGCGGGATTTCCAAAATGTTGAAAGGAACTCGAACCATGTCAACCTTGGTTTTGAGAATCTCTCCCGGAGTCTGAGAGATTTGGACGTGAAAGGGTACCAATCTTGTCGGGGATTGGGAACCCTTCGCGACAATGTCCAAAGTTTCAGCGGGATTTCCAAAATGTTGAAAGGAACTCGAAACATGTCGACCTTGGTTTTGAGAATCTCTCCCGGAGTTTGAGAGATTTGGACGTGAAAGGGTACCAATCTTGTCGGGGATTGGGAACCCTTCGCGAGAATGTCCAAAGTTTCAGCAGGATTTCCAAAATGTTGAAAGGAACTCGAAACATGTCAGCCATGGTTTTGAGAATCTCTCCCGGAGTTTGAGAGATTTGGACGTGAAAGGGTACCAATCTTGTCGGGGATTGGGAACCCTTCGCGAGAATGTCCAAAGTTTCAGCGGGATTTCCAAAATGTTGAAAGGAACTCGAAACATGTCAACCTTGGTTTTGAGAATCTCTCCCGGAGTTTGAGAGATTTGGACGTGAAAGGGTACCAATCTTGTCGGGGATTGGGAACCCTTCACGAGAATGTCCAAAGTTTCAGCAGGATTTCCAAAATGTTGAAAGGAACTCGAAACATGTCAACCTTGGTTTTGAGAATCTCTCCCGGAGTTTGAGAGATTTGGACGTGAAAGGGTACCAATCTTGTCGGGGATTGGGAACCCTTCGCGAGAATGTCCAAAGTTTCAGCGGGATTTCCAAAATGTTGAAAGGAACTCGAACCATGTCAACCTTGGTTTTGAGAATCTCTCCCGGAGTCTGAGAGATTTGGACGTGAAAGGGTACCAATCTTGTCGGGGATTGGGAACCCTTCGCGAGAATGTCCAAAGTTTCAGCGGGATTTCCAAAATGTTGAAAGGAACTCGAACCATGTCAACCTTGGTTTTGAGAACCTCTCCCGGAGTTTGAGAGATTTGGACGTGAAAGGGTACCAATCTTGTCGGGAATTGGGAACCCTTCGCGAGAATGTCCAAAGTTTCAGCGGGATTTCCAAAATGTTGAGAGGAACTCGAAACGTTTCAACCATGGTTTTGAGAATCTCTCCCGGAGTTTGAGAGATTTGGACGTGAAAGTGTACCAATCTTGTCGGGGATTGGGAACCCTTCGCGACAATGTCCAAAGTTTCAGCGGGATTTCCAAAATGTTGAAAGGAACTCGAAACATGTTGACCTTGGTTTTGACAATCTCTCCCGGAGTTTGAGAGATTTGGACGTGAAAGGGTACCGATCTTGTCTGGAATTGGGAACCCTTCGCGAGAATGTCCAAAGTTTCAGGGGGATTTCCAAAATGTTGAAAGCAACTCGAAACATGTCAACCTTGGTTTTGAGAATCTCTCCCGGAGTTTGAGAGATTTGGACGTGAAAGGGTGCCAATCTTGTCGGGGATTGGGAACCCTTCGCGAGAATGTCCAAAGTGTCAGCGGGATTTCCAAAATGTTGAAAGGAACTCGAAACATGTCAACCTTGGTTTTGAGAATCTCTCCCGGAGTTTGAGAGATTTGGACGTGAAAGGGTACCAATCTTGTTGGGGATTGGGAACCCTTCGCGAGAATGTCCAAAGTTTCAGCGGGATTTCCAAAATGTTGAAAGGAACTCGAACCATGTCAACCTTGGTTTTGAGAATCTCTCCCGGAGTTTGAGAGATTTGGACGTGAAAGGGTACCAATCTTGTCGGGGATTGGGAACCCTTCGCGAGAATGTCCAAAGTTTCAGCGGGATTTCCAAAATGTTGAAAGGAACTCGAAACATGTCAACCTTGGTTTTGAGAATCTCTCCCGGAGTTTGAGAGATTTGGACGTGAAAGGGTACCAATCTTGTCGGGGATTGGGAACCCTTCGCGAGAATGTCCAAAGTTTCAGCGGGATTTCCAAAATGTTGAAAGGAACTCGAAACATGTCAACCTTGGTTTTGAGAATCTCTCCCGGAGTCTGAGAGATTTGGACGTGAAAGGGTACCAATCTTGTCGGGGATTGGGAACCCTTCGCGAGAATGTCCAAAGTTTCAGCGGGATTTCCAAAATGTTGAAAGGAACTCGAACCATGTCAACCTTGGTTTTGAGAATCTCTCCCGGAGTTTGAGAGATTTGGACGTGAAAGGGTACCAATCTTGTCGGGGATTGGGAACCCTTCGCGAGAATGTCCAAAGTTTCAGCGGGATTTCCAAAATGTTGAAAGGAACTCGAAACATGTCAGCCATGGTTTTGAGAATCTCTCCCGGAGTTTGAGAGATTTGGACGTGAAAGGGTACCAATCTTGGCGGGGATTGGGAACCCTTCGCGAGAATGTCCAAAGTTTCAGCGGGATTTCCAAAATGTTGAAAGGAACTCGAAACATGTCAACCTTGGTTTTGAGAATCTCTCCCGGAGTTTGAGAGATTTGGACGTGAAAGGGTACCAATCTTGTCGGGGATTGGGAACCCTTCACGAGAATGTCCAAAGTTTCAGCAGGATTTCCAAAATGTTGAAAGGAACTCGAAACATGTCAACTTTGGTTTTGAGAATCTCTCCCGGAGTTTGAGAGATTTGCACATGAAAGGGTACCAATCTTGTCGGGGATTGGGAACCCTTCGCGAGAATGTCCAAAGTTTCAGCGGGATTTCCAAAATGTTGAAAGGAACTCGAAACATGTCAACCTTGGTTTTGAGAATCTCTCCCGGAGTTTGAGAGATTTGGACGTGAAAGGGTACCAATCTTGTCGGGGATTGGGAACCCTTCGCGAGAATGTCCAAAGTTTCAGCGGGATTTCCAAAATGTTGAAAGGAACTCGAAACATGTCAACCTTGGTTTTGAGAATCTCTCCCGGAGTTTGAGAGATTTGGACGTGAAAGGGTACCAATCTTGTCGGGGATTGGGAACCCTTCACGAGAATGTCCAAAGTTTCAGCAGGATTTCCAAAATGTTGAAAGGAACTCGAAACATGTCAACCTTGGTTTTGAGAATCTCTCCCGGAGTTTGAGAGATTTGGACGTGAAAGGGTGCTAATCTTGTCGGGGATTGGGAACCCTTCGCGAGAATGTCCAAAGTTTCAGCGGGATTTCCAAAATGTTGAAAGGAACTCGAACCATGTCAACCTTGGTTTTGAGAATCTCTCCCGGAGTCTGAGAGATTTGGACGTGAAAGGGTACCAATCTTGTCGGGGATTGGGAACCCTTCGCGACAATGTCCAAAGTTTCAGCGGGATTTCCAAAATGTTGAAAGAAACTCAAAACATGTTGACCTTGGTTTTGACAATCTCTCCCGGAGTTTGAGAGATTTGGACGTGAAAGGGTACCAATCTTGTCGGGGATTGGGAACCCTTCACGAGAATGTCCAAAGTTTCAGGGGGATTTCCAAAATGCTGAAAGGAACTCGAAACATGTCAACCTTGGATTTGAGAATCTCTCCTGGAGTTTGAGAGATTTGAACGTGAAAGGGTGCCAATCTTGTCGGGGATTGGGAACCCTTCGCGAGAATGTCCAAAGTTTCAGCGGGATTTCCAAAATGTTGAAAGGAACTCGAACCATGTCAACCTTGGTTTTGAGAATCTCTCCCGGAGTCTGAGAGATTTGGACGTGAAAGGGTACCAATCTTGTCGGGGATTGGGAACCCTTCGCGAGAATGTCCAAAGTTTCAGCGGGATTTCCAAAATGTTGAAAGGAACTCGAACCATGTCAACCTTGGTTTTGAGAATCTCTCCCGGAGTTTGAGAGATTTGGACGTGAAAGGGTACCAATCTTGTCGGGGATTGGGAACCCTTCGCGAGAATGTCCAAAGTTTCAGCGGGATTTCCAAAATGTTGAAAGGAACTCGAACCATGTCAACCTTGGTTTTGAGAATCTCTCCCGGAGTCTGAGAGATTTGGACGTGAAAGGGTACCAATCTTGTCGGGGATTGGGAACCCTTCGCGAGAATGTCCAAAGTTTCAGCGGGATTTCCAAAATGTTGAAAGGAACTCGAACCATGTCAACCTTGGTTTTGAGAACCTCTCCCGGAGTTTGAGAGATTTGGACGTGAAAGGGTACCAATCTTGTCGGGAATTGGGAACCCTTCGCGAGAATGTCCAAAGTTTCAGCGGGATTTCCAAAATGTTGAGAGGAACTCGAAACGTTTCAACCATGGTTTTGAGAATCTCTCCCGGAGTTTGAGAGATTTGGACGTGAAAGTGTACCAATCTTGTCGGGGATTGGGAACCCTTCGCGACAATGTCCAAAGTTTCAGCGGGATTTCCAAAATGTTGAAAGGAACTCGAAACATGTTGACCTTGGTTTTGACAATCTCTCCCGGAGTTTGAGAGATTTGGACGTGAAAGGGTACCGATCTTGTCTGGAATTGGGAACCCTTCGCGAGAATGTCCAAAGTTTCAGGGGGATTTCCAAAATGTTGAAAGCAACTCGAAACATGTCAACCTTGGTTTTGAGAATCTCTCCCGGAGTTTGAGAGATTTGGACGTGAAAGGGTGCCAATCTTGTCGGGGATTGGGAACCCTTCGCGAGAATGTCCAAAGTGTCAGCGGGATTTCCAAAATGTTGAAAGGAACTCGAAACATGTCAACCTTGGTTTTGAGAATCTCTCCCGGAGTTTGAGAGATTTGGACGTGAAAGGGTACCAATCTTGTTGGGGATTGGGAACCCTTCGCGAGAATGTCCAAAGTTTCAGCGGGATTTCCAAAATGTTGAAAGGAACTCGAACCATGTCAACCTTGGTTTTGAGAATCTCTCCCGGAGTTTGAGAGATTTGGACGTGAAAGGGTACCAATCTTGTCGGGGATTGGGAACCCTTCGCGAGAATGTCCAAAGTTTCAGCGGGATTTCCAAAATGTTGAAAGGAACTCGAAACATGTCAACCTTGGTTTTGAGAATCTCTCCCGGAGTTTGAGAGATTTGGACGTGAAAGGGTACCAATCTTGTCGGGGATTGGGAACCCTTCGCAAGAATGTCCAAAGTTTCAGCGGGATTTCCAAAATGTTGAAAGGAACTCGAAACATGTCAACCTTGGTTTTGAGAATCTCTCCCGGAGTCTGAGAGATTTGGACGTGAAAGGGTACCAATCTTGTCGGGGATTGGGAACCCTTCGCGAGAATGTCCAAAGTTTCAGCGGGATTTCCAAAATGTTGAAAGGAACTCGAACCATGTCAACCTTGGTTTTGAGAATCTCTCCCGGAGTTTGAGAGATTTGGACGTGAAAGGGTACCAATCTTGTCGGGGATTGGGAACCCTTCGCGAGAATGTCCAAAGTTTCAGCGGGATTTCCAAAATGTTGAAAGGAACTCGAAACATGTCAGCCATGGTTTTGAGAATCTCTCCCGGAGTTTGAGAGATTTGGACGTGAAAGGGTACCAATCTTGGCGGGGATTGGGAACCCTTCGCGAGAATGTCCAAAGTTTCAGCGGGATTTCCAAAATGTTGAAAGGAACTCGAAACATGTCAACCTTGGTTTTGAGAATCTCTCCCGGAGTTTGAGAGATTTGGACGTGAAAGGGTACCAATCTTGTCGGGGATTGGGAACCCTTCGCGAGAATGTCCAAAGTTTCAGCAGGATTTCCAAAATGTTGAAAGGAACTCGAAACATGTCAACTTTGGTTTTGAGAATCTCTCCCGGAGTTTGAGAGATTTGCACATGAAAGGGTACCAATCTTGTCGGGGATTGGGAACCCTTCGCGAGAATGTCCAAAGTTTCAGCGGGATTTCCAAAATGTTGAAAGGAACTCGAAACATGTCAACCTTGGTTTTGAGAATCTCTCCCGGAGTTTGAGAGATTTGGACGTGAAAGGGTACCAATCTTGTCGGGGATTGGGAACCCTTCGCGAGAATGTCCAAAGTTTCAGCGGGATTTCCAAAATGTTGAAAGGAACTCGAAACATGTCAACCTTGGTTTTGAGAATCTCTCCCGGAGTTTGAGAGATTTGGACGTGAAAGGGTACCAATCTTGTCGGGGATTGGGAACCCTTCACGAGAATGTCCAAAGTTTCAGCAGGATTTCCAAAATGTTGAAAGGAACTCGAAACATGTCAACCTTGGTTTTGAGAATCTCTCCCGGAGTTTGAGAGATTTGGACGTGAAAGGGTGCTAATCTTGTCGGGGATTGGGAACCCTTCGCGAGAATGTCCAAAGTTTCAGCGGGATTTCCAAAATGTTGAAAGGAACTCGAACCATGTCAACCTTGGTTTTGAGAATCTCTCCCGGAGTCTGAGAGATTTGGACGTGAAAGGGTACCAATCTTGTCGGGGATTGGGAACCCTTCGCGACAATGTCCAAAGTTTCAGCGGGATTTCCAAAATGTTGAAAGAAACTCAAAACATGTTGACCTTGGTTTTGACAATCTCTCCCGGAGTTTGAGAGATTTGGACGTGAAAGGGTACCAATCTTGTCGGGGATTGGGAACCCTTCACGAGAATGTCCAAAGTTTCAGGGGGATTTCCAAAATGCTGAAAGGAACTCGAAACATGTCAACCTTGGATTTGAGAATCTCTCCTGGAGTTTGAGAGATTTGAACGTGAAAGGGTGCCAATCTTGTCGGGGATTGGGAACCCTTCGCGAGAATGTCCAAAGTTTCAGCGGGATTTCCAAAATGTTGAAAGGAACTCGAACCATGTCAACCTTGGTTTTGAGAATCTCTCCCGGAGTCTGAGAGATTTGGACGTGAAAGGGTACCAATCTTGTCGGGGATTGGGAACCCTTCGCGAGAATGTCCAAAGTTTCAGCGGGATTTCCAAAATGTTGAAAGGAACTCGAACCATGTCAACCTTGGTTTTGAGAATCTCTCCCGGAGTTTGAGAGATTTGGACGTGAAAGGGTACCAATCTTGTCGGGGATTGGGAACCCTTCGCGAGAATGTCCAAAGTTTCAGCGGGATTTCCAAAATGTTGAAAGGAACTCGAAAGATGTCAACCTTGGTTTTGAGAATCTCTCCCGGAGTTTGAGAGATTTGGACGTGAAAGGGTACCAATCTTGTCGGGGATTGGGAACCCTTCGCGAGAATGTCCAAAGTTTCAGCGGGATTTCCAAAATGTTGAAAGGAACTCGAACCATGTCAACCTTGGTTTTGAGAATCTCTCCCGGAGTTTGAGAGATTTGGACATGAAAGGGTACCAATCCTGTCGGGGATTGGGAACCCTTCGCGAGAATTTCCAAAGTTTCAGCGGGATTTCCAAAATGTTGAAAGGAACTCGAAACATGTCAACCTTGGTTTTGAGAATCTCTCCCGGAGTTTGAGAGATTTGGACGTGAAAGGGTACCAATCTTGTCGGGGATCGGGAACCCTTCGCGAGAATGTCCAAAGTTTCAGCGGGATTTCCAAAATGTTGAAAGGAACTCGAACCATGTCAACCTTGGTTTTGAGAATCTCTCCCGGAGTCTGAGAGATTTGGACGTGAAAGGGTACCAATCTTGCCGGGGATTGGGAACCCTTCGCGAGAATGTCCAAAGTTTCAGCGGGATTTCCAAAATGTTGAAATGAACTCGAACCATGTCAACCTTGGTTTTGAGAATCTCTCCCGGAGTCTGAGAGATTTGGACGTGAAAGGGTACGAATCTTGTCGGGGATTGGGAACCCTTCACGAGAATGTCCAAAGTTTCAGTGGGATTTCCAAAATGTTGAAAGGAACTCGAACCATGTCAACCTTGGTTTTGAGAATCTCTCCCGGAGTTTGAGAGATTTGGACGTGAAAGGGTACCAATCTTGTCGGGGATTGGGAACCCTTCGCGAGAATGTCCAAAGTTTCAGCGGGATTTCCAAAATGTTGAAAGGAACTCGAAACATGTCAGCCATGGTTTTGAGAATCTCTCCCGGAGTTTGAGAGATTTGGACGTGAAAGGGTACCAATCTTGTCGGGGATTGGGAACCCTTCGCGAGAATGTCCAAAGTTTCAGCGGGATTTCCAAAATGTTGAAAGGAACTCGAAACATGTCAACCTTGGTTTTGAGAATCTCTCCCGGAGTTTGAGAGATTTGGACGTGAAAGGGTGCTAATCTTGTCGGGGATTGGGAACCCTTCGCGAGAATGTCCAAAGTTTCAGCGGGATTTCCAAAATGTTGAAAGGAACTCGAACCATGTCAACCTTGGTTTTGAGAATCTCTCCCGGAGTCTGAGAGATTTGGACGTGAAAGGGTACCAATCTTGTCGGGGATTGGGAACCCTTCGCGAGAATGTCCAAAGTTTCAGCGGGATTTCCAAAATGTTGAAAGGAACTCGAACCATGTCAACCTTGGTTTTGAGAATCTCTCCCGGAGTTTGAGAGATTTGGACGTGAAAGGGTACCAATCTTGTCGGGGATTGGGAACCCTTCGCGAGAATGTCCAAAGTTTCAGCGGGATTTCCAAAATGTTGAAAGGAACTCGAAACGTTTCAACCTTGGTGTTGAGAATCTCTCCCGGAGTTTGAGAGATTTGGACGTGAAAGGGTACCAATCTTGTCGGGGATTGGGAACCCTTCGCGACAATGTCCAAAGTTTCAGCGGGATTTCCAAAATGTTGAAAGAAACTCAAAACATGTTGACCTTGGTTTTGACAATCTCTCCCGGAGTTTGAGAGATTTGGACGTGAAAGGGTACCGATCTTGTCGGGGATTGGGAACCCTTCACGAGAATGTCCAAAGTTTCAGGGGGATTTCCAAAATGTTGAAAGGAACTCGAAACATGTCAACCTTGGATTTGAGAATCTCTCCTGGAGTTTGAGAGATTTGAACGTGAAAGGGTGCCAATCTTGTCGGGGATTGGGAACCCTTCGCGAGAATGTCCAAAGTTTCAGCGGGATTTCCAAAATGTTGAAAGGAACTCGAACCATGTCAACCTTGGTTTTGAGAATCTCTCCCGGAGTCTGAGAGATTTGGACGTGAAAGGGTACCAATCTTGTCGGGGATTGGGAACCCTTCGCGAGAATGTCCAAAGTTTCAGCGGGATTTCCAAAATGTTGAAAGGAACTCGAACCATGTCAACCTTGGTTTTGAGAATCTCTCCCGGAGTTTGAGAGATTTGGACGTGAAAGGGTACCAATCTTGTCGGGGATTGGGAACCCTTCGCGAGAATGTCCAAAGTTTCAGCGGGATTTCCAAAATGTTGAAAGGAACTCGAAACATGTCAACCTTGGTTTTGAGAATCTCTCCCGGAGTTTGAGAGATTTGGACGTGAAAGGGTACCAATCTTGTCGGGGATTGGGAACCCTTCGCGAGAATGTCCAAAGTTTCAGCGGGATTTCCAAAATGTTGAAAGGAACTCGAACCATGTCAACCTTGGTTTTGAGAATCTCTCCCGGAGTCTGAGAGATTTGGACGTGAAAGGGTACCAATCTTGTCGGGGATTGGGAACCCTTCGCGAGAATGTCCAAAGTTTCAGCGGGATTTCCAAAATGTTGAAAGGAACTCGAACCATGTCAACCTTGGTTTTGAGAATCTCTCCCGGAGTTTGAGAGATTTGGACGTGAAAGGGTACCAATCTTGTCGGGGATTGGGAACCCTTCGCGAGAATGTCCAAAGTTTCAGCGGGATTTCCAAAATGTTGAAAGGAACTCGAAACATGTCAACCTTGGTTTTGAGAATCTCTCCCGGAGTTTGAGAGATTTGGACGTGAAAGGGTACCAATCTTGTCGGGGATTGGGAACCCTTCGCGAGAATGTCCAAAGTTTCAGCGGGATTTCCAAAATGTTGAAAGGAACTCGAACCATGTCAACCTTGGTTTTGAGAATCTCTCCCGGAGTCTGAGAGATTTGGACGTGAAAGGGTACCAATCTTGTCGGGGATTGGGAACCCTTCGCGAGAATGTCCAAAGTTTCAGCGGGATTTCCAAAATGTTGAAAGGAACTCGAACCATGTCAACCTTGGTTTTGAGAATCTCTCCCGGAGTTTGAGAGATTTGGACGTGAAAGGGTACCAATCTTGTCGGGGATTGGGAACCCTTCGCGAGAATGTCCAAAGTTTCAGCGGGATTTCCAAAATGTTGAAAGGAACTCGAAACATGTCAGCCATGGTTTTGAGAATCTCTCCCGGAGTTTGAGAGATTTGGACGTGAAAGGGTACCAATCTTGTCGGGGATTGGGAACCCTTCGCGAGAATGTCCAAAGTTTCAGCGGGATTTCCAAAATGTTGAAAGGAACTCGAAACATGTCAACCTTGGTTTTGAGAATCTCTCCCGGAGTTTGAGAGATTTGGACGTGAAAGGGTACCAATCTTGTCGGGGATTGGGAACCCTTCGCGAGAATGTCCAAAGTTTCAGCAGGATTTCCAAAATGTTGAAAGGAACTCGAAACATGTCAACTTTGGTTTTGAGAATCTCTCCCGGAGTTTGAGAGATTTGGACATGAAAGGGTACCAATCTTGTCGGGGATTGGGAACCCTTCGCGAGAATGTCCAAAGTTTCAGCGGGATTTCCAAAATGTTGAAAGGAACTCGAAACATGTCAACCTTGGTTTTGAGAATCTCTCCCGGAGTTTGAGAGATTTGGACGTGAAAGGGTACCAATCTTGTCGGGGATTGGGAACCCTTCGCGAGAATGTCCAAAGTTTCAGCGGGATTTCCAAAATGTTGAAAGGAACTCGAAACATGTCAACCTTGGTTTTGAGAATCTCTCCCGGAGTTTGAGAGATTTGGACGTGAAAGGGTACCAATCTTGTCGGGGATTGGGAACCCTTCACGAGAATGTCCAAAGTTTCAGCAGGATTTCCAAAATGTTGAAAGGAACTCGAAACATGTCAACCTTGGTTTTGAGAATCTCTCCCGGAGTTTGAGAGATTTGGACGTGAAAGGGTGCTAATCTTGTCGGGGATTGGGAACCCTTCGCGAGAATGTCCAAAGTTTCAGCGGGATTTCCAAAATGTTGAAAGGAACTCGAACCATGTCAACCTTGGTTTTGAGAATCTCTCCCGGAGTCTGAGAGATTTGGACGTGAAAGGGTACCAATCTTGTCGGGGATTGGGAACCCTTCGCGACAATGTCCAAAGTTTCAGCGGGATTTCCAAAATGTTGAAAGAAACTCAAAACATGTTGACCTTGGTTTTGACAATCTCTCCCGGAGTTTGAGAGATTTGGACGTGAAAGGGTACCAATCTTGTCGGGGATTGGGAACCCTTCACGAGAATGTCCAAAGTTTCAGGGGGATTTCCAAAATGCTGAAAGGAACTCGAAACATGTCAACCTTGGATTTGAGAATCTCTCCTGGAGTTTGAGAGATTTGAACGTGAAAGGGTGCCAATCTTGTCGGGGATTGGGAACCCTTCGCGAGAATGTCCAAAGTTTCAGCGGGATTTCCAAAATGTTGAAAGGAACTCGAACCATGTCAACCTTGGTTTTGAGAATCTCTCCCGGAGTCTGAGAGATTTGGACGTGAAAGGGTACCAATCTTGTCGGGGATTGGGAACCCTTCGCGAGAATGTCCAAAGTTTCAGCGGGATTTCCAAAATGTTGAAAGGAACTCGAACCATGTCAACCTTGGTTTTGAGAATCTCTCCCGGAGTTTGAGAGATTTGGACGTGAAAGGGTACCAATCTTGTCGGGGATTGGGAACCCTTCGCGAGAATGTCCAAAGTTTCAGCGGGATTTCCAAAATGTTGAAAGGAACTCGAAAGATGTCAACCTTGGTTTTGAGAATCTCTCCCGGAGTTTGAGAGATTTGGACGTGAAAGGGTACCAATCTTGTCGGGGATTGGGAACCCTTCGCGAGAATGTCCAAAGTTTCAGCGGGATTTCCAAAATGTTGAAAGGAACTCGAACCATGTCAACCTTGGTTTTGAGAATCTCTCCCGGAGTTTGAGAGATTTGGACATGAAAGGGTACCAATCTTGTCGGGGATTGGGAACCCTTCGCGAGAATGTCCAAAGTTTCAGCGGGATTTCCAAAATGTTGAAAGGAACTCGAAACATGTCAACCTTGGTTTTGAGAATCTCTCCCGGAGTTTGAGAGATTTGGACGTGAAAGGGTACCAATCTTGTCGGGGATCGGGAACCCTTCGCGAGAATGTCCAAAGTTTCAGCGGGATTTCCAAAATGTTGAAAGGAACTCGAACCATGTCAACCTTGGTTTTGAGAATCTCTCCCGGAGTCTGAGAGATTTGGACGTGAAAGGGTACCAATCTTGTCGGGGATTGGGAACCCTTCGCGAGAATGTCCAAAGTTTCAGCGGGATTTCCAAAATGTTGAAAGGAACTCGAACCATGTCAACCTTGGTTTTGAGAATCTCTCCCGGAGTCTGAGAGATTTGGACGTGAAAGGGTACCAATCTTGTCGGGGATTGGGAACCCTTCGCGAGAATGTCCAAAGTTTCAGTGGGATTTCCAAAATGTTGAAAGGAACTCGAACCATGTCAACCTTGGTTTTGAGAATCTCTCCCGGAGTTTGAGAGATTTGGACGTGAAAGGGTACCAATCTTGTCGGGGATTGGGAACCCTTCGCGAGAATGTCCAAAGTTTCAGCGGGATTTCCAAAATGTTGAAAGGAACTCGAAACATGTCAGCCATGGTTTTGAGAATCTCTCCCGGAGTTTGAGAGATTTGGACGTGAAAGGGTACCAATCTTGTCGGGGATTGGGAACCCTTCGCGAGAATGTCCAAAGTTTCAGCGGGATTTCCAAAATGTTGAAAGGAACTCGAAACATGTCAACCTTGGTTTTGAGAATCTCTCCCGGAGTTTGAGAGATTTGGACGTGAAAGGGTGCTAATCTTGTCGGGGATTGGGAACCCTTCGCGAGAATGTCCAAAGTTTCAGCGGGATTTCCAAAATGTTGAAAGGAACTCGAACCATGTCAACCTTGGTTTTGAGAATCTCTCCCGGAGTCTGAGAGATTTGGACGTGAAAGGGTACCAATTTTGTCGGGGATTGGGAACCCTTCGCGAGAATGTCCAAAGTTTCAGCGGGATTTCCAAAATGTTGAAAGGAACTCGAACCATGTCAACCTTGGTTTTGAGAATCTCTCCCGGAGTTTGAGAGATTTGGACGTGAAAGGGTACCAATCTTGTCGGGGATTGGGAACCCTTCGCGAGAATGTCCAAAGTTTCAGCGGGATTTCCAAAATGTTGAAAGGAACTCGAAACGTTTCAACCTTGGTGTTGAGAATCTCTCCCGGAGTTTGAGAGATTTGGACGTGAAAGGGTACCAATCTTGTCGGGGATTGGGAACCCTTCGCGACAATGTCCAAAGTTTCAGCGGGATTTCCAAAATGTTGAAAGAAACTCAAAACATGTTGACCTTGGTTTTGACAATCTCTCCCGGAGTTTGAGAGATTTGGACGTGAAAGGGTACCGATCTTTTCGGGGATTGGGAACCCTTCACGAGAATGTCCAAAGTTTCAGGGGGATTTCCAAAATGTTGAAAGGAACTCGAAACATGTCAACCTTGGATTTGAGAATCTCTCCTGGAGTTTGAGAGATTTGAACGTGAAAGGGTGCCAATCTTGTCGGGGATTGGGAACCCTTCGCGAGAATGTCCAAAGTTTCAGCGGGATTTCCAAAATGTTGAAAGGAACTCGAACCATGTCAACCTTGGTTTTGAGAATCTCTCCCGGAGTCTGAGAGATTTGGACGTGAAAGGGTACCAATCTTGTCGGGGATTGGGAACCCTTCGCGAGAATGTCCAAAGTTTCAGCGGGATTTCCAAAATGTTGAAAGGAACTCGAACCATGTCAACCTTGGTTTGGAGAATCTCTCCCAGAGTTTGAGAGATTTGGACGTGAAAGGGTACCAATCTTGTCGGGGATTGGGAACCCTTCGCGAGAATGTCCAAAGTTTCAGCGGGATTTCCAAAATGTTGAAAGGAACTCGAACCATGTCAACCTTGGTTTTGAGAATCTCTCCCGGAGTTTGAGAGATTTGGACGTGAAAGGGTACCAATCTTGTCGGGGATTGGGAACCCTTCGCGAGAATGTCCAAAGTTTCAGCGGGATTTCCAAAATGTTGAAAGGAACTCGAACCATGTCAACCTTGGTTTTGAGAATCTCTCCCGGAGTTTGAGAGATTTGGACGTGAAAGGGTACCAATCTTGTCGGGGATTGGGAACCCTTCGCGAGAATGTCCAAAGTTTCAGCGGGATTTCCAAAATATTTAAAGGAACTCGAACCATGTCAACCTTGGTTTTGAGAATCTCTCCCGGAGTTTGAGAGATTTGGACATGAAAGGGTACCAATCTTGTCGGGGATTGGGAACCCTTCGCGAGAATGTCCAAAGTTTCAGCGGGATTTCCAAAATGTTGAAAGGAACTCGAACCATGTCAACCTTGGTTTTGAGAATCTCTCCCGGAGTTTGAGAGATTTGGACGTGAAAGGGTACCAATCTTGGCGGGGATTGGGAACCCTTCGCGAGAATGTCCAAAGTTTCAGCGGGATTTCCAAAATGTTGAAAGGAACTCGCACCATGTCAACCTTGGTTTTGAGAATCTCTCCCGGAGTCTGAGAGATTTGGACGTGAAAGGGTACCAATCTTGTCGGGGATTGGGAACCCTTCGCGAGAATGTCCAAAGTTTCAGCGGGATTTCCAAAATGTTGAAAGGAACTCGAACCATGTCAACCTTGGTTTTGAGAATCTCTCCCGGAGTTTGAGAGATTTGGACGTGAAAGGGTACCAATTTTGTCGGGGATTGGGAACCCTTCGCGAGAATGTCCAAAGTTTCAGCGGGATTTCCAAAATGTTGAAAGGAACTCGAAACATGTCAGCCATGGTTTTGAGAATCTCTCCCGGAGTTTGAGAGATTTGGACGTGAAAGGGTACCAATCTTGTCGGGGATTGGGAACCCTTCGCGAGAATGTCCAAAGTTTCAGCGGGATTTCCAAAATGTTGAAAGGAACTCGAACCATGTCAACCTTGGTTTTGAGAATCTCTCCCGGAGTTTGAGAGATTTGGACGTGAAAGGGTACCAATCTTGTCGGGGATTGGGAACCCTTCGCGAGAATGTCCAAAGTTTCAGCGGGATTTCCAAAATGTTGAAAGGAACTCGAAACATGTCAACCTTGGTTTTGAGAATCTCTCCCGGAGTTTGAGAGATTTGGACGTGAAAGGGTACCAATCTTGTCGGGGATTGGGAACCCTTCGCGAGAATGTCCAAAGTTTCAGCGGGATTTACAAAATGTTGAAAGGAACTCGAAACATGTCAACCTTGGTTTTGAGAATCTCTCCCGGAGTTTGAGAGATTTGGACGTGAAAGGGTACCAATCTTGTCGGGGATTGGGAACCCTTCGCGAGAATGTCCAAAGTTTCAGCGGGATTTCCAAAATGTTGAAAGGAACTCGAAACGTTTCAACCATGGTTTTGAGAATCTCTCCCGGAGTTTGAGAGATTTGGACGTGAAAGGGTACCAATCTTGTCGGGGATTGGGAACCCTTCGCGACAATGTCCAAAGTTTCAGCGGGATTTCCAAAATGTTGAAAGGAACTCGAAAGATGTCAACCTTGGTTTTGAGAATCTCTCCCGGAGTTTGAGAGATTTGGACGTGAAAGGGTACCGATCTTGTCGGGGATTGGGAACCCTTCACGAGAATGTCCAGAGTTTCAGGGGGATTTCCAAAATGTTGAAAGGAACTCGAAACATGTCAACCTTGGTTTTGAGAATCTCTCCCGGAGGTTGAGAGATTTGAACGTGAAAGGGTGCCAATCTTGTCGGGGATTGGGAACCCTTCGCGAGAATGTCCAAAGTTTCAGCGGGATTTCCAAAATGTTGAAAGGAACTCGAACCATGTCAACCTTGGTTTTGAGAATCTCTCCCGGAGTCTGAGAGATTTGGACGTGAAAGGGTACCAATCTTGTCGGGGATTGGGAACCCTTCGCGAGAATGTCCAAAGTTTCAGCGGGATTTCCAAAATGTTGAAAGGAACTCGAACCATGTCAACCTTGGTTTTGAGAATCTCTCCCGGAGTTTGAGAGATTTGGACGTGAAAGGGTACCAATCTTGTCGGGGATTGGGAACCCTTCGCGAGAATGTCCAAAGTTTCAGTGGGATTTCCAAAATGTTGAAAGGAACTCGGAACATGTCAACCTTGGTTTTGAGAATCTCTCCCGGAGTTTGAGAGATTTGGACGTGAAAGTGTACCAATCTTGTCGGGGATTGGGAACCCTTCGCGAGAATGTCCAAAGTTTCAGCGGGATTTCCAAAATGTTGAAAGGAACTCGAAACATGTCAACCTTAGTTTTGAGAATCTTTCCCGGAGTTTGAGAGATTTGGACGTGAAAGGGTACCAATCTTGTCGGGGATTGGGAACCCTTCGCGAGAATGTCCAAAGTTTCAGCGGGATTTCAAAACTGTTGAAAGGAACTCGAACCATGTCAACCTTGGTTTTGAGAATCTCTCCCGGAGTTTGAGAGATTTGGACGTGAAAGGGTACCAATCTTGTCGGGGATTGGGAACCCTTCGTGAGAATGTCCAAAGTTTCAGCGGGATTTCCAAAATGTTGAAAGGAACTCGAAACATGTCAACCTTCGTTTTGAGAATCTCTCCCGGAGTTTGAGAGATTTGGACGTGAAAGGGTACCAATCTTGTCGGGGATTGGGAACCCTTCACGAGAATGTCCAAAGTTTCAGCGGGATTTCCAAAATGTTGAAAGGAACTCGAAACATGTCAACCTTGGTTTTGAGAATCTCTCCCGGAGTTTGAGAGATTTGGACGTGAAAGGGTACCAATCTTGTCGGGGATTGGGAACCCTTCGCGAGAATGTCCAAAGTTTCAGCGGGATTTCTAAAATGTTGAAAGGAACTTGTAACATGTCAACCTTGGTTTTGAGAATCTCTCCCGGAGTTTGAGAGATTTGGACGTGAAAGGGTACCAATCTTGTCGGGGATTGGGAACCCTTCGCGAGAATGTCCAAAGTTTCAGCGGGATTTCCAAAATGTTGAAAGGAACTCGAACCATGTCAACCTTGGTTTTGAGAATCTCTCCCGGAGTCTGAGAGATTTGGACGTGAAAGGGTACCAATCTTGTCGGGGATTGGGAACCCTTCGCGAGAATGTCCAAAGTTTCAGCGGGATTTCCAAAATGTTGAAAGGAACTCGAACCATGTCAACCTTGGTTTTGAGAATCTCTCCCGGAGTTTGAGAGATTTGGACGTGAAAGGGTACCAATCTTGTCGTGGATTGGGAACCCTTCGCGAGAATGTCCAAAGTTTCAGTGGGATTTCCAAAATGTTGAAAGGAACTCGAACCATGTCAACCTTGGTTTTGAGAATCTCTCCCGGAGTTTGAGAGATTTGGACGTGAAAGGGTACCAATCTTGTCGGGGATTGGGAACCCTTCGCGAGAATGTCCAAAGTTTCAGTGGGATTTCCAAAATGTTGAAAGGAACTCGGAATATGTCAACCTTGGTTTTGAGAATCTCTCCCGGAGTTTGAGAGATTTGGACGTGAAAGTGTACCAATCTTGTCGGGGATTGGGAACCCTTCGCGAGAATGTCCAAAGTTTCAGCGGGATTTCCAAACTGTTGAAAGGAACTCGAAATATGTCAACCTTGGTTTTGAGAATCTCTCCCGGAGTCTGAGAGATTTGGACGTGAAAGGGTACCAATCTTGTCGGGGATTGGGAACCCTTCGCAAGAATGTCCAAAGTTTCAGCGGGATTTCCAAAATGTTGAAAGGAACTCGAAACATGTCAACCTTGGTTTTGAGAATCTCTCCCGGAGTTTCAGAGATTTGGACGTGAAAGGGTACCAATCTTGTCGGGGATTGGGAACCCTTCGCGACAATGTCCAAAGTTTCAGCGGGATTTCCAAAATGTTGAAAGGAACTCGAAACGTTTCAACCTTGGTTTTGAGAATCTCTCCCGGAGTTTGAGAGATTTGGACGTGAAAGTGTACCAATCTTGTCGGGGATTGGGAACCCTTCGCGAGAATGTCCAAAGTTTCAGCGGGATTTCCAAAATGTTGAAATGAACTCGAACCATGTCAACCTTGGTTTTGAGAATCTCTCCCGGAGTCTGAGAGATTTGGACGTGAAAGGGTACCAATCTTGTCGGGGATTGGGAACCCTTCGCGAGAATGTCCAAAGTTTCAGTGGGATTTCCAAAATGTTGAAAGGAACTCGAACCATGTCAACCTTGGTTTTGAGAATCTCTCCCGGAGTTTGAGAGATTTGGACGTGAAAGGGTACCAATCTTGTCGGGGATTGGGAACCCTTCGCGAGAATGTCCAAAGTTTCAGCGGGATTTCCAAAATGTTGAAAGGAACTCGAAACATGTCAACCATGGTTTTGAGAATCTCTCCCGGAGTTTGAGAGATTTGGACGTGAAAGGGTACCAATCTTGTCGGGGATTGGGAACCCTTCGCGAGAATGTCCAAAGTTTCAGCGGGATTTCCAAAATGTTGAAAGGAACTCGAAACATGTCAACCTTGGTTTTGAGAATCTCTCCCGGAGTTTGAGAGATTTGGACGTGAAAGTGTGCTAATCTTGTCGGGGATTGGGAACCCTTCACGAGAATGTCCAAAGTTTCAGGGGGATTTCCAAAATGTTGAAAGGAACTCGAAACATGTCAACCTTGGATTTGAGAATCTCTCCTGGAGTTTGAGAGATTTGAACGTGAAAGGGTGCCAATCTTGTCGGGGATTGGGAACCCTTCGCGAGAATGTCCAAAGTTTCAGCGGGATTTCCAAAATGTTGAAAGGAACTCGAACCATGTCAACCTTGGTTTTGAGAATCTCTCCCGGAGTCTGAGAGTTTTGGACGTGAAAGGGTACCAATCTTGTCGGGGATTGGGAACCCTTCGCGAGAATGTCCAAAGTTTCAGCGGGATTTCCAAAATGTTGAAAGGAACTCGAACCATGTCAACCTTGGTTTGGAGAATCTCTCCCAGAGTTTGAGAGATTTGGACGTGAAAGGGTACCAATCTTGTCGGGGATTGGGAACCCTTCGCGAGAATGTCCAAAGTTTCAGCGGGATTTCCAAAATGTTGAAAGGAACTCGAACCATGTCAACCTTGGTTTTGAGAATCTCTCCCGGAGTTTGAGAGATTTGGACGTGAAAGGGTACCAATCTTGTCGGGGATTGGGAACCCTTCGCGACAATGTCCAAAGTTTCAGCGGGATTTCCAAAATGTTGAAAGGAACTCGAACCATGTCAACCTTGGTTTTGAGAATCTCTCCCGGAGTTTGAGAGATTTGGACGTGAAAGGGTACCAATCTTGTCGTGGATTGGGAACCCTTCGCGAGAATGTCCAAAGTTTCAGTGGGATTTCCAAAATGTTGAAAGGAACTCGAACCATGTCAAACTTGGTTTTGAGAATCTCTCCCGGAGTTTGAGAGATTTGGACGTGAAAGGGTACCAATCTTGTCGGGGATTGGGAACCCTTCGCGAGAATGTCCAAAGTTTCAGTGGGATTTCCAAAATGTTGAAAGGAACTCGGAATATGTCAACCTTGGTTTTGAGAATCTCTCCCGGAGTTTGAGAGATTTGGACGTGAAAGGGTACCAATCTTGTCGGGGATTGGGAACCCTTCGCGACAATGTCCAAAGTTTCAGCGGGATTTCCAAAATGTTGAAAGGAACTCGAAACGTTTCAACCATGGTTTTGAGAATCTCTCCCGGAGTTTGAGAGATTTGGACGTGAAAGGGTACCAATCTTGTCGGGGATTGGGAACCCTTCGCGAGAATGTCCAAAGTTTCAGCGGGATTTCCAAAATGTTGAAATGAACTCGAACCATGTCAACCTTGGTTTTGAGAATCTCTCCCGGAGTCTGAGAGATTTGGACGTGAAAGGGTACCAATCTTGTCGGGGATTGGGAACCCTTCGCGAGAATGTCCAAAGTTTCAGTGGGATTTCCAAAATGTTGAAAGGAACTCGAACCATGTCAACCTTGGTTTTGAGAATCTCTCCCGGAGTTTGAGAGATTTGGACGTGAAAGGGTACCAATCTTGTCGGGGATTGGGAACCCTTCGCGAGAATGTCCAAAGTTTCAGCGGGATTTCCAAAATGTTGAAAGGAACTCGAAACATGTCAACCTTGGTTTTGAGAATCTCTCCCGGAGTTTGAGAGATTTGGACGTGAAAGGGTACCAATCTTGTCGGGGATTGGGAACCCTTCGCGAGAATGTCCAAAGTTTCAGCGGGATTTCCAAAATGTTGAAAGGAACTCGAAACATGTCAACCTTGGTTTTGAGAATCTCTCCCGGAGTTTGAGAGATTTGGACGTGAAAGTGTGCTAATCTTGTCGGGGATTGGGAACCCTTCGCGAGAATGTCCAAAGTTTCAGCGGGATTTCCAAAATGTTGAAAGGAACTCGAACCATGTCAACCTTGGTTTTGAGAATCTCTCCCGGAGTCTGAGAGATTTGGACGTGAAAGGGTACCAATCTTGTCGGGGATTGGGAACCCTTCGCGAGAATGTCCAAAGTTTCAGCGGGATTTCCAAAATGTTGAAAGGAACTCGAACCATGTCAACCTTGGTTTTGAGAATCTCTCCCGGAGTTTGAGAGATTTGGACGTGAAAGGGTACCAATCTTGTCGGGGATTGGGAACCCTTCGCGAGAATGTCCAAAGTTTCAGCGGGATTTCCAAAATGTTGAAAGGAACTCGAAACGTTTCAACCTTGGTGTTGAGAATCTCTCCCGGAGTTTGAGAGATTTGGACGTGAAAGGGTACCAATCTTGTCGGGGATTGGGAACCCTTCGCGACAATGTCCAAAGTTTCAGCGGGATTTCCAAAATGTTGAAAGAAACTCAAAACATGTTGACCTTGGTTTTGACAATCTCTCCCGGAGTTTGAGAGATTTGGACGTGAAAGGGTACCGATCTTGTCGGGGATTGGGAACCCTTCACGAGAATGTCCAAAGTTTCAGGGGGATTTCCAAAATGTTGAAAGGAACTCGAAACATGTCAACCTTGGATTTGAGAATCTCTCCTGGAGTTTGAGAGATTTGAACGTGAAAGGGTGCCAATCTTGTCGGGGATTGGGAACCCTTCGCGAGAATGTCCAAAGTTTCAGCGGGATTTCCAAAATGTTGAAAGGAACTCGAACCATGTCAACCTTGGTTTTGAGAATCTCTCCCGGAGTCTGAGAGATTTGGACGTGAAAGGGTACCAATCTTGTCGGGGATTGGGAACCCTTCGCGAGAATGTCCAAAGTTTCAGCGGGATTTCCAAAATGTTGAAAGGAACTCGAACCATGTCAACCTTGGTTTGGAGAATCTCTCCCAGAGTTTGAGAGATTTGGACGTGAAAGGGTACCAATCTTGTCGGGGATTGGGAACCCTTCGCGAGAATGTCCAAAGTTTCAGCGGGATTTCCAAAATGTTGAAAGGAACTCGAACCATGTCAACCTTGGTTTTGAGAATCTCTCCCGGAGTTTGAGAGATTTGGACGTGAAAGGGTACCAATCTTGTCGGGGATTGGGAACCCTTCGCGAGAATGTCCAAAGTTTCAGCGGGATTTCCAAAATGTTGAAAGGAACTCGAACCATGTCAACCTTGGTTTTGAGAATCTCTCCCGGAGTTTGAGAGATTTGGACGTGAAAGGGTACCAATCTTGTCGGGGATTGGGAACCCTTCGCGAGAATGTCCAAAGTTTCAGCGGGATTTCCAAAATATTTAAAGGAACTCGAACCATGTCAACCTTGGTTTTGAGAATCTCTCCCGGAGTTTGAGAGATTTGGACATGAAAGGGTACCAATCTTGTCGGGGATTGGGAACCCTTCGCGAGAATGTCCAAAGTTTCAGCGGGATTTCCAAAATGTTGAAAGGAACTCGAACCATGTCAACCTTGGTTTTGAGAATCTCTCCCGGAGTTTGAGAGATTTGGACGTGAAAGGGTACCAATCTTGGCGGGGATTGGGAACCCTTCGCGAGAATGTCCAAAGTTTCAGCGGGATTTCCAAAATGTTGAAAGGAACTCGAACCATGTCAACCTTGGTTTTGAGAATCTCTCCCGGAGTCTGAGAGATTTGGACGTGAAAGGGTACCAATCTTGTCGGGGATTGGGAACCCTTCGCGAGAATGTCCAAAGTTTCAGCGGGATTTCCAAAATGTTGAAAGGAACTCGAACCATGTCAACCTTGGTTTTGAGAATCTCTCCCGGAGTTTGAGAGATTTGGACGTCAAAGGGTACCAATTTTGTCGGGGATTGGGAACCCTTCGCGAGAATGTCCAAAGTTTCAGCGGGATTTCCAAAATGTTGAAAGGAACTCGAAACATGTCAGCCATGGTTTTGAGAATCTCTCCCGGAGTTTGAGAGATTTGGACGTGAAAGGGTACCAATCTTGTCGGGGATTGGGAACCCTTCGCGAGAATGTCCAAAGTTTCAGCGGGATTTCCAAAATGTTGAAAGGAACTCGAACCATGTCAACCTTGGTTTTGAGAATCTCTCCCGGAGTTTGAGAGATTTGGACATGAAAGGGTACCAATCTTGTCGGGGGTTGGGAACCCTTCGCGAGAATGTCCAAAGTTTCAGCGGGATTTCCAAAATGTTGAAAGGAACTCGAACCATGTCAACCTTGGTTTTGAGAATCTCTCCCGGAGTTTGAGAGATTTGGACGTGAAAGGGTACCAATCTTGGCGGGGATTGGGAACCCTTCGCGAGAATGTCCAAAGTTTCAGCGGGATTTCCAAAATGTTGAAAGGAACTCGAACCATGTCAACCTTGGTTTTGAGAATCTCTCCCGGAGTCTGAGAGATTTGGACGTGAAAGGGTACCAATCTTGTCGGGGATTGGGAACCCTTCGCGAGAATGTCCAAAGTTTCAGCGGGATTTCCAAAATGTTGAAAGGAACTCGAACCATGTCAACCTTGGTTTTGAGAATCTCTCCCGGAGTTTGAGAGATTTGGACGTGAAAGGGTACCAATTTTGTCGGGGATTGGGAACCCTTCGCGAGAATGTCCAAAGTTTCAGCGGGATTTCCAAAATGTTGAAAGGAACTCGAAACATGTCAGCCATGGTTTTGAGAATCTCTCCCGGAGTTTGAGAGATTTGGACGTGAAAGGGTACCAATCTTGTCGGGGATTGGGAACCCTTCGCGAGAATGTCCAAAGTTTCAGCGGGATTTCCAAAATGTTGAAAGGAACTCGAACCATGTCAACCTTGGTTTTGAGAATCTCTCCCGGAGTTTGAGAGATTTGGACGTGAAAGGGTACCAATCTTGTCGGGGATTGGGAACCCTTCGCGAGAATGTCCAAAGTTTCAGCGGGATTTCCAAAATGTTGAAAGGAACTCGAAACATGTCAACCTTGGTTTTGAGAATCTCTCCCGGAGTTTGAGAGATTTGGACGTGAAAGGGTACCAATCTTGTCGGGGATTGGGAACCCTTCACGAGAATATCCAAAGTTTCACCAGGATTTCCAAAATGTTGAAAGGAACTCGAAACATGTCAACCTTGGTTTTGAGAATCTCTCCCGGAGTTTGAGAGATTTGGACGTGAAAGGGTACCAATCTTGTCGGGGATTGGGAACCCTTCGCGAGAATGTCCAAAGTTTCAGCGGGATTTCCAAAATGTTGAAAGGAACTCGAAACATGTCAACCTTGGTTTTGAGAATCTCTCCCGGAGTTTGAGAGATTTGGACGTGAAAGGGTACCAATCTTGTCGGGGATTGGGAACCCTTCGCGAGAATGTCCAAAGTTTCAGCGGGATTTCCAAAATGTTGAAAGGAACTCGAAACATGTCAACCTTGGTTTTGAGAATCTCTCCCGGAGTTTGAGAGATTTGGACGTGAAAGGGTACCAATCTTGTCGGGGATTGGGAACCCTTCGCGAGAATGTCCAAAGTTTCAGCGGGATTTCCAAAATGTTGAAAGGAACTCGAAACGTTTCAACCATGGTTTTGAGAATCTCTCCCGGAGTTTGAGAGATTTGGACGTGAAAGGGTACCAATCTTGTCGGGGATTGGGAACCCTTCGCGACAATGTCCAAAGTTTCAGCGGGATTTCCAAAATGTTGAAAGGAACTCGAAACATGTCAACCTTGGTTTTGAGAATCTCTCCCGGAGTTTGAGAGATTTGGACGTGAAAGGGTACCGATCTTGTCGGGGATTGGGAACCCTTCACGAGAATGTCCAGAGTTTCAGGGGGATTTCCAAAATGTTGAAAGGAACTCGAAACATGTCAACCTTGGTTTTGAGAATCTCTCCCGGAGGTTGAGAGATTTGAACGTGAAAGGGTGCCAATCTTGTCGGGGATTGGGAACCCTTCGCGAGAATGTCCAAAGTTTCAGCGGGATTTCCAAAATGTTGAAAGGAACTCGAACCATGTCAACC
Source organism: Streptopelia decaocto (assembly GCF_964273445.1). NCBI lineage: Eukaryota > Metazoa > Chordata > Aves > Columbiformes > Columbidae > Streptopelia > Streptopelia decaocto. Next base: position 182,224 of record NW_028115595.1, on the reverse strand, counting down.
TTGGTTTTGAGAATCTCTCCCGGAGTCTGAGAGATTTGGACGTGAAAGGGTACCAATCTTGTCGGGGATTGGGAACCCTTCGCGAGAATGTCCAAAGTTTCAGCGGGATTTCCAAAATGTTGAAAGGAACTCGAACCATGTCAACCTTGGTTTTGAGAATCTCTCCCGGAGTTTGAGAGATTTGGACGTGAAAGGGTACCAATCTTGTCGGGGATTGGGAACCCTTCGCGAGAATGTCCAAAGTTTCAGTGGGATTTCCAAAATGTTGAAAGGAACTCGGAACATGTCAACCTTGGTTTTGAGAATCTCTCCCGGAGTTTGAGAGATTTGGACGTGAAAGTGTACCAATCTTGTCGGGGATTGGGAACCCTTCGCGAGAATGTCCAAAGTTTCAGCGGGATTTCCAAAATGTTGAAAGGAACTCGAAACATGTCAACCTTAGTTTTGAGAATCTTTCCCGGAGTTTGAGAGATTTGGACGTGAAAGGGTACCAATCTTGTCGGGGATTGGGAACCCTTCGCGAGAATGTCCAAAGTTTCAGCGGGATTTCAAAACTGTTGAAAGGAACTCGAAACATGTCAACCTTGGTTTTGAGAATCTCTCCCGGAGTTTGAGAGATTTGGACGTGAAAGGGTACCAATCTTGTCGGGGATTGGGAACCCTTCGCAAGAATGTCCAAAGTTTCAGCGGGATTTCCAAAATGTTGAAAGGAACTCGAACCATGTCAACCTTGGTTTTGAGAATCTCTCCCGGAGTCTGAGAGATTTGGACGTGAAAGGGTACCAATCTTGTCGGGGATTGGGAACCCTTCGCGAGAATGTCCAAAGTTTCAGCGGGATTTCCAAAATGTTGAAAGGAACTCGAACCATGTCAACCTTGGTTTTGAGAATCTCTCCCGGAGTTTGAGAGATTTGGACGTGAAAGGGTACCAATCTTGTCGGGGATTGGGAACCCTTCGCGACAATGTCCAAAGTTTCAGCGGGATTTCCAAAATGTTGAAAGGAACTCGAACCATGTCAACCTTGGTTTTGAGAATCTCTCCCGGAGTTTGAGAGATTTGGACGTGAAAGGGTACCAATCTTGTCGGGGATTGGGAACCCTTCGCGAGAATGTCCAAAGTTTCAGGGGGATTTCCAAAATGTTGAAAGGAACTCGAACCATGTAAACCTTGGTTTTGAGAATCTCTCCCGGAGTCTGAGAGATTTGGACGTGAAAGGGTACCAATCTTGTCGGGGATTGGGAACCCTTCGCGAGAATGTCCAAAGTTTCAGCGGGATTTCCAAAATGTTGAAAGGAACTCGAACCATGTCAACCTTGGTTTTGAGAATCTCTCCCGGAGTTTGAGAGATTTGGACGTGAAAGGGTACCAATCTTGTCGGGGATTGGGAACCCTTCGTGAGAATGTCCAAAGTTTCAGCGGGATTTCCAAAATGTTGAAAGGAACTCGAAACATGTCAACCTTCGTTTTGAGAATCTCTCCCGGAGTTTGAGAGATTTGGACGTGAAAGGGTACCAATCTTGTCGGGGATTGGGAACCCTTCACGAGAATGTCCAAAGTTTCAGCGGGATTTCCAAAATGTTGAAAGGAACTCGAAACATGTCAACCTTGGTTTTGAGAATCTCTCCCGGAGTTTGAGAGATTTGGACGTGAAAGGGTACCAATCTTGTCGGGGATTGGGAACCCTTCGCGACAATGTCCAAAGTTTCAGCGGGATTTCTAAAATGTTGAAAGGAACTTGTAACATGTCAACCTTGGTTTTGAGAATCTCTCCCGGAGTTTGAGAGATTTGGACGTGAAAGGGTACCAATCTTGGCGGGGATTGGGAACCCTTCGCGAGAATGTCCAAAGTTTCAGCGGGATTTCCAAAATGTTGAAAGGAACTCGAACCATGTCAACCTTGGTTTTGAGAATCTCTCCCGGAGTCTGAGAGATTTGGACGTGAAAGGGTACCAATCTTGTCGGGGATTGGGAACCCTTCGCGAGAATGTCCAAAGTTTCAGCGGGATTTCCAAAATGTTGAAAGGAACTCGAACCATGTCAACCTTGGTTTTGAGAATCTCTCCCGGAGTTTGAGAGATTTGGACGTGAAAGGGTACCAATCTTGTCGTGGATTGGGAACCCTTCGCGAGAATGTCCAAAGTTTCAGTGGGATTTCCAAAATGTTGAAAGGAACTCGAACCATGTCAACCTTGGTTTTGAGAATCTCTCCCGGAGTTTGAGAGATTTGGACGTGAAAGGGTACCAATCTTGTCGGGGATTGGGAACCCTTCGCGAGAATGTCCAAAGTTTCAGTGGGATTTCCAAAATGTTGAAAGGAACTCGGAATATGTCAACCTTGGTTTTGAGAATCTCTCCCGGAGTTTGAGAGATTTGGACGTGAAAGTGTACCAATCTTGTCGGGGATTGGGAACCCTTCGCGAGAATGTCCAAAGTTTCAGCGGGATTTCCAAACTGTTGAAAGGAACTCGAAACATGTCAACCTTGGTTTTGAGAATCTCTCCCGGAGTCTGAGAGATTTGGACGTGAAAGGGTACCAATCTTGTCGGGGATTGGGAACCCTTCGCAAGAATGTCCAAAGTTTCAGCGGGATTTCCAAAATGTTGAGAGGAACTCGAAACATGTCAACCTTGGTTTTGAGAATCTCTCCCGGAGTTTCAGAGATTTGGACGTGAAATTGTACCAATCTTGTCGGGGATTGGGAACCCTTCGCGACAATGTCCAAAGTTTCAGCGGGATTTCCAAAATGTTGAAAGGAACTCGAAACGTTTCAACCATGGTTTTGAGAATCTCTCCCGGAGTTTGAGAGATTTGGACGTGAAAGGGTACCAATCTTGTCGGGGATTGGGAACCGTTCGCGAGAATGTCCAAAGTTTCAGCGGGATTTCCAAAATGTTGAAAGGAACTCGAAACATGTCGACCTTGGTTTTGACAATCTCTCCCGGAGTTTGAGAGATTTGGACGTGAAAGGGTACCGATCTTGTCGGGGATTGGGAACCCTTCACGAGAATGTCCAAAGTTTCAGGGGGATTTCCAAAATGTTGAAAGGAACTCGAAACATGTCAACCTTGGTTTTGAGAATCTCTCCCGGAGTTTGAGAGATTTGAACGTGAAAGTGTGCCAATCTTGTCGGGGATTGGGAACCCTTCGCGAGAATGTCCAAAGTTTCAGTGGGATTTCCAAAATGTTGAAAGGAACTCGAACCATGTCAACCTTGGTTTTGAGAATCTCTCCCGGAGTTTGAGAGATTTGGACGTGAAAGGGTACCAATCTTGTCGGGGATTGGGAACCCTTCGCGAGAATGTCCAAAGTTTCAGCGGGATTTCCAAAATGTTGAAAGGAACTCGAAACATGTCAACCTTCGTTTTGAGAATCTCTCCCGGAGTTTGAGAGATTTGGACGTGAAAGGGTACCAGTCTTGTCGGGGATTGGGAACCCTTCGCGAGAATGTCCAAAGTTTCAGCGGGATTTCCAAAATGTTGAAAGGAACTCGAAACATGTCAACCTTGGTTTTGAGAATCTCTCCCGGAGTTTGAGAGATTTGGACGTGAAAGGGTACCAATCTTGTCGGGGATTGGGAACCCTTCGCGAGAATGTCCAAAGTTTCAGTGGGATTTCCAAAATGTTGAAAGGAACTCGAACCATGTCATCCTTGGTTTTGAGAATCTCTCCCGGAGTTTGAGAGATTTGGACGTGAAAGGGTACCAATCTTGTCGGGGATTGGGAACCCTTCACGAGAATGTCCAAAGTTTCAGCGGGATTTCCAAAATGTTGAAAGGAACTCGAAACATGTCAACCTTGGTTTTGAGAATCTCTCCCGGAGTTTGAGAGATTTGGACGTGAAAGGGTACCAATCTTGTCGGGGATTGGGAACCCTTCGCGAGAATGTCCAAAGTTTCAGCGGGATTTCCAAAATGTTGAAAGGAACTCGAACCATGTCAACCATGGTTTTGAGAATCTCTCCCGGAGTTTGAGAGATTTGGACGTCAAAGGGTACCAATCTTGTCGGGGATTGGGAACCCTTCGCGAGAATGTCCAAAGTTTCAGCGGGATTTCCAAAATGTTGAAAGAAACTCAAAACATGTCAACCTTGGTTTTGAGAATCTCTCCCGGAGTTTGAGAGATTTGGACGTGAAAGGGTACCAATCTTGTCGGGGATTGGGAACCCTTCGCGAGAATGTCCAAAGTTTCAGCGGGATTTCCAAAATGTTGAAAGGAACTGGAAACGTTTCAACCATGGTTTTGAGAATCTCTCCCGGAGTTTGAGAGATTTGGACGTGAAAGGGTACCAATCTTGTCGGGGATTGGGAACCCTTCGCGAGAATGTCCAAAGTTTCAGCGGGATTTCCAAAATGTTGAAAGGAACTCGGAACATGTCAACCTTGGTTTTGAGAATCTCTGCCGGAGTTTGAGGGATTTGGACGTGAAAGGGTACCAATCTTGTCGGGGATTGGGAACCCTTCGCGAGAATGTCCAAAGTTTCAGCGGGATTTTTAAAATGTTGAAAGGAACTCGAACCATGTCAAGCTTGGTTTTGAGAATCTCTCCCGGAGTTTGAGAGATTTGGACGTGAAAGGGTACCAATCTTGTCCGGGATCGGGAACCCTTCGCGAGAATGTCCAAAGTTTCAGCGGGTTTTCCAAAATGTTGAAAGGAACTCGAACCATGTCAACCTTGGTTTTCAGAATCTCTCCCGGAGTTTGAGAGATTTGGACGTGAAAGGGTACCAATCCCGTCCGGGATCGGGAACCCTTCGCGAGAATGTCCAAAGTTTCAGCGGGATTTCCAAAATGTTGAAAGGAACTCGGAACATGTCAACCTTGGTTTTGAGAATCTCTCCCGGAGTTTGAGAGATTTGGACGTGAAAGGGTACCAATCTTGTCGGGGATTGGGAACCCTTCGCGAGAATGTCCAAAGTTTCAGCGGGATTTCCAAAATGTTGAAAGAAACTCAAAACATGTCAACCTTGGTTTTGAGAATCTCTCCCGGAGTTTGAGAGATTTGGACGTGAAAGGGTACCAATCTTGTCGGGGATTGGGAACCCTTCGCGAGAATGTCCAAAGTTTCAGCGGGATTTCCAAAATGTTGAAAGGAACTCGAAACGTTTCAACCATGGTTTTGAGAATCTCTCCCGGAGTTTGAGAGATTTGGACGTGAAAGGGTACCAATCTTGTCGGGGATTGGGAACCCTTCGCGAGAATGTCCAAAGTTTCAGCGGGATTTCCAAAATGTTGAAAGGAACTCGAACCATGTCAACCTTGGTTTTGAGAATCTCTCCCGGAGTTTGAGAGATTTGGACGTGAAAGGGTACCAATCTTGTCGGGGATTGGGAACCCTTCGCGAGAATGTCCAAAGTTTCAGCGGGATTTCCAAAATGTTGAAAGGAACTCGAACCATGTCAACCTTGGTTTTGAGAATCTCTCCCGGAGTTTGAGAGATTTGGACGTGAAAGGGTACCAATCTTGTCGGGGATTGGGAACCCTTCGCGACAATGTCCAAAGTTTCAGCGGGATTTCCAAAATGTTGAAAGGAACTCGAAACATGTCAACCTTGGTTTTGAGAATCTCTCCCGGAGTTTGAGAGATTTGGACGTGAAAGGGTACCAATCTTGTCGGGGATTGGGAACCCTTCGCGAGAATGTCCAAAGTTTCAGCGGGATTTCCAAAATGTTGAAAGGAACTCGAACCATGTCAACCTTGGTTTTGAGAATCTCTCCCGGAGTTTGAGAGATTTGGACGTGAAAGGGTACCAATCTTGTCGGGGATTGGGAACCCTTCGCGAGAATGTCCAAAGTTTCAGCGGGATTTCCAAAATGTTGAAAGAAACTCAAAACATGTCAACCTTGGTTTTGAGAATCTCTCCCGGAGTTTGAGAGATTTGGACGTGAAAGGGTACCAATCTTGTCGGGGATTTGGAACCCTTCGCGAGAATGTCCAAAGTTTCAGCGGGATTTCCAAAATGTTGAAAGGAACTCGAAACGTTTCAACCATGCTTTTGAGAATCTCTCCCGGAGTTTGAGAGATTTGGACGTGAAAGGGTACCAATCTTGTCGGGGATTGGGAACCCTTCGCCAGAATGTCCAAAGTTTCAGCGGGATTTCCAAAATGTTGAAAGGAACTCGAACCATGTCAACCTTGGTTTTGAGAATCTCTCCCGGAGTCTGAGAGATTTGGACGTGAAAGGGTACCAATCTTGTCGGGGATTGGGAACCCTTCGCGAGAATGTCCAAAGTTTCAGCGGGATTTCCAAAATGTTGAAAGGAACTCGAACCATGTCAACCTTGGTTTTGAGAATCTCTCCCGGAGTTTGAGAGATTTGGACGTGAAAGGGTACCAATCTTGTCGGGGATTGGGAACCCTTCGCCAGAATGTCCAAAGTTTCAGCGGGATTTCCAAAATGTTGAAAGGAACTCGAAACATGTCAACCTTGGTTTTGAGAATCTCTCCCAGAGTTTGAGAGATTTGGACGTGAAAGGGTACCAATCTTGTCCGGGATCGGGAACCCTTCGCGAGAATGTCCAAAGTTTCAGCGGGATTTCCAAAATGTTGAAAGGAACTCGAACCATGTCAACCATGGTTTTGAGAATCTCTCCCGGAGTTTGAGAGATTTGGACGTCAAAGGGTACCAATCTTGTCGGGGATTGGGAACCCTTCGCGAGAATGTCCAAAGTTTCAGCGGGATTTCCAAAATGTTGAAAGAAACTCAAAACATGTCAACCTTGGTTTTGAGAATCTCTCCCGGAGTTTGAGAGATTTGGACGTGAAAGGGTACCAGTCTTGTCGGGGATTGGGAACCCTTCGCGAGAATGTCCAAAGTTTCAGCGGGATTTCCAAAATGTTGAAAGGAACTCGAAACGTTTCAACCATGGTTTTGAGAATCTCTCCCGGAGTTTGAGAGATTTGGACGTGAAAGGGTACCAATCTTGTCGGGGATTGGGAACCCTTCGCGAGAATGTCCAAAGTTTCAGCGGGATTTCCAAAATGTTGAAAGGAACTCGGAACATGTCAACCTTGGTTTTGAGAATCTCTGCCGGAGTTTGAGGGATTTGGACGTGAAAGGGTACCAATCTTGTCGGGGATTGGGAACCCTTACCGAAAATGTCCAAAGTTTCAGCGGGATTTTTAAAATGTTGAAAGGAACTCGAAACATGTCAACCTTGGTTTTGAGAATCTCTCCCGGAGTTTGAGAGATTTGGACGTGAAAGGGTACCAATCTTGTCCGGGATCGGGAACCCTTCGCGAGAATGTCCAAAGTTTCAGCGGGATTTCCAAAATGTTGAAAGGAACTCGAAACATGTCAACCTTGGTTTTCAGAATCTCTCCCGGAGTTTGAGAGATTTGGACGTGAAAGGGTACCAATCTTGTCGGGGATTGGGAACCCTTCGCGAGAATGTCCAAAGTTTCAGCGGGATTTCCAAAATGTTGAAAGGAACTCGAAACATGTCAACCTTGGTTTTGAGATTCTCTCCCGGAGTTTGAGAGATTTGGACGTGAAAGGGTACCAATCTTGTCGGGGATTGGGAACCCTTCGCGAGAATGTCCAAAGTTTCAGCGGGATTTCCAAAATGTTGAAAGAAACTCAAAACATGTCAACCTTGGTTTTGAGAATCTCTCCCGGAGTTTGAGAGATTTGGACGTGAAAGGGTACCAATCTTGTCGGGGATTTGGAACCCTTCGCGAGAATGTCCAAAGTTTCAGCGGGATTTCCAAAATGTTGAAAGGAACTCGAAACGTTTCAACCATGCTTTTGAGAATCTCTCCCGGAGTTTGAGAGATTTGGACGTGAAAGGGTACCAATCTTGTCGGGGATTGGGAACCCTTCGCGAGAATGTCCAAAGTTTCAGCGGGATTTCCAAAATGTTGAAAGGAACTCGAACCATGTCAACCTTGGTTTTGAGAATCTCTCCCGGAGTCTGAGAGATTTGGACGTGAAAGGGTACCAATCTTGTCGGGGATTGGGAACCCTTCGCGAGAATGTCCAAAGTTTCAGCGGGATTTCCAAAATGTTGAAAGGAACTCGAACCATGTCAACCTTGGTTTTGAGAATCTCTCCCGGAGTTTGAGAGATTTGGACGTGAAAGGGTACCAATCTTGTCGGGGATTGGGAACCCTTCGCGAGAATGTCCAAAGTTTCAGCGGGATTTCCAAAATGTTGAAAGGAACTCGAAACATGTCAACCTTGGTTTTGAGAATCTCTCCCGGAGTTGGAGAGATTTGGACGTGAAAGGGTACCAATCTTGTCCGGGATCGGGAACCCTTCGCGAGAATGTCCAAAGTTTCAGCGGGATTTCCAAAATGTTGAAAGGAACTCGAACCATGTCAACCATGGTTTTGAGAATCTCTCCCGGAGTTTGAGAGATTTGGACGTCAAAGGGTACCAATCTTGTCGGGGATTGGGAACCCTTCGCGAGAATGTCCAAAGTTTCAGCGGGATTTCCAAAATGTTGAAAGAAACTCGAAACATGTCAACCTTGGTTTTGAGAATCTCTCCCGGAGTTTGAGAGATTTGGACGTGAAAGGGTACCAATCTTGTCGGGGATTGGGAACCCTTCGCGAGAATGTCCAAAGTTTCAGCGGGATTTCCAAAATGTTGAAAGGAACTCGAAACGTTTCAACCATGGTTTTGAGAATCTCTCCCGGAGTTTGAGAGATTTGGACGTGAAAGGGTACCAATCTTGTCGGGGATTGGGAACCCTTCGCGAGAATGTCCAAAGTTTCAGCGGGATTTCCAAAATGTTGAAAGGAACTCGGAACATGTCAACCTTGGTTTTGAGAATCTCTGCCGGAGTTTGAGGGATTTGGACGTGAAAGGGTACCAATCTTGTCGGGGATTGGGAACCCTTACCGAAAATGTCCAAAGTTTCAGCGGGATTTTTAAAATGTTGAAAGGAACTCGAAACATGTCAACCTTGGTTTTGAGAATCTCTCCCGGAGTCTGAGAGATTTGGACGTGAAAGGGTACCAATCTTGTCCGGGATCGGGAACCCTTCGCGAGAATGTCCAAAGTTTCAGCGGGATTTCCAAAATGTTGAAAGGAACTCGAACCATGTCAACCTTGGTTTTGAGAATCTCTCCCGGAGTTTGAGAGATTTGGACGTGAAAGGGTACCAATCTTGTCGGGGATTGGGAACCCTTCGCGAGAATGTCCAAAGTTTCAGCGGGATTTCCAAAATGTTGAAAGGAACTGGAAACGTTTCAACCATGGTTTTGAGAATCTCTCCCGGAGTTTGAGAGATTTGGACGTGAAAGGGTACCAATCTTGTCGGGGATTGGGAACCCTTCGCGAGAATGTCCAAAGTTTCAGCGGGATTTCCAAAATGTTGAAAGGAACTCGGAACATGTCAACCTTGGTTTTGAGAATCTCTGCCGGAGTTTGAGGGATTTGGACGTGAAAGGGTACCAATCTTGTCGGGGATTGGGAACCCTTACCGAAAATGTCCAAAGTTTCAGCGGGATTTTTAAAATGTTGAAAGGAACTCGAACCATGTCAAGCTTGGTTTTGAGAATCTCTCCCGGAGTTTGAGAGATTTGGACGTGAAAGGGTACCAATCTTGGCGGGGATTGGGAACCCTTCGCGAGAATGTCCAAAGTTTCAGCGGGATTTCCAAAATGTTGAAAGGAACTCGAACCATGTCAACCTTGGTTTTGAGAATCTCTCCCGGAGTCTGAGAGATTTGGACGTGAAAGGGTACCAATCTCGTCCGGGATCGGGAACCCTTCGCGAGAATGTCCAAAGTTTCAGCGGGATTTCCAAAATGTTGAAAGGAACTCGAAACATGTCAACCTTGGTTTTGAGAATCTCTCACGTAGTTGGAGAGATTTGGACGTGAAAGGGTACCAATCTTGTCGGGGATTGGGAACCCTTCGCGAGAATGTCCAAAGTTTCAGCGGGATTTCCAAAATGTTGAAAGGAACTCGAAACATGTCAACCTTGGTTTTGAGAATCTCTCCCGGAGTTTGAGAGATTTGGACGTGAAAGGGTACCAATCTTGTCGGGGATTGGGAACCCTTCGCGAGAATGTCCAAAGTTTCAGCGGGATTTCCAAAATGTTGAAAGAAACTCAAAACATGTCAACCTTGGTTTTGAGAATCTCTCCCGGAGTTTGAGAGATTTGGACGTGAAAGGGTACCAATCTTGTCGGGGATTGGGAACCCTTCGCGAGAATGTCCAAAGTTTCAGCGGGATTTCCAAAATGTTGAAAGGAACTCGAAACGTTTCAACCATGGTTTTGAGAATCTCTCCCGGAGTTTGAGAGATTTGGACGTGAAAGGGTACCAATCTTGTCGGGGATTGGGAACCCTTCGCGAGAATGTCCAAAGTTTCAGCGGGATTTCCAAAATGTTGAAAGGAACTCGAACCATGTCAACCTTGGTTTTGAGAATCTCTCCCGGAGTCTGAGAGATTTGGACGTGAAAGGGTACCAATCTTGTCGGGGATCGGGAACCCTTCGCGACAATGTCCAAAGTTTCAGCGGGATTTCCAAAATGTTGAAAGGAACTCGAACCATGTCAACCTTGGTTTTGAGAATCTCTCCCGGAGTTTGAGAGATTTGGACGTGAAAGGGTACCAATCTTGTCGGGGATTGGGAACCCTTCGCGAGAATGTCCAAAGTTTCAGCGGGATTTCCAAAATGTTGAAAGGAACTCGAACCATGTCAACCTTGGTTTTGAGAATCTCTCCCAGAGTTTGAGAGATTTGGACGTGAAAGGGTACCAATCTTGTCGGGGATTGGGAACCCTTCGCGACAATGTCCAAAGTTTCAGCGGGATTTTTAAAATGTTGAAAGGAACTCGAAACATGTCAACCTTGGTTTTGAGAATCTCTCCCGGAGTTTGAGAGATTTGGACGTGAAAGGGTACCAATCTTGTCGGGGATTGGGAACCCTTCGCGAGAATGTCCAAAGTTTCAGCGGGATTTCCAAAATGTTGAAAGGAACTCGAACCATGTCAACCTTGGTTTTGAGAATCTCTCCCGGAGTTTGAGAGATTTGGACGTGAAAGGGTACCAATCTTGTCGGGGATTGGGAACCCTTCGCGAGAATGTCCAAAGTTTCAGCGGGATTTCCAAAATGTTGAAAGAAACTCAAAACATGTCAACCTTGGTTTTGAGAATCTCTCCCGGAGTTTGAGAGATTTGGACGTGAAAGGGTACCAATCTTGTCGGGGATTTGGAACCCTTCGCGAGAATGTCCAAAGTTTCAGCGGGATTTCCAAAATGTTGAAAGGAACTCGAAACGTTTCAACCATGCTTTTGAGAATCTCTCCCGGAGTTTGAGAGATTTGGACGTGAAAGGGTACCAATCTTGTCGGGGATTGGGAACCCTTCGCGAGAATGTCCAAAGTTTCAGCGGGATTTCCAAAATGTTGAAAGGAACTCGAACCATGTCAACCTTGGTTTTGAGAATCTCTCCCGGAGTCTGAGAGATTTGGACGTGAAAGGGTACCAATCTTGTCGGGGATTGGGAACCCTTCGCGAGAATGTCCAAAGTTTCAGCGGGATTTCCAAAATGTTGAAAGGAACTCGAACCATGTCAACCTTGGTTTTGAGAATCTCTCCCGCAGTTTGAGAGATTTGGACGTGAAAGGGTACCAATCTTGTCGGGGATTGGGAACCCTTCGCGAGAATGTCCAAAGTTTCAGCGGGATTTCCAAAATGTTGAAAGGAACTCGAACCATGTCAACCTTGGTTTTGAGAATCTCTCCCAGAGTTTGAGAGATTTGGACGTGAAAGGGTACCAATCTTGTCGGGGATTGGGAACCCTTCGCGAGAATGTCCAAAGTTTCAGTGGGATTTCCAAAATGTTGAAAGGAACTCGGAACATGTCAACCTTAGTTTTGAGAATCTCTGCCGGAGTTTGAGAGATTTGCACGTGAAAGTGTACCAATCTTGTCGGGGATTGGGAACCCTTCGCGAGAATGTCCAAAGTTTCAGGGGGATTTCCAAAATGTTGAAAGGAACTCGAAACATGTCAACCTTGGTTTTGAGAATCTCTCCCGGAGTTTGAGAGATTTGGACGTGAAAGGGTACCAATCTTGTCGGGGATTGGGAACCCTTCGCGAGAATGTCCAAAGTTTCAGCGGGATTTTTAAAATGTTGAAAGGAACTCGAAACATGTCAACCTTGGTTTTGAGAATCTCTCCCGGAGTTTGAGAGATTTGGACGTGAAAGGGTACCAATCTTGTCGGGGATTGGGAACCCTTCGCGAGAATGTCCAAAGTTTCAGCGGGATTTCCAAAATGTTGAAAGGAACTCGAAACGTTTCAACCATGGTTTTGAGAATCTCTCCCGGAGTTTGAGAGATTTGGACGTGAAAGGGTACCAATCTTGTCGGGGATTGGGAACCCTTCGCGACAATGTCCAAAGTTTCAGCGGGATTTCCAAAATGTTGAAAGGAACTCGAACCATGTCAACCTTGGTTTTGAGAATCTCTCCCGGAGTTTGAGAGATTTGGACGTGAAAGGGTACCAATCTTGTCGGGGATTGGGAACCCTTCGCGAGAATGTCCAAAGTTTCAGCGGGATTTCCAAAATGTTGAAAGGAACTCGAAACATGTCAACCTTGGTTTTGAGAATCTCTCCCGGAGTTTGAAAGATTTGGACGTGAAAGGGTACCAATCTTGTCGGGGATTGGGAACCCTTCGCGAGAATGTCCAAAGTTTCAGCGGGATTTCCAAAATGTTGAAAGGAACTCGAACCATGTCAACCTTGGTTTTGAGAATCTCTCCCGGAGTTTGAGAGATTTGGACGTGAAAGGGTACCAATCTTGTCGGGGATTGGGAACCCTTCGCGAGAATGTCCAAAGTTTCAGCGGGATTTCCAAAATGTTGAAAGAAACTCAAAACATGTCAACCTTGGTTTTGAGAATCTCTCCCGGAGTTTGAGAGATTTGGACGTGAAAGGGTACCAATCTTGTCGGGGATTTGGAACCCTTCGCGAGAATGTCCAAAGTTTCAGCGGGATTTCCAAAATGTTGAAAGGAACTCGAAACGTTTCAACCATGCTTTTGAGAATCTCTCCCGGAGTTTGAGAGATTTGGACGTGAAAGGGTACCAATCTTGTCGGGGATTGGGAACCCTTCGCGAGAATGTCCAAAGTTTCAGCGGGATTTCCAAAATGTTGAAAGGAACTCGAACCATGTCAACCTTGGTTTTGAGAATCTCTCCCGGAGTCTGAGAGATTTGGACGTGAAAGGGTACCAATCTTGTCGGGGATTGGGAACCCTTCGCGAGAATGTCCAAAGTTTCAGCGGGATTTCCAAAATGTTGAAAGGAACTCGAAACGTTTCAACCATGGTTTTGAGAATCTCTCCCGGACTTTGAGAGATTTGGACGTGAAAGGGTACCAGTCTTGTCGGGGATTGGGAACCCTTCGCGACAATGTCCAAAGTTTCAGCGGGATTTCCAAAATGTTGAAAGGAACTCGAAACATGTTGACCTTGGTTTTGAGAATCTCTCCCGGAGTTTGAGAGATTTGGACGTGAAAGGGTACCGATCTTGTTGGGGATTGGGAACCCTTCGCGAGAATGTCCAAAGTTTCAGGGGGATTTCCAAAATGTTGAAAGGAACTCGAAACATGTCAACCTTGGTTTTGAGAATCTCTCCCGGAGTTTGAGAGATTTGAACGTGAAAGGGTGCCAATCTTGTCGGGGATTGGGAACCCTTCGCGAGAATGTCCAAAGTTTCAGCGGGATTTCCAAAATGTTGAAAGGAACTCGAAACATGTCAACCTTGGTTTTGAGAATCTCTCCCGGAGTTTGAGAGATTTGGACGTGAAAGGGTACCAATCTTGTCGGGGATCGGGAACCCTTCGCGAGAATGTCCAAAGTTTCAGCGGGATTTCCAAAATGTTGAAAGGAACTCGAAACATGTCAACCTTGGTTTTGAGAATCTCTCCCGGAGTTTGAGAGATTTGGACGTGAAAGGGTACCAATCTTGCGAGGGAATGGGAACCCTTCGCGAGAATGTCCAAAGTTTCAGCGGGATTTCCAAAATGTTGAAAGGAACTCGAAACATGTCAACCTTGGTTTTGAGAATCTCTCCCGGAGTTTGAGAGATTTGGACGTGAAAGGGTACCAATCTTGTCGGGGATTGGGAACCCTTCGCGAGAATGTCCAAAGTTTCAGTGGGATTTCCAAAATGTTGAAAGCAACTCGAAACATGTCAACCTTGGTTTTGAGAATCTCTCCCGGAGTTTGAGAGATTTGGACGTGAAAGGGTACCAATCTTGTCGGGGATCGGGAACCCTTCGCGAGAATGTCCAAAGTTTCAGCGGGATTTCCAAAATGTTGAAAGGAACTCGAAACATGTCAACCTTGGTTTTGAGAATCTCTCCCGGAGTTTGAGAGATTTGGACGTGAAAGGGTACCAATCTTGTCGGGGATTGGGAACCCTTCGCGAGAATGTCCAAAGTTTCAGTGGGATTTCCAAAATGTTGAAAGGAACTCGAAACATGTCAACCTTGGTTTTGAGAATCTCTCCCGGAGTTTGAGAGATTTGCACGTGAAAGGGTACCAATCTTGTCGGGGATTGGGAATCCTTCGCGACAATGTCCAAAGTTTCAGCGGGATTTCCAAAATGTTGAAAGGAACTCGAAACATGTCAACCTTGGTTTTGAGAATCTCTCCCGCAGTTTGAGATATTTGGACGTGAAAGGGTACCAATCTTGTCGGGGATTGGGAACCCTTCGCGAGAATGTCCAAACTTTCAGCGGGATTTCCAAAATGTTGAAAGGAACTCGAAACATATCAACCTTGGTTTTGAGAATCTCTCCCGGAGTTTGAGAGATTTGGACGTGAAAGGGTACCAATCTTGTCGGGGATTGGGAACCCTTCGCCAGAATGTCCAAAGTTTCAGCGGGATTTCCAAAATGTTGAAAGGAACTCAAAACATGTCAACCTTGGTTTTGAGAATCTCTCCCGGAGTTTGAGAGATTTGGACGTGAAAGGGTACCAATCTTGTCGGGGATTGGGAACCCTTCGCGAGAATGTCCAAAGTTTCAGCGGGATTTCCAAAATGTTGAAAGGAACTCGAAACATGTCAACCTTGGTTTTGAGAATCTCTCCCGGAGTTTGAGAGATTTGGACGTGAAAGGGTACCAATCTTGTCGGGGATTGGGAACCCTTCGCGAGAATGTCCAAAGTTTCAGCGGGATTTCCAAAATGTTGAAAGGAACTGGAAACATGTCAGCCTTGGTTTTGAGAATCTCTCCCGGAGTTTGAGAGATTTGGACGTGAAAGGGTACCAATCTTGTCGGGGATTGGGAACCCTTCGCGAGAATGTCCAAAGTTTCAGCGGGATTTCCAAAATGTTGAAAGGAACTCGAACCATGTCAACCTTGGTTTTGAGAATCTCTCCCGGAGTTTGAGAGATTTGGACGTGAAAGGGTACCAATCTTGTCGGGGATTGGGAACCCTTCGCGAGAATGTCCAAAGTTTCAGCGGGATTTCCAAAATGTTGAAAGGAACTCGAACCATGTCAACCTTGGTTTTGAGAATCTCTCCCGGAGTTTGAGAGATTTGGACGTGAAAGGGTACCAATCTTGTCGGGGATTGGGAACCCTTCGCGAGAATGTCCAAAGTTTCAGTGGGATTTCCAAAATGTTGAAAGCAACTCGAAACATGTCAACCTTGGTTTTGAGAATCTCTCCCGGAGTTTGAGAGATTTGGACGTGAAAGGGTACCAATCTTGTCGGGGATCGGGAACCCTTCGCGAGAATGTCCAAAGTTTCAGCGGGATTTCCAAAATGTTGAAAGGAACTCGAACCATGTCAACCTTGGTTTTGAGAATCTCTCCCGGAGTTTGAGAGATTTGGACGTGAAAGGGTACCAATCTTGTCGGGGATTGGGAACCCTTCGCGAGAATGTCCAAAGTTTCAGCGGGATTTCCAAAATGTTGAAAGGAACTCGAAACATGTCAACCTTGGTTTTGAGAATCTCTCCCGGAGTTTGAGAGTTTTGGACGTGAAAGGGTACCAATCTTGTCGGGGATTGGGAACCCTTCGCGAGAATGTCCAAAGTTTCAGCGGGATTTCCAAAATGTTGAAAGGAACTCGAAACATGTCAACCTTGGTTTTGAGAATCTCTCCCGGAGTTTGAGAGATTTGGACGTGAAAGGGTACCAATCTTGTCGGGGATTGGGAACCCTTCGCGAGAATGTCCAAAGTTTCAGCGGGATTTCCAAAATGTTGAAAGGAACTCGAACCATGTCAACCTTGGTTTTGAGAATCTCTCCCGGAGTTTGAGAGATCTGGACGTGAAAGGGTACCAGTCTTGTTGGGGATTGGGAACCCTTCGCGAGAATGTCCAAAGTTTCAGCGGGATTTCCAAAATGTTGAAAGGAACTCGAACCATGTCAACCTTGGTTTTGAGAATCTCTCCCGGAGTTTGAGAGATTTGGACGTGAAGTGGTACCAATCTTGTCGGGGATTGGGAACCCTTCGCGAGAATGTCCAAAGTTTCAGCGGGATTTCCAAAATGTTGAAAGGAACTCGAACCATGTCAACCTTGGTTTTGAGAATCTCTCCCGGAGTTTGAGAGTTTTGGACGTGAAAGGGTACCAATCTTGTCGGGGATTGGGAACCCTTCGCGAGAATGTCCAAAGTTTCAGCGGGATTTCCAAAATGTTGAAAGGAACTGGAAACATGTCAACCTTGGTTTTGAGAATCTCTCCCGGAGTTTGAGAGATTTGGACGTGAAAGGGTACCAATCTTGTCGGGGATTGGGAACCCTTCGCGAGAATGTCCAAAGTTTCAGTGGGATTTCCAAAATGTTGAAAGGAACTCGAAACATGTCAACCTTGGTTTTGAGAATCTCTCCCGGAGTTTGAGAGATTTGCACGTGAAAGGGTACCAATCTTGTCGGGGATTGGGAATCCTTCGCGACAATGTCCAAAGTTTCAGCGGGATTTCCAAAATGTTGAAAGGAACTCGAAACATGTCAACCTTGGTTTTGAGAATCTCTCCCGGAGTTTGAGAGATTTGGACGTGAAAGGGTACCAATCTTGTCGGGGATTGGGAACCCTTCGCGACAATGTCCAAAGTTTCAGCGGGATTTCCAAAATGTTGAAAGGAACTCGAACCATGTCAACCTTGGTTTTGAGAATCTCTCCCGGAGTTTGAGAGATTTGGACGTGAAAGGGTATCAATCTTGTCGGGGATTGGGAACCCTTCGCCAGAATGTCCAAAGTTTCAGCGGGATTTTTAAAATGTTGAAAGGAACTCGAAACATGTCAAGCTTGGTTTTGAGAATCTCTCCCGGAGTTTGAGAGATTTGCACGTGAAAGGGTACCAATCTTGTCAGGGATTGGGAACCCTTCGCGAGAATGTCCAAAGTTTCAGCGGGATTTCCAAAATGTTGAAAGGAACTCGAACCATGTCAACCTTGGTTTTGAGAATCTCTCCCGGAGTCTGAGAGATTTGGACGTGAAAGGGTACCAATCTTGTCGGGGATTGGGAACCCTTCGCGAGAATGTCCAAAGTTTCAGCGGGATTTCCAAAATGTTGAAAGGAACTCGAAACATGTCAACCTTGGTTTTGAGAATCTCTCCCGGAGTTTGAGAGATTTGGACGTGAAAGGGTACCAATCTTGTCGGGGATTGGGAACCCTTCGCGAGAATGTCCAAAGTTTCAGCGGGATTTCCAAAATGTTGAAAGGAACTCGAAACATGTCAACCTTGGTTTTGAGAATCTCTCCCGGAGTTTGAGAGATTTGGACGTGAAAGGGTACCAATCTTGTCGGGGATTGGGAACCCTTCGCCAGAATGTCCAAAGTTTCAGCGGGATTTCCAAAATGTTGAAAGGAACTCGAAACATGTCAACCTTGGTTTTGAGAATCTCTCCCGCAGTTTGAGATATTTGGACGTGAAAGGGTACCAATCTTGTCGGGGATTGGGAACCCTTCGCGAGAATGTCCAAACTTTCAGCGGGATTTCCAAAATGTTGAAAGGAACTCGAAACATATCAACCTTGGTTTTGAGAATCTCTCCCGGAGTTTGAGAGATTTGGACGTGAAAGGGTACCAATCTTGTCGGGGATTGGGAACCCTTCGCCAGAATGTCCAAAGTTTCAGCGGGATTTCCAAAATGTTGAAAGGAACTCGAAACATGTCAACCTTGGTTTTGAGAATCTCTCCCGGAGTTTGAGAGATTTGGACGTGAAAGGGTACCAATCTTGTCGGGGATTGGGAACCCTTCGCGAGAATGTCCAAAGTTTCAGCGGGATTTCCAAAATGTTGAAAGGAACTCGAAACATGTCAACCTTGGTTTTGAGAATCTCTCCCGGAGTTTGAGAGATTTGGACGTGAAAGGGTACCAATCTTGTCGGGGATTGGGAACCCTTCGCGAGAATGTCCAAAGTTTCAGCGGGATTTCCAAAATGTTGAAAGGAACTCGAAACATGTCAACCTTGGTTTTGAGAATCTCTCCCGGAGTTTGAGAGATTTGGACGTGAAAGGGTACCAATCTTGTCGGGGATTGGGAACCCTTCGCGAGAATGTCCAAAGTTTCAGCGGGATTTCCAAAATGTTGAAAGGAACTCGAACCATGTCAACCTTGGTTTTGAGAATCTCTCCCGCAGTTTGAGATATTTGGACGTGAAAGGGTACCAATCTTGTCGGGGATTGGGAACCCTTCGCGAGAATGTCCAAACTTTCAGCGGGATTTCCAAAATGTTGAAAGGAACTCGAAACATATCAACCTTGGTTTTGAGAATCTCTCCCGGAGTTTGAGAGATTTGGACGTGAAAGGGTACCAATCTTGTCGGGGATTGGGAACCCTTGGCCAGAATGTCCAAAGTTTCAGCGGGATTTCCAAAATGTTGAAAGGAACTCGAAACATGTCAACCTTGGTTTTGAGAATCTCTCCCGGAGTTTGAGAGATTTGGACGTGAAAGGGTACCAATCTTGTCGGGGATTGGGAACCCTTCGCGAGAATGTCCAAAGTTTCAGCGGGATTTCCAAAATGTTGAAAGGAACTCGAAACATGTCAACCTTGGTTTTGAGAATCTCTCCCGGAGTTTGAGAGATTTGGACGTGAAAGGGTACCAATCTTGTCGGGGATTGGGAACCCTTCGCCAGAATGTCCAAAGTTTCAGCGGGATTTCCAAAATGTTGAAAGGAACTCGAAACATGTCAGCCTTGGTTTTGAGAATCTCTCCCGGAGTTTGAGAGATTTGGACGTGAAAGGGTACCAATCTTGTCGGGGATTGGGAACCCTTCGCGAGAATGTCCAAAGTTTCAGCGGGATTTCCAAAATGTTGAAAGGAACTGGAAACATGTCAACCTTGGTTTTGAGAATCTCTCCCGGAGTTTGAGAGATTTGGACGTGAAAGGGTACCAATCTTGTCGGGGATTGGGAACCCTTCGCGAGAATGTCCAAAGTTTCAGCGGGATTTCCAAAATGTTGAAAGGAACTCGAACCATGTCAACCTTGGTTTTGAGAATCTCTCCCGGAGTTTGAGAGATTTGGACGTGAAAGGGTACCAATCTTGTCGGGGATTGGGAACCCTTCGCGAGAATGTCCAAAGTTTCAGCGGGATTTCCAAAATGTTGAAAGGAACTCGAAACATGTCAACCTTGGTTTTGAGAATCTCTCCCGGAGTTTGAGAGATTTGGACGTGAAAGGGTACCAATCTTGTCGGGGATTGGGAACCCTTCGCGAGAATGTCCAAAGTTTCAGTGGGATTTCCAAAATGTTGAAAGCAACTCGAAACATGTCAACCTTGGTTTTGAGAATCTCTCCCGGAGTTTGAGAGATTTGGACGTGAAAGGGTACCAATCTTGTCGGGGATTGGGAACCCTTCGCGAGAATGTCCAAAGTTTCAGCGGGATTTCCAAAATGTTGAAAGGAACTCGAACCATGTCAACCTTGGTTTTGAGAATCTCTCCCGGAGTTTGAGAGATTTGGACGTGAAAGGGTACCAATCTTGTCGGGGATTGGGAACCCTTCGCGAGAATGTCCAAAGTTTCAGCGGGATTTCCAAAATGTTGAAAGGAACTCGAAACATGTCAACCTTGGTTTTGAGAATCTCTCCCGGAGTTTGAGAGTTTTGGACGTGAAAGGGTACCAATCTTGTCGGGGATTGGGAACCCTTCGCGAGAATGTCCAAAGTTTCAGCGGGATTTCCAAAATGTTGAAAGGAACTCGAAACATGTCAACCTTGGTTTTGAGAATCTCTCCCGGAGTTTGAGAGATTTGGACGTGAAAGGGTACCAATCTTGTCGGGGATTGGGAACCCTTCGCGAGAATGTCCAAAGTTTCAGCGGGATTTCCAAAATGTTGAAAGGAACTCGAACCATGTCAACCTTGGTTTTGAGAATCTCTCCCGGAGTTTGAGAGATCTGGACGTGAAAGGGTACCAGTCTTGTTGGGGATTGGGAACCCTTCGCGAGAATGTCCAAAGTTTCAGCGGGATTTCCAAAATGTTGAAAGGAACTCGAACCATGTCAACCTTGGTTTTGAGAATCTCTCCCGGAGTTTGAGAGATTTGGACGTGAAGTGGTACCAATCTTGTCGGGGATTGGGAACCCTTCGCGAGAATGTCCAAAGTTTCAGCGGGATTTCCAAAATGTTGAAAGGAACTCGAACCATGTCAACCTTGGTTTTGAGAATCTCTCCCGGAGTTTGAGAGTTTTGGACGTGAAAGGGTACCAATCTTGTCGGGGATTGGGAACCCTTCGCGAGAATGTCCAAAGTTTCAGCGGGATTTCCAAAATGTTGAAAGGAACTGGAAACATGTCAACCTTGGTTTTGAGAATCTCTCCCGGACTTTGAGAGATTTGGACGTGAAAGGGTACCAATCTTGTCGGGGATTGGGAACCCTTCGCGAGAATGTCCAAAGTTTCAGCGGGATTTCCAAAATGTTGAAAGGAACTCGAACCATGTCAACCTTGGTTTTGAGAATCTCTCCCGGAGTTTGAGAGATCTGGACGTGAAAGGGTACCAGTCTTGTTGGGGATTGGGAAACCTTCGCGAGAATGTCCAAAGTTTCAGCGGGATTTCCAAAATGTTGAAAGGAACTCGAACCATGTCAACCTTGGTTTTGAGAATCTCTCCCGGAGTTTGAGAGATTTGGACGTGAAGTGGTACCAATCTTGTCGGGGATTGGGAACCCTTCGCGAGAATGTCCAAATTTCAGCGGGATTTCCAAAATGTTGAAAGGAACTCGAAACATGTCAACCTTGGTTTTGAGAATCTCTCCCGGAGTTTGAGAGATTTGGACGTGAAAGGGTACCAATCTTGTCGGGGATTGGGAACCGTTCGCGAGAATGTCCAAAGTTTCAGCGGGATTTCCAAAATGTTGAAAGGAACTCGAACCATGTCAACCTTGGTTTTGAGAATCTCTCCCGGAGTTTGAGAGATTTGGACGTGAAAGGGTACCAATCTTGTCGGGGATTGGGAACCCTTCGCCAGAATGTCCAAAGTTTCAGCGGGATTTCCAAAATGTTGAAAGGAACTCGAAACATGTCAACCTTGGTTTTGAGAATCTCTCCCGGAGTTTGAGAGATTTGGACGTGAAAGGGTACCAATCTTGTCGGGGATTGGGAACCCTTCGCGAGAATGTCCAAAGTTTCAGTGGGATTTCCAAAATGTTGAAAGGAACTCGAAACATGTCAACCTTGGTTTTGAGAATCTCTCCCGGAGTTTGAGAGATTTGGACGTGAAAGGGTACCAATCTTGTCGGGGATTGGGAACCCTTCGCGAGAATGTCCAAAGTTTCAGCGGGATTTCCAAAATGTTGAAAGGAACTCGAATCATGTCAACCTTGGTTTTGAGAATCTCTCCCGGAGTTTGAGAGATTGGGACGTGAAAGGGTACCAATCTTGTCGGGGATCGGGAACCCTTCGCGAGAATGTCCAAAGTTTCAGCGGGATTTCCAAAATGTTGAAAGGAACTCGAAACATGTCAACCTTGGTTTTGAGAATCTCTCCCGGAGTTTGAGAGATTTGGACGTGAAAGTGTACCAATCTTGTCGGGGATTGGGAACCCTTCGCGAGAATGTCCAAAGTTTCAGCGGGATTTCCAAAATGTTGAAAGGAACTCGAAACATGTCAAGCTTGGTTTTGAGAATCTCTCCCGGAGTTTGAGAGATTTGGACGTGAAAGGGTACCAATCTTGTCGGGGATTGGGAACCCTTCGCGAGAATGTCCAAAGTTTCAGCGGGATTTCCAAAATGTTGAAAGGAACTCGAAACATGTCAACCTTGGTTTTGAGAATCTCTCCCAGAGTTTGAGAGATTTGGACGTGAAAGGGTACCAATCTTGTCGGGGATTGGGAACCCTTCGCGAGAATGTCCAAAGTTTCAGCGGGATTTCCAAAATGTTGAAAGGAACTCGAAACATGTCAACCTTGGTTTTGAGAATCTCTCCCGGAGTTTGAGAGGTTTGGACGTGAAAGGGTACCAATCTTGTCGGGGATTGGGAACCCTTCGCGAGAATGTCCAAAGTTTCAGCGGGATTTCCAAAATGTTGAAAGGAACTCGAAACATGTCAACCTTGGTTTTGAGAATCTCTCCCGGAGTTTGAGAGATTTGGACGTGAAAGGGTACCAATCTTGTCGGGGATTGGGAACCCTTCGCGAGAATGTCCAAAGTTTCAGTGGGATTTCCAAAATGTTGAAAGGAACTCGAACCATGTCAACCTTGGTTTTGAGAATCTCTCCCGGAGTTTGAGAGATCTGGACGTGAAAGGGTACCAGTCTTGTCGGGGATTGGGAACCCTTCGCGAGAATGTCCAAAGTTTCAGCGGGATTTCCAAAATGTTGAAAGGAACTCGAACCATGTCAACCTTGGTTTTGAGAATCTCTCCCGGAGTTTGAGAGATTTGGACGTGAAGTGGTACCAATCTTGCCGGGGATTGGGAACCCTTCGCGAGAATGTCCAAAGTTTCAGCGGGATTTCCAAAATGTTGAAAGGAACTCGAAACATGTCAAGCTTGGTTTTGAGAATCTCTCCCAGAGTTTGAGAGATTTGGACGTGAAAGGATACCAATCTTGTCGGGGATCGGGAACCGTTCGCGAGAATGTCCAAAGTTTCAGCGGGATTTCCAAAATGTTGAAAGGAACTCGAACCATGTCAACCTTGGTTTTGAGAATCTCTCCCGGAGTTTGAGAGATTTGGACGTGAAAGGGTACCAATCTTGTCGGGGATTGGGAACCCTTCGCGAGAATGTCCAAAGTTTCAGCGGGATTTCCAAAATGTTGAAAGGAACTCGAAACATGTCAACCTTGGTTTTGAGAATCTCTCCCGGAGTTTGAGAGATTTGGACGTGAAAGGGTACCAATCTTGTCGGGGATTGGGAACCCTTCGCGAGAATGTCCAAAGTTTCAGTGGGATTTCCAAAATGTTGAAAGGAACTCGAAACATGTCAACCTTGGTTTTGAGAATCTCTCCCGGAGTTTGAGAGATTTGGACGTGAAAGGGTACCAATCTTGTCGGGGATTGGGAACCCTTCGCGAGAATGTCCAAAGTTTCAGCGGGATTTCCAAAATGTTGAAAGGAACTCGAACCATGTCAACCTTGGTTTTGAGAATCTCTCCCGGAGTTTGAGAGATTTGGACGTGAAAGGGTACCAGTCTTGTCGGGGATTGGGAACCCTTCGCGAGAATGTCCAAAGTTTCAGCGGGATTTCCAAAATGTTGAAAGGAACTCGAACCATGTCAACCTTGGTTTTGAGAATCTCTCCCGGAGTTTGAGAGATTTGCACGTGAAAGGGTACCAATCTTGTCGGGGATTGGGAACCCTTCGCGACAATGTCCAAAGTTTCAGCGGGATTTCCAAAATGTTGAAAGGAACTCGAAACATGTCAACCTTGGTTTTGAGAATCTCTCCCGGAGTTTGAGAGATTTGGACGTGAAAGGGTACCAATCTTGTCGGGGATTGGGAACCCTTCGCGAGAATGTCCAAAGTTTCAGTGGGATTTCCAAAATGTTGAAAGGAACTCGAACCATGTCAACCTTGGTTTTGAGAATCTCTCCCGGAGTTTGAGAGATCTGGACGTGAAAGGGTACCAGTCTTGTCGGGGATTGGGAACCCTTCGCGAGAATGTCCAAAGTTTCAGCGGGATTTCCAAAATGTTGAAAGGAACTCGAACCATGTCAACCTTGGTTTTGAGAATCTCTCCCGGAGTTTGAGAGATTTGGACGTGAAGTGGTACCAATCTTGTCGGGGATTGGGAACCCTTCGCGAGAATGTCCAAAGTTTCAGCGGGATTTCCAAAATGTTGAAAGGAACTCGAACCATGTCAACCTTGGTTTTGAGAATCTCTCCCGGAGTTTGAGAGATTTGGACGTGAAAGGGTAACAGTCTTGCCGGGGATTGGGAACCCTTCGCAAGAATGTCCAAAGTTTCAGCGGGATTTCCAAAATATTGAAAGGAACTCGAAACATGTCAACCTTGGTTTTGAGAATCTCTCCCAGAGTTTGAGAGATTTGCACGTGAAAGGATACCAATCTTGTCGGGGATCGGGAACCGTTCGCGAGAATGTCCAAAGTTTCAGCGGGAATTCCAAAATGTTGAAAGGAACTCGAACCATGTCAACCTTGGTTTTGAGAATCTCTCCCGGAGTTTGAGAGATTTGGACGTGAAAGGGTACCAATCTTGCGAGGGAATGGGAACCCTTCGCGAGAATGTCCAAAGTTTCAGCGGGATTTCAAAAATGTTGAAAGGAACTGGAAACATGTCAACCTTGGTTTTGAGAATCTCTCCCGGAGTTTGAGAGATTTGGACGTGAAAGGGTACCAATCTTGTCGGGGATTGGAAACACTTCGCGAGAATGTCCAAAGTTTCAGTGGGATTTCCAAAATGTTGAAAGCAACTCGAAACATGTCAACCTTGGTTTTGAGAATCTCTCCCGGAGTTTGAGAGATTTGGACGTGAAAGGGTACCAATCTTGTCGGGGATCGGGAACCCTTCGCCAGAATGTCCAAAGTTTCAGCGGGATTTCCAAAATGTTGAAAGGAACTCGAACCATGTCAACCTTGGTTTTGATAATCTCTCCCGGAGTTTGAGAGATTTGGACGTGAAAGGGTACCAGTCTTGTCGGGGATTGGGAACCCTTCGCGAGAATGTCCAAAGTTTCAGCGGGATTTCCAAAATGTTGAAAGGAACTCGAAACATGTCAACCTTGGTTTTGAGAATCTCTCCCGGAGTTTGAGAGATTTGCACGTGAAAGGGTACCAATCTTGTCGGGGATTGGGAATCCTTCGCGAGAATGTCCAAAGTTTCAGCGGGATTTCCAAAATGTTGAAAGGAACTCGAAACATGTCAACCTTGGTTTTGAGAATCTCTCCCGGAGTTTGAGAGATTTGGACGTGAAAGGGTACCAATCTTGTCGGGGATTGGGAACCCTTCGCGACAATGTCCAAAGTTTCAGCGGGATTTCCAAAATGTTGAAAGGAACTCGAACCATGTCAACCTTGGTTTTGAGAATCTCTCCCGGAGTTTGAGAGATTTGGACGTGAAAGGGTACCAATCTTGTCGGGGATTGGGAACCCTTCGCCAGAATGTCCAAAGTTTCAGCGGGATTTTTAAAATGTTGAAAGGAACTCGAAACATGTCAAGCTTGGTTTTGAGAATCTCTCCCGGAGTTTGAGAGATTTGGACGTGAAAGGGTACCAATCTTGTCGGGGATTGGGAACCCTTCGCGAGAATGTCCAAAGTTTCAGCGGGATTTCCAAAATGTTGAAAGGAACTCGAAACATGTCAACCTTGGTTTTGAGAATCTCTCCCGGAGTTTGAGAGATTTGGACGTGAAAGGGTACCAATCTTGTCGGGGATTGGGAACCCTTCGCGAGAATGTCCAAAGTTTCAGCGGGATTTCCAAAATGTTGAAAGGAACTCGAAACATGTCAACCTTGGTTTTGAGAATCTCTCCCGGAGTTTGAGAGATTTGGACGTGAAAGGGTACCAATCTTGTCGGGGATTGGGAACCCTTCGCGAGAATGTCCAAAGTTTCAGCGGGATTTCCAAAATGTTGAAAGGAACTCGAAACATGTCAACCTTGGTTTTGAGAATCTCTCCGGGAGTTTGAGAGATTTGGACGTGAAAGGGTACCAATCTTGTCGGGGATTGGGAACCCTTCGCGAGAATGTCCAAAGTTTCAGCGGGATTTCCAAAATGTTGAAAGGAACTCGAACCATGTCAACCTTGGTTTTGAGAATCTCTCCCGCAGTTTGAGATATTTGGACGTGAAAGGGTACCAATCTTGTCGGGGATTGGGAACCCTTCGCGAGAATGTCCAAACTTTCAGCGGGATTTCCAAAATGTTGAAAGGAACTCGAAACATATCAACCTTGGTTTTGAGAATCTCTCCCGGAGTTTGAGAGATTTGGACGTGAAAGGGTACCAATCTTGTCGGGGATTGGGAACCCTTCGCCAGAATGTCCAAAGTTTCAGCGGGATTTCCAAAATGTTGAAAGGAACTCGAAACATGTCAACCTTGGTTTTGAGAATCTCTCCCGGAGTTTGAGAGATTTGGACGTGAAAGGGTACCAATCTTGGCGGGGATTGGGAACCCTTCGCGAGAATGTCCAAAGTTTCAGCGGGATTTCCAAAATGTTGAAAGGAACTCGAAACATGTCAACCTTGGTTTTGAGAATCTCTCCCGGAGTTTGAGAGATTTGGACGTGAAAGGGTACCAATCTTGTCGGGGATTGGGAACCCTTCGCGACAATGTCCAAAGTTTCAGCGGGATTTCCAAAATGTTGAAAGGAACTCGAAACATGTCAGCCTTGGTTTTGAGAATCTCTCCCGGAGTTTGAGAGATTTGGACGTGAAAGGGTACCAATCTTGTCAGGGATTGGGAACCCTTCGCGAGAATGTCCAAAGTTTCAGCGGGATTTCCAAAATGTTGAAAGGAAGTGGAAACATGTCAACCTTGGTTTTGAGAATCTCTCCCGGAGTTTGAGAGATTTGGACGTGAAAGGGTACCAATCTTGTCGGGGATTGGGAACCCTTCGCGAGAATGTCCAAAGTTTCAGCGGGATTTCCAAAATGTTGAAAGGAACTCGAACCATGTCAACCTTGGTTTTGAGAATCTCTCCCGGAGTTTGAGAGATTTGGACGTGAAAGGGTACCAATCTTGTCGGGGATTGGGAACCCTTCGCGAGAATGTCCAAAGTTTCAGCGGGATTTCCAAAATGTTGAAAGGAACTCGAAACATGTCAACCTTGGTTTTGAGAATCTCTCCCGGAGTTTGAGAGATTTGGACGTGAAAGGGTACCAATCTTGTCGGGGATTGGGAACCCTTCGCGAGAATGTCCAAAGTTTCAGCGGGATTTCCAAAATGTTGAAAGGAACTGGAACCATGTCAACCTTGGTTTTGAGAATCTCTCCCGGAGTTTGAGAGATTTGGACGTGAAAGGGTACCAATCTTGTCGGGGATTGGGAACCCTTCGCGAGAATGTCCAAAGTTTCAGCGGGATTTCCAAAATGTTGAAAGGAACTCGAAACATATCAACCTTGGTTTTGAGAATCTCTCCCGGAGTTTGAGAGATTTGGACGTGAAAGGGTACCAATCTTGTCGGGGATTGGGAACCCTTCGCGAGAATGTCCAAAGTTTCAGCGGGATTTCCAAAATGTTGAAAGGAACTCGAAACATGTCAGCCTTGGTTTTGAGAATCTCTCCCGGAGTTTGAGAGATTTGGACGTGAAAGGGTACCAATCTTGTCAGGGATTGGGAACCCTTCGCGAGAATGTCCAAAGTTTCAGCGGGATTTCCAAAATGTTGAAAGGAAGTGGAAACATGTCAACCTTGGTTTTGAGAATCTCTCCCGGAGTTTGAGAGATTTGGACGTGAAAGGGTACCAATCTTGTCGGGGATTGGGAACCCTTCGCGAGAATGTCCAAAGTTTCAGCGGGATTTCCAAAATGTTGAAAGGAACTCGAACCATGTCAACCTTGGTTTTGAGAATCTCTCCCGGAGTTTGAGAGATTTGGACGTGAAAGGGTACCAATCTTGTCGGGGATTGGGAACCCTTCGCGAGAATGTCCAAAGTTTCAGCGGGATTTCCAAAATGTTGAAAGGAACTCGA
This sequence comes from Streptopelia decaocto, assembly GCF_964273445.1. Classification (NCBI taxonomy): domain Eukaryota; kingdom Metazoa; phylum Chordata; class Aves; order Columbiformes; family Columbidae; genus Streptopelia; species Streptopelia decaocto. Next base: position 154,205 of record NW_028115595.1, on the reverse strand, counting down.
AACATGTCAACCTTGGTTTTGAGAATCTCTCCCGGAGTTTGAGAGATTTGGACGTGAAAGGGTACCAATCTTGTCGGGGATTGGGAACCCTTCGCGAGAATGTCCAAAGTTTCAGCGGGATTTCCAAAATGTTGAAAGGAACTGGAACCATGTCAACCTTGGTTTTGAGAATCTCTCCCGGAGTTTGAGAGATTTGGACGTGAAAGGGTACCAATCTTGTCGGGGATTGGGAACCCTTCGCGAGAATGTCCAAAGTTTCAGCGGGATTTCCAAAATGTTGAAAGGAACTCGAAACATATCAACCTTGGTTTTGAGAATCTCTCCCGGAGTTTGAGAGATTTGGACGTGAAAGGGTACCAATCTTGTCGGGGATTGGGAACCCTTCGCGAGAATGTCCAAAGTTTCAGCGGGATTTCCAAAATGTTGAAAGGAACTCGAAACATGTCAAGCTTGGTTTTGAGAATCTCTCCCGGAGTTTGAGAGATTTGGACGTGAAAGGGTACCAATCTTGTCGGGGATTGGGAACCCTTCGCGAGAATGTCCAAAGTTTCAGCGGGATTTCCAAAATGTTGAAAGGAACTCGAAACATGTCAACCTTGGTTTTGAGAATCTCTCCCGGAGTTTGAGAGATTTGGACGTGAAAGGGTACCAATCTTGTCGGGGATTGGGAACCCTTCGCCAGAATGTCCAAAGTTTCAGCGGGATTTCCAAAATGTTGAAAGGAACTCGAAACATGTCAACCTTGGTTTTGAGAATCTCTCCTGGACTTTGAGAGATTTGGACGTGAAAGGGTACCAGTCTTGTCGGGGATTGGGAACCCTTCGCGAGAATGTCCAAAGTTTCAGCGGGATTTCCAAAATGTTGAAAGGAACTCGAAACATGTCAAGCTTGGTTTTGAGAATCTCTCCCGGAGTTTGAGAGATTTGGACGTGAAAGGGTACCAATCTTGTCGGGGATTGGGAACCCTCCGCCAGAATGTCCAAAGTTTCAGGGGGATTTCCAAAATGTTGAAAGGAACTCGAAACATGTCAACCTTGGTTTTGAGAATCTCTCCCGGAGTTTGAGAGATTTGGACGTGAAAGGGTACCAATCTTGTCGGGGATTGGGAACCCTTCGCGAGAATGTCCAAAGTTTCAGCGGGATTTCCAAAATGTTGAAAGGAACTCGAAACATGTCAAGCTTGGTTTTGAGAATCTCTCCCGGAGTTTGAGAGATTTGGACGTGAAAGGGTACCAATCTTGTCGGGGATTGGGAACCCTTCGCCAGAATGTCCAAAGTTTCAGCGGGATTTCCAAAATGTTGAAAGGAACTCGAAACATGTCAACCTTGGTTTTGAGAATCTCTCCCGGAGTTTGAGAGATTTGCACGTGAAAGGGTACCAATCTTGTCGGGGATTGGGAACCCTTCGCCAGAATGTCCAAAGTTTCAGCGGGATTTCCAAAATGTTGAAAGGAACTCGAAACATGTCAACCTTGGTTTTGAGAATCTCTCCCGGAGTTTGAGAGATTTGGACGTGAAAGGGTACCAATCTTGTCGGAGATTGGGAACCCTTCGCGAGAATGTCCAAAGTTTCAGCGGGATTTCCAAAATGTTGAAAGGAACTCGAAACATGTCAACCTTGGTTTTGAGAATCTCTCCCGGAGTTTGAGAGATTTGGACGTGAAAGGGTACCAATCTTGTCGGGGATTGGGAACCCTTCGCTAGAATGTCCAAAGTTTCAGCGGGATTTCCAAAATGTTGAAAGGAACTCGAAACATGTCAAGCTTGGTTTTGAGAATCTCTCCCGGAGTTTGAGAGATTTGGACGTGAAAGGGTACCAGTCTTGTCGGGGATCGGGACTCCTTCGCGAGAATGTCCAAAGTTACAGCGGGATTTCCAAAATGTTGAAAGGAACTGGAAACATGTCAACCTTGGTTTTGAGAATCTCTCCCGGAGTTTGAGAGATTTGGACGTGAAAGGGTACCAATCTTGTCGGGGATTGGGAACACTTCGCGACAATGTCCAAAGTTTCAGCGGGATTTCCAAAATGTTGAAAGGAACTCGAACCATGTCAACCTTGGTTTTGAGAATCTCTCCCGGAGTTTGAGAGATTTGCACGTGAAAGGGTACCAATCTTGTCGGGGATTGGGAACCCTTCGCCAGAATGTCCAAAGTTTCAGCGGGATTTCCAAAATGTTGAAAGGAACTCGAACCATGTCAACTTTGGTTTTGAGAATCTCTCCCGGAGTTTGAGAGATTTGGACGTGAAAGGGTACCAATCTTGTCGGGGATTGGGAACCCTTCACCAGAATGTCCAAAGTTTCAGCGGGATTTCCAAAATGTTGAAAGGAACTCGAAACATGTCAACCTTGGTTTTGAGAATCTCTCCCGGAGTTTGAGAGATTTGGACGTGAAAGGGTGCCAATCTTGTCGGGGATCGGGACTCCTTCGCGAGAATGTCCAAAGTTTCAGCGGGATTTCCAAAATGTTGAAAGGCACTCGAAACATGTCAACCTTGGTTTTGAGAATCTCTCCCGGAGTTTGAGAGATTTGGACGTGAAAGGGTACCAATCTTGTCGGGGACTGGGAACTCTTCGCCAGAATGTCCAAAGTTTCAGTGGGATTTCCAAAATGTTGAAAGGAACTCGAAACATGTCAACCTTGGTTTTGAGAATCTCTCCCGGAGTTTGAGAGATTTGGACGTGAAAGGGTACCAATCTTGTCGGGGATTGGGAACCCTTCGCGAGAATGTCCAAAGTTTCAGCGGGATTTCCAAAATGTTGAAAGGAACTGGAACCACGTCAACCTTGGTTTTGAGAATCTCTCCCGGAGTTTGAGAGATTTGGACGTGAAAGGGTACCAATCTTGTCGGGGATTGGGAACCCTTCGCGAGAATGTCCAAAGTTTCAGCGGGATTTCCAAAATGTTGAAAGGAACTGCAAACATGTCAACCTTGGTTTTGAGAATCTCTCCCGGAGTTTGAGAGATTTGGACGTGAAAGGGTACCAATCTTGTCGGGGATTGGGAACCCTTCGCGACAATGTCCAAAGTTTCAGCGGGATTTCCAAAATGTTGAAAGGAACTCGAAACATGTCAACCTTGGTTTTGAGAATCTCTCCCGGAGTTTGAGAGATTTGGACGTGAAAGGGTACCAATCTTGTCGGGGATTGGGAACCCTTCGCCAGAATGTCCAAAGTTTCAGCGGGATTTCCAAAATGTTGAAAGGAACTCGAAACATGTCAACCTTGGTTTTGAGAATCTCTCCCGGAGTTTGAGAGATTTGGACGTGAAAGGGTACCAATCTTGTCAGGGATTGGGAACCCTTCGCGAGAATGTCCAAAGTTTCAGCAGGATTTCCAAAATGTTGAAAGGAACTCGAAACATGTCAACCTTGGTTTTGAGAATCTCTCCCGGAGTTTGAGAGATTTGGACGTGAAAGGGTACCAATCTTGTCGGGGATTGGGAACCCTTCGCGACAATGTCCAAAGTTTCAGCGGGATTTCCAAAATGTTGAAAGGAACTCGAAACATGTCAGCCTTGGTTTTGAGAATCTCTCCCGGAGTTTGAGAGATTTGGACGTGAAAGGGTACCAATCTTGTCGGGGATTGGGAACCCTTCGCGAGAATGTCCAAAGTTTCAGCGGGATTTCCAAAATGTTGAAAGGAACTCGAAACATGTCAACCTTGGTTTTGAGAATCTCTCCCGGAGTTTGAGAGATTTGGACGTGAAAGGGTACCAATCTTGTCGGGGATTGGGAACCCTTCACCAGAATGTCCAAAGTTTCAGCGGGATTTCCAAAATGTTGAAAGGAACTCGAAACATGTCAACCTTGGTTTTGAGAATCTCTCCCGGAGTTTGAGAGATTTGGACGTGAAAGGGTACCAATCTTGTCGGGGATTGGGAACCATTCGCCAGAATGTCCAAAGTTTCAGCGGGATTTCCAAAATGTTGAAAGGCACTCGAAACATGTCAACCTTGGTTTTGAGAATCTCTCCCGGAGTTTGAGAGATTTGGACGTGAAAGGGTACCAATCTTGTCGGGGACTGGGAACTCTTCGCCAGAATGTCCAAAGTTTCAGTGGGATTTCCAAAATGTTGAAAGGAACTCGAAACATGTCAACCTTGGTTTTGAGAATCTCTCCCGGAGTTTGAGAGATTTGGACGTGAAAGGGTACCAATCTTGTCGGGGATTGGGAACCATTCGCCAGAATGTCCAAAGTATCAGCGGGATTTCCAAAATGTTGAAAGGCACTCGAAACATGTCAACCTTGGTTTTGAGAATCTCTCCCGGAGTTTGAGAGATTTGGACGTGAAAGGGTACCAATCTTGTCGGGGATTGGGAACCCTTCGCGAGAATGTCCAAAGTTTCAGCGGGATTTCCAAAATGTTGAAAGGAACTCGAACCATGTCAACCTTGGTTTTGAGAATCTCTCCCGGACTTTGAGAGATTTGGACGTGAAAGGGTACCAATCTTGTCGGGGATTGGGAACCCTTCGCGAGAATGTCCAAAGTTTCAGCGGGATTTCCAAAATGTTGAAAGGAACTCGAAACATGTCAACCTTGGTTTTGAGAATCTCTCCCGGAGTTTGAGAGATTTGGACGTGAAAGGGTACCAATCTTGTCGGGGATTGGGAACCCTTCACCAGAATGTCCAAAGTTTCAGCGGGATTTCCAAAATGTTGAAAGGAACTCGAAACATGTCAACCTTGGTTTTGAGAATCTCTCCCGGAGTTTGAGAGATTTGGACGTGAAAGGGTACCAATCTTGTCGGGGATTGGGAACCATTCGCCAGAATGTCCAAAGTTTCAGCGGGATTTCCAAAATGTTGAAAGGCACTAGAAACATGTCAACCTTGGTTTTGAGAATCTCTCCCGGAGTTTGAGAGATTTGGACGTGAAAGGGTACCAATCTTGTCGGGGACTGGGAACTCTTCGCCAGAATGTCCAAAGTTTCAGCGGGATATCCAAAATGTTGAAAGGAACTCGAAACATGTCAACCTTGGTTTTGAGAATCTCTCCCGGAGTTTGAGAGATTTGGACGTGAAAGGGTACCAATCTTGTCGGGGATTGGGAACCCTTCGCGAGAATGTCCAAAGTTTCAGCAGGATTTCCAAAATGTTGAAAGGAACTGGAACCATGTCAACCTTGGTTTTGAGAATCTCTCCCGGAGTTTGAGAGATTTGGACGTGAAAGGGTACCAATCTTGTCGGGGATTGGGAACCCTTCGCGAGAATGTCCAAAGTTTCAGCGGGATTTCCAAAATGTTGAAAGGAACTCGAACCATGTCAACCTTGGTTTTGAGAATCTCTCCCGGACTTTGAGAGATTTGGACGTGAAAGGGTACCAATCTTGTCGGGGATTGGGAACCCTTCGCGAGAATGTCCAAAGTTTCAGCGGGATTTCCAAAATGTTGAAAGGAACTCGAAACATGTCAACCTTGGTTTTGAGAATCTCTCCCGGAGTTTGAGAGATTTGGACGTGAAAGGGTACCAATCTTGTCGGGGATTGGGAACCCTTCGCGAGAATGTCCAAAGTTTCAGCGGGATTTCCAAAATGTTGAAAGGAACTCGAAACATGTCAACCTTGGTTTTGAGAATCTCTCCCGGAGTTTGAGAGATTTGGACGTGAAAGGGTACCAATCTTGTCGGGGATTGGGAACCCTTCGCGAGAATGTCCAAAGTTTCAGCGGGATTTCCAAAATGTTGAAAGGAACTCGAAACATGTCAACCTTGGTTTTGAGAATCTCTCCCGGAGTTTGAGAGATTTGGACGTGAAAGTGTACCAATCTTGTCGGGGATTGGGAACCCTTCGCGAGAATGTCCACAGTTTCAGCGGGATTTCCAAAATGTTGAAAGGAACTCGAAACATGTCAACCTTGGTTTTGAGAATCTCTCCCGGAGTTTGAGAGATTTGGACGTGAAAGGGTACCAATCTTGTCGGGGATTGGGAACCCTTCGCCAGAATGTCCAAAGTTTCAGCGGGATTTCCAAAATGTTGAAAGGAACTCGAAACATGTCAACCTTGGTTTTGAGAATCTCTCCCGGAGTTTGAGAGATTTGGACGTGAAAGGGTACCAATCTTGTCGGGGATTGGGAAGCCTTCGCCAGAATGTCCAAAGTTTCAGCGGGATTTCCAAAATGTTGAAAGGAACTCGAAACATGTCAACCTTGGTTTTGAGAATCTCTCCCGGAGTTTGAGAGATTTGGACGTGAAAGGGTACCAGTCTTGTCGGGGATCGGGACTCCTTCGCGAGAATGTCCAAGTTTCAGCGGGATTTCCAAAATGTTGAAAGGAACTCGAAACATGCCAACCTTGGTTTTGAGAATCTCTCCCGGAGTTTGAGAGATTTGGATGTGAAAGGGTACCAATCTTGTCGGGGATTGGGAACCCTTCGCGACAATGTCCAAAGTTTCAGCGGGATTTCCAAAATGTTGAAAGGAACTCGAAACATGTCAACCTTGGTTTTGAGAATCTCTCCCGGAGTTTGAGAGATTTGGACGTGAAAGGGTACCAATCTTGTCGGGGATTGGGAACCCTTCGCGAGAATGTCCAAAGTTTCAGTGGGATTTCCAAAATGTTGAAAGGAACTCGAACCATGTCAACCTTGGTTTTGAGAATCTCTCCCGGAGTTTGAGAGATTTGGACGTGAAAGGGTACCAATCTTGTCGGGGATTGGGAACCCTTCGCGAGAATGTCCAAAGTTTCAGCGGGATTTCCAAAATGTTGAAAGGAACTCGAAACATGTCAACCTTGGTTTTGAGAATCTCTCCCGGAGTTTGAGAGATTTGGACATGAAAGCGTACCACTCTTGTCGGGGATTGGGAAGACTTCGCGAGAATGTCCAAAGATTCAGCGGGATTTCCAAAATGTTGAAAGGAACTCGAAACATGTCAACCTTGGTTTTGAGAATCTCTCCCGGAGTTTGAGAGATTTGGACGTGAAAGGATACCAATCTTGTCGGGGATCGGGAACCCTTCGCCAGAATGTCCAAAGTTTCAGCGGGATTTCCAAAATGTTGAAAGGAACTGGAACCATGTCAACCTTGGTTTTGAGAATCTCTCCCGGAGTTTGAGAGATTTGGACGTGAAAGGGTACCAATCTTGTCGGGGATTGGGAACCCTTCGCCAGAATGTCCAAACTTTCAGCGGGATTTCCAAAATGTTGAAAGGAACTCGAAACATGTCAACCTTGGTTTTGAGAATCTCTCCCGGAGTTTGAGAGATTTGGACGTGAAAGGGTACCAATCTTGTCGGGGATTGGGAACCCTTCGCGAGAATGTCCAAAGTTTCAGCGGGATTTCCAAAATGTTGAAAGGAACTCGAAACATGTCAACCTTGGTTTTGAGAATCTCTCCCGGAGTTGGAGAGATTTGGACGTGAAAGGGTACCAGTCTTGTCGGGGATCGGGACTCCTTCGCCAGAATGTCCAAAGTTTCAGCGGGATTTCCAAAATGTTGAAAGGAACTCGAAACATGTCAACCTTGGTTTTGAGAATCTCTCCCGGAGTTTGAGAGATTTGGACGTGAAAGGGTACCAATCTTGTCGGGGATTGGGAACCCTTCGCGACAATGTCCAAAGTTTCAGCGGGATTTCCAAAATGTTGAAAGGAACTCGAAACATGTCAACCTTGGTTTTGAGAATCTCTCCCGGAGTTTGAGAGATTTGCACGTGAAAGGGTACCAATCTTGTCGGGGATTGGGAACCCTTCGCGAGAATGTCCAAAGTTTCAGCGGGATTTCCAAAATGTTGAAAGGAACTCGAACCATGTCAACCTTGGTTTTGAGAATCTCTCCCGGAGTTTGAGAGATTTGGACGTGAAAGGGTACCAATCTTGTTGGGGATTGGGAACCCTTCGCCAGAATGTCCAAAGTTTCAGCGGGATTTCCAAAATGTTGAAAGGAACTCGAAACATGTCAACCTTGGTTTTGAGAATCTCTCCCGGAGTTTGAGAGATTTGGACGTGAAAGGGTACCAATCTTGTCGGGGATTGGGAACCCTTCGCGAGAATGGCCAAAGTTTCAGCGGGATTTCCAAAATGTTGAAAGGAACTCGAAACATGTCAACCTTGGTTTTGAGAATCTCTCCCGGAGTTTGAGAGATTTGGACGTGAAAGGGTACCAATCTTGTCGGGGATTGGGAACCCTTCGCGAGAATGTCCAAAGTTTCAGCGGGATTTCCAAAATGTTGAAAGGAACTCGAAACATGTCAACCTTGGTTTTGAGAATCTCTCCCGGAGTTTGAGAGATTTGGACGTGAAAGGGTACCAATCTTGTCGGGGATTGGGAACCCTTCGCCAGAATGTCCAAAGTTTCAGCGGGATTTCCAAAATGTTGAAAGGAACTCAAAACATGTCAACCTTGGTTTTGAGAATCTCTCCCGGAGTTTGAGAGATTTGGACGTGAAAGGGTACCAATCTTGTCGGGGATTGGGAACCCTTCGCCAGAATGTCCAAAGTTTCAGCGGGATTTCCAAAATGTTAAAAGGAACTCGAAACATATCAACCTTGGTTTTGAGAATCTCTCCCGGAGTTTGAGAGATTTGGACGTGAAAGGGTACCAATCTTGTCGGGGATTGGGAACCCTTCGCGAGAATGTCCAAAGTTTCAGCGGGATTTCCAAAATGTTGAAAGGAACTCGAAACATGTCAACCTTGGTTTTGAGAATCTCTCCCGGAGTTTGAGAGATTTGCACGTGAAAGGGTACCAATCTTGTCGGGGATCGGGACTCCTTCGCGAGAATGTCCAAAGTTTCAGCGGGATTTCCAAAATGTTGAAAGGAACTCGAAACATGTCAACCTTGGTTTTGAGAATCTCTCCCGGAGTTTGAGAGATTTGGACGTGAAAGTGTACCAATCTTGTTGGGGATTGGGAACCCTTCGCGAGAATGTCCAAAGTTTCAGCGGGATTTCCAAAATGTTGAAAGGAACTCGAAACATGTCAACCTTGGTTTTGAGAATCTCTCCCGGAGTTTGAGAGATTTGGACGTGAAAGGGTACCAATCTTGTCGGGGATTGGGAACCCTTCGCGAGAATGTCCAAAGTTTCAGCGGGATTTCCAAAATGTTGAAAGGAACTCGAAACATGTCAACCTTGGTTTTGAGAATCTCTCCCGGAGTTTGAGAGATTTGGACGTGAAAGGATACCAATCTTGTCGGGGATCGGGAACCCTTCGCCAGAATGTCCAAAGTTTCAGCGGGATTTCCAAAATGTTGAAAGGAACTGGAACCATGTCAACCTTGGTTTTGAGAATCTCTCCCGGAGTTTGAGAGATTTGGACGTGAAAGGGTACCAATCTTGTCGGGGATTGGGAACCCTTCGCGAGAATGTCCAAACTTTCAGCGGGATTTCCAAAATGTTGAAAGGAACTCGAAACATATCAACCTTGGTTTTGAGAATCTCTCCCGGAGTTTGAGAGATTTGGACGTGAAAGGGTACCAATCTTGTCGGGGATTGGGAACCCTTCGCGAGAATGTCCAAAGTTTCAGCGGGATTTCCAAAATGTTGAAAGGAACTCGAAACATGTCAACCTTGGTTTTGAGAATCTCTCCCGGAGTTTGAGAGATTTGGACGTGAAAGGGTACCAGTCTTGTCGGGGATCGGGACTCCTTCGCGAGAATGTCCAAAGTTTCAGCGGGATTTCCAAAATGTTGAAAGGAACTCGAAACATGTCAACCTTGGTTTTGAGAATCTCTCCCGGAGTTTGAGAGATTTGGACGTGAAAGGGTACCAATCTTGTCGGGGATTGGGAACCCTTCGCGACAATGTCCAAAGTTTCAGCGGGATTTCCAAAATGTTGAGAGGAACTCGAAACATGTCAACCTTGGTTTTGAGACTCTCTCCCGGAGTTTGAGAGATTTGGACGTGAAAGGGTACCAATCTTGTCAGGGATTGGGAAGCCTTCGCGAGAATGTCCAAAGTTTCAGCGGGATTTCCAAAATGTTGAAAGGAACTCGAAACATGTCAACCTTGGTTTTGAGAATCTCTCCCGGAGTTTGAGAGATTTGGACGTGAAAGGGTACCAATCTTGTCGGGGATTGGGAACCCTTCGCCAGAATGTCCAAAGTTTCAGCGGGATTTCCAAAATGTTGAAAGGAACTCGAAACATGTCAACCTTGGTTTTGAGAATCTCTCCCGGAGTTTGAGAGATTTGCACGTGAAAGGGTACCAATCTTGTCGGGGATTGGGAACCCTTCGCCAGAATGTCCAAAGTTTCAGCGGGATTTCCAAAATGTTGAAAGGAACTCGAAACATGTCAACCTTGGTTTTGAGAATCTCTCCCGGAGTTTGAGAGATTTGGACGTGAAAGGGTACCAATCTTGTCGGGGATTGGGAACCCTTCGCCAGAATGTCCAAAGTTTCAGCGGGATTTCCAAAATGTTAAAAGGAACTCGAAACATATCAACCTTGGTTTTGAGAATCTCTCCCGGAGTTTGAGAGATTTGGACGTGAAAGGGTACCAATCTTGTCGGGGATTGGGAACCCTTCGCGAGAATGTCCAAAGTTTCAGCGGGATTTCCAAAATGTTGAAAGGAACTCGAAACATGTCAACCTTGGTTTTGAGAATCTCTCCCGGAGTTTGAGAGATTTGCACGTGAAAGGGTACCAGTCTTGTCGGGGATCGGGACTCCTTCGCGAGAATGTCCAAAGTTTCAGCGGGATTTCCAAAATGTTGAAAGGAACTCGAAACATGTCAACCTTGGTTTTGAGAATCTCTCCCGGAGTTTGAGAGATTTGGACGTGAAAGGGTACCAATCTTGTTGGGGATTGGGAACCCTTCACGAGAATGTCCAAAGTTTCAGCGGGATTTCCAAAATGTTGAAAGGAACTCGAAACATGTCAACCTTGGTTTTGAGAATCTCTCCCGGAGTTTGAGAGATTTGGACGTGAAAGGGTACCAATCTTGTCGGGGATTGGGAACCCTTCGCGAGAATGTCCAAAGTTTCAGCGGGATTTCCAAAATGTTGAAAGGAACTCGAAACATGTCAACCTTGGTTTTGAGAATCTCTCCCGGAGTTTGAGAGATTTGGACGTGAAAGGATACCAATCTTGTCGGGGATCGGGAACCCTTCGCCAGAATGTCCAAAGTTTCAGCGCGATTTCCAAAATGTTGAAAGGAACTGGAACCATGTCAACCTTGGTTTTGAGAATCTCTCCCGGAGTTTGAGAGATTTGGACGTGAAAGGGTACCAATCTTGTCGGGGATTGGGAACCCTTCGCGAGAATGTCCAAACTTTCAGCGGGATTTCCAAAATGTTGAAAGGAACTCGAAACATATCAACCTTGGTTTTGAGAATCTCTCCCGGAGTTTGAGAGATTTGGACGTGAAAGGGTACCAATCTTGTCGGGGATTGGGAACCCTTCGCGAGAATGTCCAAAGTTTCAGCGGGATTTCCAAAATGTTGAAAGGAACTCGAAACATGTCAACCTTGGTTTTGAGAATCTCTCCCGGAGTTTGAGAGATTTGGACGTGAAAGGGTACCAGTCTTGTCGGGGATCGGGACTCCTTCGCGAGAATGTCCAAAGTTTCAGCGGGATTTCCAAAATGTTGAAAGGAACTCGAAACATGTCAACCTTGGTTTTGAGAATCTCTCCCGGAGTTTGAGAGATTTGGACGTGAAAGGGTACCAATCTTGTCGGGGATTGGGAACCCTTCGCGACAATGTCCAAAGTTTCAGCGGGATTTCCAAAATGTTGAGAGGAACTCGAAACATGTCAACCTTGGTTTTGAGAATCTCTCCCGGAGTTTGAGAGATTTGGACGTGAAAGGGTACCAATCTTGTCAGGGATTGGGAAGCCTTCGCGAGAATGTCCAAAGTTTCAGCGGGATTTCCAAAATGTTGAAAGGAACTCGAAACATGTCAACCTTGGTTTTGAGAATCTCTCCCGGAGTTTGAGAGATTTGGACGTGAAAGGGTACCTATCTTGTCGGGGATTGGGAACCCTTCGCGACAATGTCCAAAGTTTCAGCGGGATTTCCAAAATGTTGAAAGGAACTCGAAACATATCAACCTTGGTTTTGAGAATCTCTCCCGGAGTTTGAGAGATTTGGACGTGAAAGGGTACCAATCTTGTCGGGGATTGGGAAGCCTTCGCCAGAATGTCCAAAGTTTCAGCGGGATTTCCAAAATGTTGAAAGGAACTCGAACCATGTCAACCTTGGTTTTGAGAATCTCTCCCGGAGTTTGAGAGATTTGGACGTGAAAGGGTACCAATCTTGTCGGGGATTGGGAACCCTTCGCGAGAATGTCCAAAGTTTCAGCGGGATTTCCAAAATGTTGAAAGGAACTCGAAACATGTCAACCTTGGTTTTGAGAATCTCTCCCGGAGTTTGAGAGATTTGGACGTGAAAGGGTACCAATCTTGTCGGGGATTGGGAACCCTTCGCGAGAATGTCCAAAGTTTCAGCGGGATTTCCAAAATGTTGAAAGGAACTCGAAACATGTCAACCTTGGTTTTGAGAATCTCTCCCGGACTTTGAGAGATTTGGACATGAAAGCGTACCACTCTTGTCGGGGATTGGGAAGACTTCGCGAATATGTCCAAAGTTTCAGCGGGATTTCCAAAATGTTGAAAGGAACTCGAAACATGTCAACCTTGGTTTTGAGAATCTCTCCCGGAGTTTGAGAGATTTGGACGTGAAAGGATACCAATCTTGTCGGGGATCGGGAACCGTTCGCGAGAATGTCCAAAGTTTCAGCGGGATTTCCAAAATGTTGAAAGGAACTCGAACCATGCCAACCTTGGTTTTGAGAATCTCTCCCGGAGTTTGAGAGATTTGGACGTGAAAGGGTACCAATCTTGTCGGGGATTGGGTACCCTTCGCCAGAATGTCCAAAGTTTCAGCGGGATTTCCAAAATGTTGAAAGGAACTCGAAACATGTCAACCTTGGTTTTGAGAATCTCTCCCGGAGTTTGAGAGATTTGGACGTGAAAGGGTACCAGTCTTGTCGGGGATCGGGACTCCTTCACGAGAATGTCCAAAGTTTCAGCGGGATTTCCAAAATGTTGAAAGGAACTCGAAACATGTCAACCTTGGTTTTGAGAATCTCTCCCGGAGTTTGAGAGATTTGGACGTGAAAGGGTACCAATCTTGTCGGGGATCGGGAACCCTTCGCGAGAATGTCCAAAGTTTCAGCGGGATTTCCAAAATGTTGAAAGGAACTCGAACCATGTCAACCTTGGTTTTGAGAATCTCTCCCGGAGTTTGAGAGATTTGGACGTGAAAGGGTACCAATCTTGTTGGGGATTGGGAACCCTTCGCCAGAATGTCCAAAGTTTCAGCGGGATTTCCAAAATGTTGAAAGGAACTCGAAACATGTCAACCTTGGTTTTGAGAATCTCTCCCGGAGTTTGAGAGATTTGGACGTGAAAGGGTACCAATCTTGTCGGGGATTGGGAACCCTTCGCGAGAATGTCCAAAGTTTCAGTGGGATTTCCAAAATGTTGAAAGGAACTCGAAACATGTCAACCTTGGTTTTGAGAATCTCTCCCGGAGTTTGAGAGATTTGGACGTGAAAGGGTACCAATCTTGTCGGGGATTGGGAACCCTTCGCGAGAATGTCCAAAGTTTCAGCGGGATTTCCAAAATGTTGAAAGGAACTCGAAACATGTCAACCTTGGTTTTGAGAATCTCTCCCGGACTTTGAGAGATTTGGACATGAAAGCGTACCACTCTTGTCGGGGATTGGGAAGACTTCGCGAGAATGTCCAAAGTTTCAGCGGGATTTCCAAAATGTTGAAAGGAACTCGAAACATGTCAACCTTGGTTTTGAGAATCTCTCCCGGAGTTTGAGAGATTTGGACGTGAAAGGATACCAATCTTGTCGGGGATCGGGAACCGTTCGCGAGAATGTCCAAAGTTTCAGCGGGATTTCCAAAATGTTGAAAGGAACTGGAACCATGTCAACCTTGGTTTTGAGAATCTCTCCCGGAGTTTGAGAGATTTGGACGTGAAAGGGTACCAATCTTGTCGGGGATTGGGAACCCTTCGCCAGAATGTCCAAAGTTTCAGTGGGATTTCCAAAATGTTGAAAGGAACTCGAAACATGTCAACCTTGGTTTTGAGAATCTCTCCCGGAGTTTGAGAGATTTGGACGTGAAAGGGTACCAGTCTTGTCGGGGATCGGGACTCCTTCACGAGAATGTCCAAAGTTTCAGCGGGATTTCCAAAATGTTGAAAGGAACTCGAAACATGTCAACCTTGGTTTTGAGAATCTCTCCCGGAGTTTGAGAGATTTGGACGTGAAAGGGTACCAATCTTGTCGGGGGTCGGGAACCCTTCGCGAGAATGTCCAAAGTTTCAGCGGGATTTCCAAAATGTTGAAAGGAACTCGAACCATGTCAACCTTGGTTTTGAGAATCTCTCCCGGAGTTTGAGAGATTTGGACGTGAAAGGGTACCAATCTTGTTGGGGATTGGGAACCCTTCGCCAGAATGTCCAAAGTTTCAGCGGGATTTCCAAAATGTTGAAAGGAACTCGAAACATGTCAACCTTGGTTTTGAGAATCTCTCCCGGAGTTTGAGAGATTTGGACGTGAAAGGGTACCAATCTTGTCGGGGATTGGGAACCCTTCGCGACAATGTCCAAAGTTTCAGTGGGATTTCCAAAATGTTGAAAGGAACTCGAAACATGTCAACCTTGGTTTTGAGAATCTCTCCCGGAGTTTGAGAGATTTGGACGTGAAAGGGTACCAATCTTGTCGGGGATTGGGAACCCTTCGCGAGAATGTCCAAAGTTTCAGCGGGATTTCCAAAATGTTGAGATTAACTCGAAACATGTCAACCTTGGTTTTGAGAATCTCTCCCGGACTTTGAGAGATTTGGACATGAAAGCGTACCACTCTTGTCGGGGATTGGGAAGACTTCGCGAGAATGTCCAAAGTTTCAGCGGGATTTCCAAAATGTTGAAAGGAACTCGAAACATGTCAACCTTGGTTTTGAGAATCTCTCCCGGACTTTGAGAGATTTGGACGTGAAAGGATACCAATCTTGTCGGGGATCGGGAACCGTTCGCGAGAATGTCCAAAGTTTCAGCGGGATTTCCAAAATGTTGAAAGGAACTGGAACCATGCCAACCTTGGTTTTGAGAATCTCTCCCGGAGTTTGAGAGATTTGGACGTGAAAGGGTACCAATCTTGTCGGGGATTGGGAACCCTTCGCCAGAATGTCCAAACTTTCAGCGGGATTTCCAAAATGTTGAAAGGAACTCGAAACATATCAACCTTGGTTTTGAGAATCTCTCCCGGAGTTTGAGAGATTTGGACGTGAAAGGGTACCAATCTTGTCGGGGATTGGGAACCCTTCGCGAGAATGTCCAAAGTTTCAGCTGGATTTCCAAAATGTTGAAAGGAACTCGAAACATGTCAACCTTGGTTTTGAGAATCTCTCCCGGAGTTTGAGAGATTTGGACGTGAAAGGGTACCAGTCTTGTCGGGGATCGGGACTCCTTCACGAGAATGTCCAAAGTTTCAGCGGGATTTCCAAAATGTTGAAAGGAACTCGAAACATGTCAACCTTGGTTTTGAGAATCTCTCCCGGAGTTTGAGAGATTTGGACGTGAAAGGGTACCAATCTTGTCGGGGATCGGGAACCCTTCGCGAGAATGTCCAAAGTTTCAGCGGGATTTCCAAAATGTTGAAAGGAACTCGAACCATGTCAACCTTGGTTTTGAGAATCTCTCCCGGAGTTTGAGAGATTTGGACGTGAAAGGGTACCAATCTTGTTGGGGATTGGGAACCCTTCGCCAGAATGTCCAAAGTTTCAGCGGGATTTCCAAAATGTTGAAAGGAACTCGAAACATGTCAACCTTGGTTTTGAGAATCTCTCCGGGAGTTTGAGAGATTTGGACGTGAAAGGGTACCAATCTTGTCGGGGATTGGGAACCCTTCGCGACAATGTCCAAAGTTTCAGCGGGATTTCCAAAATGTTGAAAGGAACTCGAACTATGTCAACCTTGGTTTTGAGAATCTCTCCCGGAGTTTGAGAGATTTGGACGTGAAAGGGTACCAATCTTGTCGGGGATTGGGAACCCTTCGCGAGAATGTCCAAAGTTTCAGTGGGATTTCCAAAATGTTGAAAGGAACTCGAAACATGTCAACCTTGGTTTTGAGAATCTCTCCCGGAGTTCGAGAGATTTGGACGTGAAAGGGTACCAATCTTGTCGGGGATTGGGAACCCTTCGCGAGAATGTCCAAAGTTTCAGCGGGATTTCCAAAATGTTGAAAGGAACTGGAAACATGTCAACCTTGGTTTTGAGAATCTCTCCCGGAGTTTGAGAGATTTGGACATGAAAGGGTACCACTCTTGTCGGGGATTGGGAACCCTTCGCGAGAATGTCCAAAGTTTCAGCGGGATTTCCAAAATGTTGAGAGGAACTCGAAACATGTCAACCTTGGTTTTGAGAATCTCTTCCGGAGTTTGAGAGATTTGGACGTGAAAGGATACCAATCTTGTCGGGGATCGGGAACCGTTCGCGAGAATGTCCAAAGTTTCAGCGGGATTTCCAAAATGTTGAAAGGAACTGTAACCATGTCAACCTTGGTTTTGAGAATCTCTCCCGGAGTTTGAGAGATTTGGACGTGAAAGGGTACCAATCTTGTCGGGGATTGGGAACCCTTCGCCAGAATGTCCAAAGTTTCAGCGGGATTTCCAAAATGTTGAAAGGAACTCGAAACATGTCAACCTTGGTTTTGAGAATCTCTCCCGGAGTTTGAGAGATTTGGACGTGAAAGGGTACCAATCTTGTCGGGGATTGGGAACCCTTCGCCAGAATGTCCAAACTTTCAGCGGGATTTCCAAAATGTTGAAAGGAACTCGAAACATATCAACCTTGGTTTTGAGAATCTCTCACGGAGTTTGAGAGATTTGGACGTGAAAGGGTACCAATCTTGTCGGGGATTGGGAACCCTTCGCGAGAATGTCCAAAGTTTCAGCGGGATTTCCAAAATGTTGAAAGGAACTCGAAACATGTCAACCTTGGTTTTGAGAATCTCTCCCGGAGTTTGAGAGATTTGGACGTGAAAGGGTACCAGTCTTGTCGGGGATCGGGACTCCTTCGCGAGAATGTCCAAAGTTTCAGCGGGATTTCCAAAATGTTGAAAGGAACTCGAAACATGTCAACCTTGGTTTTGAGAATCTCTCCCGGAGTTTGAGAGATTTGGACGTGAAAGGGTACCAATCTTGTCGGGGATTGGGAACCCTTCGCGAGAATGTCCAAAGTTTCAGCGGGATTTCCAAAATGTTGAAAGGAACTCGAAACATGTCAAACTTGGTTTTGAGAATCTCTCCTGGAGTTTGAGAGATTTGGACGTGAAAGGGTACCAATCTTGTCGGGGATTGGGAACCCTTCGCCAGAATGTCCAAAGTTTCAGCGGGATTTCCAAAATGTTGAAAGGAACTGGAAACATGTCAACCTTGGTTTTGAGAATCTCTCCCGGAGTTTGAGAGATTTGGACATGAAAGGGTACCACTCTTGTCGGGGATTGGGAACCCTTCGCGAGAATGTCCAAAGTTTCAGCGGGATTTCCAAAATGTTGAGAGGAACTCGAAACATGTCAACCTTGGTTTTGAGAATCTCTTCCGGAGTTTGAGAGATTTGGACGTGAAAGGATACCAATCTTGTCGGGGATCGGGAACCGTTCGCGAGAATGTCCAAAGTTTCAGCGGGATTTCCAAAATGTTGAAAGGAACTGTAACCATGTCAACCTTGGTTTTGAGAATCTCTCCCGGAGTTTGAGAGATTTGGATGTGAAAGGGTACCAATCTTGTCGGGGATTGGGAACCCTTCGCCAGAATGTCCAAAGTTTCAGCAGGATTTCCAAAATGTTGAAAGGAACTCGAAACATGTCAACCTTGGTTTTGAGAATCTCTCCCGGAGTTTGAGAGATTTGGACGTGAAAGGGTACCAATCTTGTCGGGGATTGGGAACCCTTCGCGAGAATGTCCAAACTTTCAGCGGGATTTCCAAAATGTTGAAAGGAACTCGAAACATATCAACCTTGGTTTTGAGAATCTCTCCCGGAGTTTGAGAGATTTGGACGTGAAAGGGTACCAATCTTGTCGGGGATTGGGAACCCTTCGCGAGAATGTCCAAAGTTTCAGCGGGATTTCCAAAATGTTGAAAGGAACTCGAAACATGTCAACCTTGGTTTTGAGAATCTCTCCCGGAGTTTGAGAGATTTGGACGTGAAAGGGTACCAGTCTTGTCAGGGATCGGGACTCCTTCGCGAGAATGTCCAAAGTTTCAGCGGGATTTCCAAAATGTTGAG
The DNA here is from genome assembly GCF_964273445.1 of Streptopelia decaocto. NCBI lineage: Eukaryota > Metazoa > Chordata > Aves > Columbiformes > Columbidae > Streptopelia > Streptopelia decaocto. The sequence goes on along the minus strand of NW_028115595.1, from coordinate 135,966 downwards.
AGGAACTCGAAACATGTCAACCTTGGTTTTGAGAATCTCTCCCGGAGTTTGAGAGATTTGGACGTGAAAGGGTACCAATCTTGTCGGGGATTGGGAACCCTTCGCGAGAATGTCCAAAGTTTCAGCGGGATTTCCAAAATGTTGAAAGGAACTCGAAACATGTCAACCTTGGTTTTGAGAATCTCTCCCGGAGTTTGAGAGATTTGCACATGAAAGGGTACCAATCTTGTCGGGGATTGGGAACCCTTCGCAACAATGTCCAAAGTTTCAGCGGGATTTCCAAAATGTTGAAAGGAACTTGAAACATGTCAACCTTGGTTTTGAGAATCTCTCCCGGAGTTTGAGAGATTTGCACGTGAAAGGGTACCAATCTTGTCGGGGATTGGGAACCCTCCGCCAGAATGTCCAAAGTTTCAGCGGGATTTCCAAAATGTTGAAAGGAACTCGAAACATGTCAACCTTGGTTTTGAGAATCTCTCCTGGAGTGTGAGAGATTTGGACGTGAAAGGGTACCAATCTTGTCGGGGATTGGGAACCCTTCGCGAAAATGTCCAAAGTTTCAGCGGGATTTCCAAAATGTTGAAAGGAACTCGAAACATGTCAACCTTGGTTTTGAGAATCTCTCCCGGAGTTTGAGAGATTTGGACGTGAAAGGGTACCAATCTTGTCGGGGATTGGGAACCCTTCGCGAGAATGTCCAAAGTTTCAGCGGGATTTCCAAAATGTTGAAAGGAACTCGAAACATGTCAACCTTGGTTTTGAGAATCTCTCCCGGAGTTTGAGAGATTTGGACGTGAAAGGGTACCAGTCTTGTCGGGGATTGGGAACCCTTCGCGAGAATGTCCAAAGTTTCAGCGGGATTTCCAAAATGTTGAAAGGAACTCGAAACATGTCAACCTTGGTTTTGAGAATCTCTCCCGGAGTTTGAGAGATTTGGACGTGAAAGGGTACCAATCTTGTCGGGGATTGGGAACCCTTCGCGACAATGTCCAAAGTTTCAGCGGGATTTCCAAAATGTTGAAAGGAACTCGAAACATGTCAACCTTGGTTTTGAGAATCTCTCCCGGAGTTTGAGAGATTTGGACGTGAAAGGGTACCAATCTTGTCGGGGATTGGGAACCCTTCGCGAGAATGTCCAAAGTTTCAGCGGGATTTCCAAAATGTTGAAAGGAACTCGAAACATGTCAACCTTGGTTTTGAGAATCTCTCCCGGAGTTTGAGATTGGGACGTGAAAGGGTACCAATCTTGTCGGGGATTGGGAACCCTTCGCGAGAATGTCCAAACTTTCAGCGGGATTTCCAAAATGTTGAAAGGAACTCGAAACATATCAACCTTGGTTTTGAGAATCTCTCCTGGAGTTTGAGAGATTTGGACGTGAAAGGGTACCAATCTTGTCGGGGATTGGGAACCCTTCGCGACAATGTCCAAAGTTTCAGCGGCATTTCCAAAATGTTGAAAGGAACTCGAAACATGTCAACCTTGGTTTTGAGAATCTCTCCCGGAGTTTGAGAGATTTGGACGTGAAAGGGTACCAGTCTTGTCGGGGATCGGGAACCCTTCGCGAGAATGTCCAAAGTTTCAGCGGGATTTCCAAAATGTTGAAAGGAACTCGAAACATGTCAACCTTGGTTTTGAGAATCTCTCCCGGAGTTTGAGAGATTTGGACGTGAAAGGGTACCAATCTTGTCGGGGATTGGGAACCCTTCGCGAGAATGTCCAAAGTTTCAGCGGGATTTCCAAAATGTTGAAAGGAACTCGAAACATGTCAACCTTGGTTTTGAGAATCTCTCCCGGACTTTGAGAGATTTGGACGTGAAAGGGTACCAATCTTGTCGGGGATTGGGAACCCTTCGCGAGAATGTCCAAAGTTTCAGCGGGATTTCCAAAATGTTGAAAGGAACTCGAAACATGTCAACCTTGGTTTTGAGAATCTCTCCCGGAGTTTGAGAGATTTGGACGTGAAAGGGTACCAATCTTGTCGGGGATTGGGAACCCTTCGCGAGAATGTCCAAAGTTTCAGCGGGATTTCCAAAATGTTGAAAGGAACTCGAAACATGTCAACCTTGGTTTTGAGAATCTCTCCCGGAGTTTGAGAGATTTGGACGTGAAAGGGTACCAATCTTGTCGGGGATTGGGAACCCTTCGCCAGAATGTCCAAACTTTCAGCGGGATTTCCAAAATGTTGAAAGGAACTCGAAACATATCAACCTTGGTTTTGAGAATCTCTCCCGGAGTTTGAGAGATTTGGACGTGAAAGGGTACCAATCTTGTCGGGGATTGGGAACCCTTCGCGAGAATGTCCAAAGTTTCAGCGGGATTTCCAAAATGTTGAAAGGAACTCGAAACATGTCAACCTCTGTTTTGAGAATCTCTCCCGGAGTTTGAGAGATTTGGACGTGAAAGGGTACCAGTCTTGTCGGGGATCGGGACTCCTTCGCGAGAATGTCCAAAGTTTCAGCGGGATTTCCAAAATGTTGAAAGGAACTCGAAACATGTCAACCTTGGTTTTGAGAATCTCTCCCGGAGTTTGAGAGATTTGGACGTGAAAGGGTACCAATCTTGTCGGGGATTGGGAACCCTTCACGAGAATGTCCAAAGTTTCAGCGGGATTTCCAAAATGTTGAAAGGAACTCGAAACATGTCAACCTTGGTTTTGAGAATCTCTCCCGGAGTTTGAGAGATTTGGACGTGAAAGGGTACCAATCTTGTCGGGGATTGGGAACCCTTCGCCAGAATGTCCAAAGTTTCAGCGGGATTTCCAAAATGTTGAAAGGAGCTCGAAACATGTCAACCTTGGTTTTGAGAATCTCTCCCGGAGTTTGAGAGATTTGGACGTGAAAGGGTACCAATCTTGTCGGGGATTGGGAACCCTTCGCGAGAATGTCCAAAGTTTCAGCGGGATTTCCAAAATGTTGAAAGGAACTCGAAACATGTCAACCTTGGTTTTGAGAATCTCTCCCGGAGTTTGAGAGATTTGGACGTGAAAGGGTACCAATCTTGTCGGGGATTGGGAACCCTCCGCCAGAATGTCCAAAGTTTCAGCGGGATTTCCAAAATGTTGAAAGGAACTCGAAACATGTCAACCTTGGTTTTGAGAATCTCTCCCGGAGTTTGAGAGATTTGCACGTGAAAGGGTACCAATCTTGTCGGGGATTGGGAACCCTTCGCGAAAATGTCCAAAGTTTCAGCGGGATTTCCAAAATGTTGAAAGGAACTCGAAACATGTCAACCTTGGTTTTGAGAATCTCTCCCGGAGTTTGAGAGATTTGGACGTGAAAGGGTACCAATCTTGTCGGGGATCGGGAACCCTTCGCGAGAATGTCCAAAGTTTCAGCGGGATTTCCAAAATGTTGAAATGAACTCGAAACATGTCAACCTTGGTTTTGAGAATCTCTCCCGGAGTTTGAGAGATTTGGACGTGAAAGGGTACCAATCTTGTCGGGGATTGGGAACCCTTCGCGAGAATGTCCAAAGTTTCAGCGGGATTTCCAAAATGTTGAAAGGAACTCGAAACATGTCAACCTTGGTTTTGAGAATCTCTCCCGGAGTTGGAGAGATTTGGACGTGAAAGGGTACCAATCTTGTCGGGGATTGGGAACCCTTCGCGAGAATGTCCAAAGTTTCAGCGGGATTTCCAAAATGTTGAAAGGAACTCGAAACATGTCAACCTTGGTTTTGAGAATCTCTCCCGGACTTTGAGAGATTTGGACGTGAAAGGGTACCAATCTTGTCGGGGATTGGGAACCCTTCGCGACAATGTCCAAAGTTTCAGCGGGATTTCCAAAATGTTGAAAGGAACTCGAAACATGTCAACCTTGGTTTTGAGAATCTCTCCCGGAGTTTGAGAGATTTGGACGTGAAAGGGTACCAATCTTGTCGGGGATTGGGAACCCTTCGCGAGAATGTCCGAAGTTTCAGCGGGATTTCCAAAATGTTGAAAGGAACTCGAAACATGTCAACCTTGGTTTTGAGAATCTCTCCCGGAGTTTGAGAGATTTGGACGTGAAAGGGTACCAATCTTGTCGGGGATTGGGAACCCTTCGCGACAATGTCCAAAGTTTCAGCGGGATTTCCAAAATGTTGAAAGGAACTCGAAACATGTCAACCTTGGTTTTGAGAATCTCTCCCGGAGTTTGAGAGATTTGGACGTGAAAGGGTACCAGTCTTGTCGGGGATCGGGAACCCTTCGCGAGAATGTCCAAAGTTTCAGCGGGATTTCCAAAATGTTGAAAGGAACTCGAAACATGTCAACCTTGGTTTTGAGAATCTCTCCCGGAGTTGGAGAGATTTGGACGTGAAAGGGTACCAATCTTGTCGGGGATTGGGAACCCTTCGCGAGAATGTCCAAAGTTTCAGCGGGATTTCCAAAATGTTGAAAGGAACTCGAAACATGTCAACCTTGGTTTTGAGAATCTCTCCCGGACTTTGAGAGATTTGGACGTGAAAGGGTACCAATCTTGTCGGGGATTGGGAACCCTTCGCGAGAATGTCCAAAGTTTCAGCGGGATTTCCAAAATGTTGAAAGGAACTCGAAACATGTCAACCTTGGTTTTGAGAATCTCTCCCGGAGTTTGAGAGATTTGGACGTGAAAGGGTACCAATCTTGTCGGGGATTGGGAACCCTTCGCGAGAATGTCCAAAGTTTCAGCGGGATTTCCAAAATGTTGAAAGGAACTCGAAACATGTCAACCTTGGTTTTGAGAATCTCTCCCGGAGTTTGAGAGATTTGGACGTGAAAGGGTACCAATCTTGTCGGGGATTGGGAACCCTTCGCCAGAATGTCCAAACTTTCAGCGGGATTTCCAAAATGTTGAAAGGAACTCGAAACATATCAACCTTGGTTTTGAGAATCTCTCCCGGAGTTTGAGAGATTTGGACGTGAAAGGGTACCAATCTTGTCGGGGATTGGGAACCCTCCGCCAGAATGTCCAAAGTTTCAGCGGGATTTCCAAAATGTTGAAAGGAACTCGAAACATGTCAACCTTGGTTTTGAGAATCTCTCCCGGAGTTTGAGAGATTTGGACGTGAAAGGGTACCAATCTTGTCGGGGATTGGGAACCCTTCGCGAAAATGTCCAAAGTTTCAGCGGGATTTCCAAAATGTTGAAAGGAACTCGAAACATGTCAACCTTGGTTTTGAGAATCTCTCCCGGAGTTTGAGAGATTTGGACGTGAAAGGGTACCAATCTTGTCGGGGATCGGGAACCCTTCGCGAGAATGTCCAAAGTTTCAGCGGGATTTCCAAAATGTTGAAATGAACTCGAAACATGTCAACCTTGGTTTTGAGAATCTCTCCCGGAGTTTGAGAGATTTGGACGTGAAAGGGTACCAATCTTGTCGGGGATTGGGAACCCTTCGCGAGAATGTCCAAAGTTTCAGCGGGATTTCCAAAATGTTGAAAGGAACTCGAAACATGTCAACCTTGGTTTTGAGAATCTCTCCCGGAGTTTGAGAGATTTGGACGTGAAAGGGTACCAATCTTGTCGGGGATTGGGAACCCTTCGCGAGAATGTCCAAAGTTTCAGCGGGATTTCCAAAATGTTGAAAGGAACTCGAAACATGTCAACCTTGGTTTTGAGAATCTCTCCCGGAGTTTGAGAGATTTGGACGTGAAAGGGTACCAATCTTGTCGGGGATTGGGAACCCTTCGCCAGAATGTCCAAAGTTTCAGCGGGATTTCCAAAATGTTGAAAGGAACTCGAAACATGTCAACCTTGGTTTTGAGAATCTCTCCCGGAGTTTGAGAGATTTGGACGTGAAAGGGTACCAATCTTGTCGGGGATTGGGAACCCTTCGCGAGAATGTCCAAAGTTTCAGCGGGATTTCCAAAATGTTGAAAGGAACTCGAAACATGTCAACCTTGGTTTTGAGAATCTCTCCGGGAGTTTGAGAGATTTGGACGTGAAAGGGTACCAATCTTGTCGGGGATTGGGAACCCTTCGCGACAATGTCCAAAGTTTCAGCGGGATTTCCAAAATGTTGAAAGGAACTGTAACCATGTCAACCTTGGTTTTGAGAATCTCTCCCGGAGTTTGAGAGATTTGGACGTGAAAGGGTACCAATCTTGTCGGGGATTGGGAACCCTTTGCCAGAATGTCCAAAGTTTCAGCGGGATTTCCAAAATGTTGAAAGGAACTCGAAACATGTCAACCTTGGTTTTGAGAATCTCTCCCGGAGTTTGAGAGATTTGGACGTGAAAGGGTACCAATCTTGTCGGGGATTGGGAACCCTTCGCCAGAATGTCCAAAGTTTCAGCGGGATTTCCAAAATGTTGAAAGGAACTCGAAACATGTCAACCTTGGTTTTGAGAATCTCTCCCGGAGTTTGAGAGATTTGGACGTGAAAGGGTACCAATCTTGTCGGGGATTGGGAACCCTTCGCAACAATGTCCAAAGTTTCAGCGGGATTTCCAAAATGTTGAAAGGAACTCGAAACATGTCAACCTTGGTTTTGAGAATCTCTCCCGGAGTTTGAGAGATTTGCACGTGAAAGGGTACCAATCTTGTCGGGGATTGGGAACCCTCCGCCAGAATGTCCAAAGTTTCAGCGGGATTTCCAAAATGTTGAAAGGAACTCGAAACATGTCAACCTTGGTTTTGAGAATCTCTCCCGGAGTTTGAGAGATTTGGACGTGAAAGGGTACCAATCTTGTCGGGGATTGGGAACCCTTCGCGAGAATGTCCAAAGTTTCAGCGGGATTTCCAAAATGTTGAAAGGAACTCGAAACATGTCAACCTTGGTTTTGAGAATCTCTCCCGGAGTTTGAGAGATTTGCACGTGAAAGGGTACCAATCTTGTCGGGGATTGGGAACCCTCCGCCAGAATGTCCAAAGTTTCAGCGGGATTTCCAAAATGTTGAAAGGAACTCGAAACATGTCAACCTTGGTTTTGAGAATCTCTCCCGGAGTTTGAGAGATTTGGACGTGAAAGGGTACCAATCTTGTTGGGGATTGGGAACCCTTCGCGAAAATGTCCAAAGTTTCAGCGGGATTTCCAAAATGTTGAAAGGAACTCGAAACATGTCAACCTTGGTTTTGAGAATCTCTCCCGGAGTTTGAGAGATTTGGACGTGAAAGGGTACCAATCTTGTCGGGGATCGGGAACCCTTCGCGAGAATGTCCAAAGTTTCAGCGGGATTTCCAAAATGTTGAAATGAACTCGAAACATGTCAACCTTGGTTTTGAGAATCTCTCCCGGAGTTTGAGAGATTTGGACGTGAAAGGGTACCAATCTTGTCGGGGATTGGGAACCCTTCGCGAGAATGTCCAAAGTTTCAGCGGGATTTCCAAAATGTTGAAAGGAACTCGAAACATGTCAACCTTGGTTTTGAGAATCTCTCCCGGAGTTTGAGAGATTTGGACGTGAAAGGGTACCAATCTTGTCGGGGATTGGGAACCCTTCGCCAGAATGTCCAAAGTTTCAGCGGGATTTCCAAAATGTTGAAAGGAACTCGAAACATGTCAACCTTGGTTTTGAGAATCTCTCCCGGAGTTTGAGAGATTTGGACGTGAAAGGGTACCAATCTTGTCGGGGATTGGGAACCCTTCGCGACAATGTCCAAAGTTTCAGCGGGATTTCCAAAATGTTGAAAGGAACTCGAAACATGTCAACCTTGGTTTTGAGAATCTCTCCCGGAGTTTGAGAGATTTGGACGTGAAAGGGTACCAATCTTGTCGGGGATTGGGAACCCTTCGCGAGAATGTCCAAAGTTTCAGCGGGATTTCCAAAATGTTGAAAGGAACTCGAAACATGTCAACCTTGGTTTTGAGAATCTCTCCGGGAGTTTGAGAGATTTGGACGTGAAAGGGTACCAATCTTGTCGGGGATTGGGAACCCTTCGCGACAATGTCCAAAGTTTCAGCGGGATTTCCAAAATGTTGAAAGGAACTCGAAACATGTCAAACTTGGTTTTGAGAATCTCTCCCGGAGTTTGAGAGATTTGCACGTGAAAGGGTACCAATCTTGTCGGGGATTGGGAACCCTCCGCCAGAATGTCCAAAGTTTCAGCGGGATTTCCAAAATGTTGAAAGGAACTCGAAACATGTCAACCTTGGTTTTGAGAATCTCTCCCGGAGTTTGAGAGATTTGGACGTGAAAGGGTACCAATCTTGTCGGGGATTGGGAACCCTTCACGAAAATGTCCAAAGTTTCAGCGGGATTTCCAAAATGTTGAGAGGAACTCGAAACATGTCAACCTTGGTTTTGAGAATCTCTCCCGGAGTTTGAGAGATTTGGACGTGAAAGGGTACCAATCTTGTCGGGGATCGGGAACCCTTCGCGAGAATGTCCAAAGTTTCAGCGGGATTTCCAAAATGTTGAAAGGAACTCGAAACATGTCAACCTTGGTTTTGAGAATCTCTCCCGGAGTTTGAGAGATTTGGACGTGAAAGGGTACCAATCTTGTCGGGGATTGGGAACCCTTCGCGAGAATGTCCAAAGTTTCAGCGGGATTTCCAAAATGTTGAAAGGAACTCGAAACATGTCAACCTTGGTTTTGAGAATCTCTCCCGGAGTTTGAGAGATTTGGACGTGAAAGGGTACCAATCTTGTCGGGGATTGGGAACCCTTCGCAACAATGTCCAAAGTTTCAGCGGGATTTCCAAAATGTTGAAAGGAACTCGAAACATGTCAACCTTGGTTTTGAGAATCTCTCCCGGAGTTTGAGAGATTTGGACGTGAAAGGGTACCAATCTTGTCGGGGATTGGGAACCCTTCGCGACAATGTCCAAAGTTTCAGCGGGATTTCCAAAATGTTGAAAGGAACTCGAAACATGTCAACCTTGGTTTTGAGAATCTCTCCCGGAGTTTGAGAGATTTGGACGTGAAAGGGTACCAATCTTGTCGGGGATTGGGAACCCTTCGCGAGAATGTCCAAAGTTTCAGCGGGATTTCCAAAATGTTGAAAGGAACTCGAAACATGTCAACCTTGGTTTTGAGAATCTCTCCCGGAGTTTGAGAGATTTGGACGTGAAAGGGTACCAATCTTGTCGGGGATTGGGAACCCTTCGCCAGAATGTCCAAAGTTTCAGCGGGATTTCCAAAATGTTGAAAGGAACTCGAAACATGTCAACCTTGGTTTTGAGAATCTCTCCCGGAGTTTGAGAGATTTGGACGTGAAAGGGTACCAATCTTGTCGGGGATTGGGAACCCTTCGCGACAATGTCCAAAGTTTCAGCGGGATTTCCAAAATGTTGAAAGGAACTCGAAACATGTCAACCTTGGTTTTGAGAATCTCTCCCGGAGTTTGAGAGATTTGGACGTGAAAGGGTACCAATCTTGTCGGGGATTGGGAACCCTTCGCGAGAATGTCCAAAGTTTCAGCGGGATTTCCAAAATGTTGAAAGGAACTGGAAACATGTCAACCTTGGTTTTGAGAATCTCTCCCGGAGTTTGAGAGATTTGGACATGAAAGGGTACCACTCTTGTCGGGGATTGGGAACCCTTCGCGAGAATGTCCAAAGTTTCAGCGGGATTTCCAAAATGTTGAGAGGAACTCGAAACATGTCAACCTTGGTATTGAGAATCTCTTCCGGAGTTTGAGAGATTTGGACGTGAAAGGGTACCAATCTTGTCGGGGATTGGGAACCCTTCGCGAGAATGTCCAAAGTTTCAGCGGGATTTCCAAAATGTTGAAAGGAACTGTAACCATGTCAACCTTGGTTTTGAGAATCTCTCCCGGAGTTTGAGAGATTTGGACGTGAAAGGGTACCAATCTTGTCGGGGATTGGGAACCCTTTGCGAGAATGTCCAAAGTTTCAGCGGGATTTCCAAAATGTTGAAAGGAACTCGAAACATGTCAACCTTGGTTTTGAGAATCTCTCCCGGAGTTTGAGAGATTTGGACGTGAAAGGGTACCAATCTTGTCGGGGATTGGGAACCCTTCGCCAGAATGTCCAAAGTTTCAGCGGGATTTCCAAAATGTTGAAAGGAACTCGAAACATGTCAACCTTGGTTTTGAGAATCTCTCCCGGAGTTTGAGAGATTTGGACGTGAAAGGGTACCAATCTTGTCGGGGATTGGGAACCCTTCGCAACAATGTCCAAAGTTTCAGCGGGATTTCCAAAATGTTGAAAGGAACTCGAAACATGTCAACCTTGGTTTTGAGAATCTCTCCCGGAGTTTGAGAGATTTGCACGTGAAAGGGTACCAATCTTGTCGGGGATTGGGAACCCTCCGCCAGAATGTCCAAAGTTTCAGCGGGATTTCCAAAATGTTGAAAGGAACTCGAAACATGTCAACCTTGGTTTTGAGAATCTCTCCCGGAGTTTGAGAGATTTGGACGTGAAAGGGTACCAATCTTGTCGGGGATTGGGAACCCTTCGCGAGAATGTCCAAAGTTTCAGCGGGATTTCCAAAATGTTGAAAGGAACTCGAAACATGTCAACCTTGGTTTTGAGAATCTCTCCCGGAGTTTGAGAGATTTGGACGTGAAAGGGTACCAATCTTGTCGGGGATCGGGAACCCTTCGCGAGAATGTCCAAAGTTTCAGCGGGATTTCCAAAATGTTGAAAGGAACTCGAAACATGTCAACCTTGGTTTTGAGAATCTCTCCCGGAGTTTGAGAGATTTGGACGTGAAAGGGTACCAATCTTGTCGGGGATTGGGAACCCTTCGCGAGAATGTCCAAAGTTTCAGCGGGATTTCCAAAATGTTGAAAGGAACTCGAAACATGTCAACCTTGGTTTTGAGAATCTCTCCCGGAGTTTGAGAGATTTGGACGTGAAAGGGTACCAATCTTGTCGGGGATTGGGAACCCTTCGCGAGAATGTCCAAAGTTTCAGCGGGATTTCCAAAATGTTGAAAGGAACTCGAAACATGTCAACCTTGGTTTTGAGAATCTCTCCCGGAGTTTGAGAGATTTGGACGTGAAAGGGTACCAATCTTGTCGGGGATTGGGAACCCTTCGCGACAATGTCCAAAGTTTCAGCGGGATTTCCAAAATGTTGAAAGGAACTCGAAACATGTCAACCTTGGTTTTGAGAATCTCTCCCGGAGTTTGAGAGATTTGGACGTGAAAGGGTACCAATCTTGTCGGGGATTGGGAACCCTTCGCGAGAATGTCCAAAGTTTCAGCGGGATTTCCAAAATGTTGAAAGGAACTCGAAACATGTCAACCTTGGTTTTGAGAATCTCTCCCGGAGTTTGAGAGATTTGGACGTGAAAGGGTACCAATCTTGTCGGGGATTGGGAACCCTTCGCGAGAATGTCCAAAGTTTCAGCGGGATTTCCAAAATGTTGAAAGGAACTCGAAACATGTCAACCTTGGTTTTGAGAATCTCTCCCGGAGTTTGAGAGATTTGGACGTGAAAGGGTACCAATCTTGTCGGGGATTGGGAACCCTTCGCGACAATGTCCAAAGTTTCAGCGGGATTTCCAAAATGTTGAAAGGAACTTGAAACATGTCAACCTTGGTTTTGAGAATCTCTCCCGGAGTTTGAGAGATTTGGACGTGAAAGGGTACCAATCTTGTCGGGGATTGGGAACCCTTCGCGAGAATGTCCAAAGTTTCAGTGGGATTTCCAAAATGTTGAAAGGAACTCGAAACATGTCAACCTTGGTTTTGAGAATCTCTCCCGGAGTTTGAGAGATTTGGACGTGAAAGGGTACCAATCTTGTCGGGGATTGGGAACCCTTCGCGAGAATGTCCAAAGTTTCAGCGGGATTTCCAAAATGTTGAAAGGAACTGGAAACATGTCAACCTTGGTTTTGAGAATCTCTCCCGGAGTTTGAGAGATTTGGACATGAAAGGGTACCACTCTTGTCGGGGATTGGGAACCCTTCGCGAGAATGTCCAAAGTTTCAGCGGGATTTCCAAAATGTTGAGAGGAACTCGAAACATGTCAACCTTGGTTTTGAGAATCTCTTCCGGAGTTTGAGAGATTTGGACGTGAAAGGGTACCAATCTTGTCGGGGATTGGGAACCCTTCGCGAGAATGTCCAAAGTTTCAGCGGGATTTCCAAAATGTTGAAAGGAACTGTAACCATGTCAACCTTGGTTTTGAGAATCTCTCCCGGAGTTTGAGAGATTTGGACGTGAAAGGGTACCAATCTTGTCGGGGATTGGGAACCCTTTGCCAGAATGTCCAAAGTTTCAGCGAGATTTCCAAAATGTTGAAAGGAACTCGAAACATGTCAACCTTGGTTTTGAGAATCTCTCCCGGAGTTTGAGAGATTTGGACGTGAAAGGGTACCAATCTTGTCGGGGATTGGGAACCCTTCGCCAGAATGTCCAAAGTTTCAGCGGGATTTCCAAAATGTTGAAAGGAACTGGAAACATGTCAACCTTGGTTTTGAGAATCTCTCCCGGAGTTTGAGAGATTTGGACGTGAAAGGGTACCAATCTTGTCGGGGATTGGGAACCCTTCGCGAGAATGTCCAAAGTTTCAGCGGGATTTCCAAAATGTTGAAAGGAACTCGAAACATGTCAACCTTGGTTTTGAGAATCTCTCCCGGAGTTTGAGAGATTTGGACGTGAAAGGGTACCAATCTTGTCGGGGATTGGGAACCCTTCGCGAGAATGTCCAAAGTTTCAGCGGGATTTCCAAAATGTTGAAAGGAACTCGAAACATGTCAACCTTGGTTTTGAGAATCTCTCCCGGACTTTGAGAGATTTGGACGTGAAAGGGTACCAATCTTGTCGGGGATTGGGAACCCTTCGCGAGAATGTCCAAAGTTTCAGCGGGATTTCCAAAATGTTGAAAGGAACTCGAAACATGTCAACCTTGGTTTTGAGAATCTCTCCCGGAGTTTGAGAGATTTGGACGTGAAAGGGTACCAATCTTGTCGGGGATTGGGAACCCTTCGCGACAATGTCCAAAGTTTCAGCGGGATTTCCAAAATGTTGAAAGGAACTCGAAACATGTCAACCTTGGTTTTGAGAATCTCTCCCGGAGTTTGAGAGATTTGGACGTGAAAGGGTACCAATCTTGTCGGGGATTGGGAACCCTTCGCGAGAATGTCCAAAGTTTCAGCGGGATTTCCAAAATGTTGAAAGGAACTCGAAACATGTCAACCTTGGTTTTGAGAATCTCTCCCGGAGTTTGAGAGATTTGGACGTGAAAGGGTACCAATCTTGTCGGGGATTGGGAACCCTTCGCGAGAATGTCCAAAGTTTCGGCGGGATTTCCAAAATGTTGAAAGGAACTCGAAACATGTCAACCTTAGTTTTGAGAATCTCTCCCGGAGTTTGAGAGATTTGGACGTGAAAGGGTACCAATCTTGTCGGGGATTGGGAACCCTTCGCGACAATGTCCAAAGTTTCAGCGGGATTTCCAAAATGTTGAAAGGAACTCGAAACATGTCAACCTTGGTTTTGAGAATCTCTCCCGGAGTTTGAGAGATTTGGACGTGAAAGGGTACCAATCTTGTCGGGGATTGGGAACCCTTCGCGAGAATGTCCAAAGTTTCAGCGGGATTTCCAAAATGTTGAAAGGAACTCGAAACATGTCAACCTTGGTTTTGAGAATCTCTCCCGGAGTTTGAGATTGGGACGTGAAAGGGTACCAATCTTGTCGGGGATTGGGAACCCTTCGCGAGAATGTCCAAACTTTCAGCGGGATTTCCAAAATGTTGAAAGGAACTCGAAACATATCAACCTTGGTTTTGAGAATCTCTCCCGGAGTTTGAGAGATTTGGACGTGAAAGGGTACCAATCTTGTCGGGGATTGGGAACCCTTCGCGAGAATGTCCAAAGTTTCAGCGGGATTTCCAAAATGTTGAAAGGAACTCGAAACATGTCAACCTTGGTTTTGAGAATCTCTCCCGGAGTTTGAGAGATTTGGACGTGAAAGGGTACCAGTCTTGTCGGGGATCGGGACTCCTTCGCGAGAATGTCCAAAGTTTCAGCGGGATTTCCAAAATGTTGAAAGGAACTCGAAACATGTCAACCTTGGTTTTGAGAATCTCTCCCGGAGTTTGAGAGATTTGGACGTGAAAGGGTACCAATCTTGTCGGGGATTGGGAACCCTTCGCGAAAATGTCCAAAGTTTCAGCGGGATTTCCAAAATGTTGAAAGGAACTCGAAACATGTCAACCTTGGTTTTGAGAATCTCTCCCGGACTTTGAGAGATTTGGACGTGAAAGGGTACCAATCTTGTCGGGGATTGGGAACCCTTCGCGAGAATGTCCAAAGTTTCAGCGGGATTTCCAAAATGTTGAAAGGAACTCGAAACATGTCAACCTTGGTTTTGAGAATCTCTCCGGGAGTTTGAGAGATTTGGACGTGAAAGGGTACCAATCTTGTCGGGGATTGGGAACCCTTCGCGACAATGTCCAAAGTTTCAGCGGGATTTCCAAAATGTTGAAAGGAACTCGAAACATGTCAAACTTGGTTTTGAGAATCTCTCCCGGAGTTTGAGAGATTTGGACGTGAAAGGGTACCAATCTTGTCGGGGATTGGGAACCCTCCGCCAGAATGTCCAAAGTTTCAGCGGGATTTCCAAAATGTTGAAAGGAACTGGAAACATGTCAACCTTGGTTTTGAGAATCTCTCCCGGAGTTTGAGAGATTTGGACGTGAAAGGGTACCAATCTTGTCGGGGATTGGGAACCCTTCACGAAAATGTCCAAAGTTTCAGCGGGATTTCCAAAATGTTGAAAGGAACTCGAAACATGTCAACCTTGGTTTTGAGAATCTCTCCCGGAGTTTGAGAGATTTGGACGTGAAAGGGTACCAATCTTGTCGGGGATCGGGAACCCTTCGCGAGAATGTCCAAAGTTTCAGCGGGATTTCCAAAATGTTGAAAGGAACTCGAAACATGTCAACCTTGGTTTTGAGAATCTCTCCCGGAGTTTGAGAGATTTGGACGTGAAAGGGTACCAATCTTGTCGGGGATTGGGAACCCTTCGCGAGAATGTCCAAAGTTTCAGCGGGATTTCCAAAATGTTGAAAGGAACTCGAAACATGTCAACCTTGGTTTTGAGAATCTCTCCCGGACTTTGAGAGATTTGGACGTGAAAGGGTACCAATCTTGTCGGGGATTGGGAACCCTTCGCCAGAATGTCCAAAGTTTCAGCGGGATTTCCAAAATGTTGAAAGGAACTCGAAACATGTCAACCTTGGTTTTGAGAATCTCTCCCGGAGTTTGAGAGATTTGGACGTGAAAGGGTACCAATCTTGTCGGGGATTGGGAACCCTTCGCCAGAATGTCCAAAGTTTCAGCGGGATTTCCAAAATGTTGAAAGGAACTCGAAACATGTCAACCTTGGTTTTGAGAATCTCTCCCGGAGTTTGAGAGATTTGGACGTGAAAGGGTACCAATCTTGTCGGGGATTGGGAACCCTTCGCGAGAATGTCCAAAGTTTCAGCGGGATTTCCAAAATGTTGAAAGGAACTCGAAACATGTCAACCTTGGTTTTGAGAATCTCTCCCGGAGTTTGAGAGATTTGGACGTGAAAGGGTACCAATCTTGTCGGGGATTGGGAACCCTTCGCGAGAATGTCCAAAGTTTCAGCGGGATTTCCAAAATGTTGAAAGGAACTCGAAACATGTCAACCTTGGTTTTGAGAATCTCTCCCGGAGTTTGAGAGATTTGGACGTGAAAGGGTACCAATCTTGTCGGGGATTGGGAACCCTTCGCGAGAATGTCCAAAGTTTCAGCGGGATTTCCAAAATGTTGAAAGGAACTCGAAACATGTCAACCTTGGTTTTGAGAATCTCTCCCGGAGTTTGAGAGATTTGGACGTGAAAGGGTACCAATCTTGTCGGGGATTGGGAACCCTTCGCGAGAATGTCCAAAGTTTCAGCGGGATTTCCAAAATGTTGAAAGGAACTCGAAACATGTCAACCTTGGTTTTGAGAATCTCTCCCGGAGTTTGAGATTGGGACGTGAAAGGGTACCAATCTTGTCGGGGATTGGGAACCCTTCGCGAGAATGTCCAAACTTTCAGCGGGATTTCCAAAATGTTGAAAGGAACTCGAAACATATCAACCTTGGTTTTGAGAATCTCTCCCGGAGTTTGAGAGATTTGGACGTGAAAGGGTACCAATCTTGTCGAGGATTGGGAACCCTTCGCGAGAATGTCCAAAGTTTCAGCGGGATTTCCAAAATGTTGAAAGGAACTCGAAACATGTCAACCTTGGTTTTGAGAATCTCTCCCGGAGTTTGAGAGATTTGGACGTGAAAGGGTACCAGTCTTGTCGGGGATCGGGACTCCTTCGCGAGAATGTCCAAAGTTTCAGCGGGATTTCCAAAATGTTGAAAGGAACTCGAAACATGTCAACCTTGGTTTTGAGAATCTCTCCCGGAGTTTGAGAGATTTGGACGTGAAAGGGTACCAATCTTGTCGGGGATTGGGAACCCTTCGCGAAAATGTCCAAAGTTTCAGCGGGATTTCCAAAATGTTGAAAGGAACTTGAAACATGTCAACCTTGGTTTTGAGAATCTCTCCCGGAGTTTGAGAGATTTGGACGTGAAAGGGTACCAATCTTGTCGGGGATTGGGAACCCTTCGCGAGAATGTCCAAAGTTTCAGCGGGATTTCCAAAATGTTGAAAGGAACTCGAAACATGTCAACCTTGGTTTTGAGAATCTCTCCCGGAGTTTGAGAGATTTGGACGTGAAAGGGTACCAATCTTGTCGGGGATTGGGAACCCTTCGCGACAATGTCCAAAGTTTCAGCGGGATTTCCAAAATGTTGAAAGGAACTGGAAACATGTCAACCTTGGTTTTGAGAATCTCTCCCGGAGTTTGAGAGATTTGGACATGAAAGGGTACCACTCTTGTCGGGGATTGGGAACCCTTCGCGAGAATGTCCAAAGTTTCAGCGGGATTTCCAAAATGTTGAGAGGAACTCGAAACATGTCAACCTTGGTTTTGAGAATCTCTTCCGGAGTTTGAGAGATTTGGACGTGAAAGGGTACCAATCTTGTCGGGGATTGGGAACCCTTCGCGAGAATGTCCAAAGTTTCAGCGGGATTTCCAAAATGTTGAAAGGAACTGTAACCATGTCAACCTTGGTTTTGAGAATCTCTCCCGGAGTTTGAGAGATTTGGACGTGAAAGGGTACCAATCTTGTCGGGGATTGGGAACCCTTTGCCAGAATGTCCAAAGTTTCAGCGGGATTTCCAAAATGTTGAAAGGAACTCGAAACATGTCAACCTTGGTTTTGAGAATCTCTCACGGACTTTGAGAGATTTGGACGTGAAAGGGTACCAATCTTGTCGGGGATTGGGAACCCTTCGCGACAATGTCCAAAGTTTCAGCGGGATTTCCAAAATGTTGAAAGGAACTCGAAACATGTCAACCTTGGTTTTGAGAATCTCTCCCGGAGTTTGAGAGATTTGGACGTGAAAGGGTACCAATCTTGTCGGGGATTGGGAACCCTTCGCAACAATGTCCAAAGTTTCAGCGGGATTTCCAAAATGTTGAAAGGAACTCGAAACATGTCAACCTTGGTTTTGAGAATCTCTCCCGGAGTTTGAGAGATTTGCACGTGAAAGGGTACCAATCTTGTCGGGGATTGGGAACCCTCCGCCAGAATGTCCAAAGTTTCAGCGGGATTTCCAAAATGTTGAAAGGAACTCGAAACATGTCAACCTTGGTTTTGAGAATCTCTCCCGGAGTTTGAGAGATTTCGACGTGAAAGGGTACCAATCTTGTCGGGGATTGGGAACCCTTCACGAAAATGTCCAAAGTTTCAGCGGGATTTCCAAAATGTTGAAAGGAACTTGAAACATGTCAACCTTGGTTTTGAGAATCTCTCCCGGAGTTTGAGAGATTTGGACGTGAAAGGGTACCAATCTTGTCGGGGATCGGGAACCCTTCGCGAGAATGTCCAAAGTTTCAGCGGGATTTCCAAAATGTTGAAAGGAACTCGAAACATGTCAACCTTGGTTTTGAGAATCTCTCCCGGAGTTTGAGAGATTTGGACGTGAAAGGGTACCAATCTTGTCGGGGATTGGGAACCCTTCGCGAGAATGTCCAAAGTTTCAGCGGGATTTCCAAAATGTTGAAAGGAACTCGAAACATGTCAACCTTGGTTTTGAGAATCTCTCCCGGACTTTGAGAGATTTGGACGTGAAAGGGTACCAATCTTGTCGGGGATTGGGAACCCTTCGCGAGAATGTCCAAAGTTTCAGCGGGATTTCCAAAATGTTGAAAGGAACTCGAAACATGTCAACCTTGGTTTTGAGAATCTCTCCCGGAGTTTGAGAGATTTGGACGTGAAAGGGTACCAATCTTGTCGGGGATTGGGAACCCTTCGCGAGAATGTCCAAAGTTTCAGCGGGATTTCCAAAATGTTGAAAGGAACTCGAAACATGTCAACCTTGGTTTTGAGAATCTCTCCCGGAGTTTGAGAGATTTGGACGTGAAAGGGTACCAATCTTGTCGGGGATTGGGAACCCTTCGCCAGAATGTCCAAAGTTTCAGCGGGATTTCCAAAATGTTGAAAGGAACTCGAAACATGTCAACCTTGGTTTTGAGAATCTCTCCCGGAGTTTGAGAGATTTGGACGTGAAAGGGTACCAATCTTGTCGGGGATTGGGAACCCTTCGCGAGAATGTCCAAAGTTTCAGCGGGATTTCCAAAATGTTGAAAGGAACTCGAAACATGTCAACCTTGGTTTTGAGAATCTCTCCCGGAGTTTGAGAGATTTGGACGTGAAAGGGTACCAATCTTGTCGGGGATTGGGAACCCTTCGCGAAAATGTCCAAAGTTTCAGCGGGATTTCCAAAATGTTGAAAGGAACTCGAAACATGTCAACCTTGGTTTTGAGAATCTCTCCCGGACTTTGAGAGATTTGGACGTGAAAGGGTACCAATCTTGTCGGGGATTGGGAACCCTTCGCGAGAATGTCCAAAGTTTCAGCGGGATTTCCAAAATGTTGAAAGGAACTCGAAACATGTCAACCTTGGTTTTGAGAATCTCTCCCGGAGTTTGAGAGATTTGGACGTGAAAGGGTACCAATCTTGTCGGGGATTGGGAACCCTTCGCGACAATGTCCAAAGTTTCAGCGGGATTTCCAAAATGTTGAAAGGAACTCGAAACATGTCAACCTTGGTTTTGAGAATCTCTCCCAGAGTTTGAGAGATTTGGACGTGAAAGGGTACCAATCTTGTCGGGGATTGGGAACCCTTCGCGAGAATGTCCAAAGTTTCAGCGGGATTTCCAAAATGTTGAAAGGAACTGGAAACATGTCAACCTTGGTTTTGAGAATCTCTCCCGGAGTTTGAGAGATTTGGACGTGAAAGGGTACCAATCTTATTGGGGATTGGGAACCCTTCGCGAGAATGTCCAAAGTTTCAGCGGGATTTCCAAAATGTTGAAAGGAACTCGAAACATGTCAACCTTGGTTTTGAGAATCTCTCCCGGAGTTTGAGAGATTTGGACGTGAAAGGGTACCAATCTTGTCGGGGATTGGGAACCCTTCGCGAGAATGTCCAAAGTTTCAGCGGGATTTCCAAAATGTTGAAAGGAACTCGAACCATGTCAACCTTGGTTTTGAGAATCTCTCCCGGACTTTGAGAGATTTGGACGTGAAAGGGTACCAATCTTGTCGGGGATTGGGAACCCTTCGCCAGAATGTCCAAAGTTTCAGCGGGATTTCCAAAATGTTGAAAGGAACTCGAACCATGTCAACCTTGGTTTTGAGAATCTCTCCCGGAGTTTGAGAGATTTGGACGTGAAAGGGTACCAATCTTGTCGGGGATTGGGAACCCTTCGCCAGAATGTCCAAAGTTTCAGCGGGATTTCCAAAATGTTGAAAGGAACTCGAAACATGTCAACCTTGGTTTTGAGAATCTCTCCCGGAGTTTGAGAGATTTGGACGTGAAAGGGTACCAATCTTGTCGGGGATTGGGAACCCTTCGCGAGAATGTCCAAAGTTTCAGCGGGATTTCCAAAATGTTGAAAGGAACTCGAAACATGTCAACCTTGGTTTTGAGAATCTCTCCCGGAGTTTGAGAGATTTGGACGTGAAAGGGTACCAATCTTGTCGGGGATTGGGAACCCTTCGCGAAAATGTCCAAAGTTTCAGCGGGATTTCCAAAATGTTGAAAGGAACTCGAAACATGTCAACCTTGGTTTTGAGAATCTCTCCCGGACTTTGAGAGATTTGGACGTGAAAGGGTACCAATCTTGTCGGGGATTGGGAACCCTTCGCGAGAATGTCCAAAGTTTCAGCGGGATTTCCAAAATGTTGAAAGGAACTCGAAACATGTCAACCTTGGTTTTGAGAATCTCTCCCGGACTTTGAGAGATTTGGACGCGAAAGGGTACCAATCTTGTCGGGGATTGGGAACCCTTCGCGAAAATGTCCAAAGTTTCAGCGGGATTTCCAAAATGTTGAAAGGAACTCGAAACATGTCAACCTTGGTTTTGGGAATCTCTCCCGGAGTTTGAGAGATTTGGACGTGAAAGGGTACCAATCTTGTCGGGGATTGGGAACCCTTCGCCAGAATGTCCAAAGTTTCAGCGGGATTTCCAAAATGTTGAAAGGAACTCGAAACATGTCAACCTTGGTTTTGAGAATCTCTCCCGGAGTTTGAGAGATTTGGACGTGAAAGGGTACCAGTCTTGTCGGGGATCGGGACTCCTTCGCGAGAATGTCCAAAGTTTCAGCGGGATTTCCAAAATGTTGAAAGGAACTCGAAACATGTCAACCTTGGTTTTGAGAATCTCTCCCGGAGTTGGAGAGATTTGGACGTGAAAGGGTACCAATCTTGTCGGGGATTGGGAACCCTTCGCGAAAATGTCCAAAGTTTCAGCGGGATTTCCAAAATGTTGAAAGGAACTCGAAACATGTCAACCTTGGTTTTGAGAATCTCTCCCGGACTTTGAGAGATTTGGACGTGAAAGGGTACCAATCTTGTCGGGGATTGGGAACCCTTCGCGAGAATGTCCAAAGTTTCAGCGGGATTTCCAAAATGTTGAAAGGAACTCGAAACATGTCAACCTTGGTTTTGAGAATCTCTCCCGGAGTTTGAGAGATTTGGACGTGAAAGGGTACCAATCTTGTCGGGGATTGGGAACCCTTCGCGAAAATGTCCAAAGTTTCAGCGGGATTTCCAAAATGTTGAAAGGAACTCGAAACATGTCAACCTTGGTTTTGGGAATCTCTCCCGGAGTTTGAGAGATTTGGACGTGAAAGGGTACCAATCTTGTCGGGGATTGGGAACCCTTCGCGAGAATGTCCAAAGTTTCAGCGGGATTTCCAAAATGTTGAAAGGAACTGGAAACATGTCAACCTTGGTTTTGAGAATCTCTCCCGGAGTTTGAGAGATTTGGACGTGAAAGGGTACCAATCTTATCGGGGATTGGGAACCCTTCGCGAGAATGTCCAAAGTTTCAGCGGGATTTCCAAAATGTTGAAAGGAACTCGAAACATGTCAACCTTGGTTTTGAGAATCTCTCCCGGAGTTTGAGAGATTTGGACGTGAAAGGGTACCAATCTTGTCGGGGATTGGGAACCCTTCGCGAGAATGTCCAAAGTTTCAGCGGGATTTCCAAAATGTTGAAAGGAACTCGAAACATGTCAACCTTGGTTTTGAGAATCTCTCCCGGAGTTTGAGAGATTTGGACGTGAAAGGGTACCAATCTTGTCGGGGATTGGGAACCCTTCGCGAGAATGTCCAAAGTTTCAGCGGGATTTCCAAAATGTTGAAAGGAACTCGAAACATGTCAACCTTGGTTTTGAGAATCTCTCCCGGAGTTTGAGAGATTTGGACGTGAAAGGGTACCAATCTTGTCGGGGATTGGGAACCCTTCGCGAGAATGTCCAAAGTTTCAGCGGGATTTCCAAAATGTTGAAAGGAACTCGAAACATGTCAACCTTGGTTTTGAGAATCTCTCCCGGAGTTGGAGAGATTTGGACGTGAAAGGGTACCAATCTTGTCGGGGATTGGGAACCCTTCGCGAGAATGTCCAAAGTTTCAGCGGGATTTCCAAAATGTTGAGAGGAACTCGAAACATGTCAACCTTGGTTTTGAGAATCTCTCCCGGAGTTTGAGAGATTTGGACGTGAAAGGGTACCAGTCTTGTCGGGGATTGGGAACCCTTCGCGAAAATGTCCAAAGTTTCAGCGGGATTTCCAAAATGTTGAAAGGAACTCGAAACATGTCAACCTTGGTTTTGAGAATCTCTCCCGGAGTTTGAGAGATTTGGACGTGAAAGGGTACCAATCTTGTCGGGGATTGGGAACCCTTCGCGAGAATGTCCAAAGTTTCAGCGGGATTTCCAAAATGTTGAAAGGAACTCGAAACATGTCAACCTTGGTTTTGAGAATCTCTCCCGGAGTTTGAGAGATTTGGACGTGAAAGGGTACCAATCTTGTCGGGGATTGGGAACCCTTCGCGAGAATGTCCAAAGTTTCAGCGGGATTTCCAAAATGTTGAAAGGAACTCGAAACATGTCAACCTTGGTTTTGAGAATCTCTCCCGGAGTTGGAGAGATTTGGACGTGAAAGGGTACCAATCTTGTCGGGGATTGGGAACCCTTCGCGAGAATGTCCAAAGTTTCAGCGGGATTTCCAAAATGTTGAAAGGAACTCGAAACATGTCAACCTTGGTTTTGAGAATCTCTCCCGGAGTTTGAGAGATTTGGACGTGAAAGGGTACCAATCTTGTCGGGGATTGGGAACCCTTCGCGAGAATGTCCAAAGTTTCAGCGGGATTTCCAAAATGTTGAAAGGAACTCGAAACATGTCAACCTTGGTTTTGAGAATCTCTCCCGGAGTTTGAGATTGGGACGTGAAAGGGTACCAATCTTGTCGGGGATTGGGAACCCTTCGCGAGAATGTCCAAACTTTCAGCGGGATTTCCAAAATGTTGAAAGGAACTCGAAACATATCAACCTTGGTTTTGAGAATCTCTCCCGGAGTTTGAGAGATTTGGACGTGAAAGGGTACCAATCTTGTCGGGGATTGGGAACCCTTCGCGAGAATGTCCAAAGTTTCAGCGGGATTTCCAAAATGTTGAAAGGAACTCGAAACATGTCAACCTTGGTTTTGAGAATCTCTCCCGGAGTTTGAGAGATTTGGACGTGAAAGGGTACCAGTCTTGTCGGGGATCGGGACTCCTTCGCAAGAATGTCCAAAGTTTCAGCGGGATTTCCAAAATGTTGAAAGGAACTCGAAACATGTCAACTTTGGTTTTGAGAATCTCTCCCGGAGTTTGAGAGATTTGGACGTGAAAGGGTACCAATCTTGTCGGGGATTGGGAACCCTTCGCGAGAATGTCCAAAGTTTCAGCGGGATTTCCAAAATGTTGAAAGGAACTCGAAACATGCCAACCTTGGTTTTGAGAATCTCTCCCGGAGTTTGAGAGATTTGGACGTGAAAGGGTACCAATCTTGTCGGGGATTGGGAACCCTTCGCGAGAATGTCCAAAGTTTCAGCGGGATTTCCAAAATGTTGAAAGGAACTCGAAACATGTCAACCTTGGTTTTGAGAATCTCTCCAGGAGTTTGAGAGATTTGGACATGAAAGGGTACCAATCTTGTCGGGGATTGGGAACCCTTCGCGAGAATGTCCAAAGTTTCAGCGGGATTTCCAAAATGTTGAAAGGAACTCGAAACATGCCAACCTTGGTTTTGAGAATCTCTCCCGGAGTTTGAGAGATTTGGACGTGAAAGGGTACCAATCTTGTCGGGGATTGGGAACCCTTCGCCAGAATGTCCAAAGTTTCAGCGGGATTTCCAAAATGTTGAAAGGAACTCGAAACATGTCAACCTTGGTTTTGAGAATCTCTCCCGGAGTTTGAGAGATTTGGACGCGAAAGGGTACCAATCTTGTCGGGGATTGGGAACCCTTCGCGAAAATGTCCAAAGTTTCAGCGGGATTTCCAAAATGTTGAAAGGAACTCGAAACATGTCAACCTTGGTTTTGAGAATCTCTCCCGGAGTTTGAGAGATTTGGACGTGAAAGGGTACCAATCTTGTCGGGGATTGGGAACCCTTCGCCAGAATGTCCAAAGTTTCAGCGGGATTTCCAAAATGTTGAAAGGAACTCGAAACATGTCAACCTTGGTTTTGAGAATCTCTCCCGGAGTTTGAGAGATTTGGACGTGAAAGGGTACCAATCTTGTCGGGGATTGGGAACCCTTCGCGAAAATGTCCAAAGTTTCAGCGGGATTTCCAAAATGTTGAAAGGAACTCGAAACATGTCAACCTTGGTTTTGGGAATCTCTCCCGGAGTTTGAGAGATTTGGACGTGAAAGGGTACCAATCTTGTCGGGGATTGGGAACCCTTCGCGAGAATGTCCAAAGTTTCAGCGGGATTTCCAAAATGTTGAAAGGAACTGGAAACATGTCAACCTTGGTTTTGAGAATCTCTCCCGGAGTTTGAGAGATTTGGACGTGAAAGGGTACCAATCTTATCGGGGATTGGGAACCCTTCGCGAGAATGTCCAAAGTTTCAGCGGGATTTCCAAAATGTTGAAAGGAACTCGAAACATGTCAACCTTGGTTTTGAGAATCTCTCCCGGAGTTTGAGAGATTTGGACGTGAAAGGGTACCAATCTTGTCGGGGATTGGGAACCCTTCGCGAGAATGTCCAAAGTTTCAGCGGGATTTCCAAAATGTTGAAAGGAACTCGAACCATGTCAACCTTGGTTTTGAGAATCTCTCCCGGAGTTTGAGAGATTTGGACGTGAAAGGGTACCAATCTTGTCGGGGATTGGGAACCCTTCGCGAGAATGTCCAAAGTTTCAGCGGGATTTCCAAAATGTTGAAAGGAACTCGAAACATGTCAACCTTGGTTTTGAGAATCTCTCCCGGAGTTTGAGAGATTTGGACGTGAAAGGGTACCAATCTTGTCGGGGATTGGGAACCCTTCGCCAGAATGTCCAAAGTTTCAGCGGGATTTCCAAAATGTTGAAAGGAACTCGAAACATGTCAACCTTGGTTTTGAGAATCTCTCCCGGAGTTGGAGAGATTTGGACGTGAAAGGGTACCAATCTTGTCGGGGATTGGGAACCCTTCGCGAGAATGTCCAAAGTTTCAGCGGGATTTCCAAAATGTTGAAAGGAACTCGAAACATGTCAACCTTGGTTTTGAGAATCTCTCCCGGAGTTTGAGAGATTTGGACGTGAAAGGGTACCAATCTTGTCGGGGATTGGGAACCCTTCGCCAGAATGTCCAAAGTTTCAGCGGGATTTCCAAAATGTTGAAAGGAACTCGAAACATGTCAACCTTGGTTTTGAGAATCTCTCCCGGAGTTTGAGAGATTTGGATGTGAAAGGGTACCAATCTTGTCGGGGATTGGGAACCCTTCGCGAGAATGTCCAAAGTTTCAGCGGGATTTCCAAAATGTTGAAAGGAACTCGAAACATGTCAACCTTGGTTTTGAGAATCTCTCCCGGAGTTTGAGAGATTTGGACGTGAAAGGGTACCAATCTTGTCGGGGATTGGGAACCCTTCGCCAGAATGTCCAAAGTTTCAGCGGGATTTCCAAAATGTTGAAAGGAACTCGAAACATGTCAACCTTGGTTTTGAGAATCTCTCCCGGAGTTTGAGAGATTTGGACGTGAAAGGGTACCAATCTTGTCGGGGATTGGGAACCCTTCGCGAGAATGTCCAAAGTTTCAGCGGGATTTCCAAAATGTTGAAAGGAACTCGAAACATGTCAACCTTGGTTTTGAGAATCTCTCCCGGAGTTTGAGAGATTTGGACGTGAAAGGGTACCAATCTTGTCGGGGATTGAGAACCCTTCGCGACAATGTCCAAAGTTTCAGCGGGATTTCCAAAATGTTGAAAGGAACTCGAAACATGTCAACCTTGGTTTTGAGAATCTCTCCCGGAGTTGGAGAGATTTGGACGTGAAAGGGTACCAATCTTGTCGGGGATTGGGAACCCTTCGCGAGAATGTCCAAAGTTTCAGCGGGATTTCCAAAATGTTGAAAGGAACTCGAAACATGTCAACCTTGGTTTGGAGAATCTCTCCCGGAGTTTGAGATTGGGACGTGAAAGGGTACCAATCTTGTCGGGGATTGGGAACCCTTCGCGAGAATGTCCAAACTTTCAGCGGGATTTCCAAAATGTTGAAAGGAACTCGAAACATGTCAACCTTGGTTTTGAGAATCTCTCCCGGAGTTGGAGAGATTTGGACGTGAAAGGGTACCAATCTTGTCGGGGATTGGGAACCCTTCGCGACAATGTCCAAAGTTTCAGCGGGATTTCCAAAATGTTGAAAGGAACTCGAAACATGTCAACCTTGGTTTGGAGAATCTCTCCCGGAGTTTGAGAGATTTGGACATGAAAGGGTACCACTCTTGTCGGGGATTGGGAACCCTTCGCGAGAATGTCCAAAGTTTCAGCGGGATTTCCAAAATGTTGAAAGGAACTCGAAACATGTCAACCTTGGTTTTGAGAATCTCTCCCGGAGTTGGAGAGATTTGGACGTGAAAGGGTACCAATCTTGTCGGGGATCGGGAACCCTTCGCGACAATGTCCAAAGTTTCAGCGGGATTTCCAAAATGTTGAAAGGAACTCGAAACATGTCAACCTTGGTTTGGAGAATCTCTCCCGGAGTTTGAGAGATTTGGACATGAAAGGGTACCACTCTTGTCGGGGATTGGGAACCCTTCGCGAGAATGTCCAAAGTTTCAGCGGGATTTCCAAAATGTTGAAAGGAACTCGAAACATGTCAACCTTGGTTTTGAGAATCTCTCCCGGAGTTTGAGAGATTTGGACGTGAAAGGATACCAATCTTGTCGGGGATCGGGACCGTTCGCGAGAATGTCCAAAGTTTCAGCGGGATTTCCAAAATGTTGAAAGGAACTGGAACCATGTCAACCTTGGTTTTGAGAATCTCTCCTGGAGTTTGAGAGATTTGGACGTGAAAGGGTACCAATCTTGTCGGGGATTGGGAACCCTTCGCGAGAATGTCCAAAGTTTCAGCGGGATTTCCAAAATGTTGAAAGGAACTCGAAACATATCAACCTTGGTTTTGAGAATCTCTCCCGGAGTTTGAGAGATTTGGACATGAAAGGGTACCAATCTTGTCGGGGATTGGGAACCCTTCGCCAGAATGTCCAAAGTTTCAGCGGGATTTCCAAAATGTTGAAAGGAACTCGAAACATGTCAACCTTGGTTTTGAGAATCTCTCCCGGAGTTTGAGAGATTTGGACGTGAAAGGGTACCAGTCTTGTCTGGAATTGGGAACCCTTCACGAGAATGTCCAAAGTTTCAGCGGGATTTCCAAAATGTTGAAAGGAACTCGAAACATGTCAACCTTGGTTTTGAGAATCTCTCCCGGACTTTGAGAGATTTGGACGTGAAAGGGTACCAATCTTGTCGGGGATTGGGAACCCTTCGCCAGAATGTCCAAAGTTTCAGCGGGATTTCCAAAATGTTGAAAGGAACTCGAAACATGTCAACCTTGGTTTTGAGAATCTCTCCCGGACTTTGAGAGATTTGGACGTGAAAGGGTACCAATCTTGTCGGGGATTGGGAACCCTTCGCGAGAATGTCCAAAGTTTCAGCGGGATTTCCAAAATGTTGAAAGGAACTCGAAACATGTCAACCTTGGTTTTGAGAATCTCTCCCGGACTTTGAGAGATTTGGACGTGAAAGGATAACAATCTTGTCGGGGATTGGGAACCCTTCGCCAGAATGTCCAAAGTTTCAGTGGGATTTCCAAAATGTTGAAAGGAACTCGAAACATGTCAACCTTGGTTTTGAGAATCTCTCCCGGACTTTGAGAGATTTTGAAGTGAAAGGGTACCAATCTTGTCGGGGATCTAGAACCCTCCGCCAGAATGTCCAAAGTTTCAGCGGGATTTCCAAAATGTTGAAAGGAACTCGAAACATGTCAACCTTGGTTTTGAGAATCTCTCCCGGAGTTTGAGAGATTTGGACGTGAAAGGGTACCAATCTTGTCGGGGATTGGGAACCCTTCGCGACAATGTCCAAAGTTTCAGCGGGATTTCCAAAATGTTGAAAGGAACTGGAACCATGTCAACCTTGGCTTTGAGAATCTCTCCCGGACTTTGAGAGATTTGGACGTGAAAGGGTACCAATCTTGTCGGGGATCTAGAACCCTCCGCCAGAATGTCCAAAGTTTCAGCGGGATTTCCAAAATGTTGAAAGGAACTCGAAACATGTCAACCTTGGTTTTGAGAATCTCTCCCGGAGTTTGAGAGATTTGGACGTGAAAGGGTACCAATCTTGTCGGGGATTGGGAACCCTTCGCGACAATGTCCAAAGTTTCAGCGGGATTTCCAAAATGTTGAAAGGAACTCGAAACACGTCAACCTTGGTTTTGAGAATCTCTCCCGGACTTTGAGAGATTTGGACGTGAAAGGGTACCAATCTTGTCGGGGATTGGGAACCCTTCGCGAGAATGTCCAAAGTTTCAGCGGGATTTCCAAAATGTTGAAAGGAACTCGAAACATGTCAACCTTGGTTTTGAGAATCTCTCCCGGAGTTTGAGATTGGGACGTGAAAGGGTACCAATCTTGTCGGGGATTGGGAACCCTTCGCGAGAATGTCCAAAGTTTCAGCGGGATTTCCAAAATGTTGAAAGGAACTCGAAACATGTCAACCTTGGTTTTGAGAATCTCTCCCGGAGTTTGAGAGATTTGGACGTGAAAGGGTAACAATCTTGTCGGGGATTGGGAACCCTTCGCCAGAATGTCCAAATTTTCAGTGGGATTTCCAAAATGTTGAAAGGAACTCGAAACATGTCAACCTTGGTTTTGAGAATCTCTCCCGGACTTTGAGAGATTTGGACGTGAAAGGGTACCAATCTTGTCGGGGATTGGGAACCCTTCGCGAGAATGTCCAAAGTTTCAGCGGGATTTCCAAAATGTTGAAACGAACTCGAAACATGTCAACCTTGGTTTTGAGAATCTCTCCCGGAGTTTGAGCGATTTGGACATGAAAGGGTACCAATCTTGTCGGGGATTGGGAACCCTTCGCGAGAATGTCCAAAGTTTCAGCGGGATTTCCAAAATGTTGAAAGGAACTCGAAACATGTCAACCTTGGTTTTGAGAATCTCTCCCGGAGTTTGAGAGATTTGGACGTGAAAGGATACCAATCTTGTCGGGGATCGAGAACCGTTCGCGAGAATGTCCAAAGTTTCAGCGGGATTTCCAAAATGTTGAAAGGAACTGTAACCATGTCAACCTTGGTTTTGAGAATCTCTCCCGGAGTTTGAGAGATTTGGACGTGAAAGGGTACCAATCTTGTCGGGGATTGGGAACCCTTCGCGAGAATGTCCAAAGTTTCAGCGGGATTTCCAAAATGTTGAAAGGAACTCGAAACATATCAACCTTGGTTTTGAGAATCTCTCCCGGAGTTGGAGAGATTTGGACGTGAAAGGGTACCAATCTTGTCGGGGATTGGGAACCCTTCGCGAGAATGTCCAAAGTTTCAGCGGGATTTCCAAAATGTTGAAAGGAACTCGAACCATGTCAACCTTGGTTTTGAGAATCTCTCCCGGAGTTTGAGAGATTTGGACGTGAAAGGGTACCAGTCTTGTCGGGGATTGGGAACCCTTCGCGAGAATGTCCAAAGTTTCAGCGGGATTTCCAAAATGTTGAAAGGAACTCGAAACATGTCAACCTTGGTTTTGAGAATCTCTCCCGGAGTTTGAGAGATTTGGACGTGAAAGGGTACCAATCTTGTCGGGGATTGGGAACCCTTCGCCAGAATGTCCAAAGTTTCAGTGGGATTTCCAAAATGTTGAAAGGAACTCGAAACATGTCAACCTTGGTTTTGAGAATCTCTCCCGGACTTTGAGAGATTTGGACGTGAAAGGGTACCAATCTTGTCGGGGATTGGGAACCCTTCGCGAGAATGTCCAAAGTTTCAGCGGGATTTCCAAAATGTTGAAAGGAACTGGAACCATGTCAACCTTGGCTTTGAGAATCTCTCCCGGAGTTTGAGAGATTTGGACGTGAAAGGGTACCAATCTTGTCGGGGATCTAGAACCCTCCGCCAGAATGTCCAAAGTTTCAGCGGGATTTCCAAAATGTTGAAAGGAACTCGAAACATGTCAACCTTGGTTTTGAGAATCTCTCCCGGAGTTTGAGAGATTTGGACGTGAAAGGGTACCAATCTTGTCGGGGATTGGGAACCCTCCGCCAGAATGTCCAAAGTTTCAGCGGGATTTCCAAAATGTTGAAAGGAACTCGAAACATGTCAACCTTGGTTTTGAGAATCTCTCACGGACTTTGAGAGATTTGGACGTGAAAGGGTACCAATCTTGTCGGGGATTGGGAACCCTTCGCGACAATGTCCAAAGTTTCAGCGGGATTTCCAAAATGTTGAAAGGAACTCGAAACATGTCAACCTTGGTTTTGAGAATCTCTCCCGGAGTTTGAGAGATTTGGACGTGAAAGGGTACCAATCTTGTCGGGGATTGGGAACCCTTCGCGACAATGTCCAAAGTTTCAGCGGGATTTCCAAAATGTTGAAAGGAACTCGAAACATGTCAACCTTGGTTTTGAGAATCTCTCCCGGAGTTTGAGATTGGGACGTGAAAGGGTACCAATCTTGTCGGGGATTGGGAACCCTTCGCGAGAATGTCCAAAGTTTCAGCGGGATTTCCAAAATGTTGAAAGGAACTCGAACCATGTCAACCTTGGTTTTGAGAATCTCTCCCGGAGTTTGAGAGATTTGGACGTGAAAGGGTACCAATCTTGTCGGGGATTGGGAACCCTTCGCCAGAATGTCCAAATTTTCAGTGGGATTTCCAAAATGTTGAAAGGAACTCGAAACATGTCAACCTTGGTTTTGAGAATCTCTCCCGGAGTTTGAGCGATTTGGACATGAAAGGGTACCAATCTTGTCGGGGATTGGGAACCCTTCGCGAGAATGTCCAAAGTTTCAGCGGGATTTCCAAAATGTTGAAAGGAACTCGAAACATGTCAACCTTGGTTTTGAGAATCTCTCCCGGAGTTTGAGAGATTTGGACGTGAAAGGATACCAATCTTGTCGGGGATCGGGAACCGTTCGCGAGAATGTCCAAAGTTTCAGCGGGATTTCCAAAATGTTGAAAGGAACTGGAACCATGTCAACCTTGGTTTTGAGAATCTCTCCCGGAGTTTGAGAGATTTGGACGTGAAAGGGTACCAATCTTGTCGGGGATTGGGAACCCTTCGCGAGAATGTCCAAAGTTTCAGCGGGATTTCCAAAATGTTGAAAGGAACTCGAAACATGTCAACCTTGGTTTTGAGAATCTCTCCCGGAGTTTGAGATTGGGACGTGAAAGGGTACCAATCTTGTCGGGGATTGGGAACCCTTCGCGAGAATGTCCAAAGTTTCAGCGGGATTTCCAAAATGTTGAAAGGAACTCGAACCATGTCAACCTTGGTTTTGAGAATCTCTCCCGGAGTTTGAGAGATTTGGACGTGAAAGGGTACCAATCTTGTCGGGGATTGGGAACCCTTCGCCAGAATGTCCAAATTTTCAGTGGGATTTCCAAAATGTTGAAAGGAACTCGAAACATGTCAACCTTGGTTTTGAGAATCTCTCCCGGAGTTTGAGAGATTTGGACGTGAAAGGATACCAATCTTGTCGGGGATCGGGAACCGTTCGCGAGAATGTCCAAAGTTTCAGCGGGATTTCCAAAATGTTGAAAGGAACTGGAACCATGTCAACCTTGGTTTTGAGAATCTCTCCCGGAGTTTGAGAGATTTGGACGTGAAAGGGTACCAATCTTGTCGGGGATTGGGAACCCTTCGCGAGAATGTCCAAAGTTTCAGCGGGATTTCCAAAATGTTGAAAGGAACTCGAAACATATCAACCTTGGTTTTGAGAATCTCTCCCGGACTTGGAGAGATTTGGACTTGAAAGGGTACCAATCTTGTCGGGGATTGGGAACCCTTCGCGAAAATGTCCAAAGTTTCAGCGGGATTTCCAAAATGTTGAAAGGAACTCGAAACATGTCAACCTTGGTTTTGAGAATCTCTCCCGGAGTTTGAGAGATTTGGACGTGAAAGGGTACCAATCTTGTCGGGGATTGGGAACCCTTCGCGACAATGTCCAAAGTTTCAGCGGGATTTCCAAAATGTTGAAAGGAACTCGAAACATGTCAACCTTGGTTTTGAGAATCTCTCCCGGAGTTTGAGAGATTTGGACGTGAAAGGGTACCAATCTTGTCGGGGATTGGGAAGACTTCGCCAGAATGTCCAAAGTTTCAGCGGGATTTCCAAAATGTTGAAAGGAACTCGAAACATGTCAACCTTGGTTTTGAGAATCTCTCCCGGACTTTGAGAGATTTGGACGTGAAAGGGTACCAATCTTGTCGGGGATTGGGAACCCTTCGCGACAATGTCCAAAGTTTCAGCGGGATTTCCAAAATGTTGAAAGGAACTGGAACCATGTCAACCTTGGTTTTGAGAATCTCTCCCGGAGTTTGAGAGATTTGGACGTGAAAGGGTACCAGTCTTGTCTGGAATTGGGAACCCTTCACGAGAATGTCCAAAGTTTCAGCGGGATTTCCAAAATATTGAAAGGAACTCGAAACATGTCAACCTTGGTTTTGAGAATCTCTCCCGGACTTTGAGAGATTTGGATGTGAAAGGGTACCAATCTTGTCGGGGATTGGGAACCCTTCGCGAGAATGTCCAAAGTTTCAGCGGGATTTCCAAAATGTTGAAAGGAACTCGAAACATGTCAACCTTGGTTTTGAGAATCTCTCCCGGAGTTGGAGAGATTTGGACGTGAAAGGGTACCAATCTTGTCGGGGATTGGGAACCCTTCGCGAGAATGTCCAAAGTTTCAGCGGGATTTCCAAAATGTTGAAAGGAACTCGAAACATGTCAACCTTGGTTTTGAGAATCTCTCCCGGAGTTGGAGAGATTTGGACGTGAAAGGGTACCAATCTTGTCGGGGATTGGGAACCCTTCGCGAGAATGTCCAAAGTTTCAGCGGGATTTCCAAAATGTTGAAAGGAACTCGAACCATGTCAACCTTGGTTTTGAGAATCTCTCCCGGAGTTTGAGAGATTTGGACGTGAAAGGGTACCAGTCTTGTCGGGGATTGGGAACCCTTCGCGAGAATGTCCAAAGTTTCAGCGGGATTTCCAAAATGTTGAAAGGAACTCGAACCATGTCAACCTTGGTTTTGAGAATCTCTCCCGGAGTTTGAGAGATTTGGACGTGAAAGGGTACCAATCTTGTCGGGGATTGGGAACCCTTCGCCAGAATGTCCAAAGTTTCAGTGGGATTTCCTAAATGTTGAAAGGAACTCGAAACATGTCAACCTTGGTTTTGAGAATCTCTCCCGGACTTTGAGAGATTTGGAAGTGAAAGGGTACCAATCTTGTAGGGGATCTAGAACCCTCCGCCAGAATGTCCAAAGTTTCAGCGGGATTTCCAAAATGTTGAAAGGAACTCGAAACATGTCAACCTTGGTTTTGGGAATCTCTCCCGGAGTTTGAGAGATTTGGACGTGAAAGGGTACCAATCTTGTCGGGGATTGGGAACCCTTCGCGACAATGTCCAAAGTTTCAGCGGGATTTCCAAAATGTTGAAAAGAACTGGAACCATGTCAACCTTGGTTTTGAGAATCTCTCCCGGAGTTTGAGAGATTTGGACGTGAAAGGGTACCAATCTTGTCGGGGATCTAGAACCCTCCGCCAGAATGTCCAAAGTTTCAGCGGGATTTCCAAAATGTTGAAAGGAACTCGAAACATGTCAACCTTGGTTTTGAGAATCTCTCCCGGAGTTTGAGAGATTTGGACGTGAAAGGGTACCAATCTTGTCGGGGATTGGGAACCCTTCGCGAGAATGTCCAAAGTTTCAGCGGGATTTCCAAAATGTTGAAAGGAACTCGAAACATGTCAACCTTGGTTTTGAGAATCTCTCCCGGACTTTGAGAGATTTGGACGTGAAAGGGTACCAATCTTGTCGGGGATTGGGAACCCTTCGCGAGAATGTCCAAAGTTTCAGCGGGATTTCCAAAATGTTGAAAGGAACTCGAAACATGTCAACCTTGGTTTTGAGAATCTCTCCCGGAGTTTGAGAGATTTGGACGTGAAAGGGTACCAATCTTGTCGGGGATTGGGAACCCTTCGCGAGAATGTCCAAAGTTTCAGCGGGATTTCCAAAATGTTGAAAGGAACTCGAAACATGTCAACCTTGGTTTTGAGAATCTCTCCCGGACTTTGAGAGATTTGGACGTGAAAGGGTACCAATCTTGTCGGGGATTGGGAACCCTTCGCGACAATGTCCAAAGTTTCAGCGGGATTTCCAAAATGTTGAAAGGAACTCGAAACATGTCAACCTTGGTTTTGAGAATCTCTCCCGGAGTTTGAGAGATTTGGACGTGAAAGGGTACCAATCTTGTCGGGGATTGGGAACCCTTCGCGAGAATGTCCAAAGTTTCAGCGGGATTTCCAAAATGTTGAAAGGAACTCGAATCATGTCAACCTTGGTTTTGAGAATCTCTCCCGGAGTTTGAGATTGGGACGTGAAAGGGTACCAATCTTGTCGGGGATTGGGAACCCTTCGCGAGAATGTCCAAAGTTTCAGCGGGATTTCCAAAATGTTGAAAGGAACTCGAACCATGTCAACCTTGGTTTTGAGAATCTCTCCCGGAGTTTGAGAGATTTGGACGTGAAAGGGTACCAATCTTGTCGGGGATTGGGAACCCTTCGCCAGAATGTCCAAATTTTCAGTGGGATTTCCAAAATGTTGAAAGGAACTCGAAACATGTCAACCTTGGTTTTGAGAATCTCTCCCGGACTTTGAGAGATTTGGACGTGAAAGGGTACCAATCTTGTCGGGGATTGGGAACCCTTCGCGAGAATGTCCAAAGTTTCAGCGGGATTTCCAAAATGTTGAAAGGAACTCGAAGCATGTCAACCTTGGTTTTGAGAATCTCTCCCGGAGTTTGAGCGATTTGGACATGAAAGGGTACCAATCTTGTCGGGGATTGGGAACCCTTCGCGAGAATGTCCAAAGTTTCAGCGGGATTTCCAAAATGTTGAAAGGAACTCGAAACATGTCAACCTTGGTTTTGAGAATCTCTCCCGGAGTTTGAGAGATTTGGACGTGAAAGGATACCAATCTTGTCGGGGATCGGGAACCCTTCGCGAGAATGTCCAAAGTTTCAGCGGGATTTCCAAAATGTTGAAAGGAACTGGAACCATGTCAACCTTGGTTTTGAGAATCTCTCCCGGAGTTTGAGAGATTTGGACGTGAAAGGGTACCAATCTTGTCGGGGATTGGGAACCCTTCGCGAGAATGTCCAAAGTTTCAGCGGGATTTCCAAAATGTTGAAAGGAACTCGAAACATATCAACCTTGGTTTTGAGAATCTCTCCCGGAGTTGGAGAGATTTGGACTTGAAAGGGTACCAATCTTGTCGGGGATTGGGAACCCTTCGCCAGAATGTCCAAAGTTTCAGTGGGATTTCCTAAATGTTGAAAGGAACTCGAAACATGTCAACCTTGGTTTTGAGAATCTCTCCCGGACTTTGAGAGATTTGGAAGTGAAAGGGTACCAATCTTGTAGGGGATCTAGAACCCTCCGCCAGAATGTCCAAAGTTTCAGCGGGATTTCCAAAATGTTGAAAGGAACTCGAAACATGTCAACCTTGGTTTTGAGAATCTCTCCCGGAGTTTGAGAGATTTGGACGTGAAAGGGTACCAATCTTGTCGGGGATTGGGAACCCTTCGCGACAATGTCCAAAGTTTCAGCGGGATTTCCAAAATGTTGAAAAGAACTGGAACCATGTCAACCTTGGTTTTGAGAATCTCTCCCGGAGTTTGAGAGATTTGGACGTGAAAGGGTACCAATCTTGTCGGGGATCTAGAACCCTCCGCCAGAATGTCCAAAGTTTCAGCGGGATTTCCAAAATGTTGAAAGGAACTCGAAACATGTCAACCTTGGTTTTGAGAATCTCTCCCGGAGTTTGAGAGATTTGGACGTGAAAGGGTACCAATCTTGTCGGGGATTGGGAACCCTTCGCGAGAATGTCCAAAGTTTCAGCGGGATTTCCAAAATGTTGAAAGGAACTCGAAACATGTCAACCTTGGTTTTGAGAATCTCTCCCGGACTTTGAGAGATTTGGACGTGAAAGGGTACCAATCTTGTCAGGGATTGGGAACCCTTCGCGACAATGTCCAAAGTTTCAGCGGGATTTCCAAAATGTTGAAAGGAACTCGAAACATGTCAACCTTGGTTTTGAGAATCTCTCCCGGAGTTTGAGAGATTTGGACGTGAAAGGGTACCAATCTTGTCGGGGATTGGGAAGACTTCGCCAGAATGTCCAAAGTTTCAGCGGGATTTCCAAAATGTTGAAAGGAACTCGAAACATGTCAACCTTGGTTTTGAGAATCTCTCCCGGACTTTGAGAGATTTGGACGTGAAAGGGTACCAATCTTGTCGGGGATTGGGAACCCTTCGCGACAATGTCCAAAGTTTCAGTGGGATTTCCAAAATGTTGAAAGGAACTGGAACCATGTCAACCTTGGTTTTGAGAATCTCTCCCGGAGTTTGAGAGATTTGGACGTGAAAGGGTACCAGTCTTGTCTGGAATTGGGAACCCTTCACGAGAATGTCCAAAGTTTCAGCGGGATTTCCAAAATGTTGAAAGGAACTCGAAACATGTCAACCTTGGTTTTGAGAATCTCTCCCGGACTTTGAGAGATTTGGATGTGAAAGGGTACCAATCTTGTCGGGGATTGGGAACCCTTCGCGACAATGTCCAAAGTTTCAGCGGGATTTCCAAAATGTTGAAAGGAACTCGAAACATGTCAACCTTGGTTTTGAGAATCTCTCCCGGAGTTGGAGAGATTTGGACGTGAAAGGGTACCAATCTTGTCGGGGATTGGGAACCCTTCGCGAGAATGTCCAAAGTTTCAGCGGGATTTCCAAAATGTTGAAAGGAACTCGAAACATGTCAACCTTGGTTTTGAGAATCTCTCCCGGAGTTGGAGAGATTTGGACGTGAAAGGGTACCAATCTTGTCGGGGATTGGGAACCCTTCGCGAGAATGTCCAAAGTTTCAGCGGGATTTCCAAAATGTTGAAAGGAACTCGAACCATGTCAACCTTGGTTTTGAGAATCTCTCCCGGAGTTTGAGAGATTTGGACGTGAAAGGGTACCAGTCTTGTCGGGGATTGGGAACCCTTCGCGAGAATGTCCAAAGTTTCAGCGGGATTTCCAAAATGTTGAAAGGAACTCGAACCATGTCAACCTTGGTTTTGAGAATCTCTCCCGGAGTTTGAGAGATTTGGACGTGAAAGGGTACCAATCTTGTCGGGGATTGGGAACCCTTCGCCAGAATGTCCAAAGTTTCAGCGGGATTTCCAAAATGTTGAAAGGAACTGGAACCATGTCAACCTTGGTTTTGAGAATCTCTCCCGGACTTTGAGAGATTTGGAAGTGAAAGGGTACCAATCTTGTAGGGGATCTAGAACCCTCCGCCAGAATGTCCAAAGTTTCAGCGGGATTTCCAAAATGTTGAAAGGAACTCGAAACATGTCAACCTTGGTTTTGAGAATCTCTCCCGGAGTTTGAGAGATTTGGACGTGAAAGGGTACCAATCTTGTCGGGGATTGGGAACCCTTCGCGAGAATGTCCAAAGTTTCAGCGGGATTTCCAAAATGTTGAAAGGAACTCGAAGCATGTCAACCTTGGTTTTGAGAATCTCTCCCGGAGTTTGAGCGATTTGGACATGAAAGGGTACCAATCTTGTCGGGGATTGGGAACCCTTCGCGAGAATGTCCAAAGTTTCAGCGGGATTTCCAAAATGTTGAAAGGAACTCGAAACATGTCAACCTTGGTTTTGAGAATCTCTCCCGGAGTTTGAGAGATTTGGACGTGAAAGGGTACCAATCTTGTCGGGGATTGGGAACCCTTCGCCAGAATGTCCAAAGTTTCAGCGGGATTTCCAAAATGTTGAAAGGAACTCGAAACATGTCAACCTTGGTTTTGAGAATCTCTCCCGGAGTTTGAGAGATTTGCACGTGAAAGGGTACCAATCTTGTCGGGGATTGGGAACCCTTCGCGACAATGTCCAAAGTTTCAGCGGGATTTCCAAAATGTTGAAAGGAACTCGAAACATGTCAACCTTGGTTTTGAGAATCTCTCCCGGAGTTTGAGAGATTTGGACGTGAAAGGGTACCAATCTTGTCGGGGATTGGGAACCCTTCGCGAGAATGTCCAAAGTTTCAGCGGGATTTCCAAAATGTTGAAAGGAACTCGAATCATGTCAACCTTGGTTTTGAGAATCTCTCCCGGAGTTTGAGATTGGGACGTGAAAGGGTACCAATCTTGTCGGGGATTGGGAACCCTTCGCGAGAATGTCCAAAGTTTCAGCGGGATTTCCAAAATGTTGAAAGGAACTCGAAGCATGTCAACCTTGGTTTTGAGAATCTCTCCCGGAGTTTGAGCGATTTGGACATGAAAGGGTACCAATCTTGTCGGGGATTGGGAACCCTTCGCGAGAATGTCCAAAGTTTCAGCGGGATTTCCAAAATGTTGAAAGGAACTCGAAACATGTCAACCTTGGTTTTGAGAATCTCTCCCGGAGTTTGAGAGATTTGGACGTGAAAGGATACCAATCTTGTCGGGGATCGGGAACCCTTCGCGAGAATGTCCAAAGTTTCAGCGGGATTTCCAAAATGTTGAAAGGAACTGGAACCATGTCAACCTTGGTTTTGAGAATCTCTCCCGGAGTTTGAGAGATTTGGACGTGAAAGGGTACCAATCTTGTCGGGGATTGGGAACCCTTCGCGAGAATGTCCAAAGTTTCAGCGGGATTTCCAAAATGTTGAAAGGAACTCGAAACATATCAACCTTGGTTTTGAGAATCTCTCCCGGAGTTGGAGAGATTTGGACTTGAAAGGGTACCAATCTTGTCGGGGATTGGGAACCCTTCGCCAGAATGTCCAAAGTTTCAGCGGGATTTCCAAAATGTTGAAAGGAACTCGAAACATGTCAACCTTGGTTTTGAGAATCTCTCCCGGAGTTTGAGAGATTTGGACGTGAAAGGGTACCAATCTTGTCGGGGATTGGGAACCCTCCGCCAGAATGTCCAAAGTTTCAGCGGGATTTCCAAAATGTTGAAAGGAACTCGAAACATGTCAACCTTGGTTTTGAGAATCTCTCCCGGAGTTTGAGAGATTTGGACGTGAAAGGGTACCAATGTTGTCGGGGATTGGGAACTATTCGCGAAAATGTCCAAAGTTTCAGCGGGATTTCCAAAATGTTGAAAGGAACTCGAAACATGTCAACCTTGGTTTTGAGAATCTCTCCCGGAGTTGGAGAGATTTGGAAGTGAAAGGGTACCAATCTTGTCGGGGATTGGGAACCCTTCGCGAGAATGTCCAAAGTTTCAGCGGGATTTCCAAAATGTTGAAAGGAACTCGAAACATGTCAACCTTGGTTTTGAGAATCTCTCCCGGACTTTGAGAGATTTGGAAGTGAAAGGGTACCAATCTTGTCGGGGATCTAGAACCCTCCGCCAGAATGTCCAAAGTTTCAGCGGGATTTCCAAAATGTTGAAAGGAACTCGAAACATGTCAACCTTGGTTTTGAGAATCTCTCCCGGAGTTTGAGAGATTTGGACGTGAAAGGGTACCAATCTTGTCGGGGATTGGGAACCCTTCGCGAGAATGTCCAAAGTTTCAGCGGGATTTCCAAAATGTTGAAAGGAACTCGAAACATGTCAACCTTGGTTTTGAGAATCTCTCCCGGACTTTGAGAGATTTGGAAGTGAAAGGGTACCAATCTTGTCGGGGATCTAGAACCCTCCGCCAGAATGTCCAAAGTTTCAGCGGGATTTCCAAAATGTTGAAAGGAACTCGAAACATGTCAACCTTGGTTTTGAGAATCTCTCCCGGAGTTTGAGAGATTTGGACGTGAAAGGGTACCAATCTTGTCGGGGATTGGGAACCCTTCGCGAGAATGTCCAAAGTTTCAGCGGGATTTCCAAAATGTTGAAAGGAACTCGAAACATGTCAACCTTGGTTTTGAGAATCTCTCCCGGAGTTTGAGAGATTTGGACGTGAAAGGGTACCAATCTTGTTGGGGATTGGGAACTCTTCGCCAGAATGTCCAAAGTTTCAGTGGGATTTCCAAAATGTTGAAAGGAACTCGAAACATGTCAACCTTGGTTTTGAGAATCTCTCCTGGAGTTTGAGAGATTTGGACGTGAAAGGGTACCAATCTTGTCGGGGATTGGGAACCCTTTGCCAGAATGTCCAAAGTTTCAGCGGGATTTCCAAAATGTTGAAAGGAACTCGAAACATGTCAACCTTGGTTTTGAGAATCTCTCCCGGAGTTTGAGAGATTTGGATGTGAAAGGGTACCAATCTTGTCGGGGATTGGGAACCCTTCGCGAGAATGTCCAAAGTTTCAGCGGGATTTCCAAAATGTTGAAAGGAACTCGAAACATGTCAACCTTGGTTTTGAGAATCTCTCCCGGACTTTGAGAGATTTGGACGTGAAAGGGTACCAATCTTGTCGGGGATTGGGAACCCTTCGCCAGAATGTCCAAAGTTTCAGCGGGATTTCCAAAATGTTGAAAGGAACTCGAAACATGTCAACCTTGGTTTTAAGAATCTCTCCCGGAGTTTGAGAGATTTGGACGTGAAAGGGTACCAATCTTGTCGGGGATTGGGAACCCTTCGCGAGAATGTCCAAACTTTCAGCGGGATTTCCAAAATGTTGAAAGGAACTCGAAACATATCAACCTTGGTTTTGAGAATCTCTCCCGGAGTTTGAGAGATTTGGACGTGAAAGGGTACCAATCTTGTCGGGGATTGGGAACCCTTCGCGAGAATGTCCAAAGTTTCAGCGGGATTTCCAAAATGTTGAAAGGAACTGGAACCATGTCAACCTTGGTTTTGAGAATCTCTCCCGGAGTTTGAGAGATTTGGACGTGAAAGGGTACCAATCTTGTCGGGGATTGGGAACCCTTCGCCAGAATGTCCAAAGTTTCAGCGGGATTTCCAAAATGTTGAAAGGAACTCGAAACATGTCAACCTTGGTTTTGAGAATCTCTCCCGGAGTTTGAGAGATTTGGACGTGAAAGGGTACCAATCTTGTCGGGGATTGGGAACCCTTCGCCAGAATGTCCAAAGTTTCAGCGGGATTTCCAAAATGTTGAAAGGAACTCGAAACATGTCAACCTTGGTTTTGAGAATCTCTCCCGGAGTTTGAGAGATTTGGACGTGAAAGGGTACCAATCTTGTCGGGGATTGGGAACCCTTCGTGAGAATGTCCAAAGTTTCAGCGGGATTTCCAAAATGTTGAAAGGAACTCGAAACATGTCAACCTTGGTTTTGAGAATCTCTCCCGGACTTTGAGAGATTTGGACGTGAAAGGGTACCAATCTTGTCGGGGATTGGGAACCCTTCGCGAGAATGTCCAAAGTTTCAGCGGGATTTCCAAAATGTTGAAAGGAACTCGAAACATGTCAACCTTGGTTTTGAGAATCTCTCCCGGACTTTGAGAGATTTGGACGTGAAAGGATACCAATCTTGTCGGGGATCGGGAACCGTTCGCGAGAATGTCCAAAGTTTCAGCGGGATTTCCAAAATGTTGAAAGGAACTCGAAACATGTCAACCTTGGTTTTGAGAATCTCTCCCGGAGTTTGAGAGATTTGGACGTGAAAGGGTACCAATCTTGTCGGGGATTGGGAACCCTTCGCGAGAATGTCCAAAGTTTCAGCGGGATTTCCAAAATGTTGAAAGGAACTGGAACCATGTCAACCTTGGTTTTGAGAATCTCTCCCGGAGTTTGAGAGATTTGGACGTGAAAGGGTACCAATCTTGTCGGGGATTGGGAACCCTTCGCGAGAATGTCCAAAGTTTCAGCGGGATTTCCAAAATGTTGAAAGGAACTCGAAACATGTCAACCTTGGTTTTGAGAATCTCTCCCGGAGTTTGAGAGATTTGGACGTGAAAGGGTACCAGTCTTGTCGGGGATTGGGAACCCTTCGTGAGAATGTCCAAAGTTTCAGCGGGATTTCCAAAATGTTGAAAGGAACTCGAAACATGTCAACCTTGGTTTTGAGAATCTCTCCCGGACTTTGAGAGATTTGGACGTGAAAGGGTACCAGTCTTGTCGGGGATTGGGAACCCTTCGCGAGAATGTCCAAAGTTTCAGCGGGATTTCCAAAATGTTGAAAGGAACTCGAAACATGTCAACCTTGGTTTTGAGAATCTCTCCCGGAGTTTGAGAGATTTGGACGTGAAAGGGTACCAATCTTGTCGGGGATTGGGAACCCTTCGCCAGAATGTCCAAAGTTTCAGCGGGATTTCCAAAATGTTGAAAGGAACTCGAAACATGTCAACCTTGGTTTTGAGAATCTCTCCCGGACTTTGAGAGATTTGGACGTGAAAGGGTACCAATCTTGTCGGGGATTGGGAACCCTTCGCCAGAATGTCCAAAGTTTCAGCGGGATTTCCAAAATGTTGAAAGGAACTCGAAACATGTCAACCTTGGTTTTGAGAATCTCTCCCGGAGTTTGAGAGATTTGCACGTGAAAGGGTACCAATCTTGTCGGGGATTGGGAACCCTTCGCGAGAATGTCCAAAGTTTCAGCGGGATTTCCAAAATGTTGAAAGGAACTTGAAACATGTCAACCTTGGTTTTGAGAATCTCTCCCGGAGTTTGAGAGATTTGGACGTGAAAGGGTACCAATCTTGTCGGGGATTGGGAACCCTTCGCGAGAATGTCCAAAGTTTCAGTGGGATTTCCAAAATGTTGAAAGGAACTCGAACCATGTCAACCTTGGTTTTGAGAATCTCTCCCGGAGTTTGAGAGATTTGGACGTGAAAGGGTACCAATGTTGTCGGGGATTGGGAACCCTTCGCCAGAATGTCCAAAGTTTCAGCGGGATTTCCAAAATGTTGAAAGGAACTCGAACCATGTCAACCTTGGTTTTGAGAATCTCTCCCGGAGTTTGAGAGATTTGGACGTGAAAGGGTACCAATCTTGTCGGGGATTGGGAACCCTTCGCGAGAATGTCCAAAGTTTCAGCGGGATTTCCAAAATGTTGAAAGGAACTCGAACCATGTCAACCTTGGTTTTGAGAATCTCTCCCGGAGTTTGAGAGATTTGGACGTGAAAGGGTACCAATCTTGTCGGGGATTGGGAACCCTTCGCGACAATGTCCAAAGTTTCAGCGGGATTTCCAAAATGTTGAAAGGAACTCGAAACATGTCAACCTTGGTTTTGAGAATCTCTCCCGGACTTTGAGAGATTTGGACGTGAAAGGATACCAATCTTGTCGGGGATCGGGAACCGTTCGCGAGAATGTCCAAAGTTTCAGCGAGAATTCCAAAATGTTGAAAGGAACTGGAACCATGTCAACCTTGGTTTTGAGAATCTCTCCCGGAGTTTGAGAGATTTGGACGTGAAAGGGTACCAATCTTGTCGGGGATTGGGAACCCTTCGCGAGAATGTCCAAAGTTTCAGCGGGATTTCCAAAATGTTGAAAGGAACTCGAAACATATCAACCTTGGTTTTGAGAATCTCTCCCGGAGTTTGAGAGATTTGGACGTGAAAGGGTACCAATCTTGTCGGGGATTGGGAACCCTTGGCCAGAATGTCCAAAGTTTCAGCGGGATTTCCAAAATGTTGAAAGGAACTCGAAACATGTCAACCTTGGTTTTGAGAATCTCTCCCGGAGTTTGAGAGATTTGGACGTGAAAGGGTACCAATCTTGTCGGGGATTGGGAACCCTTCGCGAGAATGTCCAAAGTTTCAGCGGGATTTCCAAAATGTTGAAAGGAACTCGAAACATGTCAACCTTGGTTTTGAGAATCTCTCCCGGAGTTTGAGAGATTTGGACGTGAAAGGGTACCAATCTTGTCGGGGATTGGGAACCCTTCGCGAGAATGTCCAAAGTTTCAGCGGGATTTCCAAAATGTTGAAAGGAACTCGAACCATGTCAACCTTGGTTTTGAGAATCTCTCCCGGAGTTTGAGAGATTTGGACGTGAAAGGGTACCAATCTTGTCGGGGATTGGGAACCCTTCGCGAGAATGTCCAAAGTTTCAGCCGGATTTCCAAAATGTTGAAAGGAACTCGAACCATGTCAACCTTGGTTTTGAGAATCTCTCCCGGACTTTGAGAGATTTGGACGTGAAAGGGTACCAATCTTGTCGGGGATTGGGAACCCTTCGCGAGAATGTCCAAAGTTTCAGCGGGATTTCCAAAATGTTGAAAGGAACTCGAAACATGTCAACCTTGGTTTTGAGAATCTCTCCCGGAGTTTGAGAGATTTGGACGTGAA
This sequence comes from Streptopelia decaocto, assembly GCF_964273445.1. NCBI lineage: Eukaryota > Metazoa > Chordata > Aves > Columbiformes > Columbidae > Streptopelia > Streptopelia decaocto. The sequence continues at coordinate 91,827 of NW_028115595.1, read as the reverse complement.
AGGGTACCAATCTTGTCGGGGATTGGGAACCCTTCGCCAGAATGTCCAAAGTTTCAGCGGGATTTCCAAAATGTTGAGAGGAACTCGAAACATGTCAACCTTGGTTTTGAGAATCTCTCCCGGACTTTGAGAGATTTGGACGTGAAAGGATACCAATCTTGTCGGGGATCGGGAACCGTTCGCGAGAATGTCCAAAGTTTCAGCGGGATTTCCAAAATGTTGAAAGGAACTGGAACCATGTCAACCTTGGTTTTGAGAATCTCTCCCGGAGTTTGAGAGATTTGGACGTGAAAGGGTACCAATCTTGTCGGGGATTGGGAACCCTTCGCGAGAATGTCCAAAGTTTCAGCGGGATTTCCAAAATGTTGAAAGGAACTCGAAACATGTCAACCTTGGTTTTGAGAATCTCTCCCGGAGTTTGAGAGATTTGGATGTGAAAGGGTACCAATCTTGTCGGGGATTGGGAAGACTTCGCCAGAATGTCCAAAGTTTCAGCGGGATTTCCAAAATGTTGAAAGGAACTCGAAACATGTCAACCTTGGTTTTGAGAATCTCTCCCGGAGTTGGAGAGATTTGGACGTGAAAGGGTACCAATCTTGTCGGGGATTGGGAACCCTTTGCGAGAATGTCCAAAGTTTCAGCGGGATTTCCAAAATGTTGAAAGGAACTCGAAACATGTCAACCTTGGTTTTGAGAATCTCTCCCGGAGTTTGAGAGATTTGGACGTGAAAGGGTACCAATCTTGTCGGGGATTGGGAACCCTTCGCGAGAATGTCCAAAGTTTCAGCGGGATTTCCAAAATGTTGAAAGGAACTCGAAACATGTCAACCTTGGTTTTGAGAATCTCTCCCGGAGTTTGAGAGATTTGGACGTGAAAGGGTACCAATCTTGTCGGGGATTGGGAACCCTTCGCGAGAATGTCCAAAGTTTCAGCGGGATTTCCAAAATGTTGAAAGGAACTGGAACCATGTCAACCTTGGTTTTGAGAATCTCTCCCGGAGTTTGAGAGATTTGGACGTGAAAGGGTACCAATCTTGTCGGGGATTGGGAACCCTTCGCGACAATGCCCAAAGTTTCAGTGGGATTTCCAAAATGTTGAAAGGAACTCGAAACATGTCAACCTTGGTTTTGAGAATCTCTCCCGGACTTTGAGAGATTTGGAAGTGAAAAGGTACCAATCTTGTCGGGGATCTAGAACCCTCCGCCAGAATGTCCAAAGTTTCAGCGGGATTTCCAAAATGTTGAAAGGAACTCGAAACATGTCAACCTTGGTTTTGAGAATCTCTCCCGGAGTTTGAGAGATTTGGACGTGAAAGGGTACCAATCTTGTCGGGGATTGGGAACCCTTCGCCAGAATGTCCAAAGTTTCAGCGGGATTTCCAAAATGTTGAAAGGAACTCGAAACATGTCAACCTTGGTTTTGAGAATCTCTCCCGGAGTTTGAGAGATTTGGACGTGAAAGGGTACCAATCTTGTCGGGGATCTAGAACCCTCCGCCAGAATGTCCAAAGTTTCAGCGGGATTTCCAAAATGTTGAAAGGAACTCGAAACATGTCAACCTTGGTTTTGAGAATCTCTCCCGGAGTTTGAGAGATTTGGACGTGAAAGGGTACCAATCTTGTCGGGGATTGGGAACCCTTCGCGACAATGTCCAAAGTTTCAGCGGGATTTCCAAAATGTTGAAAGGAACTCGAAACATGTCAACCTTGGTTTTGAGAATCTCTCCCGGAGTTTGAGAGATTTGGACGTGAAAGGGTACCAATCTTGTCGGGGATTGGGAACCCTTCGCCAGAATGTCCAAAGTTTCAGCGGGATTTCCAAAATGTTGAAAGGAACTCGAAACATGTCAAACTTGGTTTTGAGAATCTCTCCCGGAGTTTGAGAGATTTGGACGTGAAAGGGTACCAATCTTGTCGGGGATTGGGAACCCTTCGCCAGATTGTCCAAAGTTTCAGCGGGATTTCCAAAATGTTGAAAGGAACTGGAAACATGTCAACCTTGGTTTTGAGAATCTCTCCCGGAGTTTGAGAGATTTGGACGTGAAAGGGTACCAATCTTGTCGGGGATTGGGAACCCTTCGCGACAATGTCCAAAGTTTCAGCGGGATTTCCAAAATGTTGAAAGGAACTCGAAACATGTCAACCTTGGTTTTGAGAATCTCTCCCGGAGTTTGAGAGATTTGGACGTGAAAGGGTACCAATCTTGTCGGGGATTGGGAACCCTTCGCCAGAATGTCCAAATTTTCAGTGGGATTTCCAAAATGTTGAAAGGAACTCGAAACATGTCAACCTTGGTTTTGAGAATCTCTCCCGGACTTTGAGAGATTTGGACGTGAAAGGGTACCAATCTTGTCGGGGATTGGGAACCCTTCGCGAGAATGTCCAAAGTTTCAGCGGGATTTCCAAAATGTTGAAAGGAACTGGAAACATGTCAACCTTGGTTTTGAGAATCTCTCCCGGAGTTTGAGAGATTTGGACATGAAAGGGTACCCTTGTCGGGGATTGGGAACCCTTCGCCAGAATGTCCAAAGTTTCAGCGGGATTTCCAAAATGTTGAAAGGAACTCGAAACATGTCAACCTTGGTTTTGAGAATCTCTCCCGGACTTTGAGAGATTTGGACGTGAAAGGGTACCAATCTTGTCGGGGATTGGGAACCCTTCGCGACAATGTCCAAAGTTTCAGCGGGATTTCCAAAATGTTGAAAGGAACTCGAAACATGTCAACCTTGGTTTTGAGAATCTCTCCCGGAGTTTGAGAGATTTGGACGTGAAAGGGTACCAATCTTGTCGGGGATTGGGAACCCTTCGCGACAATGTCCAAAGTTTCAGCGGGATTTCCAAAATGTTGAAAGGAACTCGAAACATGTCAACCTTGGTTTTGAGAATCTCTCCCGGAGTTTGAGAGATTTGGACGTGAAAGGGTACCAATCTAGTCGGGGATTGGGAACCCTTCGCGAGAATGTCCAAAGTTTCAGCGGGATTTCCAAAATGTTGAAAGGAACTCGAAACATGTCAAACTTGGTTTTGAGAATCTCTCCCGGAGTTTGAGAGATTTGGACGTGAAAGGGTACCAATCTTGTCGGGGATTGGGAACCCTTCGCCAGATTGTCCAAAGTTTCAGCGGGATTTCCAAAATGTTGAAAGGAACTCGAAACATGTCAACCTTGGTTTTGAGAATCTCTCCCGGAGTTTGAGAGATTTGGACGTGAAAGGGTACCAATCTTGTCGGGGATTGGGAACCCTTCGCGACAATGTCCAAAGTTTCAGCGGGATTTCCAAAATGTTGAAATGAACTCGAAACATGTCAACCTTGGTTTTGAGAATCTCTCCCGGAGTTTGAGAGATTTGGACGTGAAAGGGTACCAATCTTGTCGGGGATTGGGAACCCTTCGCCAGAATGTCCAAATTTTCAGTGGGATTTCCAAAATGTTGAAAGGAACTCGAAACATGTCAACCTTGGTTTTGAGAATCTCTCCCGGACTTTGAGAGATTTGGACGTGAAAGGGTACCAATCTTGTCGGGGATTGGGAACCCTTCGCGAGAATGTCCAAAGTTTCAGCGGGATTTCCAAAATGTTGAAAGGAACTGGAAACATGTCAACCTTGGTTTTGAGAATCTCTCCCGGAGTTTGAGAGATTTGGACATGAAAGGGTACCCTTGTCGGGGATTGGGAACCCTTCGCCAGAATGTCCAAAGTTTCAGCGGGATTTCCAAAATGTTGAAAGGAACTCGAAACATGTCAACCTTGGTTTTGAGAATCTCTCCCGGACTTTGAGAGATTTGGACGTGAAAGGGTACCAATCTTGTCGGGGATTGGGAACCCTTCGCGACAATGTCCAAAGTTTCAGCGGGATTTCCAAAATGTTGAAAGGAACTCGAAACATGTCAACCTTGGTTTTGAGAATCTCTCCCGGAGTTTGAGAGATTTGGACGTGAAAGGGTACCAATCTTGTCGGGGATTGGGAACCCTTCGCCAGAATGTCCAAAGTTTCAGCGGGATTTCCAAAATGTTGAAAGGAACTCGAAACATGTCAACCTTGGTTTTGAGAATCTCTCCCGGAGTTTGAGAGATTTGGATGTGAAAGGGTACCAATCTTGTCGGGGATTGGGAAGACTTCGCGAGAATGTCCAAAGTTTCAGCGGGATTTCCAAAATGTTGAAAGGAACTCGAAACATGTCAACCTTGGTTTTGAGAATCTCTCCCGGAGTTTGAGAGATTTGGACGTGAAAGGGTACCAATCTTGTCGGGGATTGGGAAGACTTCGCCAGAATGTCCAAAGTTTCAGCGGGATTTCCAAAATGTTGAAAGGAACTCGAAACATGTCAACCTTGGTTTTGAGAATCTCTCCCGGAGTTTGAGAGATTTGGACGTGAAAGGGTACCAATCTTGTCGGGGATTGGGAACCCTTCGCGAGAATGTCCAAAGTTTCAGCGGGATTTCCAAAATGTTGAAAGGAACTCGAAACATGTCAACCTTGGTTTTGAGAATCTCTCCCGGACTTTGAGAGATTTGGACGTGAAAGGGTACCAATCTTGTCGGGGATTGGGAACCCTTCGCGACAATGTCCAAAGTTTCAGCGGGATTTCCAAAATGTTGAAAGGAACTCGAAACATGTCAACCTTGGTTTTGAGAATCTCTCCCGGAGTTTGAGAGATTTGGACGTGAAAGGGTACCAATCTTGTCGGGGATTGGGAACCCTTCGCGACAATGCCCAAAGTTTCAGTGGGATTTCCAAAATGTTGAAAGGAACTCGAAACATGTCAACCTTGGTTTTGAGAATCTCTCCCGGACTTTGAGAGATTTGGAAGTGAAAAGGTACCAATCTTTTCGGGGATCTAGAACCCTCCGCCAGAATGTGCAAAGTTTCAGCGGGATTTCCAAAATGTTGAAAGGAACTGGAACCATGTCAACCTTGGTTTTGAGAATCTCTCCCGGAGTTTGAGAGATTTGGACGTGAAAGGGTACCAATCTTGTCGGGGATTGGGAACCCTTCGCCAGAATGTCCAAAGTTTCAGCGGGATTTCCAAAATGTTGAAAGGAACTCGAAACATGTCAACCTTGGTTTTGAGAATCTCTCCCGGAGTTTGAGAGATTTGGACGTGAAAGGGTACCAATCTTGTCGGGGATCTAGAACCCTCCGCCAGAATGTCCAAAGTTTCAGCGGGATTTCCAAAATGTTGAAAGGAACTCGAAACATGTCAACCTTGGTTTTGAGAATCTCTCCCGGACTTTGAGAGATTTGGACGTGAAAGGGTACCAATCTTGTCGGGGATTGGGAACCCTTCGCCAGAATGTCCAAATTTTCAGTGGGATTTCCAAAATGTTGAAAGGAACTCGAAACATGTCAACCTTGGTTTTGAGAATCTCTCCCGGACTTTGAGAGATTTGGACGTGAAAGGGTACCAATCTTGTCGGGGATTGGGAACCCTTCGCGAGAATGTCCAAAGTTTCAGCGGGATTTCCAAAATGTTGAAAGGAACTGGAAACATGTCAACCTTGGTTTTGAGAATCTCTCCCGGAGTTTGAGAGATTTGGACATGAAAGGGTACCCTTGTCGGGGATTGGGAACCCTTCGCCAGAATGTCCAAAGTTTCAGCGGGATTTCCAAAATGTTGAAAGGAACTCGAAACATGTCAACCTTGGTTTTGAGAATCTCTCCCGGACTTTGAGAGATTTGGACGTGAAAGGATACCAATCTTGTCGGGGATCCGGAACCGTTCGCGAGAATGTCCAAAGTTTCAGCGGGATTTCCAAAATGTTGAAAGGAACTGGAACCATGTCAACCTTGGTTTTGAGAATCTCTCCCGGAGTTTGAGAGATTTGGACGTGAAAGGGTACCAATCTTGTCGGGGATTGGGAACCCTTCGCGAGAATGTCCAAAGTTTCAGCGGGATTTCCAAAATGTTGAAAGGAACTCGAAACATGTCAACCTTGGTTTTGAGAATCTCTCCCGGAGTTTGAGAGATTTGGATGTGAAAGGGTACCAATCTTGTCGGGGATTGGGAAGACTTCGCCAGAATGTCCAAAGTTTCAGCGGGATTTCCAAAATGTTGAAAGGAACTCGAAACATGTCAACCTTGGTTTTGAGAATCTCTCCCGGAGTTTGAGAGATTTGGACGTGAAAAGGTACCAATCTTGTCGGGGATTGGGAAGACTTCGCCAGAATGTCCAAAGTTTCAGCGGGATTTCCAAAATGTTGAAAGGAACTCGAAACATGTCAACCTTGGTTTTGAGAATCTCTCCCGGAGTTTGAGAGATTTGGACGTGAAAGGGTACCAATCTTGTCGGGGATTGGGAACCCTTCGCGACAATGTCCAAAGTTTCAGCGGGATTTCCAAAATGTTGAAAGGAACTCGAAACATGTCAACCTTGGTTTTGAGAATCTCTCCCGGAGTTTGAGAGATTTGGACGTGAAAGGGTACCAATCTTGTCGGGGATTGGGAACCCTTCGCGAGAATGTCCAAAGTTTCAGCGGGATTCCCAAAATGTTGAAAGGAACTCGAAACATGTCAACCTTGGTTTTGAGAATCTCTCCCGGAGTTTGAGAGATTTGGACGTGAAAGGGTACCAATCTTGTCGGGGATTGGGAACCCTTCGCGACAATGTCCAAAGTTTCAGCGGGATTTCCAAAATGTTGAAAGGAACTCGAAACATGTCAACCTTGGTTTTGAGAATCTCTCCCGGAGTTTGAGAGATTTGGACGTGAAAGGGTACCAATCTTGTCGGGGATTGGGAACCCTTCGCGAGAATGTCCAAAGTTTCAGCGGGATTTCCAAAATGTTGAAAGGAACTTGAAACATGTCAAGCTTGGTTTTGAGAATCTCTCCCGGAGTTTGAGAGATTTGGACGTGAAAGGGTACCAATCTTGTCGGGGATTGGGAACCCTTCGCGAGAATGTCCAAAGTTTCAGTGGGATTTCCAAAATGTTGAAAGGAACTCGAACCATGTCAACCTTGGTTTTGAGAATCTCTCCCGGAGTTTGAGAGATTTGGACGTGAAAGGGTACCAATCTTGTCGGGGATTGGGAACCCTTCGCCAGAATGTCCAAAGTTTCAGCGGGATTTCCAAAATGTTGAAAGGAACTCGAACCATGTCAACCTTGGTTTTGAGAATCTCTCCCGGAGTTTGAGAGATTTGGACGTGAAAGGGTACCAATCTTGTCGGGGATTGGGAACCCTTCGCGAGAATGTCCAAAGTTTCAGCGGGATTTCCAAAATGTTGAAAGGAACTCGAACCATGTCAACCTTGGTTTTGAGAATCTCTCCCGGAGTTTGAGAGATTTGGACGTGAAAGGGTACCAATCTTGTCGGGGATTGGGAACCCTTCGCGACAATGTCCAAAGTTTCAGCGGGATTTCCAAAATGTTGAAAGGAACTCGAAACATGTCAACCTTGGTTTTGAGAATCTCTCCCGGACTTTGAGAGATTTGGACGTGAAAGGATACCAATCTTGTCGGGGATCGGGAACCGTTCGCGAGAATGTCCAAAGTTTCAGCGAGAATTCCAAAATGTTGAAAGGAACTGGAACCATGTCAACCTTGGTTTTGAGAATCTCTCCCGGAGTTTGAGAGATTTGGACGTGAAAGGGTACCAATCTTGTCGGGGATTGGGAACCCTTCGCGAGAATGTCCAAAGTTTCAGCGGGATTTCCAAAATGTTGAAAGGAACTCGAAACATATCAACCTTGGTTTTGAGAATCTCTCCCGGAGTTTGAGAGATTTGGACGTGAAAGGGTACCAATCTTGTCGGGGATTGGGAACCCTTCGCCAGAATGTCCAAAGTTTCAGCGGGATTTCCAAAATGTTGAAAGGAACTCGAAACATGTCAACCTTGGTTTTGAGAATCTCTCCCGGACTTTGAGAGATTTGGACGTGAAAGGGTACCAATCTTGTCGGGGATTGGGAACCCTTCGCGAGAATGTCCAAAGTTTCAGCGGGATTTCCAAAATGTTGAAAGGAACTCGAAACATGTCAACCTTGGTTTTGAGAATCTCTCCCGGAGTTTGAGAGATTTGGACGTGAAAGGGTACCATTCTTGTCGGGGATTGGGAACCCTTCGCCAGAATGTCCAAAGTTTCAGCGGGATTTCCAAAATGTTGAAAGGAACTCGAACCATGTCAACCTTGGTTTTGAGAATCTCTCCCGGAGTTTGAGAGATTTGGACGTGAAAGGGTACCAATCTTGTCGGGGATTGGGAACCCTTCGCGAGAATGTCCAAAGTTTCAGCCGGATTTCCAAAATGTTGAAAGGAACTCGAACCATGTCAACCTTGGTTTGGAGAATCTCTCCCGGACTTTGAGAGATTTGGACGTGAAAGGGTACCAATCTTGTCGGGGATTGGGAACCCTTCGCGACAATGTCCAAAGTTTCAGCGGGATTTCCAAAATGTTGAAAGGAACTCGAAACATGTCAACCTTGGTTTTGAGAATCTCTCCCGGAGTTTGAGAGATTTGGACGTGAAAGGGTACCAATCTTGTCGGGGATTGGGAACCCTTCGCAACAATGTCCAAAGTTTCAGCGGGATTTCCAAAATGTTGAAAGGAACTCGAAACATGTCAACCTTGGTTTTGAGAATCTCTCCCGGACTTTGAGAGATTTGGACGTGAAAGGATACCAATCTTGTCGGGGATCGGGAACCGTTCGCGAGAATGTCCAAAGTTTCAGCGGGATTTCCAAAATGTTGAAAGGAACTCGAAACATGTCAACCTTGGTTTTGAGAATCTCTCCCGGAGTTGGAGAGATTTGGACGTGAAAGGGTAGCAATCTTGTCGGGGATTGGGAAGACTTCGCCAGAATGTCCAAAGTTTCAGCGGGATTTCCAAAATGTTGAAAGGAACTCGAAACATGTCAACCTTGGTTTTGAGAATCTCTCCCGGAGTTTGAGAGATTTGGACGTGAAAGGGTACCAATCTTGTCGGGGATTGGGAACCCTTCGCGAGAATGTCCAAAGTTTCAGCGGGATTTCCAAAATGTTGAAAGGAACTCGAAACATGTCAACCTTGGTTTTGAGAATCTCTCCCGGAGTTTGAGAGATTTGGACGTGAAAGGGTACCAATCTTGTCGGGGATCTAGAACCCTCCGCCAGAATGTCCAAAGTTTCAGCGGGATTTCCAAAATGTTGAAAGGAACTCGAAACATGTCAACCTTGGTTTTGAGAATCTCTCCCGGAGTTTGAGAGATTTGGACGTGAAAGGGTACCAATCTTGTCGGGGATTGGGAACCCTTCGCGACAATGTCCAAAGTTTCAGCGGGATTTCCAAAATGTTGAAAGGAACTCGAAACATGTCAACCTTGGTTTTGAGAATCTCTCCCGGACTTTGAGAGATTTGGACGTGAAAGGGTACCAATCTTGTCGGGGATTGGGAACCCTTCGCGAGAATGTCCAAAGTTTCAGCGGGATTTCCAAAATGTTGAAAGGAACTCGAAACATGTCAACCTTGGTTTTGAGAATCTCTCCCGGAGTTTGAGAGATTTGGACGTGAAAGGGTACCAATCTTGTCGGGGATTGGGAACCCTTCGCCAGATTGTCCAAAGTTTCAGCGGGATTTCCAAAATGTTGAAAGGAACTCGAAACATGTCAACCTTGGTTTTGAGAATCTCTCCCGGAGTTTGAGAGATTTGGACGTAAAAGGGTACCAATCTTGTCGGGGATTGGGAACCCTTCGCCAGAATGTCCAAAGTTTCAGCGGGATTTCCAAAATGTTGAAAGGAACTCGAAACATGTCAACCTTGGTTTTGAGAATCTCTCCCGGAGTTTGAGAGATTTGGACGTGAAAGGGTACCAATCTTGTCGGGGATTGGGAACCGTTCGCCAGAATGTCCAAATTTTCAGTGGGATTTCCAAAATGTTGAAAGGAACTCGAAACATGTCAACCTTGGTTTTGAGAATCTCTCCCGGAGTTTGAGAGATTTGGACGTGAAAGGGTACCAATCTTGTCGGGGATTGGGAACCCTTCGCGACAATGTCCAAAGTTTCAGCGGGATTTCCAAAATGTTGAAAGGAACTCGAAACATGTCAACCTTGGTTTTGAGAATCTCTCCCGGAGTTTGAGAGATTTGGACGTGAAAGGGTACCAATCTTGTCGGGGATTGGGAACCCTTCGCAACAATGTCCAAAGTTTCAGCGGGATTTCCAAAATGTTGAAAGGAACTCGAAACATGTCAACCTTGGTTTTGAGAATCTCTCCCGGACTTTGAGAGATTTGGACGTGAAAGGATACCAATCTTGTCGGGGATCGGGAACCGTTCGCGAGAATGTCCAAAGTTTCAGCGGGATTTCCAAAATGTTGAAAGGAACTGGAACCATGTCAACCTTGGTTTTGAGAATCTCTCCCGGAGTTTGAGAGATTTGGACGTGAAAGGGTACCAATCTTGTCGGGGATTGGGAACCCTTCGCCAGAATGTCCAAAGTTTCAGCGGGATTTCCAAAATGATGAAAGGAACTCGAAACATGTCAACCTTGGTTTTGAGAATCTCTCCCAGAGTTTGAGAGATTTGGATGTGAAAGGGTACCAATCTTGTCGGGGATTGGGAAGACTTCGCCAGAATGTCCAAAGTTTCAGCGGGATTTCCAAAATGTTGAAAGGAACTCGAAACATGTCAACCTTGGTTTTGAGAATCTCTCCCGGAGTTTGAGAGATTTGGACGTGAAAGGGTACCAATCTTGTCGGGGATTGGGAAGACTTCGCCAGAATGTCCAAAGTTTCAGCGGGATTTCCAAAATGTTGAAAGGAACTCGAAACATGTCAACCTTGGTTTTGAGAATCTCTCCCGGAGTTTGAGAGATTTGGACGTGAAAGGGTACCAATCTTGTCGGGGATTGGGAACCCTTCGCGAGAATGTCCAAAGTTTCAGCGGGATTTCCAAAATGTTGAAAGGAACTCGAAACATGTCAACCTTGGTTTTGAGAATCTCTCCCGGAGTTTGAGAGATTTGGACGTGAAAGGGTACCAATCTTGTCGGGGATTGGGAACCCTTCGCGAGAATGTCCAAAGTTTCAGCGGGATTTCCAAAATGTTGAAAGGAACTCGAAACATGTCAACCTTGGTTTTGAGAATCTCTCCCGGAGTTTGAGAGATTTGGACGTGAAAGGGTACCAATCTTGTCGGGGATTGGGAACCCTTCGCGACAATGCCCAAAGTTTCAGTGGGATTTCCAAAATGTTGAAAGTAACTCGAAACATGTCAACCTTGGTTTTGAGAATCTCTCCCGGACTTTGAGAGATTTGGAAGTGAAAAGGTACCAATCTTGTCGGGGATCTAGAACCCTCCGCCAGAATGTCCAAAGTTTCAGCGGGATTTCCAAAATGTTGAAAGGAACTCGAAACATGTCAACCTTGGTTTTGAGAATCTCTCCCGGAGTTTGAGAGATTTGGACGTGAAAGGGTACCAATCTTGTCGGGGATTGGGAACCCTTCGCCAGAATGTCCAAAGTTTCAGCGGGATTTCCAAAATGTTGAAAGGAACTCGAAACATGTCAACCTTGGTTTTGAGAATCTCTCCCGGAGTTTGAGAGATTTGGACGTGAAAGGGTACCAATCTTGTCGGGGATCTAGAACCCTTCGCGAGAATGTCCAAAGTTTCAGCGGGATTTCCAAAATGTTGAAAGGAACTCGAAACATGTCAACCTTGGTTTTGAGAATCTCTCCCGGAGTTTGAGAGATTTGGACGTGAAAGGGTACCAATCTTGTCGGGGATTGGGAACCCTTCGCGACAATGTCCAAAGTTTCAGCGGGATTTCCAAAATGTTGAAAGGAACTCGAAACATGTCAACCTTGGTTTTGAGAATCTCTCCCGGACTTTGAGAGATTTGGACGTGAAAGGGTACCAATCTTGTCGGGGATTGGGAACCCTTCGCCAGAATGTCCAAAGTTTCAGCGGGATTTCCAAAATGTTGAAAGGAACTCGAAACATGTCAAACTTGGTTTTGAGAATCTCTCCCGGAGTTTGAGAGATTTGGACGTGAAAGGGTACCAATCTTGTCGGGGATTGGGAACCCTTCGCCAGATTGTCCAAAGTTTCAGCGGGATTTCCAAAATGTTGAAAGGAACTCGAAACATGTCAACCTTGGTTTTGAGAATCTCTCCCGGAGTTTGAGAGATTTGGAAGTGAAAAGGGTACCAATCTTGTCGGGGATTGGGAACCCTTCGCCAGAATGTCCAAAGTTTCAGCGGGATTTCCAAAATGTTGAAAGGAACTCGAAACATGTCAACCTTGGTTTTGAGAATCTCTCCCGGAGTTTGAGAGATTTGGACGTGAAAGGGTACCAATCTTGTCGGGGATTGGGAACCGTTCGCCAGAATGTCCAAATTTTCAGTGGGATTTCCAAAATGTTGAAAGGAACTCGAAACATGTCAACCTTGGTTTTGAGAATCTCTCCCGGAGTTTGAGAGATTTGGACGTGAAAGGGTACCAATCTTGTCGGGGATTGGGAACCCTTCGCGAGAATGTCCAAAGTTTCAGCGGGATTTCCAAAATGTTGAAAGGAACTGGAAACATGTCAACCTTGGTTTTGACAATCTCTCCCGGAGTTTGAGAGATTTGGACATGAAAGGGTACCCTTGTCGGGGATTGGGAACCCTTCGCCAGAATGTCCAAAGTTTCAGCGGGATTTCCAAAATGTTGAAAGGAACTCGAAACATGTCAACCTTGGTTTTGAGAATCTCTCCCGGACTTTGAGAGATTTGGACGTGAAAGGGTACCAATCTTGTCGGGGATTGGGAACCCTTCGCGACAATGTCCAAAGTTTCAGCGGGATTTCCAAAATGTTGAAAGGAACTCGAAACATGTCAACCTTGGTTTTGAGAATCTCTCCCGGAGTTTGAGAGATTTGGACGTGAAAGGGTACCAATCTTGTCGGGGATTGGGAACCCTTCGCCAGAATGTCCAAAGTTTCAGCGGGATTTCCAAAATGTTGAAAGGAACTCGAAACATGTCAACCTTGGTTTTGAGAATCTCTCCCGGACTTTGAGAGATTTGGACGTGAAAGGATACCAATCTTGTCGGGGATCGGGAACCGTTCGCGAGAATGTCCAAAGTTTCAGCGGGATTTCCAAAATGTTGAAAGGAACTGGAACCATGTCAACCTTGGTTTTGAGAATCTCTCCCGGAGTTTGAGAGATTTGGACGTGAAAGGGTACCAATCTTGTCGGGGATTGGGAACCCTTCGCGAGAATGTCCAAAGTTTCAGCGGGATTTCCAAAATGTTGAAAGGAACTCGAAACATGTCAACCTTGGTTTTGAGAATCTCTCCCGGAGTTTGAGAGATTTGGACGTGAAAGGGTACCAATCTTGTCGGGGATTGGGAAGACTTCGCCAGAATGTCCAAAGTTTCAGCGGGATTTCCAAAATGTTGAAAGGAACTCGAAACATGTCAACCTTGGTTTTGAGAATCTCTCCCGGAGTTTGAGAGATTTGGACGTGAAAGGGTACCAATCTTGTCGGGGATTGGGAACCCTTCGCGAGAATGTCCAAAGTTTCAGCGGGATTTCCAAAATGTTGAAAGGAACTCGAAACATGTCAACCTTGGTTTTGAGAATCTCTCCCGGAGTTTGAGAGATTTGCACGTGAAAGGGTACCAATCTTGTCGGGGATTGGGAACCCTTCGCGAGAATGTCCAAAGTTTCAGCGGGATTTCCAAAATGTTGAAAGGAACTCGAAACATGTCAAACTTGGTTTTGAGAATCTCTCCCGGAGTTTGAGAGATTTGGACGTGAAAGGGTACCAATCTTGTCGGGGATTGGGAACCCTTCGCGACAATGCCCAAAGTTTCAGTGGGATTTCCAAAATGTTGAAAGGAACTCGAAACATGTCAACCTTGGTTTTGAGAATCTCTCCCGGACTTTGAGAGATTTGGAAGTGAAAAGGTACCAATCTTGTCGGGGATCTAGAACCCTCCGCCAGAATGTCCAAAGTTTCAGCGGGATTTCCAAAATGTTGAAAGGAACTCGAAACATGTCAACCTTGGTTTTGAGAATCTCTCCCGGAGTTTGAGAGATTTGGACGTGAAAGGGTACCAATCTTGTCGGGGATTGGGAACCCTTCGCCAGAATGTCCAAAGTTTCAGCGGGATTTCCAAAATGTTGAAAGGAACTCGAAACATGTCAACCTTGGTTTTGAGAATCTCTCCCGGACTTTGAGAGATTTGGACGTGAAAGGGTACCAATCTTGTCGGGGATCTAGAACCCTCCGCCAGAATGTCCAAAGTTTCAGCGGGATTTCCAAAATGTTGAAAGGAACTCGAAACATGTCAACCTTGGTTTTGAGAATCTCTCCCGGAGTTTGAGAGATTTGGACGTGAAAGGGTACCAATCTTGTCGGGGATTGGGAACCCTTCGCCAGATTGTCCAAAGTTTCAGCGGGATTTCCAAAATGTTGAAAGGAACTCGAAACATGTCAACCTTGGTTTTGAGAATCTCTCCCGGAGTTTGAGAGATTTGGACGTGAAAGGGTACCAATCTTGTCGGGGATTGGGAACCCTTCGCCAGAATGTCCAAATTTTCAGTGGGATTTCCAAAATGTTGAAAGGAACTCGAAACATGTCAACCTTGGTTTTGAGAATCTCTCCCGGAGTTTGAGAGATTTGGACGTGAAAGGGTACCAATCTTGTCGGGGATTGGGAACCCTTCGCGAGAATGTCCAAAGTTTCAGCGGGATTTCCAAAATGTTGAAAGGAACTGGAAACATGTCAACCTTGGTTTTGAGAATCTCTCCCGGAGTTTGAGAGATTTGGACATGAAAGGGTACCCTTGTCGGGGATTGGGAACCCTTCGCCAGAATGTCCAAAGTTTCAGCGGGATTTCCAAAATGTTGAAAGGAACTCGAAACATGTCAACCTTGGTTTTGAGAATCTCTCCCGGACTTTGAGAGATTTGGACGTGAAAGGGTACCAATCTTGTCGGGGATTGGGAACCCTTCGCGACAATGTCCAAAGTTTCAGCGGGATTTCCAAAATGTTGAAAGGAACTCGAAACATGTCAACCTTGGTTTTGAGAATCTCTCCCGGACTTTGAGAGATTTGGACGTGAAAGGATACCAATCTTGTCGGGGATCGGGAACCGTTCGCGAGAATGTCCAAAGTTTCAGCGGGATTTCCAAAATGTTGAAAGGAACTGGAACCATGTCAACCTTGGTTTTGAGAATCTCTCCCGGAGTTTGAGAGATTTGGACGTGAAAGGGTACCAATCTTGTCGGGGATTGGGAACCCTTCGCGAGAATGTCCAAAGTTTCAGCGGGATTTCCAAAATGTTGAAAGGAACTCGAAACATGTCAACCTTGGTTTTGAGAATCTCTCCCGGAGTTTGAGAGATTTGGACGTGAAAGGGTACCAATCTTGTCGGGGATTGGGAAGACTTCGCCAGAATGTCCAAAGTTTCAGCGGGATTTCCAAAATGTTGAAAGGAACTCGAAACATGTCAACCTTGGTTTTGAGAATCTCTCCCGGAGTTTGAGAGATTTGGACGTGAAAGGGTACCAATCTTGTCGGGGATTGGGAACCCTTCGCGAGAATGTCCAAAGTTTCAGCGGGATTTCCAAAATGTTGAAAGGAACTCGAAACATGTCAACCTTGGTTTTGAGAATCTCTCCCGGAGTTTGAGAGATTTGCACGTGAAAGGGTACCAATCTTGTCGGGGATTGGGAACCCTTCGCGAGAATGTCCAAAGTTTCAGCGGGATTTCCAAAATGTTGAAAGGAACTCGAAACATGTCAAACTTGGTTTTGAGAATCTCTCCCGGAGTTTGAGAGATTTGGACGTGAAAGGGTACCAATCTTGTCGGGGATTGGGAACCCTTCGCGACAATGCCCAAAGTTTCAGTGGGATTTCCAAAATGTTGAAAGGAACTCGAAACATGTCAACCTTGGTTTTGAGAATCTCTCCCGGACTTTGAGAGATTTGGAAGTGAAAAGGTACCAATCTTGTCGGGGATCTAGAACCCTCCGCCAGAATGTCCAAAGTTTCAGCGGGATTTCCAAAATGTTGAAAGGAACTCGAAACATGTCAACCTTGGTTTTGAGAATCTCTCCCGGAGTTTGAGAGATTTGGACGTGAAAGGGTACCAATCTTGTCGGGGATTGGGAACCCTTCGCCAGAATGTCCAAAGTTTCAGCGGGATTTCCAAAATGTTGAAAGGAACTCGAAACATGTCAACCTTGGTTTTGAGAATCTCTCCCGGACTTTGAGAGATTTGGACGTGAAAGGGTACCAATCTTGTCGGGGATCTAGAACCCTCCGCCAGAATGTCCAAAGTTTCAGCGGGATTTCCAAAATGTTGAAAGGAACTCGAAACATGTCAACCTTGGTTTTGAGAATCTCTCCCGGAGTTTGAGAGATTTGGACGTGAAAGGGTACCAATCTTGTCGGGGATTGGGAACCCTTCGCCAGATTGTCCAAAGTTTCAGCGGGATTTCCAAAATGTTGAAAGGAACTCGAAACATGTCAACCTTGGTTTTGAGAATCTCTCCCGGAGTTTGAGAGATTTGGACGTGAAAGGGTACCAATCTTGTCGGGGATTGGGAACCCTTCGCCAGAATGTCCAAATTTTCAGTGGGATTTCCAAAATGTTGAAAGGAACTCGAAACATGTCAACCTTGGTTTTGAGAATCTCTCCCGGAGTTTGAGAGATTTGGACGTGAAAGGGTACCAATCTTGTCGGGGATTGGGCACCCTTCGCCAGAATGTCCAAATTTTCAGTGGGATTTCCAAAATGTTGAAAGGAACTCGAAACATGTCAACCTTGGTTTTGAGAATCTCTCCCGGACTTTGAGAGATTTGGACGTGAAAGGGTACCAATCTTGTCGGGGATTGGGAACCCTTCGCGAGAATGTCCAAAGTTTCAGCGGGATTTCCAAAATGTTGAAAGGAACTGGAAACATGTCAACCTTGGTTTTGAGAATCTCTCCCGGAGTTTGAGAGATTTGGACATGAAAGGGTACCCTTGTCGGGGATTGGGAACCCTTCGCCAGAATGTCCAAAGTTTCAGCGGGATTTCCAAAATGTTGAAAGGAACTCGAAACATGTCAACCTTGGTTTTGAGAATCTCTCCCGGACTTTGAGAGATTTGGACGTGAAAGGATACCAATCTTGTCGGGGATCCGGAACCGTTCGCGAGAATGTCCAAAGTTTCAGCGGGATTTCCAAAATGTTGAAAGGAACTGGAACCATGTCAACCTTGGTTTTGAGAATCTCTCCCGGAGTTTGAGAGATTTGGACGTGAAAGGGTACCAATCTTGTCGGGGATTGGGAACCCTTCGCGAGAATGTCCAAAGTTTCAGCGGGATTTCCAAAATGTTGAAAGGAACTCGAAACATGTCAACCTTGGTTTTGAGAATCTCTCCCGGAGTTTGAGAGATTTGGATGTGAAAGGGTACCAATCTTGTCGGGGATTGGGAAGACTTCGCCAGAATGTCCAAAGTTTCAGCGGGATTTCCAAAATGTTGAAAGGAACTCGAAACATGTCAACCTTGGTTTTGAGAATCTCTCCCGGAGTTGGAGAGATTTGGACGTGAAAGGGTACCAATCTTGTCGGGGATTGGGAAGACTTCGCCAGAATGTCCAAAGTTTCAGCGGGATTTCCAAAATGTTGAAAGGAACTCGAAACATGTCAACCTTGGTTTTGAGAATCTCTCCCGGAGTTTGAGAGATTTGGACGTGAAAGGGTACCAATCTTGTCGGGGATTGGGAACCCTTCGCGAGAATGTCCAAAGTTTCAGCGGGATTTCCAAAATGTTGAAAGGAACTCGAAACATGTCAACCTTGGTTTTGAGAATCTCTCCCGGACTTTGAGAGATTTGGACGTGAAAGGGTACCAGTCTTGTCGGGGATTGGGAACCCTTCGCGAGAATGTCCAAAGTTTCAGCGGGATTTCCAAAATGTTGAAAGGAACTGGAACCATGTCAACCTTGGTTTTGAGAATCTCTCCCGGAGTTTGAGAGATTTGGACGTGAAAGGGTACCAATCTTGTCGGGGATTGGGAACCCTTCGCGAGAATGTCCAAAGTTTCAGCGGGATTTCCAAAATGTTGAAAGGAACTCGAAACATGTCAACCTTGGTTTTGAGAATCTCTCCCGGAGTTTGAGAGATTTGGATGTGAAAGGGTACCAATCTTGTCGGGGATTGGGAAGACTTCGCCAGAATGTCCAAAGTTTCAGCGGGATTTCCAAAATGTTGAAAGGAACTCGAAACATGTCAACCTTGGTTTTGAGAATCTCTCCCGGAGTTGGAGAGATTTGGACGTGAAAGGGTACCAATCTTGTCGGGGATTGGGAAGACTTCGCCAGAATGTCCAAAGTTTCAGCGGGATTTCCAAAATGTTGAAAGGAACTCGAAACATGTCAACCTTGGTTTTGAGAATCTCTCCCGGAGTTTGAGAGATTTGGACGTGAAAGGGTACCAATCTTGTCGGGGATTGGGAACCCTTCGCGAGAATGTCCAAAGTTTCAGCGGGATTTCCAAAATGTTGAAAGGAACTCGAAACATGTCAACCTTGGTTTTGAGAATCTCTCCCGGACTTTGAGAGATTTGGACGTGAAAGGGTACCAGTCTTGTCGGGGATTGGGAACCCTTCGCGAGAATGTCCAAAGTTTCAGCGGGATTTCCAAAATGTTGAAAGGAACTCGAAACATGTCAACCTTGGTTTTGAGAATCTCTCCCGGAGTTTGAGAGATTTGGACGTGAAAGGGTACCAATCTTGTCGGGGATTGGGAACCCTTCGCGACAATGTCCAAAGTTTCAGTGGGATTTCCAAAATGTTGAAAGGAACTCGAAACATGTCAACCTTGGTTTTGAGAATCTCTCCCGGACTTTGAGAGATTTGGAAGTGAAAAGGTACCAATCTTGTCGGGGATCTAGAACCCTCCGCCAGAATGTCCAAAGTTTCAGCGGGATTTCCAAAATGTTGAAAGGAACTCGAAACATGTCAACCTTGGTTTTGAGAATCTCTCCCGGAGTTTGAGAGATTTGGACGTGAAAGTGTACCAATCTTGTCGGGGATTGGGAACCCTTCGCGAGAATGTCCAAAGTTTCAGCGGGATTTCCAAAATGTTGAAAGGAACTCGAAACATGTCAACCTTGGTTTTGAGAATCTCTCCCGGAGTTTGAGAGATTTGGACGTGAAAGGGTACCAATCTTGTCGGGGATTGGGAACCCTTCGCCAGATTGTCCAAAGTTTCAGCGGGATTTCCAAAATGTTGAAAGGAACTCGAAACATGTCAAACTTGGTTTTGAGAATCTCTCCCGGAGTTTGAGAGATTTGGACGTGAAAGGGTACCAATCTTGTCGGGGATTGGGAACCCTTCGCCAGATTGTCCAAAGTTTCAGCGGGATTTCCAAAATGTTGAAAGGAACTCGAAACATGTCAACCTTGGTTTTGAGAATCTCTCCCGGACTTTGAGAGATTTGGACGTGAAAGGGTACCAATCTTGTCGGGGATTGGGAACCCTTCGCCAGAATGTCCAAAGTTTCAGCGGGATTTCCAAAATGTTGAAAGGAACTCGAAACATGTCAACCTTGGTTTTGAGAATCTCTCCCGGAGTTTGAGAGATTTGGACGTGAAAGGGTACCAATCTTGTCGGGGATTGGGAACCCTTCGCCAGAATGTCCAAATTTTCAGTGGGATTTCCAAAATGTTGAAAGGAACTCGAAACATGTCAACCTTGGTTTTGAGAATCTCTCCCGGACTTTGAGAGATTTGGACGTGAAAGGGTACCAATCTTGTCGGGGATTGGGAACCCTTCGCGAGAATGTCCAAAGTTTCAGCGGGATTTCCAAAATGTTGAAAGGAACTGGAAACATGTCAACCTTGGTTTTGAGAATCTCTCCCGGAGTTTGAGAGATTTGGACATGAAAGGGTACCCTTGTCGGGGATTGGGAACCCTTCGCCAGAATGTCCAAAGTTTCAGCGGGATTTCCAAAATGTTGAAAGGAACTCGAAACATGTCAACCTTGGTTTTGAGAATCTCTCCCGGAGTTTGAGAGATTTGGACGTGAAAGGATACCAATCTTGTCGGGGATCCGGAACCGTTCGCGAGAATGTCCAAAGTTTCAGCGGGATTTCCAAAATGTTGAAAGGAACTGGAACCATGTCAACCTTGGTTTTGAGAATCTCTCCCGGAGTTTGAGAGATTTGGACGTGAAAGGGTACCAATCTTGTCGGGGATTGGGAACCGTTCGCGAGAATGTCCAAAGTTTCAGCGGGATTTCCAAAATGTTGAAAGGAACTCGAAACATATCAACCTTGGTTTTGAGAATCTCTCCCGGAGTTTGAGAGATTTGCACGTGAAAGGGTACCAATCTTGTCGGGGATTGGGAACCCTTCGCGAGAATGTCCAAAGTTTCAGCGGGATTTCCAAAATGTTGAAAGGAACTCGAAACATGTCAACCTTGGTTTTGAGAATCTCTCCCGGAGTTTGAGAGATTTGGACGTGAAAGGGTACCAATCTTGTCGGGGATTGGGAACCCTTCGCGAGAATGTCCAAAGTTTCAGCGGGATTTCCAAAATGTTGAAAGGAACTCGAAACATGTCAACCTTGGTTTTGAGAATCTCTCCCGGACTTTGAGAGATTTGGACGTGAAAGGATACCAATCTTGTCGGGGATCGGGAACCGTTCGCGAGAATGTCCAAAGTTTCAGCGGGATTTCCAAAATGTTGAAAGGAACTGGAACCATGTCAACCTTGGTTTTGAGAATCTCTCCCGGAGTTTGAGAGATTTGGACGTGAAAGGGTACCAATCTTGTCGGGGATTGGGAACCCTTCGCCAGAATGTCCAAAGTTTCAGTGGGATTTCCAAAATGTTGAAAGGAACTCGAAACATGTCAACCTTGGTTTTGAGAATCTCTCCCGGACTTTGAGAGATTTGGAAGTGAAAAGGTACCAATCTTGTCGGGGATCTAGAACCCTCCGCCAGAATGTCCAAAGTTTCAGCGGGATTTCCAAAATGTTGAAAGGAACTCGAAACATGTCAACCTTGGTTTTGAGAATCTCTCCCGGAGTTTGAGAGATTTGGACGTGAAAGGGTACCAATCTTGTCGGGGATTGGGAACCCTTCGCCAGAATGTCCAAAGTTTCAGCGGGATTTCCAAAATGTTGAAAGGAACTCGAAACATGTCAACCTTGGTTTTGAGAATCTCTCCCGGAGTTTGAGAGATTTGGACGTGAAAGGGTACCAATCTTGTCGGGGATCTAGAACCCTCCGCCAGAATGTCCAAAGTTTCAGCGGGATTTCCAAAATGTTGAAAGGAACTCGAAACATGTCAACCTTGGTTTTGAGAATCTCTCCCGGAGTTTGAGAGATTTGGACGTGAAAGGGTACCAATCTTGTCGGGGATTGGGAACCCTTCGCGACAATGTCCAAAGTTTCAGCGGGATTTCCAAAATGTTGAAAGGAACTCGAAACATGTCAACCTTGGTTTTGAGAATCTCTCCCGGAGTTTGAGAGATTTGGACGTGAAAGGGTACCAATCTTGTCGGGGATTGGGAACCCTTCGCCAGAATGTCCAAAGTTTCAGCGGGATTTCCAAAATGTTGAAAGGAACTCGAAACATGTCAACCTTGGTTTTGAGAATCTCTCCCGGAGTTTGAGAGATTTGGACGTGAAAGGGTACCAATCTTGTCGGGGATTGGGAACCCTTCGCCAGATTGTCCAAAGTTTCAGCGGGATTTCCAAAATGTTGAAAGGAACTCGAAACATGTCAACCTTGGTTTTGAGAATCTCTCCCGGAGTTTGAGAGATTTGGACGTGAAAGGGTACCAATCTTGTCGGGGATTGGGAACCCTTCGCCAGAATGTCCAAAGTTTCAGCGGGATTTCCAAAATGTTGAAAGGAACTCGAAACATGTCAACCTTGGTTTTGAGAATCTCTCCCGGAGTTTGAGAGATTTGGACGTGAAAGGGTACCAATCTTGTCAGGGATTGGGAACCCTTCGCCAGAATGTCCAAATTTTCAGTGGGATTTCCAAAATGTTGAAAGGAACTCGAAACATGTCAACCTTGGTTTTGAGAATCTCTCCCGGACTTTGAGAGATTTGGACGTGAAAGGGTACCAATCTTGTCGGGGATTGGGAACCCTTCGCGAGAATGTCCAAAGTTTCAGCGGGATTTCCAAAATGTTGAAAGGAACTGGAAACATGTCAACCTTGGTTTTGAGAATCTCTCCCGGAGTTTGAGAGATTTGGACATGAAAGGGTACCCTTGTCGGGGATTGGGAACCCTTCGCCAGAATGTCCAAAGTTTCAGCGGGATTTCCAAAATGTTGAAAGGAACTCGAAACATGTCAACCTTGGTTTTGAGAATCTCTCCCGGAGTTTGAGAGATTTGGACGTGAAAGGGTACCAATCTTGTCGGGGATCCGGAACCGTTCGCGAGAATGTCCAAAGTTTCAGCGGGATTTCCAAAATGTTGAAAGGAACTGGAACCATGTCAACCTTGGTTTTGAGAATCTCTCCCGGAGTTTGAGAGATTTGGACGTGAAAGGGTACCAATCTTGTCGGGGATTGGGAACCCTTCGCGAGAATGTCCAAAGTTTCAGCGGGATTTCCAAAATGTTGAAAGGAACTCGAAACATATCAACCTTGGTTTTGAGAATCTCTCCCGGAGTTTGAGAGATTTGCACGTGAAAGGGTACCAATCTTGTCGGGGATTGGGAACCCTTCGCCAGAATGTCCAAAGTTTCAGCGGGATTTCCAAAATGTTGAAAGGAACTCGAAACATGTCAACCTTGGTTTTGAGAATCTCTCCCGGAGTTTGAGAGATTTGGACGTGAAAGGGTACCAATCTTGTCGGGGATTGGGAACCCTCCGCCAGAATGTCCAAAGTTTCAGCGGGATTTCCAAAATGTTGAAAGGAACTCGAAACATGTCAACCTTGGTTTTGAGAATCTCTCCCGGACTTTGAGAGATTTGGACGTGAAAGGATACCAATCTTGTCGGGGATCGGGAACCGTTCGCGAGAATGTCCAAAGTTTCAGCGGGATTTCCAAAATGTTGAAAGGAACTGGAACCATGTCAACCTTGGTTTTGAGAATCTCTCCCGGAGTTTGAGAGATTTGGACGTGAAAGGGTACCAATCTTGTCGGGGATTGAGAACCCTTCGCGACAATGTCCAAAGTTTCAGTGGGATTTCCAAAATGTTGAAAGGAACTCGAAACATGTCAACCTTGGTTTTGAGAATCTCTCCCGGACTTTGAGAGATTTGGAAGTGAAAAGGTACCAATCTTGTCGGGGATCTAGAACCCTCCGCCAGAATGTCCAAAGTTTCAGCGGGATTTCCAAAATGTTGAAAGGAACTCGAAACATGTCAACCTTGGTTTTGAGAATCTCTCCCGGAGTTTGAGAGATTTGGACGTGAAAGGGTACCAATCTTGTCGGGGATTGGGAACCCTTCGCCAGAATGTCCAAAGTTTCAGCGGGATTTCCAAAATGTTGAAAGGAACTCGAAACATGTCAACCTTGGTTTTGAGAATCTCTCCCGGACTTTGAGAGATTTGGACGTGAAAGGGTACCAATCTTGTCGGGGATCTAGAACCCTCCGCCAGAATGTCCAAAGTTTCAGCGGGATTTCCAAAATGTTGAAAGGAACTGGAAACATGTCAACCTTGGTTTTGAGAATCTCTCCCGGAGTTTGAGAGATTTGGACGTGAAAGGGTACCAATCTTGTCGGGGATTGGGAACCCTTCGCGACAATGTCCAAAGTTTCAGCGGGATTTCCAAAATGTTGAAAGGAACTGGAACCATGTCAACCTTGGTTTTGAGAATCTCTCCCGGAGTTTGAGAGATTTGGACGTGAAAGGGTACCAATCTTGTCGGGGATTGGGAACCCTTCGCGAGAATGTCCAAAGTTTCAGCGGGATTTCCAAAATGTTGAAAGGAACTCGAAACATGTCAACCTTGGTTTTGAGAATCTCTCCCGGAGTTTGAGAGATTTGGACGTGAAAGGGTACCAATCTTGTCGGGGATTGGGAACCCTTCGCCAGAATGTCCAAAGTTTCAGCGGGATTTCCAAAATGTTGAAAGGAACTCGAAACATGTCAACCTTGGTTTTGAGAATCTCTCCCGGAGTTTGAGAGATTTGGACGTGAAAGGGTACCAATCTTGTCGGGGATTGGGAACCCTTCGCCAGAATGTCCAAAGTTTCAGCGGGATTTCCAAAATGTTGAAAGGAACTCGAAACATGTCAACCTCGGTATTGAGAATCTCTCCCGGAGTTTGAGAGATTTGGACGTGAAAGGGTACCAATCTTGTCGGGGATTGGGAACCCTTCGCCAGAATGTCCAAATTTTCAGTGGGATTTCCAAAATGTTGAAAGGAACTCGAAACATGTCAACCTTGGTTTTGAGAATCTCTCCCGGAGTTTGAGAGATTTGGACGTGAAAGGGTACCAATCTTGTCGGGGATTGGGAACCCTTCGCGAGAATGTCCAAAGTTTCAGCAGGATTTCCAAAATGTTGAAAGGAACTGGAAACATGTCAACCTTGGTTTTGAGAATCTCTCCCGGAGTTTGAGAGATTTGGACATGAAAGGGTACCCTTGTCGGGGATTGGGAACCCTTCGCCAGAATGTCCAAAGTTTCAGCGGGATTTCCAAAATGTTGAAAGGAACTCGAAACATGTCAACCTTGGTTTTGAGAATCTCTCCCGGACTTTGAGAGATTTGGACGTGAAAGGATACCAATCTTGTCGGGGATCCGGAACCGTTCGCGAGAATGTCCAAAGTTTCAGCGGGATTTCCAAAATGTTGAAAGGAACTGGAACCATGTCAACCTTGGTTTTGAGAATCTCTCCCGGACTTTGAGAGATTTGGACGTGAAAGGGTACCAATCTTGTCGGGGATTGGGAACCCTTCGCCAGAATGTCCAAAGTTTCAGCGGGATTTCCAAAATGTTGAAAGGAACTCGAAACATGTCAACCTTGGTTTTGAGAATCTCTCCCGGACTTTGAGAGATTTGGACGTGAAAGGATACCAATCTTGTCGGGGATCCGGAACCGTTCGCGAGAATGTCCAAAGTTTCAGCGGGATTTCCAAAATGTTGAAAGGAACTGGAAACATGTCAACCTTGGTTTTGAGAATCTCTCCCGGACTTTGAGAGATTTGGACGTGAAAGGGTACCAATCTTGTCGGGGATTTGGAACCCTTCGCGACAATGTCCAAAGTTTCAGCGGGATTTCCAAAATGTTGAAAGGAACTCGAAACATGTCAACCTTGGTTTTGAGAATCTCTCCCGGAGTTTGAGAGATTTGGACGTGAAAGGCTACCAATCTTGTCGGGGATTGGGAACCCTTCGCGAGAATGTCCAAAGTTTCAGCGGGATTTCCAAAATGTTGAAAGGAACTCGAAACATGTCAAACTTGGTTTTGAGAATCTCTCCCGGAGTTTGAGAGATTTGGACGTGAAAGGGTACCAATCTTGTCGGGGATTGGGAACCCTTCGCCAGATTGTCCAAAGTTTCAGCGGGATTTCCAAAATGTTGAAAGGAACTCGAAACATGTCAACCTTGGTTTTGAGAATCTCTCCCGGAGTTTGAGAGATTTGGACGTGAAAGGGTACCAATCTTGTCGGGGATTGGGAACCCTTCGCGAGAATGTCCAAAGTTTCAGCGGGATTTCCAAAATGTTGAAA
The DNA here is from genome assembly GCF_964273445.1 of Streptopelia decaocto. Lineage (NCBI taxonomy): Eukaryota > Metazoa > Chordata > Aves > Columbiformes > Columbidae > Streptopelia > Streptopelia decaocto. Next base: position 66,224 of record NW_028115595.1, on the reverse strand, counting down.
GGAACTGGAACCATGTCAACCTTGGTTTTGAGAATCTCTCCCGGAGTTTGAGAGATTTGGACGTGAAAGGGTACCAATCTTGTCGGGGATTGGGAACCCTTCGCGAGAATGTCCAAAGTTTCAGCGGGATTTCCAAAATGTTGAAAGGAACTCGAAACATGTCAACCTTGGTTTTGAGAATCTCTCCCGGACTTTGAGAGATTTGGACGTGAAAGGGTACCAGTCTTGTCGGGGATTGGGAACCCTTCGCGAGAATGTCCAAAGTTTCAGCGGGATTTCCAAAATGTTGAAAGGAACTCGAAACATGTCAACCTTGGTTTTGAGAATCTCTCCCGGAGTTTGAGAGATTTGGACGTGAAAGGGTACCAATCTTGTCGGGGATTGGGAACCCTTCGCGACAATGTCCAAAGTTTCAGTGGGATTTCCAAAATGTTGAAAGGAACTCGAAACATGTCAACCTTGGTTTTGAGAATCTCTCCCGGACTTTGAGAGATGTGGAAGTGAAAAGGTACCAATCTTGTCGGGGATCTAGAACCCTCCGCCAGAATGTCCAAAGTTTCAGCGGGATTTCCAAAATGTTGAAAGGAACTCGAAACATGTCAACCTTGGTTTTGAGAATCTCTCCCGGAGTTTGAGAGATTTGGACGTGAAAGGGTACCAATCTTGTCGGGGATTGGGAACCCTTCGCGACAATGTCCAAAGTTTCAGCGGGATTTCCAAAATGTTGAAAGGAACTCGAAACATGTCAACCTTGGTTTTGAGAATCTCTCCCGGAGTTTGAGAGATTTGGACGTGAAAGGGTACCAATCTTGTCGGGGATTGGGAACCCTTCGCGAGAATGTCCAAAGTTTCAGCGGGATTTCCAAAATGTTGAAAGGAACTCGAAACATGTCAACCTTGGTTTTGAGAATCTCTCCCGGAGTTTGAGAGATTTTGACATGAAACGGTACCCTTGTCGGGGATTGGGAACCCTTCGCCAGAATGTCCAAAGTTTCAGCGGGATTTCCAAAATGTTGAAAGGAACTGGAAACATGTCAACCTTGGTTTTGAGAATCTCTCCCGGACTTTGAGAGATTTGGACGTGAAAGGATACCAATCTTGTCGGGGATCCGGAACCGTTCGCGAGAATGTCCAAAGTTTCAGCGGGATTTCCAAAATGTTGAAAGGAACTGGAACCATGTCAACCTTGGTTTTGAGAATCTCTCCCGGAGTTTGAGAGATTTGGACGTGAAAGGGTACCAATCTTGTCGGGGATTGGGAACCCTTCGCGAGAATGTCCAAAGTTTCAGCGGGATTTCCAAAATGTTGAAAGGAACTGGAAACATGTCAACCTTGGTTTTGAGAATCTCTCCCGGAGTTTGAGAGATTTGGATGTGAAAGGGTACCAATCTTGTCGGGGATTGGGAAGACTTCGCCAGAATGTCCAAAGTTTCAGCGGGATTTCCAAAATGTTGAAAGGAACTCGAAACATGTCAACCTTGGTTTTGAGAATCTCTCCCGGAGTTTGAGAGATTTGGACGTGAAAGGGTACCAATCTTGTCGGGGATTGGGAAGACTTCGCCAGAATGTCCAAAGTTTCAGCGGGATTTCCAAAATGTTGAAAGGAACTCGAAACATGTCAACCTTGGTTTTGAGAATCTCTCCCGGAGTTTGAGAGATTTGGACGTGAAAGGGTACCAATCTTGTCGGGGATTGGGAACCCTTCGCGAGAATGTCCAAAGTTTCAGCGGGATTTCCAAAATGTTGAAAGGAACTCGAAACATGTCAACCTTGGTTTTGAGAATCTCTCCCGGAGTTTGAGAGATTTGGACGTGAAAGGGTACCAATCTTGTCGGGGATTGGGAACCCTTCGCGAGAATGTCCAAAGTTTCAGCGGGATTTCCAAAATGTTGAAAGGAACTCGAAACATGTCAACCTTGGTTTTGAGAATCTCTCCCGGACTTTGAGAGATTTGGACGTGAAAGGGTACCAGTCTTGTCGGGGATTGGGAACCCTTCGCGAGAATGTCCAAAGTTTCAGCGGGATTTCCAAAATGTTGAAAGGAACTCGAAACATGTCAACCTTGGTTTTGAGAATCTCTCCCGGAGTTTGAGAGATTTGGACGTGAAAGGGTACCAATCTTGTCGGGGATTGGGAACCCTTCGCGACAATGTCCAAAGTTTCAGTGGGATTTCCAAAATGTTGAAAGGAACTCGAAACATGTCAACCTTGGTTTTGAGAATCTCTCCCGGACTTTGAGAGATTTGGAAGTGAAAAGGTACCAATCTTGTCGGGGATCTAGAACCCTCCGCCAGAATGTCCAAAGTTTCAGCGGGATTTCCAAAATGTTGAAAGGAACTCGAAACATGTCAACCTTGGTTTTGAGAATCTCTCCCGGAGTTTGAGAGATTTGGACGTGAAAGGGTACCAATCTTGTCGGGGATTGGGAACCCTTCGCGAGAATGTCCAAAGTTTCAGCGGGATTTCCAAAATGTTGAAAGGAACTCGAAACATGTCAACCTTGGTTTTGAGAATCTCTCCCGGAGTTTGAGAGATTTGGACGTGAAAGGGTACCAATCTTGTCGGGGATTGGGAACCCTTCGCGAGAATGTCCAAAGTTTCAGCGGGATTTCCAAAATGTTGAAAGGAACTCGAAACATGTCAACCTTGGTTTTGAGAATCTCTCCCGGAGTTTGAGAGATTTGGACGTGAAAGGGTACCAATCTTGTCGGGGATTGGGAACCCTTCGCGAGAATGTCCAAAGTTTCAGCGGGATTTCCAAAATGTTGAAAGGAACTCGAAACATGTCAACCTTGGTTTTGAGAATCTCTCCCGGACTTTGAGAGATTTGGACGTGAAAGGGTACCAGTCTTGTCGGGGATTGGGAACCCTTCGCGAGAATGTCCAAAGTTTCAGCGGGATTTCCAAAATGTTGAAAGGAACTCGAAACATGTCAACCTTGGTTTTGAGAATCTCTCCCGGAGTTTGAGAGATTTGGACGTGAAAGGGTACCAATCTTGTCGGGGATTGGGAACCCTTCGCGACAATGTCCAAATTTTCAGTGGGATTTCCAAAATGTTGAAAGGAACTCGAAACATGTCAACCTTGGTTTTGAGAATCTCTCCCGGACTTTGAGAGATTTGGAAGTGAAAAGGTACCAATCTTGTCGGGGATCTAGAACCCTCCGCCAGAATGTCCAAAGTTTCAGCGGGATTTCCAAAATGTTGAAAGGAACTCGAAACATGTCAACCTTGGTTTTGAGAATCTCTCCCGGAGTTTGAGAGATTTGGACGTGAAAGGGTACCAATCTTGTCGGGGATTGGGAACCCTTCGCGACAATGTCCAAAGTTTCAGCGGGATTTCCAAAATGTTGAAAGGAACTCGAAACATGTCAACCTTGGTTTTGAGAATCTCTCCCGGAGTTTGAGAGATTTGGACGTGAAAGGGTACCAATCTTGTTGGGGATTGGGAACCCTTCGCGAGAATGTCCAAAGTTTCAGCGGGATTTCCAAAATGTTGAAAGGAACTCGAAACATGTCAAACTTGGTTTTGAGAATCTCTCCCGGAGTTTGAGAGATTTGGACGTGAAAGGGTACCAATCTTGTCGGGGATTGGGAACCCTTCGCCAGATTGTCCAAAGTTTCAGCGGGATTTCCAAAATGTTGAAAGGAACTCGAAACATGTCAACCTTGGTTTTGAGAATCTCTCCCGGACTTTGAGAGATTTGGACGTGAAAGGGTACCAATCTTGTCGGGGATTGGGAACCCTTCGCCAGAATGTCCAAAGTTTCAGCGGGATTTCCAAAATGTTGAAAGGAACTCGAAACATGTCAACCTTGGTTTTGAGAATCTCTCCCGGAGTTTGAGAGATTTGGACGTGAAAGGGTACCAATCTTGTCGGGGATTGGGAACCCTTCGCCAGAATGTCCAAATTTTCAGTGGGATTTCCAAAATGTTGAAAGGAACTCGAAACATGTCAACCTTGGTTTTGAGAATCTCTCCCGGACTTTGAGAGATTTGGACGTGAAAGGGTACCAATCTTGTCGGGGATTGGGAACCCTTCGCCAGAATGTCCAAAGTTTCAGCGGGATTTCCAAAATGTTGAAAGGAACTGGAAACATGTCAACCTTGGTTTTGAGAATCTCTCCCGGAGTTTGAGAGATTTGGACATGAAAGGGTACCCTTGTCGGGGATTGGGAACCCTTCGCCAGAATGTCCAAAGTTTCAGCGGGATTTCCAAAATGTTGAAAGGAACTCGAAACATGTCAACCTTGGTTTTGAGAATCTCTCCCGGACTTTGAGAGATTTGGACGTGAAAGGATACCAATCTTGTCGGGGATCCGGAACCGTTCGCGAGAATGTCCAAAGTTTCAGTGGGATTTCCAAAATGTTGAAAGGAACTGGAACCATGTCAACCTTGGTTTTGAGAATCTCTCCCGGAGTTTGAGAGATTTGGACGTGAAAGGGTACCAATCTTGTCGGGGATTGGGAACCGTTCGCGAGAATGTCCAAAGTTTCAGCGGGATTTCCAAAATGTTGAAAGGAACTCGAAACATATCAGCCTTGGTTTTGAGAATCTCTCCCGGAGTTTGAGAGATTTGGACGTGAAAGGGTACCAATCTTGTCGGGGATTGGGAACCCTTCGCCAGAATGTCCAAAGTTTCAGCGGAATTTCCAAAATGTTGAAAGGAACTCGAAACATGTCAACCTTGGTTTTGAGAATCTCTCCCGGAGTTTGAGAGATTTGGACGTGAAAGGGTACCAATCTTGTCGGGGATTGGGAACCCTCCGCCAGAATGTCCAAAGTTTCAGCGGGATTTCCAAAATGTTGAAAGGAACTCGAAACATGTCAACCTTGGTTTTGAGAATCTCTCCCGGACTTTGAGAGATTTGGACGTGAAAGGATACCAATCTTGTCGGGGATCGGGAACCGTTCGCGAGAATGTCCAAAGTTTCAGCGGGATTTCCAAAATGTTGAAAGGAACTGGAACCATGTCAACCTTGGTTTTGAGAATCTCTCCCGGAGTTTGAGAGATTTGGACGTGAAAGGGTACCAATCTTGTCGGGGATTGAGAACCCTTCGCGACAATGTCCAAAGTTTCAGTGGGATTTCCAAAATGTTGAAAGGAACTCGAAACATGTCAACCTTGGTTTTGAGAATCTCTCCCGGACTTTGAGAGATTTGGAAGTGAAAAGGTACCAATCTTGTCGGGGATCTAGAACCCTCCGCCAGAATGTCCAAAGTTTCAGCGGGATTTCCAAAATGTTGAAAGGAACTCGAAACATGTCAACCTTGGTTTTGAGAATCTCTCCCGGAGTTTGAGAGATTTGGACGTGAAAGGGTACCAATCTTGTCGGGGATTGGGAACCCTTCGCCAGAATGTCCAAAGTTTCAGCGGGATTTCCAAAATGTTGAAAGGAACTCGAAACATGTCAACCTTGGTTTTGAGAATCTCTCCCGGAGTTTGAGAGATTTGGACGTGAAAGGGTACCAATCTTGTCGGGGATCTAGAACCCTCCGCCAGAATGTCCAAAGTTTCAGCGGGATTTCCAAAATGTTGAAAGGAACTCGAAACATGTCAACCTTGGTTTTGAGAATCTCTCCCGGAGTTTGAGAGATTTGGACGTGAAAGGGTACCAATCTTGTCGGGGATTGGGAACCCTTCGCGACAATGTCCAAAGTTTCAGCGGGATTTCCAAAATGTTGAAAGGAACTCGAAACATGTCAACCTTGGTTTTGAGAATCTCTCCCGGAGTTTGAGAGATTTGGACGTGAAAGGGTACCAATCTTGTCGGGGATTGGGAACCCTTCGCGAGAATGTCCAAAGTTTCAGCGGGATTTCCAAAATGTTGAAAGGAACTCGAAACATGTCAACCTTGGTTTTGAGAATCTCTCCCGGAGTTTGAGAGATTTGGACGTGAAAGGGTACCAATCTTGTCGGGGATTGGGAACCCTTCGCCAGATTGTCCAAAGTTTCAGCGGGATTTCCAAAATGTTGAAAGGAACTCGAAACATGTCAACCTTGGTTTTGAGAATCTCTCCCGGAGTTTGAGAGATTTGGACGTGAAAGGGTACCAATCTTGTCGGGGATTGGGAACCCTTCGCCAGAATGTCCAAAGTTTCAGCGGGATTACCAAAATGTTGAAAGGAACTCGAAACATGTCAACCTTGGTTTTGAGAATCTCTCCCGGAGTTTGAGAGATTTGGACGTGAAAGGGTACCAATCTTGTCGGGGATTGGGAACCCTTCGCCAGAATGTCCAAATTTTCAGTGGGATTTCCAAAATGTTGAAAGGAACTCGAAACATGTCAACCTTGGTTTTGAGAATCTCTCCCGGACTTTGAGAGATTTGGACGTGAAAGGGTACCAATCTTGTCAGGGATTGGGAACCCTTCGCGAGAATGTCCAAAGTTTCAGCGGGATTTCCAAAATGTTGAAAGGAACTGGAAACATGTCAACCTTGGTTTTGAGAATCTCTCCCGGAGTTTGAGAGATTTGGACATGAAAGGGTACCCTTGTCGGGGATTGGGAACCCTTCGCCAGAATGTCCAAAGTTTCAGCGGGATTTCCAAAATGTTGAAAGGAACTCGAAACATGTCAACCTTGGTTTTGAGAATCTCTCCCGGACTTTGAGAGATTTGGACGTGAAAGGGTACCAATCTTGTCGGGGATTGGGAACCCTTCGCGACAATGTCCAAAGTTTCAGCGGGATTTCCAAAATGTTGAAAGGAACTCGAAACATGTCAACCTTGGTTTTGAGAATCTCTCCCGGAGTTTGAGAGATTTGGACGTGAAAGGGTACCAATCTTGTCGGGGATTGGGAACCCTCCGCCAGAATGTCCAAAGTTTCAGCGGGATTTCCAAAATGTTGAAAGGAACTCGAAACATGTCAACCTTGGTTTTGAGAATCTCTCCCGGACTTTGAGAGATTTGGACGTGAAAGGATACCAATCTTGTCGGGGATCGGGAACCGTTCGCGAGAATGTCCAAAGTTTCAGCGGGATTTCCAAAATGTTGAAAGGAACTGGAACCATGTCAACCTTGGTTTTGAGAATCTCTCCCGGAGTTTGAGAGATTTGGACGTGAAAGGGTACCAATCTTGTCGGGGATTGAGAACCCTTCGCGAGAATGTCCAAAGTTTCAGTGGGATTTCCAAAATGTTGAAAGGAACTCGAAACATGTCAACCTTGGTTTTGAGAATCTCTCCCGGACTTTGAGAGATTTGGAAGTGAAAAGGTACCAATCTTGTCGGGGATCTAGAACCCTCCGCCAGAATGTCCAAAGTTTCAGCGGGATTTCCAAAATGTTGAAAGGAACTCGAAACATGTCAACCTTGGTTTTGAGAATCTCTCCCGGAGTTTGAGAGATTTGGACGTGAAAGGGTACCAATCTTGTCGGGGATTGGGAACCCTTCGCCAGAATGTCCAAAGTTTCAGCGGGATTTCCAAAATGTTGAAAGGAACTCGAAACATGTCAACCTTGGTTTTGAGAATCTCTCCCGGAGTTTGAGAGATTTGGACGTGAAAGGGTACCAATCTTGTCGGGGATCTAGAACCCTCCGCCAGAATGTCCAAAGTTTCAGCGGGATTTCCAAAATGTTGAAAGGAACTGGAAACATGTCAACCTTGGTTTTGAGAATCTCTCCCGGAGTTTGAGAGATTTGGACGTGAAAGGGTACCAATCTTGTCGGGGATTGGGAACCCTTCGCGACAATGTCCAAAGTTTCAGCGGGATTTCCAAAATGTTGAAAGGAACTCGAAACATGTCAACCTTGGTTTTGAGAATCTCTCCCGGAGTTTGAGAGATTTGGACGTGAAAGGGTACCAATCTTGTCGGGGATTGGGAACCCTTCGCGAGAATGTCCAAAGTTTCAGCGGGATTTCCAAAATGTTGAAAGGAACTCGAAACATGTCAACCTTGGTTTTGAGAATCTCTCCCGGAGTTTGAGAGATTTGGACGTGAAAGGGTACCAATCTTGTCGGGGATTGGGAACCCTTCGCCAGATTGTCCAAAGTTTCAGCGGGATTTCCAAAATGTTGAAAGGAACTCGAAACATGTCAACCTTGGTTTTGAGAATCTCTCCCGGAGTTTGAGAGATTTGGACGTGAAAGGGTACCAATCTTGTCGGGGATTGGGAACCCTTCGCCAGAATGTCCAAAGTTTCAGCGGGATTTCCAAAATGTTGAAAGGAACTCGAAACATGTCAACCTTGGTTTTGAGAATCTCTCCCGGAGTTTGAGAGATTTGGACGTGAAAGGGTACCAATCTTGTCGGGGATTGGGAACCCTTCGCCAGAATGTCCAAATTTTCAGTGGGATTTCCAAAATGTTGAAAGGAACTCGAAACATGTCAACCTTGGTTTTGAGAATCTCTCCCGGACTTTGAGAGATTTGGACGTGAAAGGGTACCAATCTTGTCGGGGATTGGGAACTATTCGCGAGAATGTCCAAAGTTTCAGCGGGATTTCCAAAATGTTGAAAGGAACTGGAACCATGTCAACCTTGGTTTTGAGAATCTCTCCCGGACTTTGAGAGATTTGGACGTGAAAGGATACCAATCTTGTCGGGGATCCGGAACCGTTCGCGAGAATGTCCAAAGTTTCAGCGGGATTTCCAAAATGTTGAAAGGAACTGGAACCATGTCAACCTTGGTTTTGAGAATCTCTCCCGGAGTTTGAGAGATTTGGACGTGAAAGGGTACCAATCTTGTCGGGGATTGGGAACCCTTCGCCAGAATGTCCAAAGTTTCAGCGGGATTTCCAAAATGTTGAAAGGAACTGGAAACATGTCAACCTTGGTTTTGAGAATCTCTCCCGGACTTTGAGAGATTTGGACGTGAAAGGATACCAATCTTGTCGGGGATCCGGAACCGTTCGCGAGAATGTCCAAAGTTTCAGCGGGATTTCCAAAATGTTGAAAGGAACTGGAACCATGTCAACCTTGGTTTTGAGAATCTCTCCCGGACTTTGAGAGATTTGGACGTGAAAGGGTACCAATCTTGTCGGGGATTTGGAACCCTTCGCGACAATGTCCAAAGTTTCAGCGGGATTTCCAAAATGTTGAAAGGAACTCGAAACATGTCAACCTTGGTTTTGAGAATCTCTCCCGGAGTTTGAGAGATTTGGACGTGAAAGGGTACCAATCTTGTCGGGGATTGGGAACCCTTCGCGAGAATGTCCAAAGTTTCAGCGGGATTTCCAAAATGTTGAAAGGAACTCGAAACATGTCAAACTTGGTGTTGAGAATCTCTCCCGGAGTTTGAGAGATTTGGACGTGAAAGGGTACCAATCTTGTCGGGGATTGGGAACCCTTCGCCAGATTGTCCAAAGTTTCAGCGGGATTTCCAAAATGTTGAAAGGAACTCGAAACATGTCAACCTTGGTTTTGAGAATCTCTCCCGGAGTTTGAGAGATTTGGACGTGAAAGGGTACCAATCTTGTCGGGGATTGGGAACCCTTCGCCAGAATGTCCAAAGTTTCAGCGGGATTTCCCAAATGTTGAAAGGAACTCGAAACATGTCAACCTTGGTTTTGAGAATCTCTCCCGGAGTTTGAGAGATTTGGACGTGAAAGGGTACCAATCTTGTCGGGGATTGGGAACCCTTCGCCAGAATGTCCAAATTTTCAGTGGGATTTCCAAAATGTTGAAAGGAACTCGAAACATGTCAACCTTGGTTTTGAGAATCTCTCCCGGACTTTGAGAGATTTGGACGTGAAAGGGTACCAATCTTGTCGGGGATTGGGAACCCTTCGCGAGAATGTCCAAAGTTTCAGCGGGATTTCCAAAATGTTGAAAGTAACTGGAAACATGTCAACCTTGGTTTTGAGAATCTCTCCCGGACTTTGAGAGATTTGGACATGAAAGGGTACCCTTGTCGGGGATTGGGCACCCTTCGCCAGAATGTCCAAAGTTTCAGCGGGATTTCCAAAATGTTGAAAGGAACTGGAACCATGTCAACCTTGGTTTTGAGAATCTCTCCCGGACTTTGAGAGATTTGGACGTGAAAGGATACCAATCTTGTCGGGGATCCGGAACCGTTCGCGAGAATGTCCAAAGTTTCAGCGGGATTTCCAAAATGTTGAAAGGAACTGGAACCATGTCAACCTTGGTTTTGAGAATCTCTCCCGGACTTTGAGAGATTTGGACGTGAAAGGGTACCAATCTTGTCGGGGATTGGGAACCCTTCGCGAGAATGTCCAAAGTTTCAGCGGGATTTCCAAAATGTTGAAAGGAACTCGAAACATATCAACCTTGGTTTTGAGAATCTCTCCCGGAGTTTGAGAGATTTGCACGTGAAAGGGTACCAATCTTGTCGGGGATTGGGAACCCTTCGCCAGAATGTCCAAAGTTTCAGCGGGATTTCCAAAATGTTGAAAGGAACTCGAAACATGTCAACCTTGGTTTTGAGAATCTCTCCCGGAGTTTGAGAGATTTGGACGTGAAAGGGTACCAATCTTGTCGGGGATTGGGAACCCTCCGCCAGAATGTCCAAAGTTTCAGCGGGATTTCCAAAATGTTGAAAGGAACTCGAAACATGTCAACCTTGGTTTTGAGAATCTCTCCCGGACTTTGAGAGATTTGGACGTGAAAGGGTACCAATCTTGTCGGGGATTGGGAACTATTCGCGAAAATGTCCAAAGTTTCAGCGGGATTTCCAAAATGTTGAAAGGAACTCGAAACATGTCAACCTTGTTTTTGAGAATCTCTCCTGGAGTTTGAGAGATTTGGACGTGAAAGGGTACCAATCTTGTCGGGGATTGGGAACCCTTCGCGAGAATGTCCAAAGTTTCAGCGGGATTTCCAAAATGTTGAAAGGAACTCGAACCATGTCAACCTTGGTTTGGAGAATCTCTCCCGGACTTTGAGAGATTTGGACGTGAAAGGGTACCAATCTTGTCGGGGATTGGGAACCCTTCGCGAGAATGTCCAAAGTTTCAGCGGGATTTCCAAAATGTTGAAAGGAACTCGAAACATGTCAACCTTGGTTTTGAGAATCTCTCCCGGACTTTGAGAGATTTGGACGTGAAAGGATACCAATCTTGTCGGGGATCGGGAACCGTTCGCGAGAATGTCCAAAGTTTCAGCGGGATTTCCAAAATGTTGAAAGGAACTGGAACCATGTCAACCTTGGTTTTGAGAATCTCTCCCGGAGTTTGAGAGATTTGGACGTGAAAGGGTACCAATCTTGTCGGGGATTGGGAACCCTTCGCCAGAATGTCCAAAGTTTCAGCGGGATTTCCAAAATGTTGAAAGGAACTCGAAACATGTCAACCTTGGTTTTGAGAATCTCTCCCGGAGTTTGAGAGATTTGGACGTGAAAGGGTACCAATCTTGTCGGGGATTGGGAAGACTTCGCCAGAATGTCCAAAGTTTCAGCGGGATTTCCAAAATGTTGAAAGGAACTCGAAACATGTCAACCTTGGTTTTGAGAATCTCTCCCGGAGTTTGAGAGATTTGGACGTGAAAGGGTACCAATCTTGTCGGGGATTGGGAAGACTTTGCCAGAATGTCCAAAGTTTCAGCGGGATTTCCAAAATGTTGAAAGGAACTCGAAACATGTCAACCTTGGTTTTGAGAATCTCTCCCGGACTTTGAGAGATTTGGACGTGAAAGGGTACCAATCTTGTCGGGGATTGGGAACCCTTCGCGAGAATGTCCAAAGTTTCAGCGGGATTTCCAAAATGTTGAAAGGAACTCGAAACATGTCAACCTTGGTTTTGAGAATCTCTCCCGGAGTTTGAGAGATTTGGACATGAAAGGGTACCAATCTTGTCGGGGATTGGGAACCCTTCGCCAGAATGTCCAAAGATTCAGCGGGATTTCCAAAATGTTGAAAGGAACTCGAAACATGTCAACCTTGGTTTTGAGAATCTCTCCCGGAGTTTGAGAGATTTGGACGTGAAAGGATACCAATCTTTTCGGGGATCCGGAACCGTTCGCGAGAATGTCCAAAGTTTCAGCGGGATTTCCAAAATGTTGAAAGGAACTGGAACCATGTCAACCTTGGTTTTGAGAATCTCTCCCGGACTTTGAGAGATTTGGACGTGAAAGGGTACCAATCTTGTCGGGGATTGGGAACCCTTCGCGAGAATGTCCAAAGTTTCAGCGGGATTTCCAAAATGTTGAAAGGAACTCGAAACATATCAACCTTGGTTTTGAGAATCTCTCCCGGAGTTTGAGAGATTTGGACGTGAAAGGGTACCAATCTTGTCGGGGATTGGGAACCCTTCGTGAGAATGTCCAAAGTTTCAGCGGGATTTCCCAAATGTTGAAAGGAACTCGAAACATGTCAACCTTGGTTTTGAGAATCTCTCCCGGAGTTTGAGAGATTTGGACGTGAAAGGGTACCAATCTTGTCGGGGATTGGGAACCCTTCGCGTGAATGTCCAAAGTTTCAGCGGGATTTCCAAAATGTTGAAAGGAACTCAAAACATGTCAAGCTTGGTTTTGAGAATCTCTCCCGGACTTTGAGAGATTTGGACGTGAAAGGGTACCAGTCTTGTCGGGGATTGGGAACCCTTCGCCAGAATGTCCAAAGTTTCAGCGGGATTTCCAAAATGTTGAAAGGAACTCGAAACATGTCAAGCTTGGTTTTGAGAATCTCTCCCGGAGTTTGAGAGATTTGGACGTGAAAGGGTACCAATCTTGTCGGGGATTGGGAACCCTTCGCGAGAATGTCCAAAGTTTCAGCGGGATTTCCAAAATGTTGAAAGGAACTCGAAACATGTCAAGCTTGGTTTTGAGAATCTCTCCCGGAGTTTGAGAGATTTGGACGTGAAAGGGTACCAATCTTGTCGGGGATTGGGAACCCTTCGCCAGAATGTCCAAAGTTTCAGCGGGATTTCCAAAATGTTGAAAGGAACTCGAAACATGTCAACCTTGGTTTTGAGAATCTCTCCCGGACTTTGAGAGATTTGGACGTGAAAGGGTACCAATCTTGTCGGGGATTGGGAACCCTTCGCGAGAATGTCCAAAGTTTCAGCGGGATTTCCAAAATGTTGAAAGGAACTCGAAACATGTCAACCTTGGTTTTGAGAATCTCTCCCGGAGTTTGAGAGATTTGGACGTGAAAGGGTACCAATCTTGTCGGGGATTGGGAACCCTTCGCGACAATGTCCAAAGTTTCAGCGGGATTTCCAAAATGTTGAAAGGAACTCGAAACATGTCAACCTTGGTTTTGAGAATCTCTCCCGGACTTTGAGAGATTTGGACGTGAAAGGGTACCAATCTTGTCGGGGATTGGGAACCCTTTGCGAGAATATCCAAAGTTTCAGCGGGATTTCCAAAATGTTGAAAGGAACTCGAAACATGTCAACCTTGGTTTTGAGAATCTCTCCCGGAGTTTGAGAGATTTGGACGTGAAAGGGTACCAGTCTTGTCGGGGATTGGGAACCCTTCGCCAGAATGTCCAAAGTTTCAGCGGGATTTCCAAAATGTTGAAAGGAACTCGAAACATGTCAACCTTGGTTTTGAGAATCTCTCCCGGAGTTTGAGAGATTTGCACGTGAAAGGGTACCAATCTTGTCGGGGATTGGGAACCCTTCGTGAGAATGTCCAAACTTTCAGCGGGTTTTCCAAAATGTTGAAAGGAACTCGAAACATATCAACCTTGGTTTTGAGAATCTCTCCCGGAGTTTGAGAGATTTGGACGTGAAAGGGTACCAATCTTGTCGGGGATTGGGAACCCTTCGCGAGAATGTCCAAAGTTTCAGCGGGATTTCCAAAATGTTGAAAGGAACTCGAAACATGTCAACCTTGGTTTTGAGAATCTCTCCCGGAGTTTGAGAGATTTGCACGTGAAAGGGTACCAATCTTGTCGGGGATTGGGAACCCTTCCCGAGAATGTCCAAAGTTTCAGCGGGATTTCCAAAATGTTGAAAGGAACTCGAAACATGTCAACCTTGGTTTTGAGAATCTCTCCCGGAGTTTGAGAGATTTGGACGTGAAAGGGTACCAATCTTGTCGGGGATTGGGAACCCTTCGCGACAATGTCCAAAGTTTCAGCGGGATTTCCAAAATGTTGAAAGGAACTCGAAACATGTCAACCTTGGTTTTGAGAATCTCTCCCGGAGTTGGAGAGATTTGGACGTGAAAGGGTACCAATCTTGTCGGGGATTGGGAACCCTTTGCGAGAATATCCAAAGTTTCAGCGGGATTTCCAAAATGTTGAAAGGAACTCGAAACATGTCAACCTTGGTTTTGAGAATCTCTCCCGGAGTTTGAGAGATTTGGACGTGAAAGGGTACCAGTCTTGTCGGGGATTGGGAACCCTTCGCCAGAATGTCCAAAGTTTCAGCGGGATTTCCAAAATGTTGAAAGGAACTCGAAACATGTCAACCTTGGTTTTGAGAATCTCTCCCGGAGTTTGAGAGATTTGCACGTGAAAGGGTACCAATCTTGTCGGGGATTGGGAACCCTTCGTGAGAATGTCCAAACTTTCAGCGGGTTTTCCAAAATGTTGAAAGGAACTCGAAACATATCAACCTTGGTTTTGAGAATCTCTCCCGGAGTTTGAGAGATTTGGACGTGAAAGGGTACCAATCTTGTCGGGGATTGGGAACCCTTCGCGAGAATGTCCAAAGTTTCAGCGGGATTTCCAAAATGTTGAAAGGAACTCGAAACATGTCAACCTTGGTTTTGAGAATCTCTCCCGGAGTTTGAGAGATTTGCACGTGAAAGGGTACCAATCTTGTCGGGGATTGGGAACCCTTCCCGAGAATGTCCAAAGTTTCAGCGGGATTTCCAAAATGTTGAAAGGAACTCGAAACATGTCAACCTTGGTTTTGAGAATCTCTCCCGGAGTTTGAGAGATTTGGACGTGAAAGGGTACCAATCTTGTCGGGGATTGGGAACCCTTCGCCAGAATGTCCAAAGTTTCAGCGGGATTTCCAAAATGTTGAAAGGAACTCGAACCATGTCAACCTTGGTTTTGAGAATCTCTCCCGGAGTTTGAGAGATTTGGACGTGAAAGGGTACCAATCTTGTCGGGGATTGGGAACCCTTCGCGAGAATGTCCAAAGTTTCAGCGGGATTTCCAAAATGTTGAAAGGAACTCGAAACATGTCAACCTTGGTTTTGAGAATCTCTCCCAGAGTTTGAGAGATTTGGACGTGAAAGGGTACCAATCTTGTCGGGGATTGGGAACCCTTCGCGAGAATGTCCAAAGTTTCAGCGGGATTTCCAAAATGTTGAAAGGAACTCGAACCATGTCAAGCTTGGTTTTGAGAATCTCTCCCGGAGTTTGAGAGATTTGGACGTGAAAGGGTACCAATCTTGTCGGGGATTGGGAAGACTTCGCGACAATGTCCAAAGTTTCAGCGGGATTTCCAAAATGTTGAAAGGAACTCGAAACATGTCAACCTTGGTTTTGAGAATCTCTCCCGGACTTTGAGAGATTTGGACGTGAAAGGATACCAATCTTGTTGGGGATCGGGAACCGTTCGCGAGAATGTCCAAAGTTTCAGCGAGATTTCCAAAATGTTGAAAGGAACTGGAACCATGTCAACCTTGGTTTTGAGAATCTCTCCCGGACTTTGAGAGATTTGGACGTGAAAGGGTACCAATCTTGTCGGGGATTGGGAACCCTTCGCGAGAATGTCCAAAGTTTCAGCGGGATTTCCAAAATGTTGAAAGGAACTCGAAACATATCAACCATGGTTTTGAGAATCTCTCCCGGAGTTTGAGAGATTTGGACGTGAAAGGGTACCAATCTTGTCGGGGATTGGGAAGACTTCGCGAGAATGTCCAAAGTTTCAGCGGGATTTCCAAAATGTTGAAAGGAACTCGAAACATGTCAACCTTGGTTTTGAGAATCTCTCCCGGAGTTTGAGAGATTTGGACGTGAAAGGGTACCAATCTTGTCGGGGATTGGGAACCCTTCGCCAGAATGTCCAAAGTTTCAGCGGGATTTCCCAAATGTTGAAAGGAACTCGAAACATGTCAACCTTGGTTTTGAGAATCTCTCCCGGACTTTGAGAGATTTGGACGTGAAAGGGTACCAATCTTGTCGGGGATTGGGAACCCTTCGCGAGAATGTCCAAAGTTTCAGTGGGATTTCCAAAATGTTGAAAGGAACTCGAAACATGTCAACCTTGGTTTTGAGAATCTCTCCCGCACTTTGAGAGATTTGGACGTGAAAGGGTACCAATCTTGTCGGGGATTGGGAACCCTTCGCCAGAATGTCCAAAGTTTCAGCGGGATTTCCAAAATGTTGAAAGGAACTCGAAACATGTCAACCTTGGTTTTGAGAATCTCTCCCGGAGTTTGAGAGATTTGGACGTGAAAGGGTACCAATCTTGTCGGGGATTGGGAACCCTTCGCGAGAATGTCCAAAGTTTCAGCGGGATTTCCAAAATGTTGAAAGGAACTCGAAACATGTCAACCTTGGTTTTGAGAATCTCTCCCGGAGTTGGAGAGATTTGGACGTGAAAGGGTACCAATCTTGTCGGGGATTGGGAACCCTTCGCGAGAATGTCCAAAGTTTCAGCGGGATTTCCAAAATGTTGAAAGGAACTCGAAACATGTCAACCTTGGTTTTGAGAATCTCTCCCGGAGTTTGAGAGATTTGGACGTGAAAGGGTACCAATCTTGTCGCGGATTGGGAACCCTTCGCGAGAATGTCCAAACTTTCAGCGGGATTTCCAAAATGTTGAAAGGAACTCGAAACATGTCAACCTTGGTTTTGAGAATCTCTCCCGGAGTTTGAGAGATTTGGACGTGAAAGGGTACCAATCTTGTCGGGGATTGGGAACCCTTCGCGAGAATGTCCAAAGTTTCAGCGGGATTTCCAATATATTGAAAGGAACTCGAAACATGTCAACCTTGGTTTTGAGAATCTCTCCCGGACTTTGAGAGATTTGGACGTGAAAGGGTACCAGTCTTGTCGGGGATTGGGAATCCTTCGCGAGAATGTCCAAAGTTTCAGCGGGATTTCCAAAATGTTGAAAGGAACTCGAAACATGTCAACCTTGGTTTTGAGAATCTCTCCCGGAGTTTGAGAGATTTGGACGTGAAAGGGTACCAATCTTGTCGGGGATTGGGAACCCTTCGCGAGAATGTCCAAAGTTTCAGCGGGATTTCCAAAATGTTGAAAGGAACTCGAAACATGTCAACCTTGGTTTTGAGAATCTCTCCCGGAGTTGGAGAGATTTGGACGTGAAAGGGTACCAATCTTGTCGGGGATTGGGAACCCTTCGCGAGAATGTCCAAAGTTTCAGCGGGATTTCCAAAATGTTGAAAGGAACTCGAAACATGTCAACCTTGGTTTTGAGAATCTCTCCCGGAGTTTGAGAGATTTGGACGTGAAAGGGTACCAGTCTTGTCGGGGATTGGGAACCCTTCGCCAGAATGTCCAAAGTTTCAGCGGGATTTCCAAAATGTTGAAAGGAACTCGAAACATGTCAAGCTTGGTTTTGAGAATCTCTCCCGGAGTTTGAGAGATTTGGACGTGAAAGGGTACCAATCTTGTCGGGGATTGGGAACCCTTCGCGAGAATGTCCAAAGTTTCAGCGGGATTTCCAAAATGTTGAAAGGAACTCGAAACATGTCAACCTTGGTTTTGAGAATCTCTCCTGGAGTTTGAGAGATTTGGACGTGAAAGGGTACCAATCTTGTCGGGGATTGGGAACCCTTCGCGAGAATGTCCAAAGTTTCAGCGGGATTTCCAAAATGTTGAAAGGAACTCGAAACATGTCAACCTTGGTTTTGAGAATCTCTCCCGGACTTTGAGAGATTTGGACGTGAAAGGATACCAATCTTGTCGGGGATCGGGAACCGTTATCGAGAATGTCCAAAGTTTCAGCGGGATTTCCAAAATGTTGAAAGGAACTGGAACCATGTCAACCTTGGTTTTGAGAATCTCTCCCGGAGTTGGAGAGATTTGGACGTGAAAGGGTACCAATCTTGTCGGGGATTGGGAACCCTTCGCGAGAATGTCCAAACTTTCAGTGGGATTTCCAAAATGTTGAAAGGAACTCGAAACATATCAACCTTGGTTTTGAGAATCTCTCCCGGAGTTTGAGAGATTTGGACGTGAAAGGGTACCAATCTTTTAGGGGATCTAGAACCCTTCGCGAGAATGTCCAAAGTTTCAGCGGGATTTCCAAAATGTTGAGAGGAACTCGAAACATGTCAACCTTGGTTTTGAGAATCTCTCCCGGAGTTTGAGAGATTTGGACGTGAAAGGGTACCAGTCTTGTCGGGGATCGGGACTCCTTCGCGAGAATGTCCAAAGTTTCAGCGGGATTTCCAAAATGTTGAAAGGAACTCGAAACATGTCAACCTTGGTTTTGAGAATCTCTCCCGGAGTTTGAGAGATTTGGACGTGAAAGGGTACCAATCTTGTCGGGGATTGGGAACCCTTCGCGACAATGTCCAAAGTTTCAGCGGGATTTCCAAAATGTTGAAAGGAACTCGAAACATGTCAACCTTGGTTTTGAGAATCTCTCCCAGAGTTTGAGAGATTTGGACGTGAAAGGGTACCAATCTTGTCGGGGATTGGGAACCCTTCGCGAGAATGTCCAAAGTTTCAGCGGGATTTCAAAAATGTTGAAAGGAACTCGAAACATGTCAACCTTGGTTTGAGAATCTCTCCCGGAGTTTGAGAGATTTGGACGTGAAAGGGTACCAATCTTGTCGGGGATTGGGAACCCTTCGCCAGAATGTCCAAAGTTTCAGCGGGATTTCCAAAATGTTGAAAGGAACTCGAAACATGTCAACCTTGGTTTTGAGAATCTCTCCCGGACTTTGAGAGATTTGGACGTGAAAGGGTACCAGTCTTGTCGGGGATCGGGACTCCTTCGCGAGAATGTCCAAAGTTTCAGCGGGATTTCCAAAATGTTGAAAGGAACTCGAAACATGTCAACCTTGGTTTTGAGAATCTCTCCCGGAGTTTGAGAGATTTGGACGTGAAAGGGTACCAATCTTGTCGGGGATTGGGAACCCTTCGCCAGAATGTCCAAAGTTTCAGCGGGATTTCCAAAATGTTGAAAGGAACTCGAAACATGTCAACTTTGGTTTTGAGAATCTCTCCCGGAGTTGGAGAGATTTGGACGTGAAAGGGTACCAATCTTGTCGGGGATTGGGAACCCTTCGCGAGAATGTCCAAAGTTTCAGCGGGATTTCCAAAATGTTGAAAGGAACTCGAAACATGTCA
This sequence comes from Streptopelia decaocto, assembly GCF_964273445.1. Lineage (NCBI taxonomy): Eukaryota > Metazoa > Chordata > Aves > Columbiformes > Columbidae > Streptopelia > Streptopelia decaocto. The sequence continues at coordinate 47,093 of NW_028115595.1, read as the reverse complement.
ACCTTGGTTTTGAGAATCTCTCCCGGAGTTTGAGAGATTTGGACGTGAAAGGGTACCAGTCTTGTCGGGGATTGGGAACCCTTCGCCAGAATGTCCAAAGTTTCAGCGGGATTTCCAAAATGTTGAAAGGAACTCGAAACATGTCAAGCTTGGTTTTGAGAATCTCTCCCGGAGTTTGAGAGATTTGGACGTGAAAGGGTACCAATCTTGTCGGGGATTGGGAACCCTTCGCGAGAATGTCCAAAGTTTCAGCGGGATTTCCAAAATGTTGAAAGGAACTCGAAACATGTCAACCTTGGTTTTGAGAATCTCTCCTGGAGTTTGAGAGATTTGGACGTGAAAGGGTACCAATCTTGTCGGGGATTGGGAACCCTTCGCGAGAATGTCCAAAGTTTCAGCGGGATTTCCAAAATGTTGAAAGGAACTCGAAACATGTCAACCTTGGTTTTGAGAATCTCTCCCGGACTTTGAGAGATTTGGACGTGAAAGGATACCAATCTTGTCGGGGATCGGGAACCGTTATCGAGAATGTCCAAAGTTTCAGCGGGATTTCCAAAATGTTGAAAGGAACTGGAACCATGTCAACCTTGGTTTTGAGAATCTCTCCCGGAGTTGGAGAGATTTGGACGTGAAAGGGTACCAATCTTGTCAGGGGATTGGGAACCCTTCGCGAGAATGTCCAAACTTTCAGCGGGATTTCCAAAATGTTGAAAGGAACTCGAAACATATCAACCTTGGTTTTGAGAATCTCTCCCGGAGTTTGAGAGATTTGGACGTGAAAGGGTACCAATCTTTTAGGGGATCTAGAACCCTTCGCGAGAATGTCCAAAGTTTCAGCGGGATTTCCAAAATGTTGAAAGGAACTCGAAACATGTCAACCTTGGTTTTGAGAATCTCTCCCGGAGTTTGAGAGATTTGGACGTGAAAGGGTACCAGTCTTGTCGGGGATCGGGACTCCTTCGCGAGAATGTCCAAAGTTTCAGCGGGATTTCCAAAATGTTGAAAGGAACTCGAAACATGTCAACCTTGGTTTTGAGAATCTCTCCCGGAGTTTGAGAGATTTGGACGTGAAAGGGTACCAATCTTGTCGGGGATTGGGAACCCTTCGCGACAATGTCCAAAGTTTCAGCGGGATTTCCAAAATGTTGAAAGGAACTCGAAACATGTCAACCTTGGTTTTGAGAATCTCTCCCAGAGTTTGAGAGATTTGGACGTGAAAGGGTACCAATCTTGTCGGGGATTGGGAACCCTTCGCGAGAATGTCCAAAGTTTCAGCGGGGTTTCAAAAATGTTGAAAGGAACTCGAAACATGTCAACCTTGGTTTGAGAATCTCTCCCGGAGTTTGAGAGATTTGGACGTGAAAGGGTACCAATCTTGTCGGGGATTGGGAACCCTTCGCCAGAATGTCCAAAGTTTCAGCGGGATTTCCAAAATGTTGAAAGGAACTCGAAACATGTCAACCTTGGTTTTGAGAATCTCTCCCGGAGTTTGAGAGATTTGGACGTGAAAGGGTACCAATCTTGTCGGGGATTGGGAACCCTTCGCGAGAATGTCCAAAGTTTCAGCGGGATTTCCAAAATGTTGAGAGGAACTCGAAACATGTCAACCTTGGTTTTGAGAATCTCTCCCGGAGTTTGAGAGATTTGGACGTGAAAGGGTACCAATCTTGTCGGGGATTGGGAACCCTTCGCGAGAATGTCCAAAGTTTCAGCGAGATTTCCAAAATGTTGAAAGGAACTGGAACCATGTCAACCTTGGTTTTGAGAATCTCTCCCGGAGTTTGAGAGATTTGGACGTGAAAGGGTACCAGTCTTTTCGGGGATTGGGAACCCTTCGCGAGAATGTCCAAAGTTTCAGCGGGATTTCCAAAATGTTGAAAGGAACTCGAAACATATCAACCTTGGTTTTGAGAATCTCTCCCGGAGTTTGAGAGATTTGGACGTGAAAGGGTACCAGTCTTGTCGGGGATTGGGAACCCTTCGCCAGAATGTCCAAAGTTTCAGCGGGATTTCCAAAATGTTGAAAGGAACTCGAAACATGTCAACCTTGGTTTTGAGAATCTCTCCCGGACTTTGAGAGATTTGGACGTGAAAGGGTACCAATCTTGTCGGGGATTGGGAACCCTTCGCCAGAATGTCCAAAGTTTCAGCGGGATTTCCCAAATGTTGAAAGGAACTCGAAACATGTCAACCTTGGTTTTGAGAATCTCTCCCGGAGTTTGAGAGATTTGGACGTGAAAGGGTACCAATCTTGTCGGGGATTGGGAACCCTTCGCGAAAATGTCCAAAGTTTCAGCGGGATTTCCAAAATGTTGAAAGGAACTCGAAACATGTCAACCTTGGTGTTGAGAATCTCTCCCGGAGTTTGAGAGATTTGGACGTGAAAGGGTACCAATCTTGTCGGGGATTGGGAACCCTTCGCGAGAATGTCCAAAGTTTCAGCGGGATTTCCAAAATGTTGAAAGGAACTCGAAACATGTCAACCTTGGTTTTGAGAATCTCTCCCGGACTTTGAGAGATTTGGACATGAAAGAGTACCAATCTTGTCGGGGACTGGGAACCCTTCGCGAGAATGTCCAAAGTTTCAGCGGGATTTCCAAAATGTTGAAAGGAACTCGAAACATGTCAACCTTGGTTTTGAGAATCTCTCCCGCACTTTGAGAGATTTGGACGTGAAAGGGTACCAATCTTGTCGGGGATTGGGAACCCTTCGCGAGAATGTCCAAAGTTTCAGCGGGATTTCCAAAATGTTGAAAGGAACTCGAAACATGTCAACCTTGGTTTTGAGAATCTCTCCCGGACTTTGAGAGATTTGGAAGTGAAAGGGTACCAGTCTTGTCGGGGATTGGGAACCCTTCGCGAGAATGTCCAAAGTTTCAGCGGGATTTCCAAAATGTTGAAAGGAACTCGAAACATGTCAACCTTGGTTTTGAGAATCTCTCCCGGAGTTTGAGAGATTTGGACGTGAAAGGGTACCAATCTTGTCGGGGATTGGGAACCCTTCGCGACAATGTCCAAAGTTTCAGTGGGATTTCCAAAATGTTGAAAGGAACTCGAAACATGTCAACCTTGGTTTTGAGAATCTCTCCCGGAGTTTGAGAGATCTGGACGTGAAAGGGTACCAATCTTGTCGGGGATCTCGAACCCTCCGTCAGAATGTCCAAAGTTTCAGCGGGATTTCCAAAATGTTGAAAGGAACTCGAAACATGTCAACCTTGGTTTTGAGAATCTCTCCCGGAGTTTGAGAGATTTGGACGTGAAAGGGTACCAATCTTGTCGGGGATTGGGAACCCTTCGCCAGAATGTCCAAAGTTTCAGCGGGATTTCCAAAATGTTGAAAGGACGACGAAACATGTCAACCTTGGTTTTGAGAATCTCTCCCGGACTTTGAGAGATTTGGACGTGAAAGGGTACCAATCTTGTCGGGGATTGGGAACCCTTCGCGAGAATGTCCAAAGTTTCAGCGGGATTTCCAAAATGTTGAAAGGAACTCGAAACATGTCAACCTTGGTTTTGAGAATCTCTCCCGGAGTTTGAGAGATTTGGACGTGAAAGGGTACCAATCTTGTCAGGGATTGGGAACCCTTCGCGAGAATGTCCAAAGTTTCAGCGGGATTTCCAAAATGTTGAAAGGAACTCGAACCATGTCAACCTTGGTTTTGAGAATCTCTCCCGGAGTTTGAGAGATTTGGACATGAAAGGGTACCAATCTTGTCGGGGATTGGGAAGACTTCGCGAGAATGTCCAAACTTTCAGCGGGATTTCCAAAATGTTGAAAGGAACTCGAAACATGTCAACCTTGGTTTTGAGAATCTCTCCCGGAGTTTGAGAGATTTGGACGTGAAAGGGTACCAATCTTGTCGGGGATCGGGAACCGTTCGCGAGAATGTCCAAAATTTCAGCGGGATTTCCAAAATTTTGAAAGGAACTGGAACCATGTCAACCTTGGTTTTGAGAATCTCTCCCGGAGTTTGAGAGATTTGGACGTGAAAGGGTACCAATCTTGTCGGGGATTGGGAACCCTTCGCGAGAATGTCCAAACTTTCAGCGGGATTTCCAAAATGTTGAAAGGAACTCGAAACATGTCAACCTTGGTTTTGAGAATCTCTCCCGGAGTTTGAGAGATTTGGACATGAAAGGGTGCCAATCTTGTCGGGGATTGGGAAGACTTCGCGAGAATGTCCAAAGTTTCAGCGGGATTTCCAAAATGTTGAAAGGAACTAGAAACATGTCAACCTTGGTTTTGAGAATCTCTCCCGGAGTTTGAGAGATTTGGACGTGAAAGGATACCAATCTTGTCGGGGATCGGGAACCGTTCGCGAGAATGTCCAAAGTTTCAGCGGGATTTCCAAAATGTTGAAAGGAACTCGAAACATGTCAACCTTGGTTTTGAGAATCTCTCCCGGACTTTGAGAGATTTGGACGTGAAAGGGTACCAATCATGTCGGGGATTGGGAACCCTTCGCGAGAATGTCCAAACTTTCAGCGGGATTTCCAAAATGTTGAAAGGAACTCGAAACATATCAACCTTGGTTTTGAGAATCTCTCCCGGAGTTTGAGAGATTTGGACGTGAAAGGGTACCAATCTTGTCGGGGATTGGGAACCCTTCGCGAGAATGTCCAAAGTTTCAGTGGGATTTCCAAAATGTTGAAAGGAACTCGAAACATGTCAACCTTGGTTTTGAGAATCTCTCCTGGACTTTGAGAGATTTGGAAGTGAAAGGGTACCAATCTTATCGGGGATTGGGAAGACTTCGCGAGAATGTCCAAAGTTTCAGCGGGATTTCCAAAATGTTGAAAGGAACTCGAAACATGTCAAGCTTGGTTTTGAGAATCTCTCCCGGAGTTTGAGAGATTTGGACGTGAAAGGGTACCAATCTTGTCGGGGATTGGGAACCCTTCGCGAGAATGTCCAAAGTTTCAGCGGGATTTCCAAAATGTTGAAAGGAACTCGAAACATGTCAACCTTGGTTTTGAGAATCTCTCCCGGAGTTTGAGAGATTTGGACGTGAAAGGGTACCAATCTTGTCGGGGATTGGGAACCCTTCGCGACAATGTCCAAAGTTTCAGCGGGATTTCCAAAATGTTGAAAGGAACTCGAAACATGTCAACCTTGGTTTTGAGAATCTCTCCCGGAGTTGGAGAGATTTGGACGTGAAAGGGTACCAATCTTGTCGGGGATCGGGAACCCTTCGCGAGAATGTCCAAAGTTTCAGCGGGATTTCCAAAATGTTGAAAGGAACTCGAAACATGTCAAGCTTGGTTTTGAGAATCTCTCCTGGACTTTGAGAGATTTGGACGTGAAAGGGTACCAGTCTTGTCTGGAATTGGGAACCCTTCACGAGAATGTCCAAAGTTTCAGCGGGATTTCCAAAATGTTGAGAGGAACTCGAAACATGTCAACCTTGGTTTTGAGAATCTCTCCCGGAGTTTGAGAGATTTGGACGTGAAAGGGTACCAATCTTGTCGGGGATTGGGAACCCTTCGCGAGAATGTCCAAAGTTTCAGCGGGATTTCCAAAATGTTGAAAGGAACTCGAAACATGTCGACCTTGGTTTTGAGAATCTCTCCCGGAGTTTGAGAGATTTGGACGTGAAAGGGTACCAATCTTGTCGGGGATTGGGAACCCTTCGCCAGAATGTCCAAAGTTTCAGCGGGATTTCCCAAATGTTGAAAGGAACTCGAAACATGTCAACCTTGGTTTTGAGAATCTCTCCCGGAGTTTGAGAGATTTGGACGTGAAAGGGTACCAATCTTGTCGGGGATTGGGAACCCTTCGCGAAAATGTCCAAAGTTTCAGCGGGATTTCCAAAATGTTGAAAGGAACTCGAAACATGTCAACCTTGGTTTTGAGAATCTCTCCCGCACTTTGAGAGATTTGGACGTGAAAGGGTACCAATCTTGTCGGGGATTGGGAACCCTTCGCGAGAATGTCCAAAGTTTCAGCGGGATTTCCAAAATGTTGAAAGGAACTCGAAACATGTCAACCTTGGTTTTGAGAATCTCTCCCGGACTTTGAGAGATTTGGAAGTGAAAGGGTACCAGTCTTGTCGGGGATTGGGAACCCTTCGCGAGAATGTCCAAAGTTTCAGCGGGATTTCCAAAATGTTGAAAGGAACTCGAAACATGTCAACCTTGGTTTTGAGAATCTCTCCCGGAGTTTGAGAGATTTGGACGTGAAAGGGTACCAATCTTGTCGGGGATTGGGAACCCTTCGCGACAATGTCCAAAGTTTCAGTGGGATTTCCAAAATGTTGAAAGGAACTCGAAACATGTCAACCTTGGTTTTGAGAATCTCTCCCGGAGTTTGAGAGATCTGGACGTGAAAGGGTACCAATCTTGTCGGGGATCTCGAACCCTCCGTCAGAATGTCCAAAGTTTCAGCGGGATTTCCAAAATGTTGAAAGGAACTCGAAACATGTCAACCTTGGTTTTGAGAATCTCTCCCGGAGTTTGAGAGATTTGGACGTGAAAGGGTACCAATCTTGTCGGGGATTGGGAAGACTTCGCCAGAATGTCCAAAGTTTCAGCGGGATTTCCAAAATGTTGAAAGGAACTCGAAACATGTCAACCTTGGTTTTGAGAATCTCTCCCGGACTTTGAGAGATTTGGACGTGAAAGGGTACCAATCTTGTCGGGGATTGGGAACCCTTCGCGACAATGTCCAAAGTTTCAGCGGGATTTCCAAAATGTTGAAAGGAACTCGAAACATGTCAACCTTGGTTTTGAGAATCTCTCCCGGAGTTTGAGAGATTTGGACGTGAAAGGGTACCAATCTTGTCAGGGATTGGGAACCCTTCGCGAGAATGTCCAAAGTTTCAGCGGGATTTCCAAAATGTTGAAAGGAACTCGAACCATGTCAACCTTGGTTTTGAGAATCTCTCCCGGAGTTTGAGAGATTTGGACATGAAAGGGTACCAATCTTGTCGGGGATTGGGAAGACTTCGCGAGAATGTCCAAACTTTCAGCGGGATTTCCAAAATGTTGAAAGGAACTCGAAACATGTCAACCTTGGTTTTGAGAATCTCTCCCGGAGTTTGAGAGATTTGGACGTGAAAGGGTACCAATCTTGTCGGGGATCGGGAACCGTTCGCGAGAATGTCCAAAATTTCAGCGGGATTTCCAAAATGTTGAAAGGAACTGGAACCATGTCAACCTTGGTTTTGAGAATCTCTCCCGGAGTTTGAGAGATTTGGACGTGAAAGGGTACCAATCTTGTCGGGGATTGGGAACCCTTCGCCAGAATGTCCAAACTTTCAGCGGGATTTCCAAAATGTTGAAAGGAACTCGAAACATGTCAACCTTGGTTTTGAGAATCTCTCCCGGAGTTTGAGAGATTTGGACATGAAAGGGTGCCAATCTTGTCGGGGATTGGGAAGACTTCGCGAGAATGTCCAAAGTTTCAGCGGGATTTCCAAAATGTTGAAAGGAACTAGAAACATGTCAACCTTGGTTTTGAGAATCTCTCCCGGAGTTTGAGAGATTTGGACGTGAAAGGATACCAATCTTGTCGGGGATCGGGAACCGTTCGCGAGAATGTCCAAAGTTTCAGCGGGATTTCCAAAATGTTGAAAGGAACTCGAAACATGTCAACCTTGGTTTTGAGAATCTCTCCCGGACTTTGAGAGATTTGGACGTGAAAGGGTACCAATCATGTCGGGGATTGGGAACCCTTCGCGAGAATGTCCAAACTTTCAGCGGGATTTCCAAAATGTTGAAAGGAACTCGAAACATATCAACCTTGGTTTTGAGAATCTCTCCCGGAGTTTGAGAGATTTGGACGTGAAAGGGTACCAATCTTGTCGGGGATTGGGAACCCTTCGCGAGAATGTCCAAAGTTTCAGTGGGATTTCCAAAATGTTGAAAGGAACTCGAAACATGTCAACCTTGGTTTTGAGAATCTCTCCTGGACTTTGAGAGATTTGGAAGTGAAAGGGTACCAATCTTATCGGGGATTGGGAAGACTTCGCGAGAATGTCCAAAGTTTCAGCGGGATTTCCAAAATGTTGAAAGGAACTCGAAACATGTCAAGCTTGGTTTTGAGAATCTCTCCCGGAGTTTGAGAGATTTGGACGTGAAAGGGTACCAATCTTGTCGGGGATTGGGAACCCTTCGCGAGAATGTCCAAAGTTTCAGCGGGAATTCCAAAATGTTGAAAGGAACTCGAAACATGTCAACCTTGGTTTTGAGAATCTCTCCCGGAGTTTGAGAGATTTGGACGTGAAAGGGTACCAATCTTGTCGGGGATTGGGAACCCTTCGCGACAATGTCCAAAGTTTCAGCGGGATTTCCAAAATGTTGAAAGGAACTCGAAACATGTCAACCTTGGTTTTGAGAATCTCTCCCGGAGTTGGAGAGATTTGGACGTGAAAGGGTACCAATCTTGTCGGGGATCGGGAACCCTTCGCGAGAATGTCCAAAGTTTCAGCGGGATTTCCAAAATGTTGAAAGGAACTCGAAACATGTCAAGCTTGGTTTTGAGAATCTCTCCTGGACTTTGAGAGATTTGGACGTGAAAGGGTACCAGTCTTGTCTGGAATTGGGAACCCTTCACGAGAATGTCCAAAGTTTCAGCGGGATTTCCAAAATGTTGAGAGGAACTCGAAACATGTCAACCTTGGTTTTGAGAATCTCTCCCGGAGTTTGAGAGATTTGGACGTGAAAGGGTACCAATCTTGTCGGGGATTGGGAACCCTTCGCGAGAATGTCCAAAGTTTCAGCGGGATTTCCAAAATGTTGAAAGGAACTCGAAACATGTCGACCTTGGTTTTGAGAATCTCTCCCGGAGTTTGAGAGATTTGGACGTGAAAGGGTACCAATCTTGTCGGGGATTGGGAACCCTTCGCGAGAATGTCCAAAGTTTCAGCGGGATTTCCAAAATGTTGAAAGGAACTCGAAACATGTCAACCTTGGTTTTGAGAATCTCTCCCGGAGTTTGAGAGATTTGGACGTGAAAGGGTACCAATCTTGTCGGGGACTGGGAACCCTTCGCGAGAATGTACAAAGTTTCAGCGGGATTTCCAAAATGTTGAAAGGAACTCGAAACATGTCAACCTTGGTTTTGAGAATCTCTCCTGGACTTTGAGAGATTTGGAAGTGAAAGGGTACCAATCTTGTCGGGGATCTAGAACCCTCCGCCAGAATGTCCAAAGTTTCAGCGGGATTTCCAAAATGTTGAAAGGAACTCGAAACATGTCAACCTTGGTTTTGAGAATCTCTCCCGGACTTTGAGAGATTTGGACGTGAAAGGGTACCAATCTTGTCGGGGATTGGGAACCCTTCGCGAGAATGTCCAAAGTTTCAGCGGGATTTCCAAAATGTTGAAAGGAACTCGAAACATGTCAACCTTGGTTTTGAGAATCTCTCCCGGACTTTGAGAGATTTGGACGTGAAAGGGTACCAGTCTTGTCGGGGATTGGGAACCCTTCGCGAGAATGTCCAAAGTTTCAGCGGGATTTCCAAAATGTTGAAAGGAACTCGAAACATGTCAAGCTTGGTTTTGAGAATCTCTCCCGGAGTTTGAGAGATTTGGACGTGAAAGGGTACCAATCTTGTCGGGGATTGGGAACCCTTCGCCAGAATGTCCAAAGTTTCAGTGGGATTTCCAAAATGTTGAAAGGAACTCGAAACATGTCAACCTTGGTTTTGAGAATCTCTCCCGGACTTTGAGAGATTTGGAAGTGAAAGGGTACCAATCTTGTCGGGGATCTAGAACCCTCCGCCAGAATGTCCAAAGTTTCAGCGGGATTTCCAAAATGTTGAAAGGAACTCGAAACATGTCAACCTTGGTTTTGAGAATCTCTCCCGGACTTTGAGAGATTTGGACGTGAAAGGGTACCAATCTTGTCGGGGATTGGGAACCCTTCGCGACAATGTCCAAAGTTTCAGCGGGATTTCCAAAATGTTGAAAGGAACTCGAAACATGTCAAGCTTGGTTTTGAGAATCTCTCCCGGAGTTTGAGAGATTTGGACGTGAAAGGGTACCAATCTTGTCGGGGATTGGGAACCCTTCGCGAGAATGTCCAAAGTTTCAGCGGGATTTCCAAAATGTTGAAAGGAACTCGAAACATGTCAACCTTGGTTTTGAGAATCTCTCCCGGAGTTGGAGAGATTTGGACGTAAAAGGGTACCAATCTTGTCGGGGATTGGGAACCCTTCGCGAGAATGTCCAAAGTTTCAGCGGGATTTCCAAAATGTTGAAAGGAACTCGAAACATGTCAACCTTGGTTTTGAGAATCTCTCCCGGAGTTTGAGAGATTTGGACGTGAAAGGGTACCAATCTTGTCGGGGATTGGGAACCCTTCGCCAGAATGTCCAAATTTTCAGTGGGATTTCCAAAATGTTGAAAGGAACTCGAAACATGTCAGCCTTGGTTTTGAGAATCTCTCCCGGACTTTGAGAGATTTGGACGTGAAAGGGTACCAATCTTGTCGGGGATTGGGAACCCTTCGCGAGAATGTCCAAAGTTTCAGCGGGATTTCCAAAATGTTGAAAGGAACTCGAAACATGTCAACCTTGGCTTTGAGAATCTCTCCCGGAGTTTGAGAGATTTGGACATGAAAGGGTAGCAATCTTGTCGGGGATTGGGAAGACTTCGCGAGAATGTCCAAAGTTTCAGCGGGATTTCCAAAATGTTGAAAGGAACTCGAAACATGTCAACCTTGGTTTTGAGAATCTCTCCCGGACTTTGAGAGATTTGGACGTGAAAGGATAACAAACTTGTCGGGGATCGGGAACCGTTCGCGAGAATGTCCAAAGTTTCAGCGGGATTTCCAAAATGTTGAAAGGAACTGGAACCATGTCAACCTTGGGTTTGAGAATCTCTCCCGGAGTTTGAGAGATTTGGACGTGAAAGGGTACCAATCTTGTCGGGGATTGGGAACCCTTCGCGAGAATGTCCAAAGTTTCAGCGGGATTTCCAAAATGTTGAAAGGAACTCGAAACATATCAACCTTGGTTTTGAGAATCTCTCCCGGAGTTTGAGAGATTTGGACGTGAAAGGGTACCAATCTTGTCGGGGATTGGGAACCCTTCGCCAGAATGTCCAAAGTTTCAGCGGGATTTCCAAAATGTTGAAAGGAACTCGAAACATGTCAACCTTGGTTTTGAGAATCTCTCCCGGAGTTTGAGAGATTTGGACGTGAAAGGGTACCAATCTTGTCGGGGATTGGGAACCCTCCGCCAGAATGTCCAAAGTTTCAGCGGGATTTCCAAAATGTTGAAAGGAACTCGAAACATGTCAACCTTGGTTTTGAGAATCTCTCCCGGAGTTTGAGAGATTTGGACGTGAAAGGGTACCAATCTTGTCGGGGATTGGGAACCCTTCGCGAAAATGTCCAAAGTTTCAGCGGGATTTCCAAAATGTTGAAAGGAACTCGAAACATGTCAACCTTGGTTTTGAGAATCTCTCCCGGAGTTTGAGAGATTTGGACGTGAAAGGGTACCAATCTTGTCGGGGATTGGGAACCCTTCGCGAGAATGTCCAAAGTTTCAGCGGGATTTCCAAAATGTTGAAAGGAACTCGAAACATGTCAACCTTGGTTTTGAGAATCTCTCCCGGAGTTTGAGAGATTTGGACGTGAAAGGGTACCAATCTTGTCGGGGATTGGGAACCCTTCGCGAGAATGTCCAAAGTTTCAGCGGGATTTCCAAAATGTTGAAAGGAACTCGAAACATGTCAACCTTGGTTTTGAGAATCTCTCCCGGAGTTTGAGAGATTTGGACGTGAAAGGGTACCAATCTTGTCGGGGACTGGGAACCCTTCGCGAGAATGTCCAAACTTTCAGCGGGATTTCCAAAATGTTGAAAGGAACTCGAAACATGTCAACCTTGGTTTTGAGAATCTCTCCCGGAGTTTGAGAGATTTGGACGTGAAAGGGTACCAATCTTGTCGGGGATCGGGAACCCTTCGCGAGAATGTCCAAAGTTTCAGCGGGATTTCCAAAATGTTGAAAGGAACTCGAAACATGTCAACCTTGGTTTTGAGAATCTCTCCCGGACTTTGAGAGATTTGGACGTGAAAGGGTACCAGTCTTGTCGGGGATTGGGAACCCTTCGCGAGAATGTCCAAAGTTTCAGCGGGATTTCCAAAATGTTGAAAGGAACTCGAAACATGTCAACCTTGGTTTTGAGAATCTCTCCCGGAGTTTGAGAGATTTGGACGTGAAAGGGTACCAATCTTGTCGGGGATTGGGAACCCTTCGCGAGAATGTCCAAAGTTTCAGTGGGATTTCCAAAATGTTGAAAGGAACTCGAAACATGTCAACCTTGGTTTTGAGAATCTCTCCCGGAGTTTGAGAGATTTGGAAGTGAAAGGGTACCAATCTTATCGGGGATCTAGAACCCTCCGCCAGAATGTCCAAATTTTCAGTGGGATTTCCAAAATGTTGAAAGGAACTCGAAACATGTCAACCTTGGTTTTGAGAATCTCTCCCGGAGTTTGAGAGATTTGGACGTGAAAGGGTACCAATCTTGTCGGGGATTGGGAACCCTTCGCGACAATGTCCAAAGTTTCAGCGGGATTTCCAAAATGTTGAAAGGAACTCGAAACATGTCAACCTTGGTTTTGAGAATCTCTCCCAGAGTTTGAGAGATTTGGATGTGAAAGGGTACCAATCTTGTCGGGGATTGGGAACCCTTCGCGAGAATGTCCAAAGTTTCAGCGGGATTTCCAAAATGTTGAAAGGAACTCGAAACATGTCAACCTTGGTTTTGAGAATCTCTCCCGGACTTTGAGAGATTTGGACGTGAAAGGGTACCAATCTTGTCGGGGATTGGGAACCCTTCGCGAGAATGTCCAAAGTTTCAGCGGGATTTCCAAAATGTTGAAAGGAACTCGAAACATGTCAACCTTGGTTTTGAGAATCTCTCCCGGACTTTGAGAGATTTGGACGTGAAAGGATAACAAACTTGTCGGGGATCGGGAACCGTTCGCGAGAATGTCCAAAGTTTCAGCGGGATTTCCAAAATGTTGAAAGGAACTGGAACCATGTCAACCTTGGGTTTGAGAATCTCTCCCGGAGTTTGAGAGATTTGGACGTGAAAGGGTACCAATCTTGTCGGGGATTGGGAACCCTTCGCGAGAATGTCCAAAGTTTCAGCGGGATTTCCAAAATGTTGAAAGGAACTCGAAACATATCAACCTTGGTTTTGAGAATCTCTCCCGGAGTTTGAGAGATTTGGACGTGAAAGGGTACCAATCTTGTCGGGGATTGGGAACCCTTCGCCAGAATGTCCAAAGTTTCAGCGGGATTTCCAAAATGTTGAAAGGAACTCGAAACATGTCAACCTTGGTTTTGAGAATCTCTCCCGGAGTTTGAGAGATTTGGACGTGAAAGGGTACCAATCTTGTCGGGGATTGGGAACCCTCCGCCAGAATGTCCAAAGTTTCAGCGGGATTTCCAAAATGTTGAAAGGAACTCGAAACATGTCAACCTTGGTTTTGAGAATCTCTCCCGGAGTTTGAGAGATTTGGACGTGAAAGGGTACCAATCTTGTCGGGGATTGGGAACCCTTCGCGAAAATGTCCAAAGTTTCAGCGGGATTTCCAAAATGTTGAAAGGAACTCGAAACATGTCAACCTTGGTTTTGAGAATCTCTCCCGGAGTTTGAGAGATTTGGACGTGAAAGGGTACCAATCTTGTCGGGGATTGGGAACCCTTCGCGAGAATGTCCAAAGTTTCAGCGGGATTTCCAAAATGTTGAAAGGAACTCGAAACATGTCAACCTTGGTTTTGAGAATCTCTCCCGGAGTTTGAGAGATTTGGACGTGAAAGGGTACCAATCTTGTCGGGGATTGGGAACCCTTCGCGAGAATGTCCAAAGTTTCAGCGGGATTTCCAAAATGTTGAAAGGAACTCGAAACATGTCAACCATGGTTTTGAGAATCTCTCCCGGAGTTTGAGAGATTTGGACGTGAAAGGGTACCAATCTTGTCGGGGACTGGGAACCCTTCGCGAGAATGTCCAAACTTTCAGCGGGATTTCCAAAATGTTGAAAGGAACTCGAAACATGTCAACCTTGGTTTTGAGAATCTCTCCCGGAGTTTGAGAGATTTGGACGTGAAAGGGTACCAATCTTGTCGGGGATCGGGAACCCTTCGCGAGAATGTCCAAAGTTTCAGCGGGATTTCCAAAATGTTGAAAGGAACTCGAAACATGTCAACCTTGGTTTTGAGAATCTCTCCCGGACTTTGAGAGATTTGGACGTGAAAGGGTACCAGTCTTGTCGGGGATTGGGAACCCTTCGCGAGAATGTCCAAAGTTTCAGCGGGATTTCCAAAATGTTGAAAGGAACTCGAAACATGTCAACCTTGGTTTTGAGAATCTCTCCCGGAGTTTGAGAGATTTGGACGTGAAAGGGTACCAATCTTGTCGGGGATTGGGAACCCTTCGCGAGAATGTCCAAAGTTTCAGTGGGATTTCCAAAATGTTGAAAGGAACTCGAAACATGTCAACCTTGGTTTTGAGAATCTCTCCCGGAGTTTGAGAGATTTGGAAGTGAAAGGGTACCAATCTTATCGGGGATCTAGAACCCTCCGCCAGAATGTCCAAATTTTCAGTGGGATTTCCAAAATGTTGAAAGGAACTCGAAACATGTCAACCTTGGTTTTGAGAATCTCTCCCGGAGTTTGAGAGATTTGGACGTGAAAGGGTACCAATCTTGTCGGGGATTGGGAACCCTTCGCGACAATGTCCAAAGTTTCAGCGGGATTTCCAAAATGTTGAAAGGAACTCGAAACATGTCAACCTTGGTTTTGAGAATCTCTCCCAGAGTTTGAGAGATTTGGATGTGAAAGGGTACCAATCTTGTCGGGGATTGGGAACCCTTCGCGAGAATGTCCAAAGTTTCAGCGGGATTTCCAAAATGTTGAAAGGAACTCGAAACATGTCAACCTTGGTTTTGAGAATCTCTCCCGGACTTTGAGAGATTTGGACGTGAAAGGGTACCAATCTTGTCGGGGATTGGGAACCCTTCGCGAGAATGTCCAAAGTTTCAGCGGGATTTCCAAAATGTTGAAAGGAACTCGAAACATGTCAACCTTGGTTTTGAGAATCTCTCCCGGAGTTGGAGAGATTTGGACGTAAAAGGGTACCAATCTTGTCGGGGATTGGGAACCCTTCGCGAGAATGTCCAAAGTTTCAGCGGGATTTCCAAAATGTTGAAAGGAACTCGAAACATGTCAACCTTGGTTTTGAGAATCTCTCCCGGAGTTTGAGAGATTTGGACGTGAAAGGGTACCAATCTTGTCGGGGATTGGGAAGACTTCGCCAGAATGTCCAAAGTTTCAGCGGGATTTCCAAAATGTTGAAAGGAACTCGAAACATGTCAACCTTGGTTTTGAGAATCTCTCCCGGAGTTTGAGAGATTTGGACGTGAAAGGGTACCAATCTTGTCGGGGATTGGGAACCCTTCGCGAGAATGTCCAAAGTTTCAGCGGGATTTCCAAAATGTTGAAAGGAACTCGAAACATGTCAACCTTGGTTTTGAGAATCTCTCCCGGAGTTGGAGAGATTTGGACGTGAAAGGGTACCAATCTTGTCGGGGACTGGGAACCCTTCGCGAGAATGTCCAAAGTTTCAGCGGGATTTCCAAAATGTTGAAAGGAACTCGAAACATGTCAACCTTGGTTTTGAGAATCTCTCCCGGACTTTGAGAGATGTGGACGTGAAAGGGTACCAGTCTTGTCGGGGATTGGGAACCCTTCGCGAGAATGTCCAAAGTTTCAGCGGGATTTCCAAAATGTTGAAAGGAACTCGAAACATGTCAACCTTGGTTTTGAGAATCTCTCCCGGAGTTTGAGAGATTTGGACGTGAAAGGGTACCAATCTTGTCGGGGATTGGGAACCCTTCGCGACAATGTCCAAAGTTTCAGCGGGATTTCCAAAATGTTGAAAGGAACTCGAAACATGTCAACCTTGGTTTTGAGAATCTCTCCCAGAGTTTGAGAGATTTGGATGTGAAAGGGTACCAATCTTGTCGGGGATTGGGAACCCTTCGCGAGAATGTCCAAAGTTTCAGCGGGATTTCCAAAATGTTGAAAGGAACTCGAAACATGTCAACCTTGGTTTTGAGAATCTCTCCCGGACTTTGAGAGATTTGGACGTGAAAGGGTACCAATCTTGTCGGGGATTGGGAACCCTTCGCGAGAATGTCCAAAGTTTCAGCGGGATTTCCAAAATGTTGAAAGGAACTCGAAACATGTCAACCTTGGTTTTGAGAATCTCTCCCGGAGTTGGAGAGATTTGGACGTAAAAGGGTACCAATCTTGTCGGGGATTGGGAACCCTTCGCGAGAATGTCCAAAGTTTCAGCGGGATTTCCAAAATGTTGAAAGGAACTCGAAACATGTCAACCTTGGTTTTGAGAATCTCTCCCGGAGTTTGAGAGATTTGGACGTGAAAGGGTACCAATCTTGTCGGGGATTGGGAAGACTTCGCCAGAATGTCCAAAGTTTCAGCGGGATTTCCAAAATGTTGAAAGGAACTCGAAACATGTCAACCTTGGTTTTGAGAATCTCTCCCGGAGTTTGAGAGATTTGGACGTGAAAGGGTACCAATCTTGTCGGGGATTGGGAACCCTTCGCCAGAATGTCCAAAGTTTCAGCGGGATTTCCAAAATGTTGAAAGGAACTCGAAACATGTCAACCTTGGTTTTGAGAATCTCTCCCGGAGTTGGAGAGATTTGGACGTGAAAGGGTACCAATCTTGTCGGGGACTGGGAACCCTTCGCGAGAATGTCCAAAGTTTCAGCGGGATTTCCAAAATGTTGAAAGGAACTCGAAACATGTCAACCTTGGTTTTGAGAATCTCTCCCGGACTTTGAGAGATGTGGACGTGAAAGGGTACCAGTCTTGTCGGGGATTGGGAACCCTTCGCGAGAATGTCCAAAGTTTCAGCGGGATTTCCAAAATGTTGAAAGGAACTCGAAACATGTCAAGCTTGGTTTTGAGAATCTCTCCCGGAGTTGGAGAGATTTGGACGTGAAAGGGTACCAATCTTGTCGTGGATTGGGAACCCTTCGCGAGAATGTCCAAAGTTTCAGTGGGATTTCCAAAATGTTGAAAGGAACTCGAAACATGTCAACCTTGGTTTTGAGAATCTCTCCCGGACTTTGAGAGATTTGGAAGTGAAAGGGTACCAATCTTGTCGGGGACTGGGAACCCTTCGCGAGAATGTCCAAAGTTTCAGCGGGATTTCCAAAATGTTGAAAGGAACTCGAAACATGTCAACCTTGGTTTTGAGAATCTCTCCCGGAGTTTGAGAGATTTGGACGTGAAAGGGTACCAATCTTGTCGGGGATCGGGAACCCTTCGCGAGAATGTCCAAAGTTTCAGCGGGATTTCCAAAATGTTGAAAGGAACTCGAAACATGTCAACCTTGGTTTTGAGAATCTCTCCCGGACTTTGAGAGATTTGGACGTGAAAGGGTACCAGTCTTGTCGGGGATTGGGAACCCTTCGCGAGAATGTCCAAAGTTTCAGCGGGATTTCCAAAATGTTGAAAGGAACTCGAAACATGTCAACCTTGGTTTTGAGAATCTCTCCCGGAGTTTGAGAGATTTGGAAGTGAAAGGGTACCAATCTTATCGGGGATCTAGAACCCTCCGCCACAATGTCCAAAGTTTCAGCGGGATTTCCAAAATGTTGAAAGGAACTCGAAACATGTCAACCTTGGTTTTGAGAATCTCTCCCGGAGTTTGAGATATTTGGACGTGAAAGGGTACCAATCTTTTCGGGGATTGGGAACCCTTCGCGACAAAGTCCAAATTTCAGCGGGATTTCCAAAATGTTGAGAGGAACTCGAAACATGTCAACCTTGGTTTTGAGAATCTCTCCCAGAGTTTGAGAGATTTGGATGTGAAAGGGTACCAATCTTGTCGGGGATTGGGAACCCTTCGCGAGAATGTCCAAAGTTTCAGCGGGATTTCCAAAATGTTGAAAGGAACTCGAAACATGTCAACCTTGGTTTTGAGAATCTCTCCCGGAGTTGGAGAGATTTGGACGTGAAAGGGTACCAATCTTGTCGGGGACTGGGAACCCTTCGCGAGAATGTCCAAAGTTTCAGCGGGATTTCCCAAATGTTGAAAGGAACTCGAAACATGTCAACCTTGGTTTTGAGAATCTCTCCCGGAGTTTGAGAGATTTGGACGTGAAAGGGTACCAATCTTTTAGGGGATCTAGAACCCTTCGCGAGAATGTCCAAAGTTTCAGTGGGATTTCCAAAATGTTGAAAGGAACTCGAAACATGTCAACCTTGGTTTTGAGAATCTCTCCCGGAGTTTGAGAGATTTGGACGTGAAAGGGTACCAGTCTTGTCGGGGATCGGGACTCCTTCGCGAGAATGTCCAAAGTTTCAGCGGGATTTCCAAAATGTTGAAAGGAACTCGAAACATGTCAACCTTGGTTTTGAGAATCTCTCCCGGAGTTTGAGAGATTTGGACGTGAAAGGGTACCAATCTTGTCGGGGATTGGGAACCCTTCGCGACAATGTCCAAAGTTTCAGCGGGATTTCCAAAATGTTGAAAGGAACTCGAAACATGTCAACCTTGGTTTTGAGAATCTCTCCCAGAGTTTGAGAGATTTGGACGTGAAAGGGTACCAATCTTGTCGGGGATTGGGAACCCTTCGCGAGAATGTCCAAAGTTTCAGCGGGATTTCAAAAATGTTGAAAGGAACTCGAAACATGTCAACCTTGGTTTGAGAATCTCTCCCGGAGTTTGAGAGATTTGGACGTGAAAGGGTACCAATCTTGTCGGGGATTGGGAACCCTTCGCCAGAATGTCCAAAGTTTCAGCGGGATTTCCAAAATGTTGAAAGGAACTCGAAACATGTCAACCTTGGTTTTGAGAATCTCTCCCGGAGTTTGAGAGATTTGGACGTGAAAGGGTACCAATCTTGTCGGGGATTGGGAACCCTTCGCGAGAATGTCCAAAGTTTCAGCGGGATTTCCAAAATGTTGAAAGGAACTTGAAACATGTCAACCTTGGTTTTGAGAATCTCTCCCGGAGTTTGAGAGATTTGGACGTGAAAGGGTACCAATCTTGTCGGGGATTGGGAACCCTTCGCGAGAATGTCCAAAGTTTCAGCGAGATTTCCAAAATGTTGAAAGGAACTGGAACCATGTCAACCTTGGTTTTGAGAATCTCTCCCGGAGTTTGAGAGATTTGGACGTGAAAGGGTACCAGTCTTTTCGGGGATTGGGAACCCTTCGCGAGAATGTCCAAAGTTTCAGCGGGATTTCCAAAATGTTGAAAGGAACTCGAAACATATCAACCTTGGTTTTGAGAATCTCTCCCGGAGTTTGAGAGATTTGGACGTGAAAGGGTACCAG
Source organism: Streptopelia decaocto (assembly GCF_964273445.1). Classification (NCBI taxonomy): domain Eukaryota; kingdom Metazoa; phylum Chordata; class Aves; order Columbiformes; family Columbidae; genus Streptopelia; species Streptopelia decaocto. The sequence continues at coordinate 27,764 of NW_028115595.1, read as the reverse complement.
TCTTGTCGGGGATTGGGAACCCTTCGCCAGAATGTCCAAAGTTTCAGCGGGATTTCCAAAATGTTGAAAGGAACTCGAAACATGTCAACCTTGGTTTTGAGAATCTCTCCCGGACTTTGAGAGATTTGGACGTGAAAGGGTACCAATCTTGTCGGGGATTGGGAACCCTTCGCCAGAATGTCCAAAGTTTCAGCGGGATTTCCCAAATGTTGAAAGGAACTCGAAACATGTCAACCTTGGTTTTGAGAATCTCTCCCGGAGTTTGAGAGATTTGGACGTGAAAGGGTACCAATCTTGTCGGGGATTGGGAACCCTTCGCGAAAATGTCCAAAGTTTCAGCGGGATTTCCAAAATGTTGAAAGGAACTCGAAACATGTCAACCTTGGTGTTGAGAATCTCTCCCGGAGTTTGAGAGATTTGGACGTGAAAGGGTACCAATCTTGTCGGGGATTGGGAACCCTTCGCGAGAATGTCCAAAGTTTCAGCGGGATTTCCAAAATGTTGAAAGGAACTCGAAACATGTCAACCTTGGTTTTGAGAATCTCTCCCGGACTTTGAGAGATTTGGACATGAAAGAGTACCAATCTTGTCGGGGACTGGGAACCCTTCGCGAGAATGTCCAAAGTTTCAGCGGGATTTCCAAAATGTTGAAAGGAACTCGAAACATGTCAACCTTGGTTTTGAGAATCTCTCCCGCACTTTGAGAGATTTGGACGTGAAAGGGTACCAATCTTGTCGGGGATTGGGAACCCTTCGCGAGAATGTCCAAAGTTTCAGCGGGATTTCCAAAATGTTGAAAGGAACTCGAAACATGTCAACCTTGGTTTTGAGAATCTCTCCCGGACTTTGAGAGATTTGGAAGTGAAAGGGTACCAGTCTTGTCGGGGATTGGGAACCCTTCGCGAGAATGTCCAAAGTTTCAGCGGGATTTCCAAAATGTTGAAAGGAACTCGAAACATGTCAACCTTGGTTTTGAGAATCTCTCCCGGAGTTTGAGAGATTTGGACGTGAAAGGGTACCAATCTTGTCGGGGATTGGGAACCCTTCGCGACAATGTCCAAAGTTTCAGTGGGATTTCCAAAATGTTGAAAGGAACTCGAAACATGTCAACCTTGGTTTTGAGAATCTCTCCCGGAGTTTGAGAGATCTGGACGTGAAAGGGTACCAATCTTGTCGGGGATCTCGAACCCTCCGTCAGAATGTCCAAAGTTTCAGCGGGATTTCCAAAATGTTGAAAGGAACTCGAAACATGTCAACCTTGGTTTTGAGAATCTCTCCCGGAGTTTGAGAGATTTGGACGTGAAAGGGTACCAATCTTGTCGGGGATTGGGAAGACTTCGCCAGAATGTCCAAAGTTTCAGCGGGATTTCCAAAATGTTGAAAGGAACTCGAAACATGTCAACCTTGGTTTTGAGAATCTCTCCCGGAGTTTGAGAGATTTGGACGTGAAAGGGTACCAATCTTGTCGGGGATTGGGAACCCTTCGCCAGAATGTCCAAAGTTTCAGCGGGATTTCCAAAATGTTGAAAGGAACTCGAAACATGTCAACCTTGGTTTTGAGAATCTCTCCCGGAGTTTGAGAGATTTGGACGTGAAAGGGTACCAATCTTGTCAGGGATTGGGAACCCTTCGCGAGAATGTCCAAAGTTTCAGCGGGATTTCCAAAATGTTGAAAGGAACTCGAACCATGTCAACCTTGGTTTTGAGAATCTCTCCCGGAGTTTGAGAGATTTGGACATGAAAGGGTACCAATCTTGTCGGGGATTGGGAAGACTTCGCGAGAATGTCCAAAGTTTCAGCGGGATTTCCAAAATGTTGAAAGGAACTCGAAACATGTCAACCTTGGTTTTGAGAATCTCTCCCGGAGTTTGAGAGATTTGGACGTGAAAGGATACCAATCTTGTCGGGGATCGGGAACCGTTCGCGAGAATGTCCAAAATTTCAGCGGGATTTCCAAAATGTTGAAAGGAACTGGAACCATGTCAACCTTGGTTTTGAGAATCTCTCCCGGAGTTTGAGAGATTTGGACGTGAAAGGGTACCAGTCTTTTCGGGGATTGGGAACCCTTCGCGAGAATGTCCAAAGTTTCAGCGGGATTTCCAAAATCTTGAAAGGAACTCTAAACATATCAACCTTGGTTTTGAGAATCTCTCCCGGAGTTTGATCGATTTGGACGTGAAAGGGTACCAGTCTTGTCGGGGATTGGGAACCCTTCGCCAGAATGTCCAAAGTTTCAGCGGGATTTCCAAAATGTTGAAAGGAACTCGAAACATGTCAACCTTGGTTTTGAGAATCTCTCCCGGACTTTGAGAGATTTGGACGTGAAAGGGTACCAATCTTGTCGGGGATTGGGAACCCTTCGCCAGAATGTCCAAAGTTTCAGCGGGATTTCCCAAATGTTGAAAGGAACTCGAAACATGTCAACCTTGGTTTTGAGAATCTCTCCCGGAGTTTGAGAGATTTGGACGTGAAAGGGTACCAATCTTGTCGGGGATTGGGAACCCTTCGCGAAAATGTCCAAAGTTTCAGCGGGATTTCCAAAATGTTGAAAGGAACTCGAAACATGTCAACCTTGGTGTTGAGAATCTCTCCCGGAGTTTGAGAGATTTGGACGTGAAAGGGTACCAATCTTGTCGGGGATTGGGAACCCTTCGCGAGAATGTCCAAAGTTTCAGCGGGATTTCCAAAATGTTGAAAGGAACTCGAAACATGTCAACCTTGGTTTTGAGAATCTCTCCCGGACTTTGAGAGATTTGGACATGAAAGAGTACCAATCTTGTCGGGGACTGGGAACCCTTCGCGAGAATGTCCAAAGTTTCAGCGGGATTTCCAAAATGTTGAAAGGAAGTCGAAACATGTCAACCTTGGTTTTGAGAATCTCTCCCGCACTTTGAGAGATTTGGACGTGAAAGGGTACCAATCTTGTCGGGGATTGGGAACCCTTCGCGAGAATGTCCAAAGTTTCAGCGGGATTTCCAAAATGTTGAAAGGAACTCGAAACATGTCAACCTTGGTTTTGAGAATCTCTCCCGGACTTTGAGAGATTTGGAAGTGAAAGGGTACCAGTCTTGTCGGGGATTGGGAACCCTCCGTCAGAATGTCCAAAGTTTCAGCGGGATTTCCAAAATGTTGAAAGGAACTCGAAACATGTCAACCTTGGTTTTGAGAATCTCTCCCGGAGTTTGAGAGATTTGGACGTGAAAGGGTACCAATCTTGTCGGGGATTGGGAACCCTTCGCGACAATGTCCAAAGTTTCAGTGGGATTTCCAAAATGTTGAAAGGAACTCGAAACATGTCAACCTTGGTTTTGAGAATCTCTCCCGGAGTTTGAGAGATCTGGACGTGAAAGGGTACCAATCTTGTCGGGGATCTCGAACCCTCCGTCAGAATGTCCAAAGTTTCAGCGGGATTTCCAAAATGTTGAAAGGAACTCGAAACATGTCAACCTTGGTTTTGAGAATCTCTCCCGGAGTTTGAGAGATTTGGACGTGAAAGGGTACCAATCTTGTCGGGGATTGGGAAGACTTCGCCAGAATGTCCAAAGTTTCAGCGGGATTTCCAAAATGTTGAGAGGAACTCGAAACATGTCAACCTTGGTTTTGAGAATCTCTCCCGGAGTTTGAGAGATTTGGACGTGAAAGGGTACCAATCTTGTCGGGGATTGGGAACCCTTCGCCAGAATGTCCAAAGTTTCAGCGGGATTTCCAAAATGTTGAAAGGAACTCGAAACATGTCAACCTTGGTTTTGAGAATCTCTCCCGGAGTTTGAGAGATTTGGACGTGAAAGGGTACCAATCTTGTCAGGGATTGGGAACCCTTCGCGAGAATGTCCAAAGTTTCAGCGGGATTTCCAAAATGTTGAAAGGAACTCGAACCATGTCAACCTTGGTTTTGAGAATCTCTCCCGGAGTTTGAGAGATTTGGACATGAAAGGGTACCAATCTTGTCGGGGATTGGGAAGACTTCGCGAGAATGTCCAAAGTTTCAGCGGGATTTCCAAAATGTTGAAAGGAACTCGAAACATGTCAACCTTGGTTTTGAGAATCTCTCCCGGAGTTTGAGAGATTTGGACGTGAAAGGATACCAATCTTGTCGGGGATCGGGAACCGTTCGCGAGAATGTCCAAAATTTCAGCGGGATTTCCAAAATGTTGAAAGGAACTGGAACCATGTCAACCTTGGTTTTGAGAATCTCTCCCGGAGTTTGAGAGATTTGGACGTGAAAGGGTACCAGTCTTTTCGGGGATTGGGAACCCTTCGCGAGAATGTCCAAAGTTTCAGCGGGATTTCCAAAATGTTGAAAGGAACTCGAAACATATCAACCTTGGTTTTGAGAATCTCTCCCGGAGTTTGAGAGATTTGGACGTGAAAGGGTACCAGTCTTGTCGGGGATTGGGAACCCTTCGCCAGAATGTCCAAAGTTTCAGCGGGATTTCCAAAATGTTGAAAGGAACTCGAAACATGTCAACCTTGGTTTTGAGAATCTCTCCCGGACTTTGAGAGATTTGGACGTGAAAGGGTACCAATCTTGTCGGGGATTGGGAACCCTTCGCCAGAATGTCCAAAGTTTCAGCGGGATTTCCCAAATGTTGAAAGGAACTCGAAACATGTCAACCTTGGTTTTGAGAATCTCTCCCGGAGTTTGAGAGATTTGGACGTGAAAGGGTACCAATCTTGTCGGGGATTGGGAACCCTTCGCGAAAATGTCCAAAGTTTCAGCGGGATTTCCAAAATGTTGAAAGGAACTCGAAACATGTCAACCTTGGTGTTGAGAATCTCTCCCGGAGTTTGAGAGATTTGGACGTGAAAGGGTACCAATCTTGTCGGGGATTGGGAACCCTTCGCGAGAATGTCCAAAGTTTCAGCGGGATTTCCAAAATGTTGAAAGGAACTCGAAACATGTCAACCTTGGTTTTGAGAATCTCTCCCGGACTTTGAGAGATTTGGACATGAAAGAGTACCAATCTTGTCGGGGACTGGGAACCCTTCGCGAGAATGTCCAAAGTTTCAGCGGGATTTCCAAAATGTTGAAAGGAACTCGAACCATGTCAACCTTGGTTTTGAGAATCTCTCCCGGAGTTTGAGAGATTTGGACGTGAAAGGGTACCAATCTTGTCGGGGATTGGGAAGACTTCGCGAGAATGTCCAAAGTTTCAGCGGGATTTCCAAAATGTTGAAAGGAACTCGAAACATGTCAACCTTGGTTTTGAGAATCTCTCCCGGACTTTGAGAGATTTGGAAGTGAAAGGGTACCAGTCTTGTCGGGGATTGGGAACCCTTCGCGAGAATGTCCAAAGTTTCAGCGGGATTTCCAAAATGTTGAAAGGAACTCGAAACATGTCAACCTTGGTTTTGAGAATCTCTCCCGGAGTTTGAGAGATTTGGACGTGAAAGGGTACCAATCTTGTCGGGGATTGGGAACCCTTCGCGACAATGTCCAAAGTTTCAGTGGGATTTCCAAAATGTTGAAAGGAACTCGAAACATGTCAACCTTGGTTTTGAGAATCTCTCCCGGAGTTTGAGAGATCTGGACGTGAAAGGGTACCAATCTTGTCGGGGATCTCGAACCCTCCGTCAGAATGTCCAAAGTTTCAGCGGGATTTCCAAAATGTTGAAAGGAACTCGAAACATGTCAACCTTGGTTTTGAGAATCTCTCCCGGAGTTTGAGAGATTTGGACGTGAAAGGGTACCAATCTTGTCGGGGATTGGGAAGACTTCGCCAGTATGTCCAAAGTTTCAGCGGGATTTCCAAAATGTTGAAAGGAACTCGAAACATGTCAACCTTGGTTTTGAGAATCTCTCCCGGAGTTTGAGAGATTTGGACGTGAAAGGGTACCAATCTTGTCGGGGATTGGGAACCCTTCGCCAGAATGTCCAAAGTTTCAGCGGGATTTCCAAAATGTTGAAAGGAACTCGAAACATGTCAACCTTGGTTTTGAGAATCTCTCCCGGAGTTTGAGAGATTTGGACGTGAAAGGGTACCAATCTTGTCAGGGATTGGGAACCCTTCGCGAGAATGTCCAAAGTTTCAGCGGGATTTCCAAAATGTTGAAAGGAACTCGAACCATGTCAACCTTGGTTTTGAGAATCTCTCCCGGAGTTTGAGAGATTTGGACATGAAAGGGTACCAATCTTGTCGGGGATTGGGAAGACTTCGCGAGAATGTCCAAAGTTTCAGCGGGATTTCCAAAATGTTGAAAGGAACTCGAAACATGTCAACCTTGGTTTTGAGAATCTCTCCCGGAGTTTGAGAGATTTGGACGTGAAAGGATACCAATCTTGTCGGGGATCGGGAACCGTTCGCGAGAATGTCCAAAATTTCAGCGGGATTTCCAAAATGTTGAAAGGAACTGGAACCATGTCAACCTTGGGTTTGAGAATCTCTCCCGGAGTTTGAGAGATTTGGACGTGAAAGGGTACCAATCTTGTCGGGGATTGGGAACCCTTCGCGAGAATGTCCAAACTTTCAGCGGGATTTCCAAAATGTTGAAAGGAACTCGAAACATGTCAACCTTGGTTTTGAGAATCTCTCCCGGAGTTTGAGAGATTTGGACATGAAAGGGTGCCAATCTTGTCGGGGATTGGGAAGACTTCGCGAGAATGTCCAAAGTTTCAGCGGGATTTCCAAAATGTTGAAAGGAACTCGAAACATGTCAACCTTGGTTTTGAGAATCTCTCCCGGAGTTTGAGAGATTTGGACGTGAAAGGATACCAATCTTGTCGGGGATCGGGAACCGTTCGCGAGAATGTCCAAAGTTTCAGCGGGATTTCCAAAATGTTGAAAGGAACTCGAAACATGTCAACCTTGGTTTTGAGAATCTCTCCCGGACTTTGAGAGATTTGGACGTGAAAGGGTACCAATCTTGTCGGGGAGTGGGAACCCTTCGCGAGAATGTCCAAACTTTCAGCGGGATTTCCAAAATGTTGAAAGGAACTCGAAACATATCAACCTTGGTTTTGAGAATCTCTCCCGGAGTTTGAGAGATTTGGACGTGAAAGGGTACCAATCTTGTCGGGGATTGGGAACCCTTCGCGAGAATGTCCAAAGTTTCAGTGGGATTTCCAAAATGTTGAAAGGAACTCGAAACATGTCAACCTTGGTTTTGAGAATCTCTCCTGGACTTTGAGAGATTTGGAAGTGAAAGGGTACCAATCTTATCGGGGATTGGGAAGACTTCGCGAGAATGTCCAAAGTTTCAGCGGGATTTCCAAAATGTTGAAAGGAACTCGAAACATGTCAAGCTTGGTTTTGAGAATCTCTCCCGGAGTTTGAGAGATTTGGACGTGAAAGGGTACCAATCTTGTCGGGGGTTGGGAACCCTTCGCGAGAATGTCCAAAGTTTCAGCGGGAATTCCAAAATGTTGAAAGGAACTCGAAACATGTCAACCTTGGTTTTGAGAATCTCTCCCGGAGTTTGAGAGATTTGGACGTGAAAGGGTACCAATCTTGTCGGGGATTGGGAACCCTTCGCGACAATGTCCAAAGTTTCAGCGGGATTTCCAAAATGTTGAAAGGAACTCGAAACATGTCAACCTTGGTTTTGAGAATCTCTCCCGGAGTTGGAGAGATTTGGACGTGAAAGGGTACCAATCTTGTCGGGGATCGGGAACCCTTCGCGAGAATGTCCAAAGTTTCAGCGGGATTTCCAAAATGTTGAAAGGAACTCGAAACATGTCAACCTTGGTTTTGAGAATCTCTCCTGGACTTTGAGAGATTTGGACGTGAAAGGGTACCAGTCTTGTCGGGGATTGGGAACCCTTCGCGAGAATGTCCAAAGTTTCAGCAGGATTTCCAAAATGTTGAGAGGAACTCGAAACATGTCAACCTTGGTTTTGAGAATCTCTCCCGGAGTTTGAGAGATTTGGACGTGAAAGGGTACCAATCTTGTCGGGGATTGGGAACCCTTCGCGACAATGTCCAAAGTTTCAGTGGGATTTCCAAAATGTTGAAAGGAACTCGAAACATGTCAACCTTGGTTTTGAGAATCTCTCCCGGACTTTGAGAGATTTGGAAGTGAAAGGGTACCAATCTTATCGGGGATTGGGAAGACTTCGCGAGAATGTCCAAAGTTTCAGCGGGATTTCCAAAATGTTGAAAGGAACTCGAAACATGTCGACCTTGGTTTTGAGAATCTCTCCCGGAGTTTGAGAGATTTGGACGTGAAAGGGTACCAATCTTGTCGGGGATTGGGAACCCTTCGCGAGAATGTCCAAAGTTTCAGCGGGATTTCCAAAATGTTGAAAGGAACTCGAAACATGTCAACCTTGGTTTTGAGAATCTCTCCCGGAGTTTGAGAGATTTGGACGTGAAAGGGTACCAATCTTGTCGGGGATTGGGAACCCTTCGCGAGAATGTCCAAAGTTTCAGCGGGATTTCCAAAATGTTGAAAGGAACTCGAAACATGTCAACCTTGGTTTTGAGAATCTCTCCTGGACTTTGAGAGATTTGGAAGTGAAAGGGTACCAATCTTGTCGGGGATCTAGAACCCTCCGCCAGAATGTCCAAAGTTTCAGCGGGATTTCCAAAATGTTGAAAGGAACTCGAAACATGTCAAGCTTGGTTTTGAGAATCTCTCCCGGAGTTTGAGAGATTTGGACGTGAAAGGGTACCAATCTTGTCGGGGATTGGGAACCCTTCGCGAGAATGTCCAAAGTTTCAGCGGGATTTCCAAAATGTTGAAAGGAACTCGAAACATGTCAACCTTGGTTTTGAGAATCTCTCCCGGACTTTGAGAGATTTGGACGTGAAAGGGTACCAGTCTTATCGGGGATTGGGAACCCTTCGCGAGAATGTCCAAAGTTTCAGCGGGATTTCCAAAATGTTGAAAGGAACTCGAAACATGTCAAGCTTGGTTTTGAGAATCTCTCCCGGAGTTTGAGAGATTTGGACGTGAAAGGGTACCAATCTTGTCGGGGATTGGGAACCCTTCGCCAGAATGTCCAAAGTTTCAGTGGGATTTCCAAAATGTTGAAAGGAACTCGAAACATGTCAACCTTGGTTTTGAGAATCTCTCCCGGACTTTGAGAGATTTGGAAGTGAAAGGGTACCAATCTTGTCGGGGATCTAGAACCCTCCGCCAGAATGTCCAAAGTTTCAGCGGGATTTCCAAAATGTTGAAAGGAACTCGAAACATGTCAACCTTGGTTTTGAGAATCTCTCCCGGACTTTGAGAGATTTGGACGTGAAAGGGTACCAATCTTGTCGGGGATTGGGAACCCTTCGCGAGAATGTCCAAAGTTTCAGCGGGATTTCCAAAATGTTGAAAGGAACTCGAAACATGTCAAGCTTGGTTTTGAGAATCTCTCCCGGAGTTTGAGAGATTTGGACGTGAAAGGGTACCAATCTTGTCGGGGATTGGGAACCCTTCGCGAGAATGTCCAAAGTTTCAGCGGGATTTCCAAAATGTTGAAAGGAACTCGAAACATGTCAACCTTGGTTTTGAGAATCTCTCCCGGAGTTGGAGAGATTTGGACGTAAAAGGGTACCAATCTTGTCGGGGATTGGGAACCCTTCGCGAGAATGTCCAAAGTTTCAGCGGGATTTCCAAAATGTTGAAAGGAACTCGAAACATGTCAACCTTGGTTTTGAGAATCTCTCCCGGAGTTTGAGAGATTTGGACGTGAAAGGGTACCAATCTTGTCGGGGATTGGGAACCCTTCGCCAGAATGTCCAAATTTTCAGTGGGATTTCCAAAATGTTGAAAGGAACTCGAAACATGTCAACCTTGGTTTTGAGAATCTCTCCCGGACTTTGAGAGATTTGGACGTGAAAGGGTACCAATCTTGTCGGGGATTGGGAACCCTTCGCGAGAATGTCCAAAGTTTCAGCGGGATTTCCAAAATGTTGAAAGGAACTCGAAACATGTCAACCTTGGCTTTGAGAATCTCTCCCGGAGTTTGAGAGATTTGGACATGAAAGGGTAGCAATCTTGTCGGGGATTGGGAAGACTTCGCGAGAATGTCCAAAGTTTCAGCGGGATTTCCAAAATGTTGAAAGGAACTCGAAACATGTCAACCTTGGTTTTGAGAATCTCTCCCGGACTTTGAGAGATTTGGACGTGAAAGGATAACAATCTTGTCGGGGATCGGGAACCGTTCGCGAGAATGTCCAAAGTTTCAGCGGGATTTCCAAAATGTTGAAAGGAACTGGAACCATGTCAACCTTGGGTTTGAGAATCTCTCCCGGAGTTTGAGAGATTTGGACGTGAAAGGGTACCAATCTTGTCGGGGATTGGGAACCCTTCGCGAGAATGTCCAAAGTTTCAGCGGGATTTCCAAAATGTTGAAAGGAACTCGAAACATGTCAACCTTGGTTTTGAGAATCTCTCCCGGACTTTGAGAGATTTGGACGTGAAAGGATAACAATCTTGTCGGGGATCGGGAACCGTTCGCGAGAATGTCCAAAGTTTCAGCGGGATTTCCAAAATGTTGAAAGGAACTGGAACCATGTCAACCTTGGGTTTGAGAATCTCTCCCGGAGTTTGAGAGATTTGGACGTGAAAGGGTACCAATCTTGTCGGGGATTGGGAACCCTTCGCGAGAATGTCCAAAGTTTCAGCGGGATTTCCAAAATGTTGAAAGGAACTCGAAACATATCAACCTTGGTTTTGAGAATCTCTCCCGGAGTTTGAGAGATTTGGACGTGAAAGGGTACCAATCTTGTCGGGGATTGGGAACCCTTCGCCAGAATGTCCAAAGTTTCAGCGGGATTTCCAAAATGTTGAAAGGAACTCGAAACATGTCAACCTTGGTTTTGAGAATCTCTCCCGGAGTTTGAGAGATTTGGACGTGAAAGGGTACCAATCTTGTCGGGGATTGGGAACCCTCCGCCAGAATGTCCAAAGTTTCAGCGGGATTTCCAAAATGTTGAAAGGAACTCGAAACATGTCAACCTTGGTTTTGAGAATCTCTCCCGGAGTTTGAGAGATTTGGACGTGAAAGGGTACCAATCTTGTCGGGGATTGGGAACCCTTCGCGAAAATGTCCAAAGTTTCAGCGGGATTTCCAAAATGTTGAAAGGAACTCGAAACATGTCAACCTTGGTTTTGAGAATCTCTCCCGGAGTTTGAGAGATTTGGACGTGAAAGGGTACCAATCTTGTCGGGGATTGGGAACCCTTCGCGAGAATGTCCAAAGTTTCAGCGGGATTTCCAAAATGTTGAAAGGAACTCGAAACATGTCAACCTTGGTTTTGAGAATCTCTCCCGGAGTTTGAGAGATTTGGACGTGAAAGGGTACCAATCTTGTCGGGGATTGGGAACCCTTCGCCAGAATGTCCAAAGTTTCAGCGGGATTTCCAAAATGTTGAAAGGAACTCGAAACATGTCAACCTTGGTTTTGAGAATCTCTCCCGGAGTTTGAGAGATTTGGACGTGAAAGGGTACCAATCTTGTCGGGGACTGGGAACCCTTCGCGAGAATGTCCAAAGTTTCAGCGGGATTTCCAAAATGTTGAAAGGAACTCGAAACATGTCAACCTTGGTTTTGAGAATCTCTCCCGGAGTTTGAGAGATTTGGACGTGAAAGGGTACCAATCTTGTCGGGGATCGGGAACCCTTCGCGAGAATGTCCAAAGTTTCAGCGGGATTTCCAAAATGTTGAAAGGAACTCGAAACATGTCAACCTTGGTTTTGAGAATCTCTCCCGGACTTTGAGAGATTTGGACGTGAAAGGGTACCAGTCTTGTCGGGGATTGGGAACCCTTCGCGAGAATGTCAAAAGTTTCAGCGGGATTTCCAAAATGTTGAAAGGAACTCGAAACATGTCAACCTTGGTTTTGAGAATCTCTCCCGGAGTTTGAGATATTTGGACGTGAAAGGGTACCAATCTTGTCGGGGATTGGGAACCCTTCGCGAGAATGTCCAAAGTTTCATTGGGATTTCCAAAATGTTGAAAGGAACTCGAAACATGTCAACCTTGGTTTTGAGAATCTCTCCCGGAGTTTGAGAGATTTGGAAGTGAAAGGGTACCAATCTTATCGGGGATCTAGAACCCTCCGCCAGAATGTCCAAATTTTCAGTGGGTATTCCAAAATGTTGAAAGGAACTCGAAACATGTCAACCTTGGTTTTGAGAATCTCTCCCGGAGTTTGAGAGATTTGGACGTGAAAGGGTACCAATCTTGTCGGGGATTGGGAACCCTTCGCGACAATGTCCAAAGTTTCAGCGGGATTTCCAAAATGTTGAAAGGAACTCGAAACATGTCAACCTTGGTTTTGAGAATCTCTCCCAGAGTTTGAGAGATTTGGATGTGAAAGGGTACCAATCTTGTCGGGGATTGGGAACCCTTCGCGAGAATGTCCAAAGTTTCAGCGGGATTTCCAAAATGTTGAAAGGAACTCGAAACATGTCAACCTTGGTTTTGAGAATCTCTCCCGGAGTTTGAGAGATTTGGACGTGAAAGGGTACCAATCTTGTCGGGGATTGGGAAGACTTCGCCAGAATGTCCAAAGTTTCAGCGGGATTTCCAAAATGTTGAAAGGAACTCGAAACATGTCAACCTTGGTTTTGAGAATCTCTCCCGGAGTTTGAGAGATTTGGACGTGAAAGGGTACCAATCTTGTCGGGGATTGGGAACCCTTCGCGAGAATGTCCAAAGTTTCAGCGGGATTTCCAAAATGTTGAAAGGAACTCGAAACATGTCAACCTTGGTTTTGAGAATCTCTCCCGGAGTTGGAGAGATTTGGACGTGAAAGGGTACCAATCTTGTCGGGGACTGGGAATCCTTCGCGAGAATGTCCAAAGTTTCAGCGGGATTTCCAAAATGTTGAAAGGAACTCGAAACATGTCAACCTTGGTTTTGAGAATCTCTCCCGGACTTTGAGAGATTTGGACGTGAAAGGGTACCAGTCTTGTCGGGGATTGGGAACCCTTCGCGAGAATGTCCAAAGTTTCAGCGGGATTTCCAAAATGTTGAAAGGAACTCGAAACATGTCAAGCTTGGTTTTGAGAATCTCTCCCGGAGTTGGAGAGATTTGGACGTGAAAGGGTACCAATCTTGTCGTGGATTGGGAACCCTTCGCGAGAATGTCCAAAGTTTCAGTGGGATTTCCAAAATGTTGAAAGGAACTCGAAACATGTCAACCTTGGTTTTGAGAATCTCTCCCGGACTTTGAGAGATTTGGAAGTGAAAGGGTACCAATCTTGTCGGGGACTGGGAACCCTTCGCGAGAATGTCCAAAGTTTCAGCGGGATTTCCAAAATGTTGAAAGGAACTCGAAACATGTCAACCTTGGTTTTGAGAATCTCTCCCGGAGTTTGAGAGATTTGGACGTGAAAGGGTACCAATCTTGTCGGGGATCGGGAACCCTTCGCGAGAATGTCCAAAGTTTCAGCGGGATTTCCAAAATGTTGAAAGGAACTCGAAACATGTCAACCTTGGTTTTGAGAATCTCTCCCGGAGTTTGAGAGATTTGGACGTGAAAGGGTACCAATCTTGTCGGGGATTGGGAACCCTTCGCGAGAATGTCCAAAGTTTCAGCGGGATTTCCAAAATGTTGAAAGGAACTCGAAACATGTCAACCTTGGTTTTGAGAATCTCTCCCGGAGTTTGAGAGATTTGGAAGTGAAAGGGTACCAATCTTATCGGGGATCTAGAACCCTCCGCCACAATGTCCAAAGTTTCAGCGGGATTTCCAAAATGTTGAAAGGAACTCGAAACATGTCAACCTTGGTTTTGAGAATCTCTCCCGGAGTTTGAGATATTTGGACGTGAAAGGGTACCAATCTTTTCGGGGATTGGGAACCCTTCGCGACAAAGTCCAAAGTTTCAGCGGGATTTCCAAAATGTTGAAAGGAACTCGAAACATGTCAACCTTGGTTTTGAGAATCTCTCCCAGAGTTTGAGAGATTTGGATGTGAAAGGGTACCAATCTTGTCGGGGATTGGGAACCCTTCGCGAGAATGTCCAAAGTTTCAGCGGGATTTCCAAAATGTTGAAAGGAACTCGAAACATGTCAACCTTGGTTTTGAGAATCTCTCCCGGAGTTTGAGAGATTTGGACGTGAAAGGGTACCAATCTTGTCGGGGATTGGGAACCCTTCGCGAGAATGTCCAAAGTTTCAGCGGGATTTCCAAAATGTTGAAAGGAACTCGAAACATGTCAACCTTGGTTTTGAGAATCTCTCCCGGAGTTGGAGAGATTTGGACGTGAAAGGGTACCAATCTTGTCGGGGACTGGGAACCCTTCGCGAGAATGTCCAAAGTTTCAGCGGGATTTCCAAAATGTTGAAAGGAACTCGAAACATGTCAACCTTGGTTTTGAGAATCTCTCCCGGAGTTTGAGAGATTTGGACGTGAAAGGGTACCAATCTTGTCGGGGATTGGGAAGACTTCGCGAGAATGTCCAAAGTTTCAGCGGGATTTCCCAAATGTTGAAAGGAACTCGAAACATGTCAACCTTGGTTTTGAGAATCTCTCCCGGAGTTGGAGAGATTTGGACGTGAAAGGGTACCAATCTTGTCGGGGACTGGGAACCCTTCGCGAGAATGTCCAAAGTTTCAGCGGGATTTCCAAAATGTTGAAAGGAACTCGAAACATGTCAACCTTGGTTTTGAGAATCTCTCCCGGAGTTGGAGAGATTTGGACGTGAAAGGGTACCAGTCTTGTCGGGGATTGGGAACCCTTCGCGAGAATGTCCAAAGTTTCAGCGGGATTTCCAAAATGTTGAAAGGAACTCGAAACATGTCAAGCTTGGTTTTGAGAATCTCTCCCGGAGTTTGAGAGATTTGGACGTGAAAGAGTACCAATCTTGTCGGGGATTGGGAACCCTTCGCGAATATGTCCAAAGTTTCAGTGGGATTTCCAAAATGTTGAAAGGAACTCGAAACATGTCAACCTTGGTTTTGAGAATCTCTCCCGGAGTTTGAGAGATTTGGACGTGAAAGGGTACCAATCTTGTCGGGGATTGGGAACCCTTCGCGACAATGTCCAAAGTTTCAGCGGGATTTCCAAAATGTTGAAAGGAACTCGAAACATGTCAACCTTGGTTTTGAGAATCTCTCCCGGAGTTGGAGAGATTTGGACGTAAAAGGGAACCAATCTTGTCGGGGATTGGGAACCCTTCGCGAGAATGTCCAAAGTTTCAGCGGGATTTCCAAAATGTTGAAAGGAACTCGAAACATGTCAACCTTGGTTTTGAGAATCTCTCCCGGAGTTGGAGAGATTTGGACGTGAAAGGGTACCAATCTTGTCGGGGATTGGGAAGACTTCGCGAGAATGTCCAAAGTTTCAGCGGGATTTCCAAAATGTTGAAAGGAACTCGAAACATGTCAACCTTGGTTTTGAGAATCTCTCCCGGAGTTTGAGAGATTTGGACGTGAAAGGGTACCAGTCTTGTCGGGGATTGGGAACCCTTCGCGAGAATGTCCAAAGTTTCAGCGGGATTTCCAAAATGTTGAGAGGAACTCGAAACATGTCAAGCTTGGTTTTGAGAATCTCTCCCGGAGTTTGAGAGATTTGGACGTGAAAGAGTACCAATCTTGTCGGGGATTGGGAACCCTTCGCGAATATGTCCAAAGTTTCAGCGGGATTTCCAAAATGTTGAAAGGAACTCGAAACATGTCAACCTTGGTTTTGAGAATCTCTCCCGGACTTTGAGAGATTTGGAAGTGAAAGGGTACCAATCTTGTCGGGGATCTAGAACCCTCCGCCAGAATGTCCAAAGTTTCAGCGGGATTTCCAAAATGTTGAAAGGAACTCGAAACATGTCAACCTTGGTTTTGAGAATCTCTCCCGGAGTTGGAGAGATTTGGACGTAAAAGGGTACCAATCTTGTCGGGGATTGGGAACCCTTCGCGAGAATGTCCAAAGTTTCAGCGGGATTTCCAAAATGTTGAAAGGAACTCGAAACATGTCAACCTTGGTTTTGAGAATCTCTCCCGGAGTTTGAGAGATTTGGACGTGAAAGGGTACCAGTCTTGTCGGGGATTGGGAACCCTTCGCGAGAATGTCCAAAGTTTCAGCGGGATTTCCAAAATGTTGAAAGGAACTCGAAACATGTCAACCTTGGTTTTGAGAATCTCTCCCGGAGTTTGAGAGATTTGGACGTGAAAGGGTACCAATCTTGTCGGGGATCGGGAACCCTTCGCGAGAATGTCCAAAGTTTCAGCGGGATTTCCAAAATGTTGAAAGGAACTCGAAACATGTCAACCTTGGTTTTGAGAATCTCTCCCGGAGTTTGAGAGATTTGGACGTGAAAGGGTACCAGTCTTGTCGGGGATCGGGACTCCTTCGCGAGAATGTCCAAAGTTTCAGCGGGATTTCCAAAATGTTGAGAGGAACTCGAAACATGTCAACCTTGGTTTTGAGAATCTCTCCCGGACTTTGAGAGATTTGGACGTGAAAGGGTACCAATCTTGTCGGGGATTGGGAACCCTTCGCGAGAATGTCCAAAGTTTCAGCGGGATTTCCAAAATGTTGAAAGGAACTCGAAACATGTCAACCTTGGTTTTGAGAATCTCTCCCGGACTTTGAGAGATTTGGACATGAAAGGGTACCAATCTTGTCGGGGATTGGGAACCCTTCGCGACAAAGTCCAAAGTTTCAGCGGGATTTCCAAAATGTTGAAAGGAACTCGAAACATGTCAACCTTGGTTTTGAGAATCTCTCCCAGAGTTTGAGAGATTTGGACGTGAAAGGGTACCAATCTTGTCGGGGATTGGGAACCCTTCGCGAGAATGTCCAAAGTTTCAGCGGGAATTCCAAAATGTTGAAAGGAACTCGAAACATGTCAACCTTGGTTTTGAGAATCTCTCCCGGAGTTTGAGAGATTTGGACGTGAAAGGGTACCAATCTTGTCGGGGATTGGGAACCCTTCGCGAGAATGTCCAAAGTTTCAGCGGGATTTCCAAAATGTTGAAAGGAACTCGAAACATGTCAACCTTGGTTTTGAGAATCTCTCCCGGAGTTTGAGAGATTTGGACGTAAAAGGGTACCAATCTTGTCGGGGATTGGGAACCCTTCGCGAGAATGTCCAAAGTTTCAGCGGGATTTCCAAAATGTTGAAAGGAACTCGAAACATGTCAACCTTGGTTTTGAGAATCTCTCCCGGAGTTTGAGAGATTTGGACGTGAAAGGGTACCAATCTTGTCGGGGATTGGGAACCCTTCGCGAGAATGTCCAAAGTTTCAGCGGGATTTCCAAAATGTTGAAAGGAACTCGAAACATGTCAACCTTGGTTTTGAGAATCTCTCCCGGAGTTGGAGAGATTTGGACGTAAAAGGGTACCAATCTTGTCGGGGACTGGGAACCCTTCGCGAGAATGTCCAAAGTTTCAGCGGGATTTCCAAAATGTTGAAAGGAACTCGAAACATGTGAACCATGGTTTTGAGAATCTCTCCCGGAGTTTGAGAGATTTGGACGTGAAAGGATACCAATCTTGTCGGGGATTGGGAACCCTTCGCGAGAATGTCCAAAGTTTCAGCGGGATTTCCAAAATGTTGAGAGGAACTCGAAACATGTCAACCTTGGTTTTGAGAATCTCTCCCGGAGTTTGAGAGATTTGGACGTGAAAGGGTACCAATCTTGTCGGGGATTGGGAACCCTTCGCGAGAATGTCCAAAGTTTCAGCGGGATTTCCAAAATGTTGAAAGGAACTCGAAACATGTCAACCTTGGTTTTGAGAATCTCTCCTGGAGTTTGAGAGATTTGGACGTGAAACGGTACCAATCTTGTCGGGGATTGGGAACCCTTCGCCAGAATGTCCAAAGTTTCAGCGGGATTTCCAAAATGTTGAAAGGAACTCGAAACATGTCAACCTTGGTTTTGAGAATCTCTCCCGGAGTTTGAGAGATTTGGACGTGAAAGGGTACCAATCTTGTCGAGGATTGGGAACCCTTCGCGAGAATGTCCAAAGTTACAGCGGGATTTCCAAAATGTTGAAAGGAACTCGAAACATGTCAACCTTGGTTTTGAGAATCTCTCCCGGAGTTTGAGAGATTTGGACGTGAAAGGGTACCAATCTTTTCGGGGATCTAGAACCCTCCGCCAGAATGTCCAAAGTTTCAGCGGGATTTCCAAAATGTTGAAAGGAACTGGAACCATGTCAACCTTGGTTTTGAGAATCTCTCCCGGAGTTTGAGAGATTTGGACGTGAAAGGGTACCAATCTTGTCAGGGATTGGGAACCCTTCGCGAGAATGTCCAAAGTTTCAGCGGGATTTCCAAAATGTTGAAAGGAACTCGAAACATGTCAAGCTTGGTTTTGAGAATCTCTCCCGGAGTTTGAGAGATTTGGACGTGAAAGGGTACTAATCTTGTCGGGCATTGGGAACCCTTCGCGAGAATGTCCAAAGTTTCAGCGGGATTTCCAAAATGTTGAAAGAAACTCGAAACATGTCAACCTTGGTTTTGAGAATCTCTCCCGGAGTTTGAGAGTTTTGGACTTGAAAGGGTACCAATCTTGTCGGGGATTGGGAACCCTTCGCAAGAATGTCCAAAGTTTCAGCGGGATTTCCAAAATGTTGAAAGGAACTCGAACCATGTCAACCTTGGTTTTGAGAATCTCTCCCGGAGTTTGAGAGATTTGGACGTGAAAGGGTACCAATCTTGTCGGGGATTGGGAAGACTTCGCGAGAATGTCCAAAGTTTCAGCGGGATTTCCAAAATGTTGAAAGGAACTCGAAACATGTCAACCTTGGTTTTGAGAATCTCTCACGGAGTTTGAGAGATTTGGACGTGAAAGGGTACCAATCTTGTCGGGGATTGGGAACCCTTCGCGAGAATGTCCAAAGTTTCAGCGGGATTTCCAAAATGTTGAAAGGAACTCGAAACATGTCAACCTTGGTTTTGAGAATCTCTCCCGTAGTTTGAGAGATTTGGACGTGAAAGGGTACCAATCTTGTCGGGGATTGGGAACCCTTCGCCAGAATGTCCAAAGTTTCAGCGGGATTTCCAAAATGTTGAAAGGAACTCGAAACATGTCAACCTTGGTTTTGAGAATCTCTCCCGGAGTTTGAGAGATTTGGACGTGAAAGGGTACCAAACTTGTCGGGTATTGGGAACCCTTCGCGAGAATGTCCAAAGTTTCAGCGGCATTTCCAAAATGTTGAAAGGAACTCGAAACATGTCAACCTTGGTTTTGAGAATCTCTCCCGGACTTTGAGAGATTTGGATGTGAAAGGGTACCAATCTTTTCGGGGATCTAGAACCCTCCGCCAGAATGTCCAAAGTTTCAGCGGGATTTCCAAAATGTTGAAAGGAACTCGAAACATGTCAAGCTTGGTTTTGAGAATCTCTCCCGGACTTTGAGAGATTTGGACGTGAAAGGGTACCAATCTTGTCGGGCATTGGGAACCCTTCGCGAGAATGTCCAAAGTTTCAGCGGGATTTCCAAAATGTTGAAAGGAACTCGAAACATGTCAACCTTGGTTTTGAGAATCTCTCCCGGAGTTGGAGAGTTTTGGACGTGAAAGGGTACCAATCTTGTCGGGGATTGGGAACCCTTCGCCAGAATGTCCAAAGTTTCAGCGGGATTTCCAAAATGTTGAAAGGAACTCGAACCATGTCAACCTTGGTTTTGAGAATCTCTCCCGGAGTTTGAGAGATTTGGACGTGAAAGGGTACCAATCTTGTCGGGGATTGGGAAGACTTCGCGAGAATGTCCAAAGTTTCAGCGGGATTTCCAAAATGTTGAAAGGAACTCGAAACATGTCAACCTTGGTTTTGAGAATCTCTCCCGGAGTTTGAGAGATTTGGACGTGAAAGGGTACCAATCTTGTCGGGGATTGGGAACCCTTCGCGAGAATGTCCAAAGTTTCAGCGGGATTTCCAAAATGTTGAAAGGAACTCGAACCATGTCAACCTTGGTTTTGAGAATCTCTCCCGGAGTTTGAGAGATTTGGACGTGAAAGGGTACCAATCTTGTCGGGGAACTAGAACCCTCCGCCAGAATGTCCAAAGTTTCAGCGGGATTTCCAAAATGTTGAAAGGAACTCGAAACATGTCAACCTTGGTTTTGAGAATCTCTCCCGGAGTTTGAGAGATTTGGACGTGAAAGGGTACCAATCTTGTCGGGGATTGGGAACCCTTCGCGAGAATGTCCAAAGTTTCAGCGGGATTTCCAAAATGTTGAAAGGAACTCGAAACATGTCAACCTTGGTTTTGAGAATCTTAGCCGGAGTTTGAGAGATTTGGACGTGAAAGGGTACCAATCTTGTCGGGCATTGGGAACCCTTCGCGAGAATGTCCAAAGTTTCAGCGGGATTTCCAAAATGTTGAAAGGAACTCGAACCATGTCAACCTTGGTTTTGAGAATCTCTCCCGGAGTTTGAGAGATTTGGACGTGAAAGGGTACCAATCTTGTCGGGGACTGGGAACCCTTCGCGAGAATGTCCAAAGTTTCAGCGGGATTTCCAAAATGTTGAAAGGAACTCGAAACATGTCAACCTTGGTTTTGAGAATCTCTCCCGGAGTTTGAGAGATTTGGACGTGAAAGGGTACCAATCTTGTCGGGGATTGGGAACCCTTCGCGAGAATGTCCAAAGTTTCAGCGGGATTTCCAAAATGTTGAAAGGAACTCGAAACATGTCAACCTTGGTTTTGAGAATCTCTCCCGGAGTTTGAGATATTTGGACGTGAAAGGGTACCAATCTTGTCGGGGATTGGGAAGACTTCGCGAGAATGTCCAAAGTTTCAGCGGGATTTCCAAAATGTTGAAAGGAACTCGAAACATGTCAACCTTGGTTTTGAGAATCTCTCCCGGAGTTTGAGAGATTTGGACGTGAAAGGGTACCAATCTTGTCGGGGATCGGGAACCCTTCGCGAGAATGTCCAAAGTTTCAGCGGGATTTCCAAAATGTTGAAAGGAACTCGAAACATGTCAACCTTGGTTTTGAGAATCTCTCCCGGAGTTTGAGAGATTTGGACGTGAAAGGGTACCAATCTTGTCGGGGATTGGGAACCCTTCGCGAGAATGTCCAAAGTTTCAGCGGGATTTCCAAAATGTTGAAAGGAACTCGAAACATGTCAACCTTGGTTTTGAGAATCTCTCCCGGAGTTTGAGAGATTTGGAAGTGAAAGGGTACCAATCTTATCGGGGATCTAGAACCCTCCGCCACAATGTCCAAAGTTTCAGCGGGATTTCCAAAATGTTGAAAGGAACTCGAAACATGTCAACCTTGGTTTTGAGAATCTCTCCCGGAGTTTGAGATATTTGGACGTGAAAGGGTACCAATCTTTTCGGGGATTGGGAACCCTTCGCGACAAAGTCCAAAGTTTCAGCGGGATTTCCAAAATGTTGAAAGGAACTCGAAACATGTCAACCTTGGTTTTGAGAATCTCTCCCAGAGTTTGAGAGATTTGGATGTGAAAGGGTACCAATCTTGTCGGGGATTGGGAACCCTTCGCGAGAATGTCCAAAGTTTCAGCGGGATTTCCAAAATGTTGAAAGGAACTCGAAACATGTCAACCTTGGTTTTGAGAATCTCTCCCGGAGTTTGAGAGATTTGGACGTGAAAGGGTACCAATCTTGTCGGGGATTGGGAACCCTTCGCGAGAATGTCCAAAGTTTCAGCGGGATTTCCAAAATGTTGAAAGGAACTCGAAACATGTCAACCTTGGTTTTGAGAATCTCTCCCGGAGTTGGAGAGATTTGGACGTGAAAGGGTACCAATCTTGTCGGGGACTGGGAACCCTTCGCGAGAATGTCCAAAGTTTCAGCGGGATTTCCAAAATGTTGAAAGGAACTCGAAACATGTCAACCTTGGTTTTGAGAATCTCTCCCGGAGTTTGAGAGATTTGGACGTGAAAGGGTACCAATCTTGTCGGGGATTGGGAAGACTTCGCGAGAATGTCCAAAGTTTCAGCGGGATTTCCCAAATGTTGAAAGGAACTCGAAACATGTCAACCTTGGTTTTGAGAATCTCTCCCGGAGTTGGAGAGATTTGGACGTGAAAGGGTACCAATCTTGTCGGGGACTGGGAACCCTTCGCGAGAATGTCCAAAGTTTCAGCGGGATTTCCAAAATGTTGAAAGGAACTCGAAACATGTCAACCTTGGTTTTGAGAATCTCTCCCGGAGTTGGAGAGATTTGGACGTGAAAGGGTACCAGTCTTGTCGGGGATTGGGAACCCTTCGCGAGAATGTCCAAAGTTTCAGCGGGATTTCCAAAATGTTGAAAGGAACTCGAAACATGTCAAGCTTGGTTTTGAGAATCTCTCCCGGAGTTTGAGAGATTTGGACGTGAAAGAGTACCAATCTTGTCGGGGATTGGGAACCCTTCGCGAATATGTCCAAAGTTTCAGTGGGATTTCCAAAATGTTGAAAGGAACTCGAAACATGTCAACCTTGGTTTTGAGAATCTCTCCCGGAGTTTGAGAGATTTGGACGTGAAAGGGTACCAATCTTGTCGGGGATTGGGAACCCTTCGCGACAATGTCCAAAGTTTCAGCGGGATTTCCAAAATGTTGAAAGGAACTCGAAACATGTCAACCTTGGTTTTGAGAATCTCTCCCGGAGTTGGAGAGATTTGGACGTAAAAGGGAACCAATCTTGTCGGGGATTGGGAACCCTTCGCGAGAATGTCCAAAGTTTCAGCGGGATTTCCAAAATGTTGAAAGGAACTCGAAACATGTCAACCTTGGTTTTGAGAATCTCTCCCGGAGTTGGAGAGATTTGGACGTGAAAGGGTACCAATCTTGTCGGGGATTGGGAAGACTTCGCGAGAATGTCCAAAGTTTCAGCGGGATTTCCAAAATGTTGAAAGGAACTCGAAACATGTCAACCTTGGTTTTGAGAATCTCTCCCGGAGTTTGAGAGATTTGGACGTGAAAGGGTACCAGTCTTGTCGGGGATTGGGAACCCTTCGCGAGAATGTCCAAAGTTTCAGCGGGATTTCCAAAATGTTGAGAGGAACTCGAAACATGTCAAGCTTGGTTTTGAGAATCTCTCCCGGAGTTTGAGAGATTTGGACGTGAAAGAGTACCAATCTTGTCGGGGATTGGGAACCCTTCGCGAATATGTCCAAAGTTTCAGCGGGATTTCCAAAATGTTGAAAGGAACTCGAAACATGTCAACCTTGGTTTTGAGAATCTCTCCCGGACTTTGAGAGATTTGGAAGTGAAAGGGTACCAATCTTGTCGGGGATCTAGAACCCTCCGCCAGAATGTCCAAAGTTTCAGCGGGATTTCCAAAATGTTGAAAGGAACTCGAAACATGTCAACCTTGGTTTTGAGAATCTCTCCCGGAGTTGGAGAGATTTGGACGTAAAAGGGTACCAATCTTGTCGGGGATTGGGAACCCTTCGCGAGAATGTCCAAAGTTTCAGCGGGATTTCCAAAATGTTGAAAGGAACTCGAAACATGTCAACCTTGGTTTTGAGAATCTCTCCCGGAGTTTGAGAGATTTGGACGTGAAAGGGTACCAGTCTTGTCGGGGATTGGGAACCCTTCGCGAGAATGTCCAAAGTTTCAGCGGGATTTCCAAAATGTTGAAAGGAACTCGAAACATGTCAACCTTGGTTTTGAGAATCTCTCCCGGAGTTTGAGAGATTTGGACGTGAAAGGGTACCAATCTTGTCGGGGATCGGGAACCCTTCGCGAGAATGTCCAAAGTTTCAGCGGGATTTCCAAAATGTTGAAAGGAACTCGAAACATGTCAACCTTGGTTTTGAGAATCTCTCCCGGAGTTTGAGAGATTTGGACGTGAAAGGGTACCAGTCTTGTCGGGGATCGGGACTCCTTCGCGAGAATGTCCAAAGTTTCAGCGGGATTTCCAAAATGTTGAGAGGAACTCGAAACATGTCAACCTTGGTTTTGAGAATCTCTCCCGGACTTTGAGAGATTTGGACGTGAAAGGGTACCAATCTTGTCGGGGATTGGGAACCCTTCGCGAGAATGTCCAAAGTTTCAGCGGGATTTCCAAAATGTTGAAAGGAACTCGAAACATGTCAACCTTGGTTTTGAGAATCTCTCCCGGACTTTGAGAGATTTGGACATGAAAGGGTACCAATCTTGTCGGGGATTGGGAACCCTTCGCGACAAAGTCCAAAGTTTCAGCGGGATTTCCAAAATGTTGAAAGGAACTCGAAACATGTCAACCTTGGTTTTGAGAATCTCTCCCAGAGTTTGAGAGATTTGGACGTGAAAGGGTACCAATCTTGTCGGGGATTGGGAACCCTTCGCGAGAATGTCCAAAGTTTCAGCGGGAATTCCAAAATGTTGAAAGGAACTCGAAACATGTCAACCTTGGTTTTGAGAATCTCTCCCGGAGTTTGAGAGATTTGGACGTGAAAGGGTACCAATCTTGTCGGGGATTGGGAACCCTTCGCGAGAATGTCCAAAGTTTCAGCGGGATTTCCAAAATGTTGAAAGGAACTCGAAACATGTCAACCTTGGTTTTGAGAATCTCTCCCGGAGTTTGAGAGATTTGGACGTAAAAGGGTACCAATCTTGTCGGGGATTGGGAACCCTTCGCGAGAATGTCCAAAGTTTCAGCGGGATTTCCAAAATGTTGAAAGGAACTCGAAACATGTCAACCTTGGTTTTGAGAATCTCTCCCGGAGTTTGAGAGATTTGGACGTGAAAGGGTACCAATCTTGTCGGGGATTGGGAACCCTTCGCGAGAATGTCCAAAGTTTCAGCGGGATTTCCAAAATGTTGAAAGGAACTCGAAACATGTCAACCTTGGTTTTGAGAATCTCTCCCGGAGTTGGAGAGATTTGGACGTAAAAGGGTACCAATCTTGTCGGGGACTGGGAACCCTTCGCGAGAATGTCCAAAGTTTCAGCGGGATTTCCAAAATGTTGAAAGGAACTCGAAACATGTGAACCATGGTTTTGAGAATCTCTCCCGGAGTTTGAGAGATTTGGACGTGAAAGGATACCAATCTTGTCGGGGATTGGGAACCCTTCGCGAGAATGTCCAAAGTTTCAGCGGGATTTCCAAAATGTTGAGAGGAACTCGAAACATGTCAACCTTGGTTTTGAGAATCTCTCCCGGAGTTTGAGAGATTTGGACGTGAAAGGGTACCAATCTTGTCGGGGATTGGGAACCCTTCGCGAGAATGTCCAAAGTTTCAGCGGGATTTCCAAAATGTTGAAAGGAACTCGAAACATGTCAACCTTGGTTTTGAGAATCTCTCCTGGAGTTTGAGAGATTTGGACGTGAAACGGTACCAATCTTGTCGGGGATTGGGAACCCTTCGCCAGAATGTCCAAAGTTTCAGCGGGATTTCCAAAATGTTGAAAGGAACTCGAAACATGTCAACCTTGGTTTTGAGAATCTCTCCCGGAGTTTGAGAGATTTGGACGTGAAAGGGTACCAATCTTGTCGAGGATTGGGAACCCTTCGCGAGAATGTCCAAAGTTACAGCGGGATTTCCAAAATGTTGAAAGGAACTCGAAACATGTCAACCTTGGTTTTGAGAATCTCTCCCGGAGTTTGAGAGATTTGGACGTGAAAGGGTACCAATCTTTTCGGGGATCTAGAACCCTCCGCCAGAATGTCCAAAGTTTCAGCGGGATTTCCAAAATGTTGAAAGGAACTGGAACCATGTCAACCTTGGTTTTGAGAATCTCTCCCGGAGTTTGAGAGATTTGGACGTGAAAGGGTACCAATCTTGTCAGGGATTGGGAACCCTTCGCGAGAATGTCCAAAGTTTCAGCGGGATTTCCAAAATGTTGAAAGGAACTCGAAACATGTCAAGCTTGGTTTTGAGAATCTCTCCCGGAGTTTGAGAGATTTGGACGTGAAAGGGTACTAATCTTGTCGGGCATTGGGAACCCTTCGCGAGAATGTCCAAAGTTTCAGCGGGATTTCCAAAATGTTGAAAGAAACTCGAAACATGTCAACCTTGGTTTTGAGAATCTCTCCCGGAGTTTGAGAGTTTTGGACTTGAAAGGGTACCAATCTTGTCGGGGATTGGGAACCCTTCGCAAGAATGTCCAAAGTTTCAGCGGGATTTCCAAAATGTTGAAAGGAACTCGAACCATGTCAACCTTGGTTTTGAGAATCTCTCCCGGAGTTTGAGAGATTTGGACGTGAAAGGGTACCAATCTTGTCGGGGATTGGGAAGACTTCGCGAGAATGTCCAAAGTTTCAGCGGGATTTCCAAAATGTTGAAAGGAACTCGAAACATGTCAACCTTGGTTTTGAGAATCTCTCACGGAGTTTGAGAGATTTGGACGTGAAAGGGTACCAATCTTGTCGGGGATTGGGAACCCTTCGCGAGAATGTCCAAAGTTTCAGCGGGATTTCCAAAATGTTGAAAGGAACTCGAAACATGTCAACCTTGGTTTTGAGAATCTCTCCCGTAGTTTGAGAGATTTGGACGTGAAAGGGTACCAATCTTGTCGGGGATTGGGAACCCTTCGCCAGAATGTCCAAAGTTTCAGCGGGATTTCCAAAATGTTGAAAGGAACTCGAAACATGTCAACCTTGGTTTTGAGAATCTCTCCCGGAGTTTGAGAGATTTGGACGTGAAAGGGTACCAAACTTGTCGGGTATTGGGAACCCTTCGCGAGAATGTCCAAAGTTTCAGCGGCATTTCCAAAATGTTGAAAGGAACTCGAAACATGTCAACCTTGGTTTTGAGAATCTCTCCCGGACTTTGAGAGATTTGGATGTGAAAGGGTACCAATCTTTTCGGGGATCTAGAACCCTCCGCCAGAATGTCCAAAGGTTCAGCGGGATTTCCAAAATGTTGAAAGGAACTCGAAACATGTCAAGCTTGGTTTTGAGAATCTCTCCCGGACTTTGAGAGATTTGGACGTGAAAGGGTACCAATCTTGTCGGGCATTGGGAACCCTTCGCGAGAATGTCCAAAGTTTCAGCGGGATTTCCAAAATGTTGAAAGGAACTCGAAACATGTCAACCTTGGTTTTGAGAATCTCTCCCGGAGTTGGAGAGTTTTGGACGTGAAAGGGTACCAATCTTGTCGGGGATTGGGAACCCTTCGCCAGAATGTCCAAAGTTTCAGCGGGATTTCCAAAATGTTGAAAGGAACTCGAACCATGTCAACCTTGGTTTTGAGAATCTCTCCCGGAGTTTGAGAGATTTGGACGTGAAAGGGTACCAATCTTGTCGGGGATTGGGAAGACTTCGCGAGAATGTCCAAAGTTTCAGCGGGATTTCCAAAATGTTGAAAGGAACTCGAAACATGTCAACCTTGGTTTTGAGAATCTCTCCCGGAGTTTGAGAGATTTGGACGTGAAAGGGTACCAATCTTGTCGGGGATTGGGAACCTTCGCGAGAATGTCCAAAGTTTCAGCGGGATTTCCAAAATGTTGAAAGGAACTCGAACCATGTCAACCTTGGTTTTGAGAATCTCTCCCGGAGTTTGAGAGATTTGGACGTGAAAGGGTACCAATCTTGTCGGGGAACTAGAACCCTCCGCCAGAATGTCCAAAGTTTCAGCGGGATTTCCAAAATGTTGAAAGGAACTCGAAACATGTCAACCTTGGTTTTGAGAATCTCTCCCGGAGTTTGAGAGATTTGGACGTGAAAGGGTACCAATCTTGTCGGGGATTGGGAACCCTTCGCGAGAATGTCCAAAGTTTCAGCGGGATTTCCAAAATGTTGAAAGGAACTCGAAACATGTCAACCTTGGTTTTGAGAATCTTAGCCGGAGTTTGAGAGATTTGGACGTGAAAGGGTACCAATCTTGTCGGGCATTGGGAACCCTTCGCGAGAATGTCCAAAGTTTCAGCGGGATTTCCAAAATGTTGAAAGGAACTCGAACCATGTCAACCTTGGTTTTGAGAATCTCTCCCGGAGTTTGAGAGATTTGGACGTGAAAGGGTACCAATCTTGTCGGGGACTGGGAACCCTTC